>NC_134108.1:9327500-10577500 GCF_040939455.1 Microcebus murinus
TGTGTTAGTTCATGTTTAAAGATGCATTAGAAGCATTTTAAAATCAGTGATATTATGTTGCATTTTTTTTCTTTCTTTTATGGATAGACACATTTCACAGCCAAGAATTTTCTGAAATTAAAGAGTGTGACATATTCCCACAAAGTAGAGAGATAATGGGAAATGACCCCTTAGTGTTAAAAAAAAAAAGGTGAAAAAAAAAGGAAAAAAGGTACATTTAAAAGTAATAAAGATTGAGGACATGTCAGGGAAAATAAGTAGACAGTGCTTAAAGAATAGCTGGTGCATGCCTTTTGACCTTATTTCTTTGTTCCTTCACCTTTTGGGTGGCTGCAATGAAGATATGATGGCTGGAGTTGGAGCAGCCATTTTGGGCTATGGGGTAACATTGGACCATAGGCCACTTACAACTAACAATTAAAAGGAGTCAGTAACCTTGAGGACTTTGTAGAGCAGCCCTGCCCTACCAGTCCTAGCCTATAAGAAAGAAATAAACACCTATTTTGTCATTTTGTCCAAGTGAATGATGTTTTTCCTATTTCTTGCAGCCAAATCTTCACCTAAGTTATATACCTCATACCTAAAGCCTTCAATACAAGCATAAGGAAGGTTTGGAACTAATAAGCAGGGTTATTTCAAAGCCAGAATAGAAAAGAATACATTGGCCACAGGAAGCGAAGCAGACACAAGTATATATGTGGAGACATCCATGGTCCAAAGAAAAAAGAAAAGAAAAAAGAAAAACAACCAATGGCTGTAGAATGAATGAAATCTAATAGAAGTTCAGGAGGACTAGCTAGTCATCAAAGGAAAGACGCTGCACCTCTAGCACATAGCTCTGTGTCTAGAACAAAGTAGATGCTCAATAAATACCTATTGAATGAATCAAGTTGAAGTCAAAGGTCTTCAATAAATGCCCACGGAATGAATGAAGCTGAAGTCAAGGTTAGCTAGTCAATGTAAGCCCAGGGGTCCAATTATTAGAGGGTCCTTTCTAATATAGAAAATAATGAAACATTAGATCTCAAGTTTTCATGAAAATGGGCCTAGAATTAAAGCCCTCTGATGGTTCAAGTGACAGGTAGCTAGAGAGGGGCCTGAGAAAACAGAAAACATGCCTGGTTCATGGGGATTTAAAGCTTTATGCTGCTGTGTCTGAGAAGAAAGAATTTAAGATTGTCAAGGTTTTTGTGTATTGATACCTTCTCATTGAGATTTCATAAATCTTCAAAATAAAAGATCAATATGCAGACAGAATGTTTTGAATCTAAAAAACACAGACGAAAAGTAGAGATCCCTTTGGAATTCCTGTCTGAAGATACTGCCCCTAAGAACCTAGAGATAGCAAGATCAATAACACCCACTGTTACCCTAAATAAATCAAGCTCATAACAGAACAAGTGTTTTCCATCATACAAAAAACTGAACACAGCAGAGTGGGGAGGGGAAGGGAAAACAAGAGTATTGTGCTTATCACCCTCCGCTGGAGGATCAACTGCAGCTTCTTTATTAAACAGAACACGTCCCAACTTTTAGAGATCTTTATGAGATTTGCCAACCATCTCTCCTTTTAATTTAAGTAATAAAGTCTGTCCCCTTCTCTCACGTTCTTGGTTCACTGCAAAAGTACACGCCATCTTCATTAATTACTATTCAAGAAACAAGGCGTCCAGAAAACAATCTGCGCATGAGGATTTGTACTGCTTTAATTTCTGCATTGATGCTTCTTTCATTAATTGCCCTAAAGAAATGAATTTGCTTCACCTGAACCAAACGCTCTCTTAAATAATTCTTTCTACTATAGCCCAGCGATTGATGATTTCATTGATTCATATATTCATTTATAAGGAAATGCTTATTGAAAAATAAATATTTATCAAGTAATTATTTATCAAATAGAAGACCTACTATGTGCCAGCCACTGTGCTAAAAACTGGGACTACAACACCCTTCTGGAGTGCACAGTCCGGTCACAGGATGACTGTGCTTTTAATGTCAAGGACCAGGTATAGATTTCACCTTTCTCTGTCCCAGACAACAGCACGTGACACGGAAAACAGACAAGGTTATTATTCTTCATTTGCCGCTTTTCCCAAATACCTCAAAAATTGTTATTATTTCTGATATTGATTTGTGCTAAATTTATCAAAGGAAGACGCACCAAGGATTAGCATGTGTAAGCTCTGAAGAAGGTCAAGATCACAGCAAAGGTTAATTGGTTTCTCTGGAAGTCATAAGCGTGGTGAATGCATTCTAGTCCACCTGTCTCCACAGCTTACCTTGACAAGAGGTCAGATCTCATCCATAAAGAAGAACACACTCCACCTCTGCAGACACACAACACACACAAGACCACATTTCTGACATCAAAATTTCTCCCACACGGACAATAACTGTTAAATAAAAACACATGTTTTTGCACAAGGAGATCCACGATGTTATAAAGAAGTTAAAATCAAGGAAAAATCAAATGCCAATTATGGAATGAATTAATTTGACTCGAGAATCTCCTTAGATAATATTTATGAGAAGCGCAGCTACTTTGAGTTTATTTCTCCCCGTATACCTGCCGTACCTGGTGCATATTTACAATCCACAGCAGACCTGGGTCCAGTTGACAGATGTGAGGACAGGTGCTGACATCCAACTGTCAAAAGGCATCAACAGACTTGCAGTAAATAGCTGATTTCTTTAGAAGCCGGTTTAGGTTTTTATTTACTTTTTGAAGCAATAGGGTGGATCCATTCATAGGCTGGTTCATTCCAGACCCTTCAGTGTGCAATGAAAACACTCCAAACGAAAGTAAAGGCAGAGAATACTGAGTGTTCAAGAATTTGTAAAGGAACTGACTAAACTGTTTCAAGAACTTTTCAGTCCATTACTTTTTAAAGGATTTCTTAGCATGTTTCATGGATTCAGAACGATTCCTCTTCAAATACCTTTATTTGCTAATGTTTATAAATATTTACCCAAGTTGTTACCATGTGTCTCAAAAGCAGCACAGATAAGGCTCATAGTCTGTTATGGAAAAAATCTGCAAATTAGTTGGGCTTGAGAAGTACCATAAAAGGATAAACTCCTCCATCTCCCCTCATGAGGACCAAGCAAAGTCCTTTGAGTAGATAGAAAGCAGATGCAACGGCTGTGCCTAAATAATCATCATTTTTATTAATCTCTTATGATATGCCAGATACTGCTCGGTGCTTTATGCATAAAACCTCACTTAGCCCTCGAGACAGCTCTAGGAGGCATTTACATCATCATCCCCACTTTCCAGGTGAGAGCACCAGGGCCCGGAGAAATGAAACCTCTCTAGATCACGTGGTTAGAAAGTGGAAAAGCTGCGATGCGAACCGTAAATCTGTCTGACGTCAAAGCCCATCAAGGTACGGGGGGGCGGGGGGATTCAAAGCGGTAGATTGCCCGAGGTTACCAACTCTTCGAGTGAATTTTCCCATCAACAATAAGTCGGAAGGAATGACGGCACCATCTGATTCCACTTGGACAGCAAAGCCCGGTTCATGTGCCCCAAAGACGGAAAGAATAAAAACACAAACAATTAAAAGTGAGTTCAAGGAAGTGAAAGAAGCCAGACACAACAGAGTACACAGCGTACGATCCCATTTACACGAAATTCTAGAAAAGGCAAAACTATCGTGACAGCAGATCCGTGGTTGCCGGGAGCCGGGGATCGCCGGGGCCCAGGAGATGATGTCAGGACAGACGTCCTTGTCATGAGCGCAGTGATGTTTTCACAACTGCACATAAGCATCACATCGTACAAAGAGGGAATTTTATTTTATGCAAAGTATACTTGAATAAATCTAATTTTTTTAAAGTGGGCTTAAAAGGAAGTTGAATAATATTCATACGGAATGTATAGCATAATCTTTCTTTCTCTTCTCTTTTTACGTGACCTTCAAGTAAACCTACGTTCAGTGGGAAACTCTCAAATGTATCCAAAAAACCAAAATCTCCCAAGGGCTGAGGATTCTTATTGGCCACCTCATTCCTTACCAACCTAACGCTAAGCCCCAGGAAATTTACCTTTCACTGAAGTTCTCTCCATCGGTTGACAAATGTGTGTGACTGTTTATGACAAGAGCGAGGTCCTGGATGCCTGGGAGGTGCAAGCCATATCCGAAGAGGCCTGCCCTCAAAGTCAGATGACTTTCACTCTTGGCCTGGCCCTTCTGCTTCACACCTGTGTGTCCTTAGGCAAGTCACTATACCTCTCTGAGCCTAAACTTTCACTTTTATAGAATGGGGATAATAGTGTCTCCCTTTAAGAGTTTATGACAACTAAAGGGACTAATATAAATGAAAGTACATTTTACTATAGCATTTATAGTTGAGGTAAAAAAAACTTAAATTTTATTAAATTTCTTATTTGTTCTCTCATTATTCCAAGCACACAACTGGATTCTGAGTAGGGGCCCCATGTACTGTTCACTGTGCTTAGTTACACACATACTCAGTATACTCCATAATGATCTCTGGGTAATTACCAATAGAAGATGATAATAGAGGAAGGGTAGGATTAGTATATGTAGGTAAAGGTGAATATAAGATAGACTAAAAATATTATAAACTGAATACTGAGCAAAATGATCTTATTATATGGCTGTCTGCGAAGTTACTGCATCCAACTTAGTCATTTAATAGATTTAATAGATAGGACTTTTATCACCCTCTCCCCCAACCACACTTTAAACAGGGCAAATATTTATTTGGGAGAGGGATGAGGTTAAAGGTAGGACAAAGTTTTGCTCTGCAATTATCCCAAATACATCCGTTCATTTACTTGAGGTCAGACTGTAGGCGCTATAGGTACAAAGAAATCAAATGAAAACATTTTTTAAACGCTGCTGACAAAGGCTTATAGCTTCATCGAGGTGAAAGGCCCCAACATTTGTAGCATCTAGGCAAGAGCACACAAGAGGCCCCCTCGCCACACACCTAAACACGCGAGGCTTCTAAATCAGGGTAAGAAACTTACACGCAAGGGGTCCCACCCTCCCCTTCCCTGACAAATGTACTTCACAACAACCTGGAAGGCCAAGTTCCAGTTCCAGATTCTCGGGCTCCTGGGCCTTCCTCCCCCAGCCCCCAGCTCCCAGCCCTGGCTTTCCTGACCTCCGTCTCCTGTCACTTGCAGGGGACCGGTCAGCCTGCACATCCCCCTCCCGACACAGTGTCAGCCCAGCCCTCAGTCCCAGAGGTACACACCGCCCAGCGGCACAGCTAGCACTGGGGAGGGCAAACCCAGCCTCTCTTAGTGGGTCAAGGTCGTCTGGACAAGGAATCTCAGGTCCCAGGTACCCACGGCATGGTCTATAGATGGGGGAGGAGCGTCTACTGGGCCCCTTGGACTCCTTGCCCCGAGGAGAGACACACAGCAACAGAAGGACCTGAACAGGGCCCTCCAAGGCCCAGAACAGGGGCCTCTTTTGCCCATACATGAGACTAAATGCACAAATAAAACCTTCAGCAGATAAAGCAGTATTAATATTCAGACAACATATATTTCTAAAGGTACAAATCTATGTGTGTATATATGGTACATGCATACACATATATCTCAGTACATAACTCTGACCTAGCAAGTCACTAATTATGTGATACAGACAGTATGTCAAGGAGTTAGAATAGGAAGAGATACATACCAACTGAAAGGTCAAAAAAAACCATTTGCGTTGAGTGAATTGAGCTAGGTTTTTAGGAGCAGGTAGGACGTGGTTATGGAGAAGGCTCAAGAGGGACAAACGGCAAGTGCCAGGAGCTGAGTGTGCACGCAGTGTGGCAGACAGGCAGTAGCAAAGACCTATTTCTGGAGATGACCTCCAGGCAATAGAATAGCTAGATCCAGGTAAGGGCTGAACGCCAACTGTCCCTAATGTAATAAATCTCACCAAAGATACAGGAAGTACAAGGGAGGCATGGCCACCTCGAATTCTTTTTGGAATAAGATTGTAACAAAGAAGTATGATCAGATTAACAAAGAGTAATTGCCAAAACCTGCAGTGGCCCTAATGCACCCCATGCCACAAACCGACTCACCCTTTCAAGTCAACGCCATGTGCAGAGTCTGACCTGCTGAAAAGGTGTCGGCCCTTCCTGCTGGTGCATTTGCTGGGAGGAGGATATTAAGTTTGATGTCTTAGTCTCCTAACTATTAAACTCTGGGCATTGGATAGCATTTAGGTTTACTCTCTAACCTACCTACCTACCTATCTCTCTCTCTCTCTCTCTCTCTCTCTCTCTCTCTCGTTTTTTCCAAACCAGAACCATCTTGCCACAGTTATTTTTTTCCTACACCTAAATATGGTTATTTAAAAAACCATTAAAGGCCGGGTATAAGAAAAGTGGAAGGGAGATGTTTTACTTTCAAAGACCAGACTCTATTTTAATAGATTTCCCAGATAATTTCTGCAGGACATTAGGCTTAAAAGAGCTCTCCACCCCCATTCATGATGCCGGCACCTTCGTGGCCCCACCCGCCATGCCCAGGTGTGTGTGTGGGGGGGGGACTCGTCACTCACTGTCAGGGACTATTGGTCCAAAGGGAGGCCTCCTAACACAGGCCCAAAAAGCATCTTCTGTTGCTTTAAAAATAGAAACTGTTTTGGACAGACAACTGCATGAAATGGAGATGTAACAGGAAGGAGGCAAGACAAATGCACCAGGTTTTCATCTATTTCTAGCCCATCTTGGCTTGTTTATTTTTAATAAACTATGATGGCCCTTGTGTAATCAAAACTGCTACATGAAGCCAGTAGCAGAAGACAGAGGTGAAATTAACTCTTAGAATCTTTATATCCCTTTTAGAAACATTCATTTACATCCAGTAATTCAGAGCTACTATTTTCATTTATTCTTTTATTATTAAAAATTATACATATAAATTATATATATGAACTATGTGTGTATTTGGCAGTGCTAACTCTTCGCAAGGCAACCCTGGGAGCTCCCCGGGGCCCCTCCCCAGCCCCCCTCTGTCTGCCTGGTGAGAGTCGCTGCCCTGGACTCCGGCTTCCACAGGGACCCTTCCCACGGGGACCCTCCCTCCCTCTGTGCTGAACCCAACTTCTGGCCACAGGCTCACTTCTGGATGTTGCCTTGGCCATTACATCGATCCTCCCACCTGGCCCCTCCCTGACCAGGGGCCCCTCCTGCACCTGCTCTGGTCTCATCCTTGACTGCCTGCCTGCCTGTCTAGAGGCCCAAAGCACCTGCTACCCAGCCTCGCCGTGGGGAAATGTCACCCAAGGCTGTCTGCAAACTGTCTTCTGCAGGTGAGGTGGGGAAAATATCCCATCTGATGACAAAAAAAACAAAAAAAGAAAAAAAAAGAAACTGAAACTTGTACTCTGGGATTCTCTTGTTAAAGCTGGACACGTGTTAATCCGCTCCACACAGATTGGCTTTGCCATCGCTGATGGCAGCCACCGCGGGTCACTGAAAGAACAGTTCCGGTGGGTCCCTGGCTGCCGTCTTTGATTTTAGGAACAGCCCACAGTCTGGTTTCTCCCTAGCCTATGTTCCTGTCCCTCTAATGAATGCCGAGAGAGAGACCCCAGGGACAGCAGCGGAGCCGAGGGGATGGGGCTCGGGACAGGACGGCCCTGGCGTGCTCCCCACGCCAACCTGGGGTGCCTGGGGACAGACAGTTACTCAGTGGCTTCAAACTAGTGACAGAGGAAATGGCTGCCTCACTTTGCCCAGTGATATTCTTTGACCAAGTTCTGGGAAAACCTTCTTTGAGACCATCTTAGAATTATCGCTTTAACAAACAAACAAACAAAAAACCACCAGGAGTGCTGCCAGTGGCAGAGGATGCCCGAGAGTGCACCTGCGGAGTAGGGTCCTGGAAGCAAAGAGCCAATTATTCCCCGGGAGGCTTCCATGCAGGGGGCCTGAGACTGGGCCACCTCAGGCAGGCAGGGGGAAGGCTAAGACTGGTGCCCCCCAGGGAATGCTTTCTACAGCAGGATAAAACAGCCCGAGGCAGAATGCCAAGGAAACGATGTACTGCAAACATTTTTTTTTTTCTCTTTAGTTAGTGAAAAGAATATTTACTTTGCCACCAACAAACACGCACACTAAGAGAAAGGGGCTTAGAACCTACCAGTAGCTTTGAAAGCCAGAGAGGAAATGGCTCTTGTGTGCTGTGACTGATCTATGCACCTTTCTGTCACTAAGCCAACGCTATTAGTATCATAACAGCCATAGCTCCTAAGTCACCAACGCATGTAGCACGTGGACCTTCACAGATAACTTTATGAATACAATGCATTTCTCCAGCAGAGCACTGTTTCCGTCATTCTGACTGTGTCCATTTTACAGTGAATAAAACTGAGGCACCAAGAAGATAAAACACTGGTATAACGAGTTAACTGAAACACTAATGCGAAAACACTGTTTCCATGAAACACGGATCTTTTCTGTATGGAAGACACACACACACAAGGACTAAGGAATACAGACGTTCTTATTTCTTCTTCTTTTATCCTTTTCTTTTTTGTTCAAGAGCTGTGTCTAGATTTGTACACGTGCTTGTCAGAAAGAAATTAACATAGGAAACTTCCCTTCCCGCCTCCCACGTAGCACATCTGCCGATCTAACGCTCGCGGGGCCGAGCAATGAGGATGCGGCAGCAGCCTAGAACAAATAACTAAATTAACAGAAATTTGGGGATAAGAACAAGGATTTGGCATCTTCCTGGAAACGACTCCCAGCTAAAGAGCTGTCTTCTCGAAGGATCAGAAACCCGCCGGGAGACGCTGCAGCATCTGCACAGCCCAGCAAGGTCTGAGCCACCAACGATCCTTCCAGACACAACGCTGTCTCTGTCTTCCATCTGTGCTGTGACCGCCACCTCCCGAAAGGTGTGGGAGTCCCTTCTTGTCAATTTCTGACTCACCTGCAGACACAAAACTACTGTAGCCACAAAACGGGGACAGGAAAGGGAATCCGACAGGGGTGGGGAACCCGCGGCCTCAAGGCCACGTGTGGCCTCCAGATGCCCAAGCGCAGCCCCTCGACTGAGCCCAAGCTCCACAGAACAAATCCCTTTATTAAAAGGATCTGTCAAAAGGCCGTACTGAGGATCCCGAAGGCCACATGTGGCCCGAGGGCCGCCGTTGCCCCACCCCCGCCGGCAGCAGGGCACAGGGACATTCAGACATGAGCACATATTACCCATCATCCAGGAAGCTGCCTTCAAGGAACTCCTGCTAAATATGAACCATATTACTAATCACTCATCTATTCCACAAACGCACACTGAGCACCTTCTGTACATAGGCCCCATTCTTCATACTGAAGATTCAGGAGAGAATCAAAATAGAGATGTAAAATGTTTGCCTTTAAGAGGCGTACATTCTAGTGGGAAGAAAGAGGCCATGAGCGAGATAAATAAGACATATATGACATGAGACATATGAAGCCCAATACTATCTCGACTGACCAGGTCAGGGGCAGCCTTCCCAGAGCCTCCAGCCGTGGTGGGGCTTTGATCTGCCTTCTGCTTTGGAAGAGCACCCTGTGGCCAAGCTGAGAGCAGGGGAGGAGAAGGGGCGTGGCGTGGAGCAGGCAGAGCCCTCAGGAGGCCACTGCCATGCGGATGGACGGGGAATAATCTCAAATCACGCCACATGCTCGTGCGGATGAAGGTGAGCCCTGGTGAGCCCTTAGGGGATTACCAAGTGCTGTCACTCTCTGCGGCCAGCAATGGAGTTAACCCCTGGATAGACGGTGTGGAGGAGCGGAACAGCCGTAGTACACATGCGAATCCGTCTCCTGAGAAACGAAGCAGGGGCAATCACGGCAGGACCTGCCACCTCCGGGTCAGCCTAGTGACCAGGCCCGCTGATGACCGTGGGCAGCCTCGAATGCCGCAGGAATGGAGCGGAGCATTCAAGACCACCCAGCTTCCTCACAGACAGCAGCCTGAGAGTGTGGGGCTCTTTCTGAACGCAGACTCCAAGGGGACTGCCACCACGAGGCAGCGACCAACAGCAAGGTGCTCTTCAGATAAAAGCTTGAGCCACAGGGAGAAAAAGGAGAAACCCTACAAAGCCAGGGAGAGATTCGTCTGCCTGTCCCCATCTGGTGTCTTGGTTCTCCCCAGCCGGACAGCTAGAACAGCCCGGATTGTTTTCACAGCCATCCTCCAGACGACTTTTCTGTTGCTTGTGACGCTGAATGACACATTGAGCACGGTATTCTGGTAAGGGTCAGATAACAGCCAGGGGGAGGCGATTCCTAAGCTCGCCGTGTTGCCTTGCTATCAAGACAGGGAAGTGCATTTATTTCAAAGAAACACCAAAATACTTTCCCTCGGCCTTGAGAGAGACACCCAGATCTTTCTGACGGTATCCGTCTATGACCATGCCCGTCCTTCCCCACGCAGGAGATGTGCTCCTTTGGCAAAAATATATTAAATAACACTAGCCACTGATGCATGCTCAAATCCCAGGAAATGTAAAAAGTCTCCCTTACCCTATGGGACCTACAAAACAAACAGGTGTCCACAGAAGGTCGTTATCACAAGAAAAGCTCACCTGTCATGACCTCTTCTTCCTAGGAGAGGTGTACGGCACACTGGTTAATGCCACGGCCACCTCAGCAGACCACCGACTCTGCTACTTACTTCAAGGTGACCTTGGAAAAGTTGCTCACTCCTTCTTTGACTCAGATTCTCTGTCTTGAAAATGGGAATCACAGGCCAGGCGGAGTGGCTCACGCCTATAATCCTAGCACTCTGGGAGGCTGAGGCAGGAGGATCGCTCAAGGTCAGGAGTTCGAAACCAGCCTGAGCAAGAGTGAGACCCCGTCTCCACTAAAACATAGAAAGAAATTAATTGGCCAACTAAAAATATGTAGAAAAAATTAGCTGGGCATGGTGGCACATGCCTATAGTCCCAGCTCAGGAGGCTGAGGCAGAAGGATTGCTTGAGCCTAGGAGTTTGAGGCTGCTGTGAGCAAGGCTGACGCCATGACACTCTAGCCTGGGCAACAGAGTGAGACTTTGTCTCAAAAAAAAAAAAAAAAAAAGAAAAGAAAAGAAAAAGAAAATGGGAATCACACTAATACCTACCTCCTAGTAAGGTTCTAAGGATAAGATGAGTTCATACACATAAAATATTTAGTAGAGTATACCCAAACTCAATAAATTTGTATACAGCATAGTCAATAATTTCTTAGCTTTTGTGGGCCAAGAAAAATGCTAAGCAATTTGCATGCTTTTAAAAAGAAATTTTTTTTCTTTTGAAATAATAGACTCACAGGAAGTAGCAAAAATAGAACCGAGGGATCCTGTGTACCCTTCACCCAGCATCTTACTTAAGCTTTATCTTTTTTCAATCCTCACAATTTAATGAGGTACACACCGTCATAGCCCCATTTCATACTGAAACTTCATAACCCTCAGAGTTACAGCTAGTCTCTTCAGGCCCCTCGATCCACTTCGCACCAAGATTTGCAGAAAAGTTCCCTGGGAGAAGCAGCCCCTGAACCCCAAAGCCAAATAAGCTAAACACAGTCCTTCTAGCAATAGGAGCTCTTAGGCAGGTGGGCAGGACTTCCTGGAAATCATTATCAGGTTACAGAATAAGTATAATTGCAGCCAGCATTTACATACCACATACTGTGAGGCAGGCACTTCACATTTATTACCTAATTCAATTCTTCAACATCCCTGTCATCATCCCTATTTTAGATATGGGGAAACTGAGGCACAGGGAGGTTAAACAGCTCACCCCCAAGGTCATGGTAGAGCCAGGATTTGAACCCAGGCAGCCTGGCACTAGAGCCCATGCTCCTAAGCACTGCTCATCCTGCCTCTCTGATGGCTGAAAAGAACTAATTCCAAGTGCACCGCCGCTTCTCCCCTTCCAGAAGGCTCTATTTGATCCCACGGAGCACAGCTTTCTTCTCTTGACTGCTCGTGTATAGATGACTTGTCTTCCAAAATGGCTCTTTGGCTCAGCTGGGAAAGGATCTTGCTTTCACTATTACTGTCCCTCCACTGGGCTTAATCCAGAAAGGAATGTTTTCTGATTGGTGACACTCACGTGACTGTCCTATGAAGACCGCAGCAGGGTGGTACTTCTCTCAGCACCTACATGTAAATGGGTTACTTATCTAATTGGTTCCTTCTCAAATAAAGCCATAAATCAATATCTACTAGGACTTCTTTTCTTTTCAGCAAAAGAAATCTTAGAATCAGTCCTTCTCCCATATTTAGAAACTTCCCATATCTTCTATAAATTCTTAAAAATAATTTCAAGCACTCTGCAACTGTAGTTGCCATTTTCTTAAGGGCCCTAAGACATTTTGAGAATGAAGAAAGGAAATATTTAGCAGGAAATAAAAGATTTCGCTGGATACACTGGATGGAGAAAATAACAGTGTCTTTGAATGGAGAACTGTACCAAACCTAAGCGTTTAAAGAAAAGTCACTGGATGACCCTCACGTTAAATGCGATACAGACTCCTTGTTGGAAACATGCTTCTCTAAGCAGTGAAGTGGCTAGCTCAGCACGAACCCTCAATTCTAGATGAATTCAGCTCTTGGAACTCACCGCCATCTGGACGACATCCGAACTTATCACTTAGAAAATACATTTGTCCACAGCTTTCCCTGCTCAATTATTGTTCAGTACATATAACTTTTAGCTAGCTTAATCCCTCTTTAGAAAACCAAATAAATTATAAAATAAATAAAAAGTAGACCTGGATGGATCTCTCCTTCGCTCTTTCTTTCACTCTACCATTCCACGGAAGTACTAAGGTGATAAATTTAACCAACTTGTGCTTTCCCTTTTTTTTTTTTTTGCAAAAATCTGACCCACAGGATCACATAACTCCACATGAGGAAGAATGAATCATAGTATGTACAGGACTATTTTTCTCAGTTTTAAATATATACATTTATTATCTCATTGCAATCCATTAATATAGCGGCACAGAAGAGTTAGTAGCCTTCAATAATAAATATCTGAATCTAATTTACCCTGGCACGGAAGGCCGTTTTACCAGGAATGAGAAACTGCTGAGGCTGCACCTTTAAGGGAAAGATTCTTAAACCGGGGTCTTCAGGGGGCTCCTGAGCTGCTGAATGGATCCGAGGGCTGCCTATGGGCACATGCAGGAATTTTTCTGCGCGTGGAGCTCATTACTTCCTACTATAAAGATTAAGAACCCAAATCTCTCTGCAAAGACAAACCTGCTGGAGTCTGGAGAAAGTGAAGAGGCTCCCGGGAGGCTGGCGCGGCGCCCGCCGGCCGTTCACCTGCACGCGAGGCTATAAAGAGAATCTGGTGTCCTCTGGAGGGGAAGTGGCCTCCTTACCGGAGGAAGCATCCATTAACCTAATTTGGGATTCCTGCATCACCTCTGCAGGTGTCCTCTGAAGACGAATGTGTGTGCACAGCGCAAAGCTTCGTGGGACCAGAGGACAATGAGACTTGGGCAGCAGGTGCTCGTGCCGCGGAGCCCAGGCTCGCCGCCCTCCTGTGGGCCATGGCGACAGTGCGAAAGGCCTGGGCTGCACTGGGAAGATCCGTGGCCACAGGGTAGAGCCACCGAAGCAGGGCCAGCTGTTGTCACCATGTCACATGCACAACCACAGCCCTCTGCCCTTTCTGAGCGGCTGCTGGGTCTCAGGACAGAGTTCATCTCGGGGACAAAGTCCTGCTCTGCAGCCCCGCTGCGCGCTGCCCCCCCACCCCAGGCCCTCAGACCGGCTCTCTGTGCTCTCTCCGGACGCTTTGTGCTCTCTCCCTGCTCACCCTCCGGCCTCGCCCTCCCTCCAGAGTTTTGGGATGGCATTTTCCAGCACTCTGGAACTTCCACATCTGGAAATTCCACAGGCACTGTGCAATCCATACGCCCCAAACTTAACTCATCATCCCCCCAAAGCAAACGCGCCTGGCTTCCCTCTTTGCATGAATAGTGTCATTATTCCTCGAGAGACTCACATTCAAACCTTCCTCCCTCATCTTTGCGTAGCTGCCAAGTCCCACAGACCTCTACAAGGTCTCTGACACCTGTACCCACCACCACATTCTTCCCGCAACCCCCACTTCAAGTCCTCATCACCTCTCACCTGGGCCACGCCAGCACCTACTAGCCCACCCTGGCATCTCCTGCGGGGTCTCAGCCTCCGCTCCAAACCAGCGCGCCGCGGCCAGATCAACCTAAAAGCCCAGCGCCTACAGGAAAGCAACGCGCTGCCACTGTCTGCTGAAGTCAGGATGACAATGATAGCTGTCACCACGCACTTACTGGGCAGTAAGCATTTGACAGCTCTTACGTTATTTAATCTTCCAGACAACCTCGTATCTCCATTCGGACCCTCGCTACCTCCATTTTATGAATAAAGAAGAAAGGGAGGATCAGAAACGTTAAATGAGGCATCCAAGCTTCCACAGCTGCCCCTGGCAGGACTCTGGGAACTGGCCTGTCTCTAGACTCCTCACCCTCTCCCACAGGGCGTGCAGCCTACCCGCCTCGCCTCATCGGCCACTGTCCGATGTCCCCTCCTTGCCAAGTCAAAATAAACTGCACCCTGCCCCAGTTCCTCACACTGTGCCATGCCATCATCTCTGCCTGACATATCCTCCTCATCTGTCTCAACCTCCATTCCAGCACAGAGACGGCACACGCCCGCTGCACGCCAGGCTCTCTGCCGGGGCCCTGGGGTACAGTCAAGGGATGAGGGAGGAAGGGGCTTCCCTGCCCTGCTGAGCTTAGAGGCTGCGGCAGAGACAGCCATTCACCAAGAGGTTCATAACTAAGCACGTACGTCCTGCCTTTATTCAAGGTTCATGCCAGCATCACCGACGCCATGAAGACTTTCTGCAATACCCTCCCCTCTCCTCCCCTCTCCTCCCCTCCCCTCTCTACTCACATCCCCAGTGTGCCAGCACTTCTGGGCACTCCCTGCTCTTACCTTCACCCAGATTTTTTTATATCCTGAACCTTCTCTCCCTGGATGAGAAGGCAAGGTTCCCCTGGGCAGAAATAGGTAATCCAATCCTAGTCCTACTTCTTCCTGCCTGGTAGCTTCACAGAGCCTCAGTTTCCCCATATGAAAAGCTCTTAAGGATGATATGAGTATTAAGTGGGATAAACATGTGCAAAGAACCCCCTAGGAGCTGATATGGCAATTTCTTCCAATGTGAAAACAATCTTCTACAAGCACAATGACAGAGACCTTCTGTGTTCAGCGATGGGATGAATAATGTGCGCTACATCTTTGTGTAAAGGTCAAAATAAATAAGCCTGCCTAGAGAAATGCAGGGGGCCCACTCTCCAAAGGCCTTGCTGACAGTCCAGGAAGGGAAACCCTGAGCAGGTCCCCTCTTCCGAGACCATAGCCAACCCAGGCGGGGCTATTACAAAACATGTCACGCAAAGATTCTCTCTGTCGTGGAAAGGGTCCAGTTTCATTAAGCAAATAGCTCCATGGACACAATAAATGAAAGGCGGAGAGCAGAGCCGCCTGCTCAGTTTTGGCCGCGCTCTGCCCTGCAGTGTGAGCTTCCTGAGTGCGCACCTGCGTGTGGCCCAGTCACCAGACAGAACTTGGATAAACTGAAGAAAACCGGGGCAAAAGATTCCGTGTGAAAGCACCCAAAGGGCAGTAACAGGAAGCTCTATTGCAGCTCTTACTGTGGCCTAAATGATTCATGGAACTGTGTTTTCAACGACCCGGATAAAATGTTTAAAGGCACCTAGGAACTAGTGGGAAGTGGCCACCAAGCTGAAATGGCTTTATCAGATAAAGTCCTCACGAGGACCTATGGAGTAAAGGCCACGCAGGGCCACTCCAGCCGCAGTCTGGCCTGACAGGAGGCCCTGCCTGCCGGTGTGGACCAGCCTCGGCTCCCGAGGTGCTTGTTGTCGGCTGGTGGGGTCCCAACTCTGCCCCTGTACTCGCCCAGCCTTGGTCTGTTCAGAACGTCAGGATGGCTCGGTGACCCTGAGCACAAAATATAGTAGAATCATCACAGGTATATAAGTCATAAATATAGATTTTATAAGCTAGCTTCTCATTTTTTAGATTATTAGCAATTAATATGATGTTAGGTCTAATACTGTTTTTCTTCAAAGCAAGACACTGGCTGATAAAAACAATAAAAATTTAAAACTTTTTAAAAAAAATACTGTTTTTCTTTTCTGTTTTCGTTTCATTGTTGGAGGTTGTGTAATCTTGGAGCAGGATTTTTCTCAGATCCTTTAGCATATATCTTAGGGGTGTCAAGAACTGCCAACTAAGCCATTGCCTCTGGCATCACGTGGGCTGATGGCTGTCTAAGATGCGCTCGGCTAAGTCACACACGGACTCGGTTACCGGGAACAGTGTGTGCGTGGCGGGGAGGGGCTCTTTTCCCTAGTCACTGTGATTTCCTTTACCCGAAGCCCAGGGCTCCCTCAGGAAAGATGTGAGCCCGACAGCTGGAGGACACCAGCCCCCCATTTTCACAGCCCATGCCATGTCACAGTGTGTTAATGTCTCCATTTGAAAAGGTCACTGTCAAGGCCAACACGGGCCACCAGCTGTGCTGCGGCTCACAGGGGGGCTCACCCACTCTGTCCTGCTGCCATCACCAAACCTGCCCTCCAGAGCAGCGCAGTCACGCAATCAGAGGGTCTTTAGAGCTGAAAAGGCCCTGGAGGTCACCTGGTCGACGACTCCCATCATGACTCGGACAGAACGGTCCCATGGAGAGTGAGTGGCTTGCCCAGGAGTGTGCAGGCAGACAGCTGCTTCTGAATGTCACATGGTTTTGTCTTGGTCACCACTTTTGCAATTTTTTTCCTCCTTTATTTGGCGAACATCTATATGTTTCTGCCTTTAGGCAAATGAAAAGCATTGTCCGTGAGGGGGCTACAATTTAAAGAAAGAAAGAAAGAAAAAAAGGCCAACAAACTACCCTTCTACCAATATCAGAAAAGATACACAGTGGTATGTGGTATTTAGCTTGCAAACACATGCCCACATAATCAGAATTAAAGCAATTAGCTATAAGGGCCAACTCAATTCAATTAGAAATTCTTATTACCCAAATAAGTCTCGAAAAACAGAGTGACCGTGCCAACACGGTGCTAGACTTCGTGCCCAAATGCAAACCTGCCATCTGCTAAGGCACATGACAAGTTTTCAAAGAAAAGTGACCGCAGGCCATTTAAAGCCTCCATCAGACACAGCCCTGGGGAGGCGAGATGCCACAGCCCCGCGGCAACAGGAGTGGAGCCACCCCGCACGGTGGATGTCAACGCAGAAGGAAACTTGTTTCTTTACTTCCCACTTGATCAGCAGAGACAGTGCTCCTTTTGGAACAACCATCTGGATTCCAAAACATAAAAACGGTCCCCCAAAACTGCACATGTCTAAATGCCAACAGCGTACAGAAACTTCCAGAAGAACAGAAAGCTGTTTTCCTGCTACATTTCTTTGGCATTACTTTAGCGGTCACCATAGGTCAAAACAGGTGGCCGGCGTCAGCGGTTTATACGGCACGAAAGCCATCTTGCCATTCACAAAATCACGTGGAAACGGCTCGAATTAGATTTCTAGTGCAAAACCGGTCTGCCTCTAAGCAGTCTGAACACTATTTGTGCTCTCACGCAGGAAGTCAAATTTTAAACTAAATTACAATGTGAATGATCCAAGGAGCCACCTCCAGATGAGGGAGGCGACCAGAGGAAGAGGTAACCTGCTCAGGAAAGGCAGTGATGGGGCCGATGGCCGTTGACTTGCGGCCTCTCCCACAGCACCACGCCTTCCGCGCTGTCACACCCGTCCTCCGAGCCGCAGCGGGCAGAGCGCCTGCGGGACAGGAGGCGTCCTCAAGTGCGGGCACCGCCCTGATCCCTGCTGCCCCACGCAGCCTCTGACTCAGACGCTGCCTTCTTAATAAAGGAGTGAATAATGCGATCATCCGCCCGACCCGGTTGCTGGGCACCCCTCCATCAAGCACTGGAGACACAAAGATGAACAGGACAAGGTTCTTCTTCCTTTTTACTGGAAACGTTTTCCATGTATTTTAAAAATCGAATGTACACAGCGTATGAGGCCTCAAACTGCACCGCCAGCAAATTTCGCCACAAACATAAAGAAACTGCACGTGAACCCTGCATGCCTTCCCTCGGCCTTCCCCGAGGCCAACCCGGGAGCCCTTTTATTTCAGTAGTTCGGTACTGGCCCACCACTTCCAAAGGTCCAAGAG
This sequence comes from Microcebus murinus, assembly GCF_040939455.1. NCBI lineage: Eukaryota > Metazoa > Chordata > Mammalia > Primates > Cheirogaleidae > Microcebus > Microcebus murinus. The sequence goes on from NC_134108.1 coordinate 9,345,743, forward strand.
GAAAATATCAAAGCAATGTTCCTTTTAAAAGCCAAAGGGAAAATGTCGGGCCACCCATCTGGTGTATTGTGACTACTGGTTCAGACCAAATTTCCTAAGAAGTTCCGGTAACCCCGGATACCCTCAACAGTTAAGAGGCTTCAGCATGACCCGCGTGGCTGGGTGGGGCGGTCGTGCCTGTCATCCCAGCTACTCGGGAGGCTGAGGCGGGAGGATCACTTGAGCCCAGGAGTTGGAGGTTGCTGTGAGCTGTGATTGCACCACTGCACTCAGGCAACAGAGCGAGACCCTGTCTCAGAGAGAAATCAGAATCCACGCTAGCAGTAATGTTGACGCACAGGTCATCAATCCTCAGTCGCCAAAACAGACCCTCATCCAGCTCCTTCTCCCTTGCCCGGGCGGAGTACACCGTGTTAATACTGTCACGTCTGCTATGGAGGGGGTGATCTGAGTCCACAGCTGGCCCAACAAAGAAAGATTCTTATCCAGCACCAGCAGCCTGGCACTGAGCTCCCCACACTGTGTGGTTTCTGGGGGGCGGGGGATGCGGGGCCTGCGCCACTCAGACCAGTCGAGCCGTCTGTCTGGATGAATGATGGGCCCCCCTTCACCTGGGCCGTCTCCAGACAGAGGTGCTCACGGCACCTGCTTCACACGGGGGTGCTGAAGACTAAACTCAAAACAACAGTGCCTGGAGCCTGATGCGGGTGCTTGGTCACATCTGCCCACAGTCACACCCCTGACACCCTGAGTCCCACCGACGACTCCGCAGAGGCAGATGTGGGTGGGTGGGCCAGATGAAGACAGGTGCTGTTCACAGACAACTGCACCGAGCAGATCAGCAACACAACAACAGGTCTGGAAAGTGTCAGGCAAGCGTCTCATCGCCTGGCTGCACAACTGACCCGGCCAAACCAGGTGTCAGATCAGCCTTTCTCCTGGGAAGACTAGCCAGCACGGTGGAAAAAGAACTACGTGTCTCATCGGTGAGATGCACACAGCAGGCACGCCCAGCCCTACTGTACTCCACACAAATACGAAAGCCTTGACAGAGGCCACCAGTGACTGGCGATCTTAAAACAAGCCACATGTGGTAGGCAGAATAGTGGCCTCGCAGGGATGTCCACGCCCTAATCCCCAGAACCTGTGAACAGGTTAAGTGACGTGGCAAAGGGGAATTAAGGCTGCAGATGGAAGCAAGATTGCTTATCAGGGGGACATTAGAATAGGCAGATTATCCTCGGTTATCCCAGTTATCCCGGTGAGCCCAATGTAATCACAAGGGTCCTTAAAAGTTGGAAGAGAGAACCAGAGCGACGGCAGCAGGAGAAGAACACAGACCGACATTGTTGGCTTTGGAAACAGAGGAAGGGGCCACAAGCCATGGAATGGGGGCAGCCTCTAGAAGCCGGAAAGGGCAGGGAACGGATCCTCCCCTAGAGCCTCCAGGGGAAGTGTGGCCCTGCCCACATCTTGATTTGAGAACGGTGAGACCCCCTTTGGCCTTCTGACCTCCATAACGGTAAGATATTAATAATAAATATGTGTTGTTTTATGCCCCTAAGTCAGTGAAAATTTGTTACAGCAGCAATAGGAAACTAACACAGCAGGTTACCCGACCAAGATCTCTCGGACAGAGATCACATGAACCCGAGGGCTCCTGGGCGAGACCAACTTCCTTGGACATCCTCCTTGACTCCTGAAGACTCTGCTACTCTTCAGCTCTGGCGTTTTGGTTTGGAGCTGATGACCCCTATCCATCCTATGGGGACTTTCCTGACTCACCTTCCAGATCACTCAGGAAGAGGTTTTGAAAAGAGAGAAGAAAGATGATTGCCGAGATCCTGGAACAGTATTAGGGAGTAGGATTCCCAGATCTGCCTTACCCAGCCCTTCCAGACCATGAAATCGGACCTCTCTCTCTCTTTCCTTCCTTCCATCTTTCCTCCTTCCTTCCCCTCTCCCTCCCTCCTTCCTTTTTTCCTCCTTCCTCCTTTGCTTTCCTTCCTTCTTTCCTTCCACTCTTCCTTCCACAAACAGCTATTAAGCGCCTAATATATGTTACACACTACTAGAGGTAAAGGAATATAAAAATGAGTAAATAATCCTCAATATACCTCCAAGGAGCTCATCAATTAAAGATTTCCCATCCATCTAGGACAGTGATTTTCAACTTTTTTGGACCACAAACCATAGCAATGGATGCCTTTTTTTACGTCAAGTCTCCCATACATGTAAAACTGAAACAAAAATTTCACAAAACAATACATACCCTTACCAAAGGAGAGGTACTCTATTTTTTCTATTCTATTATTATTTCCATTTCTATTCCATTTTATTCTTCATTCTGATCAGCAGCCTAGTAAGTTGATTTCGTGACCTAGTAATGGATCCCACCTCTGGGTTGGAAAAATGCTGACCTACAAGTCTCCACACCTGCGCCTACACAGATCCACGGAGCCTGTCCCTCGGGAGCGTAGAAGAGACCCCAGATCCCAGGCCGTCCCTCCCCCACGCACACCACCGGGCAGGGTGAGTGGCTGCGGGCTCATAGGTCCCGGTTACCTCAATGACGACAATCTCCCCCCAGCGCATAGTCTCATCCCCCCGTGAAGGGAAGGAACCAGAAGTGCTGAGTGCAGAAAACTGTGACTCGCTGTTCCTGCCAAGCAGGTATGTGGCTATAAATGTCACTCAAGTGACACCACAGCAGAGGGCTCAGAGCCATGAGCAACAAACAGCCCTCGAGGAGCCAGTGCTGGGAGCCAAGACCTCGGACTGCCCAGAACAAAATAAGATGAAACTACGTAAGGAGAAACAACCAAATACCTCAACTGACTAACAATGTGCCATAACTGACTTAATTATCGATAATCGCCCACCCCAAGCCGGGAGGGCTCCTGGGGAACGTGCAAATGGTGCAGCCTGGCCCTGGCCAGCCCTGCCAAGGGGCGCCGAGCGGGAACGTGCCCCTCCAGGGTGCCCCTCCTCGGGCCACCAGCTTCAGAGGATGCCACTATAAAAAGCAGCTGAAAAAGTCACGGTGCCCTTTTATGTAAGAGGGCCTTATTTGCACAGAGATTTTTTAAAATGGGAATTTTCACTCTCAATTGCTTGTCATTCCACCTAATGACACATATTAAAGCTTATCTTTTCACAGGCTAATTTTAGGCTGATAGCAGTTCCCAGATCACTGGTTTAGAAAGACGGTTACCCAGCTTTGCAAATCCAGTCCTCCTTCCCCCGAGGGTTCCTGTGGCGGAGGAGCTGGCAAGGTCAGCGGCGTTGCAGGGTGGGAGCGGGCAGGGTCCCTGCGGCGTGAGTGCAGCCCCTGCCCTCCCCAAGGCGTTGTGCCACCCACACAAGCACCAGAGGGCCCGTTGCAGGGTCTGGGTCACGCTAGATCCCCGCCTGCGCACAGCTCTCTTCGTCTTCTCAAGCGTTTTCCTGGCAGAAAATATTGAGGTTGAACACGGTGCTGAAAATAGCTCGTATCAGCCCCCAAGGAACTCAGTGTTCCCTCACCACAACCCCCCGGGGCGGTTAGATTCACCTTTTATGCTACTACCGAGGAGAAACGAAGACTAGCGCCCCACCTGGTGCTCTTCTCCCCTCGGGAGTCCTCCGGGCCCCCGAGAGTCAACCAGTCAGCTCCGTAGAGTGGGGTCGTGCTGCTCTGCGGCCACACCGGACCGGGAGCACCTCACGCAGGGCCTGGCACACTGCAGGAATCCCACAAATGACTGCTGAGTGAATGCCCCAACCAAAGGCACTGCTTTTGCCCTCAAACTGGCTTCTCATCTCAGAATTCTCATCCCAGCAAGTGACACCATCCAGTCAAGCAAGAAGAATCCCCAGTCATCCTGGCTATCCCTTTCCTGCCCTCCTCCACATCCACTCAGCGGTCAGCCGTGTAGCTTTCACCTCCATAGAGTCTCTCGTGCCAGCCCCCTCCTGCCCAACCCCGGAGCCACCACCTGGTGACAGGCTCCCATCATGTGGACAAGAACCAGCGTGACGGCCTCCTTCAGCCCTCCCACCCCTGGTCTGACCACCTGGGACTCACCACCCCAGACTCCTCACGCTCTGCCCCTGTCTGCCTCTCTAGGAAGAACGCAGAGGACCAGGTGGGGATCCTGTGCTCGGGGGATCCAGGAGGCTCCCATGAGGAGGTGACCCATCAAGGTGACCCATGCAAGACAGCAGGAGGTGGCCAGGCTACGAAATCTGAGGGTGGAGGGGAGGGCAGTGAGCATCACAGGGGGGTGGAACAGGTGTCCAAGGGCTCCAAGGTTGGGAGGGGCATGGCATGCTCTGGAAGCCACGAGGCGGCTGGTGTGGCTGGAGCCTGGGCAGCAAATGGGGCATCTGGCCAGATGAGGCTGGTGAGGACCAGGGACCAGATGGCCCAGGGCCTAGGGGTGCAGGCGAGAAGTTTAGTTTCCCCTTCGGAGCACTGGGAAGCAGGAGAGTGGCATGGTCACATCTGCCTTTCAAACAGATCTCTCTGCAAACGCTTCTTAGCTAATGAAGCAACAACAGACACTTTCCTAACATGATAAGATATAACCATCTCAATCCCAAACTCAGCATCTGGAAAGGGAATGCTACCCTAGTAGCATTTCTCTCCCCAGGAGCAAGACAAAATATCCACTATCATTGTTCTTTGAGGAGCTGGCCAACACACATGGGTGAGAGAAAGAAAGGAGAGATTTAAAAATCAGAAAGAAAGAGGTAAAATTATCACTATTTGCTTATGTTATGCTCATATAGCTATAAACCGCAAAAGAATCCACTAAGAAGCTATGCAAACCATAAGAGAATTCAGAAAGATGGTAGCAGCAAATTAACATGTAGAAATAAAAAACTTGCTTGTATATAAACAATAACCAGTAAGAAGAGGTATTAGAAGAAACAGCCTCCATTTATGATGGAAAGAAGGCAGTGACATTTGTAAGAATAAATGTAACAAGAATAGCACAACATCCTTATGAAAAGAATTTAAATTAGCCCGAGAGACAATGAAGAAGACATTAAGTCTATTCCTGGACAGGAAGATTCAGCAACGTGACAATGTCAATTCTTCCTAAATTAATCTATACACGTAAGGCAACCCCAATAAAAACAGAAATGGGATTTAAAAAAAAAAAAATTCAGAACAATCTGATTCTAGAGTTCATAGGAGAAGCCCTCCTGGCTACAGTGTGGCTGTGGGTGCCGGGTGAGCTGGGAGACCCAGCCGGACCCGGGAAGAGGCTGGACCTCGGCTGCCATGAAGGGAGGGATTTGACAAAGATGCCCCTGGAGAAAGTCACAGGAGGTGGTGACTGACTGGATGTGGGAGGTGAGAAAGAGACGTCAATTGGGGACTCCTGGTTTCAGGCTGTCCACTTAATAAGTAATCAAATATCCTGCAAATGTATGCCCAAGTGTCTGAAATCACAGCTCCTTCCAGGGTTTCTGGGCCCCTGAGAAAGGCTTTTTAACTAGTTGTTTGTTCACAGCCAAGTCAAGCACCGCTCTTGCTTTCTGAGTCTGCTAATTAGATGTTCTGCTTAGGGCTTTGGTGGACAGGATGGTCTCAGCCTCAGAAAGGCTCTAGTTCTTTCCCTATCTGTGCTTTTTTTCCCCCCTTTTGATTCAAAATTGTGCTAGAAAAAAAAAATAGGACAGTGAAAATGTGTTTCAGTTTGACCTAATCAGATCCAATGTTTACTTTAGCTATGATTTGACAACATCTCCATAATATCTTTCCTCTTCTTTAATAAATAATTAAGTCCTTAGGGCACAACAAAATTTCTCACTGCCACTGGCCTTATCAATTTTATTGGTAGCAATATCCCTTTAAGGTTTGCCTTTTTTCCCCCCCTGCTCAGAATTCTTTTCAACACATTTTCAAACAGAACAAAGTGAGTTTAAATATATCACACAGTGCTTGCCTCTCAAACATCTACAGAAATCATTTCAGTGAATATGTTGTTTGATATGAAAAAAGAAGTGCATTTGATTTGGGTACCAACAGACTGTTATGCAAAGCATGTGTCTGTTGAAACTCAGGTGAATGAGCCTTCAGGTGAATTATACCCAGCTTCCCTCAAGTGTCTGCCAGGTTGGGCTTCCTTTGGGGACTACACAAGGTGCTAATGAGCTGCCTGAACCAGTGCCCTGAACCTCCCCGGGTGCACACACAATCATCGCCTGGAGGGTCTTGCTCAAGGCAGAGTCAGAGCCTGCAAGTGGGGTGGGGCCTGAGATTCTGCCTTTCCAATGAGCTCCTAGGTGGGGCCTTCCCACCAAGTGGCCCTTGGAGCAGCAAGAGTGCAAACAGACTCAGCAAGTTAGAAGCCACACAAAACAGGTTTTCCTACTGTCTCCTGTCAAAGATAGAACAGTGGATGTTTTAAAGTCTCTTTGGACTGTGAGTAGTATCTGCAGGTCAGAAGAACCCATCCCAATCTAACTTAAATGTTACACTTGCTAAAAATCCATACCTAGAAAATCCTGCAATATTTAGTAAAGCCTCACCAATTTGGATTAAATAAAACTTAAACCTTATTCACAGAATTTAAAACATATGCAACTTGGCTTATTGCTTTCAATTTCACAAGCTAAGCAAGCTTGGAGGAGTTCAAGAAAGCAGTAATTCATATACTTCCCCAAGGATGATGTTTGTCCTACTTCATTTGCACTAAGGAAAAAAGGAAAGTCTGGGTCTTCCCAGCCACCCCCCATATGGATAACCACAAATTCCAAATAAAAGGAAAAGGAATTTCAAAAGTCTTCCTGCATTTAAAATAAAAAGTCCCCTAAAATCTACAGTACCTGTGTCAGTTCCTTCAGTTATAACCACTCCTGTCAGTGGAGCTTCCTTTAACCTGTTTTTGAGGTAGAAAAACTAAAGTCTAAAATCAGTAGAGCTCAAGGTCAATGTCACTGGGGGACCTTATTAAGCTCAGGAATGCCAACAACAATAGATTTTACCCACTCAAGTGCCAGCTGCCTTGAGGGACGGTGCGTGTCTCCTGACAAGTGCACAGTTTCAGCCCGGCTTGTTTAGCCTTGGAAAACATTTTCCTTATCGACTGAAAAGTAGAATGCATAAAAAAGAGTAAATTAACTGCTTTTTAAAAAGAGAGTAAGTAAAGTGAGTAAATTGCACACTTTTAAGCTATTTCTACAACAACACAGATGTGTGCTCCTGCATACGGAAGGCCATCAGGGGACATAAGAAGGAGCCATTCTGTTTTGCAAAGTGTGCAAAATACAGAAGGTACAAGAGGTACAAAAATGTAAAAAGACAAAAGACAAAGACAGATACAAAAAGCACAGAGAGGGTCTCTGCCAACACCTTCTGCACACTATGACTGTCCTGTCCGGTCCTTCTTCTGGTCATCACAAATAGGGCGTACCCCCACGCCCCCGCCTGATATGAGGTGGGAGTGGGGGTGGGGGAAGAAACCTTAAAAACATGGGCCATCTTTAAGAATCATTCACCGGAAATAAAGCGCACAGTATGCCCATACAATTAACTTGGGTTCAACCAGACTAGCAGCCTTCCACCGCGCCCCTTCCCAGCTACAATCAGAGCTGATCGCGGCCCGGGTAGCGCTGCACGGGAGGCTACTGAGTTTAGCTCCGCTATAGCAGGCTGGTCGCTTCTATTCCTTTAAATCTGGGGTGGGTTAGGATGGAGGTACAGAATCCAGAACTGGAGATGGAATTAAAAGGAAATCTGGAATATTCACTGGATAGGTATAGGAAACATCTAGCAGGAAAAAAAAATACAAAGTTAGCATTACTTCTCTGACAGAGGTAACTCTTGGGCCGATGTCCACATTTATCTTAATACACAGAGCTTTCTGACATTCCACCCTCAACCCTCCTTCCCGTGCTACTGTTACCCCTTAGTTAATAAAGCTAAACTAAGGGCATCCAGGAGGCGCCTCCAGGTGCCTTTAGAAAACGCTCTGGAAAATGCTGCAGTGCAGCGGCTGGAAAGGGCTCTGGACTGAGCCCCAGACCCCAGGTTCAAGCTACTCCCCATGCTCCTCAGTCTTCTCACCTGCAAAATGGAGCTACCTTACCTGCCCCCGAGGGATATGAGTCTCCTGAAGCCTAGAAAGGGTCCTTACGTGCTGAATTACTGAATACATTTTCAGATGAGACAATGACGTGAAATGCAATCTAAATGTTAGTTATTATTATTCTTTTAAAATTTGTCCATTAAGGCTCTCAAAGCATATAACAGTCAAATAATTCACAGTTCACTGAGCAGGCAGTTTGCTTGTATCTTGGAAACTTTCAGGCCCCAAGTTCTTGGGATAAAGAGTGCCTTATTTCAATTGTGGGCAGTGCCATGACAATAGCACCCACTCTTACTGACGGTGCCCTTTTCTAATAAACACTGAGAATTTGATACAGAAAGAAAGTGACATGCTTTACTAAAAAAGAGATTATATGAGTCACAATATGTTCTGCAAAGTATCAGAAAACCCAAGTCATGCCAGCTTAATCAACGAGGTGGGGCCATCTGAGACCTCGGGCTGCTCCTGTGGCTTGCACAGGGCTCTGCTGCCAGAGAACAAGAGGGAGAGTTTGGTGGGTGGGCAACCAACAAGGCCCACTTGCAGAGAACTAACAGGACATCTGTCCACCCAAGCAGTGGCTCCCACTCCATCCTTGATGTTGTCTCCTTTCTTGAGCCATTCACTCCCACCAGACTGAAATGTGACTAATCTCTGACCCACTCTTGCAGAGAGCAGACTGCTTCTAGAGTGAAGGACGGGAAGAATGACTGAGATGTGCTCAAGGGCACGGAGGCCACTCAGTGAGGCTGGTAATGAATGTCAGCCTCAGACGCCCGGCCCGCTGCTTCAATGACTGTAACTTCTCTTCTTCTCTCATTCATGTCTCTATTTTGCTTTCCTAGGGTGAGGGTTTTCTTACGGTGCTGGAGATACTAAAATAACTTGGGGATACAGCAAATAAGCACATGAAAACATGCTCCATACCATATGCCACTGGAGAATTACAAATTAAAACAGCAATAAGATTACTACACACCTATTAGAATGGCTAAAGTCCAAAACACTGACAACCCCAAATGCTGACAAGGATGTGGAGTAACAGGAACTTTTCACTCATTGCTGGTGAGAATGAAAATGGCACAGCCACCTTGGAACACAATTTGACAGTTTCTTACAAAGCTACACATATTCTTATCATTTGATCCAGTAATTGTGTTCCTTGCTATTTATCCAAATGAACTGAAACTTATGTCCATACAAAAATCTGTCCATGAATATTTATGGAAGTTTTATTCATAGTTGCCAAAAATTGGAAGCAACCAAGATGTCCTTCAGTAGGTGATGAATAAACAAATGGTGGCATATCCACACAATGGAATATTATTCAATAACATAAAGAGATCAGTTATCAAGCCACAGAAAGATACAGAGGAACCTTTAATGCACATGGTTAAGTGAAACAAGCCAACCGGAAAAGGCTACACGCCGCATGTTTCCAACTATATGACAGTCTGGAAAAGACAAAAATCTTAGAGACAGTAAAAAGATCAGTGGTTGTCAGATTTTGGGTGAGGGGCAAGGAGGAGGCACAGGGAATTTATAGGGCAGTGAAACTATGCTGTACGACGCTGCCAGGGTAGGTACGTGGCTTTATGCATAACATAAATCCATAGAACACACAGAAACAAAGAGTGATCCCTACGTATTAATAAACTATGGACTTTAGTTAGTAACAATGAATCGATATGGTTAACAGTAACGAGCAACTGTAACAAATGTAGTGCACTATCATCATGGCCAAAGACTGGAGGGACAGCCTAAGAGGAAGAAGCCAGGAAACTAAAGCTCCTTGTGTTTGCCGACACGGGGAGCCCACAGTCCCTGCAGCAGAGAAACACTTGCATTTCCCAGCCCTCTTCCAAGACTGCTGCTCCACAAACGGCTTCCCAGCCCATGAATGGATTTTAAATTTATCACAAGGACTACAATGCATATGGCACTCTAGCACGTCATAGCTCGGCAGTCCAGCATAATTCTTCCATAGTCCAATATGATAACCGGGTCAGCAAAGGTTCCCCGGGCACTTCCTCCTCCATTGTTTACTCCCTGTAGCCCTTGTCTTGGACCATAGGTGTGTGGCACTGGCAAACTAGGACACGTATACCTGGTAAATTGTTTGGAGATAGATACATTTGAAGAAGTCTGGCAGGACATTCACTTGATAAAATGTTTCTAGAATACTAAACTGGGAGGTGGGGAATCGGGTGGGGAGAGTAGAACATTGTTACCTGTTTTTCATTGTGTAGTGAAAAGGCACAGGCAAAGTCATGAAGCAATTTAATAATTTTTTTTTTTTACCTCCAAGGTTCTGCTTGAGCAATTTAATAATTTAAAGGCCTCTTTCCATTCTCAAAATATGAACAATACTTTGTCCTCTTTGTCCATTCATGTTCCCAGACCCACATTTTTTTAAACCTATAGTTTTCCCCCACTGCTTTGGACACACTTTCTAGATAAAGGGCACACTCGTCTGATAATGAACAGCTAAATAAAAACACGCTATGTTTCACACATCCTGCAAAAAAGCAAAGTGCAACACACCCAGCTGTATAAACCACTTCTTGAACAACTGTTTAACCCTTGTTCAGAAGCTCCAGGTTGTACTTGGGTTTTCAGACTTACTTTTCAAGCCCAACTTGGACACAGGGCCCTTACAAGTTCATTCACTCAGTACAGACACCAATTTTGAATTATGCTCCAGTGCAGTTATCTTTTTAGAAAATAATCCCTGTCCCAACATGCAAGAACATTTCCAGAGATATGCCATGCTTCCCGGGGCTGTGGTCCTCACTTTGCAGGGAATTTCCCTGACTGAGACTTTCCCATAAGCCTCTCGGATGACCAAGAATTCCGCTCGTCTCTTTTCGGCTCCATGACACCCACAGTGCCAGAACTTTACTCCACGCCTTCCCCCCACCCAGGAGCCTCTCGCAGACCCACCCCTAAGCCAGCTCTCTCCAGTGGTGCATCTGCTCACGGGTCTGCCTCTCCCTCCCCTTCCCCTCCACCCTCCCCCATCAACACTGCTCCCCTGGGGGCAGGGACCTCTTTGGTTCCCTGCAGTACCCCTGGAACTGGCAAAGTGACATTTTGGAGAGAGAGAAATCTGCAACAGAATCCTGATTCCACCCAACACATACCTGAGTAACTTTGGAGGAGCTCCCTGGGGACTCTGAGCCTCAGGGTCCTCATCTGCCTAGTGGAGGTCACCATACACTGTGTGCAGGAGATCCTGGTGGTGGTGGCAGTGGTGGTGGCGGTGGTAGTAAAGGTAATAATGATAATAATAATAATATATGCTTGAATAGATTAGTCTGAGCAGCTCACTCGAGCACTTGGTAGCAGCATGCAAACACATAGTTCAGTCTGAAGATTAAGCAAATGGCCCTGGCTACACAGAACAAAATCAGATAAGGTAAACGAATCGCTGCCCAGTGATGCTGAAGGTTCCGAGTTCTGCACAGCACGTGTTCTCTTAGGCGCAACTCCCGTGGGCTGCAGAGAGCGGGAAGGAAGGCGCCACTGAGACCCCAGCTCCCTGGAGAGCTTCCACCGGGCCATGCAGTTGTGTGGGCACGGGGCTCACAGCAGTGTTTGTTTATTCAATTGTTTGTTTGTTTGTTTGTTTGTTTTTATTGGTTTTATGGCCAAAACCTTGGCAGAGGAAAATCATTCCTCTAGCATCAAAGAATTGTGCAGGGGCCTGAAGGAGAGCACTTTGCTTGTTTGAGACAGCAGCTCGCTGTCCGCTGGGCTGCAGTGCCATGGAAGACAGCTCACTTGGCAGTGGAAAAGCTCCACTTTTCCACACTTTTACACTTTTCCACACAAGCCTTCCTCGTTCCCATGATGCCTCCTCCTGACTCCCATTTAAGTGGAATTATTTAACTTACAGGATTTTTGAAAACAGAAGGAAAAGTCCTTAAAACTCCACCTGGGTCCTTCTGGATGAGTTATTCCCATAACCCAGAAGAGGCAGGCAGAGCTGCCCCCGATAGCTCCAGTGTGACCCACTTCAAGGCTTCATCCAGGTCCACGGGACAAGGTGCTGACCTGAACCCCTCGCAATACTCTTTGCGTGACCCAAGAAAAACAAAGTTTTGAACATTTAAAAATGTGGGGCTAAATATATTCACAGGGAAAAAAAAAAAAAGAAGCCTTCCAAGGAAACAACACTGTTTTGAATGTTAAAGAGGGGGAAGAGAAACTGGTAAGAGTAAAAAGGAATAGCAAAATGCACTTTTTATTTTAACCATGGCACTGCTCTGGCGAGGCCCGAGGTTTCAACCTGCACGCAGAGCTTCCTGTCTCACAGACCGCGAGCCCCTGCGGGCCAGTGCCCCACGCCCGCCCTGCGGCAGAATCGCCCAGTGAGCGAGTATGTCGTCTTGGGTATCCTCTCTGGTTGAAAAATTATACCTCCTTTGGAGTTCTTTTGCCACCAACTTGATCCACCCTTCTAAAGCATTCAGGATATTTAAAAAAAAAAAATGGACATCATTTTATTTGTGACAAGTTCTTTTCTGATAAACTTTTCTCTCATGAAGCACATCCCATCTGTTCTATAAAATTCCTAAATAATAGCCAGTTTCCATTCTTTATCAATAAGCATGTTGGAGGCCTCTCTTCATTCTTTGAAATAACACTCCCCTGTCCTTCCTGCCCTCTACCAATCCATCTAAGAGTGCTGATTTTTTTTTTAATTTTTTTTTTATTTTGGCATATTATGGGGGTACAGATTTTAAGGTTTCAATAAATGCCCATTTCCCCCCCCTCCCCCCAAAAGTCTGAGTCTCCATCATGACCATCCCCCAGATGGTGCACATCTCACTCATTATGTATGTATATACCCGCCCCCCTCCCCCCTCCCACCTGCCCAATACCCTATTACTGTAGCACCTATGTGTCCACTTAGGTGCTACTCAGTTAATACCAGTTTGCTGGAGAATATATCTGGTGCTTGTTTTTCCATTCTTGGGATACTTCACTTAGTAGTATGGGTTCCAGCTCTAACCAGGAAAATATAAGATGTGCTATATCACCATTGTTTCTTAGAGCTGAATAGTACTCCATGGTATACATATACCACATTTTATTAATCCATTCTTGGATTGATGGGCACTTGGGCTGTTTCCACAGCCTTGCAATTATGAATTGTGCTGCTATAAACATTCGAGTGCAGGTGTCTTTTTTGTAGAGTGTCACTGGATCATTTGGGTAGATGCCCAGCAATGGGATTGCTGGATCAAATGGTAGATTCACTTGTATCGCTTTAAGGTATCTCCATATTGCTTTCCACAGAGGTTGAACTAGTTTGCAGTCCCACCAGCAGTGTTGATTTTTAAAAGTACTTTCCTATCCCTTGCAAAGCTCTTTGATAAACTGGCAATAAAGAAAGTGTCAATCAATTGTTATGACAATGTTAGTTACGATATTACTTAATAGCTATTTAGAGCCTAGCACAGCCCAGAACATAAAAGGAGCCTTAAAGACAAAAGGATAACAATTCGTTGGTTTATTGATGATGTACTCATTGAAAAGCTGGAAGAGTCAAAAATATTACCGACCCAGCACCCCACCTTCCCCGTTGACATCCCGGGAGCCTCATCGTGAAGTCTGGCTCTTTAAGCCCGTCGATCCTCACGAGGGTGGCTTTAGAGTTGGAGAGCCAACCAAATATTATTAAAATATCTAGAAAACCTGCGGTTGAGACAGGCAGGAAGAATGAAAAGAATTCACAATTTAATAAGGCAGGGAAGAGATTTGAGGGGGGAAAAAAGCTGTAAACCTGTACTAGAGGGTACAGAATTCATTCTACCCAAGTAGCACATTAAAAATGGAAAGACGACGTGAAAGAATGTCATCAGGCTGTCACCTGAAACCAGGGACAACACCTGCAACTGTACAACAGGGACGTTGAATATTCCCCGGCAGCACGAAGACTGGACGCTGGGCTCCACGTGCCTTTGGTGGCCTGGCGGGATGGTGCTGCACACAGGTCCTTCTGCCCAGACCAAAGTCTCTGGCCGCAGCCCCAGCCCACAGAGATGGCCAGCGCCTCACAGTCACCTACTGTCCTCCTGGTAACCCCACACAACGCCCGCCAACCCTTCCCCAGGACTCCCTTCCTCCAGCACAGCGAGAGCCAAGGCCGGGCGTTCCTCCTGGCTTCATTTCAAAGGTGGGACGGGAAGGATGGCGCCATGCTTGTCATAATCGAGGAAGCTGGGCAGCCTGATTTTATATGAATAGATGTCAGGCCATCGGGGCTGGAGGGAAGCTCAGAGGCCATTCGGTAATTTCTAGAGATGATGAAAGTGAGGCAAAGGGAGGTGGCGATGGGCACAGAACTGGCCAGAGCTAGAGCTAGAACAAGGACACGGTGCTCTTCCCGTGCACCTGTGAGGTTGCGAACGGCCCAGTGACTAAAGTTGCTTTAGATTTTATTCTTAGAGAAACAAGCCCAACGTGAAATGTTCCACGCACATCACCCGTCTGCCTTCCCAACTCATGGAATAATTTCCAGGCCTTCCCCCTCACTTTGGAAGGAAGGGCCTGAAGTGCGGCTCAGAGTTCGGAGCTGTGAACGTGCCCAGGTCTCCAGTTTTTAGAAAGCACCGGACTGACCAAGGTTGCTGGAAGTTGCTATCTCAGGTGGTGACTTTTCCTCATGCAGCCAAGCCACAACAGGCAAACAAGAGAGCCGGCTCAGTTTCCATCAAGAAGGTCCTGCCAAAGGCAGGTGAAGGCACCTGCAGAGAATTCATTCACAGAGAAGAACTTCAGCCTCCGCCCCAGGTTCACTGAAAACCCAACAGTGATGCCCACCTGCGGGCTCTGCTCCCCTGACACCCTGCCGGCTGCCGGGGAGAAGGGTCCCTGCGGGAAACGTCGTTTGTCACTCCACTCTGTCACTCTGCTCTCGGCTGTGGCCGATCATCTGAAGTTGCTGAGCATGCTGCGTTCTTCCTCCTCCTTTCTGCTTTCCCTTCCTCAGGAGGCTCTGCGAGCATTCGGTGTTTAGATAAAGACGCGACTTTAGGGTCTGAGGTTGTCGCACGCATGGCCACCCATGTTAAATGCTCCAGGAAACACTGTGTATTTATAGAAGTCCCCAAAAAGCACAGGATAATTTCCTCATGTGCAGTGGAGTCCACGGTACTAAATAGGAAACATGAACATCCTCCAGGCGGAAAACCAAGGTAAATAAACACACTGCGCCAGGCAGGACAAATGAGCAGCACCACGAGAATTTTAACGTAGACTCTGACCGCTGTCAGATGCACGCTGGACTCCCATATTTAGTATGTGCCTCTCTGCAAGTCTTTTTCTCTCGGGGTACATGGAAAAGTGTCCCTCGCCCCAAGGCCAAGGCCGCCACCCAGGCTTTGGATGCTGCCAAATAGACCAACTCTTCCTCTTAGAGTCAACTGATGCTGATAAGTTTATTCAAGTCTCTACCATTAAAAAAAAAAAAAAAAAAAGCCTCCCAGCCTCATGTCGCCTTGCAGCCGCTGGCCTGTTGCTGGTCTCCAGACTCAGGAGTTTGTTTCTTCCTGCCTCCCGCTGAGTCCTCAGCCCACTGCAATCTGGTGCCTCCACCATCGTTCCGCCAAAGCAGCTCTTGTTAAGGTCACCAATGACCTGAGTGTCACCAAACACAGCCGTTGTCTTGGCACGGGCCTTTGATTCCGCCGAGCACGCCCTCCTCTGAAACGCCGGCAGCGGCCTCTCCTCGGCCTCCCCTCCCTCTCTGCCCTACCTCGCAGGCCACGGCGCCTCTCCCCGCGTTAAACTGACCCTTTAGATGAGGTCACCACCTGTCACATGCAGGTAGCTCACAGTCAGACAAAGCATCTCAAACTCCACATGTCAAGCCTTCCCTCTCCGCCCCCCATAGCCGGTCCAAGCACAATCAACCATCCCAAGACGCCTCACATCCACCCACTTCTCTCCGCCAGCCTCCCCGGCCAGGCCCACGGCCCTGCCGCGCCCCCCAGCAGCCCCCTTCCCGGCTCCCACCCGCCACCCTCTGCGTCAGCCCCGCACTTAACCAGAGTCCTCACTCCAAAGCCCGCCCTGAGACTGCTCTGTGCCCCAGAACACCCGCGTGGCCCACCTTGTCCCAGGTTCTCGAAAGCGCCAGGAGGGCAGCTCTGCCTGGAAGGCGGCCCCTTCCTCCCCAACTTAGTTAACGGGTTAACTGCTCCTCATTCTTTAGACCTCAGCCCCAGGGGACGCCTTCCCGGCCTGTCACCCCCAGGCTAGGTTAGATGGCTCCGTGACACTGTCCTCCCACTGCATCCTCTGCCTTCACAGAGCTCACGTCACCACCGCGCTAATCCTGCGCTCTTTGTGTGATCTGGGTCAGTGTCTTGGCCCGTCCCCGCTCCGAGGGCAGCCTTGAGGTTGCACCTCCCAGACCTCCCATCACAGGGAGCGTAGCGGACCGCGGGCCCCCGGTCCTTAATAAAATCCTTGCACGTTCCATCCCTTTGCATTGCTTCTCCGAGGACCCAGACGAAGGCACCCCTTCAACTCTAAGCCCCATGAGTACAAAGGCCTTGTCTGTCTGTGCTGCCAGTTAATGTCCAAGGCCTGGTGCAGTAATTCTGAACACGCACTCATGGAATTGACGAATCAATCGCTGCATCATTTTTGAAGGAGCCTGGAACACAAACACCCGGAATCTCACGTTGCTTTTATGCCCTTTTCTTGATGCCACGTGAGTCTGCACAAAACACTGAGCAAACTCTCCAGGCTGTCACTGGGTTAGGGCAAGTCCCCAAGTCCCCCAGCTGGCAGAGTCACAGTGGAGCCCAGTACCCCCTGGCACTGCAGCGCCAGCAAGGCCTCAACCCCTGCGGGTGGCAAATAGGCACAGGAAGGGACTCGCTGGCCACTTTGCGGTGCGATCCGCAAAGCCACGTCCCTGCCCATCTGGGGAGGAAGGAGGGCGGCGGGTTCGACAGACGGGAACCTGCAACGCACAGCGCCGTCCCTGAGAGGCCCCCACTCATGGCTCCCGAGTGCGGGCGCGCATTTTCTGGAGAAAGAAACCATTAAGTTGTGGGTAGAGAAGAGTTTTGAGGCTCCATGGAGACAGGCTTTAGACGGGAAAAAAGACATTTTAGAAAATGCAGTGTAGCAAGCTTCTCGGCTCCCACACACCCTTCCCACTAAGCCTCTGGATGTGAGAAATTTTTGGCTGCCTTCTGACTTTAAAGAAAAAACAGCTTTAAAACAGAGATACCTTAAAAAGAAAAAGAAATCATTCTGAAAGAAGATTGTCTGCTATTTCAGGTCATTTTAAAACTATGAAATAAGAAATCCCCCTTCCTGAGGCGAACGTCTATGGCGGCGACATCCCGCCACTGGGGAAAAGAGAATCGGAGAAACCCGCAGCCGCCCCCAGGACGAGAGGAGAGCAGGAGCTGCTGCCTGCTCATCTCCCCACAGACAAGTGCTCGTGGCTTCTCAAGAGCAACCCTGCTGCGTGGTGGACAGTCGTCCCGGCTGTGTGATGCTGCGAAGATGAGGTCTTGGCCTAAGAGGCAGAGAACCAGGAGAAGCCCCTGGCCACCCTGCAGGCCCCGCACAGCCTGCCCGCCCCAGGCTCTGTTCTCGGCACTGGAGCACTCCCACAGAAGGGGTGACGCTGCCTCGCCCGTTCCCTTCCTCCCTCACTTCCAAGGACTTGGTTCCTGAAGTCTCCCTTCCACCCGTCACTGGGTAGTGTGAGCTGCCCCTTCAGCCAAGTCCCCGGGCCCCGTAAAGCACATGCATTTGAAAACTGTTGTATCTGTGACCTCTGGGCCAAAAGACACTGATTCTGTCATCTTTTTTATTCCCTATGAACCTTATTTTTCAGCCCTATACGCTCACTGGCGCGCTCCTTCAAACCTATTCCCAGAACTTCAGGTCCACAGCTGCACCCACGGTTCTGGGCTGATTCTAACCCGGGCGTGGGCCGAGCTGGACGCCTGCCCCTCCCCAGGTGCTCACGGCGCTCTTGTTCTTACGCCACTTGGCTCTCCGCGTCACCAAAGTCACTGCAGTCGTGCCGCCGTTTCCACCGTAATGTGGAAGGTAAGGGCCACTGACGTGACATTCAACAAAACTCAGACCCAAGGCTGATCCTTCCGCCCCCCTCCCTGATGTCACCTGACTCGCCGACAGGCACCGATTGCACACGTGCCCAACGACTGTGTGGCCTACACCAGGGGCAGCACATCTGGAAACCTCTTTTTGACTTTTGATTTTGAAATGACTGTAGACTCACAGGAAGTTGCAAAGAGAGTGCACAGAGTACTCAACCTTTCAATTTCTCCCTTCCTTTTCGTATTCTCCTTAACCTTAACCTTGTCACAGAGCTTACTTTCCATGTAGGAAAGTGCCCATCACCCAACCCCCCCAGCAGTGACATCTTTCGTAACTGAAGGGAGCTGGCGGGCACGGCACCAAAACTAGACACAGACCCTACTCCGAGGGCACCGTTTCTTGCATGCACTCATTTATCTGATTTGCCTTGGGGTAGAATTTTACACTGTATCACACGTGTAGACCAATCAAGACACAGAAGCGTCCCAGTCTCACAAAGGGCCTCTCCATGCTGCGCCTTGTGGCCTTCCTGCCCCCATTCCCTAATCCCTGGCAACCACTTGTCCCTTCTCCATTTCTATAATGTCACTGTGAAAATGTTACATAAATGGCATAATACGGTATACGACCTTTTGAGATTTTTTTTTTTCACTCATTGAGAGCTCTGAATAAATCACATTTCCTGGAGTGTTATCGCTGCCCCCACCGCCCACTCCAACCCAAGCCCCAGGATTCTGAATCAGCAGGTCCAAGGTGGGACCCAGAAGATGGCATTTTTAAAGGCATCCCGGGGAAGCCTTAGTAACTGTCGTCTATGGACCGCTGGCCTGGACCATATCCTCCGGCTAATGGATGTCTGTGGTGTTAAAGATGGAATCAAGTATCTTGCTAAAGGCAGGTAACATTACACCTGTCACCTCCTTCCTCTGCTACATCCTACAGGGCTTCCAGGGGAACTGGATCCCTCTGACGTCACTACTTCCTTATAAAATCGCACTCGTTTTACCTCAAAGCCTATTCTTTCTGAGGTGCCTGACAATTGAGTTGGTGATGAGTTGTTGTTTTTTTTTTTTCAAAACTATTTCTGACTCAGAGGTCTGCAAGCCTTTATGCATACTTTTTCATTCAGAAATCATTTTTTTCTAAACAAAATGCACTGCGACAAATCCAGTCAATTTTGCAAGTCTCCCAGATACCCAAATAGCAACTAACATGACATGGCACTTTCCATCCAGATTTATTTTCCTACCTTCCACGGAAGGTGATCACAAAGTTAAGTGCAATACACATTTTGACTGCAGTTTGGCTGACCTTGAGGACACAGAGAATCCATGAAGAATAAACGGCACTAGGTACGGGCGCCACCAGGAAGGGCCAGATTGGGAGTCCCTGACAAGCTAACCTGTGGGCGACTCTGCACAGGCAGCTGCACGTCTCTTAGAACAGGGGCCAGGGAGGCCAAGGACCAACCTCTCCTCACACCCTGAGAGGACACGGGAAACCACGCAGAAACACTTTCACGGGATGACAGTGAAGGTGAAGGAGAGGAAGGAAGAAATGACACGGTTGCGTGCAATTCATTCATTCATTCTTTCATTCAATCCATGAGGGCAGAAGCTTGGTTTTGTTCTCTGCCGGAGTGCTTGACTCATGGTTGGTGCTCCATAAATATCTACCATGTAACATACTCACCCAGCACGCGGGCGGGGCGTGGTCAGGCCCACGTCCAGCTCCTCGCCAGGAGAGAGGAGGGGTCACCCAAGAGAACGCCACCTACATGGCTTCTGCCGAGGAGAGAGGGGGGAGCGATGCTAACCGCACAAGCCTCAAAGGTGGGTGAGCCACGCTGCCCCGGCCTCTGGACAGCAGCAGCCAATCGGAAAACCTGATGAGCTGTCACATAAATGCCACAGGGAGGTCACCTGACATCCCATCCAGCCCCGCCTCAGATGCCAGTGCCCCTCCCACCCCAGAGTGGGTCCAACACACCCATCTCCCCTGGGATGCGGGCACAGAAAGCGCTAGTCGTGCCTCGGTATCCGTTTGCCTTTTCTTCGACGGTAACGGAAGGCTTGGCGGGTCAGAAGCACAGGGCAAAGTCTCACCTCCCAACTGTCCCTGCAGCTAGTTGGGGCCCGGTGACTACGACCTCACAAACGGATTCAAGTGGGGATGGTGTGCAGCAGCTCTAAGGAGAATCTGAGGGTTCCCCTTGTCCCTCCTTCTCTTTTCCATGCTGGTGCCCGGAACCCAGATGCAATAGTCGGAGCTCTGGCTGCCACTTTGCACCACAGAACAAGGGTCACATCCTGGGGGTAAGGAAATGATGAGCAGGGAGGAGCTTGGGTCCTGGAAGATTTTGTGGACAAAGCCACTGGGCCAGCCTGGACTGCACACCTCTGACATTTCATGAGAGAGAAAAATAAGCTTTTATCTTGATTAAGCTGCTGTTATTTGGGGGATTTCTATTATTTACACCCAAATCTAATCGTAGCTAACACTGATATATAAAACAGAGATAGTTTGATATCTGGCATATTAATGCCTCCCATTTTGTTTTTGTTGCCTAGAATTGCTCTTGATATTCGGGGTCTTCTTTGGTTCCATACAAAGTGTAAAATTATTTTTTCTATATCTGTGAAGAATGCTGATGGGATTTTAATAGGTATTGCATTGAATCTGTAGATCAGTTTGGGTAGTATAGACATTTTGATGATATTGAGTCTGCCGATCCACGAGCATGGTATGGATTTCCATCTGTTTACATCCTCTGCTATTTCCTTCCTCAGTGTTTCATAGTTCTCCCTGTAGAGGTCTTTTACCTCTTTGGTTAAATATATTCCTAGGTACTTTAATTTCTTTGTTGCTATTGTGAAGGGAATTGAGTCTTTGATTTGGTTCTCAATTAGATTGTTGTTGGCGTATATGAATGCCTCTAAAACAATATGGTATTGGCACAAAAACAGGAATATTGACCAGTGGAACAGATGTGAGAATCCTGATATAAAACCATCCTCATATAGCCATCTCATCTTTGACAAAGCAGACAAAAACATACGCTGGGGAAAAGAATCCCTCTTCAATAAATGGTGCTGGGAAAACTGGATAGCCACCTGTAGAAGGCTAAAACAGGACCCACACCTTTCACCTCTCACAAAAACCAACTCACGCTGGATAACAGACTTAAACCTAAGATATGAAACTATTAGAACTCTAGAGGAAAAAGTTGGAAACACTCTCCTAGACATCGGCCTGGGCAAAGAGTTTATGAAGAAGTCCCCAAAGGCAATCACAGCAGCAACAAAAATAAATAAATGGGACATGATCAAACTACAAAGCTTCTGCACAGCCAAAGAAATAGTCATGAAAGTAAACAGACAACCTACAGAATGGGAGAAAATTTTTGCATCCTATGCATCCGATAAGGGACTGATAACTAGAATATACTTAGAACTCACGAAAATTAGGAAGAAAAAATCAAATAACCCCATTAAAAAGTGGGCAAAGGACTTGAACAGAAATTTTTCTAAAGAAGACAGAAGAATGGCCAACAAACATATGAAGAAATGCTCAACATCTCTAATCATCAGGGAAATGCAAATCAAAACCACAATGAGATATCACTTAACCCCAGTGAGAATGGCCTTTATCAAAAAATCTCCAAACAATAAATGCTGGCGTGGTTGCGGAGAGAGAGGAACACTCCTACACTGCTGGTGGGACTGCAAACTAGTTCAACCTCTGTGGAAAGCAATATGGAGATACCTTAAAGCGATACAAGTGAATCTACCATTTGATCCAGCAATCCCATTGCTGGGCATCTACCCAAATGATCCAGTGACACTCTACAAAAAAGACACCTGCACTCGAATGTTTATAGCAGCACAATTCATAATTGCAAGGCTGTGGAAACAGCCCAAGTGCCCATCAATCAAAGAATGGATTAATAAAATGTGGTATATGTACACCATGGAGTACTATTCAGTTCTAAGAAACAATGGTGATATAGCACACCTTATATTTTCCTGGTTAGAGCTGGAACCCATACTACTAAGTGAAGTATCCCAAGAATGGAAAAACAAGCACCAGATATATTCTCCAGCAAACTGGTATTAACTGAGTAGCACCTAAGTGGACACATAGGTGCTACAGTAATAGGGTATTGGGCAGGTGGGAGGGGGGAGGGGGGCGGGTATATACATACATAGTGAGTGAGATGTGCACCATCTGGGGGATGGTCATGATGGAGACTCAGACTTTTGGGGGGAGGGGGGGAAATGGGCATTTATTGAAACCTTAAAATCTGTACCCCCATAATATGCCAAAATAAAAAAAATAATTAAAAAAAAAAAAAACAGAGATATATCCCACATGTCACATCCTGCCAACAAAATGACTCCTTAAAGATTTATCACCATTGATACATCCAACTCCTTCTTGAGCCTACTTCCACATTTGGCCTTAATCATTTCTTGAGGGCAGAGAGTTTCACATTTCCTAGCAAATACAGCAGAACTTACAAGAGTCCAAAGGACTCACCTTTTTAAAGCCTGCTTCCTGATTATTTGATTTGAGAAGTAAATGGTGAGTTTACTTAGCCAGGTGACCCACCAACCAAAGTTAATTGTTCCAAGTTCACACACTATGTTAATCCACCTGGTAATTAGAGGACATGGGGGACAGGCAAGCAGGAAGTGTCCATCCCATCAGACCATAATGAAATGAACACAGAAGCACCCACTTCTGTCGTTCCTGACAGAAGTGCATCCGTTTCTTGACCATCACTTGGCTTAAGCATCAACAGCCATTTTCAAAGGCACCCACCTTTCCCCCCAACCCATCCTTTTTTTTTTTTTTTTGAGAAAGGGTCTCACTCTATTGTCCAGGCTCGAGTACAGTGGTGTCATAGCTCACTGCAGCCTCAAACTCCTGGGCTCAAGCAATCCTCCTGCCTTAGCCTCCCAAGTAGCTGGGACTACAGGCACGAGCCACCACACCTGGCTAATTTTTCTATTTTTAGCAGAGACAGGGTCTCATTCCTGCGCAGGCTGGTCTCAAACTCCTGGCCTCAAGCAATCCTCCTGGCTCAGCCTCCCAAAGTGCTGGGATTGCAGGCACACCAGCCTCCTTTTACTTTAGAGCTCTTTACTTTACTCACCAACCCAGCCTCCTTTTACTTTAGAGCTGAGACAGCTCTTGTGTCTTCTCAGATGAAAAGTGGCTTGGTCTGGGCAGTCTATAAAAATTACTTGTGGAATTTTATTTGGTAACAGGAAGAATACTAAGAGTTAGTTTTCCTTCTAGAAAACTGCTGGGAAGTTTTCACGAGTCTAGTAAATTTTGGCTTAACAGAGGAAGTTCAGGTCAGCAAAACCTAGGAGGAATATAAAACCGCTGGGCCCTTTATCCCCAGTGAATCCTAGAAAGCAGAGGGCTCCCTGCCCCAAACCACCTCTGTGCTGCTGTCTGTACCCATCAGCTGTGCAGGAAAGGGGAGGGCAAGGTCCCGCCCCAGGACCAGAGGTGGGGCCACAGGGCCACTTGGTGTGGACATCCACCAGGGACAGAAGCAGCTCTGCAGCCTAGTGACCTGAGTCCATATCCTAGCTCTGCCACTCATCGGCTGGGTGGCTGTGGGCTAGTCGTCTACCCTCTGTGAGTCACAGAACTGCCTCCATTATAGGGTCATTTGTTGTAAGTTCTAGTGATATATACAAAAATTCCTAGCCCATCACGGGTGCCCATTACATTTATGGAAATGCTATTATATATCCAGAGCACTGCTAATCCAAGGCACTGCTAAAATGAAAAGCCGGTGCACGCCTGAACACCTGACACCTAGGTGCCCAACAGGCAGGACTCCAGCTCTCTTCTTCTCCCTTGCTGCCCTTTCTGACCTGCAGACAGGCACAGGCTCTTCTGCACGCCAGGCATTTAGCTTGATGGGGACTCAGCACTGCTGAAAAAATAGAGGGAGGGGAGCCACTGGAGAAAAAGGAAGCAGGACTGCATGTTCAGTTGCACAGTCTGTACACTGAACAAGGGCATTACAATTAGGGGCGCCATTTGCATTGTAGATATCACAGAATTATATCTTTATTCTGAAAATTTTCCAGCAGAGATAAACGTCTTGTTTTAATGAAAATAGTACATAATGATGATTTTCTGACAGCTGGAAATAAACCATTTTGAAGAGGGAGTGACTTCCTCAAATTTACATAAAGGTGCCACGTAAGTTATTGATGGAGCAGTCAGGACTCTGCTGGGGACCCCTGGCTTTAAGTAGATATTCCTTCTGAGGCTGGGCATACTCCCTGCATTATCTCAGCAAGCCAAATTCCACCCAACCCTTCCAGCTACATTTTTCTGAAATCATATTCAACCAAAGGCATAATTCAATGTCCTAATCTGTCAGCATCATAGACTCAACGTGATAATTATGATCCTACTTACAGCGACACCTGAGGAGCCAGCCCAGGTGCAGAGGCATGGATCCCTCCGACTCTCGAATCCTTCTGACCTTCTTTCTCCTTCCTGTGCACCTGTCAGCGTCCCTCCCTCCCGACCCTCGTCTCTGCACCGTCCCTCTCCCTCCCGGGGAGCAGCTGCCCGGTTAAACCCCAGGCCTGGTGAGAGAGCGATAAGCTAATCCACCCTCCGGAGCTGGCTTGATACATACACACTTAATGTATTACCTCTCACGCTGGGAATTAATATTTAAAAGAGCTTGCCCTCAAAAGGACAAGGCTTAACTCAAACAAATGATTGCCAAGGGTGGCTTTATCTTATTTGGAAAAGAGAACAAAGAGGGAAAATTGGGTGGTCACCGTAAGGACGGGGCTGGTGAATAATCATCTGGAATCTCCGTCTATGCCCATCTGAGACCTACTCTTCACGTCGGCGCACGCCCCAGAGCGCCGAGTTATTGCAGAATCGTCACGTAACTTCCTTGCTTGTGCAGCACTTTAAGGCCCCTCATCAGATCTAAGCACTGACTACAGCCTCCCTTGTAAAGTGACAAGCATTGTAGGCAGTTATGAAAAAGAATCATTTGTACTTGCAGAAATCATTGCTCAGAATTCAGTGCCTTGTGCCAATAGGCACTGTGACGATTATTAACAGCACAGCGCACTGTCCACACCGTCGTCACCATTACTATTAATACAGACCCTCGGGCAGGCTTTCTGACCGAGCTTCCACACTACTAGAGGAACATGAAATGTAATAAAAAAACAAAAAAAAAATACACAATTTTAGAGTCTACCTGGGGAAGGTTTTACACTGGCTGGATCTTGGTGGTGCAAAAAAATTCCCAGAATACGTTTCCTTTTCACGTTTCTGGGTTCAGATCCTAACATAAAATATTTCTGAGCGACTTCAAATATATATATATATATATATATATATAATGAGCAGGAAAATAAATAAATACAACAGAGGAGACTCGGCTCCATCGCTCTTCGCTCACCACCGCAGAACTCTGCCACTCGTGCAGGTAAAGGTGAAAACGCTCCGCACCGGCTCACCTGGCAGGACTGCTTTGTTCCCCCACTGCTTCTGATTTACTTGTATTATCTTTTTTCCTGCAATGTCAGTAGTGCATGAGGAATCCATTCATTAAATCTTCATTGGAAAATAAGAAAATATATCAATGGCTCAAGAATATATGAGGAAGAACTGAAATATGAACAAGCAAACTAAAAAGTTATGTGATACTATTTTTGACATGTTTCTGTGGATCTAAAAATCTAAAATATTCTAAAATAAAAAATGTATTTAGAAACAAACCATCTAACCAATTTCCCTGTAGTGTCTGTGAGCCAGCCACCCGCTCCAGGTACACTCTCTCCCTGAATCATGACTGGGAAAGTGCTGAAAGCTATTTTTATCCCCATCGCAATGGGCACTTTCGAGGAAGGAGAGACCCTCTCGGTAAAGCAGCTCACAGGCATCGCTGAAGGCTTCCGTCAGCATGGGAAGTCTCAGCAAAGCGAGGGATATTTAATAATGGCCCTGCAAATCAGTTGAGGAGGACATAAACGTTTTTTTTTTAGAAAAATAGCCATTTTGCCACTTCCGACCCAGACTATTTTTTCTGCACGACGGGCTCCAATGGCATACGACTCAATCTGTTTTCTCACCTGTAAAATGGAGCTAATGACAGTCCCTGCTATCAGGGTGGTGTGCGGGTTAAGTAAGACCATAGCCCTTAGCTGGCCCCTGGGGAATGTCCTGCCGAGAGCCCGCCCTGCTGGTCACCTGTCCAGCGTGGTCACCTGTCCAGGTGCACGCTGGCGCTGGCTTAGCAGGCACCCCACCGGGAGGCCTGCCCTCCCGCAGGCAGGTCCCCCCGGGCCTGTCACCTTCCTGGCGGCCTTTCATTCTTCCCAACACTGGTGGGCGAGAGTGTCTGTGTTATGGTGTCACATTAGCTAATGAGATCATACTTGCTAAACTAAGCTAAGCTAATGAGCTCCACTTAGCTAATCAGCTCCAGAGAAATGAGCTTTCTTTTTCAGTGAATAGGCGGCCCCTAAAGTTAATTTGTAGGTTGGTTGTTCGAAACTGGGAATGTGTTTTCCCACAGAAACAATGTGACAAATGAAGCCGGAGTTCTCAGGCCAGTCCCAAACGCTTTTTTAATCCTTGAGAAAGAGAACAATAGTGGATTTAGGGGCTGCGAGTCCATGATGCAGGAAGGAAAGAAACCGCCGTCCCCTTGCCCAAGTGCACAGGCCGGGTATGGGTTAGAGAGGGGAAAAAATAAATAAATAAGTAAAGTAAACCTCCGTGACTGTTTCATCCCAACCCAACTAAATGACCACAAATTTCACAAAACATATGCTTTGGTTCACAACCTAGTAGGTTCGTTACTTTCGTGACAGCACGTGACACATTAAAATGGTATTTGCTGAAGTGACAAAACACAAAGAAATTTTGTTTAAAAGCCCTTTCCCATCCAAGAGTGCTTGCTAGGAATCCTATCTGTAGGATCCCTTCCTTCTATGTGCTGAGAATTTTAATGAAATCCAGTGCTCTAAAAGGAAGCCAAATCTATGAACTCAGGTAAAGATTGGCGTGATTTCCATTGTACAACGCAACAAGCCCTGTCCAGACAGCAACAGCAGATGCATCGCCAGCCTGAGAGTATTAGTATCGTCGCACAAGGGCTGAAACGACGGCCAGCCCATCTCTTTTCCCAAGAAAGAAATAGAAGCTCAAAACAAGAAATTTCACATTGCAGACACGTCTGGCCAACAGGAGGATGGGGCACGGCATGCTCCCTTTTGTTCCTTCATCTCACCAATTAGGGAGGGTGAGCCGAGGAGGCCCCGGACTGGCAACCCACAGAAGTGCATCATCCCACGCCTGCGCCGCCTAGCCCTGGCAGCCTCAGTTTCTTCATCTGTAAAATGGGGGATTTTTGCCAGTTCTACCTTTGTACGATCAGGAGTAAAGGAAAATGATTCCCATGTATGCCTGGTAAAAATTCTAGAACTAAGTTCTACCAAGAGATTGACTATGGCCAACACCGAACAAGGTAAAAAGTATTATTTTAAAAAGCACCTATTTTCACACATTCGTATGCTTCTAAAAGGGTTTTTAGACATCCATTATTTGAAACAACAATGTTTCTATTTATCTTTGAACGCTGCATCTAAACAACAGGTTACCGATACCAGTCATTCCAATGCTTCCTGTGGAAAGGAATTATTAGCATCTGACGAATAAATAACGAATGCGGCAAACACTACATACATGGAAACCTGGAAATGGATGCACTGGAGTTTAAAGGCAAATTTTGGCTGGCTCCTCCACCCAAGGGCAGTACTGTTCTTAATGCCGTTCCAGAAACCTTGATTCAGTGCCTGCGGTGGGCCGCACACTAGCACCAGCCGCACGGGAGAGCAGGGGCAGCGAGGCAGGGCCCTGGGCTCGCGGCCGGGGCACGGGGAAGGCAAGCTCTGCAAACCCGGCTGTCGGCAGTAAGAGCCGAAGTCACAGGAATAAAGTGGCACCTGTGGGAACGCTGCTGCCCTCCTGCCAGGAGGGTGTCAAGAAGTAGGACCAGGAAAGACAGCTGTTTTCATTTCACAGGTTCATGGCAGAAGAGTTCGGGGCAGAGGACAGCGCGGGGGGCAAGTCAGCAGCGTGGGACAACCTGACAGCCGCAGGCAGCAGTGAGGGACGTGGGGTGCGGTGTTTCTCAAGTTGCAGGTTGTGGGTCATGCAATCAAGTTAGTGGGTTAAGAAGCATTATTTAAGTGACATATTCTAGAACAAAACAATGGAATAGGGGTCACTGCACACACTGCTTCGTGAAATTTCCATCTCCACGTGTGCCTGTGTGTGTGTGTGCATGGTCCTGGATCTCAGGGACGCACTGCTCAGCGTGGGTCACCCTCCGCCAGTGTGAAGGGCACTGTTCAGGGGGTAGGGCACACGGGGGCTCATCTAGCCGTCAACCCCACTGCCACCTTCCCAGGAACAGAGCACGGTGGGGGAGCAGCTCTCACCATGACAGCAGCATTCCTCACGCTGGGGAGGACCATTTCCGAGCAGGATCACAGAAAAGGCCTGGGACGCTGTGGCCGGCAGCTTGACTCTATCCCGACCGGTGTCTATGAGGGAGACCCCCACCGGACTGCCCGCACACCACCACGGTCTAGGGCAGCCGTAAGGAAAGGGGCATGGGGGGGGGGAGTTCAGAATTTTGCAATTGGAAAAAGTTAAAAATGTTATGTTTTACCGTTTATTTTCGTATATAAATTGCACGTGGTAATGGAGAAGGGGGCTGGCTACATAAACTTCTCAGTGTTGATGGCTTTTGAAAGTCTTTAATCCAGCCCTGATGGTGACAACACAAACAATTCTGAGCAAAACGCCCCTTGCCCCAAATGTCATCATCCCTGTCCTCTTTCAAAGTAATCCGACCCAGTCCTCATCCAGGGCCTGGCAATAAGACCAGGGCCACCCAGACAGCCTGGCGTCTGGGAAGGGGTCCACGGAGAATGGGGAGATCACACATGGACTCCCAAAAGTTGTGATGTGCAACGGAATGGGCAGGTGGGAGAGCCACTGCCCGGGTTGGCCCCACACGGCAGGGACGTCCTGCCCCAGCAGTGGAAAGTACCAAGAGGAGAGACCCTGGCTCCAGAGCCTTCTCCTTCAGGAACCCAGTAGCCTTCTGGGATTCTGTTTTCTTCACGTAAGTGACAATAACAACAAATGCTTTTGTACCTTTGAAACCAGAATCTTCCAAGTGCAAAGGCACAAATTATGAGAAAAGAGCTAAGCCTGTCTGTAGAAGGAGCATATATATACAACTACACATGCCAGAGGAGGCAAATGCCTTTATTTCCTATTTCATGGCACAGTGCTTATTCAAACACTCAGAAAACAATGATGTTGGCCCTGGCAACAGACAACAGCACCCAGGATGTACCTGGCAATGAGGTGTCTTACAGGTACTGAATGTATCTCTAATACATATGGCCAATGCTCGGCATGCAATCATACTCAGCAAATATTTCTTCACGCATAGACCAAGAAATACTAACAACAGAAGGGTGAAAAATTTATGAAGAAAGATATGGGGGGAAATGTTGGAAAAAATAGGTGGTCCGAAAGAAACGGGAATGAGGCACCTGTGCAGAGGGATGAATTTATCCGTCTGCCCAAGTGCAGCTAATCAGGAAAGCAAGGCCTGGTCAACCCAGTCTGCACAGCAGAGTCATCTGGGTGCCCCCTAGACAATTGCAGAGGTTTGTAAATGTCTTAATTATTTTGATCAATGTATTAAATCAGACACTTCAAGTAAAATCATTTTTCCCTGTAGGCTAAATTAACTCCAACCTCCAAATAACTACAGAATTCCTTTCTCTAGGAATCACTATAACCACAGAATGTGTTTCTCTAGGAATTATTATAACTACAGAATTCATTTCTCTAGGAATCATTATAACCACAGAATGCATTTCTCCAGGCAACAAATGGAAAACAAGTAAGAATAGCAATATTTATTCCAAGATAAAGAAGAAACATTTTAATTTGATACACTCTACTGTGTTCTTATAAAACTGTGGTCCCCAACCCCTGGGCAGCCGCAGCCTGTTAGGACCCAGGCCGCATGGCAGGAGGTGAGTGGCGGGCAGGGAGGGAGGCTTCACCTGTATTTACAGCTGCTCCCCGTCACTTGCATCACCGCCTGAGCCCCGCCTCCCCTGACCCCACCCCCAGCCCATGGAAAAATGGCCCTCCATGAAACTGGTCCCTGGTGCCAAAAATGTTGGGGACTGCTGTTATAAAACATCTTCACAGGCTTCCTAGCTCAGAGGAAAGAGTACTTCCTCAAGTGCTTTCTAGAGAGCATCAGTAACTATTCCCATTATTCTGTCTTATCCAGGGGAGGGGACAATGAAATATTTAAAGACCTTCTTTGGGGGAGGCAGGCCTGTCCTACACTGAGGGGAGACTGAGCGGTATGTCAGACCGGCCTGGCTGCCAGCCTCTGCCTCCCTCCTCTCCCAGCAGCTGAAGGCTGGCTCTGCAGGCCCTCGATTTAGACCCACAGGGGACAGAGCAGAGATGGCCCTACCTCCCTACCTGACTCTTCCCCTGCCACCAGGCTGCTGCTCCATGATGACATCACGCCCAGTGCTAGCAGCCATGGCCCGCCCTGACTTTGTCACATGCCCTGAGCTTGAGGCCCTGCTCTGCAGCCCTCCAGAACCGCAGCGGGCCCCAGCACTTTCCGATCCCCCCCCATCCTTGCGGGCAAAAACTTTTTGTCAGACCTCAGTCTTGGGCCCGGGACCCTGCTCTCTACCGACACACTTCCCTGCTTCCAAACTCAAGCGACAAAACTCACCGTCCACTCACTTCTGCCTCCTCTGCCCCAGGCCCCACCTACCGGGGGCCATCCTCATCCCCAATGCCACCTGCTGCCTGCCAGCTGGACTCCTCCCCCCCTGCAGTTGGGTTTGTCACCCCAAAGCCTGTGTCATCCCAGGGGGCAGCTGACTCATCTGCGACAGGCAAGTGTCATTAACTGTGGTGGGCACTGTGGCCAGCCAGACAGTCCCCTCCCACCGCCTGTTCCTCCAGGACTGAAGCACTCATCCCCCAACCGTGGGCAATGTTGGCAAGTGCTGGCTTTCAGCTTCGTCCCTCTCGGGAAACTGCCCGCAACTAAAGAGCATCACCTCCCCTACGGTCTTGCCCCCTTCCTGGTTCATGCAGGGGTACAAAGGCCCTGTCCCTGGCCCCACAGGATGGCAGGAGACTCTGCTGTGGTGACATCTGCCCGGCCCTGCCCCCTCACTCCCCCGCAGGTATCAAGCCGAGAGCACACCCTGGAAACCGTCCTCCAGGCAAAGCTGTCCCAGGGTTGGCTTCCTGGGAACCTCCCCGTGACATTAACCGGGCAGGCCAAGTCCAGTCCCTGAGATGCTCTGCCTCATCTCCTGGATCCCTGGAATTCCACAAAAAAAACAAGGAGGCCATTCTGCATGTCTCATGACAATTAATATAATTAACAAGCCCTTCTCCGAAGGCTGCATAAAAGTCTGCAGAATTTCAAGTCCAGCTTAACATGGGGAACAATAAGGACTGGAGTGTGGAACTCGTATCAGACTCTTGACCTACAGATTCTAAGATCGACTTGTGTTGTTTCAAGCCACTAAGTCTGTGGCAATTTGTTATGGCAGCAAAAGAAAACTAATTCTGGGGGAAGAAAGAACGGAGAGTAAGGAGAACAAGTGTTCGCTTCTTCCCACACTTTAACTTTCCCGCTTCCGTGCCTGACTGGAGCTGCCCCTCAGGAACCCTGGACGTCTGTGTTGACTGTGACATGTACGGTCAACTCCAGGCAGCAAGACAAACCCACATAGCTCTCCACACGAGAGTAAAGAAGAGTCTTAATCTCACGTTCAAGGAGACGACACTGCCCCGATAGGTCACTCTGTCTCATTACTACGTCCGCAGCCAAGAGGCAGAAGAGCTTAGTTACAAATGAATGGGCCTCCCTGTCACCTCTTCAACTCCTAAATAAAAAAAGAGAATGTAGGGCCGGGCGCGGTGGCTCACGCCTGTAATCCTAGCTCTCTGGGAGGCCGAGGCGGGCGGATTGCTCAAGGTCAGGAGTTCAAAACCAGCCTGAGCAAGAGCGAGACCCCGTCTCTACTATAAATAGAAAGAAATTAATTGGCCAACTGATATGTATATAAAAAATTAGCCGGGCATGGTGGCACATGCCTGTAGTCCCAGCTACTCGGGAGGCTGAGGCAGAAGGATCGCTCGAGCCCAGGAGTGTGAGGTTGCTGAGAGCTAGGCTAATGCCACGGCACTCACTCTAGCCTGGACAATAAAGCGAGACTCTGTCTCAAAAAAAAAAAAAAAAAAAAAAGAGAATGTAAATTGTTTCCTAGCTGGACAAACACATACAGCTTGAAAATAATACTTCCCACCTTTATTTTTTTAATTTTGAGCCTACAAAAGAGGTTTCTGTATAAAACATTGTTGATCCCAATTACATAATAATCTTATGATGGAAAGAGTGAGCTTCTCCACATTCCGTATTTACCGTTAAAAAGACAAGAGCACACCTTTTGAAATATCTGTGCAAAATATGCTTGTAGCTAATGGAAAAAGAACACAAACACCAACTCAGCATGTTTCCAAAACAGAGCAGTAACCACCGTTTGAATGAGTGTGCTGGGACCATCCTGAGATTTACTTTGCATGGGTTGCAATCTTAAAGAGGAGGAGGAAAAGGTATATCAAGTCTGTAAGCGTGAGATAATCTGAGTAAAGAATTCTCCTCCTTGCTTCAAAAGACAAATAGACCATATATAGTTGCAGGATTTAACTTGCATTTGGCTTTTACGTTCAAAAATGCCCTTATCTGCCATCAAGAATGTGTGTGTGGGAAACTCACGGCATTAAAAGACCCCAAAATAGGAGCATTCAAGATGATAAATTGCTTTGATTACATACGTCTGAGGCCCACTGGAAGCTCAGCCTACCGGGGAGTCACCAGTTGCCTGGCTGTCTGCTTGGAGGACAGCGTAGCTCTGCAGACCACAGGGCCACCACAGACCCTGGAAAGGGACCACTCTGTCAAAAGCACGATGGGCAGGTGACCCAGGGAAGAGTGAACATCCTAGTACGCAACAGTGTCAAAGAGGTGTCCCTACCAGAGCTGTGTTTCTCCATTCAGCCTTCTCCAAAATCAACCGACGGGACTGCCATACGCTGAGATCTTAGGGGGCAGAGACCCCTCTGGCACGCTTAATAAATCGTGAGGGAAATAGAAAGGCCTAGAATCCCAGGTTTAAACAGTTTTGCATGGATTTGGTTTCCTACACAGCAGGTGTACAGGTCTATCGCCGTACATATACCAAGCACGGTAGGGTAGGGGATTCAGGGGTTTTGAGGCTAGAGCAAGGGAATAGCAGAGACAGCGAGAGAGGACGCTGGCAGTGCCGCCCAGGCATGGGGTAGTTAGGACCCAGACCCCTGGTACTCAAGCTACTTTCCTGCCAGGACACGTGAGATGAAGGACAACTTCTCCCAAGGGAGGACTGGGATTAGGCACAATTATGGGCGTAGGAACTACCTGGAACTCCGTTCTCTCCTTCTCAAGGAAGCATACTGGAGTACAGGTGGGAAGAGCTGACCCTGAATCCGCCATAATTTTTTTAAATCCTCAAGCTTCAGCACTGTAAGTTTAGCGTTGCTGGTCACCCATTAATTGGTGCACACCCCAAATCAATCCTAGCGCTTTACTTGAGAACTTCTGGTAGTTACGTTTTCCAGCTACTATGGCTGTATAATAACACCCTCCACTCCCAAAATAGTGGCTGAAAACAATGACAACTTTATTTTGTTCATCAGTCTGCAATTTGGGCAGAGCTCAGCAGGACTTGCTCATATCCGCTCCTCTTGGCTGCACTGGGACGGCTCACAGGGTGGGCATGGGGGGCTGGAGTGGTGTGATGGCTCATTCAATCAGCTGCGGGCTCCACAGTCACCTCTGTCCCTGCACGTGGTCTCTGTATTATAGGGGTGTCCAAGTAGCTGGACTTTTTATACGGCAGCTCAGGGGTCCAAAGGTGCGTGTCCTGAGTGAGAGAGAGAGTAGCAGGCGGGAGCTCTGTCACGCTTTCTAACCTGGCCTCCGAAATCACACAGCAGCCCTTCTGAGATGTCCTATTCTTCACAGGTGGGCAGGCCCACAGTCAAGAGAAGAGGAATCAGACTCTACCTTTTTTGGGGAAAAGTGTCAAAGAATTTGTGAAAATGTTTGAAAAGCAGCACATTAAGTATGGAAACAGAGAGGAAGAATGCAGTCTAAGAGAAATTAAAGAAAAGGATTCGTGAAGTGTGATGGCTGAAGGCGTATGAGAAAGGGAGAAAATGAGAACATCTCTGGGCTGCAGCTCTAGAGGCCAGGACAGTGTTCCCTGCCAAGAGTGGGGGGCCCCGTGGAAAGTCTGCTCAGGAGAAACAGCAAGGCATGCAGTGTTCAGTGGCATGCTTTCTGAGAGTCAGAAGACACCTGAGCAGGGATCTCTACAGGCAAAAGGAAATGCAAGACCCGAGGACAGGTGCTCTAGACGGGACAGAGACAGAGAGAAGAATGTCACATCTGAAAAGGCTGGAGTGACAACCATGACAAGGGAAACTTGCGTGGGAAAGTAAGAAAGGCAGAAGAGGAAGGAACAAAGTTCACTAAGGGCAAGAAGGAAAGGAGAGATGCAGCCAGGAGAACAAGAAATAACTAAAGGAAAGTAGGAAGATGAACATCCTAGAAGCTAAAGGAAGAAAAAAATTTCAAAAGAGAAAGCGGTCACAATATCTCATACCACTGACAGAAAGGGAAAAATGAAAACTGAAAAAAGGGACACTAGATTTTGTCAAGGAAGTAGACAGAAACACACATTTTAGCGACCTATTTTATTTCTCTGATCAGTACCAGGAGAGGCAATCATTTCTCAGCAAGTAGAACTACCGACTTAAATAGATGCTGGTATTTTGTGTTAAAATAAGCTGTTGCCCCGGGAGAAGCTGAGAAGCACCTGAAAACCACCAAAAGATAGCAGACTTATGGGGCTTAAATTCCCTTCTGAGAGAGCCAAATGCAGCTCCTGCGCTGATAAGACTATCTAAGGCCAGGCCACATCCAGCCCCAGGGGGCGTTGACTACACCCTCCACTATCACCACCTTGTCAAGCCCTGTCACACTCTGATGGCCCTCCATAGCAACACAGGAACTGAAGCCAGCAGTTTTTAAAATCTACTTTGAAGATGTACATAAATTATTATATTCCTGTTTATAAATGGTGTGCTACAATGTGTTTAAACTGTTCTAAAATTTAAAAAGTCCCATTACAGTTGAAAAGCAAATCTACCTCAAAAGTCTCTGGAGGGGGACAGGGAAGTCTATTCCAATGGTACATTAGCTCCAATGGCACAAGCCAGATTAGCTACAAAAGCATAATTTTTAAAATCTTTCAGGGAGCTGAGAATGCAAAGAAGCCTACAGGTGTCGACTCCCACCCCCTGCCCCAAGAGAAAAGGCCAACAGCTGCTTCCTTCCCTATAAAAGCAATGGGAAGAACAGGAAGCCAAAATAGATAGGAATGAGGAGAAAGCAGCTAAATTATAGGGGTTTTTTTGGAGACAGGGTCTCACTCTGTCATCCAGGCTGGAGTGCAATGGCACCATCACAGCTCACTAGCAGCCTCAAACTCCTAGGCTCAAGCAATTCTCCTGCCTCAGTTTCCTGAGGAGCTGGGACTACAGGCACGTGCCACCACACCTGGCTAGTTTTTTCTATTTTTTTATAGAGACGGGGTCTCACTCTTGCTCAGCCTGGCCTTGAATTATTTGCCTCAAGCAATCCTCCTGCCTTGGCCTCCCAGAATATCCAGCTATATTTTTAGCCAACATTAATGGCCACATGTATACAGCCATATGGATTAAAACTCCAAGGAGCTTCAGCTACAGAGTAAGTCTGTACCACCAGCCAAACTCTTTCCCATTGATCTTCACCAAACACACAAGACTACACCCAAAGTTGGGGGTAGGGCAGGAGTTGAGAGACATCTGCCCTGAGGCCAATGGAACCTACCTACCCCCAGGGTATATCATAAAAGGGTCAGAGCATAAAAGCTGAAAAAAAAAAAAATCACTCTGAAAAAGTCCAGGCCACTGTGGTAGCACTCCACAAAGCTGAGGCAGAGCAGCTGAGCAGAAGAAATGTCCTGAGATATAAAGAGCTGGATCAAGACTGAACACAAAGCTAACTCCCCAGTGACCCAGAAAGCTAGCAGTCAGG
This sequence comes from Microcebus murinus, assembly GCF_040939455.1. NCBI lineage: Eukaryota > Metazoa > Chordata > Mammalia > Primates > Cheirogaleidae > Microcebus > Microcebus murinus. The sequence goes on from NC_134108.1 coordinate 9,382,274, forward strand.
CTGAAAAACAGAGAGAAATCTTCCACAGTTTGCTAAGCTGGTGATGGGCTGTAAAGCATAAAGAAATCTTCAGAGTTTTGCCAGGCCTCAGACCTTAAGCCTTGCTAAAGGGAACGTCTTAATTCTGCCCTCAACACATTTGAAGTCAGTGATAAAATGAATCTAACTAAAGCTTCCCCAAAGCCCACACTTATTTTAGCTACAAATTAGATTGACTCAGCACACACACCAGTGGTCTGAAAAAATAATGTAAATTACTACAGACTTTATAATTCTTGTATATGCAATGTCTGGCATGCAATCAATAATTACAAGGCATGCAAAGAAGGAAGAAAATATAACACATAGTCAAGAGAAGAAACAGCCAAAAGAAGCATATTCAGAGATGATACAGATGTTGAAATTATTAGGCAAGCACATAGAAATAACTACAAAAAAGTATGTTAAAGGATCTAGTGGAAAATATGAACATGAACAGATGGAGAATTTTAGCAGAAGAATGGAAACTATAAGAAACTATTTTTAAAAAAGGTAGAAATGCTCAAAATAAAAAATAAGATTTCAAAAATGGCTTAACATAAAAGGATCAGTAAATTTGAAGACAGGCTAATAGGAATTATCCAAACTAAAACAAAAAAGAGCAAAAAATAGGAAAAAAATGGAATAACGTAAGATGTATGAGACTATATAAAATGATATTATACATAAGTAATTGGAGTTCCAGGAAAGTAAAGAAAGGGGAACAAAAGAAATATTTGAACAAGTAGTGGATAAAAAAATTTCCAAAACTGATGAAAGATATCAGTCCACAGATCCAAGGAACTCAGCAAACCCCAAGCAGGATAAATACAGGAAAAAACACATGTAGTCCTGTCATATTTTACCTACAGACAACAAAAAATAAAGAGGAAATCAGTTGGAGGAATATCACATATTACATATGGGGGGAAATGTTAAAAAATAACAGTTAACTTCTCATCAGAAATAAAAGAGGCTGGAAGACCCAACATCATCAAAAGTCTGATAGGAAAAAAAGAAGAAAAACCTCTCAACCTAGAATTTTATACCCAGTGGAAATATCCTTTAAAAATGAAAGCAAAATAAACTTTTTCAGAAAAAAACAAAAACTAAGAGAATTTGTCACCAGCAGACCTGCCTATAAGAAATGCTAAAAGAAGTACTTTAAGCCAAAGGGAAATGATACAGAAGGAAGAAATGAAGAATACCAGAAATGGTAAATACTTGTGGATAAATATAAAAGTCCATTTCAAATTATCTCTATTTTATATATGTACACATGTATATATGTTTTGTCTTTTATATATACACACGGGCAGTGGCGGGTACAGGTAGTCAACCCAACTTATGATGTTCCATACTTACAAACTGGCTCCCAAGGCTCCCCATATGGATAATTTATAATTAAATAATTAAATCAATAACTCAGGAACAAGTTTCTTCCATGTATATAAACAAACCCACAAGGCGTAGGCGGTTCACTGGTGCAGCATCTTTACACTAAGGTCTAATCTCATAGATAGAGAAGCACCTGACAGAAACACAAGAACATGAAAAATCAGAAGATCCAGAGCCAAGAAAGTTCACAACAAAATAATCAGCTAAAGCTTTTCATCTCATTGAAGCAGGATTTGCTGAGCTTGAGGAGCAAGATCCTAACACTGAGCAGTTTACAAAGGTTAACCGTGTAGTTAGAGAGAACGTCAGCTGCTATGAGGCCATTTATGGTGAAAAACAGAAAACAGCTGTGCAAACAACCTAGATACCTTTTTCAAGAAACCGACTTCAGTGGTGAGCTCCTTGCTCCAGCAACAGAATCAAACCCTGATTCCCCAGCTCCTGCTCCAGCCTCTCCAGTACCATCTTCTGAATAATGCCAGCTGCCTTCTCGCCTCAAAAATGCCCTTTCTAGCAAGCAAGACATTGATGCGACATTAGGTGAGTGTTAACCTTTAATGTTATTTTTTGAAATTTCTCCTATCTCCTATCTAAACTTTTTGTATGAGTTTGTTTTTATGTTTGAACATAAAAATTCAGTTATTTGAATTAAAAGAAAGCAAAATAGCTTCTGTAACTTATTGCAGTACAGGGATATTATTATCACAGCATTACACTGTATTATTATTACCACATATGAACCATTATAGTATTGTTGTTGTTAATATTATTACCGTAGATGTGCTATTCATCACGGATCCAAGTTACATATAAATCCACCCTAAAGATGTTCTCAGGAATGTATCTTATCTGTAACCTGGGGACCACCTTTATATGTTTTGTTTTAAGATATCTTTATTTTATATATTATATGTATATATATGTTTCTTTTAAACTTTACTGACATCTTAAAAAATAACAACATTACTGGGTTTATAACATACATAGATATATAATATATGACAACAACAATACAAAAGTGGAAGGAATAAGTGGAATTATACTGTTTTAAGTTTCTTGCATTATCTGTGAAGTATAACACTTTTATTTGGAGGTAGACTATAATAGGCTAAAGATGCATATTGTAATCTCTTAAGCAACTACTAAAAATAGCACATAGAAACACAGCCTAAACATTTTTGAAGATAAAATGGAATATTAAAAATATGCAATTTATCTAAAAAATGGAGAAGGTGGAGATGAGAAACAAAATACATTTTAGATAAATAGAAAACAAATATCAAGAAAACAAATACCAAGGAAGTTATTTTCCAAAGTGTTCCAATATTACCATTACTTCCTGAAACAGCAAATGCTATGGACCAGGTACTATTCTAAACCTATCAATATTGGAACAATTGGCAAAATTTGAATATGGACTATTATATCCATGTTGTTTCCTAAAATTAATACTATTTACCATGTTTATATTAGAGAACACTTTTTTTCTTCTTTGGAATTACATGCAGAAATATTTGGATACAATGGGACATGATATCTGCAACTTATTCTGCAAAGGTTCAGGGGCAAAAATGTAACAGAGAGCAAGATTGAGGGAGATAAGGAAAAAGAGAACAATAATTATGGAAAACAGTTAACAATTGATGAATGTGTATAAAGAGTATACAGAGTTCTTGAAATTATTGTTGCTGCTCTTCTGGAAGTTTGAAATCATTTGAAAATAAAGTTATGCCATCCGCAGAATTAAATGTGTTCATGAATAGACCATTTTAAATCTGATGCTATGAAGCTATCTGATGTTAAATACATATTAAGTCAATGTCATCATTTTTAAAAAAGATTACATATGGCCTGATACCATATTTATAAAGAAAAATAAACCAAACTAAACAACCTATTCTTTGGGAATGCATGCATTCAAACTCCTTGATGGGGGAAAAAAGGCAAAGCACTGATGATGACCAACTCAGGCTGCGATGGCCTCAGGAAGGGGCAGGGGACCAGGCCACAGCAGGGACAGCAACGGATACAACAACATTGACACTGATGTAGTTCTTGAGTTGGGTGGTAGTTTCGTGGGTGCTTTTTATAGTATTTTATTTCAGTCTTTCTCCACTTGTGGAGACTGACCTGTTCCACTCTCTGTGGAATGTAAAAAAAAAAAAAAAAAGAAAGAAAGAAAAAAGAAGAAAAAAATATATATAGCATTTTATTTCAAATCTTGCACATATTACATATAATCTTCTGTAGGAATCTAATATTACATGTTTTAAAAGGTGGAAATCAAGGAGATGGAAGATCATCTTAACAAATAAGTTTGAACTGAGACCAACCTTTATATTTAGTGAAAAACTAAGTATAATCATTAAGTTCATCCCCAACTCTTACTTGAGCCAACTAACATTTTATTAGATCTAAATTCCTGGATATAACTCATTCTATTAATAAGTATCTATTGACTACTACTGCTTTCTCTTTTCTAACAACCTTAGCTACAAAAGAACAAATGCATTTCCTTGAAACCCTTAATTTAAATTCTCTTGCTAAGATATAACTCTGCCATGAATAAATTATGTGCAACATTGTACTGCAAAAGAAAAAAAAATCTCCATGATATGCAGATATGGTCCATTAAATAATTAACTATCACTTTCCTATTGTAGGAACCTACAAGAGTCCTTTCTGCATAATTTGGTATCACTGCTCATTAACTGAGAAAAAAAAAACACAATAAAACACAAGGAGTTAATAGTTTCATTAAGAGCTTTACTAGATAAATTTAAATGTCCAAAGTGAAGAACCTGTATAATGGGAAACTATCCTATGTGGTTGTTAGGTAACATTCATATATATCACAAAGTGCTTTATTTGCGTAAAGCATTTATTCAAAATTAAAGAAATACTAGAAAGAAGTCTTGGTTAGCCAAGAGAACATCCCAACTCTATCCCTCATTCTCTAAGCGGCCAAGAAAATCTTCTTCCTCTGCCTCAATTTAACACATTTGAAAAGAGATGATACCCAATTCTGAATTCAGAAGAATTACATCAAATAATCAAAGTTTCTGAGGCAAATGTGTTCTAAAGACATTATCAATTATAAATTGTATTAATGTGCACAGCTTTACAAAATGCAACAATTGAAGCACAAGGAAGTTATTTTCCAAAGTGTTCTGGTATTACGTTGCTTCATTAAACAGCAAATGCTCTGGCCCAGGTACTATGCTGAGTGCTGGGAGACAGCAGTGAACACAGCACATGGAGTGCCCGCCCTCATGGGACTGATGTGTGTGGATCATGCTCACAAATGAATGGGTTAGTGCTTTCATGTCAGGAGGTCATCAATAAGGTTTTGAAGTCACCTAAAATTCTTGAGGAACCACAGCGGGTTATAAATGCCCTTGGCCCCATCTGTGATAACAGGTTAACAAGGAACATTCAGTGGTAAGGTCCCAGCGGTCATGTACTATTAGCAGCCCCATGGTGTTCTATGATGCACAACATGTCCAGCATTTGGACAAAGACAGATGGGCCCTTTGCAGATGTTTTCTGAGATGGTGGCGCCCTCGATGCAGTTCCCTACAGGAGGATTGAGAACAGATGGGGTCCCGTGTGTTATAAGGGCAGCACCTTCTACTAGAAAATAAGCTATCCCATTTATGACAGAGACATTATTATAATTGGAAATAGCACTTTTTTTTTTTACAAGAGACAGCCCCAAGTTCCATCTTCAAGGCAAACATGGCCCAAGTTCTACTGACTCCCAATTATTTGGTCATCATTTATTTCAGAGGGCATTAGCTAAATTAAAAAGAAGAAAGGTAGGGAAGGAGGAGAGAATAGAAAGAAGGAGAAAGGGAGGGAAATAGAGAAAGAAGAAAACATATAGGTTTCTTTTAAAAAATCATCAATGGACTTCTAGTGATGAGAAATTTGAGGATGTTCCCACACTCTCAAGCATGCGAACCCCAGAAACATCTCCCAGCTTGTCCCTGCGGACGGCACAGAACGGGGAGACAGTCCCGCCCAGCCCTGCGCAGACCTCCCCTCCCACACGTGATGCTGCTGAAACCGTGAGCCTCGCCCAGCCCCCCAGTGCGGTCCCCTCTTTCTGCCCCTGTGATCGAGAGACTGAAATTTTAATATTAATAATTTAGGACTCAAGACTTTTTATTTTCAGAATTTCAACTGTAAACAAAAGCAGGCTGTAGGTGTGTGAATGCCAGAGAGAAAAAGGGAAGGAAACTGCTGCTCATGTTCACTGATCTTTTGAAATTCCACTTCTGGGGATGTGAGGATGACGACATTGCATAGAGAGTCTTTGATGAGACTCTTAATAACTGCAAGGAGCAGCGAGATGTCTCGACAGCACTGCAATCAGCTCTGCTCCCTGCTCAAGTACAGCCCCGAAACGCTGTCACTTTCCATCAGTCCTCCACACGCCGCATGAGATGCCGGCAGATCAGCAGCCCCTCCCTCCTTGGAAAACGGGACAGGGTTGCATATGGCACTGTAACAGCTTTCTTTACTGTCTTTACCCTTCTGGGATGGTGGCTCCAACAATGGAAATGAAATCCGGGGTCTGGACAAGGCTGGGTCCCCAGGCATCCCTGCGGGGTCCCATTCTGGAGGGGCAAGGTCACAGCTTCACTCAGGCTCCTCCAACTCATAAAGGTCTTTATTTCAATGGCAGACGGCACAACTGCGCACTTTTTCTGCTCTAATGTGCTTTCATGGTCACACCTGCTTATTAACCTACATCCTGTCTTTCTCAAAATGCTCTAAGAAAGTGACCAGGGCCCTTGGGGGACTACTTCTAAGGTTTACTCTAATGGCATGTGCCATTCATTGAGCCCCTGCTATGTACAGGACACTGTACTAAGTACGCTTTTTCCATTTACTCTTTACAACATTTAAAGGTAGATATCATTAACCTCATTTTACACAATGAGAAACCAAGGCTTAAAAAAGACAAATCATTTGCCCAAGGTCATAGTGCTAGTAAGAATCTTGCGGTCCGTCCTTCCAAAATCCATGCCTTTAACCGGTATTCTATACTTGGAGGGGGAGCAGCATGATGCATCAGAAGGAGCAGGGGCTTTGCAGTCAGACCCTTCCCACTAATTAGCTGTGTGTCCTTAGGTGACCATTTAACCTCACGAAGGTTCTGTCACTTTGTCTTCAATACAAGAATCATAACGTCTACCCTGCCTTTCTCCAGGGGTTAAGACAGCATCAACACCTGTTGCTGAGTTCTAATTAAGTTCATTTCTCATGGAAAACTTCCCTGTCCATCTGTTCAAGATCAGGAGCAGGCAGGGGGATGGTGGGGTGAGAGAAGAGTTGCAGACAAAGGAGGTCTAAAGCTAAATGTAGAAGTTATATGTATTTCTTTTCCCATTTTTTATTTGCTCTTGTGTAACTCTATGGGGAAACATGGATTCTAATGTTGGACAATGAATTAATTCTACTAACATTAAAAGCTATCTGGACTTGAAATTAAACAATCAAAATAGGGAACGCCAGGGTATGCGCTCAGTAAGTAACTAAAGGAAGGCCACAAGCAGGGCAGGCAGGGGCAGACAAAGCCCACATTTCCTCTGGATCTCACTTAGTGATTAGCCTGTTGATGTTTCATTTCCCATGCACGGGGCTAATTAGTTCTTTGAGTCTCTAGCAAATTAATTTGGTCAATTATTTAATTTCACTCTGTCGGTGATGAATAAAGAACTTAAAACCGATGCAGTGACACTCTTAGCCGTACCGTAATATTTATAGGTTGAACAGCTTTCTAATTTTTCTCAACTGAGGCAATATGCTAAGATGGGCCTCTTATTTTCTTGAAATTTCAAATTGCCTAGTTGATGCAACACCCATGGAAACCAAGCACACGCACACACACACACACACACACACACACACGCACACACGCACACACGCACACACACTCCTGCAGTGCTGATACAAAAACGATGCTGCAAATAGCAGCTAATAAAATCCCAGCGCACACGTTTCTTTCTACCATCATCAATTAACGCAGCACTGGCGCAGAAAAAGATCCCTAACAACGTGCTAGTGAGGGCTTTGGGGAACTCTTGGAAAAACACACACAGAGATCAAGAAATGAAAATGAATTTATGATGGTTTGGTTAAAAGCTACGTTTGAATGAAGAAAATAAAAGAGGCTAAGTAATAACCGGGGGATCCCTAATCATACAGTGGGGATTTGGGTATATATAGAAAATGAAATATTCATCATCCTACATGAAACACACTTGTGGCTGAAGCTCTGCAACAGAATCACAAAACTAACCAAAATTTTTTTTCCACTCTCAATATCACTAAAAAGAGCCAAAATGCCAATGTGAATCTGTTCCTAACTTTTTTTAACATTAGGAACATAGTGAATACTCTCCCACTAGAGGACCACTTGTAACTAAAGCCACCATTAGAGAGATGGCATTTCTGTTAAACCACATGGCACCCTCCTCCCTGGAGTTTATGCTGACTTAGAATGCAAATGGACCTGGAACCTCTGTGCCCCACCCTCCAGTTTCCACGGGTCTATAAGGACAAGAGCCTGGTGCTAGATAGGGACCGACGGGAGTCACAATTTCATGACAGAGCATGCTTCCTTGCCTTTCTGAACACCTGTTAACACTCTTCCTCTCCCATCCCCAGGTGTGCCAACAGACTCCACCAACAAGTCTCAAAACATGCACAAAAGCTAAACTTCCAGGAGACACAGGAGAAATTCATGCACAGTCAGAATGGGGGAGAGTTGTGTTTGAGAAAGACTAGAGGGGATTAGCTTAAATCTGAGATCTTTCTCCCAGCCTTTCTCAGTCCTGTTAAAATTGTTCATCATAGCACAGCCTTAGAAATGTTTCCCCTCCAAGAGTCAGAGGGCTCTGAGTAAAAGTATTACATTGTCAAGAGATCATTCATTCCCAGTTGAGAGAATTTCAAAGAGCAAAAGGCCAGGCACAAAATCAGGGCCTATTAATACTAATCAGAAAGATTTGCTTTTGTTATCAGAAACTAAAGTAAATTAACACAAAAGGTTTAAATAAAGCCTACCCACAGAAGCAGGTGGAGACTGAAGGAGTATCACACCCCATAATAACCAGGATATGGGAAGCTCAAAAAACTCCCTAAAAATACATTGCTTTCTTTTAATTGGGAGGGCTGAGGGGATAAGTAACAACTTTCATTGAGCAAAGGATACTGGGAATTACATAAAGAGTTGCATTCCAAATGCTGGACCCAGTAAGAGCAATGGAAACGGATTTGGAATGTGGTTAAATAGCTTTATCTAATGACTATTAATAAATAAAAAGCCCTTCCATTAGTTGGCAGGAGGACAGTTGCTACTGGCCAATTTGATTTTCCTGAAAACGGTGAAGACTCCCACGCACTTTTTTCCCCAGATACAATCCCTAAAGTCCAAAAGTATTGTTTCTGGAATCAGAAATTGCCATGTAGTGTCATCCTTTTCTGTAAAGGCCTAAGGTCTCCTTTCACATGTTCCCAAATTGTTTGTTTTGGACATTTTTTACTGAAACCTTTTTGAAGAGTTCAGAAACCTCAAGGTAAATAAGAAGTTGTTAATCAAGATGGAACATGTAAGGAGAGTTAAAAAATGAAATTATCCACCCAGGGCACATTGGGTAGCTGACACTTTTAAACCTAAAATAGCCAAGATTTCCTAGCATTACTCAAAGTTACACAGAAGGTCTGGTCGAGTGAGCTTAAGAAGATGCCCTAAACCTTGTCAGAAAAAAATAATAATAATAACCAAGTCAATTCCATCTATCCCTGACTTAGAAACCTACCCCACCCCGCCTTCCCATGGTAGGCTACCGCTGGGCTGATTTGCTGGTTCCCCAAACTCTGTAGAGAGAGCGACAAGGACCAGCCACCGGCGGCACCACCTGCTAGGTCCCACCTCGGAGCAGCAAGGCCGGCACACCTTACAGGTGTCCCCACCTCCCTCTCCACTCTGAGGAGCCCAGCCCAGAACTGCGTTATCTCTAGTGACTTAAAAGCAAACAGACCCTTAAAAGAAAAAGAGGGAGAGCGGGCTGGTATTATATAACAACGCACAGTGGGGCCGGCTTCCAGAAAATGAAAGTAGCCGGAGGAGGGGCAGGGGAGGCGAGGGGAGCGCGGCGTCGGGGCCGGCGCGGCCACTTACTCGAAGGCGAAGAAGAGCCCGCTGGTGACCAGGATGAGGATGAGCGTCAGGTAGAAGACGCCCGTCTGCCGGGCCATCATGATCCTCCCGTTGCAGAAGAACTTGTTTCGTCCCGGGAACACCTCCCATTTCCTCCGGGCCGCGATTTTCTTCTTCTTGTGGGGCGACTCCATGGGGGAGGAGCTGTGGGTGCTGATCTGGCTGTACTCGCAGTCTTTCATGGGCCCGCCGCCGCCGGGAGGCATCCACGAGGGCAGCCGGCTGGGGGCGCACACCCCCAGGAGCCCCCCGGCCGCGCGGGCCCCGCCGAGCCACGGCCGCCGCCCGCCGCCCGGCAGCCCCCCGAGCCGCGGCGCCGCGGCCCCTAAACGGGCTCCCGGCTCGGCGACAACTTTGCCGAGGACACCCAGGTTAACCCCTTGCGGAGGCCAACTGTCATAGCAGAACCCCCGTTCGAGAGGGACGGTGCTCGCCCGCAGCCCCCGGCAGCTGTCCTCCGTCGCTTCCAGCCCGCGTCCCGGGGCGCGGGGGTCCGCCCGGCCGGCCCCTGGGTCGCCGCGCGCTCGGCCCCGCCGCCCCCGGGCCCCCGGCCGCGCCTCGGCTCCGGCCCGCCGACCCCCGAGCGCTGCGCCCCGAGGGGACACGAGGCGGCGGCCCCGGCGCTGGCTTCCCGGGGAGCCACTTCTGCGCCTCGGCCAGGTTTATTCTACTCCTTCCTCCGGTGGCGGATCCTCCCAGGAGAGCGCGCTGGAAACTGGGCGGCAGCTCGCGGCACCGGCAACCCCTCCCAGGGGTGGGGACAACCACGCACGTTATTCTGTCAGGAGCGGCTCGGCGAGAGCCCGGGCGCTGCTCGCTCCGCGACCCCGCGTCGGCGCGCCTGGCAGCCGAGCCGCGTCGCGGCCCCCGCGCGGGGCTGCCGGGGCGCCCGGGCCGAGGGTGGCGGCGGCGGCTCGCGGGCTGCGCGGCGAGGGGTCCCTCGCTTCCGTCTGCCCGGAGGAGCCAGCCCTGGCGCGAGCAGCCAGCCCTGGCGCGAGCAGCGAGCAGGGCCGCCGGGGGCCGCGGGGACACCGCCACAGACACTTGTTTGCAAGGCTCGGCCCCCGCGCGCGCGCCGCGCTCCGAGCGGGTCCGCCTCCCCCGGCCGGGTGGGCGGTGGCGCCCGCGCCTCGCCAGCCGGGCTCCTCCTCCTGCTCCTCCTCCTCGCCGGCGAAGCCGGGGCACTGCAGGGTCCCAGTCCCAGTCCCCCCGGGCCGGACGGGCCTGGCGCGCCTCGGGGAAGGCGCCGGGGCTCCTATGGCATCGCGCGAGGCGGGGTCGGGCCGGGCGGCGCGGCGCGCAGTGCGCCCTCCGCGGACTTCTGTCCGCTCCCGACTTCGCCGCCGCGTTAGTCGCGGCCGCAGCTGCCGGCTGGAGACACGCACATTCACATGGCAACCGGCAAACCCAGCTCGCCACTCCCCGGGACCCGAGGAGCCACGGCGCGGAGAGGGGGCCCTCTCTGGCTGCCCCGGCTCTTCTCCTCCTCGCCAGCGGGCGCTGGTCGGTCTCCAGGGGACTCTACTGGCCCCGAGGGATGGGCTGGGGGTGCTGGGAGACAGGGTGGGCAGGGACGGCGAGGCAGGCCTGACTCCGGGACCGGGCTGCGGGCGAGGGTCTCGGGCCCGGCTCGACCGGCTTCGGGGCCGGGAGCGAAGCGGGGAGCGGAGCGGTAGGGTCCCTCCGGCCCCGGCTTCGCTCCCGGAGGAAAAGCCCCTTGGTGGCCAGGCTCTGTTTGGGTTGCTGCCTCCCAGGTCCCTTCGGTTTCCACTTCTCACGGACGCTCACAATCAGCTGCTTTTATTTCTCCCTCCTTTCCCCCGCAGAGCCCCCTCGGCAGCAGAGGGACCGCGCGCCCCCTGCGCCCGCGCCCGACAGCCCCAGCGGATCGCCCGGGCGCCGCCGCGGGGTCTGCGCCCTCGCAGGGTGGCCACAGCCCGAGAGTCGCGCACAGCGAGGGCAGCGGGGCGGGGACGCTCGGTTTTCCGAGCCCCACTTTCCTTTCACGGCCCACTGGGATGTGTAGTTCTTCCTCTCGCCGTCTGGCTCCGGGAGGAAACACGACTTGGGGGCCTAAAAACTACAAGTCCCTGCATCCCCCGCGACGAGGGCGGGAGAGGCGCGGTGCTGGGCGTTCTGGGGCTTGGTGGCTAGTGATGGGAACTGACAAAGCGGGTGGAGGGAGACGGTGCCTGTTCTGTGCTGGTCACTCTGCACATGACACATTGTCTAATCTTCACGACTCTGCGAGCCACTATTGTATCCAGCTTAGAGAAAGCTTAACTACTGGCCAAACGTCACACAGCTCCCCAGTGGTAGAAATGGCATTGAACCCATGAGTCCCGAGTATGTCCCATGCCTTGGTGAGCATTGTCAAGGGGACATGAGATTGGCTTATCCAGGAAGGCCGGTGGAGAAGGGCTTCCTGTGGGAAGGGGAAGGGGAGGAAGGGGAAAGTGGTGGGAGTGGCAGTTAGCATGTGACACGAAATTATAAGGAGTTATGGATAAAAATGGAATTACAGGGGTTCATTCAAAAGCAGGTTGGGCGTTGGGGGAATGGATCTCAAACACAAGATCAGAATTGGGTTTGAATTATTTTAGGTATTGTTTGAGAGACAGTCACATAACATGGACAATTAAGTACTTTGTGGCTGGACTATTTTTTAGAAACCAACTGGCAAGCCTCAGCCATTTCAAGAGAATGCGCTCATATGCTCTTCTGTGCTTTAGCTAATGGGATCATGGGATATTATTCTTATTCTATTATTATTATTACAAGCACCTTTTCTGTAGGTACCCAATTATAATAATACGCTAGATCCATTGACTTCATGGCTTAAAAAAAGACTCCCACTCTTGTTCTCAGTTAAGACCAAATTTTTCTGTCATCATGGTTATGCTTTTTTAAAGTCCTTACCTGATACAGAGGCAAGCTAAAGTATCTGCAAGTGAAATGATACAGAGTCAGAAATGTGCTTTAAAGCACTCCGGCCCATCCATTCCCCCCACCCTGCAAGACATGGGGGGTATAGATGAAACAATATTGGAAACTGTTGAAAATTGTTGATGCTGGGTGATGTATCTGTATTTGATTATCTATTGCTGCAAATTACCACAAATATAGTGGCTTTAAAGCAACACAGATTTTCCTCACAGTTTCTGTGGGTCAGGGGTCCAGGCACGCTGAGTCCTTAGGCCCTCACACCTGCTATCAAGGTGTTGGCCAGGCTGCATTCTCATCAACTGGAGAACTGGCTTCTGCTCTCATGCAGTCACTGGCAGAATGCATCTCCTTGCAGCTGTAGGACTGAAGGCCCTGGCTTCTTACTGGCTGTCGACTGGAAACTGTCCTTGGCTCCAAGAGGGTGCCTGCAATTCCTAGAGGTCACCTGGACTTCATTGTCACCTGGGCTTTCCCAGCATGGCCACTTACTTCATCAAGCCAGCAAGGAGAGTCCCCAGAGCAAGTCTGCTAGCAAGACAGAATCTTATGTAACATAAAGTGATCACACAGGGACAACATCAAATGCATACATTCTATTGGCCAGAAAGCAAGTGACAGGTTGCACACACTCAAGGGTATTATGCAAGGGTGTGAACACTAGGGTGAGGGGCCCACCCTACAGCCTGTCTCCCACAGTGTACAAGAGGGTCCACTATGCTATTCCTATCAACTACAACTATTTGCGTTTGTGTTTGAAATTTTCCATAAAAAAGAAAGTGAATTATTTATTTTAAAATGTAGTCTAAATTTTCCACAGCAAATAAGATATGTTGATAGGATTTCTAAATAAGGTGATATAATTGTTTATAGCTGTCTTCCTAGGTACTATTAATACTTGTTTCTTCTCACTCCATGTATACTGAGACCTCTGGCAATGGGTTCACTTATATGATGACTTATGCTTAAGGGAGTTTACTAGAACCTAGTGTGATAGCTACGGATTTTAGCTCACCAAATACAGTTGGCCCTTGGACAACACAGGTTTGAACTGTGTGGGTACACTTACATGGGAATTTTTTCCAACCAAAGGCAGATCAAAAATACAGTATTCCCAGGATGTGAAGACCCTGTGTAGGGAAGGCCATGGCTGACTTTTCGTATACACGGGTTCCATGGGGCTGATTGAGGGACTTGAATATGTGCAGATTTGGGTTTATGCATATACTAAAGGACGACTGCAAATCCTACTGTATAACATATGGTAGAACTCATTCATTTCACAATTATTTCCTTTGGATCCTAGATCATGCTGAGTACTGTTTTAGCAGCAGGGATATGAAATGACCTGAGATAGAAGTTTATATTTAAGGGCTGGAGGAGAGGTGGAGGGAACAAACAATAAGCAAATAAATGACCAAGTAGTAAGACAATTTCCAAGAGCGATTATAAGAATGAGAAAACAAAGCAGGGTCGTGGGCTAGAGAGGCTGGGGTTGGGGGGAGGGACCTCTGTGGATGAGACATTTCAGTGGAGAAGTGAAGAATGAGAAGCAGCAAGTGCAAAGGCCAAGGCAGAGCAAGCACCGAAAATTCTAGGGGCACAAAGGGAAAAAGAGTCTGCTGGTGTGGAGTGAGAGCCCGGGAGAGAGGTAGGAGGTAAGGCCAGTGGGGGACAGGACCCAGGAGGCATCTGGCATCTATTCCACATGCACTGAAAGTCACTTACCCTGTAGCCACCACTGGTTCCAGTGGGGAGTGAGAAAGGACAGTCGCGTGCCCTCCTGGCCCTCTCGGAATACATAGGTTCCAAACTTTAATGTTTGTAATGCCAGAAGGACCTCAGTGCATCTAGAATTATAGACCAAAACATTTATGTATTTTGCATATGAGAACACAGAAGCCCAGAAAAGCCAAGTAACCTGCTAAAAATTCCTTGAGAATGCCTTGCACATAACAAATAATCCAAAAATCAATCTTGAATGGAAAGAGTGCATGATCTGATTTAAAGCTGTAGAAAACCGAGAATGGATAATTATTTAGTTGCCTGTCACGTACAAGGCAGTGTGATAAAGAAGGTGAATATGGCAGAGAAACTGCAATGTAGGTTGGAAAACAAGATGGAGACACACAAAAAATTAAAGAAAATAATAGAATAAAAAATCTTTTCTCAAGTATCTTTTTGTATTAGGTAATATCTTGTTTCTTTACACATTTAGCTCATTAAATCCAGAGGACAACCGGATGGAGCAGGGATTATTACCTTTCACAGATGAGGAAACTGAAGGTCAGAGAAGCTGGGTGACTTGCCCCAGGTTGCACAGTGAGCAGTGGAGTCAGGTTCCAGGCCAGGTGTGTTGTCTGATTCCAGCTCTTCTACAGCCACACAGCTGGAAAGAGTGCACTGTGTCCGATTAACTGCCGACTGAGTGGAATAAAGAAAAGTATCCCGATTTCGGAGGGAGGAGAAATCTCAGGCCCAGACGGTAGCCAAGTACAACTCTGCCTGTGACAGTTTGGACAGGCAGAGCAAGAGGGGTGAGTCCTCTCTCCGGGAAACGAGAATGGGTATAGAGAAGTAAATTGGTGGGAAAACACAGGACGTTCCTGGTAGAATTGGCCAGGATCCAAGGGCATGTAATTTACTTGGGAGAAGATTCCAGAAAACACCTGTGCGCTATTGAGGAAGCGAGGTAGTGAGGGAAAAGATACCAATAAAGCATGTGTTATCAAGCAGGTTACCACTGTGGGCGACTGAAGCTCAGAGCTCAGGGAGCCCTCTGGGAGGTCTGAGTTATCCCAGCTGGGGGTGAGAAAGCTGAAGCTTATCCACCAACTGCACCAGTCAAGATCTGCTTTGGGAGCATTAACTCTTTACCTTCCATGCATTTTTACCTCTCTGCTAAAGCTACCGTAGCTGGCACTGCCATTAGCACTTAGAGCAGCGAGCCGGCCCTCCCTGGATTGTTGCTGGTATCTTTGATTCCAGCAGGTCTTTCCCTGTTCTCATCTGACTCGGCGGGCTCACTGACAAGAGGGGTTATGTTATTAACAAAATTAGAGCTTTGTTCCTTTTATCTGAGCAGCTCAAAGCATTCCACAGACCCACCTCATTAGTTCTCAGAATACCTTCCGGCAGCCAGGAGGAAGCAGGGTCTTATCGGTTGTGAAAGGGGAAGACTTTCAGATCCCAGGCTACCGCATGATTTATGTACCCTTCCGGGCTGGGATGAGTGTGCACCCCGTGTGGGCAAGGTACAAGCAGGTCAAAGGGGAGCAGTCCTAGGGGAACTCCGAAATTGCCAGAAGGGATTTCATCTGAGAGTTCTAGGATGGTAAGAAGCAACTGCTGAAGTAACTCTTATACCAAGCAGACACCATAATTCCTTTTTTACCCAGAGAGTTTGCTTACATTTTTATGTGTGCTAAGCACATTTGAGAATGTCTTGTGTCAAAACATGTGGGATGCTTAAAGTAATAAACTTGGCACCACAAGAAAAAATTAGTTTAAAGCAGAAAAACTTTAATCCCAAACGTTCTTATAATTTTTCCCCAAGTGACCTTTTCTTGCCTTTTTTAACACAAAAATATTACTCTTTAGTGCATTTATAAAAATAACACCTGTAGGCTATGTATGGTGGCTCACACCTGTAATCCTAGCACTCTGGGAGGCTGAGGCAGGAGAATCACTTGGGGCCAGGAGGTCGAGACCATCCCGAGCAACGTAGACCCAGATCTCTACAAAAAATAGGAAACTTAGCTAGGTATGGGGGCGCACACCTGTAGTCCCAGCTACTCAGAAAGCTGAGGCAAGAAGACAGATTGAGCACAGGAGTTTGAGGTTGCAGTGAGCTACAATGGTTCCACTGCACTCTAGCCTGGGTGACAGAGTGAACAGAGCGAGACCCTGTCTCAAAAAAAAAAAAAAAAAAGAATTTTAAGAAATGCATATTCCTATTTCTAAACTAAAGCTAGTCAGTGCAATAACTTGTTTCACTTTTATTTATTCTTTGAATACATGGAAACCAGATCCAAGGACAACCTTTTCTTGGCACCCTTTTTGTCCTTCCTGGAGAATAAAGACCTCATTGGAAAGAAGAACTGAAACTGCCTATCTCAAAGGTTGGTTGTGAGATCAAAAAATATGTATATGAAAGTGCCTTGTAAATAGTAAATTCATGTGCAGGTATTAATTGTATTATTATTTTCCCTTTCCTCGGTTAGCAGTTTTCACTATTTAATATCAGTTTCTTTCAAAAGGTGATTGAGATCTTTACGAGAGTGTTTACTTATGAGGATTTCTACGGGGGAATCAATAGCCTGATTGCTAAACTCGGTTTGGGGAGGGAGGAGTGTGTATCCTTATTCTCCCACTAACATTTGTTTAACTAGACATTTGTAACATCCGAAGATTATTCCTATTTCGGGTGTAAACAATCAGGAATATTCTTGATTATAAAAGTTTCAATAAGATAAAGAGTGCAAATACATTTTCTAAAAATTTTCATGTTTGTATCTTTCTGTTGCTCCTATATTATTTCACCTTAAGGGACATTTAATTTGTTCTAATACAGACTTATTTCTGGGTATAAATTGTTTCAGAACATAGCATAGGATCTTACGCGTTAGCTGTCTTAACATCTTTTCTGGAACAACATAGATACACTTTTTTTAATAGACTAGGATAATTCTCAACCTTTTATTTTGCTCATTTCGATACTTTGGGGGGAAGAAATCAGGTTATGTGTTTTTGGTAGGAGGATCAATGAAATAATGTTGTGTTTTTCTAAGAATCATGTCAAAAGATATATGATGGTGGTTTGTCCCAATATTGATGATGTTTATTTTGATCATTAGGGCAAGATAGCTCCACCAGACTTTTTTCAATATAAAATTACTATTTTACTTTTGTAATTAATAATTACAGAGACAGAGACTGTGTAACCATCTTGTTCTTCATCAAACTTTCACCCCTAATTTTAGCATTCATAGATGATTTTCTAATTCTTCCTTTTTCTCATTTTCATCATTCTTTCTTTCCCTTCCTTTGTTCGTTCCTTCCTTCCTCCATCTCTCCTTCTCCTTCTGTTTCCACCCTCCTCCCTCTCTTCCTCTTCCTCTCTCCTTTTCTCCCTCTCTTCTTTCCTTCTCTCTCTCTCTCTTTTTCTTGGCATTTTATGGTAAGGAAGCACTTTCTCTTCCCCATTTATGTATCTATTCATTCTATACATATTGGTATATTTACACCAGTATGACCTTATAGGTACTTATTTTATTCAATGAATTATAATCTATTATTATAGATTTTATATTGTTCCACATTTGGCTAGGGAGAGCCCCTTAAACTAACTCCTGTGTAATCTGACATTCCTTGAGCACTTGATTCCTTATTCTCTGATTCAGTCAAAAGTTCTAGGCTCATCTCATACTTTCCCTGTCCCAACCCTGCAATCTGTCATCTCTCCAAGGGGCCCTAGTTCCTTTTAATAGAAAATAATGTGTTTGTGTAACTCTATTTTTATCTTTATAGGGACACAGACACACATTCATGTATATATACTTATTTTCTTCAATATTAAAAACCATATGTTCAAACTGATTCATGCAATTCCAATTTAAAACTACAAGCTATATTCCCTTTTTTATTTTCCGTGTTTGTAGCACCATCCTCCTATGGTCCTCAATAGATTTACTCATTTCCTCAAGCTTAGAATACAAACAAGGTTTCAGAATTGCTAACCCACGCCACCACAGAAAACAAGCCAGAAAACTGGAGTTAAATACTTATTTACAGTTCTTTTTTTATTTTAGAAAATTTTTAAAAATATGATCGTAGATATCTGTCATAGCTCCTATTGTTATAGTTTCTTTCTAATTTGGTCTGGAGGGCTCTCCCGAGAGTGTTTATAAGGCAAGTCAGCACTCTCTAGAACTCTAACTGCAGGAAGTTAGGTTTGGGTGCCTCAGTCAAGTGAGGTAGAAAGAGGAAGTAAGCCCAAAATGCATGAAACGGAAGAAATTTATTACTCACAGGTCCCAGAAAGTTCGAGGTGCCTCTGCAGTCGGCAGGGAGCACAACCAGCAAGTGGAGAGAAAAACAGACAGAGCAGGGTGGGCCTTGTGGGCTACATCTATCCTAAGCACCATGGGCATGCTCCCTTCGGCTTTCCTGCAAGGGGGTGTGGACTGGAGAATTTAGAGAAAATATGCACAAGGGGGTACTTATGGACGTGATCTAGTGTTGACCGTCAGGTCTCACAGTGGTCAGCAGCTGTGGGCTGTATTGAGTGTTGAGTTAGTGAGATGAAAAGAACAAGTGGGCTACATCAAAGACAGCCACATGGGGAGGGGATGTTTTAACTGGGACAAAGGTGACAAGATATGACCGGGTATTAAACATCTTCTATCAGACCTAAAAATGGATGAATTTCCCTTTCTCGTTGAGTTTTGTCCATCTGTTAATTGATTATGATCATATTTTCCTTTAAGTGCTAATTGTCCTTGTATGTATACTTTTGAAGTCCTTATCTACTAATTCTAACATCTGAGCTAACTCATGGTTGACTCCTATTCATTGATTTTTTTTCTTCTTGTTGATGGGTCACGTTATCCTGCTTCTTCATATGTCTGGTAATCTTTTATTAGCAGTGTTGGTCGTTGAGGTTTAGGCAAAATATGGGAGCTGTCAAGCGCAAGTTAGAAGGAATACCTGGAAAAGAAGAAACGCATGCTTGATTTGCTGGGAAGGAGTATGCAGGGTGAAGTGCTCAGTTACACCTCCACCCTGTCAGACTCTCCAATAGTTTTGTCCACATGTAACACCATCACCACTAGAAAAACGCACAGTGTTCCTTGATCTCAGTCAGCTCCTCTCCACTAAATATTATCCTCCTGGAAAAAGGGAAAGTGGGTAATAAAAATTCCATTTTCTTAGCTTTATCATCTTAACAATGCAAGAAATCTAGCCATCTAGATTAACACAGATGTTCAGTGAGTTTGAGGCAAAGCTTTGAAAAATCTGTTGAGGCTGAAAATCTATTTATGGAAGGGGAGAACCAAGAAGAAAAAGAAACAAAAGAAGCCTAAATGACATGAAAAATGTAAGGTTGAACCTTAAAAGTGCTGGGTACCCAAGGTAAATGTGGGTGATGTTGGTGAACCTCATCTGTGCAGAACCCAGGCCTACGCTATAGTCCATGGGGACACAGAGGTGGGTAAGGCCCCGTCTCTGACGTTAGGGTGATGACAAACGTGTAGCTAAGGACTCTCCCACAGGACAGAGTGGAATAACTGCCACAATGATTGTGCACGCAGGAGAGCATGGTGTCGCCGCTGAAGGAATGACTGCTTGTGGTCAGTTCCACAGGGGAAGCTGGCATTTGGTCGTTACTGAAACTCTACTCATCATCAATCAAACGGATGAAAAGAAAATTCTAAAACTAAGGATAAGAGACCACTATTGTGGTATTGTTCACATGACTGTGAATAAAGAACTGCTTTTAAAAGTATATGTGCTGGCCAGGCGGGTTGGCTCACACCTGTAATCCCGCACTTTGGGGGCTGAGGCAGGAGGATCACTTGGGTCCAAGAGTTTGATATCAGCCTGGGTACCATAGTGAGACCCTGTCTCTAAAAAAGGAAAACAAATAAATAAATAGCCAGTGTGGTGGCACGTGCCTGTAGTCCCAGCTATTCAGAAAGGTGAAACAGTAGGATCGCTTGAGCCCAAGAGTTCAAGGCTGCAATGAGCTATGATAATGTCACTGCACTGGGTGACAGAGTGAGACTCTGTCTCAAAATATATATACATGTGTGCGCGCACACCCATGCACTATGGGCTGAATTATGCCCCAACCCCAGACTCGTAAGTTGAAGTCCTACCCCCAGTACCTCAGAACATGACTGTATTTGGAGCTCGGGCCTTTAGAGAAGGTGGACTCTGATCCAACATCTCAGACAAGCAGAGAGGGAAGACGGTGTGAAGACACTGAGAAGATGACCATCTACCAGCTGAGAGGGAGACCTCAGAAGAAACCAACCCTGTCGAAACCTTGATGTCAGGCTTCTGGCCTCTAGACCTGTGAGAAAATAAATTTCTGTGGTTTAAGCCATCTTGTCTGTGAGACTTTGCCTCCGCAGCCCTAGCAGACGAACACAACACGGTACACTTGAAAAGACGATAAAAATCCTCTATTGACCTATAAGTGTATTCAAACCATACTGTTGAATTTTTATAAAGCAGGCTACCAGACATGCAGAGAATGATCCCATTTTTATAAAATTGTGCAACTGTTTGCATAAATATAGCTAGAAAGATGACAAATGTTTATGTCTAGAAGTTTGTGTGACATTTTATACTTTTTTCACTAGGCTTTTCTGCATTGATTGGCCCATTATTTTAATGAGCATGTGAGTGGGTTGATTCAAGTGAGAATAAATATATAGAGCAAGAAAAAAAATGTAGCTCAGGGCAGAACCTTGGGGAATGCTGATATTTAAGGGAGGAGCCAGCAGAGGTGACAAAGAGGGATCCGTCAAAGAGGAGAAAAACCCAGAGAATAATTCCAGAGGAGCCAATAAGGGGAGGGTTTTAAAAGGAACAGGTGCTACACAGTGTTCGGCGCTGCAGAGAAGAGCTGCACAGACGTCTGGCAGGAGAGTGTTGCGTTTGGAGACTAGGAGTGCACGCTGTCGGCTGAGAGAGTGGCTGAGCGCGTGGGGAGGCCGGCGTGTAAGCGTTCTAGCGAACGCTAGAATGGCAGTGAGGAGGGCAGGAAGGAAAGCCACAAATGGTGGGAAGAACTAGAGACCTTCAGGCATTGAAGCAGATTGTTCATTCTGAACACAAATCCGAGGATGTTGAGATGATAGTTACCCTAGAAACCCAGAAAGAGGTACCTTAGCAACACAGGCCAAGCTGCCCGAGTCTGCACTGCACTGGAGATGCTCCTGGACCCATTCTAGTGTCATCTGTCAATTAGCCTGTAGCCTTTGCTTAGAGGGAAAGACGTGTCTATAAACCCACGGCCTAGGCAGTGAAATCACTTAGCAGCCCCTCTAAGTGACAGCCACAGCCAGCACAATTTGCTGTTAGAAAGATTCCACCATGTGACAAGAAAGCTTTATAAACTCATTTGGCTACCGGGGAACGTGCTTTCTTGTCTAGTTTCACTACCTCTTAGCCAGGTTCCCTTAGGAGGAAGACACAGTAAAATGTAAATACTGTAGTCAGAGAGAGAGGGAGAGAGAAAGGGAGGATATTTGTTTAGAAAGTGTTCCAGGCTCTGCTTGTTCCTCCTTCATCCTAGCCAGGGAGCCCTGGGATGGTATAACATCAGCATTTATATATATAGATGTGTGCATATATATGGATATAGATTTAAGTATATATATTTCATATATAATATATATAAATTTACCCATGTGCAGTATTTGAGTATCATTATGTGTCAGCAGCATACTACAGTTTACTCAAGCTGTTTTATTTAATCTTTACACAACCCCAATTAGGTAGATACTATTATTATCCTTTTTTATTTTTTTATTTTTTTTTTTTGAGACAGAGTGTTGCTTTGTTGCCCAGACTAGAGTGAGTGCCGTGGCGTCAGCCTAGCTCACAGCAACCTCAAACTCCTGGGCTCAAGCAATCCTGCTGCCTCGGCTTCCCGAGTAGCTGGGACTACAGGCATGCGCCACCATGCCCGGCTAATTTTTTCTATATATATTAGTTGGCCAATTAATTTCTTTCTATTTATAGTAGAGACGGGGTCTCGCTCTTGCTCAGGTTGGTTTCAAACTCCTGACCTTGAGCAATCCGCCCACCTCGGCCTCCCAGAGTGCTAGGAGTACAGGCGTGAGCCACCGCGCCCGGCTATTATCCTATTTTTATAGATGAGCAAACTGGGGCCTAGGACAGTTATGTGATTTGCATGAGATCACATAAACTACTTGATTTAAAGTAATTTCCTGGGTCCTATGGAGGCGTAGACATCAGATCTCCCATTGAGGAACTTGCACCCTGAAAGTACAAATTGAGCACGGGTGGAGCTCGCCACACCTGAGAGTAGTATAGAGGTGCTGACTGAGAGGGGCCAGGTGTTTGCCCTGGCTAGGACAACCAGAAGATTTCTGAAAAGAGGTCGCTTTAAAATTCCACTTTGATGGATGGGAAGATTCCATTCACCATGAAATCAGAACCACATCTATGTTTCCTACCTTTTTTTCTTCACATTACCCTTCCTCATCTCTCTTCAAGCTATCCCTAAATATCAAGGCACCACTAGTGCCACTATCTTTTTATTCCCATCATCTTTTATTTCCTTCGGGATGTTGAAATTCCTTAGCAATAACAGACAGAGCTGGACGTGCTCAGCTGCCAAAGTCGCCTCAATTGCTCAGCAGCGCTGGTAAGGGTGACCTGGTGATAGGGACCTCATTAAAGGACAGTAGCCCCTTTCCTTTGGATGGGTGTCTCTGAGTGCTGCGTGTCTCCAGCTTCCAGCAGAGACATCATCTTAGATGATCAGAATTCACCCTGGAGGCATTTCTGAGCACAGCTCTGTCCCAAGATAGAGATGCTATTTGAATTCACCTTTCGCTGCTATCTGTTTAGATAAAATGTAAAACTCTTTGTCTCTCTAAATTTGGAAAATGGAGGGATCAGATGTTCAACATCAGATCTGTGAGCAGGCAGCTCAGTGCGCCACCTGAGCCGAGCAAGGACGGGAAGGTCCATCGGACTAGGCGTTCCCCAGCTGACGCCGCTTCCTCTAACGCTGTCTCTGCTGGGCCGAGTTGCTCCACCCGAGGCAGAAATTAATTGTTAGAATAAATTAGTCTTTACTATAGTAAAAGCACTTTTTGCGTCGCTCTCACTCCAATGTCTGTATTTCCACAGCCTGAATGATGCCATAATCAGAAGGCAGGACACACGTTTTCAAAAGGTTCTTTAAGCAGGGAGCAATTTCCGAATACCTACAGAAAACAAGTCAGATACTTTTTTTTTAATTGAAAAGAGTCATTTGTTCTTACCAAAGCCAAATTTTGTCTTATAAGAACAAAAGCTCATGATGGTTGGTAACTCCATCTGCTGAGAGAAACCTCAACAACTTAAGACAAGCTCTCAATAGACAAAAAAATGGAAACACCTGACTGCAGGGCCAGAATTGTACATTTTGGAGCTACAGAAAAGATGAAAATGTTTCCATACCTCTTTCGAGCACATGCAGGAAATGGGAAACTACCTCTTCTCTGTTTCTTCAGAATAGGAGGAATGCAGCAAGGGGTGCTATAAAACCAAAATAGCTGAATCTTCAAACATTTTCTCTGTTATTTCAGAGTATTTTAAAATCTGGATATCTAAGTGTCATTCCTCCTCCTCTTAAAAATAATGCTATTTTTTATTATGGTGTCCTGTGGAAACTATTTCCCTAGGCATGGCAACAGCCATATCTTAACAGGGAATTATTTATTGGAGCCCATTTTCCTTATGAGTTTTGGATGACACAAACCCATATTTTATCCCAGTGGATTCTCCAAGGCTAACCCCTGCCCACTCTTGGAGAATTATCTAATGCTGCCATAGCCACGCTCCCAGCTGCTAAGCAGCCAAGGAAAATCATTCTGTTCCCCAGAGATCAGTTTGAGAAACTTCAGGTCCTCAGGGACGGATGGAAATTTACGGAATCTGTGACCAAATTGTCAGAAGTCTCCAAATCTGCTTAAGGTCAGATGTCAAACAAAGCAATGAGGCTGAGAAGACACAAAAGCATCACAAACAGCCTTCCATCCATGCACAGGAGAGAGTTTCCTTTGCATAATGCAGATCTCTGACAACATATTATTATTCTCTAAAAATTAAAAAATTGGAAACTTCTACTTCCATCTATGAATGGGTAGCTTGTATCAGACTAACTCTCCTACAAAAACAACCACAAGGGCAGGGTAAAGCAATCCTCCACCAAACAGATTAAAAACAGCTATAAAAAACAACACAGAGTAATCAAAGATACCTGTACTTAATTATTGAGTCAAGATCCTAGAGAGAAATGAAATGCATTGAAGTGAGCCAGGTAACTGCCACTGCTATTTTCCACAAGGAGCTTTCTGTTCCATAGAGGCCAAATACATAAATAAGATGACCTAGGGCTCTGTGACTCACTGAGCCGGGGAGATGAAAAGTAGAATTCAGGGCATAAACTGAAAGGATTTGAGGAGCCAGCATCCTAGAGAAGTGAGCCCACATTCTCTACATAATTTCCCTTCATGGCATAGCTTTAATTCTTAACTAAGCATGCACGGTCCAAGAGGCAAGAAACCAGGCAACCACACAACAGATAGCTCGTTAACTAGAGATTTTAGTGGTTTCATGGTCCTAGGAAGACAAAACTTACAGTTTAGGACTCTCCAAAAAAAAAAAAAAAAAAAAAAGGATTCCTTATAAGCACTCCGGGCTTTTAATTGAGACTCGTAAAGGGCCACACACCAGGAGCAAGGTTAAGTAAGAAATAAAAGCCCTCACAAAACCTGGTACTTGGCCAGGTGTGGTGGCTCATGCCTGTAATCCTAGCACTCTGGGAGGCTGAAGCAGGAGGATCGCTTGAGGTTAGGAGTTCAAGACCAGCCTGAGCAAGAATGAATGAGACCCAACCCCCCCCCGCCCCCCGTCTCTACCCAAAATAGAAAAAATTAGCCAGCCATGGTGGTGTGCACCTGTAGTCCCAGCTACTTGGGAGGCTCAGGCAGGAGGATCGATCGCTTGAGCCCAAGAGTCTGAGGTTGCAATGAGCCACTGTACTCAAGCTGGGGTGACAGAGTGAAATTCTGTCTCAAAAAAACAATAACAAACCAAAAAAAAAAAAAAAATCCCTGAAACTCAGCACCAATCAGCTTAATTCCTGATTTGATCAAGGCGATCTGCTGCTGAAATGAAATTAAATCCTCTCTATAGGGAAGCAAGCATCATTTAGACTCTGTATAATTTTTTATACATGATGTCCAGCATTCAATCCAAAATTACCAGGCATACCAGAAAATATGACCAATGGCCAAAACTTAAGAGAGAGAGAAAAAGAAACCCCAAGATAATATAAAAAGAAACACATTTGATCCAGATATTAATTTTATCAGACTCAGACTTTCAAATAACTGTGTTGAAATGGTCATAAAAATGTATTTTAAAATATGGAATATTTCACTGAGAACTAGAATCTATAAAAATTAAATGGCAGTTTTATAGCTGAACAATACAATAACTGAATTGATAACTCAAAACCTGGTTTAATGGTAATTAATAGCAGAAGAGAGAATTAGCAAACTAGAGGATAGATCAGTTAAACCCATATTGAAGCACAGACAGAAAAAATTTTGAAATAGGAGAAAAGGGTGAAAGAGATATATTGGACATGATGGAAAGTTCTGATCTGTATACAATTAAAATTCTACAAGAGGAGAGAGAATGGGGTAGAAACTATTCCTCAAAACTGACAAAAGACATCAAGCCACAGATTCAAGAAGTTCTCTGACCTCTAAGCAAGATAAATACAAAAGTAAATCACATGTAGGCATGTCATTGTAACATTGCTGAAAACCAAAGTTGAAGGAAATAAATCTTAATAGTGAATGGAGAAAAAAACCCATATTATCCTGGAAGGGGCAATGATAAGACAACTCTAAAGCTGAGACTATATTTCTATATGTTAGAAAAAAACAAAAATTAGAAAAATGGAGTTTAAAAGACAATACCATTTACAATAAAAGCAAAGTCATCAAAAAGGAATAAACTCAATAGAAGATGTGCCAAGTCTCTGTACTGAACACTACAAAACATCTTAAGAGAATTTTTAAAAGACTTAAGTAAATGAAAGGATATACCATGTTTATGAATTAGAAAACTTAATATTTGAACAGTTAATTTGACTGAAATCAATCAATAGGTTCAAGGCAGTCCTAATAAAAAATGCCTGTAGGTCACTGGCAAATTGGAAATTGACAAATTAATGTCAAAATTGTGCAGAAATGCAAAGGGCGAAGAAAAGTGAAAACAATCTTGATGAAGAAAAAAGAATTGGAAGATTTATATTACCAAATATCAAGTATTATTATAAAGCTAAATAAGATAGCTATGATATCGATGAAAGAAAAATAAAATAGAGAAGATGGCGGACAAATAACACCGCCAGACAGAGTGTCTCTGCAGAAAAGACAGATTCTAGCAGAAATTAGAGGAAAGAAGCAAGAAGACGAGCATACAGCGGACAAGGGCCGGAAGGAGGGGTACCTGAGACCCTGGGAGACTCCACGGGAGGAGGCTGCGAGGAGAACTGGAGGCTGAGACCAGTGGAACAGCCCGGAGACCAGCGGCAAGGAGCCGCTGATGGTGGATTCTAAAATATACCAAGGGTCAAACACTTATGAAAGCCAAGGTACAACATGTAGCCGTGGAAAGCAGCTTCCGTGGCTGGGCCAGCCCTCATGAACATGTGGATGAGCAAAGCTTTCCTCCTCTGCCCCTCTCCCACCCAGGTGCACAGTGTTTGGATGGCCTTCCCTGGTGGCCTGGATTCTCCAAGATCTACCTGCTCCAGACAGTGGCCCTTCCCTGCATGCGCCTACCTTTGAACTTTGCATTCTAAAACTCTTGTTTGTAAATGTCATCCCAGGCCCTGCTTGTAGCTTTGCTGCACTAGACGTATGCAGTAACTCCTAGGACATTACTCACAACCTCCCTGACAGTCAGTCCCATTGCAACTGCAGCAATCTTAGCTTGGTTGCAGAAATCTGAGCAGACAGTACTGAGTAGCCTAGAACTTGGGCACCTGGAATTTCCCAGATGAGGCTTATTTTTTTTTTTTTTCAGCAAATACAAATCAATGACAGACTATTTATATATGAAATACGACTATATAAATTCTATTTGTCCTCTCTAACATATATTTAAACATAAGAATTAGAATATCCATAATATATGAATAGATAAATATATGATCTGGTTAAGAAGAAATACATAATAGAAATAAGAGATAGTAGCAGTTTCACCAAAGACCAAAATGTGCTAAAGTCTGTCACTTCTCACCGGGTTGTCAGGCCCACTGAAACCTTCTTCTGACAGGATTCTGTCATTGTTGATGCCCTTTATACCTTAATACCTAATTAAGGCTCTTTTATTTTCTTCATAGCCCATTTTTCTTTGACATTCTGCAGCGGTTTTCCTCAGATGCCCCCTACTTGCTACCCACACTATATAGAACACTATAGAACACCCTCTTTATCTGCATATTTCATTAAAAAAAAAGTGAGGATTGGTTTATAGTCAGTGTATGTGGTTCAAGCAATTAAAACACTTATTTACCATCTAGTATTATTTTTTGCAGCCTGGTCTCTGTTAACATGTATAATTATAGCTCCTTATTCATTCAGGTTTTCTGTAAAGTGATGGCTAGCAACTCTGTGGACTAACCGATGTTCATTATTTAAAAACAAAATTGCATTCATTAAAAAATTGTTAAAAAGGCCAAAGCAAGGGTCTTTTCCCTCCTTAATTGGGAAAAACAAAAAAAACAAAAACAAAAACACTTAACGTTATAGCTTCCAAGTGACTTACTGACATTGTATCAAATGCTTCTATGCTCGATCCCTTAACAGCAAATCTTCTATGGCCTAAGGTATATAGGTACAGACCTGTGCTGCTGTGTATTTTGAGTTTTCATATATACACAACTTTTCTGAGAAAATGCTTATTTTTTTTCTAATTCTGTTTTGTACAGACTATGTAAAATTCCCCTAAGATCACTAAATTATAACACCCAGAAAGACTGAATTACCAATATTTTCTCTCCCATAATGCTGAAGACATGACTTTCATAGAGTAAGCACTTAATACATATTAATGTTTGGTGAACTCAATTTGAAAATGCTTTAAGAGAATTGAAATTGCTGTAATATTGCTAGTTTGGTACCTACCTTTACTCTCTTAGATCTAAAAAGTTTCACTATATTATTGAAAGATAAAACATAAAAGGTAAAAATTAGAAAAACTGTGACCTATGTATTATCATAAAAAGCATCTTATTTTTTGATGCATAGAAATAAATATAGGAAGATGACAATGTTTTATTTCATAAATGATTAAGGCAAAATGATAAAAAATTCATCTCTTAACCATCTTCTTTTCTTTTCTTTTTTCCTTTTTTAGAATATTATGTGGGTACAAGTGTTAAGGTTACTTGTATCGCCCATTTCCCCCTGCCCCCTCGAGTAAGAGCTTCAAGCATGTTCATCCCCCAAACGTTGCACATCTTACTCATTGTGGTTGTATATACCCATCCCCTCCTCCCCCCTCCCACCCTCCCAACACTCGATAAATGTTACTCCTATATGTCCACTTAGGTGTTGATCTGTTAATACCAATTTGCTGGTGAGTACATGTGGTGCTGGTTTTTCCATTCTTGAGATACTTCACTTAGTAGAATGGGTTCCAGCTGTATCCAGGAATATACAAGAGGTACTATATCACCATTGTTTCTTAAAGCTGAGTAGTACTCCATGGCATACATATACCACATTTTATTAATCCACTCATGAATTGATGAGCACTTGGGTTGTTTCCATAGCTTTGCAATTGTGAATTGTGCTGCTATAAACATTCGAGTGCAGGTGTCTTCTTCATAAAGTGACTTTTGATCTTTTGGATAGATGCCCAGTAGTGGAATTGCTGGATCAAATGGTGGATCTACTTGTATCATTTTGAGGTATCTCCATATTGCTTTCCACAGAGGTTGAACTAGTTTTCAGTCCCACCAGCAGTGTAGGTGTGTTCCTCTCTCTCCGCATCCATGCCAGCATTTGTTGTTTGGGGACTTTTTGAAAAGCAATCCTAGGCTATAAAAACAAAATAGGAGATATCAATTTACCAGACTTCAAACTATACTACAAGGCTATAGTTATTAAAACAGCTTTTTACTGCCACAAGAACTGGGACATTGACCAGTGGAACAGAACAGAGAACCCAGATATAGAACCATCCTCATATAGCCAACTAATCTTCAACAAAGCAGACAAAAACATACACTGGGGAAAAGAATCCTTATTCAATAAATGGTGCTGGGAAAACTGGATAGCCACATATCGAAGACTGGAACAGGACCCACACCTTTCACCTCTCACAAAAATCAACTCACGCTTGGTAACAGACTTGAACCTTAGGTGTGAAACTATTAGAATGCTAGAGGAAAATGTTGGAAATACTCTTCTAGACATTGGCCTAGGCAAAGAATTTATGAGGAAGACCCCAAAGGCAATCACAATAGCAACAAAAATAAACAAATGGGACCTAACGAAATTAACCATCTTTTAACAAGTTCTCAATAAGCATTTGTTAAATTAACAATTCATCAATATTAGTGTATTGGCATAAGATTTATTTACAAAAATTGAAACTATCTATGAAAACTAGAAAATGAATTAATTATTGGTAACAGTGAAAAAAAAATAAAATAGATTACTAGAATACAACAGAGAACTCAGAAAAAAGGGTGATCTTTTCAGTAAATGATGGTGGATCTACAGGCATACCTCTGTTACCTGCCACACCAGGTCCCTTGCCCACTGCCCAGTAAAGGCCAATATACCGAGATAGCAGGGGTTGCAGCAGAGAAAGACTTTTATTTCACAAGGCACCTGCACGGAGATGAGAGTAATTTCTCAAATCCATGTCCCCGAGAATGTTGGGGCTAAAGTTTTTAAAGGTGGCTTGGCAAGCAAAGGGCTAGGGAATTAGGTTTGCTGATTGGCTGTGGATGAACTCATAGGATTGGAAAGCAGAAATCATCTCAGCTAGGTAATTTCCTGGGGAGGGGGTATCAAGGCTCATTGGATCTGTTCCCATGCATGTCCAGGGGGCCCATTGATGTCATTGGGTCCCCCCAAATGCTGAGTCTCAATATATCTCAAAGACCATTCTTAGGCTTTACAATAGCAATGCTCTCTACAGAAGCAGTGGGGAAGTCACAGATCTTGCACCTGTCCAGGAGGCTACGTGCCGTTAAGCAGTCAGCAATTATAGCAGTAGGGAAGTTAGAGAACAGTGGCTGGTTAACTTCTGGTGATATCTATACTGTTATAGAAATCAGACTTTTATTACTATTTCTGCCTTATAGCTTTACTTTACTTTAATATAGGCGGTTTCACCCCGAAAATACCATGGGTTAGATTGCAGACCACTACAATAAGGCCAATATCACAAAGCAGTTCGCATGAATGTTTTGGTTTCCCAGAGCATATCAAAGTTATATTTACACTATAATGTAGCCCAGTAAGTGTGCAATAGCATTATCTCTTTAAAAACAGTGTACATTCCTCAATTAAAAATTACTTTATTGTTAAAACATGCTAACAATCATGGGAGCCTTCAGCAAATGTTTTTGCTGGTGGAGGGTCTTGCTTTGATGTTAATGGCTGCTGATTGATCAGGGTGGTAGTTATTCAAGGCTAGCATGCCTGTGGCAGTTTCTTCAAATAAGACAACAATAAAGTTTGTTGCATTTATTGACTCTTCCTTTCTCAAAAGATTTCTCTCTAACATGTGATGCTGTTTGATAGCATTTTACCTGTGGTAGAATTTCTTTTAAAATTGAAGTCAATCCTCTCAACCCTGCTGCTGCTTTATCAACTAAGTTTATAGAATGTTCTAAATACTTTGTTGTCATTTCAACAATGTTCACAGCATCTTCACCAGAAGTAGATTCCGTCTCAAGGAACAACTTTTTTTGCTCATCCATAAGAAGGAACTTCTCATCTGTTAATGTTTTCTCACGAGACTGCAGTGATTCAGTCCCATCTTCAGGCTCCTCTTTTAATCCTGGTTTCTTTGCTATTTCCACTACATCAGCAGTTACTTCCTCCACTGAAGTCTAGAACCCCTCAAAGTCATCTGTGAAGGTTGAAATCAATTTCTTCTAAACTCCTGTGAATGTCGATATTTTACCCTCTTCCCATGAATCATGAATGTATTTCTTGGTATCTAGAACGATGAATCCTTTCCAGAGGTTTTCCATTTACTTAGCCCAGATTCATAAAAGGAATCACTATCTATAGCAGCTATTCCCTTTCTAAATGTATTTCTTAAATATTAAGACTTGAAAGTCAAAATTACTCCTTGATCTATGGGCTGCAGAATAGGTGTTGTGTTAGCAGGCATGAAAACAACATTCATCTCCTTGCACGTCTCCATCACAGCTCTTGAGTAAGCAGATACATTGCTAATGAGCAGTAATATTTTGAAAGGAATCTTTTTTTCTGAGCAGTAGGTCTCAGCAGTGGGCTTAAAATATTCAGTAAACCATGCTGCAAACAACAGATGTGCTGTCATCTGGCCTTTCTTGTTCCATTTATAGCACACAGGCAGAGTAGATTTAGTACAATTCTTAAAGGCCCTAGGATTCTCAGAATGGTAATTGAGCACTGACTTCAACTTAAATTCGCCAGCTGCATTACGCCTAATGAGGAAGTCAGCCTGTCCTTTGACGCTTTGAACACAGACATTGACTTCTCTCTTGCTGTGACAGTCCCAGATGGCATCTTCTTCCAGTAGAAGGCTGTTTTGTCTACATTGAAAATCTGTTTTTTAGTGGAGCCACCTTCATCAGTGATTTCAGCTGGATCTTCTGGATAACTTGCTGCAGCTTCTACATCGGCACTTGCTGCTTCACCTTGCACTGTTATGTTACAGAGGTGGCTTCTTTCCCTTAACCCTATGAACCAACCTCTGTTAGCTTCAAACTTTTCTTCTGCAGCTTCCTCACCTCTCAGCCTTCATAGAATTAAAGAGATTATAGCCTTGCTTTGGATTAGGGTTTGGCTTATGGAACTGTTGTGGCTGGTTTGATCTTCTATCCAGACCACTAAAACTTTCTCCATATCAGCAATAAGCCTGTTTCACTTTCTTATCATTCATGTGCTCATTGGAATAGCACTTTTGATTTCCATCAAGAACTTTTTCCTTTGCATTCATGACTTGGCTAAAGAGGCCTAGCTTTCAGCCTATCGTGGTTTTCAACATGCCTTCTATGCTGAGCTTAGTGATTTCTAGCTTTTGATTTAAAGTGAGAGCCATGAGATTCTTCCTTTCACTTGAACACTCAGAGGCCTTTGTAGGGTCAACTGGCCTAATGTCAATACTGTTGCATCTCAGGGAATAGGGAGGCCTGAGGAGAGGGAGAGAGACAAGGGGACAGCCAGTCAGTGGAGCAGTCAGAACACACCGCATGTATTGATTACTTGTCTTATATGGGTGTGGTTCATGGTGCCCCAATTATAATAGTAACGTCAAAGATCACTGATCATAGATCATAATAATAGCTATAATAACAATGAAAAAGTTTGAAATATTGCAAAAATTACCAAAATGTGGCACAGAGACTCAAAGTGAGCCCATGCTGTTGGAAACATGGTGCCATAGGCGTCCTCCACGTAGCATTGCCACAAAATTTCAATTTGTAAATACTGCAGTATCTGTGCAGCACAATAAGGCAGAGCTCAATAAAGCAAGGTGTGTCTGTGTACAGGGAAAAATGAACCTTGGTCTCCTACCTCACACCCCAAAATCAATTCCGCATGGATCATAGACCTGGATGGGAAAAGTAAAGTAACGCAGTTCCTAGGAGATAACACAGGACAATATCTCCGTCATCTCAGAGTAGGCAAAAAGCTCCTAGATAGGACAAAAAGGCACTAAATGTAAAGGAGAATGTGAAAAAATGGACTTTATTAAAATTAAGAACTTCTGTTTATTAAAGACACCATTAAAATGATGAAAATACTGAAAAACAAGCAACAAGTTATGAAAATATTAATAATGAATACATATGCATACATGTGTGTCCTATAAATAATTGAGAAGAAGGCAGGTAATCCAATTAGAGGATAGATGAAAGGCTTGGATAGGTCTTCAAGAAACAGTTTATCCAAATGGACAATAAGCATGAAAGTCGTTTGATATCATTAGTCATCAGGAAAAGGAAAATTAAAAGCACAATAAGATGTTACCACTCACCCAGCAGATTGGCTAAAGTGAAAGGACAGATAGTACCAAATATTGGTCAGGATAAGAACAAGTGGATCTCTCGTCACTACTAGCAATAGCGTACGTAAGTACAAAATATTGTGGCAAATTTTTAAATGGCCACAAATTCCTCCCATCTGTGTATGTATTTGCAATTAACACATACAATTTGTGACTGACTTTGCAGTTTCTCCCTCGGAAGGTCTACTTCTCCATTCCTTGGATCTGGGCCATGTGACATGCTTTGGCCAATGGGACATTATTAGCAAATGTGACACAAAAAGAAGCTTGAAAAGAGCTGGTGTGCTGGAGTTTGCTCTTTTTTGCTGGTCTTGGGACCACAGCTCCACCACCATGCGAATGAACCCAGACCAGCGTGCCAGATGACAAGTGGCCCACGGGTCCATCCCTCTTCATGGCAACCTGCTGGACATGCAAATGAGGCCACCAACAGGCCAGCTGACTGCAGATGCAGGAGGGAACGCAGCTGACATAGATGGAGCACAACTGAACCACCCCAGATTAGTCCAGCTCACCACACTGACCCAGAGAAACGTGAATTAATTGTTTCAAGCCACTGTGTTTTCAGGTGGTGTGTTATGCAGCAAAAGCGAACAGTCAAAACCGCTTTGGAAAATTGTTTGGCAGAATCTGCCATGCACCTATCCTACTACCCAGTGATCCCACTCCTAGTTGTATACCCAAGAGAAATACATCAAAACATAGGCACACGAAGAATGTACATTGTAGCACTATTCATAATAGCCCCAGACTGAAAATAACACAAATATCTACCAATAGTAGAATACATAAATAAATTATGGAATAGTCATGCAACGGAATACTACACAGAACGGAAATCAACAAACTACTGGTAGCTTGAAACAAACCACTGGTAGCTGTGCAACATGAATGAATCCCACAAATAATATATTGAGTGGAAAAAGCAGAGACACACACAAAAGCAGACACAGCAAAAATAACACCTACTGCATCGTTTCTTTTATACAAAGTTAAAAAACAAGGAAAAATCTATGGTGACAGCAGTGATAATAGTGGTTACCTTTGCAAGGGTTTTAACAGGGCAGAAGGCGTGGGGAGGTTTCTGGGGGCTGCTAATGTTTCATAGCTTCATCTGGGTGGGGCTGACTCAATTGTGTTTACTCTAAAAATGCATTGAACTGAGTACCTAAGATGTGTGCCCTTTCCTGTGTATATGGTATATTTCCATTTTAAAAGTATGAAAGAAATGGTTCTCAGTTCAACTGTCCTCTCCTTCCGGAAGCCTATCTATCCTCATAGTATACTTGCATCACTAGATTTTTGCTGTTGACTCTTAAATCTCTATCGCCAGCCCCTGCCACTCTCTGGTCCTTCCCTAGACATCTGTACTGATGTGATGCGTTAACTTTGCAAACGCAGGGTCTAGGACAGAACAAACCTCAGTCACCCCTCGAGGCCTGGTGGAGCCTCAGTTCCAAGTACCTTCTCTGGCACCTCTCGTTGCCTTATGTCCCTTGTTCCCTATGTCACATTGTCAAGGCCTGCAAGCCTTCCTCTCAACTTTCACCTGGGTCCTTTTCTCCTTTCCGTGACATCAGTCAGGGTTCAAAGGCAGCAGATGGAACCACTCTAGTGATTTTTATGCACGAAGAGATTTAACACAAAGAATTCATGGCCTATAAAATTGTTGGGAGGCCGGAGTTGCTTTTCCCAGGATGACAGCGGAGTTTATTCTTCAATCAGGCATTTGGAGTACCGGAGGCTGCCAGTGGAAGTGTTGAGTTAAAAGTACCCCATCCCAGGCTGGGCGCGGTGGCTCACGCCTGTAACCCTAGCACTGTGGGAGGCTGAGGCGGGTGGATTGTTTGAGCTCAGAAGTTCAAGACCAGTCTGAGCAGGAGCGAGATCCTGTCTCTACTAAAAATAGAAAGAAATCAGCTGGACAACTAAAAATATATAGAAAAAATTAGCCGAGCATAGTGGCGCATGCCTGTAGTCCCAGATACTCGGGAGGCTGAGGCAGGAGGATTGCTTGAGCCCAGGAGTTTGAGGTTGCTGTGAGCTAGGCTGACGCCATGGCACTCTAACCTGGATAGCAGAGTGAGATTCTGTCTCAGAAAAAAAAAATACCCCATCCCAGCTGCAATCCAGATACCAAGGGGCCCCCCAGACATCCTATAAATGCACTGAAAATGCATTACATTAATGAAGGGACACTTTGGAGTAAACCCAATGTCTCCATGACCTTGCTGGCCAGCAGCCACAACCAAGGCGGGAAAGGTGGCCCCATGGCACTTTCCACTTCCAAACCTCAGCAAAGCACATCTTATTGGCAGAACCCAACCCGCATATAGGACACTGGCTGCACAGGAGTCTGGAAAGGTGGCGTTCAGCTTTCTAGCCTCCACAGTACAGGGAGGCCCCAGGAAGGAGACTGAAGCAATGGCTGAGGGTCGCTCCACCAAGTCCATGGCATGCTCCTTCCTTCTGACACAAGTCCATCACTCTCACACGGGGACCATTCGCCGAGTCAGCTGGCGATGAGCATTAAACACCCACTGGCACCTGGGCACCAGGTACTGGGCTAGGTGCTGGGAATGCAAGGAAGACATAGTTCTTGCCTTAAAGGAGCTCTTGGTCTAGAAAAAGAGAGAACAAAGCAAGCAGTGATCACAGGCTGGTGTGGGGGAAGGGTGCGTGTGCGCGGAGAGCAAGGAGGGGGCAGTTCTGTGTTAGTCTGGGGCACGAGGAGGCTTCACCAGAAGAGGCAAAGACATATTCCCGAGTCTTAGATGGCATCATTTCCTTTGTCTCACATAACCTCCCATTCCCTCTTACCAAAAATTTTGTGAAACAGCTGGTTTGTGAGTCTTAGTAGATAAAGGTCAATTTTCATTTGGAAAAAAATGGTCTTACCAATACACTTTTTTTTGCTGTCAAGTGCAATTTTAACAAATTAAGCTAACAATTGGAAATCCTTAGATTGCCTTTGAAAATTAACAGGGCTGTGTGTGTGTGCATGCGTGTA
Organism: Microcebus murinus; assembly: GCF_040939455.1. NCBI lineage: Eukaryota > Metazoa > Chordata > Mammalia > Primates > Cheirogaleidae > Microcebus > Microcebus murinus. Next base: position 9,418,954 of record NC_134108.1, read on the forward strand.
TGTGTATGCGTGTATGTGTTCCATATCAGTTACTGCAGGCGGTGCTTGTAAAGGATATGACTATGTGTTTGGAAAGTCTGTTCATGTGCATATTAATTATTCCACTCCTATTTTGTTTGCACAATTGGTCTAGAATAAATTATACCTTCTATAGAAAAATGAATCTTTTACTCATTCTCTGTCCTATTTAATTGGAACCCATACAATTTAGGTTTTGCCTCAGCTAAACTTAACTAACGGCACTGTATAGAGGGAATTAAAAGTTGGGTATTTGGGATTGTTGTCTTTGCTTCATCCCTAGCCAGCTCTGAGACAGCAGGTGTGTTTCCTACGTGTCTGTGCAGGTCAACAGGTTCTCACTGCATGTCTGTCACATCGATGTCATGCTTGTGCTTCTCCATCCTGTGGTGGTACTCTATCTGGACGAGCCGTCTGTAGTCTGTGTATCCGATGTGCACGTAGCAGAAGGTTCCAGTGGAGAACTGAGACATAGCCAGGGGTGTATCATTCTTATAATACTGTCTCTTCCCTTAAGGGGGCTGCTTAATTCCTTGGCTCCAAACATTGCCACTCCATTTCTAATTACTGCCAGCCAGATAAGTGCACCTTCTCTTATGTCCTGTCAGGCTCCAGATCTATGCATTATTGAAAGCTGAGTAATGCTCACTGTCTTTAAAATAAGAATTATAGTCCCTTTAGACCAGCTTCCATCTCAAACTGACACAGAGGCAAGTGGTAATGGTGTCTGTATAGCACTGGACAAATAGTAATAGCTAATATTCCTCCAGGACAGGATTCTGGGCAGGGAGAAGCGTGAAGTGGGCACATGTTGGGAGAGGGTACTCAGGCTCTGGCCCCTGCATTAAGGATATCTCTTTTTAGGAGGTGTGCGCAAGCTTTATGCAGTGCACCTGCCTCCAGAAGCAAAGCCAGATCTCCTTTCCACCCTGTAAGCAGTCTCGGGCCCTGACCCTCCTGGAGAGGCAGTGGTGGCACATGTCACCGCTTGTCCCAAAGGCTTCACAGGCGGCCTCCCTCTCCACCAATATCATAAAGCTCAGGGACCCCTGAGCCTCGTGGGCAGAGTCTGAAGGGAACTGGAAAGGAGAAAGGGCATACCAAATTGTAAAACCTTGTTTTTCTTGAGCCACTAAAGTTCAAATTACAACCCTTAGCCTATTTATACATCTAGTAAAATAAGAATAATTAATTTCAGCAATGACTGATTATATCAAGTTGAACAGACTATACTGCCTTAAGCAATCATTCCTATTTGCATTGTGGTTAATTAAATTCCCTTGAATATGTTAAAGTGCAGTTATAAATTTAATATATTCAATTTTTTTTTAACTACTTCAAATGTGTATCCTAAGTAGCAAAGCCACTCCACGTACTTAAACAATGGTATTAAATCTAATAAATTAAACCTATAAATATAATGACTTTTAAGTTCACTGAAACATTCCAACACTGGTTATAAGTTTAATCAAATTTTAAACTCAAGATGATGTCTAAAATCAATTACTTAATTACACATTTTAAGTGGAATCATAAGGCTGAGCTGTCTTTGTTCTAATGTGTCTAATTCTTTTATTACAAACACATATAATCCAAGTATACCCGTACTGTCTCAATGATTTCAAATGTATTTTTGAACTTCACACAAAAATATGAACATTATAGTTTGATTTATGTCAGCATCTCCATTTCTAATTCTCAACTTTTATAGGGCTAGAAACCCAGTTCACCCATTGAGGAAACAATTTCATCATCCCCCCAAAACCTGGATGGTCTTCTCAAGGTGTTTGAATAACTTACTGGCCAGGCAGCCAAGTCCTAGAAGAGACTCAGTCCTGAGCCTGCACCTGTCCCAGACCATCCTACCTGCAGCAATAATAGACCAGTGACAAATACATATCAATTGATTTCTGACATAGATGGCAAGAACACACCACAGGGAAAGGACTGTCTCTTCAACAAAAAGCATTGGGAAAACCAGGTATGCACATGCAGAAGAATGAAATTAGACCCTCATCTCATATCATATATAAAAATCAACTCAAAAATGAATTAAAGGCTTAAATGTAAGAACTGAAACTGTAAAACTTCATGATGTTGGTCTGGGCAATGGTTTTTTTTGGATATGACCCCAAAGCACAAGCAGCATAAACAAAAATAGACAAATGAAGCTACATCAAACTAAAAAGTGTCTGCACAGCAAAGGAAACAACAACAGAGTGAAGAGACAACCTACAGAATGGGAGAAAGTATTTGCAAACCATATACATGATAAGGGGTTAATATCTAAAATATATAAGAACTCAAACAACTCAATCTTAAGAAAACAAATAACCTGATTTTAAAAATGGGTAAAAGATCTGAATAGACATTTCTCTAAAGAAGACATACAAATGGCCAACAGATATATGAAAAGATCTTCAACATCATTAATCATCAGGGAAATGTAAATTAAAATCCCAATGAGATATCACCTCATGGCTGTTAGTATGGCTATTATAAAAAAGATGAAAGATAAAAACTGCTGGTGAGGATATGGAGAAAAGAGAACCCATGCATGCTGTTGATGGGAATGAAATTAGTACAGCCATTGAGGAAAACAGTATAGAAATTTCTCAAAAAATTAAAAATAAAACTGCCATATGATCCAGCAATCCCACTATTGGATATATATCCAAAGGAAATAAAATTAGTATGTTGAAGAGATATCTGCACTTCTATGTTCATTGCAGCATGATTCGCAATAGCCATGATAAGGAAGCAATCTAAGTGTCTATTAATGGATGAGTGGAAAAGAAAATGACTACATATATACACAGTGGAATACTATTTAGCCTCAAAAATTAGAAAATCCTGTCATTTAGGACAACATGGATGAATCTGGAGTACATTGTGTTAAGTGAAGTAAGTTAGGCAAAGAAAGACAAATACCACATAATCACACTTACATGTGGAATCTACAAGAGTGGAACTTAGATAAGCAGAGGGTAGAATGGTACCAGGGGGTCGGCGAGGGGTTGGGGAGATATCGTCAAACGACAGAGAGTTTCAGTTAGGTGGCAGGAGTAAGTTCAAGCGATCTATTGCACACCATGGTGACTTTAGTCAATAACAATATATTGTATTCTCGAAAATTGCTAAGAGAGTAGATTTTAAGTGTTCTCACCACAAACAAAAGATCAGTTCGTGGAGTAATGCATATGTTAAATAGCTTGATTTAGTCATTCCGTAAGGTATGCGTATTTCCAAACGTCATGCTGTACACCATAAATATATGCAATTTTTGCTACTTAGAAATAAATAAATAAAAGTCTTGTGCTGAGGAAGTGTGTGCACCAACAAGTGCAGCAAGTTGGGGAGGGCGAGAGCCGTGTGCCCTGGCCGTGGGTCAGGTACTCAGCTGAACTCCGCTTCTCTTCCCTGTTCCCATGACCTGCCCCTGAACCGATCTCATTTTTCCCTCGGCCAGGCACCCTGAAGTAAGTGCAGAGAGCCCACTCTGTCCCGTCGTTTGTATCACTTCGTCAGTTCTATCAGTTTCCAGAGCATTTTATTTCATGTGCTTACTTTTGCCTGGCCCAGAACACAGTATTGCCACGAGACCGTGGCATTTGGACATGACAGTTCAAATTGTCCACCTGCCTTCGTTTTTGAAATGATCACATGGGTTCAGCTTTTCTTTACGTAAAGGAAAAAACAAATGTGGATTGATGGCAATAGAGGCAAAAAGTCCTCACCCTGCACTGGGTGTTAACCTTGAAGCCAGCGTGCCTGGGTTCAAGCAACAGCATTGTCGAAACTTCCACGACCTCTTTGGGCATTGCCTCCTGGTACGCGCTGATGGACACCCGCACCCCACTCAGGTTTCAGCTAACTTCACTACCCGTTAGACCTGGCATTCTTTTCCTCCTCCTGTATGACGAGGCCACAACTCTCACAGCCCTTTCACGGTATCTGATAGGTCCTGCGCGTGCATGTGCCGTTCCAATGTGGCTCTGTCACCACGCTGACAGGGCCGGCCCCGCTGCAGTGCCCTCTCCCACACCCTGCTCTGGCAGCTCTTAGTGACCCAGACCAGAAAGAAGTAGCAGCCAGTCGCTGGGCCCAGGCACACCTCCCAACCACCGATTAAAAACAAACATGTCAGTACGGTTCTTCCTGCCGAAGGTGATTTTTGCACAGCCACAGAGGCATGGGGGGGGGACAGTGTAAGTTACAAACATTGATTCTAGCAGGTGCCTGCCACGTACTCACTTAGCAAACACATTGAGCACTTGCTGTGTGCCAGGAAGTGGGGACATACAGATGAATAAGACCAAACAGGTTGCTACTGTCTGCCCAGCGAGAGAAGCCAGCTGATAAGCAAGCAATGCCCTTGAACCCCAATTCACCTCCCAGACAGCCCCCAGCCCTCCTGTGGCTGAGGATGGACCCCGTGCCCCGTCCACTCCAGGCGTTTAGACTGTAGGACCCAGTTGGTGGCAGTCACCAGTGACAGCAGCCTGCCTTCCAGAGACAGAGGCTTCCTCCCTGGCTGGCTATGTGACTCGGGGGGAGGGATGGCCCCAGGCATGTGCTTGATAAATGATAGCTAGCACAGACTCCAATGTATGCATGTGTAATTTTAGGTGTGTATCTTAGCCTGCTAGGGCTGCTGTAACAAAATATCACAGACTAGGTGGCTTAAACAACAGAAATTTATTTCTCAGTTCTGGAGGCCGGAAGTCTGAGATCAGGGTGCCAGCACCGCTGATTTCTGGTGAGGGCTCCCTTCCTCCCTTGCAGACAGCCACCTGCTCGCTGTGTCTTAACGTGGTGAAGACAGCACATGAGCTCTCTGCTGTCTCTTCTTGTAAGGACACTAATTGCATTATGAGGACCTCACCTTCCTGACCTCAACTAAACCCAATACCTCCCATAGGCCCTGTCTCCAAATACCCCACACTGGGGATTAAGGCTTCAACATATGAATTTGGGGGTGACACACGCATGGAGTTCATAACTGTATTTTTCTCTGGGGTTCCGCTGGGCTTGATTTTTTTTTCAGTATCTCTTAAAAATTATAAAATCCTGAAACCACACATAGCTGAGCCTTAAAGAAGCCCAGGTAAGCACTGCCAAAATTGTACTCATCTCTTTTCAAGAAACAAAACATTCCTTCAGAGGGTGAGCTGGTGATTCTCCACTTGTGCCCTCAGATCCATTCCTCACCCTCTCGGCCTGTCCCTGTCCCAGAGAGCTCTCACAGGGTCCCTTTCAGCTGATTTCTGCTAGGGATTTGGCCAGCGGGAGGCGGGAGGCCAGGCAGTTTTGCCCTGCTGCCCTCATGCTTTGGTGCCTGGTCCTGTGGCTAGTGACACCCTCCATGACTACAACCCTGGCTCTGCTGAAGCCCTGGGCTTCAAAATACCCACCCCACCCCCCATCTCCCTGTGGGCCCAGGGTTTATCACAGCTGGCTGCTATTACTGGTCTCTGGAGGCCTCAACCTCCACTGGTTCCCCGAACCCCTGCCCACACCTCTATCGAGTCCCTTCATTAAATAATCTTCTATTGGACCAGCTAGGGGTGGGGATGGGGTTCTATTTCCTGCTGGGACCCTGGGTGATAGTTGCAATGATAATCAATTTCGATATTTTCCCGTGCATCCTACTTTCCTGTCAGTCATGCTCTTAGTTTAACAAAATGTTTTCCTTCGTTTAAAAAAAAAAAAAAAGATTCTGGAGAAGTTTCAGTTGGCACATGTGGCTTTTGCAAGGTCATGATGGTAATTGCCATAAGGGAAGCAGCCATCTTTACTATTTATACTATTAATTTTAGTGAGATTGAGAAATGCAGTAAAGGGAATGAAATCCTTGCTACTGGCTTAATCACAGGAGCTGGCAGGACTGCACTAGCTAAGGGTCGTTTGTTACTGGTCATTTACCTCCTCGCTGCTCTTGAGGCAGAGTAGGAGTCGTGTGTCTGTGGGCACCCAACACTGACCCCTCAGTCGGTGTCTGGGGGCTCTGTGGAGGTGTACTCTCAGCCCTCCCTCCTTTTTTCTTCAGAAAAATCCTAGACATAAGGAAAATGAGATTACTCTCTGAGAGTTAAATTTTAAATCACTTGTATGGGATCACAATAGAGAAAGGCAATGTCACCTTAAAAGCAGAAGGACCCTGAGCAGTGTAGGACTTGACTTCAGCCGGATGGAGTAAATCAAACCATCTAAAACAAAATGTGTCAGTCAGAAAAGGCCACAAAGCTTGATCGCTGAAGCAGACATCAGCAGTGCTCAATGAGTTTCCCTGCAGAGGAACCAGCTTGAGCAGCTTGGAATGTTTTGATCTTATTCTGGGGCAGGCATCTCAGCTTATCTCAGCCTGATGCCATCATATAATCAATTCTTCTAATTCCCCGTGCTTTAGTTCTGTGTCTACCAAAAAATATTTTCACAGTAACAATTTTCTTATCAGAAAATATGGAACAAGCCCAGGGATGGCATGAATGCCTAGAGGTGTTGTCTTCCATGCCATTTTTCACACGCGTAAATGCACAAACATACACATGAACAAAAATAGAAATGTTTCATCCTTACTGAGGTATTTTTCAGCTTGTTGTTCACCTAATAATGAATAATAAACATCTTTGCTAGTCAACAAATATACCTCTACTACAGCAGGTTAATTAATACATATTTTTTATGTGGGACAATCCTGTAAATTTATTTAACCAAAGCTCTATTATTGCACATTTCTGTCATTCCCATCATTTTGCAAATTACCAAGAGTATCCTTGGAGACATGCTTGTAGCAAATCTTTGCAACTTATGAGCCATTTCTCTGCACAGATTTCCAAAGGACATGGATACTTTAAAACTTTTGATACATTTTGCCAGAGTTTTCTAGAAAATAATATTGTAATTGTTCCAGTGTTTGCCAATTTTTATAGGTAATAAATAATCAGGCTATTGTTTTCCTTTGTATTTTTCTGATTACTAGTGAAACTGAAGTTTTTCATGAACTTATTAGGCATTTGAATTTCTTATTTTTTTATCTTCTTACTCATTATTGTTTGCCCTTTTAAAAAATAGGGGTATCTATCTCTTTTTATTATTTATAGAGGCCTTTATATTAATAGTGCTATTAACTTTGTGATAACTTTGTGCAAATATTTTTCTGTTATTTGCCTTTCACTGCAATATGGTGTCTTGCCTTATGCTCATAATCAGTTAGGGATGAATTTAACTTCAAGTAATAGAAAACTCAACTCTATTCTCTTAAATAAAGTGGATGCCAAGCATCTCATAGAGAGGCAGCTGCTGGAACTGATTCAGACCGTTGGCAGTGTAACAGCTCACATCCCTGTGCTATCTTGGCCTTCTCCTATTTGTCATCCTATGGTCACTAAATGGCTGCCACAGCACTGGTTGTCAGGTCTATATTCCAGGCAGAAGAAAGGAGAAGGAAAAGACAACACCAGCTGACTCTTGCTTATGTCACATTGGCCAGAACTGGTCACATGACCACTCCCAGCAGCGAATGAGAGGCAAGCAAAGACGAAGGGGACATTGGATTAAGTGAGCAAACTTACTCTGTCTGCCATTGAGCAGCTTTAATATTTTATGTGGTCAAATTGGTCTATATTTATTTCTTTGGTTTCATGCTTAGAAAGTTCTTCCCCAATTCAAGGATGTATTTCAGTAGATAGTCATCCACATTTTTAAAATTACATTTATGGTTTTATTGTAATATGGAATAGAAATCAAGCTTTTGTTCCCAAATAATTGGCCAAAAAATCATTTTTGAACTCTCTCCACTGGTTTGAAATATCCTAATTGTTCACTAAGCTATGGGACACACTCACGTGCATTTGGGTGCTGACCGTTCTGTTTCATGGATCCTGTTTTCCCTTCCTGCACTGTAGACACTACTGTGATTAATGTGACATGCCATGTCCTTTAACATTGCAAAGCAAGTCCTCGTCATGATACTGCTTTCCCCAAAATTTCTTCGCCTTTCTTGCTGCTTGTTATTCTGAACTTTGAATCATTCTATCAAATATTGCAAATGATCCTGTTTGGATTTCAACAGGAATTGCCTTACATGTATAAAATATGGGAGAAGAATTGACAACTTACACGGTTAAGACTTCGGAGCCACAGACATGAGGCAGTCAACCCTTCTCACGCGTGTCTGTAAAGTTTTGTGATCATCACGTAGCAGGGTTTTTTCCTCTGCCTTGTATTTTAATGGGTCATAGCTAATATATAGGAAGGTTAAAGATTTTATAAAGATTTATTTTACATCCGGCCACTTTACTGAAACCTCAGTTTATTCTAAAAGTTTTCCTTAGCTGTTATTTGTCTACTTAATCTTCCAGAGCCTCAAAGAGGGGTGTCACATGCAACTTTCTGATTGTATCTGGCCCTCTACTGTGGTTCTCTCACCATATTTTCCATTAACCGATAAGTCACACTCAGGAGCCTGATTAATGTGGTTTTCCCCTGAGAGAGAAATCTGCTCTTGCTCTGCTGACAAAACCAAGTTTCAGAGACAGCAGAGCTGAGTGTCGTGTGGTCCATGTTGTGTGACATAAGCCATCCTGGAAGTTCTGAGCTGTCACTCAGTGGATGAATCTCTTCTACATCAGCGGTCCCCAGCCTTTCTGGCACCAGGGACCAATGTTTCCCCAAGATGTTGCTGGGGTCAGGGGAGGCAGGGCCCAGGCGGTGATGCGAGTGATGGGGAGCGGCTGTAAATACAGGTGAAGCTATGCTCACCTGCGCGCCCCTCACCTCCTGCTGTGCAGCTCCCCCCCCCCCAAGTTACATGGAAGACAATTTTCCCATGGACAGCGGTGGGGAGTGAATGGGGAGGGGGGCGGCAGAGCTCTGACGCCCAGTCCCTAACCGGCCGAGGACCCCAGTTCTACATCACCTTGGACGTATTAATCCAACTTTCGCTCAGGAAGTCCTTGTGATAGGAAACAATATAATTCAAAGAGCCTAATTACATTTGGGGGACATTTCAAGTTTTTAGAAGGTTCTGATTTATGGAGACAAAATCTCCCCAATATAGCTTTTCCCTGTGCCTCCCTGGAGCCCCGCCCCTTCTTTGGCATCAGTCCCCAATTCTTCTCTCTTCCAGCCTAAATATATCTCTTTCCCTCAATTGTTTCTTCTCAGACAATATGGCTAAGGCTTGCCAGCCTCCCTGTCACTGTCCCCTCCACCTGCCCTGCTCTCTGAGGACACCTCCTCAAAGCTGAGGAGACGGGCCGAGCAGGAGGGACCTGCCACAGGCAGGCGCACAGGGACCTTTGCTGATTCAGCATTGTTGCCCACTGAAGTGTCTGTGTCCTTGTCACAGGAAGTGCTGTAGGCCAAGCGTCTCCCATCCTGCACTTGTGTGTTTTCTGAAAATTTGATTTATCCCTGTCAAAGTTCATTTTATTTTATTTTTTTGACTTCTGTTCTTGTGTAGCTAAGTAATTAAGAGACATTTCTCTCCTCCATCTCCTTCATTAAATGCCTAAACCTTCCCATGTTGTGCCTCCTATAAAAGTTACAGGCATGCCTTCTAGCTCTAGGTCCGAGTTGCCTATAAATATGTTGAAATGGCGTGGGGCAAGGAGAGACCTGTGGCGTGGCCTCAGGTGGCTCCTTTCAGGTGATACTTAAATCTCTCTTCTTTGGGTGCACGTGCTCAACCAGCTTCAAATACAACCAGGCTTATTGACAAAATTATGAAAGGAGGGACTTTGTCAAAGGCCGACGGAGAGAAGAACACAGCACTGCCCAGAGTCCCGTCTGACCCGCCTGTGACGGGCTTGGCCATAGGTGCTGCAGGCAACCACGGAGCAACCAGGACCCGAGCGAGACATGCGTCCTGGAGTGGAACACGGGGAGCAGGGGGAGGTCAGGGCATCAGAACTAACTGCAATATTAGCGAGTACAGCCAGCCACACGGCTCATGGCACCCTGTGGACTCTGCTGCTGAAGGGTGTGGGGTGGGGGACAGCATGTGGCACATGTGGTTATGGGAGCAGCATGTGCAGCCACAGGGCTGCCACCTGTGCAGGTGTGCCAGGATCCGCTGACGTAAAACAATTTCACATGAGAGGGGGAATGTATTTCCAATTCTAGCAAAGACGTCATAGGGCTGGTGACATTCCCACGAAAGATGGCTCTCGTGACAGTGTGGCAGTTAGAGAAAGAGGACCCCAGTAGCAGATCTGGAAGGACACCTGCAGGGGCATTAAGAGAGTCAAGAGCAGACAGAGTTTCAGGAGAGAGAGAGTGAGGACACGGTGTGTCGCAGATTGAGAGGACGATGTAATAAACACAGGTGCCGTGGGCAGAGCTGCTGGCCCATAGATGACTGTCTCTGGGTCTGGCAGAAACTCTGGTCCAACTTGCTGTGGCCAGGGTAAGTGGGTCATGTGACATGAAACAGCAACTTCTGTGAGCAGAGCTGCATCTGGCCATCTTTCTGGGGAGCTGAGGATGTGACTGGCATCCAACACGTCGCTGAATTTCTCCAGCACGTGCTGCTCCCACGGCCTTAGCGCAATGGGGACTTGCTTAGTGGAAGAGAAACCGTGCATAAGGTAGAAGGGGCACTAAAATGAGGAGTCGCGATGAACCTGCTGAGGAATCTGTAATTAGGAGAACTTGAGAGAAACCTTCCTGGATGTGAGATGACCAGCTACGTGACCCAAAGTCGGTCCCATCTCCGTCGTCATGCAACTCTGCAAAAGACAACCAAATAAGGATAAATATATAGCAGGGCTTGAAATAGTACATCTAATTCTACTGTACATCAGTCTATTTTGGTTTCTCAACTACACCAATTCAGAATGTACTTTGGGGACTGCATTTTTCTTCCTAATTGATTGGAATGAAGTAGATTATTCAGAACCATTCTGGCTCCCCCCACCCACCCCAGCAAATAGCTCTTTCTTCTCTTGTAGAATGTGAAGAATAGCTCTGAATTTGACATGGGAAAGAGATATTATTGTTGGCTTAAGCAGAAGAAAAGCTTCAACCCCTTCATGAAATCTGGTCTTTGCTATTCTGACCACCCCTCTGGTTCAGACAAAGTGCAGAGTGGAGACATCACTAAATTTTAGATCTGACCATGAGTTGCAGGAGAAAGGGGAGACATTGCTCTTTCCTCTACAGGGAAGAGCCTCATTTCTCCAAACTTAACCAGAATTATAGAGTTTGGAGACTAGGAAGAATCCTGGTGACCAAGAATTTCAGTATTTTCTCAAACTATAGTCTAAGGTACCTGAGCTCAGAAGATGCTCCCAGACAAAGGATTCCATTATCAACTGCTTATCGTGACCTCCTCTTGAAGACTCTGAGAGGCCCTGAAGCCAAGAAATCTGCTAGATTTTGTTTGCCAAATATTTGATCACAAAATCTGTTTATTTTCCAGGTAACACCCAACAGCTTTGGGAACTGGCATGCCATGAAAAAGTGCTGATCTATTCAATCCTTCCCCCATTTTACAGAAGAAGAAAATGCAGCCCATGTAAGAAATGTGGAGAGAGTCCCATCCCCATTACTGGCAGGGCTGGGAACTAGAGCCTGGCTTCCAGACAATGAGCCCGGGCTCTTTCTATCACCTTGAAAGAGGCATTGTGAACGGTAGCTTTGATATATCCCCTAGCACATTTTCATTGTCTGGAACTTGAGGTTGCATTTATTTATAGTGCACTCAGCAATGAATCCATCAAATGCTTTGAATGTTTTAAAAGGGGCATTGGGCTCTGTACAGTTGACCTAAATAAAACACCATCCTCTAAATGACATGTCATTTACTATATAGTGAAATATTTTATCAGGCTATATAATCACATTCTAAGAGGTTATTACTTTTATAAGCAATAGTAAATCAAAGGGGTCAAATCTCAGTAAAATGTTATTAAATGTAAGTATACTACCTGGTGAGAAGTAACTGTAGACACTTCTCTTGCAATGCAGAGAGGAATAGTTGGTGAGGCAAAATTGCAAAGATTTGTCCAAAGGTCATATATATATTTTTTCAAATAATGTAAATTCAAGTAGTTTGAGCATGGCACCATGCTTCAGAAGCAATGTTTTCCTGACTTATTCTCTGAATCCCAAAGGTACTTTGAATCTATACACATTTTAGCACTTCTTTAACCATACAATTGTTTCTGAGACTCTAGCCTTGGATACTTTGAAATCTTTCTCAAGATATTTTTCTGACTTAATACACTTGACATATGAGATATACTCCTAAAAGTTAGGATATTGTTAATTGGTTTCTAGCCTATGGATACCAAATTTCCAAATACCATGTTTCCAAAGCCAGTATTGACCCATGTGGTACCTTTTTGTGGGCCAGAAAAGGTACCCCTTCCCTGGGGCAGCTGCACCCCAGTACCAAAGTATGAGGTGCAGTGAGCAGCACACAGACTGGATTCCAGCCTCCACCTGATCCCCCCGTCCTGAGATGGAGGCCCTCGTCCAAATGAACAAGTTGTATAACTGAAGGAAAGGGCTGGCCGGACACATTGTCTTGTTTATAATCCCAGCACTTTGGGATGCCGAGGCAGGAGGATTGCTTGAAGCCAGGAGTTCAAGGCTAGCCTGGGCAACAGAGCAAGACCCTGTCCCTAAAACAAAATTTTTAAAAACAATTAGCTGGGTATAGTGGTATACACCTGTAGTCCTAGCTACTTGCAAGGCTGAGGTGGGAGGGATTGCTTGAGCCCAGGAGTTTGAAGTTACAGTGAGCTATGATCATTCCACTGCTCTCCTGCTTCTGAGTTCTTTGCCTGGGCCTCAGGTACTGAGCCGACTTCTAGGAACTAGGAACTAGCCCCTTCCCACATGTCCCCTCTGAAATCCAAGATGGGACAGTCCAAGTTCTGGATCTATGCAGACCAATCTCCTCTGCCCTCTATATCCACATGTACAGTAATAGTTGATATTCAAAGGAGTGACCTGAAGCACTGCAAATTTTGGTTTAAACCATATTTTACCTGTTAAGGCAGAAAGTAGAATTAATTAGAAAGGATACCAACCACATAAGTTGAGACAAAAAATGTTTTGGTGAAATTCTCACTTACTTAGAAAATTAAGTGTCATGGAACTATAAGCCCCAATAAGCCATGGACTGGGCCTCTTTACTTTACCAGAGTAAATCTAGCACCTAAGACCATAATAGGTGCTCAGTAAATACTTGCTCTGTGAATGAAAAATAAAGTCAATCTAAACACAGTATCTGATCAAGAAAGGTTTTAGTACTTTAGGTAGTCACTCTTCATCATACATGTGATAGAACCTGTTTTTAAATCATTTTATAGTTTGTAACCTTAAATACATCAGAATAGGAGAGGATAATAAAAATAAATAGAATAAACATAATATGCATTTAATGACACAAGTGGTTGATATCATAAATTTTAATAGTAAATATGAGCTGCTGTGAGCTAGGCTGACGCCACGGCACTCACTCTAGCCTGGGCAACAAAGCGAGACTGTCTCAAAAAAAAAAAAGTAAATATGAGCATAACACATGTCCTTGTACATGAAATACTGGCAAAATGATAATGCATAGATGGAAATATGTTTTACTTTAGGGAATGTTTAAAAGGTTTTTCTAACGGGGATGCACATAGGACTAAAAATAATAATGCTTTCTATTGCCAGAATACTTGACAGTTTACAAAACGCTTGAACATATGTGATCACATTTGATCCTCATAAGAAGATAGAGGAACGTACATTAAAGGAAATTATATTCATCGTTCTTTTATAAGAAAATATCTAGTAGCTTATGAAATATAACAGCTTTCAAAAAGATTTCTGGTCTATCATTAACAGTAACAATTCAACTGACAGCATAGAAAGAGATAGGAAAGACACTCTACCATAAGGAAGAATTCAAAGGAGGAATCTATGATGGCAACTTTCATTTGCTGTGATAAAGACAGACCTATCATTCAACCCGGGGCCATTACAGAACGCACTCCTAAAAGATAAGTGATGACACACCGGAAGTGAGTAATGAGACCTGAGCTCTGGAAGTCTAGTTTCAGCTCACTCAAGAGGAATTATTACCATACTTGCCATTTATATCGCGCAGTATTGATTGTAGTAGTGCACTTCGAAGTAGCTGTGACTCTGGGAACCAGAGCAGACATTGGGAAGGATTCAAGATGCAAGCAGAGTGGGGTAAGCACACCATGTACTCTCAGGCCAACGCAGTGGCTCCGTGGAACACCATGCTCCTCGCCGGGTTTTCTCGCTTTCCAAGAACGTCGTCACCGTGTATCTTGCTGGACAGTTTGATAACTTACCTTGGAAATCTACATAATATTTCTATTTAAACAGGAAAATCCATCTTTTAAAGAAGGTGATATATTTTTAAGTATTTTATTGTTTTCCTTCCCACAAAAATAATTAATGTCTCTTGTTCAAAATTTTCCAAACATTATGGAAATATGTAAAAAATGTTGCTTTGGTCAGCATTCTACCTATTAATGCAGAAAGGAGAAGAAATACAGATAGAAAATTCACCTTCTCCCCTCCCTCAAGGCAACCTCTGTGCATAATTCAGTGTAAAGCCCAGCACATCCTCTCTGCTATGCACACACTTAGGCAATAACTTTTAAAGATCTCTGCACTATATTTTTTGACAACTATCTCTATCAAGCAGCAGTGAGAATGATTTGACTAATATATGACCCTTGTCAGATTTTAAAAATAATTCAGCCTCATATTTTAAACATGGAGAAATTGATGCTCCAAAGAAATGTTTTAAAAATTAATGAGAGAAAAGACCCATCAGTATTTGAAACTGGCTAAAGCTAAGGCTATCCACATTCTAGGGATTGTAATGCTAACAGGTTTCTAGCTGTCAAAATTTGAATCTACAACAGCCAAAAAGTTGGAAATAAGAATGTGGTCAGATGTGTCGCTGGTATGGACTTTCAGCTGACTCAAACCAACACCAAAATAGCAACAGTGTCTGTCTCTGATAAACTTGCTTTCCCAGCAGCCTTCTTTGCTTGTGAGAGATTTCTATTGCATTTTCCTAAAAGGATATCATGCTTCCATTGACATGACAGTCCTGCTGGCATTATATGAAGCACTGAAGCTCTGCAACTTTCTAATCTCTGGTTTCCACTCTTGGAGATGCTCTGTCTTGCTGTTTTAGAACTAAAATCTCTGTCTTGCAAAGAAACTGTGCTCTATACATTTGCACATCACCTGTTTGGAGCTTGTACCATGCCTTCTCACAGAAACAAGTCTAGGTGGGATTTTGGCATTTTTAGGGCAGGCCAGTCAATGAGATTGAACCCAAAGTATAGTACCTAACTGTGTGCACTGTAGAAATAAGAGAGTTGGGATAAGATTGTCTTTAAAGACTGTTTTCTTCCAGCGTTCCAACTTGGGATGCTTAGAATGTGCCCCTAATCTCAAGGCCAGGGACTCCCCGTTCTCATGCCTCACAGGCTCCCAAGGCTCTGGAAAGACCACCTCTAGGACCTAGCACAGGGCAAGCCACAGGGCAGATGTCTGGGGCTAGTAAGGGATCGGGTTTCGATACCACCCACAAACACCTTGTCTAAGGAGCTCTCCGTCCCCTCTTCTTGGCATGTATCCCACAAGGATCATCAAAAGGCAAGTTGCTCACCTAAGGCTAAAGAGTAACCACTGGTTTGCTTCAATTGCCTTTTCAGACTTAACGTATATGGGGAAAATGAGGTTCCAAGTAGAAAAAAAAGGAAAACTGTCTTTTACTTTGGGGAATCAGAGTGCAGGTAGAGGTTTGTGGGCTGCATCACCCAGGATACAAGCAGACAGGAGTCCAACGGGGTTGCCAGTTACTCGGGAAATGGAGACAGGCTCTGGAGTACAGGAGTCTGCAATTTCCCTAGGTTTAAAGATTAGCTGCTTCTTACAGTGAATAGTAATATAATCCTTGTAAAGTTTTGGTACGTTTTTGGAGGGGGACAGCAAGGGAGAGAATGGAGGAGCCTGTAATTTTTCCCCCTTAGCTGTCTTGGGATAACAGATTTCCAAGTGTTCAAGTGGATGGTGTGGATTTTAAGAGGTATAATCTGTAAGAGTAAACCACAGAGTAGACAGTCTCAAAATGGACCCAGTGACATCAGCATCACTTGGGAACTTAGATATACAAGTTCTCAGGCCCTACTAAATCAAAGACTCTGGAAATGGGCCCAGCAATATGTGTTCAATGAGCCCTTCCAGGGGATTCCAATCATCAAGTTCACACTTGAGGACCACTCGCACAGTGGATAAGGAAGGATCTGCTTTAAAACCCTGGCTCTGTCACTGGATATCTGTGTGAGCTTATATGCCAGACACATAGCAAGTTGGTCTTTCTGGGTTTATGGAGAGGATTAAATGAGATAATGTATTTGGAGCACTTAGTGCAATGCCAGACATATAGAAAGCACTCAATAAATGTTAGCAGCTATGTTCACCATTATGTATGAGGGAAAGGAAAAAGGATAAGTCCTTAAGACCTTCAACAAGTTAGCATGGCATTTGTCAGCTTAAAGGGGCCTTTCAGATACTGATATTGTGCTTTCAAGGAATCCAAAGGTTGCATACATTCTGTGTGATCCCATCTGCATAGAAATTTGAACAGAGCAGTAATTCTCAATGTTGCTTGGTCATCAGAACCCCCGTGGAACTTTTAAACTCTGCCCTGCCTTGGATGTCCAGACACATAATCTCTAGTGGTAGACGCTGGGCATCTGTAATTTTCAAGATCTTCATAGGCACTGCTACAAAACAGCTGCTGGAATCAAAGGTGATACTAAAGCTTACATTTATTGAGTATGTATTTGTACTAGGCACTATGCTAACTTCTTTATATACATTGCTTTATTTAATTTCCACAGCAATCCTGTGGGGTGGATACTATCAGTTTATTTTACAGATGAGGATACTGAGGTATAGAGGGGCTAAATAACCCCCAAGTTCACACAGGTGAGAAGTGGTTTAGGACCTGAACCCAGGTTTGAGCTACTAACTGCATTTAACTGATGCAAATCCTGATTCATTCATTTACTCATTCATCCAACATACATTTATTGTGCATGACTAGGTAATACCTGAAAGCTGGGGAATATAAAAGGGAATATAGATTCCCACCCCCATCCTCAAGAAGCTCATGGCCTAGAGTGATGGGTCTGGTATAGGGGAGGGAGCTAACTAGCTAGAGTGCCTCATTTTAAAAGATGATGTCATGCATTTCTGTTTGAGAGGCTGAAAAGATTTTCTATGACGGCTAGCCTTCTCTTAATGGCCATTTACAGAATCCATCCCCGTGAGCCAAGCAGCCTCCCAGACTGAAGACCAGGCCTGCTGGCTGCCAACGTCTCCAGCAGCTCCGCAAGCCCTTGGCATGGGTCTCTGCACTCCTGGCTGGATTGTACCATTCATTCAGGCATCTTGATAGCCACCTACTCCCCACCGTAGGGCCAAAAATCTGGAGGGTAAGGAGGCCCCTCACCACAGAGCTGGGAGGCTGGGATAAAGCCTGTCACTTACACCTAAAGTGACAACAGTTACGAAATTTCCCAGAAAAGTACAGAGAAAATACTGAGGCCTGCTTTTGAAAATCGTGGAACGTTAGCGATGTCCCAATCTTTGGACATAGCAGTAAGGCCGACCTGGAAACTGAGCTCCAGGGCCTCCCACCAGGCTGGCACTGGGCTCCTGGAGCAATCTGCAACCCCTCCCTGCCTCCTAGAGTCAGGGCCGAGCTGTCTCTCAAATAGACAAATATTACAGTCCAGCACTGATCAACTTGGAGAAGGCAAATGATCCTCCCTGGGAGGCAGCCTTGGAGAACACCGCCTCCGGCACTGGGCTGGGGACAGTGCTTGCAACCACCACATCTTTCCCTTTCGGCGGTGACGGAGGAAGGTTTGGGGACAGCGGCCGTACCCGGAACACGTCTTCAGGTTGCACAGAAGGAGTGACAGCGGAACCTTTCTTCTCCGCCTGGCTCTTGCTTCCACACGGTCCCAGTTGGCGCCGGACCCAGGAGTGGAGACTTAAACATGGATACAGCGGGCGCTGGGACTGGGGAGTCCTCTTCTCAGCTGGAGGCTCCGGGGTCCACCGACGATCGGCTTTTCCTGGTTAAAGGTGCGGTGTGAGGAGGTGCGGGTGTCAGGGCGCGCTCACCTGGGCCTTGGCCTGTGCCGCAGCGGGCATTCTCACACACATACCTCTCTGAGCCCTGAGCTTGGGCATGCCCCTGAGTTTAGCCGGTGAGGCCAGGCAGCCCAGGACCAGTAAGTTGCTTGCAGGGTGGGGTCTCCCCACATCCACCCCGGGCGAGAGGCAGATCCCCCGAGCTATTCTCTGGTGCATGTCATATTTCCCCATCACCTCTGCAGTCTTTCTAGAGCCCTGCCTTTTCTAATTGCTACTATCTCTATTTTCCTGCTCGGGAGAAACTTCACGCCGCTGTCCCGGGGGAGAGAGAAAGGGAACCTGCGCCCCCTCTCTGCACTTGGGGGACGATACCTCAGAATGACCCCAGAAACCAGAGGTCGTGAGTTCACGCAGGTTTCACAGTCGCTGTCATTTACCGTTGACAAGAGCTTCTTAGCTATGGTTTTTTCACTTTCAAAAGTGATTTTGACTGTAATTTGAATAGTATCTGAAACTTACCTGTGCACATCTTTTTAACTTCAGGTTTTGTATTCTTTTTTTTTTTTTTAATCCCTCCCCAACCTCTTGACAGGTGGAATTTTCCTAGGTACTGTTGCTGCAGCGGGAATGCTGGCTGGCTTTGTCACAACATTATCACTGGCTAAAAAGAAAAGCCCTGAATGGTTCAATAAGGTTTGTGACACTGAAATCCATTCATACCATTGTTATTGTTTACAATAAATGTCAGCTTTGTCCATAGGGAAAGTAAATGTTGATGGCCTTTCACGTTGCTGTAAGAAGTAAACTTATATATACCTTATGGATTCAAGAATTGTACACATTAATTGATAGCTTTTATTTTCATTTAAAAAGAAGTACTTCATTATATACTTTCTAAAATTTTGGCAGAACAAGTCTTTGAAAGTTTATCCAGTACATTTCTTATTCACAACACTTTAAATCTGAATCTAGGTAATTCACTATCAGTTGTAGGAGCCCCTGACATTTTATGTACCATTTAGAAAGAAAAAGGATGGCAGTTAAAATCTTGACACAATACTGATTGCAAGACACATCTCTATTTCAAAGATGTTGAAATAAAATGCATCTTAGTACTGATGAAAAACATGTCAGTTTCTTGAACACAGGGACTATATATACTTGTTCACTGCTACAGCCCCACCCCCTAGAAAAGTGCTTGACTCACAGTAGGTACCCAGCAAATTTTGGTTGACTGACTATAACCTACTTACTGCAGAAAATCCTTACTCTATGAGCAACCTTGAGCAGTTGTCCGCTGGTGTTGTGTATCTAATTTCCCTAGTTGATGAGAAACTTTCTACATGTCACTTGTATTGTCCTGCCTCTTCCCTCCCACCCCATTTTGCTTATTTATTCATTACATTGCTTCAACAAATGTTTACTTCAGATCTTTTATATGTTGGACATTGTACTAGCTAGGTTCAAGGGATAAGAAAATGACCAACACATCTGCCCTTCAGGAAGCTTAGCATCTGGCGTGGGAGACAAATATTCACACAAATAACTATGTAATTATAATTTGATGTGTGCTGTGGAGGAAAGGTGTTGTGTGAAAAACATAAGCCAGTTGAATTTCCACTTATATTTATCTTTAATAATCGTAATTAAGCCTTATTAATACTGTAATGGCAAGACTTAAAGTGCATTTGGGTCTCTGAATACTCTCAGGGCTTATGTGGAGTCGCCCAAATCACTGCTGGGGACCTTGTGGATCATTTCTCCCTATATTCCAGAATGTTTTCAGAGCAGAAATATAATATCTTATGATAGAAATCAGTAAAAACCTGACAGATAGTAGTGCTTTAAAAGTGTGGAGTTTGGTTGATTTGTAAGCTGTGGTTATCATGTTAACTCTTGGGTTATGAGTCTTTTTAAGAATCTGATGAAAACTAGGGATTCTCTCAGAAAAAAAATACATATAGATATTCACAACTTTGCATTCTATTTTGTTGTTCTGAGATTTGACCATCACATATGCCCTTCATGGTTTAACACAGTGGTTTTCAAACTGGTCCACAGAACCCTGATGATCCTTGATCCTTGGGTCTGTAAAGTCAGAAATATTTTTTATAATGATAGTAAGATACTTGCACTGATGGTATAGAGGCAGCAAAGGGTAAAACTGCTGGTGTCTTGGCATAATGAAGGCAGTGGCACCAAACTGTACTAGAAGTCATTTTGTTCATTACAATGTACCCATAGTAAAAAAAAAAAAAAGAAAGAAAAAGCCAGTATTACATAAGAGTGTCCTTGTTGAAGCAGCAAAAGTATTAATTTTTATTAAATCATGATCTCTTTTTTAATAATCTGTAAAGAAATGGGAAATACCCATAAAGCACTTCTACTTTACACTGAAGTAAGATAGTTTTCCTCTAGGAAAAGCAATTCTAGGATTGAGTTGTAAGCCGAACTTGCTGCTTTTTTCCCATGGGGTATCATTTTTACTTGAAAGAACAACTAACAAACTATGCTTACTCAAATGTGGGTATTTGGCAGATATTTTCTTTAAAAAATGAACAAAATGAGCCTGTCTTGATTTCAGGCAAGCCATTGTATTTGTTGTCACATACAAAATTCAAGCTTTCAAGTGAAAATTAGATTTTAGAAAACTTTTATGTGCCATCATGAGCTCGATGGCTGCTTGATACTTAACAGCTTTGCTGATGAGATTTTATGGTGAGATTAATGATGTGATTGTTCTATATTGTTTAATAAATGGTGTCAAGTATAAAAAGATCTGTATAATTTGGCGAGCCAGTATCTTCTGAATGAGTGTGATGCATGGAATAAAATGTCCATTCAAAGTGCAAAATATACTACTGGATTTTAATGTAACAAATTACAAAAAAATTCATTGACATGACTTCAGATTCCATATTGCAACTAACCTGTAAGAAGCTCTGTGTCACAATGTGGTGTATTAAAGAAGAAAAGATATTAAAATAGTCCTCCCTTTCCAAAGATATCTGACTAAGGCCAGATTTTATTCATAAACTTTAACCAAAAAAAAATTTTGCAATAGGTTGAATACAGAAGCAGATATGAAAATCCATCTATCTTTTATTAAGCTAGACATTTAAAAGAATAAAAAATGTAAAACATTGCCTCTCATTGTAGTAATCTTTTTTGTTTGAGAAAATAAGATTCTTTTTCATGAAAATAGGTTTATATTAATCTATAATGGATTTACTATTTTTAAATATATAAATAAAATTCAAGAATTTCTTGATTTTAATTTCTAATACACTAAATATTGGTAAATATAACCTACATAATTGAAAATCTTTGGGGTCCAAGTATAAGGGGATCCTGAGATCAGAAAGTTTGAGAACCACTGTTTTGGATGGTTAAATACATTATGTAAGGTTCTGCTTCCCTCTGGGAAAACATTTAAATTAGAGCATTACCACGTATCCAGACTCTGTTTTAGAGATAAAAATGATTTGTAGAAGAACTCAGATTCTAGAGCACACAATTAGTGAGTTTATATGAGCAAGCACTAATTTAAGAATACCACTTAGGTGGTATACTTCAATGTCGCCACCTGGAGGTCTTCTCTAACACGAGTAACAACGATAGGTAATGTTTGTGTGCTTACCAATGTGCTAGCTGCTCTTCTAAGGGCTTTACTCATTTAACTCCCATCACAGCCCTATGAGGCACTGTTATTATAAATTTTCCCCACTAAAGAGCAGGAAACTGAGGCACAAATAGATTAATCAACTTGACTAATATGGTACTCACTCCATCTTCTGTTACTTCTAGGAAATAAATGATACTATTTTTAGCAATCTTATTTTTTAAATAGACTTCTGTCCACTTGCTAATATAGATTCAAATACAACCCAAAAGGACTTTAAAATGATCAGCTTTTCAGCTGGGGACTGCCTATATTTCTTTTATTTCAGGAGAATAATCATCCTCTTAATGTCTTAATTTCATTATCTTAGCTCAGTCTCATGCTAGAAAACTGAGAGTTAAACATCAATAGTAAGTACTGAATGAATATTTCTTTTTCTTTGTAATTCCTTGAATAAACAAAAAGAGGAAGGTGCAAGCTAAGGTGGCCAAATAATCCACTCTTGAGCTTCCTTGGCTGATCTAGGTAAATAGATCAAGATTTTTTTTTTAACTGGAATATTTCACATTTGTATAACAATAGTCTTATAAAATGAGTGTGAGATTAAATGAGGGGCTATGAGAGAAAATGTGCATATCATATGTTTGACTAAAACAACTGAAGAAAATACAGATTTAATGTATACACACACATAAAGTTTCCTTATCTAAAATAATTCAATATTTACCTGGTGGAGTGAATTAAAAAAAATAAAATAATTCAGTGCCCCTGCGTATCTTAATATTGGTGTGACAAAAATTATCAGATAACTATGAGTTCTGTCAAGACCCATTTGTGTAATGAGTAGATAAAAAGGGCAAGTTGTCATTCATCTTTTTGATATAGCTACAACTTCTGGGAAATTATAAAAATAAATCTTTAAAAAAATATATTACATATGTTATAAAAACACAGCCAGCTATTACTGTGATGTAAACACATCAAAATATTGTTATCAGATAAGAATGCTCTATAGGGGAGATAATAAGATTGAACATTCTTTTTAAAAATGTTCAGTGTACATAAAATTTATCCGAGGATTAAACTGAAGAAAGACTAAAAATATGAACCTCATTTGTAGGTATGTAGTTGACCTTTTGCAAACTGAACAATTTGCACTTGATAGTTTCTATGTGTGTGAATGATTAATTTTAGTCACCTGCTTTCTCAAAGGTTCTGGTAAGTGTTAGAAGATAAGGGGCACCCATGTCTTCAGGCACAAGAGGTATTATAAATACAGAGTTTTCATATAGAGAATAATTTTTTTGTTTTATCACGGGGATACCACATATATGTGTGGCTATATCTAAAGATCCAAAGATCTTTATTTTTGACAAGTCAGTCTTTTCCTGCAGCAAGTTAACTAATGTTCATTTTGAAATTTTGAACAGGGTATATGAACATCATGAGACATTCTCCCCCCAGAGGAAAAAGCTTGTGACAAAACTTGTGACTAGATTTTTTAAAACTTAATAAGGACAGATCAATTTTTAATATCAAGTTCCACTAAAATTCATTTTTGGAAGTACCTAGACAATAACTAAAAATAACTCATTTCACAGTTTATGAGACCAATAGACCTGTACCTGTTTTTTAAAAAAAAATCTAAAAGGCAAAATTAAGATTTAATTTATTGTGAAAATTGCTATTTCTTAAGGATTATTTTCATACATAATTATCTTTTTACTTGATTTAGCAAAACAAATGTGGGTTTATATACTTTTAAATATATTTATGTATACATATGGAAATACATACACACACACACACACACATATATATATATATACACATACACACATTTACACAGGCTAATTTCTTCCTAGGGAAAAATGTATTTTTAATATATGTTTTTGAAATAAAATTTAGGCCAAAGCCCTTAAACTGACACTGGTTTAATAATATTTGGTTAATGCTAATGCTTCTGGATGAAAATTCAGGCCAATTAAAATCTGCGCATTTATGTGCGATCTGTAGTATCTAGGGAACCACTCCAAAATTACAGCAACATGGGAAAAAGAATAAGATGAGTGAGTGTATTCTTTTTGTCACAGAATGGCTAATGAAAAATCTCTTGATGATCTGGTTGGATCTAAGGTATGTCTACAAAAAGTGTAAGGCAGAGAATACAGAGTACCTGTAGATCTAGTCATGGTAGGGGCATGGGGCTACAGATAAACAGTCTTTCTGTGTGCTGTGGACAACATTCACAATCACAAACCATGCATGCATAAGAAAAATCTATATTAAGAAAAATAGGTTGAGCAATGTAAAGAAAATTATTCTAGAAGATAAAAGGATTCTAATAAATGGAAATTTATTTCCAGATGGAAGACAGGATGTTATACATTTGCTGTCTCTTACCAGATTAGCTAACTAGTTTAAGGTCATTCTAATAAAAATGCCAGTGAATAGGAGATAGAGAAATCTTGACAGAATGTTCTAGAGTTTTCCTGGAAGAATTAATAGGCACAGTGCTCCGCATACTCAAATATTTGTCAGTCAGGGAAGGCATGCAGTTATTAAGTAGCAAAGCTGGTATTTGACCTTGAGTTGGTTGGGCTTCCTAATATGTTGCTTACACAGACTGTAATTAATTTCAGACACTCCCAGAATACTTATTCTTTCCAAACTGATTATTTTTACCCAAACCTTTCTGTCTTCGTTTCAGGGAAGTATGGCCACAGCTGCCTTACCGGAGAGTGGGTCTTCCCTTGCCTTGCGAGCTCTGGGCTGGGGCTCGCTTTACGCATGGTGTGGGGTTGGTGTGATCAGCTTTGCAGTCTGGAAAGCTTTAGGAGTTCACAGTGTAAGTAACTATAATCCTTTAATTGCTATCTGGATTTTTGTTCTACTTTCTGCACTGCAGTCTAAATTTTCCTGGTTTTCAAATTTATATGTAGTGTGGTCACTGCCTTAGGAAGTGATGACAGAGTATGTCACTAAATTCTTGCTAATAACTAGGCAACTTCTCATTACTACTAAATTATAAATAATTAATTTATTAGGTTATTAAGTATGAAATATCCAGTTTCCTTAAGTACTAAGTTTGACATTTGATATCTCTGACATTTCACTTTGAAACTTCTTGTTTTATTTTTATTGTGAAGGTACATCCACATTCTTTCAAATGAATGGTTTGGCTTGTGATTATCTTTCAAAGTTTTTTTAAGGGCAATTTTTGTAAAACCATGGATAAGTCAAAAATGTGTGTTATTTTCAAATATGAGTTCCATTGTAGAACCAAGGCAGTGCAGACAGCTTGAAATATCAATGAAGTGTTTGGGGAGGATGTGGCTAATGTACACACAGTACATCCATCAATGGTTTCAGAAGTTCTGTTCTGGTGATATTCATCTTGAAAATGAGCCACACAGGTGACCTGAGACCAAGGTGGATAATTATGAGCTGAAAGCTGTAGTGAAAGTGAATATATCTTAACCTACAAGTGAATTGGTGGCAAGGTTTGACATTAGTATTCCAATAATATTGGGTCATTTGAAACAAATGGGCAAGGTAAAGAAACTAGATAGATGGGCACCGTGTGAATTAAATTAAGCAAGCATCAGAAGAGAAATCGTCTCAAAGTTTCCCTTTCTTTGCTGTCACAATATAAAGGTGAACCATTTCTACATTGTATTATTATGTATGCTGAAAAATGGGTTCTTTTTGACAATCACAAGCATTTGGCACAATGGTAGGTTAAAGGTGAAGTGCCAAAACACAGTCCAAAACCGAATATTCATCAAAAAAACCTAATGGTGTCCGTCTGGTGGTCCAGCACTGGTACTATCCACTATAGCTTCATGAAACCTGGTCAGTCGATTACAGCAGATGTCTACTGCAACCAGTTGGGTGAAATGATGAGAATGCTTGCAATTAAGCAGTCGAGATTAGTCAGTAGAGACGGGCCAATCCTCTTGCAAGGCAGCGCCCGACCACATGTTGCACAAACAATGCTGTTCAAACTACAGAGTCTGTACTTGGAAACTCTGTTGTCCACTGTAATCAACAGACCTTGCACCAACTGACTACCACTTCTTCCAGGCTTTGGACAACTTCTTGCAAGGAAAAATATTCAATTCTCAACAAGCTGTGTAAAAGGCCTTTCGTGATTTCATCGCCACTCTCTCTAGGTTTCTTTGCTGCTGGCATAAACAAGCTACCACTAAGATGGCAAAATTATGTTGATAGTTTAGGTACATACTTTGATTAATTGTACTGCTGCTTGTTTGAGATACAATAAACTAAACTTTTGATTTGAAATTGGACATTTTATATTTAATGGCCTAATAAATTTTTGAAGGTAGTGAAACTTCAAATATAATTAAGCAATGACTAATTCATAGCTAATGTTCATTCTATATAAATTGATGTTAGCTATTTGTTCTATAAAATTATTAATGTGCAACAACTTTCTATGCTGTTTGGCATCTGTGTATATATATATAAACATCCTTGTAAAATAGTTAAAGCATTTTAAAATTAACTATTTAAATTATTAATGTGTTGTTTACACATTATTGGAAAAAAATCCTAAAAGCCTATGTATGTGTGTGTATATGTGTATATATGTGTATATATCTGCGTGTGTGTGTGTGTGTGTATATATACAATTTATACCCCAGGCTAAAAAGGTATACATTAAGAATGATTGCATTCCTATTTTTAAACAACTGGTAGGAAGTTCTGTTGACCAGGCTCTTTGTGACAGGTGAGAATTGATAGTAGCTTGGAATAGGTGGCAACAGTGGAGTTGATGAAAAGAGATTCTGGATATTTTCCGAGGTAGAGTCACCAAGGATTTGTTATAGATTGGAT
The DNA here is from genome assembly GCF_040939455.1 of Microcebus murinus. Lineage (NCBI taxonomy): Eukaryota > Metazoa > Chordata > Mammalia > Primates > Cheirogaleidae > Microcebus > Microcebus murinus. The sequence goes on from NC_134108.1 coordinate 9,445,619, forward strand.
GTGGAGTATGTGGAAAAGTGAAGTCAAGGATGTCACCAAGACTTTTGGCATGAGCAGCTGGAGAATGGATGGGGACCAGAGTGAGAGGAGCAGCACTGGGGATAATGTCAGGAGCTCAGTCTGGGACATGTGATTCTGAGACATCTGTTAGAGTCAAGTAAGCATTAGATATCGAAGTTCAGAGTTCTGGGGAGGGATACAAGGTGAAGATAAATATTTGAAACTCATCAATTTATGGGTAGTATTTAAAGCCAGGAGACCAGATTAGCTCATGAAGCCAATGAACGTAGAAAAGAGAAGATGTGCACCATCTGGGGTCATGCTGGAGACTCAGACTTGTGTGGGGAAGGGGGGAAAGGGCATTTATTGAAACCTTAAAATCTGTACCCCCATAATATGCCGAAATAAAATAAATAAATGAAAGAAAGAAAGAAAAGAGGAGAGCTCTGAGGAAAGAGCCCTTGGCTACTCTTAAGGTTTAGAGGTTGGGGAATGAAAAGAAAGTAGCAAAGGAGATTTTTCTACTAAAGAGATGGAGAAAACCAGAATGGTGACTTGGAACACCAGGTAAAGAAAACATTTCAAGGAGAAGTGATTGACTGTGTTGTGTGCTGGTGGTTGTCACATAAGTTGAGGACTGATAATTCACTGAGTTCAGCAATGTGGCAATCTTTGGTGAAATGGGTAAGTGAGCCTTAGTGGAGTGGATTCAAAAGAAAACGGGGAAATCGCAGGCAGTATGTCTAGGCACATCTTGAGTTTTGCTATAAAGTGAAAGAAGGAAATGGGGTCATAGCTGGAAGGAAGAGTGGGGTCAAGAGAGAGGTTTTTTGTTTTCATTTTTTTAAGTAGGGAGAATTAACAGCATGTGTATGCTGATGGGAGTAATTCAGTAAAGAGGGAGAAACTGAGGCGAGTGGGAGAATTGCTGGAACAACCCTCATGATCATTTTTGAGTTTTTCACATTTAGTTTAATCATAATTAAACATAGGCATTATTGTACTTTTCACTCACAGTACACCGATAGACAAATGAGTGTGCTTTTCTTCTAGTCTAACTAACCTTTATTTTTAAAGTAACTTTGCTGGCTAGTCATTGTTTGTGATGCTAAGTTAGGGATTATGAGGAAAAGACAGAAAACTATACTGAAGATTTTTCATGATTTTTGCTGTTACCTCAGTTTTGTTTTTGACCAATATAAAATCTCTTCTTCCATTTCAGGCATTGTACCAGACATTTTAGACAAAGCAGATTAATCTTAATAACAACATAGCAGATATTAATATCTCCCATTTTATAACTGGGGATATGGAGCCTCAACGAGGTTAAGTCACTTGCCCAAGATCACATAGCTTGTAACTGGCAGAGTTAAAATTTGAATCCAGGTCTGAGTCTTCAGATTACTAAGCAATACTTTGTAATAAAGTTATTAAGCTTCTAGTTTGTATAAAAATGACAGTCTGTTAGCACTCTACATGGACTGCATGGAATTGGAATTGATAGGTAATGTTTCAATGTTACTAGTGCTTAGTAATGTAAGTCATAAACTGAGTAGTAAAATTTTAAGGTGTTTGAAAATATGAATAGCCCTTGATTTAGAAGAGTCATAAGAATGAATCAATCCAAATTTTCATAGACTAACAAAAATTAGGTTATCTAAATTATATGCTTGAGAATTTGGGCTTTATGGATGAGACTGCTATTTTCATTCCTAGAACATGAACTTCTTTATTTTATGGTACTAATAAGAAGATTATTGCCTAAATAAAATATTTTGGGAATATAAAAATATTTTCTGATTGGCACTACTAAACATAAGAATATGTGGAATCTGGCTGGGTGTGGTGGTTCACGCCTGTAATCCTAGCACTTTGGGAGGCTGAGGCAGGAGGATCATTTGAGGCCAAGTGTTTGAGACCAACCTAAGCAACATAGCAAGACCCCATCTTCTACAAACAATACAGAAATTAGCCAGGTGGCCTATAGTCCCAGATTCTTGGGAGGCTGAGGCAGGAAGATCACTTGAGCCCAGGAGTTTGAGGTTGCAGTAAGCTATGATGACGCCAACTGCATTCCAGCTCAGACAACAGAGTGAGACTGTGTCTCAAAAAAAAAAAAAAAAAAAAAAAAAAGGTAGAATCCTTTTGTATTGCATCTTTGTGTCTAACTAAAAAGAGAGAATGCAAATGTATTCTTTCCCTATACGCAGATCTTAAAGCATATCAGTTTGATCTCCATGTCTGAGAAGTCTCACACAAAAATGAACCCACTGATAACCTTTTCAAGGTGACAAATTTTGAAGGTAGTAGCATTTATTAATTTATTAGTTTGTTCATTCAAAAGTCCTTGTGTACCTACTCTGAGCTAGGCAGTGTGCTAAGACAGGCCCCCCACAGCCCTGGCCTGTAGACTGTTAAGTCTTACCTGTTGACTTTCCAAGTAAATTCTTATGACATGACCCTGCTCTGAAGCTTGCAGAGAGAAATATGGTATATTTCAGCTCTGCATTTAGAAAGCTTTGATGATTATTACGAGGTTGCCCTGAGTCCAGTGATGAACTTTTATCACTAAATACTGCCTCTTATTGAGAAACATCACTTTTATGAATAAGGAAAACAGTCTTAGTCAGAAAATGTTGAACAGAAATGGTCCGAGTCTATGCACTGAAATGGTTGATGATCATTCTAGATACATTTAGATAAATCAGAATCAACTCAAGTCAAATAATTGTTGGTAGCTACCTTGAGTGGTATTAAATCTCTAAATAAACCTAGTTCCAAAAAAAGAGTGCCATCTATTGGCTGACCTAGAGCAGCTTGATGAAAGTGCTTGTATTTCCTGTTAATTCACAGCTACATCTGCTGGCCTAAAAGAGAACATGTTAAAAATGCTTAAAGCAAAACTCTTCAGTTTCTTTAAAATATTGTGGTTTTACTCTTTGTTTATTCATAATTATTATAGAATTTCATTTCATATAGAATACATATAGTACGTTAAATATAAATATTTTGTATTTTGCACAATGGTATATCACTCAGGTTCCAAAGAATGAGAGCTAGTGGAAGCTATCTTGTTAGCAGACCAAGCAGGTAAATTTGTCCAGCATTGAAGATGGGACCCTCCCTGCCTTTGGATAGGAACAGCCCAGGTTCAGTATCCACTCTGATGCCCTGGTCAGCTCATGGGCCAGCAAACACGGCTGGATTGCTCAGTTTGTGTTCATTGGCTACTTTGAATTATGGTATTTTACCATTTGATTATGATTGAGATAGCACTAATTTTATCACAATAACTTCACTGTGCAAAAAAAAGATGAACATTTCCTATTGGTTGGTTCTTGGTCCCCTAAATCAGCTGCACACATGATCCTGGGAGACGACCATTCAGGCCGGTGAGTGTATACCGGCATTATGATTAGATTGTTTGATCAGGGCAGAGTGTTTAAGTTTAGTGAATAGTTGAGGTAAACACTCTAAGGAGCTCTAACACTAACTGGTAATTCCCTAATTATTGGGAAAAATGAAGAAACCTTGCTATTTACAGTTATTTACGTGTTAAGAGTAATGACTTAACTTTTTATTTATAGTAGGTATTGATACTTTGAAGGATTTCTGAAGAGTTTTAGCATATTTATAACTAGACTATCTTGTCTTTTTTTTCCCCCTTAGAAGGAGAAACACTAGATGTCTAAATAATTCCTGGTTGATATGAGTAGAACTTTGTAAAAGGCTGTCTGTGCTATGCCTGTGAGAAGGTTGTTATCTCAAAGGCCTGGCAGCATCACCACTGCTGCCCTTTGCTGGGGCTTGTGTGCAATGTATTCATGATGCCTGGTGTAGTAAAAATTCGTAGATAATTTGTAGCTTTGCCCTCATAGGAGCTAAAACCTCAATTGTGATTAAAAAAACCATGAATGAAGGCCGGGCGTGGTGGCTCACGCCTGTAATCCTAGCACTTTGGGAGGCCGAGGCGGGCGGATTGCTCAAGGTTAGGAGTTCGAAACCAGCCTGAGCGAGACCCTGTCTCTACCAAAAATAGAAATAAATTAATTGACCAACTAAAAATATATATACAAAAAATTAGCCGGGCATGGTGGCGCATGCCTGTAGTCCCAGCTACTCGGGAGGCTGAGGCAGTAGGATCGCTGAGCCCCGGAGATTGAGGTTGCTGTGAGCGAGGCTGACGCCATGGCACTCACTCTAGCCTGGGCAACAAAGTGAGACTCTGTCTCAAAAAAAAAAAAAAAAAAACCATGAATGAGAGTGTTCTTAGTTATTATGAAATACTTTAAATTGTCCAGAGATTTAAATTTTAAAATTAAAATATAAATAAAAGGAGTTTTTGATTTGTTTGTTTTTTACCCTTTTACTATGGGATATGAGATGTTTATCTTTATTTACATATATTGATGTTTAGTTTTAAAGAAAAATATATATAGGACCCATCTTTTTAAACACTAAGATGGGTTTTTTTCTGTAAAAACATGTACTTGTTTAAAAAAAAAATCAGTGTAGAAAAGTACAAAAAAGGAAGCAAAAATCCCACTAAGCTCTAATCATAATTGCAGTAGAAATATCCTTCTAGACCATCTTCTGTAGGCATATTCATATACTTATATAGAAATGCTGTTTTACTATAGGTGCTACTCTGACATCTTTTTTCACTAAAAGTCACAGAAACATCTCTGCAAAGCAGAGTATATAAATCTCCATCACTTTTAATGAATACATGGTTCTCTATTGTATGTTATAATCTACTTAATCAGTCTCCTGCCAATGGCATTTAGATTGTCATTTTTCACTATTAAACCCCATAGTGAACCTGGAGGCATATATCTTATTGCGCTTTTCTTGTTTGAGATATTTCTCCTAAAGACAAATCTGTTGAATAAATGTGTGTTTTAAAAATGTTTTGGATACCTGTTGGTAAACAGCCCTCCAGAAAAGTTTACACAGTTTAGAAGATATCAACAATGCATGTAAGTTCCTAGCACGTTTGCCATCAGTGGCTTCTATTACTCTGAAATTTTTGCCAATCTGATAGATGGAAAATAATCTTTTTTTACCACATCTCTCCTGAGTCCCTGCTGCTAGAAAGGCCTTTATGGAAATAAATTGTGATTGGAGCCTTACAACCTTTCCAGGCCCTTATCTTGCCTCCTCATTTGCTGATAGAGGTTGCTGCTTTCTCAAGAGTTCAGGTCTCCTTTTCTCTAAAAAATAACAAGTAAAACATGTAAATAAAACCGATATGTTTTAAATATTTCTCTAAAAATGGAAATTTGACTTCTGTATTATAAGGTAGAGCCTTTAATGGAACTAATATTATATCTTTCCTCTAGGATAATATTGGATGGAGTCTTAAGAAAATTTATTTACTCCAGTTCTTTTTTGTAGCTGCCCTTAAGTATAATTTTAATGTTAATATTAAGGCTCCCTTCTTAATAACCTTATGACCTGAGGGCTTTTGCTAATAATTACAATCAATTTTTTTTCTTTTGACTCTTTGTTAATTTCAGTTTTTACTAATATTCTGGTGTATCTCTTATTAGTAAATTATTCCTACACTACTTTTACTTATTCATCTCAAATGAGGCAGTACTGTAGAGTGACTTCTAGAACTCTATATGAAAATAAAACTACAGAAAAGCTTAGAAATTTTAAACTTTGACGATATCTAAGAAGGGAAATAGACTTTAAGTGCTATATATTTTTCAGTGGTTTAGGTCAAAGATTAAAAACAAATCTGAATCTCCTGGCAAATTGTCTAATGGCAGCCACTTCTGAGTAGTCTTCAAGGGAAGTCTGAAAAGTGGCCATTTCCCTTCTGGGTCCTTGCCTAATCTAATTTCAGTACTTCCACAGATCTCTACCAGCTTCTGCCCCCAGGAAGCAAGCTTCAGTTTCTTATTCTGATTACCATACATCAGCCTACTCGCCTCACTTCCTCTTCTTCATAGTGCTTACTAGAACTCCTAGAACAGAGTCTTCGTGATCTTGCAGAGGTAGTTCCATCTGTCAAGCTCTTGAGCCTTCAAACAGCTGAAGGATTGAGGAATATTTTCCTGGAATCATTTGAAAATGAACTAGAAGTAGGACTATGCATCAGTTAGTAAGTTCAAGTCTAAGGTGACGGGAGCATCTCTAAAACCCTATTTCCCATTCCACTGCAGCTCTAATGGGCGTAACATCACAGTGCTGGAGCACTTGATATAGATGTGGAGGAGCAATTTGATGACAGACACTGATTCACAGGGACTGGCTCAGTTTAAAATAGGAGATAATGACCAATGTACTTTATTTTTTAAGCCAGAAGGGGAATCAGTTGTTTAGGAATAGTTCCAAAATGCCTCCTTAGAAACCCACCGGTCTCCTTTATAAGTAAAATAGGGCCCCAAGCATTTTATAAAGCGGGAATGTGCAACACTTAATGGGAAAGATAAGCTCTGCCATAAAAGCCTTCTTGTTTAGAGGCCTGACACAAATCAGGCTTAGTCACCTTGAGAATGTTCCCAGCCTTAGTCCACAGGAGGAAAGGCATCTTGATTTCATTTGGGTTTTCTTTTTCTTTGTCCTTATTTCTTACACTAAGCTTAGAAAATTGAGCTTACGTGAGATTTCTCTAAATAAAGCCTTGTAGACTGAAGACCTGACAGTGTATGCTTTCCCCTTAAGCTTCATTTTAAGAGTGACCTATGATTGGTCAGTCGAAAATATCTAAAACTCTGTGGAACAATATTATATTAATATATAGTTGGTATATTTATGTACAGAATATAAATATTCATTTATCAGAAATCAGAAAATGTCATGTTCTCTCAAACTGAATTTTCCTAACTGAAATATTTCTAACAATTTTAAGAAGAAATCTTTTTTTGTGTGTGCTAGACATCTTTCCACTATGTAAATTGTGCTGAGCATAATTTTAACTTTTTCTTGATGACTCAGATCTATCAGTTATTGTTTGCTTCTGGTGCTAACAGATTCTGGGCTTTTATTCTTTTAATAATTTTTCTCAACCCTAATTAGGCTCTCATAATTTCTGTTGCATTTGCTTCTGAAATGCTGCTGCTTTATTCTACACACAATCATGCTTCAGGTTTCTTCCTTGCCCTCATCTGTCCTTCACAGGGTCCAGCCACTCTGGTGACTTCATCCACACCCTGAGCTCCAGGCTCATGGGCCCACTTGTCTGGACGCTGACACTTGGCTGTCCTGCAGGTATCCTATGTGTTCCCCACGGAGCTGTCATTTACTCACGACCCGCAGCCTACTCCTGGGTCACTCTCCCATGAATGGCAGCATCACCCACAAAGCTGCCCAGAGAGAAAAACCAGATTGCCGTTCAGGACCTCACTCTTTCTCACTCCTGTATCTACTCAGGCACCAAGTCCTGCTTCTCCCCACCCCCACAGCCATGATGGTTGGGGGCCCCTTCTTGCTCTGAGAAGATCCTAACAGCTTTCTCTGTTCTTCCTGCCTTCCGCCTTGCCTCTCTGCAATCCCTTCTCCACTCCACAACCAGAGTGCTCTGCCCTTCCTCTTCCCTGGACTTCACCTGCATCTGTACCACGCACTCTGCCCTTCTTCCTGTTAACAAGGACAAAAGGTCCATGCTGCTGCCAAAGGCTTCCCCTTCACCCCACCCTTTGGGTATTATATCCCATCCCTTGTCACCTACCCAGGGACCTTGATCCTGTCATTATCCTCAGCCTTTGCTAATTGTCACTTCTTCCCTCTCTGCTCCAGTATACAGATATGCTCTAGTTCCTCCCACCTCTCAAAATTCTCTCTTGATATTCTTTATGCTTCTCCAGCTACCAGCCCATTTTTCTGCTCCCTTCGTAGAAAAAATTTCCCAAAAGAGTTACCTATGTTCACTGACTCCACTATCTCCCCTTTCTGCCCTCAGTCCAGCTCCTTACAGCACCTATGCAATTAGCTATCAAGTTAAACCTTCTCAATTTTTAGATAGATAGGATTTAGGGTACTTAAATACATACTAATGAATTTTAATTTATTTGTTTTTCATGTTTTGTGCCACATTAGGAATTTCCTTTTTTTTTTCCTTTTTAGTGATTAATACAAGTGGCTCTTTTACATTGTATCAAAAATTATGTATAAGATGATACTTTTAAAGAAAAATGTGATTTGGATAATTTATTAGAAGATTTTGAAAATAAATTCATTTTCTAATATTTAAGTAATGTAAATAGGAAGTTGATCCCAGTGTTGCTCTTTGAATTAACTTTCTACCTTTATTCTACCTGGAAGGCAGACTTTGTGGCCCCGTTTTTGTTCTCCTCCAGCTTTCCCAGTGTTGCTGACAAAGGAAAACACTTTCATGTACTGGTGGTATCTGTAAAGACCCCCATGTGAGGATTACAAAGTTATATGGATTTTAGTATCTATGAGCAATATAATTATTGCTCACTATTTTGTTTTAAAACTACAATTTGCATTTAATGATTTTCAAATCACAAAGATGACTTTTAAAATAATTGTGTTTAAATAATGTTTTCCTTGCATGCTTGTGAATTTATAGCCTATTTCAGATCAGCTTATAATATTAATTAACACTACTTTCATTTCTTCTTTTTTTCCCCAAAGCAAAGGTTTTGTGTGCTGCTTTTAAAAAAGCTTTCCAAAGAACAAAACTTTTAAATAACCTTAGAGGATAAAAATAATCTCTCTGCCATTGCATATTTGTTTTGCTGGGTTTTTGGCACTACAGGTTTTTTTAGTGTGGTGTCTTTTGTTATTTTGGTTTTTTGGCATGTTTTAACTTGGTAAAGATAAGTATTGGCCTTGAAATAGTTAAGAAATATTTTACCTTATCCAAGCTTTATTTGAAATCTATGCATCAACCTTGCCATGATACCCCAAATGGGCAACACCTACCCATTTTACTGACCCCTGTTTTCAGAACTCTGGCACCAGGTGGGTTCTCTAGCTTAGCCTTTCCATCTCTCTCTCTCACCTTTTAGCCCTCTCTCTAGCCTATTCAGTTTATAGTTATCGACTCATTCTTTGCTACAACAAACATGTAGTGAATCCTTACTCATGTGCCCAGCTTTGTTCCAGACAACAGGGATATGTTGGTAAATAAGAGGTGATCCTTCTTCAAGTGACACATTCATATGTATTTTACATTTAATTGTGTGTAATAAATCCTATACTGGAGAGAGGTACCAAATACAATGGTGACATAAGAGTTTAAAAAGTCACTTCTGGGCCGGGAGCTCACACCTGTAATCCTAGCACTCTGGGAGGCTGAGGCAGGAGGATCACTTGAGGTCAGGAGTTTGAGACCAGCCTGAAGAAGAGCAAGACCCCCATCTCTACTAAAAATAGAAAAATTAGCTGGGCATGGTGGCACATGCTTGTAATCACAGCTACTTGGGAGGCTGAGGCAGGAGGATTGCTTGAGCACAGGAGTTTGAGGTTGCTGTGAGCTGTGCTGACACCACAGCACTCTATTCCAAGGTGACAGAGCCAGACTCTGTTTCAATAAATAAATAAAAATAGTCAATTCTGCTTGGGAGATTGATGAGCATTTGTCAAAGGATGGAATATTAGAACTGGACTCCTAGATAGAAAAAGGAGGATGATGGAGCTGGGTGTGAGAGTCCAGGTGAAAGGTATAGTGTGACTTGGTTGCAGCCATTCTTGGTCCAGAGACCTGCTGGTTGTCTTCATTTCTGCTTTGTCTGTTCTAAGTGGTGTAACCAAAAGTATTAAGGTATAATGCTGCTATCAGCTATAACACTGTACTGCACTTTGAGAAGATAATTTGAGTTAGGTTTTCAATTCAAAAGGAATAATGAGTCACCTAAGATAGAAAGTCATTAGGGAGCTGTCTAGCTATATTTGGCTTTCCACCTCTTTGAGTAGACCTAAATCCGCTCTGGAGGTCATGTACGTCTCTTCGTCTTTCTTAATGCTTTCCTTTCTATCTTGGGACTTCTTGTAAATAAGAAAAGCTGCTTTGTTTAGTGTATTTTTGTTTTGGAGAGTTTTTCTCTCCCTCAAAATTGATTTAGTTGTGGCTAAGGGGAAACAACTGAAGAGGCAGCTATCATAGAGATTGTATTTCTGAAGAGGCTCAAACTCTAGGACGAAAATTGTAGACAGAAGCCATGTAGCTAAGAGTCTTTATGTCCTTGAATTTCATGTTCAAGAACACTTATCTTGAAAAATGACTTGACTGGTCACAGGAAGAAGGTAGGAACAGATATAACGTTAAAACATTTGAAGTGATATCTGGGATAAAAGAAACAACAGCAGTCAAAAGTTGGTCCTTTAAAAGGTTCCCTCTAAAATGCTGGCAACATTAAATAAAGATGATCACTTCTAAAATTCCGGTTTTTAATTTGACAAATGGTTCCCATAAATCTGGCCACCAGTGCATAGAGCATTCATGTACCTGGTGCTCTTACAATTTCATGTGTCATGGAGCTCGTGGCTCTGTACCATCTAAACAGGGTGTCTAACCCCTCCAGTATGGAAAGTGAGCCAACACGGCCTGCAGGAACTCCACTAATTGCCATACTTCCCCACCTCTCACCAACTCCTCTGCTTCCTGTTCCTCTCTTCTTGGACCACATTTCCATGGTAAAAGAATAAGAATAGCTTTTCAAGTCCTGAATATAAATTATTCATTTTGTCAGGATTCATTATTCTAAAACTGAAGGTTTTTTTGCTGACTGTGAGGGGACTATGTGTACCAGGGAGCCTGGCTGGGGAGAGCATATTGCTCTCTTAGAACGCAAGGGAGAGCTTTTGACGAATCATTACACAGTTACAATTCTGTTTATAAATGGGAAGAAAGTGCTGTTTTGGGGGCTTTTGTAGTTTATTGGGTTTATTAGGGTATACACTTCATCAGATGTAAAGTTGACACTGCCTCAGAAATTCGAAAAGAATTTAGTTCATAAGAGTTCCCAGAGAACTGCAGTGGAGGTGAGGCATACTGATGCCATGTTGTACCAGGTAATATTTTATTTCCTTATTTTAGTCAATAATCTGATTTGTACACTGGTTAAAAGTTGCCATTTTAAAAACATTTAAGAGATAGCTTCTTTTTAATAGAGGGTTACGTCACCATCTTTCTACTTGGGAAGTCGTTTTTAATCAGGACTCACACTCACAGGGTTTCCTGTGGCATGAGAAAGGCTCGGCATCCTGCTGCAGTGAGATTTTAGTATTGGAGTAACTCACAGTGGGCCCCTTCCCCTGCTGTCAAGCTCCCGCTGACCGTGGGTCCCGGTCAGGCCTGGCGTGAAGGCAGTGGAGTCCCACCTCTCCCGTCCCTGGGAAGCGGCGCAGCGGCTGAGCGGAGACAGCGCACGCACCTGTTCTTCCCGGCAGGCTATGGCTCAGAAGTCTTACCCTTGTTTTCCTCTCTAGTGAACAGAAGCATTTTCATTTGGCACACATACTGAAAATAGAAAATGAATTCTAGGGCTCTGGGAGTTGGCCTGTTAAACATGTCAAATGTTGAGAATCCATGTTTGTAAAACTAACTCCAGGATTCACTTCCTAGTAAAAAAAAAAAAAAAAAAAAGCCTTTCCCCCTCAGACTGAGCACCTGCTGAGAGCATGCGCAGTAGCGGTCTGGGGGCGGGGCCTGCGCAGCCGCAGTGGACGGCAACAGAAGCGGCCAACGGTCACCAGCCATTTTGGCCTCCGTCCGTTGTTGCCTGAAGCGTCTTCCCTTTCTCTTCCTCCGCCTCTTGAGTGAGTGGCCATGAGCTGGGCTGTGGCAGTTCTGCGGGCCAGCCGGAGAGTGAGCTCTGCGGGAGCAAATTTCCCATGCCCAGGGATGGCTGTGAGTCCCCATGGCGCCGCGCGCGTCCCTCTGAGGGGCACCTGGCTCTGCACCCCCGCGGCCAACATAGCGACCGTGAAGGGGGAACTGCTGAAGAGCTTCGCGGCGGAGGGCCCGGTTCGCAACAACAAGGTCTCCATTATAGGCACTGGGTCGGTTGGCATGGCCTGTGCTATCAGCATCCTACTAAAAGGCTTGAGTGATGAACTTGCCCTTGTAGATCTTGATGAAGGCAGAATGAAGGGTGAGACGATGGATCTTCAACATGGCAGCCCTTTCGTGAAAATGCCAACTATTGCTTGCAGCAAAGATTACAGTGTCACGGCATGCTCCAACCTAGTGATTATCACAGCAGGTGCACGCCAAGAAAAGGGAGAAACACGCCTCAATTTAGTCCAGAGAAACGTGGCCATCTTCAAATCAATGATTTCCAGTATTATCCAGTACAGCCCCCACTGCAAGATGATTATTGTTTCAAATCCAGTGGATATCTTAACTTACGTAGCCTGGAAGTTGAGTACTTTTCCCAAAAACCGTGTTATTGGAAGTGGCTGTAATCTGGATACTGCTCGTTTTCGTTTTTTGATTGGGCAAAAGCTTGGTATCCACTCTGAAAGCTGTCATGGATGGGTCCTTGGAGAGCATGGAGACTCAAGTGTTCCTGTGTGGAGTGGAGTGAATATTGCTGGTGTCCCTTTGAAGAATCTGAATGCAGCCATAGGAACTGATAAAGACCCTGAGCAATGGGGAAATGTCCACAAAGATGTGATTGCCAGTGCCTATGAGATTATTAAAATGAAAGGTTATACTAATTGGGCCATTGGCCTATCTGTAGCTGATTTAACAGAAAGTATTTTGAAGAATCTGAGGAGAACACATCCAGTTTCCACCATAATTAAGGGCCTCTATGGAGTAAATGAAGAAGTATTCCTTAGTGTTCCTTGTATCCTGGGAGAGAATGGTATTACACACATTATAAAAATAAAACTGACCCATGAAGAGGAAGCCCGTCTAACGAAGAGCGCAAAAACACTTTGGGAAATTCAGAAGGAGCTCAAACTTTAAACTGTCATTCTAAAATGATTGAAGAAGAGATAGTAGATATAGGATTGTATGTGTCAAACTACCATTCTGAAATTATTAAAGAAGAGATAGTAGATATAGATATAGGATTATATATGTCAAACTTTTGAATAAACTTGAATTCCTAAAAGATGGAAATGGGAGAGTGGGTAGAATAACTTCACTGTTTATTTAGCATTCAGATGCTGTATGATACTTACCTTTTTACAGTTCCCAAGTAACTGTATGAAAGAAGGTGTTTATGGTGCCTCTGATGTGCCAGTAGTTGCCTTTTATGTAGTTGCCTTTTGGTCCCCCACCCCCAAAAAAAGCAGGATGTAGGTGTTTCTTATGTTCTAGAAATTTTGGTTCTTTTCATTAGATACATGCTAATTCTTTCACTCTGGCTGGCTTATACCTAAGTTCATTTATATGCTCTAAAAAAAGTTGTAACCTCTACAGTGTAAAAATAAAAGTATGTACACACAGAAGTGCTTTTTGTCATGGATCCATCTCAGGGTTGCCTTCATTCCCTTGGGACAGCCTGTCAGCTAGACCAGCAGTCCCCAAACCTTTTTAGTACCAGGGACCGGTTTCATGGAAGACAATTTTTCAACAGAAGGAGAGGCAGAGCTCAGAGGGTGATGTGAGCAATGGGGAGTGGCTGTAAATACAGATAAAGGTATGAAGCTTTATTCACCTACTGTGTGCATGCCCCACCTCCAAGTTTCATAGAGGTCAGTTTTTCCACGGTGGGGGGGGGGGCAGATAACAAGGTAGGGGGGCAGCGGAGCTCTGTGGCCCAGTCCCTAAGAGGCCACAGACCAGTATCAGTCCATCAGCCAGGGGTTGGGGACAAGTTGGCCAACTAAAAAAACAGTATGAAATGCGGACTGTAGCTGCATGTAGATCATGCATGTGTGCATGCATACACGAAACAGGATCATTAGGTTAAGATATGAAAATAGTGATCAGATTGTAGCTGTTATAAAATGTTTAATGCAGTAAAGTAGAAAACTTAGAAAAAAAGGCTTAATAGAGGTTCTATAGTTACCATCATTTATTTGGCATGGAAAGGAAATATCCCTAAAGTTTACAGTTTCTATTATAAAAATAAAGCCTGACTGAATGAAGATCATTTTAGAACTGCCTCTGAGGACCTGACCTGTTGGTACTTAAATCAAGAAGCATGTTATAAATTGTTCTTCCTCTGCTGGGTTTTAGCAGCCGAGTGGGCCCTTGGCTCTGAGGCCCTAGGATCCCCTGTTGCACAGTTTACTTCACAGTAACAGAAAACTTCTGCTTTTGAATTGTGCCTTATTGTTAATCACTGTCATAAAAATTGGCCATTTTAATGTATACTTCAGGGATTGTATTCCTCAGAAAGTTACACATTTGCTTCTTATACCTAGGTCAATTGACTTCAGTGCAGATTCTGGACTTTATGCATGTGATACAGTGAGGGTGTAGGAGAAAGTAAAGATGCTTGTCTGACCTTTACTTAAATGATAGTACTAGTAACTTAAAAAATGGGAAGCTGAGATTTAAAAATTCACATGAGCCTAATGCAGTCAAGTATTTAAACGAATAATACGGTATGTTCAAACATATTTCGTCACAGGATCCATGTGGCTATTGACGGGCCTAGTCAAAGGTGAAAGAGGTCAGTGTCTGTTCTCTAAACCACACCAGTCCTACTTAATTGGATTTTATCAAATAGACACAGGACAGTGATCCTCCCAAAATATGACCCTTTACCATACTGATTAGAGCTCGCATACTATTTTATTGAAAACATCTAGAAATGTTCTCATTTCCCACAGTGTCATACAATGAGACTAATTGATGTGCTGAGCTCCCTGAAAGTGGGAAGAGTGGTGCTTCAGTTGTTCCATGTGGTTATAAGAGCTTTTAGAACTCAACTGCATGGAGTTCCTTCTCCCTCTTATTCAGCCCTTGAGTTTTTATTCAACTATGTTTCAGCCACATTTAATGTACTTATTATAGGGCATCAGAGCAATGCCTCAAGTCTATTTTATTTCTCTTGACCACTTCTGTCAGCTAGGATAGGTTGGGTTATGCTGCAATAAAAAACAATCTCCAAATCTATGGTTTAAAATAAGAAAGGTTTATTCCTCATTTGTGTAAAACTGCTGTGGGTTTAAGCAACTCTTTGGGAAAGCAATCCTCCATGTGCTTGCTCAGCACCTCAGGTTGCTTTGATCTTGAGGTAGCACCACAGCAAACACAGAATTCCATGATTGCTATGGAAAAGGAAGAGAGGTCTAGAGAGTTGAACCTCTGCAGTTAAGTGCTCATCCTGGAAGTGACACATTTCTTTTGCTCACATTTCATTAGCCAGACTAGTCACATGGTCACCTAACTTCAAGGAGGTAGGGAAGTATAACCCCCCTATATCCAGAAGTAGATGAGTATTGGCTATTGGTGAACATATGTCTATCACAGCATTCAAAATAAAGTCATCACCACTACAAAAGGTATGTTTTTTAAGTCATTTTTAGTGAAAGCTGGTACATGGGTAGAAGTTATAGAGGTACTTTGTTTTTCCAGGTCTCAGAACCAGATTGTCTGTGGGGAAAGAGTGCTGTGCATCAGTCAGACAATTGTACTTAGGAGCCATGTCCCCACAGACAAGTTAACCCCTCTGACCTCTGGTTTCTCACACGTAAAGTGGTGGTCGTAATTCCTGCCATATAGAATTTTCAAGGTTAAGTAATAGCAAAATGCTTTGTCTAGTACCAGGCACATAAATGGTCCCAAATGGCACATATTATTATTCCTGTTCAAGTAACATTTTTACAGTTTAACTATAATTTTAAATCTCCTGGTATCAGTATTATATGGTCTTATTCTGCTACATTTTATGAAGAAGCTAAATTACCAGATTCTTGAAAATTAACATTGACACTGTAATCATTCACATATATATCTAAAGGCTTTTTCACAAGTAGATCTTATAAAGCTTTCATCATTCTAACCCCCAGCACTGAGGCCAGCAACAGTCTTGCACTGGCAAGTGAAGAAATAGAAGCTAAATGAGCTGGTCCATGGCAAAAACATTTCAAAACTCAGGGCTTTTAATTCTGATAATTGCCTGTTTATTAGAATTGATGCCGTAAGGATTCTCTGAAATGAATTAAATTGGGAACATAACCTGAGCTTTTAAGTAATTTTTCAGCATACCGTATATTAGACAAAATGCTTTCGAGTTGTTTTTTTCCCGCCAGGACATGCATGGCAAGCGTGCAGCAGCGGCCCTGTGCGTGTTCACACGGTGCGGAGTAAATGCACAGGCTGCGCGGTCAGAAGAGGGATAACATTTGCCCCAGTTGGTCATTGTGGAGGTTCAGTGAGGAATATGCCTACAGTGAGGACTCTATGTGGCATCTGGGGTTGATCTCACTCCTGGCCTCCGGGCTGTATGACCCTTCAAGAAGCTGTTGAAGTGGGAGTGAGAGTAACATTTTTAAAAACATAATCTTGAATCTGTTCTAATATCTAACAAGTCAAATATATCTGATCTTTAGAATGTCCATATTTGTGACAAATTACATGCAATCCATTTTTCCATTTGTCATGACACTCTATGTGAGCACTACTACCTTACACAGTGGTACTTTCTGGTAATATTACAACCCAGCAAGCACTGTTGGACACTAAAACATTGGGACTTAAGGATGAGGCTCTGGGGACAGACAGTAGGCTCATTGCACTAGCAAGTACCAGTCAAGTCTTAGTCTTTATGGAGAGCACCCCCTGGAGGTGTTCAGGGCACAGGCTGTGGCATGACCTAGCAGTCCTGCCTGTGAGGGTAACCCTGTTACCCATAGCAAGGAAAAATTCTCCCAGATCAGAGGAAAGAAGGAAGAGAGAACTACAGGGAAGAGAAACTAGAGTTTGGAAAATGCTTCAGAGAACAACTGAGTTGCTGGATGGGGACTCTAGTTCCCAGCATGCCCTGTCTTCACCAAACTTCTGGGTACAGGGCAGAGAGACAGTTCTGTGGCAATGGCTGTGATCACTATCAGGGAATCCAGTACATTTACTTTATAACCAAATTTGCTTAAATGCATTCAATCCTTAAATCTTTTTTTTCAAGTACATCTTTAAGCAAGGAATGTATGTAGAATATCAATACCTCCTCTAAACATCAGGAATTGATATAGGTGAAGGTTTTCACTTACTGTCTATGAAAGATAAATAGTACAAGCTTAAAAACCTCCTATAGAGGCCCGTTGTCTAAAGCAACCTGAAGACCTGTTTATAACTTAAATGCATACCGTGTGTTTGCATTTGCACAGCTGTAAAATTAGAGAGTCAGTTCCTGTACTACAGTCTGAAGCCTATCTACTCCTAGTTGGCTGTTTTTTTGGATATGATTGCTTCAAGCGTTCAGTTTCTCACTTAAAACCCTGGGAACAAGTACATAACATAATATTTTGGAAATGAGAGTAAAGAAAAAAACTCAGGCCAAGAGGAGGAAATGGAAACACAGCCGTGTTAAAGAAAGCACCACCCTGACTCTCCTCCCCGGCCTCACCTGCGTTTCCCAACCTCTCCTCAGCGACTGACCATGTTCCACATGTCTTTGTGGGGAGGGAGAATGTAAGTGATTCTGTTCATGTCTTGGCTATCTGACACTCTATTTGCAAACTGTCATCCGGCTTGGTTGTAACAGATGTTCGGGAAAGGTGAAGGGAAAGAACCAGGCGGCACATTGCAAACCCTGGCCAGAGAGGTGTCTGGTTTGTGCAGAGTTCCTCAGTGGGAGCGCCACTGGTGTTTTGAACAAAGCAGGTCTTTTTGTGGACCATCCCAGACACTTAGAATCTGTGCCCTGAAGCACCTCCCACCCCCAGGCCAGATGCCAGTAGTGGTTTCCCCTGATTGTGACAACCAAAAACACCGCCCCACAATTCCAATTGCCTCCCAGGGATGCAGCACTGCCTCTAGTTGGGAACCTCTCTTGTAGGACTAGTCACAGTGCAAACTAGAGGGCCATGAGGAAGGGGGTACAGGGAGAGAAACACCTGTGGATGTGTGTGTCTTCAAGATTGGCGTCTGGGTCCAGGACACGGGGTGGTTGGCACAGACCTCCGACAGACAGCGTGTAACGGATAACCTTACGTATCTTCCAGGGGCAGAATATTTAAACCAAAATGATATATAACTACAAAGTAATGCTTTTGACAATTACATCATAATATTTATATCCATGTGAGTTTTGTTCTTGGAACGCCATGTACGCATTTTTACAATGCTGTAATGATAACAGCTAATACATGGGAGCACTTGCTAGCGCTGGGTGTGTTCTCTTTCAGTCCTCACAGCTCTGTGAGCAGTAGTTACTTTCTCTGTTCCACACACGTGGGAACTGCGGCTTAGAGAGCGCGCAGCTTTCCCAAGTGGTGGAGCTGGGATTTGGTCTGTCTTATACTAGAGCCTGTGCTACAATCGCTGGAGTAAATGCCTAGGATTTACAAGTCCCAAACAAGATGCACCCCCTAAATTTGGAAACTAGGCCAGGTGCAGTGGCTCACACCTGTAATCCTAGCACTCTGGGAGGCCAAGGCGGGTGGATTGCTTGAGGTCAGGAGTTCGAAACCAGCCTGAGCAAGAGCGAGACCCCGTCTCTACTCTAAATAGAAAGAAATTAATTGGCCAACTAATATATATAGAAAAAATTCGCCAGGCATGGTGCATGCCTGTAGTCCCAGCTACTCGGGAGGCTGAGGCAGGATTGCTTGAGCCCAGGACTTTGAGGTTGCTGTGAGCTAGGCTGATGCCATGGCACTCACTCTAGCCTGGGCAACAAAGTGAGACTCTGTCTCAATCAATCAATCAATCAATCAATAAATTTGGAAACTAGGTAAAGATTCAGCCTCAAATTTAAATAAATACACACCAACATAAAAAAAAAAAAATAGCTGACTCTCAAAATAACCACTCTAAGAAATGACTTGCATGTTGCTGATGAGTCCAGGGTGCTTCATGAACCTGACCAAGGAGATCTCCATCCTCAGAAAAGTGTGGCTGGCACACGGATGACGGGACAACGCTGTAATGCGGTGCTGTAAGTGCCACGAAATAGTATCTTCAGAGCAGGACCATATGGATTAAAAACGATGGATCCAGTATTGTTGTTACTAGCACTGTCTAATGTAAAGATTGTCCACTCCCTTAAATCAGCATTCCCCTCCCTTCTGGGGTGCACAACGTAGGTGGAGCCAGGAGATCCAGGTGAAGGTGATACTGTGTTGACACTGCATGTTAGGATCTCCCATCCACCTGCTCTGACTCTTGGATTCCAAGTCAACTTCTGCTGGTAAAATCCCTACATAGATTTTTGTTGTTTTTTTTTAACATTGTCTGGTACATAAGAACATTCTAGTTTATCTGCCATTCGTTGATTCATTCTTTATCAAACTCCTACTAAGTATCTTCTCTCTACCTTTTCTCTCTGGCTCTAAAATTTTAACTCTGAATGACCTAAGTGTGTTCATAGGCAGAAATCCCATCCTCACATGCATCTATATATATATAAAAGCCAAGGATGCATTCTCTTCCTCTGCTAGGGAATAAATATGGAGGGCTGACCATTTAGGGCATGTTGCCTTCCAGATTAAGAGTCAAGTTTTGTGTTAATTCAGATAATAGGTTTATACTTAGATGAAGAAAACAGGTGTAGTTCATTTTCCTTCAAGGTAACTATTTAATAGCATGTAGTCCTTATCTTTTATTGTTATTCCTTTGCTCTGTACTTGTGAGCGATGGAGTATTATCCAGTCAGGAAAGGTGCCATCTCTAATAGCTTTGGCTGTTTTCTCCTTCTTTTAACATTTGGTAACTTATTTTTTTCTTCCTCTAGATGAAAGACTTTCGAAGTAAAATGCAATCAATATTTCCAACGATTCCCAAGAACTCCGAATCAGCTGTTGAGTGGGAAGAAGCATTGAAATCCAAATGAGATGAGCGTGGATGAATTCCAGAACAATTGTTACAAAAGGGGGTGCTAGAGCCCCTGGCAGCAAAGGGACTGGGGCTATTTCTCCTCAGGAACTTGGGCAGATTCCTGACTGAACCCGTGGGATGACAGTGTTCGACCTCCTCATCAGAGGAGTGTGTGCGTGTGTCGGGTGAGGGTAAAGTTTCCCCAGCGTTTAGGAGACCATTTAAAAATAGTAATTATGGGGATAACTTCCTTATGTGGCAAAGATCCCAGAGGAAATACTTCTGTTCATTGCAGTTGAGCCAAATTTCAGTTGAAACCTGAGTTTTGTACCTTAAAAAAAAGTTTATAATGAAAGTATGATAGAAAATCTTTATAAACAGACTCCCTAACAGCAGTGAGTCTAATTAAATGAGTTTCAGGAGCCTTTCCTGTCAGTGTATGACCACCAGAATTTGGAAGACCTGTCCCTGGTAGCCAGACTCCAAAGTGAGTTAACGGTTAAGTCCCACAGGGCACGCAGTGGATGCAGTCTTCCTGGGTGCAGTCTTGGGGTCCAGCTAGTGCACACGTGCTAGTTTTCTACCTGCTGGCCTCACTTGGAGGCCCTATAAATTCTTAGGACAAAAAGCTAGTAATGGATTATGATGATTTAAAAATGGATAGTTGGACTAAAATAATAATAAGGATGCTATCAAAGGTATAATGTGGGGCGCGGTGTCAACGCCATTACAAGTTGGCGCCTGTTTCCGGCTTTGCCTAGAGCAGCTAACAAGTTCAGCACACGCACAATTGTCGGTTGCCCTGTGGCGCGAGAATGCAAACAAAGGGTCCTGATATGGGCTAATGCTTTGGTGGCTCGACAGTTGAGCGGCCTATCGCAGCTTAGGGGTTGTACTTCTGGGGTATATAGCGGCCTGCACGCTGCCGGGCTGGGTCTTCCGCATCATGTAAGTTTAAAGGGAACCCCATTAAAGCACTGTCAGAAGAACTCCTGTTGTCGCGTCTTCCTTGCTGGCGAGGCGGGCGCGACAAGTGGTGCCGAAACCCGGGACCTCGTGCAACTTTGAGGCACCAGCGGAGACGACCTCGACAGAGGTGAGTTCAGAACTGACGTGTGGGACGGCCAAAACTCCCCTGCTTCCAAAAAATGGGTAATATTCTGCTGCGGCGCTTTTTGTGGCCTATTATCATAAAATGCCTGTATGATGAGACTTCAGGCCCGCGCGTAGCAGCTAGCCAAAGTGCACTGAGTGACTTGCAAGACGCAAGCTCAGAGAGAAGCAGTAAGGGAAGTACCGCGGTAAAAGGTGGAAAAAAGGAATATAGAGTTCAAAAAAGGAAAATGCAGGGAGGGATAGCGCAGCCCGACCTGCAAAGGGAGAGAAAGAAGAAAAGGGAGAGAAAGAAATGTAAAAGTACCAGGAATAAAAATAACAAAGGAAAGGACAGGACAGAAGACAGAGGAGATAGCCTTTTTCTGTCAGAATTTAAGAAATTAAATATTTCTGAGGATGATTCCTCTTCTTCCTCTTCTCTTACTTCCTCAAGTTCAGGGGAGGAGGCGGGGGAGGAACTAGAAAAGAAAGAGGAACCGGTTTTTCAGGAAGCGGCAGGTTGTGAGCGGTACCGCCCACCTCCGCATGCCCCGCCTTGGGAAGGGCTGGGTTTTTCTTAGGGGCCGCTCGCCGCTGGGGATCCTCTGCCCATACCCTGGAATACAGAGGAGCCAGTGTGGGTACCCCAGTGGCCCTTACCCTCTGAAAAGTTACTCGCGTCCCATAAGCTAGTGCAAGAGCAGCTTACTCTTGGGCATCTTGAACCCTCTCATTTTCCTTGGAATACTCCTATTTTTGTGATTAAGAAAAGGTCTGGTAAATGGAGACTGTTGC
The DNA here is from genome assembly GCF_040939455.1 of Microcebus murinus. Classification (NCBI taxonomy): domain Eukaryota; kingdom Metazoa; phylum Chordata; class Mammalia; order Primates; family Cheirogaleidae; genus Microcebus; species Microcebus murinus. The sequence continues at coordinate 9,467,373 of NC_134108.1, forward strand.
ATGACCTTAGAGCAATTAATGCCCAGATGCAGCTTATGGGGCCTGTTCAAAGAGGACTGCCCCTTCTCTCAGCTTTGCCTAAACATTGGAGTCTAATTATCTTGGACATTAAAGACTGTTTTTTCTCTATTCCCTTGCATCCACAAGATAAAAGCAGATTTGCATTCACGCTTCCTTCCATAAACCATGAGCAGCCTGATGCAAGATATCAATGGCAGGTTTTGCCTCAGGGCATGGCTACGGCAGTGCTTTGGCAGGATAGTCCCCTTTTATGGGTGCATCCTCAAGCCTCTCCAGGAAAGGTGATTGGCCATTATCCTACCTGTGTGGCCGAGATAGCTTTAAAGGGTATTAGTTTGGCTGTGTCCCATTTTGGACGTCACCCTGATAGCCTGATTTGTCCATATACTGCCAATCAGGTAAACACCCTATGTGCCACTCTTGATGCATGGGCCATATTGAGATGCACCTTCCCAGGGAGCATTGATAACCATTATCCCAGACATGCCTTATTGCAGTTTGCAATGAGAAACGAGCTTATTTTCCCAAGAGTAACTTCACTGTTACCTTTGGTTAATGCCTTAGATGTGTATACCGATGGCTCTAAGACAGGTATTGGGAGCTATGTCATTCAGGACAAGGTGTATACAAAACAGTTTAACTATTCTTCTCCTCAGCTAGTAGAGTGTGCCGTAGTCGGTCTGGTTCTCAGTACCATCACTGAACCTATCAACATCATCTCAGATTCCTTTTATGTGGTCAACGCAGTTAAACAGTTAGAGAACTCCTTTCACATTCTTGCCAAGAGTACAGTCTTTTCTGTATTTACAGAAATTAGGAATACTATTCAAAATAGGAAAAACCCATTTTCCATTCAGCATATCAGAGCTCATTCCTTGTTACCTGGACCTATGGCTGCGGGAAATGCTATGGCAGATCGCGCCACTCACGCCCTCTGGGTGTCTGATGGCCACGCCGCCGCCATAGACTTTCATAAACTTTATCATGTGCCAGCTGAAACCTTACGACTTAAGTTCAACATCACACGTGCAGATGCTCGTGAGATTGTACTGCAATGTCCAAGTTGTGCTCCTTATCGCACTGTTGTTCATACGGGCGTAAATCCTAGGGGTTTGTGTCCTCTACATATGTGGCAAATGGATGTAACTCATGTCCCATCCTTTGGAAAGCTTCAGTATGTTCACGTGTCTGTTGACACGTGCTCAGGCGTCCTTCATGCCACGCCTCTGGCTGGAGAAAAGGCAAGTTACGTTATCATTCACTGCCTAGAAGCTTGGGCAGCCTGGGGCAAGCCCCGGGTTATTAAGACAGATAATGGCCCGGCTTATACCTCAAAATCTTTTCAGCAGTTTTGCACTCGCTTGGGTGTGGAGCACCGTACCAGTCTTCCCTACAACCCTCAAGCACAAGGCATCGTGGAACGTGCTCACGGCACGCTCAAAATGTACTTACAAAAACAAAAAGGGGGAGATGCCCTACAGCTAGGGCTATCACCCAAAGGACGCCTCTCCTTTGCTCTCTTTACTTTAAATTTTTTAAATTTAGATGTCAAGGGACGTTCGGCAGCAGACAGGCATGTCATGCCTGCTCCGCCACAGAAAGAATTAGTGAAGTGGAAAGATGTGTTGTCTAACCTATGGAAAGGCCCGGATCCAGTGTTAATGAGATCCAGGGGAGCTATTTGTATTTTTCCACAGGACCAGGACAATCCCATCTGGGTGCCCACGCGGCTGACCAGAACGGTGCAGCAGCCTCTGGAGCAGCATGAAGACGTGCTGGCTACTCCTCCTGATGACAGTATGGATGATCGCGAGGATGGCAGTGGAGCCACGCTGGGGAATCCTGTCAGTGCTTCCTCTGCCGATGCCTGTGACACATAACTCACCAATTTTCCCTCGCTTCTCTTCTACTAATGTTTCCCTGAGCACTGCGTACATGCCGTTGGACACGCAGAGTAGTAATCTGGAGGGAAATAGATCCTTCTCCTTGAAGAAGACTTTGTGTTTTGTGTGGGGTTAACGGAAGCTGCACAGACTTGGCCCCCCTGTCCATTGGTGGCTGGGGGTATGACAAGGAATGCTAGTTTCACATGGAATCTTAGCGACTCTTTTAAAGGTTCTGTGAGGGTGATTGCGGGAGGGCGAAATGTGACCTTTGCCCCTATACCTGTCTGGGTTTGGTCCCCGTTTATCTGGGTGGTATCCATGGAAAAACCCTCTGGTACACATGTGAACTGTTCCTCTAATACGTGCAATTATACATTGTGTTGGAATGCCATGTCTCACCCCTCTGCCATTGTTACCTGCTTGCCTAGATACATTCCTGTTCCTGTTGAAGCTCCTAGCTCTATGACTTTGTTTCGGTCTTGCAGCCACGGACCATGTGGTATTGGCACAGACATTTGCTGCGCTTGAACTGAGACAGTCTGCACAGGTGTGGTTGACCATGCTAAAAGGTTAGCCTAGTTTTGGGTTGCACCCGCTCCTACCCCCAGGTATTTTAGCAGACATGGCCTTTGCACTCTGAGGGGTCTCTCCCATTGCACCAAATAAGGCATGTCTCCTATCCCACAGCCAGCCTTTGCACACCTCCGAGTTGTGCTCATTGCACGAGGATAGGTGGTTGCTGGTGAAAGTGAGGCTCTGCAACCTTGATCGCACGGTCGAAGGATGGTGCTGAACGGTTGCTCAGCTCTCATTAAATTAATAAAACAGGGGGAGATGTGGGGCGCGGTGTCAACGCCATTACAAGTTGGCGCCTGTTTCCGGCTTTGCCTAGAGCAGCTAACAAGTTCAGCGCACGCATAATTGTCGGTTGCCCTGTGGCGCGAGAATGCAAACAAAGGGTCCTGATATGGGCTAATGCTTTGGTGGCTCGACAGTTGAGCGGCCTATCGCAGCTTAGGGGTTGTACTTCTGGGGTATATAGCGGCCTGCACGCTGCCGGGCTGGGTCTTCCGCATCATGTAAGTTTAAAGGGAACCCCATTAAAGCACGGTCAGAAGAACTCCTGTTGTCGCGTCTTCCTTGCTGGCGAGGCGGGCGCGACAGTATAAAATATACTTTTTTTGAGCAGTTGGTCTGGATCCCTGAGCACTGACTGCAACTTGCAGTTCTGTCTCAGTCATCAAAGTAAAAGCAGCCCAGTTCACCTGTATTCACCTGAATACTGAGTCTCAGTCGTACTTGGCCCCAGCCCTCTAATGAAGCTGATATGATAAATAAATTCTTACATACACACCCAACTCTCCTGTCCTCCGTGATCTTACAAAAAACATATGGGGAATAATGTCTACATGCAGTTATTTTTACTGGAGATTAAAATTTTTTAAAGAAGAGAAATACTTTAATGTGTCAATATATCCAGAAAAATAACCTCTAGTTGAATATCAGTCATCCAATTTCCTTATAAAAGCTCTAATTAGTCAGCAATCAAGTTTAATAAAGTACATTTGAAATTTCTCTGTTATAATTAAACCTTTTATTCTAAGGGAAATTTTTAAATGAAATGTCAAGTACATAATGTAACATTTTTCGTTAGACCACGTTACCCTGTTAAAATTGCCATATTGTTAATTAAACAGGTGTAATAGGTATCTGGGATTCATGTGTAACCTGTTAAAAATCCAAGAATAAAAAGGATTGTGAACCTTATCAGCATATGTGGAATAGAAAAAATCCTCTCACCAGTCTTTCATTTCTAACTAAATCTCCTCTAAGAAAAGATTTTGATGGCCAAGTACAGTGGCTCATGCCTGTAACCCTAGCACTGTGGGAGACCAAGGCAGGAGGATCACTTGAGGCCAGGAGGTTGGGCAACAGTGAGGCCCTGTCTCTACAAAAATAGAAAAATTAGCCAGGCATGGTGGCACGTACCTGTAGTCCCGGCTACTCGGGAGGCTGAGGCAGGAGGATCACTTGAGCCCAGGACTTTGAAGGTGCAGTGAGCTACGATGACACCACTGCACTCTAGCCTGGGTGACAGAGCAAGACCCTGTTTCAAAAGAAAAAATTTTGAAAAAAATGAAGGAAAGGCAGGAGCCAAACTGAACTGTTTTTTGTCCACATTATTAATCTGAGTCTAGGTTCCCCTTAGTGGAATGGGCACCACCTGACCCTTTTGCACTTCATAAGCTTGACGATTGTGTTCCCACACTCATGTAAGATGTGCCTCAAGCCCTGTTACAACATCTGCAAATTACTCATCTGACATGGACAAAAATGGGCCCCACCTAAAATTGTTTACAGCTAGAATCTGGATTTTTATTTTTCTTAGGTGGAGAATTCCTGATGCTTTTTAAAAGACCTCCACTGGGTAGGAGATGATGAGAATTTCTAGCTTGTCTGAAGTGATAAAAGGAGAAATCGTTACTAACTGTGATTCTGTTTAATAGGTTCCTGTCTTGTAAGCTCCTTGATGGTAGCGGCTTCCTCTCAGGGCCTTGTAAATGGGCGTCAGCCCCTGCCGCAGGCCTGCCGGGCACCGGGCTGATGGCAGCCAGGCCCTGGGAGGGAGCCAGGGGCCGTGGTGGGTGCACTGTGTTCCCACAGGGCTTGCATGGGGGAGGCCTGAGTGAGCGATGCTGAAGGACTGAGTGTCCGAATACTTAATTGGGTGTCATGCAACTTCTACAAAACTTCAGCAACTTCTGTTGTCCTTGACTGATGGCAGGGGGACTTCCTAAGAATGAATCCCTTGCTGAGGGGAGGTTGACAGGGACAGAATCTCCGGCCTAGGCACTTAGCATAGGCTCCGACTGCATTCTAAAAGCAAAAATGAAGTAACAACAATGAGAATTGTAAAAGAAAACAAGCAGTATGACTCAATGGTGTTTTCCACAGTCAGAACTCAGATATCAGAAGATTTAGTCATTTGTCTATTCCTTTTATACCAGAGGCATATTGTTAAATTGGTTAATGGAAAGGAAAAATGTTTAACAGATAATGTTATTCTTTATGTGAAGTACCATCTGTGTATTGAGTTCTGAATGTCCCTGGATATGGAAGAGAGGAAACGTTATGGAATTTCAAGTTTGCCTTCTTTGCTGTCTTTATCTTGGGTAGAGTATGACAAACATAATCACATTTATCTCCTGGAGCATAAAGAGTTTTAATCACCCTATTAACCAGGATGACATTTTTCACAGACTTAAAAAGGAATAGAACAGACATTATCTCCCCATAAGCAATCCATTTCATGGCGGCTGAGCACTAGAAATGCTTTAAAGGATGGATAACACCAGCCATTTCCATTTCCTGTCTAAGCCAACATTAAGGAGGCTTCTGGTAAGGATGCTGCTTCCACTGCGTGAGTGTCAAGCTTTATGTTTAGAATCTCAGTGCCCAAAAGAGCTCTTCGAGAAAACAATATAGAGAAAACATAGTGGGCAAAGGGGTGGCTTCCAAGGCCTCAGGATTCATTCAAGAAAAGCTGTGCGTCCTGGTACGTTATTGCTGCCCTATACAAAGGAATTCATGGGCTGCTCTTATTGTCAGTCAAGAAAGTGTGGTTTCAGAACAACCTGAGAATGGAAAGGAGGGGATGGGAACTGCCCCACAAGATGCCTAGTGGCCCATTCCTAGGAGGAGCTTGGACGGGTCCAGTGATAACGGACAGTGGGTGGCTGCCAAGGCCCTGCAGAGCCCAGAGGGGGCCGTGGTGATCCAGGACCACCATCCCCTCTCCAACGTGCTCACACAGGCCAGCACTAAGAAAAACACTTCTTAGCCTGTTTAGTCAAAAGGTGGCACTTAATCATCTTGCCTATTACACATTTTGTTTAGTTTCATGGATAGTGTGGGACTAAACTTGCAAATTAATCATCACAACCTAAGGGGAAAATAGCAGAAATGAACAGGGGGAGCCCATGGGGACAAAAGTAATTAAAATTCATGAATTTAGCTATTTCACTTGAGGCAAAATTTAATCTCTCCTAGGTTTGGTTCAGGGAGAATGTTGTGTATTTTCGCCTCATGTTCATGTATCATAGTTAACACAAATAGTTAAGTACAAGTGAAAATCAGCTAGGTAAAGTACAAAGGTATTTCATCAAATGGTTAAATTTTCCATGAAAATTAGTAAAATACATATTTTTTTTGGTATTTTATCGTGTTCCAGGAAGGCATTTTTCCTTTCTGCCAAGAGTCATTGAATGGGTCGCGGTTGGTGTTGTCAGGATTATTTGTCCAAGGCTGCAATTTTGTGAGCGCAAAAGAAGACAAGCATCTCGCTTGACATGAATCTGTAGAATTGAGTGAGATTTGCCTGATGCCAGATAACTCATTTTTGAAGAAAATTAGAATCACAGTTACCAATAAGCACGCATAGTTTCAACTTTCCAGCCCAAGTATTAGCGAAGTGATTTAGGACCTTAATTTATATTTCTTATATAAGCTGCATCAGGTTCTTTGCCTCATTATCATTTGATGAGGCATGATCACTTATTTTAAAAAACAATAGTTAAAATATAGGCCAGAGAGTGTATAAATGCACATAAAGACATAAGGCCATTCATTTTTAATGGACTCTTCTAAGAAACTAAAACAGGCAAACGGAGAAAGCCTGTTGGCATGTTCACAACACCTGTTACCTGCTCATCTGAAAACGCTCCAAAAATTCGTTTTCGCACTGCCACTGACAACCGAGGTTGGGTGGGGTCTCCAGGTTTGCAGCCTGACAAGTGACACTCCATAGAACACAGCCAGGTGACGTCCGAAGCTCGGAGGCCCTGGTTTCCGGCTCTCCAGCATGCGTGCACTGCCTTAAAAGAACAAATCAACAAAACTGAGTTTATAAAAAAAAAGCTTGAATTTGACAGTCTTTCCAGTGTTGTGCCAAAGCCCACAGTTTGCCCCTTTGCTCTGCCAAGCTGGGCGACGGGAGCGTGTTTGTTCGTATTTTGTAGCCACTGGCTGTCTTCTCCACCCACCCTTCTTGCAGGGCTGAATATCCATTTCCGACTCTGAGCACAGCCCACACGGCTGACCCCATGGGGCTGGGGCAGGGTCACCAGCAGGGGCGCCACCTTTCCCGCAGCCGTCCTTCTCCCTTCAGCCCCTGGGAGCCACGGCTGCTCAGACATCCTTCCTGCAGTCAGGATAGAGGTTACAAAGCTAAGAAAATTCTAGTGTAGTAAATCTCATGAAAACTAAAATAAGACCTCTTGTCAAAAGATAAGAATGATTGCGGAAAACCTTTGCTCTCAGCTTGCTCCTGGGCCAGCTCTAGTTCTCCCTTCAAAGATTTTTATAAAAACGATTGTAGTAAAATATCTCTGCAAGCAGCACATGATCAAGTCTCTCGACTCCCTGTTTCAGAGGGAGACTCTTTTATGCAGTGAGTGACGAGGGAGGCTCAACCCGCAGTGGCCAGTGCTCGTAGGTGTTCCTCGCTCGGGCTTCTCCAGGGCTGGCGGTGAAACAGCTCTTCAACCTGCCAAGATGTGGCTCTGTTCAACAAGTCAACTTGCATTCCAGTTTTGTGCCTTTCCAAATCTCTCTCACATGCAGAGATGTTCCCCAGGGAGCTGTCAAAGTTTCAGGTGTCTGGGTCGGGGTGCGATCCATAACCTCCACAGAGCGTTAGCTTTAGCTTCTCAATATGCCGAATGTTGCTGAAAGAGCGGGGAGTGAAGGGTGAGGTTAAAAGACACAGCGCCAGTGCAGGCGCGGTGGCTCACACCTGTAATCCCAGCACTTTGGGAGGTGAGGTGGGAGGATCGCCGAGGCCAGGAGTCTGAGACCAGCCTGGTCAACATAGCAAGACACTGTCTCTACAAAAAGTAAGAAACATTAGCCAGGTGTCTGTAGCTCCAGCTTCTGGGGAGGCTGAGGCAGGAGGATGGCTTGACCCCAGGAATTCAAGGCTGCAGTGAGCTGTGATCACATGACTGCACTCCAGCCTGGGTGACAGAGTGAGACCCTGTCTCAACAAATGGATAGGTAAATAAATAACACAGGCTTAGGGAGGGCCTTAGAGAAACATCAACACCCCTGACAGGGAAGAGGGCATTCATCCTTGCACTGTTTCTGCAGGTTCAGGACCAAGCCCAGCATACGCCCTTAGCAAACACAGGGAGAGAAGGAGGGAGGGAGGGGGGAAGAAAGGGGAGAGGAAAAGGGGCCGAGGGATTCCTCCCTGGGAGGAGGATCCAAGTGTCCCAGCGGCTCTGTGGGACAGCCAGGTCCTGGTGAATCTGACACTTGCCTTCGCACCCATGCTGACCACCTTTACCGCAACCACCAAAGCTCGAGAAAATGAAAATCACGTCAAAATGATGAAAAATTAGCTTCCAAGGTGGGTCCTGGGCTTTTGCAGCCATAGGCTGCAAGGGTGGGGGTTTCTTACTCCAAGTCCTCTGACCAGATAGTTTAAAAATTAAAAATTAAAAAAAACATCTGGCAAAATCCTAATGCATTCACCAACTTCAGCAGGGAGAAACAAATGCATGGATCTGCAGTTCCATCTGTGATATTACTCAGAGTGTCCTTGTATCTGACCAGGGAGAAGGTGGCAGTCCCGCTGCATAGGACCAGCCAGAGCCCTGGCCAGGCGCCAGGGGCACCATGTGGGAGGTGTTCTCCCAGGCAGGAAAAGACTTCAAAACTCCTGGCACTTCTCGCTCCATTTCCGAAACCTCACTCTCTTCCTGCTCATAGTATCGGCAGTGCCACCTTGAACTCAGGCTCCTTTAATCTCTGGGGCTGGAGAGTTTCATTTTGTAGCCAGAGGACCCAAGCAGAGGTCTTACTGAGGGTACCTAGGAGTGGGCAGGCAGCTCAGGCCAGAGTCTCTCGGTCACAGAGTTATTCATCGAAGAAATTAGAAACCAACCCACCATCCACTCCCCAGTGAACCTAATATGCCCTAGAAAGTCTAATAATTCCACCTAATCTGCCCAATTTGTGCCCATGATGTAAGCTGCAGCATTATGTCTTGCAGTTTCGCTAGTCACTAAATCATTCTGAGCTGAGTGCCATCACACATTAATTACCCAGCCTGACAAACCCCAGGGCAGCTGGTTTTCCTGGGCTGTGAGGCCAGGAGGCAGCAGGAGTTATTAGAAAAGTTCGGGCTGGCAGGTTAATATCACCCCCTCCAGTATCAACGTGTGACACCATGCTCCGTGCCTGGGCTTTAAGTTCTGAAATTAAAAGCAGCTCTCTCAAACACACGACAGGCTGGGAATCTTGTGGGTCCCGGACCACCGTGGCCAGGTGCAATGACTTTATTCTCTGTGGCTCCAAACTTCTACATCACCAGCTCACAGTCATGCTCAGCGGCCCAAGAGCTACGCTACCCCTGGGCCTGGGGCCGGGAGCCCAGTGACGTGCTGCTCAGTGGTCACATCCAGTACTGGTCAGTGACAGGCAGGCCCAAGGGAGGCAGCTTCTGGAAGACAGCAGCGTCCCCAGGAAGGACAGGGGAGCAATCCCAGGAGCCGTCGTGGTCCTCAGGCGGCACGTAGCTCTGAGCGCCTGCCCTGGGAAACATTCCTAAAACCGCTTGGTGGCTTCCCGTGCACATGGAGACAGCCACGCCCCTCCAACCAGGCAGCAGCACTGTGGCCGGCGGCGGTTCCCCGAGCCGCCACCCCCTTCTCATCTTTGGTTCCTCCGTTGCTAGAAGACGACACCACACCCGGCTCTTGATCTCAGTCTTTGGCCTCACCTGGACTCCCCGCCTCCTTCCCGGCCGCCAGCGCCTCCTCCTGCCGCTGGGAATCCACAGCGGAGCAGGCCGCGAACTTGACCCTCACAGCACACAGCTGCCCCTCAGAAGGGAGAGCTCGCAACACAGCCGCCAGCTTTGTGTTGTCTTAGTTAAAGCACCTGTGGCCTACCTTGCTATCACGGAGAGTTTCATTTTCTCGGCCTTGAGGAGCCCTAAGCGGACAGTAAGGGCACAAACTCCCGCCTGCCAGAACACACTTTCAAGGACTCAGATAAGAGTTCTCCGGCCTCACAGAGAAAAGAGAAAAAATAAAGAGCACCTGCAACAGCTTCGCGGCTGCCTCTGTTATCAGTCTGCTGGAGCAGAGGGGGAAAGCCACGTTTACCCTCTAAGAACTCCCAACAGCTCTTCCCCGCCTGCCCGGCCCCTGCCTCCTTCCTCTGCGTGCTGTGGCCGCTCCCTCCTCTCTCTCTCTCTTTCTCAGGAAAAATAAATAAACTTTTTACCTTACATACCCTAATCCCTGTGTGCGAAATCTTTCTACACCTGTGGCCTGAACACCTTGTGAGCTTTTCAGCCTTACGATAAGCAATGAGAATATAAAGTTCATAAAGTTTTCTGAGCTTGTGACATATGAAATAGCTATTTTCTTTTGATCACTCATGCATTTAAACCACCATTATTAAGTGCCTGGTTGGTGCCAGGTGGCAACGATTAAAGTCCCTCCTTTCAGCACTTTCAGTTGTCTGAGGGGGAGAAGGAGGGACGCTGGACTCTGGAGAAGAGACAGGGGAGGAGGCCCTGGTGGCCAGGAGAGAGGCGCCACCCGGGTTGGCCAGCAGGAGGCGGCAGAGCCCAGGCCAGGACGACCAGAGAAGCTCACTGCAGGTTCCAGAACGGCTGGGAACAGGAAGGGCGTGTGCTGTGGATTGCACTTTAATAGGTCACATTGGCGCTAACTTTTCTTGTTTTAAAAGAAAGAAAATGATAGCGGGTGGGATGGCAGAGCTGTACTGAGCAGAGCCCTGCGCTGTCACTCTTGGGGCAGACGTTGGTTTGAGCGGGAGGGTAGCTGTGGGTGTGGCCCCTCGCCCGGCTTGTGACTGTGTGAGTCAGGCCACACACTCTTCCTGTCACAGCACTGGAGAAGTTAGGAATCAGCTCAGGTTCCAGGGAAAGGGGGCCAGTTCCCACAGCACCCTGAGGCCCCTGAGTGACTTCTGGCGGCTGAGCACAGGGAGGGGCTGAGCCTGTACTCTGGGGTCCCGCTGGGAGGAGAATTAGATGAGACCCATTTAGGGAGGAATAGTCATGGATCCTAATGATAATAATAATAGCACTTTTGTTGCATTTACTATATATCAGGAACTATTCTAAAGACTTTACATACATTAACTCATTTAACCCTGACACTGCCCCATGGATGCTAGTATTGTTCTCCTTGTACAGAGGAGAAAACTGAGGCCTGGGGAGGTTAAGGGACTTTTTCCAAGATCACGTGGCTGGAATCCCAACCACGTGAAATACTTGCCCAAGGTCACCTATCTAATAAACGTCAGATCTTGGACATTCAAACTCACGTCTGAGGCCGGGCGAGGTGGCTCACGCCTGTAATCCTAGCACCCTGGGAGGCCGAGGAGGGCAGATTGCTTGAGGTCAGGAGTTGGAAACCAGCCTGAGCAAGAGCGAGACCCCGTCTCTACTATAAATAGAAAGAAATTAATTGGCCAACTAATATATATAGAAAAAATTAGCCGGGCATGGTGGCGCATGCCTGTAGTCCCAGCTACTCGGGAGGCTGAGGTAGGAGGATCGCTTGAGTCCAGGAGTTTGAGGTTGCTGTGAGCTAGGCTGACGCCATGGCACTCACTCTAGCCTGGGCAACAAAGTGAGACTCTGTCTCAAAAAAAAAACAAACAAAAAAAACCTCACGTCTGACCTACAAAGCCCCACACACCTGGTCTGCCGAGGCAGCAGCCTAGAAGGGACAGACCATTCCAGCCTGAAATGTGTGCAGGTGCTGGCCTGGGCCAAGCCCCCGACCAAACGCCTACATAAGACTTACACACAACAGCCATAAAGCAAGCTAACAAGTTGGGGGTAAAATATGCTTAATCTCCTTCCCGGACAAATACAGCTTCATAGCAGCCTGGAAGGCCAGGTTCAGAGCTAGAATTCCCAGTCTTCTCAGAGGCCACGTGAGGGCAGGCAGGGCTTGACCCCGGCCCGGGGCTCCGCCTTGCTCCTCCTTCAGCCCCGGCTCCGCCCTGCACTGCGAGGGCCTCGCCTGCACACGCCAAGCCTGTGGACACCCCGCCTAGAGTCCAAGCGCCCCCTGAGACCCTCCAGCTGCCCCTGGCCTGTAGCCTGGGTGAAGGTGGCTGGTCCCATAGCAAAGCGCAGGCTCACTGCGGGGGCGGGGGGGGGGGGCTGGATCTCCCATCACCTTCCTCAGAGGCCCTTGTGCAAGTCACCAAATGAACACAGCGCCAGGGGCCTGTTGATATCCCCTGGAGAACGAATACACTGCTCATGACTTTCTTAACTCAGACAACGAAACGTATGCCAGTCTGCATGTTTCCATCTTTGCTTTAGCTACCAGAAAGCTCGGAGCTAAATTTAATCCTGAGTCATAGTAATTTTATCACTTTCTCTGCTCCCTCCTTCTTCTGCATGAGTTTTCAATTTTCTATTCCCATTTTAGCAGCCTTATTGTGCACATGTCTTTTATTGGATGCTGCCTCTAATCCTTTTTAGAAGCTGACAGGGTATAAATCATAAATAAAAATAAATACTGCTGAAATCTTCCCATTGTAGCTTTCTTATTTCGGGAGGTATCTGAAATCCTGACTTGGCATTTGTGATAAATTCAACACAAAACATCTTGTGCACCAACATGTTTTTACGTTTTTGCTTCTATAAATGACCCTGGGTTGCTGTCATCCTGAGCCCTCAACTGAACACTTTTCAAGGGCAAGCAGTTTGTAAACACGACCCTCACGCAGCATGTGTTTGCAACACCCTTTTGTCTTAAACAAGCATTGTTTAAAATTTGGAGATTATTCTTAGTGAGCTGGGAATCGCTGGAGTGGGAGGCTGGGCAATGTAGCGTCACTTCTGGTTGGAGAAAAACAGTCTTGGGGAATTTGTGCGTTAGTGTAGAGACGTGGATATCATTCTTTTTTTTTTTTTTTTTTCCTGCCACAGAGGAAGAACAGACATCCTGCCTAGCCAGGGCAGCAGGAGGGGTAAATTTGGGCTCCCCTGCTGTCTGTTAGCTCTGAAAGGAGTTCTGGTTCGGAATGAGCAGAGACTGTTGAGTTTCCCAAGTTTCCCAGGGTCAAAACAAAGGAACTTTCTTACCTAAGGCTGGAAAAAGGGCACATGTGAGGGAGAGTCCAACAAACACCTTTATTTCAGGACTCTGTCTTTTGAAATCTTATTCTATGAGATTAGATACTGTACCATCTAATGCTATCAGTATTTAGCAGATATAGTAGAGAACTCTATTTTGTTCAAAAGAAGCAGGAAACACACATACACACAACTCCCCCAGTACACCTCCAAGGCAGCCCCTGTACTCCCAGAAGGTGCTGCAGGGTGTTCATGAACTCGACTCTGACTCTCTGCCTCATCTGCCTCTCCACACAGCTGGGCCCTGCCCCTGGCCTGCCAGACCCAGGTCTCTTTCCCTGTTCCTCTCTTTCCTGGACACATTATGTTTTGTTTGTTCTCCCACCAATGACCCTGGTTCTTTGACATGGCTGGGCCTCAGAGAGACACGGCTCCCAGTTCTGAGGGACCCTGGAGGGGGGTGTCAAGATTTTCCAGGTCTTCTGAACCACACAAGACAAGCACCTGTTGCTTATAGAGGCCCTGGGTTCTAAAATTGCAGGTCACATTTTGACAGAGGAATAGCCCTCTTGATGAGTCTATGAAACTAGATTTACAAAGTGGTAAAAATCATAGCTCCAGAAAGATGGCTGTGTAGCATTACTTTTAATGTGAACAGTGTCATCCAAATCATTTATGTCTATAGATGCATCTTTTCATATGCAGTTGTCGCTGAGTGCTGGGATTTCGAGCGCTTTTTATTAAACCCCTCTTTACACTTCTGCACTCTTATTTTTTCCCAGTGAGCGCGGCTTACTCTTCTAACTAGAGAAAGTAATGGAGGGCTCTTGCTTGTTTGTTTGAGAATTAAAAAATCGTTGCCTACAGTCCATGGGTTGCTCTAAAATCCCAAGCAGTCCCCAAGTCCCCTCCCTCCCTGGGGAGACAGAAATGCTCGGGATTCCTCCTTGCTGCGAGTCTGCAGGCCAGGCTCCTGCCTGCCCAGGCCGCCCAGGTTAGAGCACATCGTTAAGACCCCTCAGCCTTCTCTGGAGTGAAGCCCAGAGTCCCCTCCGGACTTTTCACGACAACCCAGAACAGGCCTGTTGCGGGGTGAACCGCGTCCCCACAAAACATATGTTAGAGTCCTCACCCTGGTACCTGTGACTGTGATCTTCTTTGGAAACAGGGTCTTTGTGGATGCAATCAAGTTAACGTGAAGTTACATTTTATCAGAGTGGGCTCTACTCTGCCATGTGACCACCGAGGCACAGACTGCAGCGATGCGGCGACAAGCCAGGGACACCGAGGCCGCCCCAACCAGGGAGGCCCGGCCCCCTCCCCCGCGCGGCCCTGGAGCCTTCCAGACAGCACGACCCTGCGGACGCCTCGATTTTGGACTCCGGACTGCAGGAGGAGGGAGGAGTAAACACCTGCAGTTTTGAGCCTCCCAGCTCGCCGTGCTGTGCGGAGGCGCCCCTACCCCGCGCCCTTGCTCGCCGCGCACCCACTGGCCTGCCCTCCCGCTCCCGCCCGCACCCCGCCTCCTGCCGGCGCGGCCCCTGCGCGCAGGCCACGGGGACAGGTGTCCGCCCCCCTCGCGGAGCCGGTGGAACGCCGGGTCACGTCTCGGATGTCCACGAGGCCCTTCCCTCCAAGCTGACCCCGCGCTCCCACCGCGTCCCCGCGCGGCGTCCCCACGTCGGCGCTCCCGCTGCGCCCAGCAGAGGGCGTCCGAGGCGCGGGCTGCGGCTATGGGCGTGGCCGACCGCGCGGGGCGGGGCCGTGGGTGCGGCCGCCTGCGCGGGGCGGGGCCGTGGGCGGGGCCGAGGCGCGGGGCGGGGCCGTCGGTGCGGCCGCCTGCGTGGGGCGGGGCCGTGGGCGGGGCCGGGGCGGGGCCGCCTGCGTGGGGCGCGGGTGCTCTCGGAGCTCCAGCCGGCCGCGTTCCCGCCGCTGCCACCTAGCACGGAGCAGCGGTCCGGGAGACAGGCCGCGAGGACACCCCTCGCCGGGAGGCTTTGCGCTTTGGTGTTCTGTCTGGTTCCCAGGGGCCAAGGCCGCTCAAGACTCCTAGACACGCCCCCGTGACACCTCTCGACTGTCCTCATCACAGGCCACGTGCAACCCCTGGCCCGCCCACGTGTCCTAAAGGTGTGGTCACGGGTCACGTGGTCCCCGTGTCGCCCGCCCCGGCCGGGCCCCAGCCTGGCACTCCCCGACTCTCCGTACGCGCCACCCCAGGCGCAGAGGCTGCAGGAAGACCTGGGAAGGAGTGTGCGGTGCTGCGGACCCGGCCTACAGGCTGCTGTGCGTCCTCCTGGCCGCACCCGCAGGGCTCCGAGCCCGCCCGCCCCTGGGCCCACGGGCGGCGCCCCGCCGAACTCCTCATTCCCGCACCTGTCGCCGCGCCGCGCGCTGGTCTCTCAGTGCGAGCGCCCCTTCCGCACAGTGGGCGCCAAAGGCATGCTTTTCCTAGAGCTAGTTTGTGATCAAAGTGGCGTGTCTGGCAATGTGGCTTTTCACTTGCCTTTATCTAAGTGTCTGCTTTCTTTACTTTTTTGAATAACTTTTTTTTCTTGATATAACTACATGATCAAGGTAGAAAAGCGAGAGAACATAAGATAAGCAAATGAATGAAAAAAGTCATCGATAACCACAGTAACATTTCGGTGTATCTACTGCCACGTATCTTCCTCCCTGTGTGTGGGTGTGCATGGTCACATATATTAATTTTGCAAAATAGAGATCACTCCCCCCCACCAACCTCTGCAGCCTGCTTTTCTACTGACCGCCAAGGGCTCTCCCTGTGAGCCTCCTAGGGCCCAGGGCACCTCGGTTGGTGAGGTCTCTTCCCTGGCTCCAGCTCCCAGGGCTGTGGTGTGTCATTTTAAAAAGCACTTTGGAAAAGAAAATCCATTTCTGTCCCTTTTCCCTAGTCCCTGACGGCTCCATCTGCAATTGAAACAACTCCGCTCTTTGTAGAGAGTGGCTCTTTCTTGTGTGAATTTAAATATGAGAAATACAAGATATATCTATGTTGACACATAAAAGAATATCATTCCTCCTTTCTGCATCTGGGACAAGAAGGATGAGCCTCTGGATGAGTTGTTCTCAATGTAGGCTGTGGGGGTGGGAGGGAAGAGGGCGATTCTGTCACCCCCCCAATGACCCCAATCCCCTGCAAGACATTTAGTAATGTCTGGAGACATTTTGATTGTCATGACTGGGAGAATGTTGCCGTCCCCTAGCGGGTAGAGGCGGGGTATGCTGCTGGACATCCTGCAATGCACAGGACAGGCAGCCACAAAAATGGGATTAGCTGCCCAAAACGTCAACAGTGCCCACACTGAGAAATCCTGCACCAGGTGGTGTTCTACGACCGCTCTTGGGGCCCTAGAGCCCCTAAGCCTTGGTCTGCCTGCAGCACCATGCAAGGGACCATGGTCTTGGCTGGTCACTCCTAGGCCATGTCCATTAGCCCAGGCCATGAAAGGGCAGGTGACAAAGAAGGGCAAGAGGTTGCAATGTAAATCTGATGAAATGAGAGGCCCTGGCAATGCAGTGGGGGAGAGGGGCCTGAAGGGAGGAGGAGAATAATTTTGTAGCTGGGGCACCGTTTTCCATGTGTTCCATTGTGTGTGTACTTGGTTTGTTTCCTAAGGTGTTGGCAGGGGAGATATTCTTCATTTGTATGTCTTCTTTCAAAGAGATTCAGGACCGCCCTACATTTCATCTGTTGACTCCCGAATCCCAGACTACTAGAGCTCAAAGGAACCTTAGACACATTCTGCTCCAACCATCTCCGTGCCTCAGTTACTCCTTCAGTAAAATTACAAATGACAACACCTCCCTATTGCCAGTCCCCACCGATGCCTGGGGCACTTTAACCTAACACTCACAACAAGCCTGGGAAGGAAGCGTCCCTCACCCTCTACAGGTGAAGGCACCAAGGCACTCAGACTCCAGGTAACTCACCAGTAGCCACACCAGGAACAGGTGGCAGAGAAGGGAGGCCACCTGGGTTTCTCTCACCCTAAGACCAGACTGAGCCACTGGTTCCCAAGCTTGGCTGCCCATCAGAATCATGTGGGGATTTTTACAAATCATGACGCTAGGGATTCTGGTTTAACTGGTCTGGCTGCATTTTGGCTGCTGAAGATTTTTAGAGGCTCCCCAGGAGAGTCTAATTGCAGAGCAGATTTAGAGCCCTCTGGCCCCCAGCGCAGAGCTCTTAACCGCACAGTGGATGTGCTGTGAGGCCAGGCAAGAGTGTATTTCAAGAAATTTTGAGATCTTTCAATATCTTCTTGGAAACAAGCCCATATTTTTAAATGTAGAACCATTAGGGTTCAATGAGCTTTCTTTCCATGTGAATATTGAAATTCCCTAACCTGCTAGATTTGAGACTTGTATTTTCCAGTTGTGCTTTCCTCCCTGGGTGTTTGAAGAGTTGAAATATCAGCTTAAAATACTCCCGAGGCCATGCATAGGCCAAGGCGTTTGCCCAAATATCCTGGACCTGTGGGGCTACAGGGGCAAGCCGGTCTGGAAGCTACTTCCCCAGGCTTAAAGGGCTTAAGGCATCGCATCTCCCAGGGATATTTACATTTTAAGCAGAAACTCTGGAAAGTGGAAAGTCCTTCAGATTAACAACATGTCAGAAGGTGGCATCTCAGGCACCGAAGCTGAGGGAAGGTGACCGGCTGGGGTGCAGGCTGGCTTGCCACCAACTGTGCACTCCACTGCCCCTCTCATCACGTCTACCTGTTCATCCCAAATAAGCCGAGCCCCAAATCTGACACAAGGGAACAAATGTTACATAAAACTGTCACCAGTTTCTTCTCTTGAGTTGGATGTATCACCTGCATTGTGGTCTAACTTTGGGTAATAGGAGCACTTTGAATCTTGCAGAGCCATTGGCCACCCAGTGTGTGTTCATTGACACTTCATGGAATCCAGAGAGGCTCAGTGCAGGCAGGGGGTGACAGGTCCCAGGCTTCTGACTCAGGCCCCCCCTGCCCCCCCCCCCCCCCCCCCCCGCCTGAGCTGCCCCCTCAGCTGCCAGCCTCTTTCCCTGGGGCCTTGCTCTTGTCTAGAACAGGTGTCAGCCAGCCATGTCAACAATCTGCACCGCTGCTCACGCCGACCACCAGGGGGCAGTGTCCGTGCCTTCCAAGCGTTCCACCCGCACGGCCCCTCTGTCCCTGGGTAGGGACTCCTCCCCGGCCCTCCTGGAGGCCCTGGGCCTCCCTGCCCGCTGCTGTGCTCGGGTCAGCCGGCTCACCGTTCCGCCTCCACATTCCGCCTGCTGCATCCGTCTTGGAGGGTAGGTAATGTTTTTTGTTGTTTTTTTTTACCTCAACACTTCCTATTTTCCACACAAATCTCCAAAATTCATGTCCCTGAACCAATCATATTATAACACTACTTTTCTCAGCTGGTTAAGTGATTTTAACATGTCTTTAACTCTTATTTTATTTATTTTATTTTAATTTCTCCCCATTTTCCAAGCTCCACTTTGATAGGAATTTTTACATTAGGAAGGTCTGATCCATTCTGCAAGTGTTTATGTGAGTGTGTATCTCTGTGTGTGTGTGTGTGTGTGTGTGTGTGTTTAGCCTCCGGTACTCATTCCCCCGTGTGGCCCGGAACCACGATCAGGAACCTGGGAGACGCAAATCCTGCGCCCACGCCAGACCCGCTGCATCAGAGACTCCAGGTGGGGCCCAGAATCTGTTTTAACAAGGCCTCTGGGTGATTCTCTCGCTTGGTAAAGTTTGAGAACCACTTATCTTCAGGATAAATGGGTTTTTTATGCTGTGCTCCTTGCCAAGGAAAGAGGGAAGCAGTGCCTCTGTTAAGTTAGAAACGTGTAAACCCTAACAGTCCTGCCGTGGTTCCAGGAGGTCAGCAGACTTTTTTCCTCTTCAAATTTCTTCATATGCTATTTAGCTTATACAACGTGTGTGTGTGTGTGTGTGTGTGTGTGCGTGCGTGCGTGTGTGCATGCACATCTTCCATCCCTGCTCTTATTCTGAGAGGCCTTCCCTCAGCATCTGGCTCTTGCTCCCAGGGACATTTAGTCATTGAGAAAAGCAGGTTTGAGTCCCACTATTGCATACTAAGGTAATGTTTGCAAAGAGAATGGTTGAAGAAAGCATTGGTAAAGCCAAAGGGATAAGGCTGCAATAATGGCATTTTAGGCACCTGGATGAGTAGTGGTGATGGTGATGGTGATGGTGATGGTGGTGGTGGTGGTGGTGTGGAGGTGGAGGTGAATGTAGTGGTGGTGATGGAGGGTGGATGGTATTTGTCATGAAGGTGCTGGCGGTAGTGGTGGTAGAGGTGGTGGTGGTGGTAGTGATGGTGTCTGTGGTTATGATATTGTTGGTGATAGTGATGGTGTTGTGGTAATGGTATTGATAGTGGTGGTAATGGTGGTGATGGCATTGATGTTGCTGGTGGTGTTGGTGGTGGTGCTGCTGGTGTTAGTGATGGTGCGAGTGGTGGTGATGGTGGTGCTGCTGCTGGTGTTAGTGATGGTGCGGGTGGTGGTGGTGGTGATGGGGGTGGTGGTGGTGCGAGTGGTGGTGGTGGTGGTGGTGGTGGTGCTGCTGCTGGTGTTAGTGATGGTGCGAGTG
Organism: Microcebus murinus; assembly: GCF_040939455.1. Classification (NCBI taxonomy): domain Eukaryota; kingdom Metazoa; phylum Chordata; class Mammalia; order Primates; family Cheirogaleidae; genus Microcebus; species Microcebus murinus. The sequence continues at coordinate 9,487,040 of NC_134108.1, forward strand.
GTGGTGGTGATGTTGCTGGTGTTAGTGATGGTGGTGGTGGTGGTGGTGGTGGTGTTGCTGGTGTTGGTGGTGGTGGTGCTGCTTACATACCAGTTGCTCAGATCATATCACCCCCCTTCCCAACTCCTCACCCAGAAGGCCCGCCCTGAGTGTGCCATGGTGTGTGTGTGGTGTGTGCCCATGGACTCGTGTGAGTATATGTCTGGCCGCTTTGTCTTTGGCGCCTCCAAAGTTTATAGAACCCCCAAAGTCCAAAGTTTCAAAATACAAATCGGGGTTAAACCATTTGGATCCTCTGAATTAGAAAGAATAAATGAACCACCCAGCTGTAGTTATAGGCAATTAAAGTGATTCTGGGAGGGCTTCACTGAGAGATAATAGAAAAGCTGATTATAAATGAGCCAGGAGTAAAGAGGGAGGTCATAAGAGTCCCTTAACTCTGACGGAGAAGCCAATGCTCTGCTCCGTCTGTCGCCGGCTGCTTCAAGGCGCACGCAGGTCTCTTCCCGCACCGGCCCTGAGCCCGGCTGCACCTGGCCCCATCCAGCAAGGCAGGACAGGCCGGCCCGCGGCGCAGAGCTCAGCCTGTTTACCCGAGGCAGGCGGGAGGGGCCTGGGAGTCCTGGAACCTGGCTCTTCTGTGCGGTCCCTGCAGCTTCAGAAGAAAAGGCGGCTGAAAATAAACCCAAAGAAGGGCAGGGAAATGAGGACAGGACAGGCGAGCGGGAGGCTGGCTCCTGGGGGAGCAGGCAGGAAGCAGGACTTCTGACCTGGAAAGGCCTGGCAGAGGCAGCCTCGCGTCCTCGCGGAGAGCTGGCAGGTTGGAAAACGCGGCAGTCTGCAGCTGGCCAGGTTTCTCTTCTCACTCCTGCAATGAGGAATCTCAAAACCAAACTTGCAGGTTGGCTGCAGTCCTCGCGCAGCTTCCTGCAGCTTGCATATTTGCATTCTAATTTTATCCTCCTCTTAACTTTTTTTTAGCCACTCTCCTGGGTCTTTTAAATACATTTTAATTTTTTTGCGTTTTGTTTGTTCATATCCTCTGCAAATTCTTTTCTAACAACAAGTCAGAATGTGAGTGACCAGACTGATGAGCACGTCCTACTTCACACTCGGAGCTGTGACTGTGAGCTGACCAAGTCCAGCAGGCGAGTCACGGTGCCAGCTGAGCTAGAACAATCTCCGGATGCAGCTGTGTTCTGCTGCCAGTAGGGCTGCCTGAGCCCTCTGCTGGTGACCTGGCCTGTGGTCAGGGGGCCTTGTGCCTTTTCCATCCTGTCTCTGGGCCGCCTGTAGGATGCAAAGACCAGTTTTCTGGCCCTATTCAGGTCTCAAAGCAGTTCTGTCCTCAAAGTTTCTATAGTTTTCAGAAACAGGAGGGGCTTCATCCTCTTCCTCGCATGGTTTGGGTGCAAGGAACACCCCACCCTGCCGCCCCCTCCCCAGGGCACAGAAAGGTTCCTCTTGGGGAGGAACATGGTGGCGGTGCCGTATGGGACATCCCTCTGCTCTGGAGGATAACTACTCCCCCCCCCAAACCCAGTCCTGTCACACCGGACCTTGTGAACAGCGTAGGGGACTCGCTGTGGCCGCTGGTTTGCAGTCACGTGGGCGTGAGGCTGTGCCAAGTCCCGCGGCTCATTGCAAAGCAGCAGCATGACCTGGTGGCTACAGTGGGTGCAGCCCAGGCGGCCTGCGTGCGAATCCTGCGCCTCCTCCGAGCACCAGCTGCGTGGTTCCTGTAGCCTCTCTGCATGCCAGTCTCCTCGCATGTCAAATAGGGACAAACCTGCCTCACAGGGTCACTGCGAGCATGTAGAGACAAGAGACTTAAAGTGCTTGGTCCAGCGCAGAGCACGATGCGAATCATGACGATGGTCATTATTGTCACCGCTGTTATTTCCCCTGGACAGCAGGCACACGTCAGCCAGGCACGGCGGAGCAGGACAGCCTCTGCGACCACCGAGCGTTGGGCATGGGGTCGCGTGAGACGAGTTCCTGGGTTACCAGGCTTTTGTGGCTTCTGGCCGGCCCCGCTTTGAACCCTGGTCAAAGTATGAAGGTGCAATTTCTGCAACAGGCTCTGCCCACGCCCAGGGCTCTGTCACCCAGCCTTGCCCTTTCAAACAGGGCACCACGCGAGCTCGACCACTGAGGCTGACACTAGTCAGCCTGGGCCTCGCCCACAGAAACCAAGTGTCCGGCTTGGGTGAAGAATACACTTCCAGAAGGTTCTGCTTATTCATTGGTTCACTTTGTTTCTCACGCTCCCTGCAGTGCACATGTGTCCCATGTGTAGCTGCTCCTCTTCCTCTGATGGGAGGGAGGCCCCGTGGTATGAGTCTTGCCTTCTCAACCTGGCAGCTGGGTATGCACAGCCCCACCCCCCACAAGCAGAATGCGGCCCTACCTGTCAGGCCCGGCCTGCCAGGGCCACTCAGGTGAGCCACGTGTGGGAACGGGCTCTGTGTCACAGGCCCAGGTGGAGGCAAACGTCCCTAGTTCTGGTGATGACAGCGGCCAGGGCTGCAGCACCCCGGCCGCCGGGCTCGTCCCTGCGCAGTGGCATCAGTGTGGGTGGCAGGGTGGTGGCAGGGGAGTTGGGCTCCTGGCACTCGGTGTGATTTCTGGCACGGATCCTGGAAGCTCAGCCTCACTCTGTCCCCCAGCCCTCGCTGCGATTCTGTGAACCACCACACTCTCCTAATGCCCTTCCCGCTTAACCAGGCAGGTGCTTCTGTGGTTCAGAACCAGGACGCCTGGCGGAGAAGCCACCGTGTGCCGCCTGCTGCCATGTGCCACGTCCGCGTGAGCTTGACCAGTGCTTTGCTGGCGTCATCTCCGGGGGAATCTTACGGCGGCTTAGAGTAGGAACGGCTGCCTGTCGCTGGCAGGTCAGGCTGTTTGGGGGCAGCGTTAGGCCTCTTCAGGGGAGGCAGTAATTTCTTGTCCTCAAACCTAAAATCCACTCTGAAGCTTCTGTAGAAGAGACCAGAACACTGAGATGCATGTCGGAGCTCACACAGGGTCTCCACGGTGCTTCATGGGAGCCGGCCCCCGGCCACCTCCCCCAGGCTGGAGCCAGGGGGGCTGAGGGCAGAAGCGGTGGGGACCCGGGGCCGGCGGGGAGGAGTGTGCGCCTCACTCAGGCCACACGCAGAGTCAGGGCTGAGTCCAGGCTTCCCGCAGACACCTCGCAGCCGCCCAGAGGAGACACTGCTGCCGCGAACTGTGTGTGTGCGCGTGCGTGTGCGTTTGGGGGGTTCGTCTTCCGGGCATTGCCCTCTACCTCAGTCCTAATTGTGCCACTGCATTAGAGCTGTTCACTGAATATTCAGAATACCCAATTAACCGTATCTTTTGAGAGGCCAGTGCCAGCACACCAAAGGGACAGCTGTGCTCGTTTTCTCTCCTTCGGATGACCCCTGTCCCAAATCAAAATCACAGAACATTTAACTCTTTCTGGGAGCAACACTTTTTATCTCCCTCGGCTCTCTCCTCCAAGCCACAACCAGAATCCACATTCCGGACTCAGACGGCTGCTCCATGCTCCGCGTGCATCCATCCATCCTTCCAGACGTGTCCCTGAGCACACTCCTGCCAGCGCCGTCTCAGCGTGGGGACCCCTGGCGTGCACCGACAGGTGGCGACACTGCTCACGCAGAGCCGAGTGTGGGGGATGGGGCCACACTGGAACCCAGACACCACCATGGAGAAGACAGTTCCCGGGGGGCAAGGACTGAGAGGAACAGAGCCGCCCAGCGAGACAGCGGCGTCCGCAGGGCTCGGGGCAGCGCTGGGCAGGGGTCCCTGCTGACACGGGTGTGCTGCAAGGCAGGTCAGCCCCACGGCCTGGGGAGCAGTCTTGAGCCCCGAGAAGAAAGAGGGGGCTTCGGGTGTTCAGAGTCCAGCAGAGCTGGCGTGGCAGGTGACTGGAGAGCGTGGGGACAAGACGGAACCTGTGGGGCTCTTGTCCAGAGCTGTTCAGAATTTCCAAAGGGCAGCAGCAGGGATGACAGGCATGGCCCATGGGGCTGCACACACTGTGCCGGGCTCTGTCCTGCTCACGTGGCAGCCTCAGGAAGGGCACGGGTGGCAGCAAGATCTGACAAGTTCTCCGACTCTGAACGGTCACCCAGCTGCCGTTCTGGGCCAGGTGAGCAGACGGGCTGTCGCAGGTGAGTGAGCTGGGACAACACCGGCCCAGGCTGTGGTGGGACAGACGGGGAGGAAGGGCTGGGCTGGTACCTGCTGTGGAGAGACGGCAGGGAGACCGGGAAACCCTAGGGCTCTGCGTGGTGTCTGCAAGTCTGAGACGCCCATCAGATGACCCTGTAGGAACACGGAACGGGCCCCCCCCCATGGAGAAACGCCTTTGCGAAGCAGATGTCCCCTGTCTCCCCTCACAGAAGCCTGATTCCAGCACACGAGCAGCCACGATGCTGTTAGGAGACTTCTCGCAGTTAGAGGCCGTGTTGCCAGATGCTAAATCTCCCCCATAAGAAATCTGAAGACAAAACTGCAGCAGCCACTGCCCAAAATCAATATGTACAGCACAGCGCAGAGCCCGGTTAGAGCAGCAGGTGTCGCAGCTGTAAACACGGGAGCCGGGCATGTTGACTTTGGCAGCGCTCACACGTGTCTCGTCGTGGAAACAGAGTTTATGGAGATTGAAAACTGGGAATAGACGGCTCAGCAAGGCTGCCCTCTCTGCTGTCATCCAAATCACGTTAGGAAGGGCAGAGTGGCCACTTCTTGAGTGCCGGGTGTGTGCGGGGTCAGGGCAAATGTCCTGGACGCTTTCCGCACGTTACCCGACTTAGCCCTCCCAACAGCCTGGTGGGGTGAGTATGATTATTCTGTTTTTCAGATGCTGAAAATGATGCTCGGAGAAGCTGAGCGATTTGTTCGGGATCACATGGACAATGAAATGAAGCCCAAAGTAAACACCAGAGTGGCAGCTCCTGTTAGCTGCCTACCAACTTTCCGCTTCCTCTCCATTGCTAATGGCACCTGATTTTTTACAGCAATCTAGCAGGCCCCCAGGGAAGAATTTTGGTCTATCTTAGCTGGTCACAAGCATCCTGTTCCCCTTTGCCAGTGGCTGGAATGGGGGTGAGCATGTGGCCCATTCTGGCCAATGAGAAGAAAGATAAAGGATGGGAGGAGGGACTTCTGGGAAGATTTTCTCCCTGGGAAGAAGAGGAGAACAGCTCGAGGTGTTCAATACCCTTTGAATCCCCCTCTTCTTCCTGCCTGTGCACCTGTTGGTGGAGAGTCAGGTGTGTGGCCCGTGGCAGTCTTCTTAAATCTATGAGGTGACAAGGACAAAGCCAACAAGCTGATGGAGCCACATGGAAGCTTGGAACATGCCCACGCCCAGAATGGCATCAATGAGCTGTCAAACCAAACTCAGGGTCCCCTGCCTCCAGACTTCTTGGTGAGTGACAAATATCCACATGGTTGAAGGCACTGCTAAGTATTTGTAAGTCATTTTCAGCGGAACACCTCCTAATCTAAACTTTGCCTGGTCTGACTTCAAAGCCCATGCTCTTTGTCCTGTTACACTCTGATGTTTGCTCAGGGGTCCAGCTGTCACCCCATGTCCATTGTCAAGGCCCAACAGTGACAGAAATGATCAGATTTAGAAACTGAAAGGAAACTGCCAGTTGAAAGGAGGAGAGGTGGTCAATTCTCGAGATCAGAACTCTGGCTCTGGCCTTAATTGTTCTTGGCATGAATCCTCATGTCACAGAACTACAAAGTGGAATGGACCAAAAATATCATCTGATCCAACCCCCTGATTTATAGGTGAGGAAATTGAGGCTTTGAGAGGTTGAGTGACTGGCCCAGAGGACCACAGGCAGCGTCAGCCCTGGCCTTGGAACACAACTCTCCCAGTTGGCTCTCAGCCAAGCCATCCTTCGTCGCTCTCCACTCAAACTCTATCAACTTTGTCCCAAACTCCGATCCACCAACCACCTCTGATCAAAAAGCAATTCTCAATTTAATCACATTCCTGTGACAGGATAAACTTTGGCTCCTTAATTGAGGTTTCTTTCACATACTTTTTCATGTATCAAGTTGCCGCCCTCTTCCAGTGTTAATATGGAAATACAACCAGAAAATATGATGAACCCCAAAACACAGGGGTGGGGGGTCACGTTATTGGCTTTTCAGATTGAAATAAATTCTCATTCTCCAGTCTCATCACAGAGAAATTGTCTTGAAAGCAACAGCTGGGCATTTGGAAGTTGAGTGACTAAGTCCTCAAGGGACCCAGTCAGAAATGTGTGCCAGACGCACATATATTAGGTTATTAAGTATGAAATGTCTGATTTCCCCAAGTACTAAGTTTGACAGCTGATATCTCTGACATTTCACTTTGACACTTCTTGTTTTACTTTTATTATGAAGGTACATCTTCAGTCTTTCAAATGCACATTTTGGCTTGTGATTGTCTTTCAAATTTTGTTTACGGCAATTTTTGTGAAACCATGGATAAGTAAAAAAATTTGTGTTATTTTTGAATATGAGTTTTGTCGTGGAACCAATGCAGTGCAGATAGCTCGAAATATCAACAAAGTATTTGGGAAGGATGTGGCTAATGAATGCACAGTCGATGGATTGAGAAGTTTCGTTCTGGTGATTTTCATCATAAAACTGAGCCAGGTGGGCGACCTGAAACCAAGGTGGATAACGATAAACTGAAAGCTGTAGTGGAAGTGAATCCATCTCAGCCTACAGGTGAATTAGCAGCAAGGTTTGACATCACTATTCCAACAACATTGGACCATTTGTAACAAATGAGCATGGTAAAGAAGCTGAATAGATGGGTTCTGCATGAATTAAATGAGCATTAGAAGAAAAGCCATATGGAAGTTTGCCTTTCTTTGCTGTCATGACATAAAGGTGAACCATTTCTACACCATACTGTTATGTACAATGAAAAAGAGGTTCTTTTTGATAATCATAAGCATTTGGCACAATAGTTGGATAAAGATGAAGTGCTGAAACACAGTCCAAAACTGAATAGTCATCAAAAAAAAGCTAATGGTGTCTATCTGGTGGTCCAGCACTAGTGCTATCCACTACAGCTTCATGAAACCTGGTCAGTCGATGACAGCAGATGTCTACTGCAACCAGTTGGGTGAAATGATGAGGATGCTTGTGATTAAGCAGCCGAGATTGGTCAATAGAGACAGACCAATCCTCTTGTAAAACTCAATGCTGCTCACACTACAGAGGCGGGACTTGGAAACTCTCTGTCATCCACCATATTCACCAGACCTTGCACCAACCGACTGCCACTTCTTCCAGGCTTTGGACCACTTCTTGCAAGGAAAAATGTTTCATTCTCAACAAGCTGTGGAAAACGCCTTTCGTGGTGCCACTGGCTGTCCAGGCTTCTTTGCTGCTGGCATAAACAAGCTACCACTAAGATGGCAAAACTGTGTTGATAGTTTAGCTGCATACTTTGATTAATTGTACTGAGATATAATAAACTAAACTTTTGATTCAAAATCGGATATTTCATATTTAATGGCCTACATCGAGAAAAGAGATGAAAAGTCAGATCACCTCATCAAAGGCCCCATGAAGATTACCAGGCTGGGGGAAAGGGAGCTTGGGTGCTGGAGAATCCCATAGAAGGGGGCTGGTGTCCAGGGAGAGGGAGTGGGAGGACAACAGCGACCGCAGACAGGTGTGAGGAGGCTCAGAGCCACCTCTACCCCACCACGCCCTGGGAAAGGGGGCAGGGCGGGCAGCAGATCGCCATGGTTGGCGCTGGAGCCAAGCGCAGGGGCTAGGGCTGCTTCCTGCCTGCAGGTCAGAGGGCAGCACCCAGAACCCAGACCTCCGGCCTGGGGGAATAGAGTCAAGGTGCTTTCCTAGGGCCAGGGAAAGAGGGGGCTGGTGGACATGCCCAAGTCTCTCGCAGCCCAGGGAGGTTTCTGCACGCGCCAACTCTCCCGGCGCCGTGAGAAAGCCGGGACGTTGGCTGAGGGGGTGTGAGCAGCCAGGGGCACCATGATGGCAGCAGAGCCACGGACATCACGGTGGCCTAGGCAGGCCTGACGGAGCCGTGGCCGCCTCGGCCAACACCAGAGAGGGACAGTCTGGCCAAGGGGTCTCTTTAGGAAGAGATGTCAAAATGAACCAGGAGGGAAGAATTCCCATCTCTGCAAATACTAGTGCAGGAAGGGCAGGTGCTTCCCTCCGTAGCAAGCCTCGCACGCCACTAACGTGCTGCACGGAAACACTCAGCTCCCAGCCTGCGCAGCTCAGCACCCTGGCTCTCCTCTCACAGGTGCCCGCAGCGGGTGTGGCCGCTCCTACGGGCCTGGGGTTGCCGGCAGCGCATTGAGACGTGATGGCCTCCATCCCTGGGGGAGCCAGCGCTGCCCTCCTGTCTCACGCCCTTCTGGAATCGGCAGGCTGGCCAGGGCCTGTCCTGCTCCTGGCTGGGGCAGAGGGAAAGATCAGGCAAGTCTAATCGTGCAAGCGCTTTGCAAGCCTCGAATTGCCTCTCATTCGCTGATATCCCATTGGCCACAGCCAGTCCCGCGGTGGAGGCCAGAGTGGGAGTGGGCGGACACGAGAGGTTGACGTTGCAAAGGTACAAGGAGGGCAGAGAGTCGGTCACACCTACACTCTGCCACACCTAAAAGCCACCACCCACCCAATAGCTCTCCAAATGAGACACCTGATTTTAACTGGTCTTAAGTACAAAATGGCTGCTAGATCATGAAGTTGTCCGAATTTACCTGCAATTGACTAGATTAGGTTTTCTGCTAGTAGAAATTGAATTCGGTATAAAAATGAAGTTCAATTGCAGAAAAAAAGTCACAATTTTTGCTCATGTGATTTTGTGACTCATTTGTATCCACTGCATTCTTTAAGCCAATGGCGCAAGATTGCCAGAACGACCCATAAGTCAGCCATATATACTCCAGAAGCCCCACATCCAAACCAGGAAATGACATCCAATGCTGACATGGGTTTACTTCCAAAGACCAGATAGAGAGGTGAAAGAGACTGATTAAAAATTCTGATTTGGGAGGAGGCGGAGCAAGATGGCAGATGAGAAACACCGCCAGACAGAGTGTCTATGCAGAAAAGAAAGATTCTAGGATAAATTAGAAGAAAGAAGCAAGCAGAAGGGCATACATTGGAGAAGGGTCAGAAGGAGGGGTACCTGAGACCACGGGAGATTCCACGAGAGGAGGTTGCAGAGAAGAACTGGAAGTAGAGATCTCCCAAGTAGCCTGGAGACCAGCGGCAAGGGTAAGTGGAGCAGTCAACTTTCCCCTCCCTTGCATCTGGGACTGCTGGTGGGCTCCCCAGAAGTTGGAGAGACCTATGGACACCAGCCCAGAGATGGCCACCGCCAGTGAGTGGTAAGCCTGTAGCCGACATGGCACTAGGCTCCCAACTCCCTCGGGGCACCTCCCTGTGCACAGACCGGAGCCAGGTGCCATATTGCCTCATTCTCCCCTCCCCGTCCCTATCTGCAGCTGCTGAGAGAGACAATATAGACACCAGCCAGAGGCACCTCCAGGGAATGGGATCTTTTGGGGGCCCTACAGCTGACTAAGGGGAACTCAGATGGTGAGCTCCCTACCCGCCAGCCCTCCCAGGTGCTGCTGGCCCAGTGATCCCAGGAAAACAGGGCAGACCCTGAGACTGAGAGACATCAACCCAGCTTGGGCTCCCTGTGGGTGAATTAGGACTGGCACTCCTCTCCCTGGTGGGGTTAAGGATTGAACTCCGGGGCCCAGAGGTGAGACCTGCAGACCAGATCCTGTGCACCCAGATCTCACATTACAGGTCTCAGACAGCCCCACCCTACACGTAGACTTTCTGACTGAGCGTGGCCATTCCAGCCCCTCCATGACAGTCTTTCCTGGAAGCAGAGAACAGAACTTTGACCCCTACTAACGGCATTGGTGGTGCCTGAAGGCAGGCTTACCCAATCCAGCTCTGTCCAGACTCACTCCAAGACCAGCCCTCACTGAGGGGCAGAATAAGAACACACCTGGAAGTCCCAGAGTCCCACCCACCACCTGAGGCACTAGAGTGCCTCTCTACAGGAATAAGAGCTGGTTACAGGACACAAAACAACAGTGTAGCCTGTTCCTCCAAGCAAGCGCCATCTACTGACAGGGAGGACATCCTGCACAGCCTTTTCATGGCACCTACTAACTCATCATACAGGGAGTGGTCGAATCTCACCCACAAACACCACCTACTGGCTCAGAGACTAAACGGTGTATCAATACCCAAGCGAAAACCTAAAGGCGAGAAGCAACAACTGATCCAGATGGGAAGAAATCAGCGAAGGAACTCCGGAAATATGAAGAACCAAATGGAAAGCACACCCCTAAAGAGGAGCACCAGCTCCTTAGAAATGGACACCAACCAAAATCAGGCCACCAAAATGACAGAAGAAGAATTTCGAATGTGGATCATAAGAAAATTCAATAACTTGCAAGAACAACTGGATAATCAACACAAAGAAAACAGAAAAAGACTCCAGGACCTGGAACAAAAATTTACTAAAGAAATTGAAACAATGAAGAAAAGTTTAACTGAAATCCTGGAAATGAAGAATCAATTCAGGGAACTATAAAACACAGTGGAAAGCCTCAAGAACAGGGTAGATCAAACTGAAGAAAGAATCTCATAGATTGAAGAAAAATTCTGATTTGGCCTATGAGTGTGGATTCTGAAAAACAGTGTCCGGGAGCCTCTGACACTTTTCCTCAAATATCACCTTTCCAATGACAGCCATGTCTGCAATCACAAGGATAATTGCTTCAAATGTAAAATACCACTTATCTGGCTAAAAGAGCCTCAGGGTCAAGGCAAAAGATAACATTGAATTGCTTGTTGTCAAATGAATGATGTTGTCATCATTAGACCAGTTCTAGGGTATAATCTGGTGGATGAGGGTGGGGCATTTTAGGAGTGGCTGGGACACCAAACTAAATGTGAGCTTGCATGTTGTTCCACAAGCCAGAGGGTCTTTCTCAGTGGTCACTGTGTGATGCCCCCGGGGCAGCCAGGAGAGAAACAGGAAGAGCTCAAATGCCACAGGATGGGGGGCAGGGATTCCAGAGGTCTGGGCAATGTATGTCAAAGCAAGCATTGCACAAGTATCTCTCTAAGACAGAGAGAGAGAGAGAGAGAGAGAGAGAGAGAGAGAGCGAGCTTTGTTTCCTGTTTTCAGTAACGGAAGAAGGCTGCCTTTGTCAGGGTCTCTGCCATGTCCTGTCTTTTGGCCTGTGTGTGTGTGTGTGTGTGTGTGTGTATTGCTCTGTTCAATGTTTCAAAACAGTTTTTAGAGAACAAAATGTGCCCTTTTTATAAGCTGGGGTTTTGGAGTAGAAGGGAGGGGAGTAGATGGATCGGGGTTTTTTTGTTTGTTTTTTGCCCTGATATTTCCCCAAGACTTACAGTCCTAGGGCCCCTGGGGCCTGTTGGTCAGGGGCTCTGGCACACAGTGGGTGCGTTGAAGGGCAACGACTCCTCACACCATCTGCACAGAAGACATGAAGTCCAAAGAGGCCTGCCATAGCTTCATTCCCCTCGGGGAACTGTGCTTTGTGAAGCACATCTCAATAAACGTGTTAAACAGAAGTGGCTGTGGAGTGAACGGCCCTGTGGTGTCGGGGCCTCGGCACCCCTCTCATAGCACCCTGAAAATCCCAGCTCCAGCCGGGCCAGCCCCTCCTGTTTGAGAACCTCTTGGCGCCCTCGCCAGGGCTCACAGAAAGCTGGAGACAGCCAGCTCCAAACACTGTGCCACGGCCGGTGGCCTGCAGAGCAGCCTCGATGCCAGCACCTGGAGCTGGGTGGGCTGGGCACACTCGGGGCTGTCCTCACCGCTGTACAGGACGCACAGAGGGCCGCGAACACGGTGGGGTGGCGAAGGCACCAGCCGGAGCTGGAGCTGCTAGTGCCCTCTAGCCAGGAATTAACCAGCGCCGGGACCCTGGACAGGCAGTCTGTCCCACCAGAGAGGCCCAGCCCCGAGATCAGGACATTCAGCCCTCCTAAGAAGGGGGCTCTTCCTGGACACCTCCTGGGGACTCTCCATCAGGACGCTGGGAAACCCGACCGCATGCACGCGGGCAAAGTGCTGTAATCCCAGCACCTTGGGAGGCCAAGGACAGGGGACTGCTTGAGGCCAGGAGTTTAAAACCAGCAAGACCAGCATGGGTAACAGAAGGAGACCCTGACTCTACAAGAAATAAAAAAATAAAAGATTAGCCAGACGTGGTAGTACGTGCCTGTAGTCCCAGCTACTCAGGAGGCTGAGGCAGGAGGAGGCTGAGGCAGGAGGATGGCTTGAGCCCAGTAGTTTGAGGCTGCAATGAGCTGTGATCCCACCATGCACTCCAGCCTGCACTCCAGGTCTCACTCTAATGAGACTCTGTCCCCCTCACCCACCCCCCCACCTCCCCCCAAACCCCCACCCCCCGCAAAAAAACAAACCAAAAAAGAGCCTGCCCGAGAACACCCGTGCAGGCACCTCTGCCTCTCCATGGAGCATTTCCTTGGTCCAAGAAGGCAAAACTTTTCGTTGCATTACTGAAATACAACCTGAGGTCACCTCTTGCCCCTGTGTGCCCCTTCATTAGCGGGTTCTTCGGACGTGAAATGCAATTTGAGCGTGACCTGTTTGCACGGACTCGCTGAGTGCGGCTCCGACCCGGAGATAAGCAAGGCTTCCCGTGAGGAGCACGATGCCGTCCCCGTGCGTGTGCGCCCCAGATACACACCCTAAATGTGCCCACCACGGCTTGTGAATGCAGCACAACAGCTGCAACCTTCTAAAAATTCATTGGCTTCTGGATCATTTGCATTTTTTATAGTTTGCCAACAAAAGATAGGGAGAGGGGAGGGGATTTATTAATGTTTCAAGAAATTCTCCAAAAGGGGAAGAAGTGAGCATTTTTAGCGAGCGAGACCCAGAGATGCTCACCTAAATATGACACCGCGTCACTTTTCCCGCTGCCTCTCCCAGGCAAGCCCCTCCGACAGGAGCGGTGACGTGCGGCTCTCAGAGCACACGGCTGCCGCGGCCGTCCAGAAACTGCCCGGGCGGACGTTGTCTCATTCGGAGTCTGCATCACGGTTTGGTAACGGCCATTTTCAGAAAACAGCCGAGGCAATTTCAGGATTTGCTGTCACAATAGGCCCACTAAAAATAAAGTCAGCATAAATAGATTAAGAAATTGACAGAATAACAAGGCATAAAGAATTAGAATGAGCGCACACGCTGCAGATGACAGCCCGGCGCCCGCGCGGGGAGATGGGGGCGAGAGGGGAGGGTGGAGCTGTATCTGCTGACTCCGAGGTTTCCATATGCTTCCCGACCGTGGGGACAGCTTATTGCACAGGGACAGTCAGCGCATAATCTAATTCCGCAGCAGCGCCAGCGGAGGCTCCACACGGAGGGGGAAGCAGATTTCGCTGCAGAGTTCCAATTTTTCTCGGCTAATACCTCTTAAAGGACGGATCGGGAATCTTCCACGGCGGACCCCTGGTCCCAGACGTGAGTTTGCAGAAGGACAAAGATGAAGTGCAGAAGGAAGTGAGTTGGGAAAAAAAAATGCTTTTAATTCAGTCAAGACATTTGGAGAAAATGAATCTCTTCGGAAAACTGGCACGGGAGAGAAAAGGATGAAAAACTCTGCTGCGCACTCACCGTGGGAGGGTAGGTCACTATGCTCCACGGTCACCTGGGACGGACTCCTTCCGATCGAGGGCTCCCGGGCCGTCTCACTGAACCGCAACCGCAGAGCTCTGGGCGGGGCAGACCAGTGTCTCTCCAGTGAATTTTAACACTGAAATTTCCCCTTTTAAAAATATTTTTTTTGTGGAGCACCTTGGTAGAACTCTCAGAGATGTTTTGCCCTAGATATAAACCACACGATTTTCAGTTGACTGAACGTAGGACGGTTGGGGAACACAGCCTTCGACGTCTCTGCCTGGCCAAGACCAATTTTCTTTGGAAAAGGAAACATTTTTATTATTATTTTTCCAGATCCTCACCCATTCAATTAACTGCAGGGGACAGGGTTTAAAGAGCAGAAATGATGGCGTTGAGTTCTCTGGGTTGGGGAAAGGACCGCGAGGTGGGCCCCAACCTGGCCTGGGGCAGATGCCCGCTCGCGCCTGTCCTGCCGTGCTAGTGTTTTGGCAGGCGTTCATCAGAGGTCAATAAAAGTTACATAAATGAAATGAGGCTCCGCCGAGGAGACATTTAATCATTGCATTAAGCATACTATTGTGTCCAGGTGCTTTGCCAAGCATAGCACTGGTTATGGCTTCCTCTAGTTCCGAACTTAGCCCTCCGTGGTTTCAAAAGGCCGATGGGATGTTCTCAGCCATCTTTCTCTTGAAGGTTCTCCAGCCTGACTGGGGTTAAGGGAAGGGGAGGGAGGGCGTGGGGTGGCAGGAAGTGGGGGAGCTCTGAGGACTCCCACGTGGCCAGGGTTTCCAGCACTGAGGGCATCCGGAGCTGGGTCCAGAGAAGGGAGTGCTCTTTCGCATTGCAGGCTTTCGGGGACACAGGTGTAGGGGTCCCCCCCACTTCTCAGAGGCCTGTGCACCCCTCTGCAGCCGAGCGCCACTAGGGCAGGGCTCACGGAACTTCAGTCAGTGCCTGCCGCGGTCGGACACGACACAGTGAGTAGTGCCCGTGGGGGGCAGAGAGGGGCCCTGCCTGGGTAGAACGGGGAAGAGGATCAGGGGATGAAGGTGGGAGGCAGAGAATTTCAATACACGATTATAAAATGAAGACCGAGGTGCTCTTCAAAATAGACTCACTCATCACATAGGTGGCTAATGACTTTTCAACGAAGGGGCAAAGGCAATTCAATAGGGAAAGGGTTAGCTTTGTAATAAACGATGCTGAAATAACTGGACACTTATATGCAAAAAATTGAACCTCCATCCAAACCTCCAAGCACATTCAAAAATTAACTTCAAAATGATCATGGACCTCAATGTAAAGCCCAAACTATAAAACCTCTAGAAGAAAATATAGGAGAAAACTTTGTGATCTTGGTTTAGGCAAAGCTTTCTTAGCTATAACATCCAAACACATGATCCGTAAGAGAAAAATAAAGTGATTAGTTGAACTTCAACAGGATTAAAAACTTCTGCTCTTCAAAAGACAATGTTAAGTGAATGAAGACATGCCATAGATTGGGAGAAAATATTTGCAAAAGACATATCTGATAAGGGACTTGTACCTAGGCTGTGTTTTTTAAAGCTCTCAAAACAATAAAACAGAAAACAAACAACACAACTAAAAATTGGACAGAAGATTGGAACAGTTTGCCAAATTGTCAGATAATGCCAAAGAAGATATATGCATGGCAAATAATCACATGAAAAGATGCTAAAACCCATTAAAACCACTACACAGCTATTAGAATGGCTAAACTAGAAAGACCACCAGTCATACCAAGTGCTGATGAGGAGGCAGAGCAATGGGGTCTCAAATCTGAGTCACAAATCATTTGGTTACTTTTTAGAAAGGGTGTTTTTCAGAAGAGTGCAATATTACAGATAATAGTTCACTTGATGTCAGGAACCTAAAACTCAGTGTCCTGCATCAACAATCCCATGAAGGGGGCATTATCCTTATCATCCCCATTTAACAGACAAGCAAACTGAGGCCTGGAGAACTGGCTCACTAAATGAGTTGGTGTTAAAGTGACAAAGGAGGTGGGCAGTTCCCCAGCCCTGTGCCTAGTCACCGCACCACACGGCTTCAGTGAGCTTCCACGCTGTAAAGACCACACAAAAGACAACGCCACATCATCAAGGACAGTGAGAAAGCTGACTTTCCCCCAGATACATGGCCAGCACCTCTCAATCAGTAGAGGCACTATACAGAAACCTAGTTTTAAAAGGAAACCTGGAAAGTTTGGAAAGCAAAAATATGTCTAGGAAAAAAAAGTGGGATTTGGCAGTGAATCTTTTTCTGTGTATAATTTCCCTTTCTTTTCTGCCCTCAACCAGAAAGGAAAAAAAAAAGTTAAATTTAGACTCTTGAGATACTTCCAGACTTGGGCAAATAAGGCATGAGGAAAATTGTCGAAAGTTACAGAAAACTGTGCAGTATAATCAAAATTGTGTTCATCGATGACTTAGTATTCACGGTGTCTTCCTCTAAAGGTTTTATACCTGATAATGCCATTCGATCTCTGCAGAAAGGGATTATTAGCCATATTTTAGAGATGATCAAACCAGCCTTCAGAAAGGTTAAGTAACTTGCCTAAAGTCACACAGCCGGTTGGTGGCAGAGCCAGGACTCACATCCAGGTTTGTCTGATATCAACTGATTCAATGCCTGTCTCTTCCGATCCATTTGGTGCCTCTGCCAACGGGCATATAAACAACCCGCAGGTCTGGGTCCTGTCGCTGTCCTATCAGTCTTTCATCCTTTGTGTTTATGTAGTGGCACCAGGTGAGTACTTATGTGCCTGTAATTTCGAAAGGCTTCTGTCTCCCCCACCCCCACCCGCCGGCAGTTGGTAAGCACTTGCCAGACAGAACGACGACCCTTGTAGGACCTTTGCCTCACTCTCCCTCCTCTGCACCTTGGCCCGAGTCACTCTCTCTAGATAGAAAACTAATAAACGTTAGTGACAACTGCAGCCCCCAGACTGGGAAAGCTGCCGGGCCCCAGCCCCCTCGAGGCCCAAGTGTGGATTAATCCCACCTGGAAAACCTCCAGACCGCCCGGGATTGGGGGTGCTTCTAGACACCTTCTCTGATTAGCTGTGGCAATGAGTCCGTGTTCACCAAACAGCCTTGTTCCAGCCAGCGGCAGGCAACGAACACGCTTGGCAAGAATAAAGACTTGGAACACGCCGGTGATTATTTTTAATTGGATGGGCCTCGTGGCTGTAACAAAAATCAATGTATTTCTGCCTCGGCTGCAGCCATGCTGATCTGTCCTGGCCCTGCCGCTCCCTGGGGCCACAGGAGCCCAACACCCCGGAGAGGAGCCCCAGGGCTTGGCTTTGCTCGGGGCTTGGTGCCTGGGACAGGCCTGGGGAGCAGGTGGGTGCGGGCTGAAAGCGCAGACTCCTGCTAAGCATCTGCCACTTGCATGGGGGGTGACGAGCTTCCTGCCCAGGACAGGGCTGAGCAGGGGCTTGTGAGACAGGGAGCTATGATTGCTTTTGTTTTAGGTGGGGATCAGCATTTTGAAATATTAAAACTAAAACAATAGAACGTGGCCTCCTGGGTGCTGGTGAGAAGCACGCGTCTCTCCTACCTACTGCCGCTGCTCAAGGTCTTTGGGGCCATGGGGGCTTGACGTTTTTGCAGGGGGGGAATGGGGGTTGTCAATGAGCAAAACGATGAAACAAGTGTCATCTAACATGGAGCCTATTTTTTTAAAATGATGCATTGAGGAAGAAGAAAGTCATTGCATATCCACCCAAGGCTTCAAGAACCCTTAAACTCAGTTTAAAGATTTTTCCCAAGAAAGACAAAGGCATGGTCTCACTGGTAGTGTATAGACAGGATGCTGCCTCCTGTCCACGAGGGGAGGGGACCCAGAGCCAGAGGGCAGGTCCTGGGGCCTCCCCCGCTCCTCTCAGGCGCTGGCCCAGGAGCTGGTGACTGAGCCACGGGCAGCTCCCCAGCTGCAGTTGGGGAGTGTTTTTATGCACGCAGGGAGTGAGCAGCCACCATCTCAATCGACATGTCTTTTGAGGGTTTTTGGAAGCTGCTTCTAGACCATAGTGCAGCCTTACTAGAAAGAAAAGGGAAAACTCCCCGTAGCACTGAGAGTCCTGCTGCCGTTCCTGTAGCGTTGTGCCAGCTGCCACTCCATGTGCCCTCACTGAAAAGTCCTCAGATCACACTCAGTGACATCAAAAACGATTTAAAACACTTTACAGTGAGCCTGATGACAGTTTCTAACCCTTGTCCTCGGTGGGGGTCTAACACACACACACACACACACACACACACACGAAGAGGAAATCTCAGTGCTCAGACCCCCCGTAACCCCCCGAGCCCGGCTCCCTGCAAACACCCTGGCACCTACACCCTGAGCCGGAGGGCTTAGCGTGCAGGCGGGGCTGCATGTCCTACAAAGCTCCCAATGTTCGCAGACATGTGAGCTATTCCTCTCTCAAGGCCTTGCTTTTGTGTAGAAATTTATCATATTTTTTCCCTCAGTCCAAAAGTAAATTATTATTTTTTTGAAAACTTGAAGAAAATCCTTTAAGCTGTTTCGAACTTATTCAAGGATGCAAAAAGGGCATTTCTACGCAGAGCTCAGATGCTTTGTATGTTCTAAATAGCCCAAATAATTTGAATTTGAAACTTCGAATTGGGTCTCTTTATGCAGCATCTTAAAAAGTGCCGTTTATGAAGAGAAATACGGTCATGCAATCAAGGATGTGGGAGAGGTGATCCCGCCGGTTACAGTGACAAGAGCAAGACTCATAAATCCCGGCTTCTGTTCCTGGCTGCGGACAGGATTTATGTGCTCGCTGTGTTTGGCACACAGAGGCAACAGGGAGAGACCCAGAACTTGGATCTGGAGGAAATAAGATCATCTTGTGAAATCATCACGTTAAATGATGAAGCCGCACACGAGAGGCCACAGTCCCCATGCGCAAAGCGACCTTAAGAAACACGGCAGTCTGCAAGTCAGGCGGGATCAGCCAGGACTGCCCTAGAGGCTCACCCCCCCAGCAAGGGGAGAGGGGGGCGGGAGACCTCTGGGCCAGGCACCGGAACATTCCGCTTGGTGGAAAGTCATGGAGTGTCCCTGGCTGACTGGGGACCCAACCCCCTGCTCTGCCAGTTACTAGCTGCGTGACCATGAGCCGGTCACTTAACCTCTTGTCTCAGTCTATCCAAGCTGCGATAACGAAGCACTATATAGACTGGGTGACTAATGAACCTCAAATATTCATTTTTCACAGTCCTGGAGGCTAGAGTCCCCGATCAGGGTGCCCGCATGGCTGAGTTCTAGGAAGGGCCCTCTTCCAGGTTGCAGACGTCAGCCTTTTTGTTGTACCTTCATGTGCCGAAAAGGGTGAAGGAATTCTTTGGCGTCTCTTTTATAATCCTATTCGTTGAGGACTCTATGCTTGTGACCTAATCACTTCCTAAAGGTCTCACCTAATACTGTCGCATTGGGGGTGAGAATCTCAATATACGAATTT
The DNA here is from genome assembly GCF_040939455.1 of Microcebus murinus. Taxonomy (NCBI): domain Eukaryota; kingdom Metazoa; phylum Chordata; class Mammalia; order Primates; family Cheirogaleidae; genus Microcebus; species Microcebus murinus. The sequence goes on from NC_134108.1 coordinate 9,506,260, forward strand.
GGCGAGGGGGCACCAGACATTCAGGTCACAACACCTCTCTGAGCCATAATGGCCTCGTTTGGGAAAACGGAGATAACAGTACTTAACCTGCAGGGGTGAAGGAGGGTAAAATGCACATATAACACTTTGAAGGATGGTGGTGATAACTGTGGTGGTAGTGACACTGGCCGGGTGGTGGCCATGGTGGTGTTGGTGGTGGCGATTATGGTGGTGGTGGACTTGGTGATATTGATTGCGATGGTGGTAGTCATAAAGACTGGCAGAGCCTGGTGGCATTGTGAATGCATATTAGGCAAAGACACCAGAAATGCATGGGTAGTTGAATAAAGTTGGGTTTCTTGGTACCTGTTGCCACAAGGGACACTGCACACCACGGGGAACCTTGGGGTGTCTCAGTAGGGGGTGAGGGGAGTTGCTCCAGGATGTGGGCTTGTGCTCGATGGTCTGGGGGAGTTGCTCTGGATCGGGTATCAGAACATTGCCCCTGGGTGCGGCTGGGCATCACTCGTCTCTAGGCAGGATGTGAAGGAGGGGGCTGAGGCTGTCCCTGGTAAAGAAGTACCCCTGGTTCCTACTTGGTGAGAGGGAGGGACCACAAAATTGTGGTCATTTTTGTGGTTTGAGCAGTGTGCTTGTTTTGTCCGTGTTCAAACATGATTACCTTGTTCAAACAAGTGGCCTTGTTTTTGTTTCTCTCCATCCGGTCACAGAGTGGCCTCGATCAACGTCGGTGTTCAGAGAAGTTGTGTTTGTTCAACAAGAGGATGTCACGCCTGAGCTGCGGGTGCCAAGCGGGCTCCCAGCTGACAGCTGGCAGGGCCCGACTTTGCGTTTCTTGCCGTCCAGCCCCAGAATCCTCTCGCAGTTCTCTCGGGAGCCTCACGTTACCTCGATGATTCTGAGTGTGGTTTAAGGTTAAACTCCCTGCCTTGTAGGATCCGAAACCTCAAGCCATCCTCACCCAGACCTAAGGCCTCCCTCTCACAAGCCCCTCTGTGATTGTAACTGGGCTTCTCACGCATGGGCCTGCCGGGGACGACTGGTATTTCAGGTCCCCATGGCAGTATTAACACTGAACCTACGAAATTGCCACTTTTATAGGTCAAAAGGATTCAAATATCGGCAGTTTCTCAGGTAGACTCTAAATATCTCTGACCGTTGGTTATAAATTATACCAGAGTCCATAACTGCCTCCCGTGGGCGTGGGAGAGGAAGTCCTCCAGGTCTGGGGGAGGATGACTTTAGGTTTCTGAGCCTACAAGGCAGAGAGTTTAACCTTAAACCATACCCAGCATCACCGAGGTAGCGTGAGGCTGCTGCGAGACCATATTTGTTCCGCCGGTGCCCTCTTCGGTTTAGCACGGGCCGTGGGCCTCTGTCACAGGGCAAGCCAGTTAACTCACCGGCTGTGAAGGGACCACCTAGGACTTTTGCCGGGCGCAGGTGCTGCCCACGCTCCAGCGCAGGCGGAAGGGCGGGTGGATGAGGGGAAACACCTGAGACAAACCCGAGACACAGCTCCCTGGGGCAGGGGCTGAGAACCGACTTTAACTTGAAAGTGGCTGGGGTCTAGACAAGGAAGCTGCCCCGGGGCAACCTGTGCTACCTGGATGCAAACCACACCTGGCATCGCAGGTTCCTGTCACGTGTCCCCAGACCCAGTTTTGACCTTAGTAAAATTCTAGTGGTGATTGCTGCTTTAATTGATCGTTTACCTGGAGGGAGACACGAGCAAAGCCAGGCGCACAAACCCGCCTGCGCGTCAATAGCACCATTGTGAGGGCAGGTGCGAGGCCCAGAGAGGGGGCAGGGCTCTGCTGGGCCTGGCTGGCCCGCCGGTTTGGGCACTCTGGCTAGAACCAGTTATCCCCAGGAATGTGGGAGCAGCTGCTGGAATACTCTGAGGGGAGTCCAGGTCTGGGAAGACAAGTGAATGAATCTCCTGTTACAATTACCATAACCTTGGTGCTTAAAACAACAGACATTTGTCCTCTCAAGGTTTGGAGGCCAGAAGCCCCCAGTCAGGAGGCTGTGGCAGCTCTCGGCACTCCTTGGCTCGTGGCCACACACGCCAACCTCTGTCTCTGACTTCCCATGGCCTCCTCCTCTCCTGTGTCCTCCTCTTCCACCTGTCTCAAAGCCCCCTCTTGTCCTCTTACGAGGACACTTGTCACTAGATTTAGGGCCCACACAGATAATCCAGGATGATCTGTTATCTCAAGATCTGTAGCTTAATTATATCTGCAAAGACCCCTTTTCCAAATAAAATCACAGTCACAGGCTCCGGGGATTAGGGTGTGGATGTGCCCTTCGAGGGGCCCCATTTGGCGCACAGGGGAAGTGGCTTGGCTCCTGTCGCCTGCTCCACCTGGCTTCGCTCAGAGCCTGCCAGGCTGCCGAACGTCCCCCAAATGGGCAGGTGCTTCCTGCTCGCGACAGCATTCTCCAGTGGCAGGGTCCTCATCCCCCTCCCACCCTGGAAGCTGTGCCTCCCAGCGGTGGCCAGGCCTCTGTGGGACTGCCCCCACTGTGATCTCTGCCCCATCACCACGTGCCAGGACTTGGAAACCTGGCTGCCTGCCTCCCTCTGGGCCTTTACCCCAGGTGGCCGCTGCAGGGTGCTGGCCCTCGGACAGACTCTCCCCGCGCCTGAGGCTCCCCTGTCCTGCGGTCCTCCCGTGGGAGCAGTGCCATCAGCCTGACATGCACACACTAATGCTGCTGCGTCCCCTGTCCTCTGGTCCTCTGGAATGGCTCCTAATTCCCTCGGCAGTGACTAAGCACCTCTCCGTCACCGCTCCAGCCATTCATGTCGGCGCCGGCGCGGCCTGGATGTACGGCTCTCCTGTAGCGCCAGGGCTGTCCACGCAGCCCTTGATTTAAGAGACAATATCACTTGCTTCCAAGTTTACGAGGCAATAAACAGCCCCCGCATATTGATGAACGCGAGGTGTTTGCTCAGCACATTTGCCGTGCGCATTTATTACAAGGGCTGTGCTTTAAAGCAAATGAAACTGCGAGTATTTTCATTTCCTTTGGGAGGGCCGTCCCCCTCCCACGGAGGTCTCAAGCCATCTGATCCCTGCCGCCTCTCCCGGGGGCTGGCATTGCATTCCCATGCCATGACGTGACCAGCTGAGACACACCCCTACTGGGAGGGTCCGGAATGAGCCGGAAAATAAAGAGACTCCTTCCTCTGAGGGCCCCACCCTGAGGGCCGGAAAGGAGCACACGCAGGGACACAGAGCCCGCCCGCGGCCAGCACCCACGGCCGGCCACAACAGCGCACCAAATAAACTCCCTTTTCATCTTAAGAAGCACGGACGCCTACAAGGCTGGGCTGCTAGTCCATAAAGATGACTCTTCGGAGCATTTACTGGCTGGAATGCCCGTGAATCCAAACTGGTTTATGTACAAAATATTAGGAGGGTTCGGGGAGGTGGCGGCGGTGGGGAGCGACCGGGAGAGATTGATTGCGGACTTTGTGCCAACTGAGCAGTGCCGAGCGAGCCGCGCCGCGAGAACAACACTTGAAAAATGTATCAGATTAGCCCCAACACAAAGCTGATTTATAGCCGCAGTAATCCACACCTCGCCATCCATTTCAGTAATAGAGAGAGATTAGGACGATGGGGGCGCTTTGTTGGGTTTTTCCAGCTCAATCCCCGCCGCCCCCGCCCCCCACCCCACAATGAATCATGCGGTGAAATCAAGAGTGAGCACTTTTCACCAGATATCCCGATGCGGAGGGTTTTGAGTTTTGAGGCATTTCTGAGTTTAGAATGAAAACTGGCTTGATGAACAATTCGTTTTTAAAAATCTAATAATACCGGCCGGGCATGTGGTGGCTCACGCCTGTAATCCTAGCACTCCAGGAGGCCAAGGTGGGTGGATTGCTTGAGGTCAGGAGTTCGAAACCAGCCTGAGCAAGAGCCATGCCCCCGTCTCTACTATAAATAGAAAGAAATTAATTGGCCAACTAATATATATAGAAAATTAGCCGAGTATGGTGCCGCATGCCTGTAGTCCCAGCTACTTGGGAGGCTGAGGCAGTAGGATTGCTTGAGCCCAGGAGTTTGAGGTTGCTGTGAGCTAGGCTGACGCCATGGCACTCACTCTAGCCTGGGCAATAAAGTGAGACTCTGTCTCAAAAAAAAATCTAATAATACTGATTGCTTAAAATCACAAAAAGTGTCTGAGGGAGACAGTCGAGTTCCCCGGGGGGTGAGGGGGGGGGCCTGGGGCTGTGTTTGAAAGGACAGGAGTGGCTCACCTCCACAGGTGACTAACAGTTGTGGCCCACCTGGAGCATGTGGCACTGGGAGACCACTTGAGTCGGGAAGGACAAGGATAGAGCCTGCTTTGAGAAGACAGCATGCACGTGCCATTTGTCTATTCAGTAGACATCAGCCAACACCCAGCGTGTGCAAAGCACCACGCTAGGCACGGGGGAGACGCTGGCTGTGGGGGTGCCCCTCACCCCTGCTGCCTTCCAAGTGCTGTGCAGGACATTTGAGGAGGCAAATTGGGGGCCCTGCCCTCCAATCCTTACAGTCAATCCCAGACGGAGCCGGGGCACAGGAACCAGACAAATAAGTAAATACAGAACAATACACAAACCCAAAGTGACAACTCACACATGCCAAGTCAGGGCTAAGTGAGAGTGACAGAGAACTCCAGGGATGGGACGAGGTGTGGCCAAGGGAATTTTTCTTTCTTGCAAAGGGCTGGGGGAAGAGCTGGAAGATGAGAATTTGCCTGAGTGGACATGGCCCATCCATAGGCTTGCTCACCAATATGCTCTGCTTCTCTGGAGGAATCTTGACCCCTAAAAGCTGTCTTACAAAACCCTTCCCTTCTGGGCAAATCTCCTTTCCAAGTTTATTGTTCTAAGGACTAGTTCAGAGGACTCTCATCTTTGTTTTCATTGCCCGCACACGCACAAGGCCGAGAGTGCTCAAGGACTCCGTGGCGAAGTCACCTCTCTGCACAGCCACTTCAACAGATGACGCTCTCAGGCCTGGGAGGAGGGGGTGCTCTTAGGCTAGTGGGGTAATCCCACCACCCTGAAGACTACCAGCTGCCACACCTGTGTGGGAGAGGGCCAGTTCCTGCCCCACGGAGCTGACCACAGGAGAGGGACAGGACACCTGTTCTTGGGGGTGACCAACAGGCTAGGATGACAAGACTGTGCACCAAACACATGACACAGACAGGAGGTAGTGAGACTACAAGAGTGTGGTGATAGTACTGGGACCCAGTTGCTCAAAGAGAGCTTGCGGGGTGACCAGCATCACCACTGTGACCGTGGCCATCACACCACGGTTATCACCACCACCGTCACCATATCGGCCCCATCAGCCATCATAACTACCATCGCCCCCATCCTCACCATCACCACCATCGACCTGCATATGTTACACGCACTTTTTAAAAAAATTACCCACACAAGACAAAACCCCAATTCATTTTGCCAAAGACATGTTCCCTTAGATTTAAAACCCTGTGTAATTTAAGAGATATGTAATTCATGTGTCTGCATTTAAACCATCAAAGTGCTTTTAAAAGAGCTATTTGAAATCTTTGGAGCTTTACGAACCTTTAAAGTTCTTTCTTTGAAACGCGGGAATCACACACTGCGGAGGATAAAGATAGTCAAATACCAAAGGGCTAGGGGTGGGTCTCAGGCTCTACATCCGTGACATTTAACTTGCCCAAACTGAATTTCTCTCCTCTTTAACATCCCCTTCCAATTAGGACCGCAGGCTGCCACGCCATTCTCCCACCTCTGATGGCCCTCGTGGCAGCGCGGGCAGCCTGTGCCCCGCGCCCCAAACCGCAACCCCGGGTGTGCGCGGCCACCAGGTGGGCGGCGCGTGCGGGTCCGCAGGGGGCGCCCCTTCCCCGTGGCACGGAGGCGCCCGGCGGGGACCCGAGGCCGCGGGACGCGCGGCAGCACCGCAAGGCCGGGCAGCTTCAACCGCGGTGCCGGGCCCTCGCCCAGGGGTGACTCACTGGACCGGGCGGGCCAGGCCTACCCCACCCCGCCCCGCGCAGGGGATGCCTGGGCGCACTCGGGTGTGGGGACCTCGACCAGGTGGCTCGGGTCCTCCCCACCGTCCTCCGCTGCACCCGGCCCCGGTCCCCACGGAGCCGACCGCTCGGAAGGAGAGCGAGGCGCGGGGTCGCCCACCGTCGGACCGGCGGGAGGACCGGCGGGAGGACCGGCGGGAGGACCGGCGGCGCGCTCCGTGAGGCCGCGGCAGCAGCGCGCGCGTCCAGGGCGGTCGGGGTGGGGCCCAGGCAGCCCGACCCCGGCTGCGGGAGGGCCTAGGGGTGGGGCCGCCACCGGCGCCTGCGGTCCCCACTCGCCCACGGCAGTCCCCGGGGGAGCCGGGTCCCCAGCACAGGCCGGACGCGTCCGGGGCGACTTCACCCCGCCGGGCGGGCTCTGCTCCCCGCTGACCCGCCGCGACCCCCGCCCCGCCGGGGCGCCGCCTGCTGGTGGAGCGTCTGCGGAGCGCCGTCAGGCCTGGAGCGGGGACTGAGGCGGGAGCACGGGCCGTCTTTCCCCTCAGGGCCTGGCGGAAGCCCGTTTTCTGCGGGTAAGTAGAGGCCGGGGCTGTGGCGCTGCACCCCTCCTCGGCAGCTGCCTGTCCGGCACAGGTCTGTACACCCCAGCTCCGCTCCTGGGCGCCACCAGAGCCATCAGCTAACATGTTCCAAGTGTTAAGGGATGCTTTTTAAAAATACTGCTAGTTATATTTGAACACTGGCAGAACATGTAGCGTGCTGGGCTTCGGGTCTCCTTCCAGAGCAGTAAATGCAGTCAGTGCTGAGGAGACCCGGTTAAACTGCCCAGGCAGGTGTCTGGCGCGACCCCCTCCACGCCAGCCTGGCCCCCCTAAGTTCCCTCTCTGTCGGAATCTCCCCCTCGGGCCCAGGTCTGACCACTAGCAACCTAGTGACTTCCGGGTCACCACCGTGTCCTCTCCTGGTGACTTCAGCTATCTTCAATGACCCTCTCACTGACAGGGGACATCCCCCCTGTGGAAGGAAGGAAGGAAAGAGTCTCCCCTACAAGCTCCTCCCTTTCCTGTGCTCCCACCAGCAGCACTGCAACCCCCAGTGCTCCACTAACAAAAACCACTGGACCAATTTTGAGATCTTTCTCTCCCTTGCTCCTCTCAACATCAAAGTCAATATGATCCAAATCCTGCCAACCCTCTCCTTGAAATGTCACTCACATCCCCATGTTCAATGAAGGTTGAGTCTTGGAAGGCCAAGAGTGCGAGGAAGGGTGTTCCAGGCAAGGGAACAGCATGTGCAAAGGCAGAGACCAGCAAAAGCACCCAACCCTGGGAACTAGCCAGTGGCCTAGAGGTCCCTGCTGGAGGCCCCCCATCCCCGGCGGCCCAAATTTGCTTTAGCAGTTTGGTAGCCAACAACACCCCTTCTAGTTCTCTGCCCTACAAATCCTCCTCTCTCATTGGTTCTTAAATGTATCCGAGAGCCCTTGGAGGCCAGCGAAATTCTCTGTCTCCATCACTTCTTGGGGGAGCAATGAGCTTCCAAAGCCCGTCACCCAGGTGGAACACGACTTCGTGTACGCACACCTGAACATACTCCAGTCCCCCCTCGTGCGATTGTTTTGCCACTTGGTAAACAAGCCCGTGTCCCTCTTAACCTTTGAAGATTGGGACCAGGCCACTGCCTTACGCCACAAAAGAGGCCCAAGCACCCTTTTCCACTCGGCCTTTCCTCAAAATCTCAAGTACGCAGCGTCCCTGCCCCTCCACCGCCACCCACATCTGAGCCCCGCTCTGAACCTTGCCTCCCTGGAGATCTCGCTCGTGGGGTGGCGACAGGGTGTCACTTCAGTGTTGCTGAGACGGAAGGTGTGTCCGTGGAGAACGTTAGCGGTCACGCTCGCCACAGGCAGCAAGGCCTCTTCCTGGAGCAGCCTGGGAGAAAGGCCTGGCTGGGTGGTGTCTTTTTATCTGGGCACCTGTTCAGGGGAAATGACACAGCATCTGCAAATGCAAAAGGCCACATTGTGACAACTTGAGATCTAAGAATTCCCATGAGCCCGGAACTCTTTAGTATATACCTATTAGTAGTTTCCAGTTAAATACAGAGATTTTGGTAGCAGCCACCAGCCTTCCAGAAAATCACTCAGAAATGGAGAGATTTGACCTGAGACCTTGGCTCCTCCTATCACCATGGAAACGGATGTTGTAACCGCATGGATATAAAGCCAGTTGTTGACCAAAGAGTCTGGGGAGATGGCCCCTGGTCAGGCCCACCCCTGCCAGTCTGTGCCTGTCCTGCCTGGTTTCCTTCCTTCTATCCCAGCCTGTGAGCCAAAGGGCCACCGTTCTATAAAGGTTGCTCTGGGGTCTCCCAGGGGACCTCTTCCCCCACCCTCAGACTGGGAGATTTAGGAGGAAGAACAACAGATGGGACTAGCATTCTACCCTTCAGTAGCTGTGGACTGTTGGACAAGTCACATGCCCTCTGAGCCTCAGTTTCCTCTGCCCATCTTGTCGCCTGCGCATAGGAGATCAGGGACAGGAGAATGGCTTGTGAATTATAGAGCACTGTACAGATATCAAATATTATTATGATCATTGACTTCCCAACAGTCTCCAGGGGCTGGGGTATGAGCCAGTAACTTACAGAATAACAAGAATAATGAGTAACAGTCATGCGCTACTTACTGCTCTGAGGAGCGCTACTTCACATGGAGTACTTCCCTCCATCCTCCCATCGGCCCCAAGAGCGTAGACACCACTGGTGTCTCCATTTGCAGGTGAGGACGAGAGAGTGCAGGGTTTGCCAGTCGTGAGCTCTCGGCTCCCCCCAGTAAAGACAAAGCCCCCGCCACTGTTTGAAGAGTGTCCACCCGTCCCTAGCTGTGTCCTCACACCAACAATCTCCAGACAGCACGTGCCAGCCCTGCCAGGGAGCCCAGCGTGTTCCAGCACTTCCCCGTTCCCCCATTTCACCCCTTCTGCGCCTGGAGTCTGTGTCCTGCCAAGTGTAGAGGCCCATCGGGGTCCCGTAGGGTCATGGTAAGGAGTTCTGCTCTGGAGCCTAGAAGCAAGGCCCTGTCCCCAGTGGCTCAGGGGATCTCTCTGGGATATCTTATGCCATCAGCCAGAATCGTCTCGGGAGGCCACCCACTAGCCTTTAGAACGTGGGCTCCTGGAATCTTAGTGGATTTTTGGTGTGTCCTTCGTGTACTGTCCCTGCAGGACTAGGCGAGGGGTCATGTCAATGCCACACTCCTTGCCCTTATTCAGTGCGGATCAGACTGCCTGCCCATGCAGCCTCCTGCCATCTCCTCCCTGTCCCCTCGTCCTCTCTGTGGGTCTTCTGGCCACTCTCAGGGACCTGTTTCTGGATGCCATGGTGGGTGTTCCAGGCCCTGACCCGTCACACACCTCTCATTGCAACAGAGCCGGGCTTCAGCTGCTCTGGAGCAGCATCCCAGCCCTGGCTCCTTGCAAGGGGCCTGAGGATTCTCCTCTGACCCAAAGGCTGCGCCTTAGGCCAGCTGTGAGGCGCGCCGTGGGCTGACTTGGTTGGGCGTGCGGTATTTTTAAAGCAAAGCCCGCCTGTCATGTCACTGCAGGCACTAAATCAGGTGCACATTACTGGAGCCATCTCAGAGGAAGCGTATTGGCTATGTTAATAATAACAATGCACTCATAATGTACTTCTCAATTTGAATTAATTTCTGTAGCTAATTCTAGCTACTGAATGTCTTCATTTAAAATACACATATACATGTATTTTGTTCAGTATTTTAATTAGGCCCAAAGGAATATACTTTCAAATTTTGGTACACTTCATTTGTTATATTAATGAAAAGGCACTTTAAATCAAGTTTCAAGTTGATGTTTCATTATGTATGCTGTTCTCAAACGTCTCTGCAGGAGATTTACGTTGCAGGGAGTAACCACAAATACTGGCAGTGGACATGCTGTTAATTTAAAGTGTAAAGTTTCCTTTTGAGGTGCAGCAAGAATATAAGGTCACACTCTTCTCCAGTGAAGCTAACTTCCCCATAAAGTGGCTGCATGTTGAACAGAGGGTAGAAGCCCTGCACCTCCCCCTCCAGAGGCCCTGCCCAGCCAGCCGCAGAGCGACAAGACAGGACGGAGCCTGGACTGAGGGTTGCGTAGCTGACATTGACTTCAGGGCATCTGTGATGGGCAAGGGGAGGATTTGGGACCTGGGGGCCTTTGGGCTATGGAATGGCCAAGGTGTGGCTTAGATACAGGGTGTGGCTGTGGCTCATGCCACCTACACACGCACACGCACAAGCACACGCTCACACTGAGCAATGGTGATATAGTGCACGGCCTGTCCCCTAGTGACATAGATGGCCTCAGAGTTGGTGCTGGCCTCGCCCTGGGCTGCCACTGAACGTGTCCTGTGGCCCAGCCACCGTGCAAAGCATGTCGGCCACGTGCCGTCCTGCTGGATCTGCACAGCCCCCGTGCGGGAGACGGGGCCTCCCCCGTCCCCGTGTCTAGAGGAGGAGACCGAGACTCCAAGGCCAGTGAGTGACTTGTGAGGTTCGGGTGTGAAGTCAGGCCCAGGGCACCATGTCCCAGTGGAAGCAGCTTCTGCTGGAGACAGACCTCCCAGTCCCCACTGTTGTTGGGGTGTCATGACAGACTTAAGAGGTCACCCTGGGCTTAGTAGTTGAATAAGAAGACAAAACCAGTTAGAGGAGGGTGAGGCCCTGCTCCCTTCAACACTGTCCCCTGATACTCAGCCTTCAAATGTTAAGCTCCATTTGACACGTGGCCCGCACTAAATTTTACTTTAGTGCTCAGGAGCAGTTTGTTAGATATGTCCTCACCTCGGCAGGCTGAAAGCAACCTGCACAGGAGCGAGGTGACTGTTTGCAGACTGCCCGGAGCCCTTGGGCATGTGCATGGCTCCGCCATGGAGGGAGTGAGGACCGCACTGAGAGTAACAGAAACGCCCCCCCTTCCTTTACGTGGCCCGGCGCCTTATAAACACTGGGACAGACATTGCTGGTCCCTCACGGTGGACCTGCAGGTCGAGGTGCCGTCATTACTGCTGTTTTTCAGATGAGGAAACCACTTCTCAGAGAAGTTGAGCAACACTCCCCAAGTCACACAGCAGATGTGGGGTGACAGGACTGCAGGGAGCGAGTCCACAGCCTCTGTGGCCCGAACCGTGTGAGCACCCGCTTGCCGCTCTGCGCTAGCGTTTCCTAACTCCCCTAGTGACATGCGTGGGCTGGGGGGGCTCTATTTGACTTCCTGACTTCCTATAATGGAAAAGAGAGATTTCAGATAATATTCTGCATCTTAATTTTTAAAGAGAACTTTGAAATGTGCGGGCAAAATGGTATGCTTGGCCGGATGATCTTCAGAAGATCTTCAGAACCGTGTGCACTGAAACAGCCTCTTTATGGAAAGTGAAGATAAATTGGCAGTTTAGTGCACGGAAGGAGTGCTCCACAAAATGTCTGCAATTCATATTTGGTTTTTGTTTTGAGATAGGGTCTCACTCTGTCACCAGGGCTAGAGTGCAATGGCACCATTATAGCTCACTGCAACCTCAAACTCCTGGGCTCAAGAGAGGCTCCTGCCTCGGCCTCCCAGAGTGCTAGGATTATAGGCATGAGCCACCACGCCCAGCCTGGACTGACTTTTAAAATTATAATTAATAGTAACACATACTACTACAGTTTGCTGAGCACCTACTCCTTGTAGCCAGGTCGATCATGCCACCATTCCAGTTTATGCACTTCAGACTGCTGGCCTCTCAGGCCATTCACACTGGCCTGTTTGGCCAAGGACCATGTCAAACTCTTTCTCACCCCAGGGCCTTTGCACGTGCTAGTCCACCTGCCTGGGCCGCTCTCCCCTGGGCGTTGTGTGCGTAGGCCCCTGCCTTGCTCCGGAACTGCAGGAGGCCATGCCCCTGGAATGCTTTCACATGGCATTGGCTTTTTCTCCCTAGCACCGCCCCCCCCAGAATCCTAGAATTACATTATCTATTTACTTGTTTATTTTCTTTCTGTCCCATTTAGTGTTGCCAGATAAAATGCAGGATGCTCAGTTAAATTTGAATTTCAGATAAACAATGAATATTGACACTTATTCTGAGATTAATTGTTTATCTGAAATTCATATTCAGCCGGGCATCTTGTGTATTTATTTGTTAACTGTGATGACCTTATTCTCACCAGCCCAAAGGCTGCATGAGGAGCTGCTCTGGTCTAACAAGTTACTCCCGGGGCCCGTCCACGGCAGGTGTCAGTAGTTATTGACTGAGCACACCTGGCAGGCCGTAGGTGGCACTTCCAGCCCCATCTCACCCACACCACAGCCTGTCCCCCTTCCAGATGCCACCTAGGGCGGTGCTGTCACTGGCCAGGCCACTGTGCCCCACGTCCCCAAGCAGCACACCAACAGGCCCAGCCACCCCCACTCCCCACTGTCAAAGACTAGAGTCCAGAGCAGGTCAGCAGAGGGTCGAGGGATCATCTTTGAGATACTTAAAACTGGGCAGAAAACAAGAGGATTGGGGGGAACGAGTCTTAGGAGATGGAGCTGGACCCGCAGTGTGGGTAGGTGATTTGGGGAAGAGGGGGCCATGAGATGGGCGAGAGCACAGGCAGAGAGGTGACAGGTGTCAGCAAAGAGGCAGCAGGTATGACCTCGTAGGGACATCATCCATTAGAGGTGCACGTTGCCATGGAGACCAGACACATGGGCCACTGGCCAGGGAGGCAGGAACAAAGTGGCTGCGGGGACGATGTCAGAGGAGAGCCAGAGAGTTCAGAGGCGCCCCCGTGGCTGAGCGGGGACCAAGGGTTGCAGATGGCTGCCCGGACGTCTGACAGAGACGCCAGTGAGGGAAGGAAGGAGAGGCCAGCAGCTGTGACTCCAGTGGACAGGAAGAGTTCAGGAGAGTTCCAGAAAGACGTCAGGTACATCTGGGTAGCTCTTCAAGAGGCAGCATCTCCCGGTACGTGGCCAGTGCCCCAGGGAACGTGCCTTTCCCTCGGTGCTGGGCTGATGCTGCACAGAGACCCAGGCGGCGATGCTGGGCTGGGAGCAGCTGTCCCAACCCCACAGCCCAGTGCCACCTCCCGGGTCTAGCTCCCACGCAGGGAGCCTGATGACAGAGGCCCATGTAAGGGACACGTCAAAGCCCGGAGGGAGCTACACTCGGCCCCACGGGACCCTCCGCCTCCGCCCTGCAGGCCTGGGCGCCGTGCAGAGCAGGGAGTGGCTTGCCACCGTCCTAGCACACGTCTCCCGACTCTGCCCCACGCTGCCCCACACACCGGTGGCCGACTTTCCGGGCCGGGAGAGCCCACCCCCAGCTGTAGGTGCCGAACACTGGGTTTTCTTACATTTTAAGAATTAGGAAATAGAAATTTCTGAGACATAACCAGCCCCAGGTATTGACAATTCTGAGTCTTGATAATAACGTGTGTTTGCTACTCACCTGTCACGTTGGAAGAACCCCCTTCAGGACACTCGGTTCCGCCCTTCCCTGCACCCCGACTCTTGCTCTCCCATCCGACCTCGGCCCTCCCGCCGAGCTGCCCTTCCCATGCTCTGGCTTTTGGGAACTGCCTCTTGGCATCTAGAAGGGGACTCTGCACAAGCCTGAGCCTGGCCTGAGGAATCCCTACCCTGGGTCCTGTTTGGGGAGGCTTGCTGGGGGCCCAGAGCAGTCAGGGCTGGGCTGCGGGGACGCCAGGGCCTGGGAGCAGCGACCGGCCACCACGGGCCCTCAGCAGGCCACACGGTGAGCCCCGGCACCTGCGACTGCAAAGGGCTCAGCCCCGCGTCTTGGGCTGGAAATAACAGGAAGCTAACGCTTGGCCAGCCCACGTGTCCGGTCCCAGGTGACAGCGCTGCACCAGCCTCTGCGTTATTCCTCAGAAAGCCCTGCGGCCCGGAGCCAGAGCTGTGACTAGAGCACGCATACCACACACGCGTGTGCGTGGGGTGTGTCAGGTTGGTTAAATGTTCAGTTCCTACACTGTGGTTTTCTCTTGGCCTTGGCGACTCAGAGATGTGAAGTTTGAAACCCCTATTTTAAGAGATTGTGACCCAGGCCCAGACAGCCACGAAATGGCCAGTGGGAGACAATTCTTCCTGAAGAAACCCGGCTCCACCACGGGCCCTGCCTCTGCGTGGCTTTGCAGTGGCCGGGAGGCCGGGCCAGGTCGCAGGGCGCGGTGAGGTCTCACCAGAGCCGCTGGAAGCCACCGAATGATGCTGACGACAGGAACGTGACTTCAGAGGGCAGGGGCCGCAGGGCAACCCAGCTGGAAGCAACATCTGAAAGGAGAAAAGGTGTGTGGGGGGATGCTGCTTATTGAAGGATAATTGCCATTTAGTTTAGAAAAAATACAAATTAACACATTAACTGCATGTGAGTTGTATTTAACTCGTGCTAGTTTTGAGCCCGGGGCCTCGTGAAGCATATGTGACTCACACTTTGGGAGTGTGGCTCTCCTTGGGAGCCACAAAAACTATTTTTCAAGTTGCATATAACGCACACACAGAAAACTATTATAAATGACAAGTTTTTCATTAAATTAAAAAGGATCATTTTATTTTCAAAGTTTTGATTCTATTTTCCTAATAAAACACCATGGTCCCAAGGAAAAAACAGCTTTTTTCCAGTTTGGCCATCAGTGTGTTAAAGGAACCAAATAAAAATGGGTAACCCCACCTGCTGTGGGGAAATTGTATTTTGCAGGATTCGCTTCCAGATCACATTCTTGGCATGCAAACATGCATGTGTGTGTGTGTGCGTGTGTGTGTGTATGTGTGTGTGTGTGTGCATGTATATGCATGAAAGGGCTTTCATTGTTCTGGAATATACTTTTCGTATTTAAAAATAAATGCTTCCATGTCCCCCGATTTACATCTACACCTAAGTCCATCGTGTGGGAATACCATTTCCTCAGCCGCACATGGGGGGGGGGAGCTGACCCATCATGCATTTCTGGAGCGGGATGAATTGTCCGTGCCCCAGCCCTGCCCAGGACAGGGGGGTCCCTACAGTGGATGCAGAGACCCTCGGCCGACCCTTTCCCTGGGAGGGACAGCCCCACTCTCACCTGAGGCTGATCGGCAACCTTGACTCGATGACCCAGGTGTGACATGTTTAGATTCAGGTTTTCCGGGCGCTGCGCTAACTGGTGGCAGACCTGAGCTGGCTGCAGATGAGGGCGGGTTGTAAGAGATGTCGCTGGCAACAGAGTGCAGCCATGCAGGCTCTCCAAAATGACCTGTGGGGTCAGGAGGTCATTGGTCCAGCGATCTGTATTGCAGGTAAAGAGACTGAGGTCCAAAACATAAACCTGAGGGGAGAAAGGAAAAAAGTGACAGAGGGTTTTTTAAGAAAAGTGAATATAACTCAAACAGAGTAAATTTTTATGAAAGATTAATATTCTGGTGGAAAAATTGACGAGAGACACAAATAGAAAATACTCAACAAACGAATATAAGTGGGTTAAGAATATATAAAAAAAATCAATCTTGCTGATAAGGAAATGAAAACAAAACAAACATCTTTTTTGTCTAAAATTTGAGGGTTCAAGGAGCTACATCCTTTCTCAGGCTCCTACTGGGATTTTCAATGGCTCGAAGTTCCCAAAAGATTGCCTTAGCCACAGGTCCCAATATCTTAAAAAATAGTCATATTATTTGATACATTGTTTTTAGTCCCTGGAATGTGTCTTAATGAATTAATTAGTGATAGCCATGAAGATTTATCTTATAGGGTGTTTACTGCAGCATTTTTTATGATGGTGAAAATGTGGAAAAGACATAAATGTCCAACAATTGGGGATTGGTGAAATAAATGGGGCCGTGGGCAGCCACTAAGGCTCAAATATTAGAAACATTAATGACATGAAGAAGCTCATGATATAATAATATTTAAAGTTTGCTTATAAAATCAAATACTCTTAAAGTGGATATTTCTGGGTACCAGAATTACAGGTAATTTTTATTTTTAATTTTTGTCTCTACACTCCCATACTTTTCAAAATTTCTACAACGGACCTACTTTTAACCTCTTTTTATGTATTTATTTCAGGACATTATGAGGGCACAAACATTTTGGTTACATTTTATGGCTTTGCCTCCCCCAAGTGAGGATCAGAGGCATGCCCTTCCCCCTGCAACGCTCACCGCGTCCATTAGTTGTGAATTTACCCCCAACGCCCTAATCCCTGGGGAATATTACTACCGTGTGAGCACCATAGTGTCGATCAGTTAGTGCCAATCTGATGGCAAGAACATGTGGAGCCTGTTCGTCCAATCTTGTGATACTTCACTTCGGAGGATGGGCTCAAGCTCTATCCAGGAAAAGACATATATTAACCTCTTATCTTAAGAAAAGGACAAAGAAGGGCGGGTGCTGAAAGGGGGCTGTAGGGACTAAAGAGAAAAACTGTTTTCGAGATTATTTGCTAACTGCCATCTGCCCTTTAGCCTGTTAGCCACGGGGTCAGGGTCAGGGCCATCCATGGTCAGGGCCATCCTTCCTGCCTTGGGCCCTTTGCAGTGTCTGGCACCCATGGCCGGGGCCCGGGCTGGTGGGGGAGGCAGCTGGTGGGCAGAGCCTGCAGGAAAAGACAATGTCACAGGCCAGGGGCAGCCTGCCGCCACCATCTTGCAGCTGGTTCAAGTACTACGTGGACAGGCTGAGTGGATTTTCGTGAATCTGAAAGGTCGTTGGCCCCTGCTTCCTCTGCCATGTTTCAAGACTTTCTTGTTCTTGGGACTCTGGAGTTTCATTTTTCTGGCATCACACCCCCGGCCCTGCCCTCAGAGCAGTGAGCCGTCTGTGCCGCTGGCTTTAGTGGGCTGCAAGGTGCTTGCCCTTCGTCCCCTCCCACTGCTCTGGGTGCAGTCGCCTTCCGCGCCTCACGCTGACAGGTCAGCTCTCGGCTCTCAGGGCCACACATCCGCTTGCACAGGAAGAGCAGCAGCGCGGGGCACGGAGCAAGGGCGGAGGACGGCACAACTCCCCGTGAATCCTAACGACATTAAGTAGGAGGAGATGGCAAAGAGGTGACAGCAAAGGAACAAACAGGCACCAGGGAAGCCCGTGGTGGTGTTGAGTGCCCCCCAGATACTCAGCAACCCAAGACACCGAAGTCAGAGGTGCCCAGGAGACCAGGGAAGCCCACGGCCCCTCTCCCAAAGGGGTCACGCTAGCCAGGAAGCTGCGTTCGGGGCAGGTGACGCGGACGCTCACTCATCTGAGGTGCAGGAAGGAAAGGGCACATTCCAGGTGAGGCACACACAGCAGCCTGACCCGTGGCTCTATGGATTCCATTCCAGGAGAAGGAATGTGCAGAAGGACACCCGGGCCCAGGCGAGGGGGAAGAACGGCCCAATTCTAAGTCTAAATCACGTTAAAGGCAAGTGGAAACAAACACGGCTGGCCTGTAAAACGTATGTTCCTCATAGGAAATCCCATAGGATCTGTTCAGCTGGGACAAAACTTGGACATTTGTCCCC
This sequence comes from Microcebus murinus, assembly GCF_040939455.1. NCBI lineage: Eukaryota > Metazoa > Chordata > Mammalia > Primates > Cheirogaleidae > Microcebus > Microcebus murinus. Next base: position 9,523,818 of record NC_134108.1, read on the forward strand.
ACTGAGTGCGCATCTGCTCTGTGCCAGCCCCCCTTCCAGGCTCTGTGGTGAGCACCCCGCCCACCCCCAATTCTTGACCATGTGGATGCTGAGGGAGGTTAATGGTCCCCATGCAAGGCCTGGAGGCTGTGGTAGAAATAAGGGACGAGCATCGTCACACAGAGAAAGAGATGCTGGTGGCATCTCCCGGGCTCTGGCCGCACCAAGAGGATGGCCTGAGAGCCACCAGGCCCAAGCCGGGGAAGCAGCCCTGGCCAGCCCCCGGGAGGCAGCCACCGATTAATTGGCTTCTGCCTGTTTCTAGTGGTGGCCATTTGAAGCCATCTAACAGCTCAGTTCCTGAGAAAGTTCCAGCAGAGGCCCCGATTGCCCTCTGGAAGGCTAATTAGTCCCCGAAACGGAGCATCTGCAGGCATGTGGGACAGGGGAGCCGGCAGCCGGCGCCAACGCACGGACGGCATGGGGCTGCCTTCTGATGGCTGTTTGAAGGTTGCTCCGCGTTTGATTGACAAATGCCACATGTCCCTGACGCAGGGCTTTAGCCTCTTCTCTGAGCTCTCTCTTGTTCACCTCTAAAACAGATTCCTCCTGGCTTTGATTTCACATATACGGTTTTGTCAGCCCCTGTTCTTTAAAGGGAGGAATTGCTCGAGTCCCAGCGCCTCTTCCCCACACGCGGCCAGAACGCTCACTCCCGGCTCTAATGACTGCGCCCGAGTCCTCCCGCCCCGCCCTGCAGGGGACAACCGCACGGCCACGGCTCCACTCGCCCTCCTCCAAGGCTGCTGCTCGCCTGCTGGGGACAGCAGCTGGGGATGAAAGGCTGTAACTGCTGTCATTAGGGCCCCGGAAGCCCAGGGGCGCGACAGACTGGGAGGCGAAAGGCGCCTGATGGGACACAGCCTGGGTCTCAGTGGCCTGGCTGTGTCGGAGGGTGTGCCGGGGCTCAGGTCCAGGGCCGCCAGGGCCACTGCACCCCACGTGGCCCCCAGGGACTGCACTCCCCCGGCCCCCCGAGCGGACCCCGCCCTGGCTGCCCAAGTCCTGCCCTTTCTTCCTCGTCCTGTCTGAAGCCCAAACAGCCGTGGCCCTCAGCGTCCCCTCGGCGATGTGACAGCCGTTATTAACTGGTGCCCTCCTCCCTCCCCATCTTCAGCCCCCACCGGCCTTCTCTTCTCCAGGCAATTCCGGAAACTTCTAATTGCTTTTATCAATCTTCTCTGAGAGGCATGCTGCAGCTGAGAGATCTTATTTCCCGCTCGCTTCCGCGGCTGGAAGGGCTCGGCCGGGAGGGCACACTTGCTCCTGAAGGGTAATTTGAGGTGCAGGAGAAATTAGAAGCCGGTAAAGCTGTCACGGAGCACAAGTGACAAGCCCATTACCATGCTCTCTAATGACTGCCTGAATGTTTCCCTTCATTTTGTCAAAAATAACATCCTCATCTCTGCACGACGCCCAGCACCTGTCTGTCCCTCGCCTTCCCTGTCCCCAGACACGGCTTCTCCGCTCTGTGGGACTCCTGTGTCTTGCTCCCGCCCTTTAGTAGGGACCCCCTCTCTGTCATCCAGCCGCTTCACCCCAATTCGAGGGTCCTGAAGCCCCATCTGGGAGCACCCCGGGACCACCGCTGCCCCCTGGGGGGGGATGCAAGCCACCTGCTCTGCAGACGCTAGTTGGGGGGGCAGCGCTCTGGGGGCCCCCATGTGAGGAGCAGCCTAAAGGCTTAGTGGGCCCAGAAGCCGATGCTAGCACAAGCTGACCCCGCACCATCCGCCGGACAGCATGAGCCTGTGGACAGTGGGTGCCACAGGGCTTGGGGGTGCAGAGGGAGGACGCAGAGAGGCACCGGGTGTTCTGCTGGCGGCTGAGGAGGGGAGAGTCCGGGTGGGTCCTGGCCTGGAAGCCTGGCGGCTGTGTACTCAGCTGCCACCCTCCCAGGTCCCAGCCTGTCTCCTACACCTGGGTTTCCGTCGTTCTGTTGGGTCCATGAGCTACTCGATGTCCTTCTGCTAGGCCCCCTTTCTGCTTGAACGAGCCCATGTTGGCTGCAGTTGTGGGCAACCGAGGCCCTGCCTGGACCTGCCAGCTCCCTCCTGGGCTGCCGGAAGCATCCTGGGCCTGGGGGGACCCTCAAAGCCCCAGAAAGTGGGGTCCAAGAGCCCGCCTCACCCCCCACTCCTCTGCAGCACTGGGGGAGAACCCTCGCTCCAGAGCCCCGTGGAGGTGGGCCTGGCGGCGGCGTATGGCGAACACTCCTGCTTCGTGTGGTGACTGCGGACTCCTGAGTCGTGGACGCCAGCGGAACCCCCTCTTCCACCGCACGAAGGTTGTAGCTGTCGCCTCGCTGCGCAGATCAGCGCGTGCCAGTCACAGGGGCCCCTCGAGGGTGACGAGAAGCTGGCCTTGACCTGGAGGTCGCCCAGACCACCCTGCCGTCACACATTGGCCCATCACTGGGTATTGGGGAGCAGCTTCAGAAAAGGGAAACGCTCATTTTTTCCATCTTCATGTGAACTGAGGGTTGTCAGGAGACAAGGCCCAGACTGCTAGGCCCTGAGCAAATGGCCGTGGTGGGGGACAGGGTGGTGTTCTTTCTGGGCTGGTGCAGACAGGAGTCGAGGGGGACACCAGGCCTCCGCACCCCTGCCTGGGCCGCGCGTGAACCGTCGCAGGCAGTTCCCGAGCCCCCACCCCGGTGCGGCCGTCCTGCACGTGGAGGGAAGGGGCGTTAGGGACCTAGGTGCTTGCGATGTCCCGACAGCTGGTCTGGCGGCAGTGCTGGCTGGGAGAAAGACTCCAGGAGAAACGCCCGGCCAGCGGAGGAGGCAGGCAGCCAAAAGGGGTGCGGAACCCGTTCTTTGCTCACCTGGGGATTACAGCCTTAGGAGCCCCTCGGAGTGGAGAACTGGCCACCGGTCGCTGCGTCCTGCAAGGCCACCTGTGTCTCCGGGACGCTGGGGCCCGCAGAGCGGGGCGAGTTGGGACGCAGGCCACCGCGGATCTGTCCCCAGCGCCCGCCTTCCAGGTTTATCCCACTGACTTGCAACCTGAGGAAGCCGGTGGCTCCCTCCCTGGGGTGGACACGCCCCCGTTCTCCTCGCGGGCCCTCGTCCTCACCCTCAAAGCCCCAGCCAGCACCCCGCGATTCAGGACTCGTGGCAGCGGATGTCACAGCCCCCGGTACAGAAACACGGCCAGAGGACCACGCCCACCGCTAAGAGAAAACACCATGCGGTGTTGAATGTCATTTTCTTGATTCACCCATTTTTGAAGAGCAAAGTGGAATTATTTTTTCATGCCTGAAAAGAGGCAAGATTGCTGGTCACCTAGATGTGCGTCCCTCAAGGCTCATAAGCCACGTGCCTTGGGAACCCCCCAACCAGAACCGGGCCTTCGAACCTCTTTCCTGAGGACCATCTCCGAGGGAGCGGCCGCAGCCTTCCAGATGGGGCTTGGAGGTGGGGAGGGCAGTCCTGCTCCACCCTGGCATGAGCTCCCCCTTGCGGAATCCAGGGGACACCGAGTGGCATCTGGGGACAGTCCCATGGACTGGCCCCCGCTGATGCTATCTCCTCGAAGCCCTCTCTGCCCTGGGACCCCACACAGGCCCCGGCCTCCCCCGCTCTCCCCTCTCCTCACCCACACTCCTTCCTTTCGGCCCTGCCCGCCGTGCTCCCGGGTGGGGTCTCCTATCCCCCCGCCCACCCTTGGCAGCCTCGGGTGCTCCCAGGTGCCACCGACTCCAAAAGTCCCTGGAGGTTTCCTGTTGCCATTGCAACAGATCCCCGCATGCCTGCTGGGTAAAGCCACGCGGATTTATGAGGTTACCGTGTGGGTGGTCCAAGTCCCACGCAGGTGTCCCGGGGCTGGACTCAGTGGTGGCTCCCAGGCTGCACTGGCTGAGGCCGAGGCCTCCGCCTTCCTGCAGCGGCTCCCTCTCGCGCTCTGCCTCCCCTGGGCTCCCCAGGCCCTGGGCGCTGTCCCCTTCCCAGCCAGTGCCCAGTGACCTTCGTTGCCCTTTGCCCCCAGGCCCAGCCTTCTCGGATTTGCCCTGTCAGGACGTCAAGGCCACTCTGAGCCACCTGAGCCTGGACTCAGTCTCCCTTTCGTGCCACGGGAACCGCACTCTGCCCGCCACCACTCCCAGCAGGCCCCAGGGGCCCTGGTCCTGCTCTCCAGACCCGCGTCCCTCCGCTGAGGGGCCGATTCTCCTGTCCCCATGTCTAGTCTTCGCAGCTTGCCAGGGCCACTGCTGAACTCTCTCTCTCGGCTTCTCTGAGATTCTAGAATGCCCGGGATCTTTCATAACTCTCCTATGCGGTAACAAGCCCTCTGCTGGGAGAGAAGCTCCTCCCTTTCTTAGCCCTGTCCCTTCTCAAGCTTCCCAGGCGCCCAGCCGGGCTCCTCTCCTGCGTCCTCCCAGGGCCCCCGCCCGGGCTCTGCGGCACACTCCGTCCTGCCCGCTGACCGCGTGCAACCGTCAGGCAGGGGAGGGCGCTCGGCATCGTGGGAATGGACAAGCAGGTGGTTTATTAAATGTCTGGTACGTGCCAGACCACTGTGCTATGCTGAAGGGGACGGCAGAGGACGTGAGGCCAGCAGCCCTGAATCACGGTCCCTCGACAAGACACCTGCCCTCCTGGAAGACCCAGCAGGGTCTTGCACCCCTTGGGAACCCCGGGGGTCATGTTTCCCTGACTCCCATGCCTTGGAGGGGTTGGGGTGGGTCAGAGCTCCCCCTCCGTCCTGGAAATAGAAAACAACAGACTTCTCCCCTCTGGCTGGGTAGAGGAAGCTGGGCAAGGCTTGGCGGAGAGCGATCTTCAAGGGTGCAAGTGCAACACCCGAGCGTCGGGCTGCAAGCAATTTACAGCACTGCAGATCTCACCGATTAACAAGGGCTGTTAGAGACAGATTCTGGGGAGGTGGGAAGAGATGCCAGTTCCTATCAAGATTTGATTGCTCAGTATTCTGAGCCCCCAAAGTAATATATCAAATTTAATTTTTGAAAACAGGGCCGAGCGAGATGAACTTCCACTAATTAACACAACCCAATTTTTTTCCAGATGTATTCCAATCTCCTACTACCCACACGGCAGACATCAAATGCTAAATGCGGGGAGAGGGGATTGCACATAAAACGTTGGCTGCGAGAGGCCTTCACTCTGAGCTCCCCTTTGGAACCGAAACTCCTCGTGACAAATCACTGTGGCTCCTCGCCACCAGGAGTCTTCTCCCTTCAGATCTTATGGCCAAGAGAAGCGCTGGCCATATGTTCACACCATTTGGTGAAAACACACTGAACCAACAAAACACGCATTCCGCTTATGGGTAAATCTTTTTTATCGTGCTAAATGTATTCATCTTAACCGTGCTAAAATACACCCCGTCATTCCCCCCCCCCCCAGGAACAAATAAGCTGTCCTACGAGACCAGCACTTTCATAGCCCTGAGCCAGACACGAGCAACTGGTATCCTCCCCAGATGTCCTTTGTCACTCGGCATTCCTCAGGTGTCTTCTAAGTCCCAGTGGGTGAATGAAAAGTGAAACACGAGAGAAAAGAAAATGCTATGAAATTAGAGCCCTAAGTGGCGTCTGACAGGGGCACCAAGGAGGCCATTCACTAGGTGCAATACCTCAACAGCCCCAAGACAGTGACGCTCCCAAGAGCCCCGGACTCAACACAGGGCTGAAGGTCACGCCAGGTCCTGGGGACGGGCCCACTCCCTGCACAACTATGAATCTCAGTTTTAAAAGTTAGCCAGCAGGTTAACACTGATGGCATAATTCGAATTTTTCATAAAGAATCATTTATGAAAGCCTATGGGCCCGAAGTACTTTTGAAGAAATTTAAATTCTAATAAAACTTCTGCGGTGTACTTGAAGATTCTGGTGGGCAGAAAATTCATCTGGCGTGCCTTGGGAACCTCAGCGGCCCCCAACGTTTTTGGCACCAGGGACCGGTTTCATGGAAGACAGTTTTTCCCCGGGGGTGGGGAGAGGCACGGAGTTCGGGTGGTGATGCCGGTGACGGGGAGCGGCTGTAAATACAGATGAAGCTTCACTCACAGGCCTGTTGCTCACCTCCTGCTGTGCAGCCCGTTCCTAAGTTTCGTGGAGGTCAATTTTTCTACAGATGGGGGTGGGGAGGGGACGGCGAGGGGTGGGGGTGGGGTGCAGAGCTCAGGTGATGCTCTGCCCGGTTCCCAGCAGGGCAGGGACCAGTACTGGGCTGCGGCCTGGGGCTTGGGGACTGCAGCACTAGGGACTGCAACCTGAGCTGCTCACAGGACTTCACACAGACCTTGGGCTTGAGAATGAGAGGGGAGGTCCAAGAAGTCTTGCAGGTAAGAGACCTTAACACCAGCTGCTTACACCGGGGAGGGGATGGTAATTATATTTACTTCTCAGCATGAAACATATGGAGGAAGCCCTGGAGATTCCTGATGATAGCAAGGAGAGACCCTTGGAAGAGCCTGCTATGCAAAGGCAGTGTTGCCTAGCTTTCCCGATTTGGGCTTACATTTAAACAAAGTCATTTTAGTAGAGGCACAGATATAAAGTGAGCATATGCATCTAGTATTAACAAAAGACTCCTCTCTCCCTCTGATCTGTGGCCAACGTACATCGCAGCTTCTGTTTTGAAAGTCCCTGGTCTCCTCTGGATTTTGCATAAAGCTGAAAACATTTCTCGGGTACATACACATTCTTGGTTTCAGCTTCGTTCCAGCTCGGCATGTCACTGTTCCAACACACGTCAGCCTATGCTTCTGTTTTGGAGGCTGGGTGTAATGACATTCTATACTTCTTGAAGCCACTAATAGCCGTGCAATTCCTTCAAGTGCAAAAAACATCCAAATAGGAAGTAACCACCACTAACTGGGAAGCAATGTTACAAAGGCCGTGGTTCTTGCCTGGAGGAGCTGTATGTGGTGAAGGCTGTCTCCAGGGAGCTACATCCAAGTCTAGGTTACCTTCATTCTTTGGGAAAATTTATTTTATAGATGCTGGGCTAGCTAAATACCAAAATTATGCATAAGATCAAAGTTCCAGCTTCATTTACCTGATTTTAATCCTTCACAGAGACGAAGAGCATCCTGAATTCCACTTCCGCAGCCCACAGAACCACAGCCCATCTCCAGCGGAGTGGGAAGAGCGTGGCTCCTTTTCCTTACGGAAGCTCTCTCTGCTGTGTGCAAGATGGTACGAATCAAGTAAAACTCTGTGATCTGCTGCCTCCCATGTCTGGCCCTTGAAAGGTGTGACAAACTACTTTCTTTTAGAAAGTCAGGGTGGGTCGAGAGAGATCCACTTCCCCCAGGTCTGAAAAAAAGTTCCACCATCACGGTGTGGAACATCCCAGACTGACACTGGGTAGAGAAATGATGCCAAATCCCTCTTGGCACCGAACAGGCAATCCACAGACTAAGCCCTTGAGGCTTTTGTAAGAAAACCAAAACTAATCAAGTCACACAAAGTGTGTGACTGCTTATGAAAATGGGAAGATACTCTCCTAGGGCTCATTTTTAGCTTGTGTGGCACACACTTTAGGGCACTGGCCACAGGGAAGTGTGTACGTATGTATGCCTGGGATTAATACACGTGGTCATGTGTGTTATAAGACCTTTATATACATCATCTAACTTGATCCTCACCAGTCCTGTAAGATGAGTCTTCTGCCCATATTATGAGTGAGGAAACACAGGTTCAGAGAAACTACTTTGCTCAAGGTCAAAGAGAGCAAGCAGAGTCTGTGCTGTTGCTGTCTTCTTCAATGAGGACATCTTAATTTCAGTTTAAGGAACAAGATTGCAGGAACATGGCAGTGTAGGAAGGAAGTCAGCCGTGCTCTCTGCCTGATGCAGGTGTTTTCCAAAGCTCTGCATCACGCTTAGAGAAGTTATTAAAAAAAAAAAAGAGTTCCAAGGTTAATTTGGTCAGGAAATGCTTGGGATAAGCAGGCATGTTTTCTGCCTTTACTATGGTGATATGGATTACAGATCGCCCAAAGGAGAGTATGTAAGGAGATGTTTTTGAGATCCCTTCTGTTTCTTAGAATACATTTTGGAAAAAGTTGGAGTAAAACTTCAGTCCCTGAAATCAGGTTTGGGAAGAACATGAGTCTCCCATTTTTGGGACACACTTGATGATCACCTCCCTGCCCGCACCCTCTGCCAACTTTCCCTCGGGGTTCCTAAGTGGATTACTGTGGCATTTTGGAGGATTGCATGACTTGGACCATCCTAAAACCAAACCAGGACGGGGAATCTGTGGGCGGAAGCTGTGGACGCCACAGGCACACCTGACAGCTTGGACTTCAGAGCAGGCCTGGAATCAGGTCTTTGTCAGGCTCGGTCAGTTCCTGCGTTTCTGCAGGTTGGGCACGTAGCTGGGGGGGCTTTTATCCATCCACTTAGGACTCAAAAGCACCCACCCGGGAGCCCGAGCAGGACTGGAACTAGATATTCTCCAGGAACATTTCAGAGCTGGGAGGGGCCTCAGAGACGCCTGTGGGGCACACAGGTAAGTCTGTGGGCCATGCCGCAGGTGACACTAATTAAGTCTTCTTGATTTTAGTTCAGAACTCTTCTCACCACCCTGATTTGCAACAGCTAGAGCCTTACTCTATTGCTTATGTCAAAAATGAGTGTTTTAGATGCGTAAACACTGAACATTCGGAGTATTTTCAAAGCAAAAACACTATTTGGAAGACTAGTCTATTTCTATAATTATCTGACATGAAAGACTAGAACCTAACTGCAACAGGGCTGTTGTTCATTGATGACTCCTCGGAGTCTAGAGCAGCTTGGCACTTATGTAGTACGCGCTCAATACATCTCTGCTGAATTCATGAATAGTGCGGCCTCTTGGCAGATTATATGCTGCTACCAAAAGTATTTATCAAAGTCTTAAAAAGCTTGCCTGACCATGAAGTTACAGTTTACTTCCAGGTTTTCCAGGGTGGTGCGAGGGGTGCGGGGTGGTGGTGAGCAGGGCCTTAGGCAGCTGGGCTGCGGCTGTCCAGGTAAGGAAGAGAACCTGAACTTAGCAAGAACATGGGTTGTTTGGACTGTCCATTTTGGGTTCATTTGTAATACTTTGTTTCCTTGCAGGTGAACAGATATAGGAACTGGTATATATGGTTTGATAGAAAATGAAAGATTTCCAACAGTTTTTAAATGGATGGATTTCAGGGCAAAGGCTATCTTCTTTTCATAAAAAGAGGTAGTTAATAGCTTACATTGTATGAGACTGCCCACATCCCCTTTGAAAAATCATTCTCTGTTATAACTTAAAAAAACAGCTTAACTAGTCTTTGAACAGGCACCTTCATCAGGAAAAACTGATTCTGTATCATCTCAACCTCAAACAAAACATTCTGAATAGCTACTGCTGAGCAGATGCCACCCAATATCTCTTATGTGACATTAAAAAAATTCACTCAAATACCAACAGATTCAACTTTATAGCACCATTCCAAAATACTAAACTTTCTTTGCACCTTTATTTTTCTTTTTTGGTACACATTTAAAGTATGGGCATCCTGTAAATTTCTGAAAAGCCTCATAGAAAAAAAAAACAACTAATTTTTAGGACAAAGCAATAACTCAGTTTATAGGCAAGATGATCTCAAGCAGGCTGTAAATTCTTCATGGGCTTCTGTAAGTCTTGATTGTGGGGTGAGAATGTAGAAAGGGTGCTACAGTCTTCCTGGATTATTCTAGAGACTGAGTTGCATATCTGCATATAAAAACTTGTTGCTCAATGGTCAGATTCTGGGTATCAGTTATAACTCAAACCACGATAACAACAATCTTTTGTAAAGATTTTACTCTTCTGATTGACAAAAGAATTAGATATTGTATACACCTTTTATTCATAGTCTGTAAGAGAGAAATCAGAATAGTATTGAATTCCCTCTTACAAATTTCCATATTTTAAGCTTGGAGCACTAACGTCTGTTCTTAGCAAGCAGATGTATTTAAAGTAGAATTATAAATGGTTTTTTAATTCAACATGTATTTGGCTGCCATTGTTTTGTAAGAAGACTGTTTGACTAAGTAATGTGGGAGTTGATAGATGAGAGGCTGCTTGTGGAAAAAATTATTTCTTTCCTTGTGACACCAGAGAGTCATGTCTCACACTGATTGTAACTACATGTTCTTGTCTAACTCGCCCATGTCACTGGGAGGGATGAGAACAGGATGGGGGGATGGCCGAGGGCCGGGGTCCCGAGTGTGCTGTGTCTGAAGAGGGGTGAGAAGAGGTAGAGTCGGAATCAGGAGGGGTCCACCAACGGCGTAATTGTGCAGCAGTTTCAAAGAATTGATTGTTACACAATAACAGTCAATGACCCAGGAAGAAAAAGTTTAAATTAGAAGTAACTAGTATTAAAAAGCTACTGTGCACCAGGTAGGAAGGAATATGAGAATAATAATATGCCCTGAAATAGAAATAATCACTTTGCACTATGTACACCACATACAATATAACATATTCTCTTTAACATTGCACAATATAAATATTATACATGGTGGAGTAAACTAAATGCAAAACTTTGAGGCACACAGAAGAAACATGGAATAGATTGAACTTTGATTAAAATTAAGATGGCGTTAGTAAAAGGCAGAATGTTACATTTTCAGGCCAGTAAGCTTTTGAGATCTCACCTCAAGTGGGGTGGCAGCCACATCCCATATATACTGAAAATTATCATACCTCAATGTTATTAGAGTTAATTGCTTCAAAAAAGACTAATTAGCTAAATAATTTGAGAAAATCAAACTGTTGCTCCCCACTCTAAAATAGGTAACCCCTAATGGTCTCTTCCAAATGTAGGGTATTATAATGTGAGTACACAGCTGTATTCACCTATTTCTTGTAAATAACTTGGTTACTATGAAACCACTTGAAGGAAACTAGAACAGTATTCAAGAACACCCATCACAGTGCTTAACAAGATTTAATGTACATTTATTCTTAACATGTGGAACATATAAAGATTTTATACTGAATAAATGATATTCATTAAGCCAGAGGAAAAGGAGGAATTTACATCAAGTTTTTTTCTTTTTTTTTTAAACTACATTATCTTGAAATACAAATGTGGATTCTCGTCACTGAAAAATCTTTGTTTGAAGTTGTGTTTCTTCCTTTTTGTTGTATTTTTTTCATTTTCTCTTTTTTTGTCTGTATTGGGAACCATTTTCTAAATCAATCCATATGCAACCATTTCCACACCTTGATTCATGAAGCAAACTGTGATCAGCTGCTCTCCCGAAATAGAGCATGACTTTATACATACAGAAACTTGTACATTACCCTCTTTTTTTTTGTTTTTTTGTTTGTTTTTGTTTTTTGTATTTTTTCTTTCTTTTTTTTGGAGATATGGCCCTAATGAAAAAATATATAAAATAAAAATAAAAAATTATTTAAATCTACCATCACTTCGTAGTTACCACATCATGAAAAAGAAACTAAAAACTTTGTACTAAAAAAAAAAAGAAAAGAAAAAAAATGAGGGTATGTTTAATGTACAACTTCTATATACATCACAGCCCATAGGCAGTAAAAAAAATATTTAAAAAATGATTAAAGGAATTGTGAAGAACTGTCATGTGGAAGGTCAAACGCCGGACAGCAGACATGACGGTAGTGGTGAGGAAGCAATTTCCGTTGATCGTTGTCAGGTATGTATTTTCAATCTTAACTTAAAAAACATTGTTTTTGCTCCTAGCCTAATGTAACCATTTTCCTGTGGAGAAACCAGTATCATTTCATAGTTTTGACTACTGACTGACATACCTCCTTGAGCCCCTACTTATATTTCTAGAAATTTCTATTGCACAGAGCTTTGGGTGATGGGATACAGTTTTTTTTCATTCTCTGAAGAATAAAACGCATAGGAAATTGATAATTTTTCACCCTTTTGCCTCAGTGTGGTGAGATTTTCCCATCTTAACATCTTTAGCTGCAACTTTTTTCTTTAAAGTTAATTCGCTTCCCCAAAAAATGTAATCAACATGGAAAAGAACATTAAAAAGAAAATCTGTGAAAAACAAAAGTGACCTTTGAATGCACTAGACAGCAACTTTGGTTAAAAAAAAGAGAAAGAAATAAAAAAACCCCAAAGGATGTACTTATACACACAGACAGCAAATATTAATTTCATAACTGTTCAAATTAATTATTTCTTTAATTCCCAATTGGTAATAGTGAATGGGGCAGAGGAGCAAAGATTTTCTTTTCCTTCTTCCTACGCTGGATAAACAAGAACAGAAAACAGCCAGTTATATGCGACCCTCTATCTTCACTCACACATGCTTGCCTTGTCACTTATGTCATAACTGCCCAATCTGAAACAGTACGTCACAGATGACAGATGCAACCAGAGAGTTCAGGACAGCTGATATCGAGATATCCAGCAACCGGCCCTCGTGCAAAAGGAATTCAGAGCGGTTTTCATCCACTCTGGCCATGGCCAGCAAAGCCTTGGCCGCCCTGCACATCATGTCTACACTAGGCGGTTCCAGAGGCGGGGGCTGCATGTGCATGAGGTTATGCTGGCTCTGCTGGTACTGGGCCATCGTGACCCCATCCTCCAGGAAGCTTATCAAGTTTCCAATGCTTCCCTTCTGCACAGCAATCGCCCTTGCTGCTAGCGCATCCCCTTGGGCAAGGTTCGATAAAAGCGCGGTGGACATTTCTCGACAGACTGGGTTTTTGCGGTCCCCAACGTACCTAACTAGCGTAGCATAGAATTTCTCCTGACGACTAAATGGAGGAGTGGCCAAGATCAGGTCCACATTGTTGTCCTGGATACTGAGTTTACAGAGGGTCTCCAGCACAAGTCTCTGAGGCGACAGGACCGAGTTGGGTCCCACAGTTGGAAAGGGGTCTTGTGCCTCTGCAGACGGGCACACCATCCAGTGCAGCAAGCCATCCAAAATTGGCAAGCAGATGCTTTCCGTGTAAGCAGACAAGTCTAGCTGCCCAGAAATGTTGGCTAACGTGACCAATGTGTTATCCCTCAAGACCTCGAGGCAGTCCCACCACCACTCGTCCTTGCTGCAGGCCACCCCCTTGTCCCCGTCCTCCTCTTTCTCATAGGTCTGCGGTGCTCGTTTTCTCTCTGGATGCTCGTGGTGAAGAAGAATCAACTTCCCCAGGATCAGCACCAAGCCTGGATGTTTGGACATTTCGGCATCGTTGCCAGGCACAAAGGACAAGCTGCGGACGATGTTTGACACACAGATGCAGCGCTTGGCCAGCGAGTCCTGCCAGTGCGCGATCGTGCACAGAGGAGTCTCGTCTCGGCTCCTGGGCTCGTCCTCCAGCAGCTTGATGTTCCGGTGACTTTTGGCTTGTTGTATACCGAAGGGAAACTTACTGCTTTCGGTCTGGGGCCCAGGGTTTGCATCTTCGGGCAGTGCCCCTGGCCGAGCAGACAGGACGTCATCGATGGTCGCTATGATGCTTTTCTCCTGCTGCTCTTCAGGATCACCTTTGCCTTCCTGCTCTTTCTTTCTGCCTGTGGAGCTTACAGGGGGAGGTGGGCGCCTGCGAGGAGGAATCTCCATCTTGCTCTCAAAGTGAGTCTGGATGTGCTCCGTGGTGTCACCCCCGCCAAGCTGCCAGTGCAGAAGTCCACTGCTGAACTCCTGCACGCGGCCCAGCTTGTCAGATCGGTCAACAACAAACAGGTTGTTCTTTTTGACTATCTTTATTGGCAGCTTGTCAAACTTGCTGGCTTGCTTCGGCTTCTCCTGTGGGTCCGCAGTGGCGTCCGGCGCGGGCAGAGCAGTACTGCTCTTGTCTTCGGCTTCTGCCTTCTCGCCGTCTTCTTCCTCGTCCTCTTCGTCCTCCTCCTCGTCATCAATACATTCAGCATCTTCTTCCTCTTTCCCAGAATCATCTGCCAGAGACTGGCTGTCATCGGTCCTCGCTGCGTTGTGGTCAAGTGCTTTTTGGCTGGGGTCTCCCACTTCGTATTCCATGAGAATTCCAAAAATGTCAATCAGGCATTTTCTAAAGTACTCGACTAAGAGTTCAAGAAATCCAGACAGCTGGAGAGGAGGAGAGAGAGAGAGAACAGGTGCAAGGTCACGGCATCAGATATGACTGAGAAGGTAAACACCCTGAGAGCTGGTAACACGTTTTTATAATTATTGTCACACATGTTTTCATTCCTTTCTGGCTGGGCCATGAGAGATAAACTACTTATCAGTCAGAACTAACTTCCTGAATTTTACATTATTAACTAAACCAACATCTAGCATGTTTCTTATTTGCTGCTTACTTTCTTACACGACTAAACATGAAAACTTACTTTTTATTTTCAAATTTCTCCTATTCCCAACGAGGGGGTGCTCTGCTGTTCTTTACCTTGTTTTTTTCTGATTTAGATACAATGCGCTCATTATTAGAAGAGCGGGAATGTGGAGTTTATAGATTCTTTTGCCCAAAGTGACTCTGTTTTCTTCTATTATTTATCTGAGACTTGCTTGCCAGGATTTTTATGGTTATTATTCTTAGGATTTTATGGTTATTTTTGTCTCAGGTGCCCTAGGTTACTCTAATTTATGTTCCCTATATATCTTTTGGAGAAGATAATTTCAGCAATGTAGTAGCTCATGAATGCTGAAAATTAAAAACAAATCAATTTAGCCCCTGATAAATGAATTAGAATGTTTCACAAAATACAATTTTACATTTTAGTTACTCACAACTCTAGCTGAAAGACAAAAGCCACTATGCAAGAACCACTGCCTAGGAGAATGAGTTTGGTTTCCTTTAAGCAAACGTTTATAGCAAGAGATTCCCAATGTACTCCGTGATTAGCCACTGCCAGGCCCGTCCCCCAACACGCCTTCACCACATCCAGGGCCTATGAACAATACCACATCCAGGGCCTATGAACAATAAGTAATAAAAAGGATTCCCCCAGGGGGACATTATGCAAATCGGCTATACTTTCATCTCCTACTGTCAGGGGACATAAAAGTGGGCTCAGAGCAAATATTAAGGAGGCGAAGCCCAAGCCCCAACTATAAAGTCCATGCTTTTGGGGTGTGGAAGGTTCTATGCTTCCAGTGGATTTTCCCTCACTCTTAAAGTTTACTTTCCCAGGGGAAAAGAGAAAGTTAATAAAGCAGTTCTGGTTATGGAAATGTGTAAACAACAACAGATTACCTACTGTAAGAATGAAAGTTAATTACTCTTGCAAATGCAGTATATATTTTTTAATACTTATTTTCTGCTAAAACAGACCTTATACAATGTTTATGACCTTATTAATATACTTTCTGTCAGTTGAAAAATTACTTTTCTGGGCTACATTGAAGACTTAAATGAGAGAAAAGAAAGAGTGGGAGATTCCTGTCTTATTTCATTAGGAGCAAGGAAATGAGATGTTTTAGCTTTTTCCACTGAAAGTAGAGAATTGTTCATATGCTGTAGGGAAAATCGTCTTTTCTCATCTTTATTTCTAAATATTTATTTAAAAGCCTATAGCCCAGCTGACTGTTGGGCCTTTTTCATACACTTCAGTTCTTTTCTCTTCTAGCTATTATGCTGGAAGCTACTTTAAGCCTAGCTCTGAACAAAGGAGACTTTTTATTTTTATTTTATTATTTCAGCATATTATGGGGGTACAAATTTTAAGGTTTCAAATCATGCTTTTAAATGTCCACTTCAAAATAATCTTTAGAAAGTCAGGAACAGGAGAGAGCAGACCAAAAAACAACTGTGGCCATGAGTTCATGACTATTTTAGCTGACTGAAGGGTACGTTAAACTGTTCTCTCTACTTCTACACATTTTATATAAAACATTTTTAACTTTAAATTGCTTTTTAATTAAAAGAAAGATGTCAAATCCTCCTGGAAAGTAAGGTAATATTCCACTGCAACCAACTGCATTTCCAACACTGACTACAGTCATAACTTTATGTTACATTTTGATTAATTTCCATCGGCCTGTTAATATTCATTCTAAACAACAATTTAACTTTACTATTATCTATACCATACACACACACAGAGTCAATGCTTTCTTATGAGAAATATAAGTATGTGCGTGTATATATACTGCACATTAAAGTGAATATTATCCCAGTCAACTACACAATGATTAAGGTTGGTTTATAACAATTGCAATGACTAACAATGTTAGGCAATACCTAGTAACTTGGGCATTAGTTCAAGCGTAAGTATGTACTAGTTAATTTTCTAATATTCACTTTGGTCCTTAGTTGGACTGGTGTTGGCTTACCTGGGAGAGATTGAAAGTAGCAACAGTGCTATCGTCATACAAGAGAATGTTAATAGTGTCCAAAGCCCATGTACTCTCAGCCAAAAGACCTGATTTCAGGGACATCATCACACGCCATGCCTCAGGAGTAACTGAAAATGGGAAAGAATAAGGATATGATTAATATTAACTATGTATGAAAGAATAGGAAGTAACAAAAGAGTAATAAAAAAGGATACTGTTGAGTTAAATACTGATTTGAAACAAATGCTCTAAGGGAACAGTTAAACATGATTATTTTCACATTTTAAAGAGGTGATAGGCCAGGCGCGGTGGCTCACGCCTGTAACCCTAACACTCTGGGAGGCCAAGGTGGGTAGATCACTCAAGGTCAGGAGTTCGAAACCAGCCTGAGCAAGAGCGAGACCCCGTCTCTACTAAAAATAGAAACAAATTAATTGGCCAACTAAAAATACATAGAAAAAATTAGCCAGGCATGGTGGCACATGCCTGTAGTCCCAGCTACTATGGAGGCTGAGGGAGAAGGATTGCTTGAGCCCAGGAGTTTGAGGTCGCCGTGAGCTAGGCTGATGTCATGGCACTCTAGCCAGGGCAACAGAGTGAGACTCTGCCTTGAAAAAATAAATAAATGGAGGTGATAAGCTATACTAATAAACTTTTGTTAAGATCTTTTTGCTTTGTTGGTTAAATATGAGACAAAAGTGCTTGTAGACATGGGAGTGGTTAAGCATAAATGGTCCTTTATCATCTCTGGTTTATTTCTTTTAGTCACCCGAGAGCCTGAAATGATGTATCAGATTTTTCAATAACCGAGTCAAACAAACAAACAAACAAACAAACAAACAAACAAACAAAAAAAGGGGTATCTGTCTTCTATTGCCTTCTCCAATCACAAGTGTCTCAAGGTGGTGTCTTTGGAAGGCTGCCAAGTGTGTGGAATATAAAAGCAAAATTTAATTCCAAAATAGCACATCCTTAGATATAAAGTCTTGATTTTCCCATGCTGTTTTATTCGATTTCTGTGCTCCTGCCCTCAGAACACACTGCTGACAAATATTAGCACTTTGATGGTTCAGATTTTTCAAGAGTGTGCTCAGGGCCAAGGAATGGGAATTAGAAGGTCTGTCTTTTTTTGTCATTTTCCCTGTCTCTGCTACTAAAGAAAACAGATGATCAGATAAAAAGTTTGTGAGATTTGCCCTAACGGGGCTGGGGGAATAGACTCATCGTATCTGAATTCCCAAAGGAAGCCATCTCTGGCACCCTGGCAGCGGAGCGCACGAGCTCGAGGTGGCAGAGAGACCCTGCTCGCTGACAGCGCGGCCCCGCTCGCTCCGGGCGCCAGTCGTGGTCGCATGTGGGGGAGGGCAGCAGCGCTTTTCCACCTTTCCTTTAATTTTTTCTATTTTTCAAAATTTCCAAGCTAGGCACATATACTTTTATAACAGAGAAGTCAAACTTTCTTCTTAAAATAAGGAACATAAATTTCCCTAGGCTGAAGACAAATACTATATAACATGCACAAAAGATTTAAAAATTTTAGATATAACACACAAATATGTGCATCTATATTTTTTTCTCTACAGAATGGTGCTCAGTATCTGTCTATACCTTTCTCCTTCACTACCCCTAGTATATAAAAAACTCCTTACTTCTGCTGTCTCTCTATATATGTCCTTAATATCCAATGACCGCAAACATCTTTAATATCATTAATTTAATATCTTTAATTTTCTAATCACTGACAATGGTTTTAAGTCAAGGGATTTTGAGATTTTTGAAAAATTTTTTCTTATACAACCAAGATTTATTATTGTCCTTGCTGTGTTAAAAGTATTTCCAAAATAATCCAGAGAAATTGTGTGTATTTTCAGACAACCCAGATTCCTGATTAGTATTCAGAACATCCCATGGCGGGTGAACAAGCAACATCAGCATTCAGTTGGCACAGTTCCTTGGCACGCATCTACCAGTGCCTCTGGATGACATCAACTCTCTATACCAGAGCAAAGCATATCTACGTCATGTCATATACCAATCTACATATCACATCCGGGCTTTGAATTTTTCCCAGGGAAATTCACTGTATGTTGTCACCAAATGACAGAGTGGCTTGCTTTCAGATTTTCTCAGGTCACCTCTAGCATTTCATCAGCCTTACAGTGGGTCTGTTAGGCACATATGGCAGAGAGTAAGTGGCCTGGTTAGGGTCAAATTTTTAAGCCCCCAAACACAGTATGTAATCGCTGAGGATTCCCTCTTACTTGGAGCTCTTATGTCATACACAAGTTGTGGAAAACTACCCTTTGATTCAAGTTCTCTTCTGGCAGCATTTCTCAGTTCAGATTAGCAGCTTCCAGCTACTGCTCCTATCTAAAAACAAGTCCTCATAAATTTTAGTCACAACTTTATCCCTTTGAGATTAACAGGACCTATATTTAAAATAAAACTAAAATTCTGCACTGAAAGGGAAAAATCCTTGGGAATTCTTACCGATATCTTTTGAGGTAATCTTTCGCCTTTGTTTCAAGACTGGCTGGGACGCTTCCACTGAGCCGGGAGGAAAGGTGATCTCCCTTCTGATGGGGGGCGGCTGGGGGGGTGGCCCAGTGACCTGGGATGTGGGGACTGTGGGCATGACCTTCTGCATCTTCATAGAGGGCAGGAAGGGAGACTTGCTTGGAGACATGCGGTTCTCCAGGGAGCGCTGGAAGGATGCTGGGCTGGGCGCCCTGGAGATGTGATTTGGCAGTGACGGTGGCGTTTGGTAGGCCGGCTGCGGCGGGCGCGTGATGGGCTGCATGGAGGCTGAAGACGACATGTAAGGCTGACGCTGGCTGACGTGAGAAGGCCACGGGCTCTCATGATTTATCCTCTGATCAGGTACCATCAGATCGTCCGTGCGGCTCATGCCTGGATACGGAGGGGCCTGCGCAGGGCCACCCGGGCCCTGCCTGTTCTGGTAGGGGTAAGGCATGTCGTTGCGGGCCGCCCACATGTTCTGCTGAGGCCCCTCACCAGAGGACGACTGCATCGGGCCGCCCATCACCTGCGGCGGGACCCCGTGCGCCTGCACCTGCCCCGGGGCCTGCGCCCTCTCTCTGCTGTAGGGGTAGGGGTACTGTGCCTGGACAGGCCTCCTGTCCGGGCCCGAGTAGGAGCTTCCGTACTGGTTGTACATGTCCTGCTGCTGGTTGCCGTACTGCATGCCGTACATGTCCCCCTCATGGCGCTTGGCTGGAGGCCCGTACATGCCGTCCATATGGCGTTTGTAATTCTGAAATTCACATAAGGACAAATCGCACTGATGTGCTCTTACAGGTATGATCACGCATACTTACACTGTGCAAAACAGTTATTACCTGGTCGAACGTTCACTCCAAAATGAAAATGGGAAGCTCCTATAACAACTAAGAACAAACAATTTATGAACTATATTTCAGTATTATATACCCACCATGTCGCACACTCGGAAGAGGGCTTCTGAAGTTTGTTTTCCTATGCTTGAAACATCGTGGGAAAAAAACAAGTCTCCACTCCTCTGGCTGTGATACTGGGACAGTATGGCATTGTGACTACCACACAGGCACACACTGGACAGGGGCTTGGAGCTGCACTACGATCACATCAGGAGGCACCGAGGATTCCAGGGGCCAGCCTGAAAGGCCTCGGGTTAAATGGATTTCTTAGGCCTCACTTTGCAGAAAAGCCTCCAAAGAAGATTCAGCTCCTAGGCCTGGACTGTGCTCCCTGACATCCACCCTATGCTTCCCGCCCTCACTTCTGGCCTGTCCCAGTCAAGACTTGCCCATGGAAGCCTGCTGGTCCCAGCTCCGACAGGGCCAGCACAGTAGCAGCTACTAACCTGTCCTCCTGGGGATGCTCTGAGGGACAGCACTTAATGAGGGAGGGGAAACCTGATGGGAGGCAGTGAGATGCTTGAGGTTTTCATTAGAGTTCTTGAAAATTGTTAAGATCAGTTGGTTTAATAATACAATTCAGTGTACCTATCTAGTCTAGCAAAATTAAAATAAGTAGTTAAAAGCTACTTTGTAGTTTAAAAATTCTAAAAACAAAAACAAAAAACTCCTCTATTTTGCAAGAGGTCTCAGCACTGAAAGTTGTTTAGAAATAGCAAAGTCCTATATGCCTGGAAAACCATACCATGAAGTGCAAATCTCTGCAACAGTGTTAATAACTGCAAGGTGCAGATCTCGCACAACTAAATCTCTCTGAGCTGCAATGGAGAACCAGTATAAATTTATCAAAATATATAGTCATATCTCATTTTTAAATAGCCAATTAACTTTCACAATTATTATGTAATATATTAAGTCTGCTTTTTATACATAGTCTCTTTAATATATTGACAAATTTCTGTTCTAAAATGACTTTTGATATAATAGTATACACGATAAACACATGTTTAAAATATACTTGACTCTAACTTGGACTTGTTATTATTTACAAGGATGGATACACTTAAACTTCTTGTAACATGATATATTTGTTTCACGATTCAAAGAGCTATTTTTAATTTACTGACTTCAACATTCCAAGAGTTAACTATAACATTCCTAGCACTAACTATATTCTGAAGGCTCAATAAATGCTAAACATTTTTGCTATACTTCCTAAAAACCTTCAGAAGTAATACAACTTTGAGCTTCAGCCTCCAGGAGAGAATCAGGGAACAGGGAGCCCCACGCCCACTCGCCAACTCACCGGCTGCTGCGGGTACAGGCCCGGCTGGTGGCCTCCATATGGCGGCTGTCCCGAGGGAGGACCTTGGCCTGGATACTGCTGTCCATAAGGTTCATGCCTAGAACAAGGCATTCAGAGAAAACTTAATTTACAAAACTTCAGGCAAACAGAAAGAGACAATCCATTTCTGGAAACGCTACACTCCTGCACGGCACTGCCTTGCCCTCTCCCTACACCCCTTCGACCAAGGCACTTTGAGCAGCAGCTGCGCTTTGACTTCCGGCAAAGGGACGGAACACCCATCGTGGGATAAGTGCCAGCCTCCTGGTTCGGGCTGTGGTTAATAGGTGTCGGAGGAATACCGGTTGGACAGGCAGGCACCCTGTGAGCACTTGTGAAAGCCTGTGGCCTCTGTCTTTGAGGTGGAAGCCCCACCTACCCACTAAAGTTACCTTTGGAAGTAGCATGTAATGTTGTGATGGGAGGAGATAATGAAAGCAAGAAACAAGGAAAAGAATCTAAGACTAAAAAGAAATATTTCTAGAAGAAGTACCAGAATACGGAAAATGTTTCTAATTTTCACATTCTCATCATGAACATAAAATGTTTAATTTTTAAAAAGTATACTTCAAAATTAACCCATGTGATGCTGACTTAGCTAATCATTGTATATACAACTGTACTCGATATCTCAAAGTCCAATGCTCTAAAAGGCTACAGAAAAGAATAAGGAGGATGATTTAAATGTACTTCTATTAAATCTTAAAATAGAAATGAATAATACTTTATTTTTCAACTGCTGTTATGTTGAGAACTTATAAATACCACCAAAATAGCATGTTTTAAAAGGGAATAGATTTGGAATTTTGAAAAATAAACTGGTTTCAAACTAGTTACTATATTAAATTAAAAGTTAAAAGTTACTATATTAAATTAAAAGTTACTATATTAAATCCTGTAAGAAAGGGAATAATTGGGCTTAATATATTCCTAAGCTGATCAAAGAATGATAATAAGGAAAAATAAAGTAAAATTTTAGACTATCATATGTAGAATAGACATGAGGGAAAGTTTTTGTTAACTACTTTGATATCCAGAAGGAAGCTTATAGTTAGGAGGAAATGAATGAAATTTGACATAACATTTCAGTTAAACAGCAAATAATATTTTTCAGAACAGAAAACAATGAGGCAAACCTCTCTCTCTAATATGGTATGTATGGAAGAGCCAAAATAATTGTTCCTCTAATCTCATCAGCAAAAAAACAAAACAAGCAAAAAACCAAAAAAAAAAACAAAAAAAAAACTCAGTAGCTTTTCCTGGACCCTCAGAAACAAACCAAACCTAACTAAAATCCTTGCTCCAGCACACTCTATATTATAAAATGGTTAACCGATTAATGTGGACATCACAAATAAATATTTGCTACATTATGGCCAGGGTAAGAATTAGAAGAATAAATTTTTAGATCACGATGAGAATGCACTGTGTCACCTCGGGTACGGATGGCTATGTACTCTCAAGAACGGGTCACAGAAAATGCCATAAAGAAACCTTATATGGTAAAACAGTGATTTTTCAAACCTCCTCCCCCTTTTGTATTATACTCAGGAACGCTTTCCACTGAGTAACCTTCCCATGGCCCTGCGTGTGCACTGAGGACGGGCACAGGCTCTGGCCAGGCGGGCCCTGAGCACAGCCACCACACCCGAGCGTGAAGGAAGCGATCCGAAAGCCAGTCCTGTCCCGTACGCCAGCGTGGCTACACTCAGAAAAAGGGCCTTCTGCTGCACCTCTATTTTATTTTCTTTAAAAATCAGAATTATTATAATAAATCCTTGTTTCTAATCATGTCTCTTATTAGGGAGGCAGAGAACATACCAACGAAAGAAGGGGCTGCTGTGATAAGAAGTGCCAACTCAGAGGTGCAGGAAGTGCCAACTCAGAGGTGCAGGGAGGAAGCAGTTTTCTGATGGCCTCTCAGACATGTCAGTGACTTTCCTCTATCTTGTTAAAAATCAATCCGCATCCGGCCCGCAGTCGGACTTGCTGTTTTAATGTCAAGGAGACTTCCTTAGGAAAGGCTCCCGTAAGGCCTGTGCGGTGGGTTTTCTCAGAGATGTTTATTAAGGAGCAAAGAAATCGCTCTCTGTTTAAAATGTTCACAGGGAAGAGTTGGAAACATCTGAAAAAGCAACTCCTGGAAGACCTTTCCAGAACACTGAAAGCTTAATGTGGCCTCCACTGCAACAGACATTTCCCTAAGAAAGGCGGGAGGAGGGTGGGAGGCCCCGGTGCTAAGAGCCAAGCAGCCTGGGAGCTCCCAGACGACCCGCAGCTGGAGTGTACAGCTGGCTGCCTGAGGACAAGGTCCTTGTGGTGCTGTAGGGCCATACCCGACACGCCCCTGGAGATTAGCAGCAAATGCCTCCCAAGTAACTCCACCAGGAAAGCAGACACCGTATGTTGTTGGTGGCTCAGCCACCAGGGCCCCGACGTGTATGAGAGGAAAGCACAGTTTCTAGTAAGTCATCTTCTCTTCATCTTAAAAACTACTCACCTTCGATCGTAACTGGCTCCGTAGGGAAACTGCTGCCGCTGCCCCATGCCCAGGTTGGACATCGCTCCGGAGGGACTCTGGCTATACATGTCCTGCATACTGCTGTTGGGCATCTGTCCTTGCGTCATAAAGGGCTCACTACTTCCAGGCACTGCAATATTTTAGATAAAAGGCATAAAATTAAGAATTGTAAAAGTCAAAGGGCCCATACATCCCTTCTAGAAATTTTGTTGTCTTTGTATTATATCTTACCCTTATTATGGCAGACCATAATACTAATCAAAGAGCACAAGGTCTGGAGTCAAGATGTGCCTGATGGGGGCAGAATTCTAAGACGGCCTCAGAGACTCCCCCACACTGTCTGCCTCCCATGCAACGTCCCCCTGAGTGTGGGCAGAACTTGCGAGTAGGTGGGATCACGCCCATGATTGTATCACATCACACGGCAAAAGGGACTCCACGAGTGTCACTGAAGTTGCTCATCAGCTGACTGTGGGTTAACTGAAAGGGAGATTATCCAAGTAGCCCTATAAATTTGGGTCCAGAGGTCAGAGATGGAGCCCTGCTGGCCTTGAAGAAGCAACTGCCATGCTGTGGAGGGGACCACGGGTCAGGAAAGGCAGGAGAGGACAGTCAACCAGAACACGGGAGCTGGGTCCTACAACCACAAGGAAGTCCATTCTGTCAATCACCTGAATGAACCTGGAAGAGGATCCTGACCCTCAGAGGACACACAGGCCTGGCTACCACCTTGATTTCAGTCTGTGAGACTCTGAGCAGAGGACCCAGCCGGACTCCTGACCCACAGACTCTGTGAGATCATGCATTTGTGTTGCCTTACGCTGGTGAGTTTGTGGTCACTTGTTACGTAGCAATATAGAAAACTAATATAGGCCTACATCCATTTCTTACTTGGGTAAGTTACTAACTTCTGAGTGTAATTCTTTGTCTATAAAATGAGATCAGTAATACCATCTCATGAAGTGGTTGTAAGGAAGACATAACATATGTATACAGAGTTCTTACAGGAAAGAAAGTGAAAATCTTAACATAAACACTCATCCACTGACTCACTCCAAAACCAGGATAAAGAAACTTATTAGGGACTTAAGAATAGCTCGAGATGGGATGAGATACAACTATTTCTAACAGAGGGCAGAGTGCCAATTAGGTCAGATATGCAAATTAGCATCAGCTCAGAGCCTGAAGGAAATTAGGTCAAGTCCAGAAACTAGCCTGAAGGCAAATTAAAGATTTTAATATGAATTTTAATTGATATATAATACTACTACTTTTCTTCATCCTGTGATGGTTCCTTTTATGTTATGTCAGGTAAAAACTGATTAAAATTTTAGATAAACTTTGTTGAGCTGGGAGAGAGGGTCAAATAATGAAGCCAAATACAAGTGTGATGGATTTTACTTTGTACGGTGCTTTCACCTATTTTATCTACTTGATCTCACATCAACCTGTGGTAGAACTGGTTTTGAGATTACTTCTTATTTTGTACATGAGAATAGAGACAGAAATCAAGTGGCATAAGTTAAATAGCTTAATTCCCTAAAATACAGGAGTTGTAAAAAAATCAACAGGAAAGAAGGCAACCAAATTAAAAATGGGCAAACACAAAACGGGCATTCATAGAGGAAGAAAAATAAATGGTCAATCAACATACAAAAGATGTGTGGGTTCTAGTAATGTAAGAGATACAAGTTAAAACAATTACCTGACTTTTTTCCCCACAATCTGATTGGCCAACATTAGGATGACTGATAATAATCATTCTTAGTATGAGGCGAGAACCACATGGCCTCACATAGTCTTTCTGAGAACATTAATTTTTGCCAGGAGCTGCTATGGGAGGCTCTACTTCGGAGCCCCAAGCAGCACATATCCTGGCGCTCGCAGCCTGTGAATTCCTCTCCCACAGTGACTTTGGGCCTGGTCACGGGACCAGCACTGGCCATCGGGGCTCTAGCAAATGGGATGCGAGCGAACGCCGAGAAGTGCTGGCAACTGGCGCTTGCCCCCTTGGACTGCTCCTTCTTGGAGCCTACTGCCATGTCTCGCGCACCCAAGAAGACAAGGGAAGGCCCCATAGAGGACTCCAAGTCAACGGCCCCACCACAGCTCCTGGTGTGGCTTCCAGATGATGGCAGCCAGCTCAGTGTGCTAGCTGACAACACACAGTGAAGACCTATCCAGTCCCCCACAGAACTGTGAGAGATAATTAAGTGTTGCCATGTAAAGCCACTACATTTTGGGATAGTTCGCTGTTACATAATACTGGATTACTGAGATGCTCAGTAAAGTAAAAACAAAAAGCTCACATTCTTTGATTCAACAACTCTACTTCTAGGAATCTATTTCACAGAAACACTCTAACAAGTGTGAAAAATATAGCTGCAATTCAACAATCACTGCAGCACTGTTTATGATAGCAAAATATTATGAAACAATCCATCCATTACTAGCATTAGGGTAAAACTATTCAATTTTAAAAAGTAGAGCTATGTACACAGATATTAATATTCAAAATATACTGTTTAGTTAAGCAATATATAAATATTACGTTCACTTATATGTAATCAATCAATGCCTCGATCAGTGAAGTAAGGAAATCAGATGGTGGGGAGGCAGGCGGGCACACAGGCAGGGCAAGGCTGCACAGGGCTGCTGGGTATTAGATTAGGCTCTTCGACTTACTGCACTACCACGTACAACCCCGCAGCAGCAGCAGCAGCGACAGAGATCACATTTTCCACTGATTATTTCATTACATAAAAAACCAGAGCATCACCAAGTTCACTGACGGGACAAGGCAAACTGAAGAATAGAGAACTTTATATAGTACAGGGATAAGCCCATAAGAAAACCTGTTTCCCATGGATTTTCTGTTTATCTGCTTTAATTTGGTACTCAATATACCAATATCATAAGACAGCAGATGAACTGAGGTACCCTAGGGATTGTACTAGCCACTGGCATCATTCACACCGGGTAATGCGCGATGAAAACATATTACAGACTGTCCCCAGAGTGGGGTGCTTCTACTTTATCATGGTGCAAAAGCGATACACATTTGGTATGCCCCTTGATTTAAGATGGGGTTATGTCCAGATAAACCCACCATAAATAAAAAATATCAAGTCAAAAGTGTGTGTTCGACTTATGATATTTTTAAGATATGATTATTTAACAGGATGTAACCCCATTATAAGTTGAGAAGCACCCACCTAGTGCACAACAAGGTAATCTCACAATCATTCTCCCCCAAGTTTATTATTATAATAAGAAAAATTATAGGCATAAAGAGACAAGGGAAATATAACTCTAGCTATCCAATATACCATATAGGTAGGATATTGGTATGGTTCACAAAAAATTGAGGCCAAATTCCAAATATTACTGTTTTTTTCCATGTTGTCATATTTTCAGAACCTAAAAATAGGATATACCCACCAAAAACACTAACAAAATACTCTAACATCTCATAGCACTGAGAAAAATAAGTATCCCAACATTCACAAAGTTTTTGAATTTCTGAGCTTATGCGTTTATTGCATGTTCTGTAAAATCTTTCCTTGAAATAAGCAGACTGAACTCTTGAAAGGAAAAATTGTAGATTATCTTGTTTTATGACAGTTATCTGAAACATTACATATGAAATGTATATGAAATATTGTAAGTATCATTCTTAAATGGCATATGCCCAATATTCACATTTTTGAGATTCTCCATTGTTATTTTTCATCGGTCCACAATACTTATGGAAACCAAGGCTTTGGGCTTTATGCTTCTCTGTACTCAGACAATATATCAAGAAATTCATGTATCTTAACATCTAATCACAACACAGGTACTATTATTAATATTTAAGGGATTCCAAAATAAGTGCTTCTATAAAAATATTATTCACTATTTTCCCCCAGTAACATTCACACGCCTTAATTCCACAGGACCTGAATGCGTTCAGAACACCAAAAAGCAAAATATCAAGTTTCCACTTGCAGCTTGCAAGCCATGGGCAGAGCTCAGTCAGCCACAACCTCAGTGTGGACTCGAGCCTGGGTCAGTAGCATAAAGGGAAGAGCCACCCTGGTGTTTGCACCAGGAACTCTCGCACTCTCTCTCAATGATCTCATCGATCCCACAGCTGTGGACGGCCTTTCTATGCTTAGCATGCCAGGCTACACCCAGTTCTAACCTCTGCTCGGCTCAGCCACACATCCCATCCTCACCCTAACATGTCCCAGGGTGGCTCTGGCTCCCTATCTGTCCCGGTCCTCTCCCCATCGTCCACACGGCAGGGAACAACACCTGCAGCCCCGAGGTCAAGGCAATTAGTCTCTTCTCCCTCAGCCCCTCCAAAGGCAGCGTGTGCCCCTTCCTCTTACTGCTGGTGCCCAGCTCCCACCTGCCACCTCCCTGACCTGTCCCCGCAGTCTCCCTACTCTCCTCTTCGCTTCTCCCCAGGGTGTTCTCCACAGACGGATCTTTGTTTATTTACTCAACAAAAATCTAGTCACACCACTTCCCTGCATGACATCTTTTACCGAGACAAAAAACCCAAATCCAAACTCATCAACGTGGCCACAAAGGCTGGGGACACCTGCCAGCTCCTCGGACATGCCAAGCTGGCTCTTGCCTGGGCCCTTCCACTCTTCTTCCCTCTGCAGTCCAGATGACCTGGTGTCCCTTCCTCCACCGTCCCCACCCAGTGTCACTGTTATCTGTAGCCTTTATTCCTCTTAGTATCCTTTCTTTTACCAACCTCAGTCTTCAATTACTGATTTGTGGTTTAACTTATTTTTTGTTTCCTCCTAAGAGTCTGTTAATTCTGTGAAGGGAGGGACTGTGTGTGACTTACCAATATACTGCCTAGCACCTGGCGCTGTGCTGGCTCAAGCCAATAGAACGATGCGACCACGACCCTGACACTAGGTATTGCCAACCTGACTTACCACAGGTGCCAGCCACTCTTCTCTGGGCTTTCTGTGCATTGTTAACTTAATTAATCCTCATGATCCCCTTTGAAGCAGGCCCTATTATTTTTCGCAGTTTCTACACGAGGAAAGTAAGGCACAGAGATGCTAAATACTTTTCCCAAGGTCACAAACTTAGCAGGTTGAGCAGATGGGCTCAAACCTCAGCAACAAGCACTCAGTATGTTCTAGGGAACAGATGAACTGGTGGTGCAACAGCAGAGAGAAAAATGCCCTCAGGAGCAGGTCTGGGCAGAGGCCCCTCTGCACATACCTTTTCTCATGCCCCCAAAGGGGTCCTTGTTGGGTTCATAGGGCATCCTGCCCATCACATCTGGCATGCCCATGCCCTGCTGGTACGGGGCATTTGGAGTCATGGAGTTCCGTTTTGGGAAGGACGAATCGCTCACGTCTGAGAACGGGTCGTGCACACTGATTGTACTGCTTCTGAGGAGATGCAAAACATGAAAGCTTAACAATATAGCGGGAGTTACCTTCAAACACGGTATTCAGAAGATAAACCAATTTCAAAATCTGTAAATGCAAAAACCATCTAAAATAAATCACATGAATAAAACTAGTAGTAATCAACATTCAAAAACTTTCTAGGGAGCACCATTTCTTCTTTCTTTGAAGTTGGCTCCAAAAAATTAATAGGTAAACAAATCAGATTTTGTATGGCTTATGAATTTTGTGTTTAGACATACCTTCCACCTTGCATTGGGGTCATCTGTCCATGAGGGGTGGAGGCCGGTGTAGGTGGCTTCAGGTCACCTGGAACCTCTGCCATGGAATTGCTGCCAGTTGACTGGGGGGTCTGAGGGCCTTGCAAGGATCCTGAGTTAGCTGATAGCAGCAGCACCAAGAGAAAATGGGAAAAAACTAGAGGTTACCAAGTAAGCTCACTTTTGCTAGTTTTATATATATATATATATATAAATTAAAATAAGATACCATTATAATATAAATAGTAGTAATATCCATTGCTGATAATGATGTAATAAAATTAGTTGCTCTTACATTTAGAGTGAAAATCAGTAAGAGTGTTTTTTGAGTAAACTATTGGACAATCTATTTCATTTGTGATCCATAAAACATATTTATACCTTTCCATGGAGTACTTGTTTCCTCAGTATTTATCCCAAGAAAATAACATAATAAAAAGAAAGCTTTAGGAAGAAAAAAATGTTTACTTCAATATTGTCTGACTAGAAATAATCAAAATGTAAATTTTAAAAAATGGGATGAAAAATTTGGTACATCAACTTGATAAACTATTGTGTTGCTTTAGAAAAATATTAGAAAGCTTAGTTCTGGATCTTAGACAATGAGAAAGGCAATGACACAAATTAATAATGAGCCTTTTGTCATTTCAACACCTTCTCAACATATAAATGTGCCTATGCTCTGTCATTAATAAAAGTCCTTGTTTGAGCTATGAAATCAGAAAGATTTATATTAAAAAACACAAGTTATACCAATTCAGAGTTCCTTAATGTTGGCATCAGAGTTCTGAGGTTTGGCTTTAACTGTAATTACATTATAACAACAGGGCTCAGAAATGAACAAGTTTTTAAGAAAACTTAAGTAGGATTCTTAAAAAAAATTAATTAACCTCATGTTGAAGGAAAACCATATTTCAAGGGCCCTGCTTGATCAACTATCACAGTCCTTAGCATGTTAGATGTTCAAGAGATATTGGTTTCATTTATTAATTAAGCAAACACTTACTGAATGAATAATAGGCCCGCTATATTCTAGGCCCTTCTCTATGCCTGGACACACCAGTGTACCGAACCAACAGGAAAGACAAAAACACTTGCCCTCATGGAGTTTACAGTAAAGGCGCTCAGAACTGTGACAGATGGCAGAATTATGGCTGCTTGTAAATAATAACATGTCACATGTTACTGTTATGCTTCTTTTCTTAGCGAGTTCCCAAGGCTCTCTGCAGTTACCATGACTCGCATTTTCCTTGAGAGGCCACGGAGGTTAAATCACTAGAGATTACAGAGTAGAGGGGTCAGGAATCACAATGAGCATGTCACTTCTACCCAGAAAGCCTCCGCCAAGCACAGACATTTCCAGCCAGATGAGCTCTGCCAGATCCTGGGCTGGGTGGGGAGAACTCTGGCCAGCAGAGCTGTGCATTCTGTGTGACAGACACTCGCCCTGTGAGCCCTGGACTTCACAACTTGGAGAATTTCTCATAGACATTGGAAAGATTAACTTTTAACGTAGATATCTTAAAAACAAAGCTTCCTAATATAGTAGGTTGCAACAAGGGCAAAAAGTAGTCTTTTTACACACAGTCGTGTAAGGATGACCCACAGACGCGCCTGCCCTGCTGAACAAGGCTGTGATTTCAGAATGAGCCTTATTTACAGCTAATAAAAAAAAATGGAATAATTTTCTCTTGCCAGTGCTTTTTCCTTTCCTTCCACACACACACACAAATGCAACCTCTTACAACTCCATTAACAGAGGAGGCTGGCATGCTCTCTAGGCTACCCCTACCTTTTGCCAGAAGCTACAAATGTATACTCTAAAGTAAACAATGGAAAGGTCACTGAAGGTTAAGTACATTCACACACTTCAGACGGCATGGCCAGGCTGCTAGCTGGGAGGATAATTTACACAGCACGAACCTGGTGCCCTAGTTCTGGCGGGGTTGCCGGAAGTAGGGTGGGGAGAAGCAAGAATAGCTGATATGTCCCAGTCTACAGTGACTAGAGGTCAACCAGAGGGCACCGTTGTTTATAACCCGAGCCCCTTTCTCATTTATCTTCCACTAAGGATTCCCTAGTTGGATCCATGACAGGTTTTGTGACATCACCTGTCAGCTAATAATAGAAATTCAGTCAGCCACCTGCCAGCAAAGATGGATGGGTTTTTGGTTACAGACTTGCTAATTGAACGTGGGGCTTCCTTGCCTCTGTGCCCCCTCCCCCTAGCCTGTCCTGCCACTGCCCTCCCCACTAAGGTTCACAGACTACAGGGACCACGGGGAGTGACTCCTGGGTGACTCATCAGACTCTGCCACAGCCCTCTCTAGGTGTTTTATGAGATCCCCACGGCCTGGCCAGGGCTCATGTGGGAGCCTTATTTTGCTGACTTGCTCTGGTCACGGAAGACAGGAGCCCGGATGTCTAGTGTGCGTGGCCACACGGCCACTCAAGGGCGGATGTCGAGTGCAGCCCAGAGACCACGAGGGCTGACTGAACTGCGTCTAGGTCCATATTAGTCACATCACATGAATACTGGGCTAGACACAGATGATTTGGAATCCTCTTAGAATACAGTTAAATGATTTAGATTTAGGATTTCAGTTGGTACAAAGTGATCATTGGAAAAAAAAATCTAGAGTGTTTCCTAAATATATTTTAGTTTAGTTTGTCTGAATGTGCCGGTAAAAAAATTACTACAATTATGTTCCTATGCAAAAAAGTGACTACAAAGAACACAAATATTTGCTTGGAATTAATTTTTAAAAAATGTTGTAATCCATGTGACATGGAGGACAGTGGGAATGGTTTTAGTCTCCTCCTTCAACAACAAGAATGTTTCAGAGACGCCTTCCTTAATGATAGCACCAGAACCAGACCACCCGATGCACAGTAGGCACGGCACGAGAGCTCCCGTCGCGGGCCGCCGCCCACTGCCCTGGTGCCGTGCGTGGCACCGAGGGCCGCTCTCCACCGCCAGGGACGGGCCTGTCCTTCCACTGCCTGTGTCACAGGGCCCGGCTCCACCTGCACTACTGAGAATGGATTTTCAGAAGTACGTCTGTAATCCAAGCTCTTTTGTGCAGTTAAAATGATAATGTTGCCATAAAAATGGCAGTTTAAAAAAAAGGGGAAAGGAAAGAGCCAGCTGTTAAGAGAACAGGCCCTCCACTTTCCGGAGGATCCGCGCCCCAGCAGGGCCTCCTGTACTGCAGCCGCGCGCGCCGGGAGAGCTATTCTCCACACACAAGCGCAGACCATTCAGGGACACGAGTTCTTTCCCGGCAAATAAAATACACCCTTAGATCTTTGCAGACATCTCCACTTTGGTCCCTACGCCCCACTGGGTTTTTATTTTGGAAAAATAGTTTCAGGGCTGTTCATAGGCAGCTTGTTTTACTCTGTGAACTAAATGTAATGTGAGATTTTTAAAATTAGATTTCCCAGTTTTTAAGGTACACTCTAAGTGGCCAAGGCTTCGAATCTTAAAGGTGGGGTTAGAAAGGAGGATTTCTGGGATTTCTACTTGTCCTTAGAACCTACAGATCTAAATCTAAGCATATTCACTACAAGTTCACGTGGGCCTAAAAAGTATTCATCTGAGATTCCTTGATTAGCAACCCCAGACATCAACTTCGCCGTGGAGACAGCTAGAGGAAATCACTGAAAGGGAAATGGCTTCTTTCTCTGGCTTCTATGTGGTAACATTTCACCTGTTACTAAGGTATTTCCAATACAATCAGAGGCGTCTGGTGGGTTCGGTGTGTACCCTAAAGCCAGTCACCCAGATTAGACCTGCTGCTCCCCAGCTCTGTGGCCTTGGGCAAGGTACTTAGATTCTACAGGCCTCTGTTTTCCCATGGCTTTTAAAAGTCACATCACGAGGCTGATGTGAAGATGAAATGATAAGCATTGGAACAGTGCTGGCGAACCGGAGTGCTCGGAGCGGTGCTCAGGACAAGCTATGCCACAGGTGCAGGGGTGCGGCCCCCACCTCATACGAAAGGACGTGGAGTGGCACAGCAACGACTAGGAGCCACAAACAGGAAACAGAAGGTTGGATTTACTTGATTGAGGTCACTGCCAAGAACTAAGGTGCCAACTTCTTCCCATCTCTAACATTGCATTTATCAGAATGCATGATTTAGTAATTTCAAACTTGAAACCCTATCAGGTAGAACACAGGCTAGCAGAAGAGCTGAGAAGAAAGGCAGGGTCTCTGACAGCTGGTGGGGAGAGGCGGGGAGAGGGCAGCTGCTGTTACTGTGGTCTGCCTCACATTTAGGGGAGCACCTTGGTATCAACCCCTAAGACCCCTGACCTCCAGGTCAAAGCCGACCTGACCACCATTTCTGACAGTCTGCTGCATTCCCTGAAAGCGAGAACTTGCTGGGCACAGGACATGAAAAACTAAGTCCAAATTTCATTTTGCAAAAGTACAGACGTGAGTGTCCCCCACAGTGGGAGAGCTGGCCTGAGCTGGCTGTTAAATCTGTGGGCAGCATTTTGCAAAAGTGTTAAAGCAGGTTAGCGAGGATCTTTATTTTGTACAGACACAGATGGAATGTTTTTTAAATACTTGTAAAAGGAATAAAGGTGTAGAGCTCAGAACCCCCAAGCCTGTGTTGACTAAATCAGATAGAGCAAGAGTAGGAGCCCTCGGAGTGCTGACTGAAAACGGTCACATCCCAAATTCTATTCTCACCCCTTCAGCACTGTCAACAAGGGCTCAATTAAGTACACAAAACAAAGCAAAATCCCCTCCTCTCCAAGATCCCAGTTCTCCCTGGGCTTTACTGGGAAAGGACCTCCCAGAGCCCCCAGCACGTGCCCTGGGCTGTGGCGTGGACGCTGCAGTGCTGCCACTTACCAGGAGATGGCGGCTGGAGCTTGGGCTGCTTCTTCGTGTCGCCGGTGCTGAAGACTTCTGGCGGGGGCTCCTCCCCTCGCTCGATCTTGCACTCAAAGGCAAACAGGTACTGAATATACTGCTTTTTCAGGGAGCTCGCTGCACTACTTGAAGTGCCAACATTTAGGTTGGTTGCCAGCTCACGCCACTTCTTGTTTTTATTAACCTAGCAAAAAAATGGCAGGATCATTGGTTTGCAGCAAAGTGGCTTGTTTAAAGCCAGGAGACAAAAAAAAGCACTTAATGTCTTGGTTTACTTTTTTTTCATTTGCCTCTTTTAACTAATGCTCATTACTCCCACTCAGTAGTGCATAGACAGCATTTCCAGTTATAAAACCATTAAGGAACCTGCTGATAGCGACATAAAAAGCCTTGCTCGTGAGGTCCTCCTGCCTGCCGCAGCTCCTGACGCCTCGCGCTCGGGGCCTGCGAGTTCTAACACACACCCTGATCACACTCAGCCCACCCCATCTAATTAAGAAAAAAAGGGCATCTAAAAACTAATTTAAAAAGCATTATAATAGAACTATTTTGCAATTTAAGTGTCTGAGCAGCGACATGAAAAACCACATTTCCTTCCAACAGCCACAAGCTCCCAGAAACGGCCTAACGTCTGAGACCCATGCCCAGGGGGGCTGCCTGTCCAGTCGGTCGAAGGCCGCACCCGGTGCAAGGGCGAGTGTGGCCCCCTGACCAAATTACCCCAACTTAAAAGCTGAAGGCGATGCCACTAGCCACTGGCTGGGCTCTGTAAAGCCACCAGCTCAGGTGACAGGGCGGAGCGCACACCTTCACGTGATACGCTCCAACTCAAACACACCGAGGCTGGAGATAGAGAACACGATTGCAAAAAGAGAGAGAAATACTGAAATGTTACATAAAGATTTGAGGCATTGCTTCACCCTTCTGAGTCCCAACTGGGAACAGGCTAGGAAAAGCTAAACACTTGAATGGAATGTGAAGACGGGCACATAACTCGGGGGAGGCTTTGCCTTCGGTGCCTCCCGCCGTGCACAGTGTGCTAGGGGTTAAGGGGACTGTGGTTTTTAATGAAATTGTACATTTCTGGATTCAAACTTTCTCACAAAGCTCTTTATGTCCATTTATTTTAGTATTAAATGGTTCACAATGAACCAATCACCGAATGCTCCGCGCTCTGGGCACTCAGCACGAGGCTGCAAACAGGTCTATCTTGAGAAGTCCGGCACCTGCTCCCCAACTACATCTGCACCCACCGGGCAGACAGCATGACAGGGCGCACAGGATGATGCCACCCAGCTCCATTCCAGCAACCTCGTCAGCCAAGTCAGCAGAGTCCAGACGCAGACCGGGCCTGGTTACACGCAGAGACAGCGAGGTGGCCAGACAACATCTACGCTGTGCTGGCAGATACACAGCAAAATCTAACTGTCAGAGCAGTCTTGGTGGTTCTAAAACATCTATGACAGAAGAGGCCAGGTGCAGAGGGGACTGGCCAGGGGAGCCCAGGTACAGAAGGGACAGGTGAGTGGAGCCCAGGCTGGAGAGAGGCTCGCTTCCATTGCTCCTCTTGCCGACCACCACTCACACGTGGTCTGCATCACAGTTTAGCATCTGGTTATACACAGCCCTGACGCAAGCTCTAATTCTTTGAGTCGTAGGTCTCTGTTCCCGGATGGGAGGGATCAGGCACCTAAGGGGAAGGCCAAGAACAAAGGCCCCTGATGTATCCCTTACTTGCAGCACTGAGACCACAGCAGGCCCCCAAGGATACCTGGCTAGCCTTGGGTAGCTAGTGACCCCTGCCACATTGGATAGGTGCAGAGTGCCTCATTCTAACTGCCCATTAGACCACCTAGGGCCCAGACAGTGTCATCTCATTGATCTGGGGCAGGGCCCAGGTACTAACAGCTTTTAAAAGCTCCTCATCTGATGCCACTGCATTGCTAAGTTTGAGAACTGCTAGTAAATGGGAAGACCACGTGTTTTGGAAACAGACAGACCTGGCCCCACCACCTACCCTGCGAGTGCCCTTGGACCACAAAATTATTGTATTTATTTTGTTACACCAGAGTTTCCTCCTCTGTTCTTTGGGGCTGGTGACTTATGTATTTAGAAAGACAAAGGCCACACAGTGAGGTACTAACACGTGAGGATCCTTTCCTCATTTCTATGGGAGGACACGTCCATACCAACTCTTTACTAAGGATTAGGGGCGCGGTGAGGAGAGTGTGGCACTCGGGCACGAGACTCAAGGGGACATGCACTGAGCCCCTCTTTACATGCTGCGCCCCAGGAGTTTCTCCTGCCCCCATTGAGGCCCAGCCCTGCTGAAATCATAGCATTGGCTCTCCTACTTGTCCAGGTACTGTGCGCATGGTTTTATAATTTCCTTGATCAGTTGTTCCAGATAAAGGTCAACAGTGAATTTGACTTATATCTAGCATAATTAATTCAGTCATTTGTAGAATACTTCTAGAGTATTTACTGTGAGCTCCTGGCAGATTTCCAGAGAATTCTACAGTTGTCAGGGAAACAGAAGAAAAAATCTCACTGTACAGATGAGGAAACTGAGACCCCGGTAAATGACCTGATGAGGTCACACTGCAAGGTGGTGGCAGGACCAGGGTGCCCCAATGTTCCTGCGCACTGACATGGTCCCAGGAAGGGACATTCCTGCAGGCTTAGCTTTCCCTTTTCACATATCCAAGAAGGCTTCTGTAAGATCTTATTTATGATGCCTCCTTACTCACTCACTCGCTCTCACCTGTGCCAGACCTCCAATCTCTTTGACGCAGACATAGAGTCGGAACAGGTCCAGGGGCTTCTTGCCCACTGCAGGCAGGCTTGAGACAGGGGAGCCTCTCTCCTCCATGAAGGTAAGGTATCGGTCGACCCAGAGCTTTCTCTCTGGCTCGTTCCCCAGCTCATACACCTTTGTGATCTTCTCCCCAGTGGTGGTGGATGAGCTGGACTTCTATGCCCGGAAGGAGCATGTGGAGATGGGGCAAGGGTGGGCAGAGGAAAAGGGAAGAAGGTAAGAAAAAGTAATGAGCAAAAAATACAAGAAGAAAAGAGATTAAAAAACTACTGCTATCACACAACAATTAGGAATGAAGGCTACTAGTTCAGGCACAAACTATACATTTTCTTAATTAGGAATTTACTTTGACTTTAAAAATAAAGGGCCCAAACTCCCCCTTTTATACACTTAAAAAATAAAACCAAAATCAAAAACCCTTTTTTACTTTGTTATAAGCGTTGAATCTCAGAAGGCAAAATTCCAATGACACCTCATGTCATGTTTAAAAATAAAAGGATGCTAGCTCATGCAATAAGTACAGTGAGTTAAAAATTTTACATGACAGAGTCCAAAAAACCTGAATGGACTCCCATTTTTCTTTGTCAAAACAAGAATGGCTAATGTGTGTCTTCATTAAAACTCTAAATTACATGGAGGAACAGCAAACACATGGTGCCTGCTGAAAACTGTAAGGTAGGCTGCAAGTCCCAGGAACCACCGTGGGGCTCAAGCTCCTCTGAGCTCTGCAAGCCAACAGCCAGCTAAGGCTTTGCCATTTACTCATGATGACCAGCATTCCCAAGTTGAGTTTACTAGAACTTCTCTTTCAAGGTAAGGGGAGATTAGATAATTATTCTAACAGATTTCTTAATCTACTGCTTTAGAATTAAGCACAAAAATAGGATCCATGTTTTAATCATGTGCTGTTTCACAGCCCCAGCACATCTATGGATAAATATATACCTTTACTTTTTATGCCATGTGTTTATGTGGTTTATACTAATGCTCTAATTCTTGGTTTTTTATATATTTGGATATGCCTGATATAAAAATGTCTAAAGTTGCAGTTTCTGTACAGCTGAAGCCTACCCTGTGGATTATGTGATCTGGACAGGTTAACACTTTTAAGCCCTAAGCAGGCCAACTGTATTTTTTTCCTGTCTTTTATATTACTATAATGATATTTCTGTATTTATAGTATTTGCAATGCCAGGGTTATTGTGCAAAATCATTTCTAAGTTCTCGATAAAGATTTCTTGGATGATTTACTTCCTTTATTCAGACATACCTAGATTATCATTTGCAATACACAGCCATTATTTCAGACAGAGCTCTTCTTAAGTTTTTTCCTTATCTTTTGCTTATTTAGCTTAACATATTTGTATGTGTGTGACATCCTACCACTGAATAGCTTAACATAATTTTAAACATATTTCTGAAAATTGGGGGGGGGTTAAATAACATAATTGCCATTAAGGCTAGATGTTACCTTATTTAAAAAAAATGATTCCCTAGTAAAAGTAGGGTCTGGAAAAAGGATACCTGAGAATGAAACTCACAAAGTTTGTGAAGCGGCAGCTTTCCCTCTAGCTACCATGTAATTCTCCAAAGCTATTCTGGCTGAAATTTTAAGCCTTCAGCTTTAGAATTATTGAGGAATAAAAGCCTTTATCAAATATATAGAGGGATGATATAGTTCATGTAAATAAAAAGTATAGAATGGTAGGATAAAAAAATAATGTGATCTTTTATAATATACTTCTATGCTGAGGTTAAATTTCAAGTTAAAAATTACTTTAGAAAAGAGCATAAAACCATATATATTTTTATATATCTTTCTATAGATCCACATATATACTCAGAATATAGAAAACACTACATATCCAAATAATAAATTTTTAAAATTTATTTTCCATATTCTTACACCCAAGGAATATTTCACTAGCAAAACAAACTGCTCTAGCACACTTTGTATCTGATTCTGACACTGACAACACCTCAGCAGCTTTGCCATAGCTCACAGGATAGCTATTATCAAGACATTTCTAAATTTTAGTATTGAATTTTATTTTTTTTGGAGAGGTACACTAAAAAATAAAAAACCAGTCCAGTGTTTTTCAAAAATGAAAATTTGAAATAACAACATGACGGATAAAGCATTATCATTTACATTTTTA
Source organism: Microcebus murinus (assembly GCF_040939455.1). Taxonomy (NCBI): domain Eukaryota; kingdom Metazoa; phylum Chordata; class Mammalia; order Primates; family Cheirogaleidae; genus Microcebus; species Microcebus murinus. Next base: position 9,562,932 of record NC_134108.1, read on the forward strand.
AAAGAACAATTTCCCTCTTATATTTCATTTGTAAAAAATGGAGAAGTAGAAGTTTGAGATTCAATTTAAGGATAAGAGAAATAAAAGCAATAATTTCAGTTTAAAATTACTCTGAATCGCTCAACCAATATCCTGTATATAAGATCCATCTGCCATTTCTGGCTTGGTCCTCTCTGAACAAACTGGGGAATGGTTCTAGACGAATAGTTATGAACTGACACAGAATTGGTTTGTTCCTACTTTTGAAGAGAGGGGTTCTTATAAGCTAAAACAGGCCTAAGATAATGATTTAGTCTTACTATATATGTTTTAACTTTTTTCCTCTTTGTTAAATGAACTTAAGTTTAATTAACTTGTGCTTATCTTCATTTACTCTCATAAAATTAAAAAAAGTTAATGAAGATAATAGTTTTTAATAGGATAGTTTCATTTTTCGTAATTTTTAGCTCTTCCAAAAAGCATTTCTATGGCACCATGATGTGGGAAAACGCATCTGCATAGAACTGACATGGTCAGGCCCCAGGTCATGTGATAACTCTTTGAAGAAGGCCTTCCTGGGGCCTGCGTGTGGCTCTACATCAGGGCCTAAATCCTTAATCCATTATCACATGCTTTATTTTTCCTTCGCAGCACTTTGTTACACAGTGTGGAAAACTCTATGTTTGCATGTGATTATCTGTCTGACACCCACTCTTCTGACAAGACGCTAAGTTCTACAAGGCCGGGTTCGTGCTGATTTTGAATTGCCAACACTTAGCACAGGGCCTTGTACACTGAAGGGCCCTGCAGATATCTGCTCTGTGAGGGATTACTCAAATGGACAAAAAGAGTGTGAAAAGTCTGGCAGCATGCGAATAAGAATTAACAGCTGATTCAAACATCCTATAAACAGGCTTTCGCTGAGTGAGTGCGAAGTGAGCATGGGCCCTACCTAGGAAGGCTGGAGGCTGAGAAAGGGGTCGCGCCCAGGCCACCCCAGCCTCTAGGTTTGCTGACGAGCCAAAGGATTACCAGAGTCAGTGCCTGGGTGTCTGAACACAGCAACAAAAGGCTCCGTAGATAAAGAGCCTGTGTGTTGTCACCGTCATCACTGACCAGGCCCAACACACCCTCCTTGTTCACAGACACTGGCCTTGCCGGGACCTTTGGATGAAGGTGTTTATTACACTCTACCTGTGACAATGGGCAAACAAATGAGATCTTCGGAAAGATGTGTTACCTTTCCAGGTCACGAAGACCACCTAGTACTGCACTGCAGTGTTGTAAAAAGCGTATCCTACTGCTCAGGAACTTTTAAGGAGGCAAGAAAAAGGAATGGAAATTGCTGAAAAATTACAGCAAGACATTATTATGGTGCCACAAATGTTTTCTTTGCATATACTTTAATTAAGCCTATAAGTACATTTTCCTCAAGTATTTTAGGCAGATTTACATTTCAGCAAGTCTTTACCATATGCCTGGTAATATGTGTATGTGCATGTGTATAGACACATGTTTATTTCTATTTTAGAATGTTTTGTAACAAAACAGTGTTGGGTCCATAGTGTACTGTCAAAGCATAGAAGCATCTTTATCGTTTTGTCCGTTTCAGGCCTGCTGTTAGGCTTTATTAGGGACACTAGGAAGAGCAATTTTAAGTACAAATTGAAGTGGTATCTCAGAGCACTCAAATATTCCTGAATTGTATATATTTTGCAGTGATTTGATAGCAGAGATAATATAAGGTTCTTCATCATACTCTCCTTTGGCCCCCTTCTTGAATTAGCATCTCATTCAAACAAGTGGCTGTTTGCTCAATACAGAGTGAGAGTTTAACACTTTTACTACTGCAGACCACAGCTTCTTCCGTCCCCATTTACCGCTGGGGCCAGAGCTTGCCTGTACATTCTTAAAACAATTCATGGTATAGGAAGAGATAATGTATGTGGAAATATTTAGGAAAAAAGAGAAAACTAATATGCAATTTCAAGTGTGATTGCATTATAATCAGAAAATAAAGTTTACAATTCAGTTCACTTTCTTCTTGCATTTAAGTAGAAAGTAGGATTTTGGTAAGGGGTTTATTTCCTGCAGGACTCAATGGATTGAGGTAATCTGACTAATAAATTAAAATACAGTAACTATCTCAATCCTTTTTAATTCAGAGATTAGCAAGATGAGAATTTTTAAACACATAATATGGTCTATTAGTAGTTTTTGTTTTTAATAAATTATTCTTAGTTATTATCTTAAGTTTTAAAGACTATTATTTTCAACCTCTGAACTTCTCCCTCTGAGCCAACACACAAAAGCTTTTGAAAAGTTATGTGAATTCTACCTGTTAACTTGAGAGCATTACTGGTTCAAAAATGCTTTTCCTGTTAAAAAAAAAAAAAGGTAGAAAACAAAACAAAAAATCAGGGTTGACATGGGGAAAAACACGTTATTGGCTGCCTTCTGAGACTCAAAGCAAGTAACACAAAGACATCGAAATCTGGGAGTGGCTTCCCCTCCCTGCTAGTTGTGTTGCACCCGTCCCAGAAGCGTTTTACGTTTCATCTCGGGTGCTGCAAAATCGAGATGTATCTACAGAGCAGGTAAGAGCAACTACCGCCCTTTCTTCTGAAAAGGAAAATGCTGGTTATCCTAAAGCTCCATGTGAATTTTACAAACATTTACTAGAACAACCAACTCTTCAAACCTTCAAGCTCTATCTGTTTAAACCAATGAATGGATAATTAATAGCAGCCTCCTTTTGGGGTTTTGACTAGATTGCCAGATTCTGCACAGCTAGAGTCGTCTTCCCTCCAACTTGCTTTTCCTGAGCTGTGCTGTTCAATACATCGTCTTACAAAAATTAGAGTGTTAATTAAGCCTTCTTGGCAAGTAATTGCATGTTAAGGTTTTTTTTTTTTTAAAGATCTTTTGATTCCCTATATGAATGTAAAATAAAGGTTACTACAGCACCATTACTCTTTTTTTTAAGAGCACAGAATTAATTTCTTTAGTAGGAAAATAAATGCTCAACTCTATAGTCAGAAGAACACTGAGGCTAAAAAATTTCCCTAATAGGTACATTATCATTTTTGTTATTTATATTATCATATGGAAATCAACACAATTTCAAGATTACCAGCAGCTTTGTATAGAATACAATTTTTCTATCTCAAATGATTCTAATGTAGGTAAATATTATTGATCTAAAAATTCTCATGTACTAACATTTCTATAATTTTTTGTTAATTTCAGACAAATGTGTTGAAAACAAAGCAGGGCTGATGTTATGCTAAACGTACCCAGATTGTAATATTTATTTGCTTATTTCAGGTAGGCAGTTTTGGAATGTTTCAGACAGAACAACTCATGAAAAATTGAGGACAGGGCCAAACCCATCATTTGGTTCATGGCTGCTATTAGTTCCCATGTAAATGGAGAAGTAACTCATTTAAATAATCTTCTATAAGTGCACAATGAATTATACATTTAAACAAAGTCACTGTGCAAAGGAGTTTGGACCCAGTAACACAATCACATGCTTTGTACAGAGGTGCTTCTCTATAACAGATGTTTCATTACCAGAAATCAACTTATATGATGCACGCAAACTTTACTCATTTTGTTATTAATATAATTACTTATAAAGAAAACCCTTTCATGGATAAATGAAGAAAAAGTCTTATAAAGCAAATAAACAAGCAAGCATTAAAGTAGAATTAATTAGTTATCAAAAAACCCCCAAAAAACAAAAAAACAAAAAAAAAACCAGAGCCACTTACAGGGCTTGATGGAGTCTTTGGCCAGCCTGGGCTGCTAATGCTATCACTTTCATCTCCATGAAATGAGGAGATGCTAGCAGAGCTGGGGGACATTGGGGAAGGGACTGGCAGGTTGCCTGGGGTTGGGGGCTGAGAAATACCCTGAGAGCTGTAGCTATCCTGTGGTAGAGGAATAAAAAAAAAAAAATGACAAAGGTAGGGCAAACTTTATTTAAAATAACAAAAAGTACATCCAGTTTAACAGACTCATTTTTTATATATTAAATATAAAGACATGTACAAACAAACACACAAAAACACACATATATAAAAGTATTAAAACAACATTCTTAATTAGTATACTTTGGTGAGTTGCTGGATGCTAGAAAAGGCCACTAAGCCCCATGCTTACTTCAAGCTTACATGGAATGCTAAGCATGGGTTTCCCCTTATGAAGGAAAGAAAGGAAAAAAAAGCTGTTCACCTTATTTATCAAATAAGGCAGGAAAGCAAAATATTAAGTATGCTGTTGTTGCTGAGGCGGCCAAAACAGGAAGCTATAAACTGAAGGCAGAGAAAATGGCTGCAAGTACCGACACCAGGCAAGACCCTTCCTTCTCCCCACCCCGCAGCATTTTCCTTGGGTGGGTCTCGCCCCTCCCCGCCTCCCCCCACCATAAGTTAATGCCGTAAGAACTAGTAACTTTCAGACCCACACCACGCCACGAAGGGGCTGGGGGAAGAAAAGACTACAGACATGTTGCACAAAATGAAGGCATGCAGGAGAGAAGAGACCAAATGAAAAAAAAATGTCGGCCAACAGGAGAGAGAGAGAGGACGACAAGGCAGCTCTTTGCCAGGCAGACCCCACGCTGCGTGCAGAGGCAGAGAAGTACCTTTGACTTGCTCTCAGGCTGCGGAGTGCCTTCCTCTTTGCCATCGGCCTTGAGAGGCAGGGGCAGCTTGGATTCACCAGGAGACATCATATCTGCAAGACCCATAGATGCTAATCGAAAACAGGAGAAAGAGTTTAGGATTATACATGTGATTTGTGAGAATGTGCTCCTGCCAACACAAGTTACTGAGTGAAGCATAAAGCACTGAATTACCCTTGAAGAAAGAAAAGAAAAAAGAAATTATAACTTGGAGCATACTAATTTCTGAAATCTAAACAGCACCAAATTCTGGCAATCCTTTTTTATCTAAAAAAAATAATAATAATAATAAAAGGCAATCATTCTGTATGCTCAAGGTACAAACTATTATTTTTTCAAAATTATTATAGCTTTAAAAGAAAAGGCAACAAGTGGAAATAAGCCAAGTGTTTAAATTGGTCATCAAGTGTTGGAAGCAAATGCAGCGTATGTCTATTTTTTACCTAGGTAATAGAGGATTTGGTGCCTTCTTAATTTCATAGATTTAACTAATCTATAGTTTGTAAAACCATCTGACATTTCATATTGTTTCATTTGAAAATCTTATCTAGTGCATGTGGTCTAGTCTACAGTAAGGGGGAAGACAATCATAGCAGATGAGTTCAAAAACAATAATCAAAAATAAAATCATGAAGGGAAAGATTTCTTATTTTTTTGCAATGGGGCTGGGATCCTTTCAGTCTGCCTGTGGTGGTCAAACCCTGGGCAGCAGGTCAACACCCAGGGCAGGGGCCCATGTGGATGCAAGTGTCCACACCAGGCTTTCCCCCCTCCAGGCTCAGAAATTCCACAAACCCCACCCAGGCTTTACAACGGAAGGCTCACTAGGGAACACGTGATTTATACACATTTATTGCAGATGCTAATAGACATTTTCAGGTTAAAAATACGGGTTTAGATTTCTTTTTAAAGGAAGAACAGGGCCACACTAGGGAATCAGTGTAACTATCCAGGGAATAGCAGCTGAATTTCTACAGAACCCCACTGTGAAAACCATCTGCACAACACTGGGCTGTAGAGGCTGAGTGAGACACCAAACAGATGTGTGAAGAGTCAGACTGAGGAAGAGGGAAGGAGAAAAGGGAGAGGGGAGAGAGCCACAAGCCTTATGATGAGTGAAAACCAGAAAACATCCCGATTTCAAAATAAACCTGAGGTTCTATGAACAGGATCCATTTTACATTTTGCAAATGAAAGTGCTGGCTCAACCGAGGCAGGACACATGCAGCATAATGTGCCAAAAAGAAAAGAAAAAAAAAAGCTTTAAAAAAGGCTCCACAGATTGCCCACTACAAAATGATTATTGCACATATTCATGTATTACTATGTTTTAGAAAATAATTAGTTTTAATTACAGCAGTGAGAGTGAGCAGGCCCTGGTGAATTAGCTGGCAAGCTTTGTGGTGCTAATTTGCTAATATCTTTAGCATCACTGCAGGTTGAGACCATAGGTCCTGCCAAAAAAGCCTACCCTGCCACGTGCCCATGAGTTTACATCAGCACACTCAACAATGCACTTTGAAATCCTGTATTTCCATGGGCACATTGGCTTGTTTTTCAAAGCCCATTTGCAGCCCAGTCAGTCCTTAAAGTCATCACAACAAACACAAATCATAATTGGGATGTTTTTCTTTTTTTCAAATTACTTTCAATACTTAGACTTTAAGAACTGGAACAAAAAGCTTTTTCAAGTGATGCAGCTGCAGAGAAAAATCTATTGGGATCAGCTAAAAATGCTGTTATTTTTGTGAATGTGTGAAACCTCAAAAAAGCAGCTGAGAGATATTACACCAAGAAGACCGCCTTGTTCAAAGCAGTGGAGTGGACTGCTTTCGCGCAGTTTTATCTCTGGGGTCTAGCAAGACATGAATTAGTAAATCTGTACATTAAAAACACCCTTTTTAGAAGAACAGGCTAGGAAGGCAAGATGGTGTGAAAGTGGGGCTTAGTTATGAAAGCCCACATGTCCTTGCTGGCTGATTCACAGGGCGGCTCAAAGGCTCAACAGCCAAAACAACTGCCCAGGGAGCGGAAGTCATGGGCCCACTGCTTCTGTTAAGTCCTGCTTTTCCAATAGTTGTAACTTAGATTTGTCAGTATTTATCCGTTCTGTCTGAATGTTATTTTGGAAAAAGGAATAGTAATATTCTACTTTATGCATTAAATGTGTTAGTGTTCACAAAAACAACTTTTAAGCATAAGAACGAGGCCAGTATGTGTTATGATAATTAGTGACAATTTATACTGATTTAAAAATCAGACATACACGGATATAGGCATATATGTTGGTTTGAAACTCCCCAATTTCTTTGTTCTTTATTATATACTGTAAAATGAGAACTTCGGGTATACAAGTATAAAATTGTCAAAAGTGGTATTGCTCCATTATTTTGAGAGAGAAATCAGGATAGAATTTAGAGTAATAGTTTTATTTAGCACTTCTGCCTTACAATGCAAATTTTATTTCACTAAATGGATCATAAGGTCTTTCCCTACTGTGCCTCTTACTATTCTTTTTGTTGAAAAGCTTATTTTTGACTTCTTACCAGAATTCTCAATGAATCACTGCAAAGAGCTCTACGCCTCCCAGGGCCATGCTGCTCCAGGGGCACTATTTTTTTCTACTTTCCCAGAAGAGAAGGACCACAATGATTACAAGGATGTGTTAAATCAAGGCACTGTGCTTTCTCTCCTGTTGACATGAGTAATCCAGTAGGGAAGGTTCAGACATAAAAAGGGGTAGTAAAGAAGCTGGGACTGCAAAAGGTGCTGCATGAGTACTGTAAATACCTTCCAAGCGCTCGCCTCTGGCTTTACCACTGAAATTTAAGAACTAGAATGATTTCTTAAAGCAAGTGTGGGTCAAGGTCCTAAGGCAGCTATTCCACACTGGGCTTAATGTATTCAAAAGGAACATAAAGAACAGATGACATGACTAAAACTGAACTTGAACATTCATTCCTACTTTCTCTCAGCATCCTTTACTTAGTCTCCTTACAAGGCTGCAAAATCATTCCCAGAAGATGGGTAAATAGGACCAGAAACACAAAAACAGTTCTTTGCTTGGTAATACACCATACTCTGCAAGATATTTTATTCCTTGTTTTTGAAAACATAAAGGGTCTCTCTCCGTGTGTATACATCTGTAGATGTTCATGACTATTTTAATACATGGTAAAATAGAAAGTACACTGTGAATATAACACATACAAAAGATCTGACAAAAGCTCTGGAGAAGCATTTCTCTCTCACTGGATCAGCAAGGCCCTGAGAGAACCCTCCAACACACCCCTACATGAGGGACCTGTTAGGGAGTGGGGCCCATGAGAGCTTTGGGGCTCTGCACACCCCATAATTGCCATCAGTGCCCTCTCCCCATGATACTGGCCCCTCCAGATACTGGCCAAGCCTGGGAGCTCCAGGAAAGTGTGACCCCAGCCTCCTACCAATCTGGAACCACCAGTACCCTATGGCATAATGTAAGTGTAAACTTTTCCCCAGTTTAGGAGATTTGGTTTTCATAATTTATCAAATCCTTTGTATCTGTGGGGAGGGCAGCAACTCACCTAAAATCATTATCTTAAAGCAAGCAAGTGTGCAAGTAAAAACATCAATGACCTTTATAAACTACTTAGACAACCAACCACAAGCAAGGATGCTAAAGACCTCAATCCTTCTTTGTGAAAGACCCAAAGTCCTAAGACAGAAAATAGCTCTCCAGCTGGTAGATTTACATTCTAGGAATAGTTAAGTAAATCTTTTTTTTTTTTTAATTTCAAAATAGCAAATAATCTGGTAAACAGCTAATGCCATACAATGCTGGCTGCAGTTCTGCCAAGAGACTGTTGAGCAAAACACCTCCAAATTGGCGGTTCCTGAAGTTGAACACACATGGAAGTTACCTGAGGAGTTTGTTAAGAATGCAGATTCCTGGACCCATCCTCAGGAAGTCCGATGGGAGCTCAGGAATCTGTAGTCTTAACAAGCATTCCAGGAAAGCCTGAAGTAGGTGGTTCTTAACTCTTGTGGTGGTGTGATTGACTTTTTTCCTTTTTAAAGGGCTCCTGAGCAAGTATACCTGCACTGGTGGTACATCAACAGGACACTCTGCATTGGGAATGGAGTGCTGCAAGGCTAGCAGAGAGACTCACTACTGGCACTTAGGCAGGGCTCTGGGAGAGAAGAAGCCGGCCACAGTGGCATATGGCTGCTTCTGTACTATTTATAGGCTACAGTGGTGGAAATGCCCTACATTTGGTAGAGTAACTTCTGGTGAAGCAAACTTAGAACCACAGATGGCAGATATATTTTTTGGAATTTAGATGTCCACTTTAAAATGCTGGCTTATATGTAGACAAGTATATGGCTAGCGAATATTACAAAACTAAACACAAATAAGTAAAATCCAAATAACAACACATGTGCTGTATAAGGGCACATTTAACAAGGGTATACATGACTTACAACTTTGCCCATAGAAATACATAATTCTAATCTTTTAATCTAAATAGTTGAAACAAAACCAAAAAGCTCTTTCAGAGGGAAAAATTCCCACTGCTTACCATCATACTTCCCGTGGCATTTTAAGTGAAGAAATGGATGTCACATTTATACTCACACTGACTCCATTTAAATAATTACTTGCTCACTGAAGCCTGTAACAATTTGTCACTACACAGGAGGATTTTTTTTTGGCCTGTACACTGTCTACAACACAATTGTTTGAGCTCAGTGAAGAGAATGCTGGAATGCCAGTTGTACTGGCTGCTAACTGAGGTTCAGAAAATTCCACTGCCAGCCCTGGCCATCCTTTGTGTTATCTTCACTTTCTCCAAAAGTACATTTTGATGGTGAAATGCTTTGTGGTTATCACTGACAATTTATCTCCACGGGCCCAAACTAAGCAGACTAAAGTGATGCTGGTCTAGGCCATTTCTGGCCCATCTCTAGCAAAGCTGAGTGTACACCTTCAGACCAAAACCCTCGTCAGGAGCTACGCTGTGCCATTCTGTGTCACTCCTGTGTCCCCCTGAGGGCATGCCACATTTACACCAGATTCACATGTATCTATCAACAGGTACATGGTCAGTGCTAAATGGTCACCATCCTCTGATGTGTTGGATGGTCACTTTCCCTCGGGGAGCATTTGACTTAATAAAGCTGGAATAAAGTTATGTAAATGTGTGGATGAAAATTTGACAAATGTTTAAATTATTAGAAATCCAGTGTTTCAAAATGCACAATGCAATAAAAAAATACTACTACCCCACACAAAAGATTGTGAGGATAAATGGCCTTTCACTGAACAGATTTCCTCTGTATGGAATAACGAATAGCTAAATTATCTGACTAATAATAATAAAAAGAAACTCTCTCTGTGAATCTTCATTAAACTGGTTATTCCTCAGGAATACATAAATCATCTTAGGCAGGGCACTGTGCCATCTGCTTGCTGTTGGTTATTTTTGTGGCTCTGGGGTCTGAGGAAGAAGGGAAAAATGAGCCCTGCTAATGGTAGGTGAAAATTTATTGTGTAGTTTCAAGGCTCTGAAGTCGTTTCACTTCAGCAAGCCAGACAGAACACGCAGCGCCCGAACCCCAGTGCTCTAGCACCTGGGCCGGCGCCGGCCAGCAAGGGAGCGAGGAGGCTTCCGGCTAACGTACTGCTCAGGGTTTTTCACTCTCCTCTCAAAGGCAAAAACACCCACCTCGCTGGGATGAAGAACTGCCAGCTTAACATCAGGAAGGGATGTTTCATTTATTTAAAAATTTTCATTTCTGCCAACAGTTTCTATGTGTTCCTCTTTCACAAACCTTTTAAGAGAATTAGTCAGGAATGCCACTGTTCAACTAGGCCCCAGAACTCAGCGACTCAGATGCTCAGACAGGAGGCAAGCCCGCCTCTCGGGGCCTGTGTGGCCTGACAGAAAGACACTGACCTCTGGAGGGCCTTCTGAAGGCAGAGGAATGAAAAAAGGTAGGATCGAGAACCAGGGCTCTGACACAGCATTTTCCTGACTCGTCGTAAGGCACTGGAAGGTACACGACCGCCCGGCTAAGCAGAGCTCTGCATGAGCTGAATGAGAGGATCCTGCCAACAGGGCATCTACCGTTCTAATGTTCTAACGTGTGATGTAAAGAACAACAGGTCGACTGAAACACACAGCATGCTCTGACTTAAACAGTAGTGCTCACTGTCATTAGGTAGCTGGAGAACTTGAGGAGTGGGGGTTCAAGGGTCCCAAAGAATCTAAGAACATGGGAGGTCTACAGACTTTTAGACCCACCACCAATCGACTGCACTAATCAGACATGATTTTGTAAGAATGCAATAGTTGAAAGCAGGGCTCATCAAACTTTTTAAACAGGGGGCCAGTTCACTGTCCCTCAGATTGTTGGAGAGTGCGCACTGTGGGCCCAGGATGAGTTGGCTGCTAAGCAGGACAGGCAGTGGCAGCAAAAACACCCAGCGGGCCAGATAAATGTCCTTGGCAGGCCACATGTGGCCCACGGGCCGTAGTTTGAGGATCCCTGGTTGAAAGTATAAAGTGGACTGGAAGAACTAAACTTAATGAAGTATATAAAACAACTTCTCAGTAGAGATAATCTGCAAATAGTACTTATGAAGCAACTACTCCCAATATAAAGTTGTTTCCTTAAGTAAAAATACAATCACTTCGACCCTCCTTGATCTGCTCTCCTACCATTTCCCCTGAAATGCAAATTCTAAATGTTTGTCTCCACCACTAACAAGTGGAGAGTTTTTGTTCTGGGATCTTCCAATATGCCTAGTAATTCCCAAAGATAAAGAGAACTTAGTGTGTATATTTAACAATCAATCTCCAATGATACTTGAAATATGTCCACATATTATACAGATAGAATGAATAAAAATAATTTACATAAAATATAATATAATTCTCGAATAGTAAGTAGATTGAGCAAGTTTCCAAGAAGCAGAAAAGTGGCATTATTCCCATTTTTGCCAGCAGATCTGGCTTCTTGAGTTGTCTGGGCACATTCACTGGTGGAAGCCTGAGAGGAGGAGAGGGAGGTGGGGAGGGTATGGCGAGGGCAGGGAGAAGCAGGGAGAGGCAGGGAGAGGGAGGCCCCTGGGAGCCCAGCACTACCCAGGTTACCTGCTGAGCTGTTCACCATGGTGGGCGTCATGCTGTATGGCGGTGCCTGTGTGTTCATCAGGCCAGAGCTGTTGTTCATGGGCTGGCTGTAGGGAGAGCTGGAAGCCATAAGTCCACTCTGGTTCATGCCAGGGAAACTGCCTTGCCTATACAAAGAGAAAGCACAGGCACACACACACTGACCACGCACATCAGCTGCAGATTGCCCTGGCAGTCATTTCTATAATGCACTTATGTAAGGGGTAGGGCTATCGTTATACATGTTTGCTTAGAATAGATTGAGAGAGAGGCTGAACTCCATTGCTATATGATACTCAATACACTATTTAAAAATTCCAAATAACATAAATCCCACAAATAAATTATACATTTTTAATCATGTCAAGTGTTCCAAGTTATTATTTATATAGAGGAATATAAGCAAGAAAAGGGGAGCTTGAAATAAGAACAGGAATTACAAAAGCAAGCAAAATTAACTTCTAACATTTACTAAGATCTTTTAACACTACTTAAACTCTTCACATCAAAAACCAAAAGTCAAAAAATCAAAAATAAATGGGTAGTACAGGAATGTCTTTTAAAAAAATTTCTTTGGCCTAAATTTTCTGATATAATGAATATAGGAGAAAGCATTTCCAACTCTCCTCAACACTATTATTTAACTTTTGTAATTAGGTTTCATGAAAAACCTGGCAATTTTTATATGAAAACTACGTAGTAGACATTAGACTTCCACTTCTCACGGAGGGGGCTTCTGTGTTACAGGAGGGCCAGGGTGCTGAGATCAGCTATAAATGTCCCTAATACACTAAGTCATCCCTCGCCCACAGTGAGGCAGACTTCGACTTCCTTGTTTGGTGACTTAGTTTGAGTTTTATCCTTTGCTCTGTAAGAGGCAATCTCTTACCCCTGGCAAAGAGGAGAAGAGTATTCTTTGATCTGAAGGGGACAACTTCATGCAATGTCATTCTCTGACTGCTGGTGAGCAGACTGGGCAGCGGGGGACAGTTAAACTGCACACTGGTTTCCTTCTCCAGAGGAGCATTACAATGCAGAGCTGGCGGCAATGTGGCAAAGACTTTAAATTCCACCCTAGTAGTCAAGATTTTCTTATGTAAATAGCATACCTTTAAAAAACTTCTCAAAGTTTTGACTAGCACTGTGTATGTAATCTCAGTAGTACAGCTAATAAAAGAGGTGAAAATCCAGACACTTTGCTTATCTGTCAAACTAATTATGATTACAACCTCCTCCACAAACACTAAACTATCATTTGGTATAACAGTCAACATTTTAAAAGGAGATTCTTTACAAGATTAACAAAAATCATTTTTAAAAACCAATATACTAAACCAGAGTTTGGCCCACATAACTACAACTGCTCAGGAGGCCAGGGTGGGAGGATTACGTGAGCCCAGAATTTGAGTCCAGCCTGGGCAACATGGTGAAACCCCAACTCTTAAAAAAAAACAAAACTCATTATGTTGTTTCTTTCATGTACCTATTTTCAGTGGATTCAACTTTCTGGTCTGTAGAAAAAGTTCAAATGTGGACCATTTGAAAAATCAAAGTATCAAAGCTTTAAAAGTGTTTCAAAAAATATTAGATAAATCATTCAGGGAAATTCTGTACAAACTAACACTCAATAATAGCTTGGAAAGAACATTCTAACATGCTGAAAGACTATCAGGTATGAGTATGGCTCTGGGAGAAGGATATGTTACTTCAGCCTTCAATTCTCTGCTCACTGAGGGTCTGGTCTGAATAACCACATTTGGCTAAATCAGAATTATAATTCCCACTGCAGTTCATTAAAAACAGATCTGAGACCATTCAATGGCTTCTGATTAACCTCTAGGTCATCAAATACTTATACATACATTGTATAGCTATAAACACATTCCTATATGGTTCGGATCTTTTCATTTTGTAGGCTGCTGGCATTAACTCAAGTACCTTTTAGCATTCATGTAACTTTCAAACATAGCACTGTTGGGACTCTTCTTTCAATTTCTAAGCAGATATATCACTGAAAGGCACCTTAACTTACAGGATATGTCTTCTGGAATACTATTTCCAAGTGAGTGACTGCTTCCAAGTCATAGGCAACTCTGACCTATTCTCCAACATCCATTTTATTCTGCCCCCCTGCCCCCCACAGGCTGCCCCTATTTCTCTATCTGAAAATAAGGTCTGATTCTCCATCGAAGCCTTTCACAGCACTCAGATCTTCCTTTTGTATGTAACTTACAACTGTCTTGACTCTCCTAGGTGTGTAGCCTCCTGAGAGGAGGCTCTGGGCCTCAGTAATCCTTGCATGTGAGAATTACTACGATAATCTGTCAAGTGAATGAACTGAGAGAACGTTTTTAACATTGTAAAAAGTCATGGTCACTTTTTTAAGCTTCCACTAAATTCAGTTTCACATGTAGTATAACTAACATGTAGGAGACTCATGGTTCCTTGAGACACTTGTTTATACTAAGGTGAAGAAGAGAATCAGAACATAAAGTCCACCAGGCAGATGATTAAATGAGGTGACCATCTTACTCCAATCTACAATTTCTCCCCCGAGTCAGCACTGTCCATCTTAATCACCGTAAGATGATGAAGGTGCATATTACAGGTTTTTAAAAATAACCTTAAAATAGTAATAAAAAAAAAATCAAAGATTTCAAGGTCCATGTGTTGGATGGATGTCAGCTGCTGGTTACGATTAAACCATATCTGTAGTTTTAAAAGTATAGTTTAAAAGCCAGGGTTCTTGACTCTGTCACTAGCTATACTTTCCATTGTCTGCGAACAAATCACTTTGGTTATTTGGGCGTCAGTTTTTGTACTTGCTATTGTTGTTTTTAGAGACAAGGTCTTACTATGTCACCCATACTGGAGTGCAGTGGCGTGATCACAGCTCATTGTAACCTCAAACTCCTGGGCTTAAGTGATCCTCCTGCCTCAGCCTCTGGAGTAGCTGGGACTATAGGTGTGCACCACCATGCTCAACTAAGTTTTCTTATTTTTCATAGAGACAGAGTCTTGATATGTTGTCCAAGCTGGTCTTGAACTCTTGGCCTCAAGCAATTCCCAAAGTGCTAGGATTACAGGTGTGAGCCACTGCACTTAGCTCTGTGCCTCAGTTTTTGCATCTAAACATTGAGGGGCTGACAATGACAATAACATTAATAATTTATTAAGTACCTTCAATATGTTTGGTATGATTTCTAGGTACTTTACACATTTAATTTTTTAAATTTCTGGAGGAAGATAGGTGAAATTATGCTTATGTACAAATAAAGAAGAGTCAGAAAGGTTAAGTAACTTGCCTAAAGTCACACAGCTAGTAAGTGGCAGAAACAGAATTCCTAAAATCCGCTGTTAGTCCAATATACTGTACTTCTTCCTCTATAGGCCCTCTAGCACTGGACGAGACACAGTACAGTGGCGATTAGCAGCCTACTGTAGACACCATCTATACGTCTCCTGTGTGAGTCTTCAGCTGTAGGAAGCTGGCAAACCAGAACACGGGGCTGCTTTTCTCAGTGCTGCTTTGGGCTTCCTGGAGTACAGACTTCAGGGAGGTGGAGGGAGTGAGAACCAAAGTGATTTGCAGTGGGGTGATGGGAATAAAACAGCTCCCTGGACACCTGCTTCTGGGAAGGAGTTCGCCCCGTGTGCTGCAGGCCTCTGGGGCGCAGGACTGAGGCGGCGGCAGGGAGGGAAACGAGCCCTCCAAGGGGCTTGGGGCACGTGTGGCCGGAGCACAGCAGTGGCCGCCTGGCTGGCTGGGCCAGTGGGTGGCCCCACTGTGCTGACCAGCTGACCACGCTTGCCTGGGCCAGGCCTAGCGCTGGGGCACTGCTGCCTCCTTCTTTTACATGGCAAAGTGTGGTGGGCTTGTTCTTAAACACGCTGACCTGGAGAATAACCGGGACTTTATTTGAATCGGCCTTCGGCTGGGACTACAGGTGTATGTAAGATCTGTCATTCTATGACGAAAACCAGGCTGTTACAAGGAGAATGATTCAGAAGTGGGACCTGCTAATGCACCTCCCTAAAGCCCTCCTCACTCCTGCTTTCCGCTCTGTACAAATGCTCCAATAGTATTTCATATATTTTCCTTTTATTCACTTTGGAGATTTCTCACAAATGTTACACATTCATCTGCCTACAAAAGGCTGGCTTTGGGGGGAAAAGCTCAAAGCAAACACGAGTTTTCCAGTGACCATTTCCAGTGGCTCAGTGTGAAGACAGAAAGAGTAACACAGCTTCCCACTACAGTCAGAGTTCACCAGTCAAAAATGTTAGTATGAAATCCCATGAAACCCACACATATCTAAATATCTGTTTTTTAAGTCAACTACAATAAAATTTCAAATCAAGTAAAGTCTATATATGATTTTGGTGCTTTAAGAAAGCATACTTAGGCCTTAGCATTTTAGCAATCAATACTACTTTTTCTCAACCATGACAGGGAAGTATGAGATTACATTTAAAAAATGAATGGATTTCTCATACAGCTCCTTGGGGAAGGGTAGGGACAGAAAGAAGAAACAGAGACCACGTGACTGAAGTCACTTAATAAAGTCGCAGTGGTGGACACAGGGAGGGAAGCCACACTCTAGGGAGCTCTAGCAGACCCATGGCAAATGTCACTTCTGGGTTACATGCAGGACGAACACCAAGCATTGCACGCCTTCCCGGGAAATTGGGCATGACTGCCAAATGTCCACAACTTCCTCTGCATGGACTGCCACTGATTAGGAAGCCAGAAAAAATTGCTTACTGACAAAATAACCTGGGCAAACAGTGAAATTTGGGGAGCTTATCACCTAAACCTAACAGTTATCAGAACCAGGACTTGAAACCTCGAAAAGCCCCAATTCCAGCAGAGTTTACTTCTCAATGTGTTATTTTATTTCCTTGAAAAGCTCCAACTGTGTGTGTAACATTACACAGGATGCTCTATTTAAAATGTTTCATAAATGCAAACTCTTCACACATGTGTCTAGCATCACTGGCGAGACAGATTTTCAACTGGAATTAAATGGTATCTCTTCCAAAGCAGTACTAAGAAGGAGAAATTGGGTCAAGATTATATGAAATCTAATATCTGAAGAGGGAAAAACACTATATGTGCCCCCAAAACACCACAATCAAAATAGGAAATAAGGTTGCCAAGCCCTGATCAGTCTTTGGTGTGGCTAATACATTGGTATGCCTGTAACAACAACTGCAATAGTGATTCTGGCAGCAAAGTAATATAATTTCAACAAGCCAGGGGCTCTGGTTAGGAATCAATCCTGAGAAGGGAAAGTGGAATTTGTCTCATTAAATAAAAGACAAAGAACAAACAGAAGTGCCACAGATTTAATGACTGTAGATTCCTGTAAAAATATATAAAACCACATGCTATCTTTTTTTTTTAAAAAACAAACTAAAAACCTTTCACCCCTTCTACTCAAGGAGCCAGTGTAGAAACAACTAAAATAAGTCAGAAATACCTTCTACTTAGTTGGTAGTTCTAATCATTTGTCCAAGATGGGTGTCCTATGACTGGTACAGGAGGAAAGTAGGAAAGGACACAACAAAAGGCCAAACAAAACCAAAACTAAAGTAGAATAACTGGCCAGTGTGGTGGCTCATGCCTGTAATCCTACCACTTTGGGAGGCTGAGGCAGGAGGATCACTAGAGGTCAGGAGTTGGAGACCAGTCTGAGCAAAGGCAAGCCCCTGTCTCTACTAAAACTAGAAAAAAATTAGCCAGGCGTGGTGGTGCACATCTGTAGTCCCAGCTACTTGGGAGGATGAGGAAGGATGGCTTGAGCCCAGGAGTTTGAGGTTGCAGTGAGCTGTGATGACATCCCTCCCTTCCCTCAGATGTGAGGGATCGAATGGGAATTCACCAGGTGGGGCGGAAGGAGAAAGCACAAATGCAGGGACCCTGGGGCACATACGGCCTCTCTCAGTAAAAGCAGGACCAGCCCTCGGTTGGGGCAGATGACACAAAGCCTCATCTTTATCCCAGAGAAACGGGAGCGACTGGGGGCTTTTAGGCAGGAGGAATGGCATTAAAAGATGTGTATTTTAAAGAGAATGTCCTCTGATGGAGGTAGGGAGAACACACTGGATTCAGGAAGAATGAAGGCAGGGCCCAATGTTACAAAGCTACTGTAAGAGCCCAAGCAGGAGATGACGGTGCCTTGGAACAGGGGGGCAGAAAGCAGTCAAAGGAGCTGAGCAGTATCTTGCAGGTAAAACTGACAGGATTTGGTGATGAATTAGATACTGTGGGGAAAAGAAAAGTTGTGTCAAGATGTCTTCTAGGTGTCTGGTTTGTCTAGGAGGGTAACAGGGCAATTAGGGAGATCCTGGTGTTAAAATAAACACCACCAGAGGAGACCATGGGTTTGGCCTTGGGTGTGCGGGCGCGTCGTGCCTCCGTGCACCCACAAGGCAACGCCTGCGGGCAGGTGGGCCGAGTCTGCAGGGCAGAGGGCTTGAGGACTGCAGTGCCCCTTCCCTCCCTGTGCCGGACGCCCTTTAAGGGACTTCTGAGTCTTTTCTCCAAGGCCTTCCCCTGCGGGAGAATGTGATCTCTTCTCAGGGCAGCCTGTTCACTCAGCGTGCACAACGCCGGCAGACATGCTAGAGCACGAGCTAGCGCACACCAGCTCTCCATCAGTAACTCCCCAAACCCTTTGGGAACTGGCAGGTTTCAGTTTTATTTTTTCCTTTAAGAATGGGCAAAGAAGAATATTATTTTTCAATGGCTTTATGAAAGTGACCCTTTCGATGATGGAGCAGCAGTAGCTTTGTCAGCGTCCTCCCAAGGACGGTCTTTGTGGCGCACGCGCCTTAACTCTTCAGGACAGAGCTCCCCCCGGCACGTCCCTGCATGGGCTTTGTGATGTGGCACTGCACACGGCCTCGTCTCCAAACCGTTTCTCCTGGTTGCACCCACATTTCTCCAAAGAGCTCCTCGTGCGTCTCGGCGAAGCTCTTTCCAGCAGCACCAAGGAATACCACATGATCCATTCTGGATTCCTTAAAAGCCTGGAACATCAGAATCATTTTTCTCTTTTTGTTCATACTTCACACAGACTCGTCAGGGGGTTCCAGCCTGTTACCAGCTCTGCTTCTGGCACTCGCTGCCGAAACAGCACCTGTTGTGCAATTTCGAGACTCAGTTCTTCCTTTTCGCCTCAGTGCAGGTAACCAGTTTTAGCTGTTCCTCGAGCAGCTGACTGATCATCACTTTCTCTCTAAAGCAACTGGGAGAACACATAGAGCTCAAGGGTTCTGAGGTGAGAGACTTCCTTATCAGGGTGTGAAGAAAATGCAAAAGCAGTGTCTGGCTGCGTGAATTTTGGTAATTGATAACTGAGGATGTTCTCTTTATCCTCAAAGTTGATTTTGGTTTGTGAAGCCCATTGTTCTGTTATTATGAACTGTTTACTGGCAATCATACAAAATGAACTAAAATACTGTGAAGATATTTGACCCAGAGTTTGATTTCAGCAGTTCCCTGCTGACTCCCAGCGCACAGCTGCCTCTCAAATGCACCGCATGGATGAAAGCCACGGGGGGGGGGGGGGGCAGGGGGTCCCCAAGCCTGTCTTCTCCTATAGGAGGTAACCGCCAGAACTTTGTGCATTCTGGGATCACACAGCATCCCACGGACCTCTGACAAGATGCAAATGGCATGGTTCCCTGGCCTGGTGAAAACTAGTTCTATACTGCATGGAGGAAACTTGAGCTGCTGTGGATGTCCCCCAGAGAAAAAGTGTTTCTTTCTATTGTGTTATAGTTCAGGATCTTTACTTAGAAAGTTTATCCTGAGATCATAGTACCATTGAGGGCTTTTCCTTTTCAGGGCTAGGAATACCCACGTTTTATTCCAGGACACCCCTTCCAGGGCAACAGGGTGTAAGGCACAGTGAGCTGCTAGTCCCAAAGTGGCTTAGCTGCCTAGGAGCCACAGGACAGAGCGAGGCGAGCACGTGTCTTAGAGGTCTGGCGCCACACAGCTCAGACGCGGAGAGCACATCAGCTTGACAGATACTCGGGAGCTAAGTAACAATCACTGACAAGCTAATCTGAGTGGCGTTTTAGGAGTGAGATAGTGAAGCATGTATATTACTTATACACACTCAGATATTTTTATACCTCAGTGGACCTGTTCATCAGTTTTTTAAAAAATTGGGGTCCTAAGTTCTCCATCTCATATACTGTGTCACAGCAATACTGTGCACTTGTACAGGCTATAGTGCCGGGAAACAGAAATGTAATAATTTCTGATTTGGTTTTTGTTTTGAGACAGGGTCTTGCTCTGTCACCAAGGCTAGAGTGCAGTGGTGTGATCATGGCTCACTGCAATCTTGAACTCCTGGGCTCAAGCAATCCTCCCACTTCTGCCCCCCGAGTACCCGAGGTTACAGGCTCAAGCCACCATGCCTGGCTCTAACTTCTTGTTTTCAAAAAATCCTTCTAAAATTCTTACAGATTTCCTGAGCTAAAGGTAGCCTCGGCCACAGTTACCTAACCTGGTAAAGCACTGTTCAGTTAGGGCAACAGTGTTCGCTGGGCAGGCTCACAAGCTGAGCGAAGCGACAGTTCTTTGTGTCCTCACCATGGCTCTGCCCTGAGGAAGTGGACAAGACGCAGGCAGGCTCTTACCCGCCAGGGATTTTAACAAAAGGTAATCCAGTTTGAGGTAACTTTTAGAACAAGAGCCCAAACCTTATGGGTTTATGGCGGTGAGGTTTTTGTTTTAAAATATCTATACAATGGCAGAAGTGGAGAAGAATGAGGACCAAGGTCCAGAGGAATCTGAGGGGCTGCTTCCCACAGTTCTTGATGCCACTGAACTAAGACGCCCTGTGAGCAGCCACAAGAACACGGCCCTCGCCTCTCTGAGCTTTGCACACGCACGCTGGAATGCACCAGGGCACGGAGCGTATCCTCCTCAGCACTGAGGAACTTTCCTGTCGCCGTCAGCCTCAACACGGCCAAGGTTATCAGATTTTAGGGATGAGACAAATTTACCACCCCTGGTACCGTCTAAAAGCCCTGCAGCCTGGCATGGCAGGCTACTGCCATCCCGCTACACGGGATCTCCACGGCCTGTCCTTTCCCAGCCTTGGATACCTGGGGGCTGTCGTGGGGCGCTGCTCTCCCTCCCAGGGATGAGCCTGTGATGCCGATTCTGGTGTGGCAACCCCCGTCTGTCTGATGTAAGGGTGTGAGAACCTGGGGGCAGAAATGTTAATAGGGCCAAGGGTCCAGGACAAATAAACGGGGCAAAGACCATCGACCCCCTGCACGTGTCCCCGTGAGCGAGCTCAGAGTGTCTGAGTGGGTCTAGGAGTAGGGGGCTCTGAAGGTTCCAGAGCAAGAGGAGGATACGCAGGCCTGAGAGGACGTGGGAAGGCAGAGAGGGAGACACGTTTAGGGGGACAGGCTTCGCCCTGAGTCAACACTGCCCCACCCGAGCCCAGGTGTCAGGGCATGAACACACTTTCTCCAGATGCTGTCCGGTATTCCCAGCTCTACCCAGTGCTTTCCCCACTCAGCGTCCACCAGGAAGAAGGTATAAAAAAAGATGTTGAGTTCCTGGTTCCTGCCTCCTCCCTCTGCATCTCTCCGGTGTTCGGCAGTGGCAGGAATCCCAAAGGCACATCCTCAGAGGAAGTGGGCTTTCTACACCCGCTCGCCCCGGAGAGCCATGGCACACGCGGGCCAGAGCAGTTCATGGTCCTGGGGCCATCAAAGGTTGCTGCACATTCATCTTTGATTCCTTGGATCTCATTTAAAAAAAAAACACACACAAAAAAACTCTCTTGGTCCATTCAGAATTAGTGTTTTACTGCTTTTTGATTTGAAGATTTATAAATGTACTTTATGGCTTCCATAATGGTTCAGTAACTCTAAAAGATTTAATTGAAATCATAATCTTAAAATACCAACGTAATAATTTTCATTTAAATTCTGAATTTTGAAGGTTTGAAAAAGGGCTAAAAATGAAAGCATAGCATTTAGACGATAATGCAAAGGCTTACATTTAATTGCAGAAATAAAAACTCTATTTCTCTATTTAAGCCTTTGAAATCTTTTCTCTTTGTCTTTCAATAACATGACTTTTCAAATCACAGCTATTATGTCAAAACCTAATTGTCCAAAATCCAAAGGGCTGAATTCCTGGTTAATACAGATCACTCACTGCTCTTCAGCACGTGGACCCCACTGTAACTGGGGCTTGACACATTCAGAAGTTTTTGCCCCTTGTCTTTGACATTTTAATGCACCATCTCCATTAACGTATTTCCACATCAGCGGCCTCGAGCCCATCAGCAGAATTGCAGCACACTGTCTTCAGAGGAAAACAGCACAGAAGAAGTGCCTTGCTGGCAAACAGCAGCATGGGCTATGAATTATAAATACTCTCAGTAAGGAACAGCGTCTGGAAGGTGTGTCTAACGAGGGATGCGCAGAGATATGAGCCACTATGTACACCCAACAGGCCAGGCCAACTCATTTCTGTTGGTCAGTGGATCCAGCTTCTCTGGGCACAGGAAGACTATTGGTCACATCTTAAAAAACATCCAGCTACTTCAATGTCAACACAGTTGGGTTGCTATTGACATAGCTATCTTATGGTTAAGACTTCGTGGAATTTATTCATCCTGTTAATGAGTGGCTAAGAATCATTAATATTCAAAAATAATGGTAATTAAAATTTCTAATTTCCTAATTGACTCAAAACAAAATAATTTAAAACTAATTTCAGTGACTCATTTTTGGTATGACATAAGAACTAAAATATAGGTCTATAGAGTCATATTTGTGATATTCATTATAAAAATTCCCTTCCATTTAAGAGTAATAAGACTCCACTGGGGACTCTCTCAGGGACAGCAAACCGGTGCTAGTCTTTGTAGTAGCCTCATGTGGGTGCACACACTTGTCTGGTGCAAATGACGTCACCTTCCATTTCTGCTCTTCTACGACTCAGAATTCTTACTTCCACCCCACACTCCCATCACAACAAAGTCAAACGCCAAAGCAGCATTGGTAAGGGCATCAAAGGGTGAAAAGAACAGAAATTCAATACTGTCTGCGTGTGGCAAGTTAACAGTTACCTCACAAGGTGCTTGGCCCCAGAGACAAACCACCCGAACTACACCTGGAGTCTGAGCGGGAATGTGAAAAGCACTCACTTCCTTTTAGGCACAAGGAAGGCAATCAAACTTAGATAATAAAAAAAATAATTCAGACCTCAACATAAGAGGTAGCTCTTCACTAAGATACTCATTAATATTTGGTTTCTAATAGCAGCATTGCCTTTAGACATCATGGAGAACTAAAATGAAGACTTTTCTTTTTTTTTTAATTATTAAAGAGGAAATCTGGTGTAAGGACAGCACTAAGAAGAAGTACAATGGGACCAGGTGGCAGGAACCTACTCTAACTCCTCAGTGGGCCGCACTACAGGGCTGAGTTTCCTCCACCACCAAATGAAGAAGAGAGACTGGGCAACGTCCAAAATCTTCCCAGCTACAGTTATTCTAAAATTGAAGCTCTGCATCTCTGAGAACCTATGCTTATGAAAACAGTATTACCTTAAAGATCTGTGCCAGAACTTTGACTCAAAAACAATCTCAAGTCACTGAAGACTTGATCAAAGTTTATGTGTGTAAGGTTCTGGGTGGCATGCCTTATGTCTCTCTACCCTGGCTTGAAGATCTAGGGCCTGTCACACCTTGTGTAAACTCAGTGAAGTCATGCTTCCTCCTTGGAGCTCATTTCCAAGAAAAAAACCTGTATAATTCCAAAATTTCCAAATCCACAAATCAGTTGCATTTGGCAGAGATGTCAACTGTTGGACACAACCAGGTGCCATCTAGAATGAAAGCACGGATGCAAGGCATGCAAGGGACATGAAACAACTGAGGCAAAGTTAATTTACCTGTGTGTGTGGGGCACATGCTTTAAACATAGTTACTAATAATGGATTAAGTCATTCAAAAATATTAAAGACTGTGTTGTAGCCCAGATTCATGGCCATGCTTTAGGAAAGAGTAGGCCCAGGTCTTTCCTACGTTTCTGGTAGACTTTGGCTCTCCTATACTTAAAAATGGCTCAGAATCCTTCCAACTTGATGCTAGAGAAAACCACCAGACCTGGACCAAAGATGAAACTCACTTGCTATCCTTGAAGGAGGCTTTCAGTAAGATCAATGAGTACTTCCAGCTCTGTTTCTCACATCTTCAAAAGAATATTGTATTCACTGGCAATGTTTAAACCTGAACGCAGCAATGCATTTTACCTGAATAAAATGTCTATTAGTGTATGTGGGGTGGAGGGTTCTATACAGACACTACATACCAATTCATTAATTTCAGATGACTGGATTTTATTACACAGTGGATCTAGTACCTGAACTATAAGGTTCACCATATTCTATTGCAAATCCTCTGATAATCAAACTAAGGAATTCCTTTACTCAAAAGGTGAAAAAGAAAAAAACAATCAATATGTTCCTTAATTTATTCAATACAGCAGGTAGATTTTATCCTCATAGTGCCACTCTTGAAAAAAGGATTAATATAATGGCTTCTAAGCAGTTACCCTTGTATGTTTCCCCTGTATTCTCTCACGTCCGGCTGGCTGAGAAAGCCTGCAGCACAGCCGCCACGAGCTTCACTCCTGCACTGAGCGCCGTTTTGTCTGGCTGCAGGTGTGTGCACACTCTCCACCTCTGCCCATGATTTGTCTGTTTCAGATTCGTTCACAGGCTCCCTTTGGGATTCGGACTCAAGAAGGAAGTTATGACAGAGTTTGTGAATGCTGTGAATGCAAGGCCTGTGCCATTTCATCCTTTCCAAAAGGGAAACTGACATCTAGCAAACTGGTTTATCAAATCACCAGCCTAACTTTTAACCTAACAGAGCTATCAATGGGGGAAGAAAACAAAAACAAAGCAAAAACATGAATTTGCTGCAAAGTAAAGCAAAAGCATATTGAAAATAAAGTTTCTCAACCCACAGCACTGTACTATACATATTTCCTCATATTCAAGCTTCTGCTTTTCAAAAAAGGCACAACAGATTATTGTATATTGCAAAGTGGAACAGAAGGAAGATTTAATATAGAAGTCAAGCTTATTTTTTCTTTTTTAAAAAGAATACCATAGACATGAAAGTTAAAATTCAAAGCTAAGAGAGCCATGGCTACAAAAACAAGCCTTTGCCTAGGGTGCTTTGTAAGATTTACGTAGAATAACTCCAACATTTTTCTTTTTCTCATTTTTAATTAAGGAGGAGGTGGTGTATTCTAAGGAAGCTATCTGGATGCTGCTGGCTGAAATACAGATTTGATCTTCTCGTGCTGGTTAGCTAACATTGATTTTCTGCCCCAGTGGAAGAGATTTTACTCTGATGCATGCCATTTAAATTCATTTTACACAGCTGCTTAATGTGGCTTGGCAAGGCACAGCCAAACTAGCTTTGTGGGTCTAAATAGGACTCCTGAGTTGGTAAAGGACAGATCCTATGGATTAGCAGCTGATGATAAATGCTTTTCTCCCCCTGCTGTTATCTTCCTACTGACTCATGAATTGACCTTGAAGGTACCATAAGAAAATAACAAAGAGGAAAAGACAGTCCCAAGAATAAGTATGTTTACCTCATTCTATATTTGTTATTTCACTTTGAGGATTATGTTTACAGAATTTTCTATTTGTTGGTCCACATTTAAGACCATGTTTGCAGACTTCAAGACTTTCAATTACAAAATTATCATTTGCTTTATTTAAATAAATGTATAGTGAATATAAAACTATTAGCTGTCATGCATTTACAACAAGTAGTGAAAGCACAGTTTTGTAAGTTTACTGTTTAAAGAAAGCTAGTTCACAGTACCTGTTTTATCTAAAGATGAAGTATGGTTTTACTGAAACAACCTACTAAACACAATTAAGTCTCTATGGGATAATCTTAAATTATATGCAAAATGATATAAATAATATTTTTGCTTATATCACTTAATAATAATCAACTTTAAGAGCATTTGCTAACCTAAAAATGGTAACAGAGCCTGATATCGCATATTTTTGTGGTTAGAAAGAAGAGAGATACTTTTTGTTGCTGTATGTAATTCCTGTGTTGAAATTGATAATATAGGCAACACTGTGTTTAGAAAGAAAATCCTGTGCTGGATTATTCTGCTGTATTTTCCTGGTGACTTCGATATTCTAGTACTTGGGGGGAGAAAGAAAGAACTCTTTGGAACAGACATTTGCTCAGTGACAATCCAATGAGACCCTCCGAAGTGCTAGGAACAGCCCGTGTCAGTCCTACTGTAGTGAGATGCTGCGCTCTGAATTTGGGGGTGGGTGTAGCAGCAGTTCACTGTGGTGGCAGGAATGATAATCATGGTCATGAGAACAGTGCTGCACAACACATGTTCCTAGACAGAACGACGACAACAATGGGGGAAATGACGCCAGAGCAGGTGATGTAATTACTTTTACGCAGATACAAGTTCGATCTCCCTCTCAGGCATGAAGGAAAGCAGCCATGCCAAAGCCATGCAGACAGGACCTGGAGGGCGGCATGCGGGCTTCCACCGAACAGCCACAGTACTGTTAGTCAGAAAGAAAACGAACAAACACAACACACACAATGGACAAGAGGACGACCCCTGAGATGGATTTCCTGTTAGGTCTTTCACTGTCTCGGTCTGGGTGTTCCTGTGCAGCCAGACGGCACGTTGGTTAACAGTGTGAAAGAAATGCCCAGGTCCCGCAGCAAGTCCAGGGTGTGTTGCTACCTACCCGTACTGGTCAGGCTGGTGCATCATGGGAGCCTGAGAGTTGCCATAGTTGGGGTGCTGGGAAGAAAACATGGGGCGTCCGCCAGCCCCAGACTGGCTGGGATAAGCAGGCGACCTAATGTATGGTGGCCTAAAGTGGAACAGAAGAACAGCTTCTTTGGATTTGTTCTGTAGCACAAGTATGAATTCCTGTCCATATGTTACTGCCACACATAGGTGTGGGGTTACAGAAAGTGGTAAATCAGCAGAATACCCTGTACCCTACAGCTGCCTGGTGAACTCAATAAAAGTCCTTTAAAAAAAGTGTGGGACAGGGCAAAGGAGAGAGGAAAGTAATTCTCAGCTCTAATCCCCATTTATAGTTTTGAAGTATAGCTTTGACTCTGTAAAAGCAAAAAATAAAATATACAGCCCCCATTTAAACTCCTGGAGAGCTAAAATGGGCAGGAAGTGAAGGCAAGGCTTTGGAATGGTCTATTGGTTAGAAATAGAAAATGAAAATGCATGGATGTGTATTTACACATTAATTTCTATAAAAGGCTATATAACTGATTCAGAAAGAGAATACGTAAGACTTTTTAATCAAACAGAATTATGCCTTACTCTCTATGGTCATCTTCTCAGATCACTATAAAGGCCGCAGGTCAAATGCAATCAAATACTTTCTATTTAACAGCAACCAAAAAAAAAAAAAAATCCCAAAACAAAACAAAAAACAATCTTGTGCTTTACGAGTTGTAACAATGGCCAATTCATGTAAACCTCAAATAGGAACTTCACTTGGACCTGCCAAACCAGTCTTCACAGACAGGTTTATTAAAACATTCTCGAAAGCCAGCGCAGGCTCGGCTGGGAGGTGCACTGCTGGGGTTCAGAAGGTTTTAAGCAATTGTAATGTGCAGACAGAATGAGAGAGATAATAATTGATTTTCATTTTAATTCCTCAAGGGAAATTTATCATTATTTGGAACAAACAATAAGATGGGGGGGGGTCCCCTACATTCCCAAAATAGCAGCTTCAGAGGAAAAGTAACCAAGGGACACATGTAAAACGTGTATGCGCGCGCGCGCGCGCGCGCACACACACACACACACACACACACACACACACACACACTGGCTTTTATTTCCCTTTGACAAAAATCAGAACCTTCTTTCTTTTCTTCTGAAGATATCATTAAAATACATGTCTTTCCATGTGCTTTGTTTTAAAATATATTTAGATATATTTCTTTTAAAATATATTCACTTTTGCCTCATAATTTTGAATTACGTTATTTTTATACAGGTCAAGTATTTACTTCAAGAATTAATTTTAAAAATCAGCTTTAAAAATAACTAAGTAATTGAATTGAAGGTAAAGTATTAATCTATCAACTTAAACTGTCTAAAATACTATCTCTGCTGTATTAACCACATTTTGCTTTGGACAGATAGAAAGGTATCCCTGGAAAAATAACACATAAGAATACAAAGTATATAAATCTCACACATACACATTTAGACAAACACAATACACATAAAGTGCACATAAAGTTTCTACTTTATAAAGATTCTTATGGTAGGGTAAAAAAAAGAGGAGTGTGTTTCTTTTTCAGTGTTTTAGAGTTTAAATAATTTTTAAGTTTTAGGATTTTCTGCTTGAAACTCATTGTTTCAGTTGGAACCTCGCAGACACCTCCCTGTGCAACGGGGTCTGCTCTGCTGGCTGTAGGGCCATCCACAGACATTCCGAACCCCCGCAGCTGATGGGCCCACCCTGCTCAGACTCCTTCCCTGGTGTATCATAAAACACGGATTGTCACTTACTTCTCTGACCTTATGTTACAGCATATATTTAACATGAAAAGAACAGCCAAGCACAGTTGCATTCTACTGCGCCCCTGTAGCCTTGGGGGACGCTGCTGCTGTGTGCAGTTACGCGGTCACATGTACACATACAGAATACCTGCTGGGGCGTCGTCCTGAACGGCGTACCTGCTTTGTGCTGAGTTTGCAGCAGCCTGCATCACTGCTGCAGCTGCCTCCTGTGCCTTACGGTTCACAGTTGGCATTGGCGGCCCCATTCCTGGCCCTCCCTGCTGAGACATGCCAGGAGAACTGGGGGTCATGCTGCTCATATTTCCAGGAAATGGTCTGCTCTGCATCCCAGCTGGTGGCATTCGTCCCAGGGGCACAGCACCACATGGCTGGCTTGGCCCTTGTCCATGCATCTGGTTGTTGGCATTGATACCCACACCGGGCCCTGGGCCGCTGTAGCTTGCACTGGGCACCCCACTATACGCTGGAGGTCTGGAGTAGTTACCTAAACAAAAAGCAAACACAAATTAAAGCCTTTTATTTAATCTTTAAACTTGTGAAAACATTCACTGGAAATACTTTTTGTCCAACAGTGTGATCACCAGAGTAGCACCCATGATCCTTGCTGGCCCTGCCTGTGGGTGCCGAGGCGGCCACCTGCCGCAGCACGCGTTCGCTCTGCACCCCAAAGGCAAGGAGCCCACAGGACCTCTGCAACACTGAAGACACATTCAGGTTAACTATGCAAACAATCAATTAATAGGCAAGAAATACTAGTACTGAGTGCTGCTTCAAAAAGTTCAACGCCTCATATTCTTATATTTTAACCCAAATAATTGTTTCAGCTCCCAGTCTTCAGGCGAGGGCCACCGTGAGGCTGCTGCCACACCTGATATTACATTAACAGCTCAGAGAGATGACATGGAACACAAAAATCCCAAGGAAGATGTTGTGGAGAAACCTGACATCAGTCCCAATTTCTTTCCAACACTGGGAGCAACCAGAGTTTTCTTTTTGGTTTGAGCATCATACAGAGTGGCTGGTTTGTGCTTGCTGCCACGCCCTATAAAAGCAGGTCTGGCCGTCCTAGCTACTTTGGAAGGCTAAGGTAGGAGGACTGCTTGAACCCGAAGTTCAACGCTGCAGTGAGCTATGATTGTGCCACTGCACTCCAGCCTGGGTGACAGAGTGAGACCCTGTCTCAAAAAAAGACTGAGGTAAGAACCCTTGACCATACCCCTCACCCAGCTGCACTTGCCACATGCACACAGGAGTACTGTTCCCTTGAGCCCCCGGCTGTCTCTGGAGTTCTGTTTTCCCTTTTCTTCCACACCTTTTAATCTGAGGTGTATATAAATTAAATTCAAACAAATCAAAGGCATACATGATATTGCTTCAATAATAACTGCAGATGGTAACCACTGAACCAGTGTGTGCTAGACACCTGGCTAAGCACTTTGCAAGAACATACTCATTCATTTTTCCCAATAAACATATGAAATACGGATACTACCAGGACTCCATTTACAAATGAGGAAAATCAAGAGATAGTAGATTAGGGTTGAAGCTCAAATGAACTGACTCTGGAACCCATGTATTTAACCAATAAAACATGCTGCCTCTCAATAAATGACTTGAAATTAAGTAAATGTAAAAAGACAAGTCTTTGTAGGATATGGATTAGTGTTTCTCAATCAGTCCTTACTACTTTCTGGAAGACTGTCCCCATCCATGTAGCATAACTATATACTTTACATGCCAGAAACTTCTAGGCATGGGAGACACAAAGTTAAATGCAATCCAATTCCTCTGTGTGTGTGTGTTGCATGCATGTGGTGGAGCAGCAGGGGTAAAGACAGCTGGGGGCTTAGGGGGTCACCCGTGGTGGGGACTTAGTGGTGATTCCTTGGAATATGCAGCTCTGGGGCCAAAACCGCGGGCAGGCTGGCTTCAGGGGCGGGCGAGACTCTGTGCTGCCTGCCTGCAGGACCCTGCTTTCATCTTTTCTCCTTTCGTTCTCTTCTCTGTAAAACAAGACAGTCCTCTCTAATATTGTCCACTTGCAGACTTGTTAGGATTAAACAATATAATGTACATAAAGTATCTCAAGCATGGGCGTGACACGGAGGGGCTGCTGTTGGCTGGTGACTGAGGCAGAGGAGGGGGAAGGGCCCTTCTGGCAGGGATGGCCAGGACAGACAGACTCACAAAATCACTGAGGAGGACAGACGGGAGAGGCCAGGTCAGGCAGGGCCTTGTGTACCAGGCTTCTAAATTTGGGGTTTATCCTGCAGGTAAGGAGGAGCTTCTCAAGGATTTCCAGCAGAAATAGGATTGGATTAATGACTACAATAAAAGCAAATACTTAGTATTTGCCATGTGCTAAACTCAGTTCCAAGTTCTTTGTATTAACTCACTTAATCCTGACATCAAGCCTAAGAGGTGCGTATCACTATAATCCCACTTGGAGATGGGAACCTGAGGCACAGGGATGTGACAGCTGCCCCGAGGCGATGTGCTAATGATGGCAGAAGCCAAGGTCTGGACCCAGGCGGTCTGTGAGTGGGGCTGAGTCCAAGTATGTCATGCTGCTCTATGTTGCCTCTCAAATGTTATGAGAAAGCATACTTGCATAATAATAGTATCATGATTGTAAAAACAGGCTTTCTTAAATTCACACATGTAAGACTGTATCCCCTACAAATCTGCAAGAAATTCAATAGACTTTTCAACATTTATTGAGTTCTTGTTCTTTGTTAGGTGCATCCTGTTCATTTTGTTACTTCGACTGTCCGTGGAGCATGTGTTATTAATCACAGGTGATGTGAAGGTCACTGTTCACGTAGACCATGGGCCAGCACATTTTTTCTGTCAGGGCCCAGGTGGTAAATGCCATAGGCTTTGTGGGTCAGTCTCTATGGTAATTACTCAGTTCTGTCACTGTAGCCCCATGGCAGCAGCACACACAGGCACATACACAGACGGGACTGGTGGTGTTCCACAAAACTTTATTTACAAAAACAGGTGGTGTGCCAAAGTGGGCCATAAGCCCTGATATAGACCAACTTTGGGATAAGCTAATCATTTCTGCTGCACTAGCAACAGAAATGAGACTTGTTCAAGCCAGCAACTTCCTTAACCTTGAATACCATCTGGAAGGCTGAAGAAAGGCTTAAGAGGATTAAGAGAGCCTGGCAGTGGCAGATCTGAGGGGCTGGGAAATGGAGAGGAAGACTCGAGGGCCGGCAGGAAGGAACAGGACGGCACAGCATAAACCCCTCAGGTGTGCTCAGCTGCGTGCAGGTCAGTCTTTTACCATCAGCTCCTTAAGTTTAAACTGCTTCTTCATGAAGATACATTGCCTTTGCATAGTCAAGGTTTGCAGAAATAATCAAGCTTACATTGTTTTCAAGTAAAAGGTAAAAAAAAAATCAAAACTGTTCATCAGTTTTAAAGTTGTTTACAAAATATTCTTAAATTGCTTCTGAATCTGATCCCACAGGACACTCCTGTCTGGTGCATCTTCCCATCATGCGATCTCAGTGGAAAAGGCACCTTCTGTGTCCCCTGCCGGGTGGGACACAGACCAGAGCGGACTGCTGGCGCTTCCTCTGCCCACGCTCGCCCGGGTCCCCGTGCTCATCTGTCTCCTCCTCCCCTTCCCAGACCTCATATCCACTCACTTCCAGATTATCTGATAAGATCAGTGAAACAGAGTGCTCCGTTTTGGCTCTTGCTTTTATTAAAAATAAACATGCTCATTCATAGTTTGAACGCTGGAGTAATTAATTCACATATTCATGCTATTACTCTAGGGCTAGTTTCTACCCTCCCCCAACACTTGATAAGTGACTCATTTGGTAAGAAGCCTTTTTCAGTGAAAAAATATGTGCCCTTTGCTTTGAAAGGAAACAAAATAACACTTTACTCTTGTTTTAGAAAACAAGCATTTAGACATGGTTGTTCCAGACTATGTCCCCAATGTGGTCACATGAGAGAAAGAGGTTCCTGATTTTGCCGAACTCTACTCACGGCTGTGACGGAGAAATGCTGTTACTCCGAGTTCCTGCTTTAACTGGCAGTCAAGGGCTGTGTTTTAATAAACACAAAGGAAAGAAACGACTGAGATGCTTGGTTACCCAGTACCCTGCTCCAGTCTCTCACTCGTGTTACGTACTGAAGAAAGAAGGGCTGCGTTTCAATAGCTTCGCTCCGCGCGGCAGCGGGCCCATCCTCTAGCAGGAAGCACGCCGCAACCGGGTGGAGCACGCATCGGAACATGACCACGCCACCGCACATGCATGCACTCGTGCACAGAGAGGCGCTGAGCACTAGGGGCCCCTCTACTTTTCTCCCATCAGTTGGGTTGATTCCATGAACTGGCAACTCAATGGACTATGTTCTAATTATAGAGGCCTCTATCTGGTATAAGAAATACAAAGTACCCTTTTCTTTTCCCTGTAATTTTAAAGACTTTCCTCATTAAACTCACATGCCTGGATACAAATGGTCTAAAGGCTTAAAACGGCTTAAACAGCAACAGTGGATAAAGCACTGGCTTGAGAATCTGGGTCTGAATACTGGTTCTGACACCTCCTAGCTGCATGACCCGTGCCGAGTTGTTTAACCTCTCTGAACTGTGATTGTGTCATCTGGAAAGTCAGGATGATAATTCGGAAAAGGCTGAAAGTGTCTAGTACGGTGCCAGGCACAGAGCTGCTGAACAAATGAGAGCTGCTGTTGTCAGCATCCACAACCATAGCAACAGCATCTACAGTATCTTCCCCCACGTTTAAAAAATGTGTGGATGGGGCAAAAATGATTCATGCCTCCCCTCAACTACTCGATAACATATCTTCCCAAAATAAACAAAAACCAAATATGTAAGCCAAGCAAAATATGAGAGGAAAAGCCAGGAATGAGGAGTGCAATCTTATTTCCATGTTTCTCTAATAGATTAGTAATTTGTTGGCACTAGCTTTGACAGAAAACAGATGGGTCCAGCACTGAGCACAATGAAGGCAGCAGATGCCGGCCAGCCCACCTCAGCTGGACTGGTCTTGCCGCCAAGTCCAAGAGCCCTCAGTTTTCAAGTGGGTTCATCTTGGCACACCAGCTCTGGAAAATTGGTCACCAAATGAATTCAGATTTCTACCCACCAAGAGTTATATTTAAGCACCAGAAAGAAGAAGCAGTAGCAAGACTGTATTCAAGTCACCGTCATTATGTTAGGAGAATCACAAATAATTCTACACCTGACTCCAGAATATTTACATTTGCTAGTTATAATAAATACTCAAAGCTTACTGCTTTTTGTAAACGATTAAATGTTGCCACTCGCATATGAAATTTTGCTTCTCAGTTTCAATCATTCCACAATTACTTAGCAACGACTACTCTGTGCAGGGCTCTGTGTTAGTCGTCACACAGTGGAGGATAAAATGGATGCACACAACATACACTGGACATTTTACTCTGGCTGGAAAAAAATGAAATGCATAATTAGCTACAAACTGTGATAAACATATTTGTGAGTTAGGGCTAAATATGCATTTATCTTGTTTTTTAGCCAGTGATGTTACTATTTTTTATAGCAGTCTACTACACATTATTAGGTCACATTTACTGACATAATTTACACATAAAAACAAAACATATAATCCAGTAATCACCAGCACAACCAAGACACAGAATATTTCTATCATGACAAAAAGTTCCATTTTTCCCTTTTATAGTCAATCTCATCTCCATGTCCAGCCCCTGGCAACCACTGGTCTGATTTCTGTTCCTGCAGCCTGTCCACATTCACAACGAGCCACACAGCATATTCTCTGGGCTTGGCTTCTTTCACTAAGCACCACGCTTTTGAATTCACTGGTATTGTTGCATGGACCCCTAGTTTCCACTCTATGGACACTGTTTCCAGTTTTTGGCAATTATGAATAGCACTGTCCAATACAGTTGCGAACAGGTCTTTGTACAGACATATGTTCCATTTTTCTTGGTAAAACTCTAGAAATGAGACTGCTGAGCTGTATGGTAAGTGCATGTTTTAACTTAATAAGAAATTGCCAAACTGTGGCTGCACTATTTTGTGTACATTCCCACCAAACACTATATAAGAGTTTTAATTGCCAGCACCTGACATTGCCAATTAAAAAAAAAAAAAATGAGCCATTCTACTAGATATATAATAGAAATCATTGTGGCTTTAATTTTCATTTCCCTAATGATAAATGATTTTGAGCAAATTTTCATGTGTTGGTTTATTGGTTACCATATTTAAGTAAGATCCTTTATGTTAAAAAAAATTATATTTACTTATTTTTTATTATTTTAGAGACTGGGTCTCCTATATCACCCAAGCTAGTCTCAAGAGTTATATTAAAAAAATACTTGTTCCACCTCCATCTTTCTACTCAGACCTATCATATGATGCTACTTTTTTAAGCAGGGATATTGATCAAGTCATCAAAAAGACTATAAATATAGGTTCAAATGAAAGCTCACTTGCCCCAAGTTGCATTAAATTCTACTACTTGTGGGAATAAAGGGAGATAATTTGTTTTTTGAACTGATAGGAACCATACTTTTCCTAGGTCAATATGCATTTAAGAATTCTTTAAAATATAAAAATAATAAAGTTTATAAAAGAAGGAGAAAGACCTTACAGTAACACTCAGTATTTCACTTTTGGTAGTTTTTTCCATTTATGTTACAACAGTTAACTCCTTTAAAAATTTAGTTATAAAATAATACAAGCTCAATGCAGAAAATATAGAAGACAAAAATTACCCTTAGTCTTACCTCCCAAAGATAATACACCATATATTATAAATTATTCTCAGGTATGGAATAGTCAACCCAATATCCATCAAGCCTTGAGGCAGGGTCAGGAAGGTGTATCAGTGACTCTGCATTACTCTGTTTAGCAAATTTCATTTGAGAAGCATTTATTAATGACTTCTTACAAGCCAGGCTCCATGCTAAATGCCAGGGATTCAGCAATGAACGAGGACAAAGAGCTTACATTCTGGTGGCAGGAGACAGACAAATAAAGAAATACAGACAACGTCATGTGGTGATGAGCACTACGAAGAAAAACAAAGCAGTGCCAACTGTGCAGAGTGCCGCGGGGAAGCAGCAGCGTGCATGTCAGCTGCCCCTCCTGGGAATATAAGCCGTCTTCAGAGAAACGATAATGACCAGGGCTAACATCAGAGGCAAACACCAAGGACATATGGGCAGGATCAGATGCCAGTGCCTGACATCAGGGCAGTGAGTGAACAGAGAGAGCCTCCAAGAAGCTGGGGCACTGCCATCTGGTTCTGGGAGTGTGACCTTTGGAAAGCCACCTGTTACTCTAAAGCTCAGTTTCCTCATCTATAAAAAGGGTATAATAACAGATATCTTATGTGGTTGCTGTGAGAATTTTACTAACAGAAACTATAGGTGAACTGACAATGAACAGATAGAATCTGCCAACAAAAACTATTCTGATACTAATAATCTTTTAAAAGTTATTTATTTATTTTCTTTTTAGAAATAGGGTCTTGCTCTGTTGCCCAGGATAAAGTGCAGTGGCACGATCACAGTCCACTGCAGCCTTAAACTCCTGGGCTCGAGTGATCCTCCTGTCTCAGCCTCTCAAGTAGCTGAGATTACAGGTGCATACCACTACATACAGGTAATTTTTTTCTTTTTTTCGAGATGGGGTCTTGCTATGATGCCCAGGTTGGTCTTGAACTCCTGGCCTCAAGTGATCATCCCACCTCAGCCTCTCGAGTAGCTGGGATTACAAGTGTGCTCCACTGTACCCAGCTAATATTAATATCTTTTTAATCAATGAAAAATTATCTACATTATTGTATTATATGCCTAATTTTACTTTCATTATGTGCAGATACACAAATTTATTCCTCAGAGGAAAGTATAAGAAAAGGTAAGCAATGGTGTTAAAAAAAAAAATATATATATATATATATATATGTATGTATGTGTATATATATATACATATAAAGGTATTATCCTAACCCAATAGCCAACTTTAGTATGAAACAGTAGTCTCTGTGGTAAGAAACAAAGGAGTCTATGAGCTAGAAACTGCCACCGCCATACACCGGACAGGCTGTGTCCTCCCTGGGCTCAGAGCTGCCCAGCCCAAGCAGACTGCAGTGGGAAAGGCGCCCCCTGCAGGCGGCTGAGAGAGAATCCTGATCTGCCTGGGCTGACCACAGTCAGAGGAACTAGTCCTTCTCTGGAGGCTTCCTGCCATTCTGACAGATTTGTGAAATGTGATTCAATAGGTCATTTCTTTTAAAACAAAAGTCTGAATAAGTGGCAGAGCAGTAAGCCCCAGGACAAGGCACCTTGCTAAGATGTCAGTAAAGCTGCGCATCCAGACCCTGCCCTTCCTCAGCGCAGTCCACAACCATCACGATCAAGACCCCAGACATAAAAGTCCTCCCGATAATGAGGTTTGCGACAATGTGCTGAGTTGTTCAGTGAGGGCAGAGGACGCTGGGTCCTGCTGATTTTAATCATTGGGGTAAAATAATTAGTTTCACACTAGTCAAAATTAAAGATGCTTTCTTTTTTTTTCAATTTCAGTTGATTGGTACTATAAATTTTCCTGACTTTTCTTCCCCCTAATTTTCGAGTTTTGATAAAATCATGATGATTATCAGTTTAAGAAAAATTCATGCTTAAATCCTGTAACTCGAAGGCGAAATTTCAGCATCAAAAGAAGATATGATTACATTAACCTAGCTTTTGCTATAAAATGATCTAATTCAATTTCTGTTTTTTCTAATATTAGCAAGATATATTAGGAATATTTCTTTAGTAAGACATAATACAGAATAAGGAATTAATCTTTGGCTTCGTGCTGTTGATTTAACCATAAAATAAGGTAAGATAAGAAGTAGCTGTAACCCCATCAAGTGTATCACAATTTTGTTTCGAGAAAAAATAAAATGAGCAAACTAACGGGGGAGAAACTAGCATTTGGAAAGCCAAGGAACACCATCTTGTCCATCCCCAGCACCATCCCGGGAAGTCTTCTGACCAAAGTGAATCTATGTGTTAGACACATGCCACCTGTGCCGGGGAGGACTGCTTCCACACAGTCCACCAGTAAGATGGAGGTTCCAGGCTTAGCCTGGAATCCCAGGTCATGGGGACTCCACGGCCTGGTAGTCCAGTCAAGTAGCTGGTGGGTGGACAACTTTCGACATTTATACCTTGTTCTTCTAGAACCGAAACAGATGTAAGATTATTACTTTGTAATTCACTATTTTGGAACTGCATTCATTTCAACTGAATATCATTTAAAGTTTGCCTTGCTGAACTTATTAGAAACATTTAACGAATGAAGGGAAAAGGAAGATTTCAGATGGCATCCAATTTATTTTAGAAAAAACACCTTTAAATCCTTCTGAAAAACATTTTTTTACCAAAGTAATTTAGAAATGAAAGGCTCATCAGACTCATCAACTAGTAAATCCTCTGCTTCCTAAGATACACACTATAAAAATTAAGGCATAAAATCAGGGCTGTGTCTGTACAACCTGAGCAGTTGCATGGGTGGTCCCAGACAGAGTCCCAGATGTTATTATACAAGTGAGTGAGAACTGGGAGGGATCTAGACTCAGAATTATTGTTACTTGCCCAAGGTACTGCTTACTCATAGCAAAACTAAGGCCAGTATGATAGACACTTTTCTAGAGAACACAAGAACAAGACAGAATCCTTGTCCTTAAGAAATAAAAAGGCTATGAAGATGAAATTGACTTCAGCTCTCCTTTTCCCAAATTTATTTGTTAATAATTAATATGTTATTTACATACTCCTTTTTATTTATTAAAGCAAGTTCCTATAGCCTTCTCTCTTTACAAACACTTAAGCAAGGATAGTTATTATATGTGCTTGCTTAAAGGTAGAAAAGCACTATTTCATAAAATATACTGTAATTAAACATTTTTACACATTTAGATTGGCTTAATTCCATTTGTTAATTTAATAATTCTGATTTTATAGTATTAACAGACATTTCTGACATATTCCCTTTCAATTCATAGAAATATTTTTCTTAATCTATGTAATATTTCTGATATAATATTGCCATGCCTGTATTTCTAAAATGTTTCTTGTTCCTTGAAGGCATGTAGTTTGCCTTTTTGTTTTTGTTTCCCTAGTGGCTCCCTGAACGAATGAACTAGTGAGAAGGGATTACATCTAAGGCCTGGGAAAGGGCACTACCAGTGACTCTATGAGTGGCCTCTGAAGCCAGCCCTCCTTGGTAGCCCTGCCACCTCTTAGCTGTGGGATGTGGGGAAATTACTTAACTGCTCAAGACTTTGGTTTTCTCATTTGCAAAATGTGGACAGCCTTACAGGGCTTCCCAAGATTATTCCCAACAGAATGGGCAAGTCAGCCTGGACATGAATCCTGGCTTGACCATTTTAGTCACTTATGCATCCTCACAAAATTGTTTACCTGCTATGCCTCAGTTTCTTTCTTTGTAGAGTGGAGTAATAACAGCACCTATCATATAGCATGTTGTGAGGATTAAATGAGTTAACACTTAGAACAGGACCCAGGACAAGTCTAATAAACGTTTGTTGTTATTACTAATAATAATTTTGGAGAAGATGCTCCTGACAATAAAATGGTTAG
The DNA here is from genome assembly GCF_040939455.1 of Microcebus murinus. Taxonomy (NCBI): domain Eukaryota; kingdom Metazoa; phylum Chordata; class Mammalia; order Primates; family Cheirogaleidae; genus Microcebus; species Microcebus murinus. The sequence continues at coordinate 9,602,049 of NC_134108.1, forward strand.
CAAAAAGAGGCCATATAATATTATCCCCTGAGATCTCTTTAAAAAAGCACAAACAGAAGAAAGTCATCTAGTTAAGAACAGAAACAGGCGATTCTAATGACCTCTTGGGTGAGGCTAAGTCTTTCTAGAGACATTAAAACTTCTGATACAAAGATGCAAGCTGAATATCTCACTAATAATGTGAGTAGTTAATTAAGAGGAGGAAGGAAAAAACCCTTCATTTGTTTAAAAGGACAACAGAGAAAAATGCACAGGGAAGAAAGGGCATTTACTGAATGGAACACTACGTGTTACAAGTGTCATCTGTCTTTCAGTGTTTGCTGAGGAAGGGAGACTCCACGGCGGTGACTATTTGGAATTGAACATCAGTAGCACTGGGATGCTCACGGCAATGAGAACTAGAGCAGGAACCCAGGAGGACGTGGGCCTTGGGGTGGAATGTGGTGGCAATGCCACTTGGGAGAGGAGAAAAGAGCAGCGGGTGCAGGAACACCGGCGCTCCCAGCTCGCAAACACTAGAGAGCACGGAGCACGGAACATGCCACTTTTACTGCAAACTGTTTCTGCTATGAACTTACACTCAGGATTTATGCCTTAATAAACTCCAAACAAAACGCTTTCTGACTATTTAATCAAACTGTGATGCAGGGGATCCAGTGGGCTGTGTTAATGTAAAAGGTCCTGGAGTTGAAGCAAAACTTGGCTCAGAGAACATTGGAATTGGAAGCAACTTCCAAGGTAATAATCCAATGTTCTCATTTTCTGGAGGAAAAGTAACTCATAGAGAGAGTAAGCAATTTTCCAAGGACACGACGTGGTTTGGATGAGAATTCTGCTGGGCTCTGTGCTTTTCAATTAAGCATCTTCATGTTCAATGATTCTGGAAATCGAGGGATTTATTCTAAAAAGAAATCTACACTGTAGAAACTACCTTCCCCGCTATTACCTCCTCCAGCATAAGCTCTTCCTTAGTTGTTCACAAGACTTATCAGACAGTTCAAGACTCAGTTTTCACTGGGTATGAGTGAAAAAAGAGATTCCAAGAATGAATTATTTGTGAGTATAGAGATCAACTTTGAAGATGACATGAAGACTTTATGGTCTTAAGGGTTAAATCGTAGTCCTACAGCCAACCTCAATTCTGAGAACAGGCTCTGACCTTGTCCAAGTTACACTCTGAGCAAAAGCCCACATTTTCTGTGCCTATCACGACTTACAAACTGCTCTTCCAACTGTCACTAAAGTTTTCTTCTTTCCATGACAGCCAAAGAAACCAAGTGGGCGACCACTGTGCCCAGGAAGACGGCAGGCTAGGCGGCGCTCACGGTGGGATGACTCATAGCCCTGCCTCTGCTTGGAGACACTCTGCTACATGTCACAGTTAACTGGAGCCAAAAGGGAACAGGCAGACTATGACTGCCAGCCGGGACTTAAATTCCTGTGGCTCACGTGGAATTGTAATGCAGAAAGCTGTTCATGACATGGTATGAAGAGAACCACGCAAAACACATGGGTCTTTGTCTGTTCTGACTTCACGCATAGGGGTAAGGACCACATGAAAAGGGTTCAGAAAAAAATGATGAGAGGGAGAAAGAGAAAGAAAGGAAGAAAGGAAGGAAGGAAGTTTTCCTAACAACAGAAAGAGTTGGAAAGTACATACAGCAAAGCCATGTAAGGCAAAGATACAATGGCAGCACTGAAATGCTTAAAATCTGTCTGAAGAAATCCTCAAAACACAAGACAATACACGTATAACTCATTTTTCAAACTGTAAAGTACTATAAACAAAAAGACCAGATTTTCTGAGAGATTCTAGGCACAAGCAGAGAACGTGCCTGGGCCTCAGGGTGCATCCGTAGGCTTCATAGGCGGGTTTGCTGAACAGATGCAAATGCCTCTAGAAAACACTGAGGCTCTCCCACAGGCAGACCTGACTGTTGTGAGGTGGTAAACATTCCACTACAGCTTCCCAGTGGGCACTCATCACCTTCATTCGGAATATCCCTGGTATTTTTAGAAGTGAGAGAACTCTGGGAATTGTGCCAGATTATCTCATTCTCTCCAAATTATCCATTAACGTCTAATTTAAATAAACGAAATATAAAGAAGGCGCTACATTCAAATGTCTTATTGATAAAAGTGACTTAGGAAAAATGCACACATACACACACACAAAAGATTAAAAAATTGATAAAACGATCATATGTGTATATGACAAAACCTACGTCGACTTCCAGGCATGTGGAATGTGAACAGCGCGTTTTGGGCATGGTTCCACTACTCCCCTGCTCCTCCCTCATCTTCCTCTTGGAAAGACATGCCTCCACTTCAGCTTCAGGCTTCATCTTCCTAAGACTGTCACTGGTGAGGGCTGGGAAAATGAGAACTAATGCTTACCTTGGGGACCAACTGGGAGAGATGTCCCGGTGACACCCTTCGGAGCACTCAGCTCATGGTTCTAAAGGTGATTACTGAGTGGGAGCAGCAAAGTCAGAACACAAAAGGACAAAGCCCAAGTTTTTAGTCAGAAACTTCTGATGCTACAGCTTGTGTCTTTTTCTCAACAAGCATTCGGAACTCCAGCACAGAGAGAGGGGTTTACTCCTCTATTAACATCACATGTAGGAAGAGCACTTACTGCAGCGACTGACGCATAAATGCTTAATGAATAGTGACTATAATTATCCTTCCCATCATCATGGGCAACTAAAGGACTGTGGGTTTGCATTAACCTCACAAATCTGTCAAGTAACAAATAATGGACTTTTACAATATGTTTATAATGCTAAAATATTGAAGGACTAGCATATTAACAAACTTTCTACAACTTACTGCAATGCATTTTGGAGAGGGTTTGTTTTTTGTTTTTTACCTTGTGGTCCATACTGGCTCATCTGTGGACCGTAAGTCCCACTTGAGTTACTCTGCTGAAAGCTACTGATTCCAGGATGCATCTGGCCCCCAGGAGAAGGATGAGGCGACATGGAGGGTCCTGTCTGTTGAGGTCCATACTGAGACATCTGCGGGTTTCTTTGTGTGCCTGCCATAAACCCTAAGTGGGAAATAAATACAAACATATAAATGTAGGTGCTTCATAAGCTTTGCACACATGAAAATGGAAATGGAATTGAGCGGAAGGTGGCAGGGGAGAAGGGTGGTACTGCAAGATGTCCCTAAAGAAGCATCTAGGCCAGGCGTGGTGGCTCACGCCTCTAATCCTAGCACTCTGGGAGGCTGAGGCGGGCGGATTGCTCTAGGTTAGGAGTTCGAAACCAGCCTGAGCAAGAGCGAGACCCCGTCTCTACTATAAATAGAAAGAAATTAATTAGCCAACTAATATATATAGAAAAAATTAGCCAGGCATGGTGGCACATGCCTGTAGTCCCAGCTACTTAGGAGGCTGAGGCAGGAGGATCGCTTGAGCCCAGGAGATTGAGGTTGCTGTGAGCTAGGCTGACGCCATGGGACTCACTCTAGCCTGGGCAACAAACTCTGTCTCAAAAAAAGAAAAAGAAAGAAAAGAAACATCTAAAGACATTTCACGGGGCCACCCTGGTCCTAACCTGAATTTTCACTAGTGTTCTTGGGAACCCAGTGGACTGTGGACTTGAACTAGGGAAATGGAGAAGGGGAAGAAAAGGCAACCAGGCTTAAGTTGTGTTATAGAAGAAGCCCCGACATAAAGCTACAAGAAGAGCTAGGACCCCTGAACTACACGCCCACCGGCCCTGAGGCTGGCACTCTGTGCACACCCACCTCACAGCCCTGCTCGCTTTCTGGCTTCTGCAATGCAGGTCTCTGGTCACTCAAAAAACCTGCTCCGTAAACCCAGGGCAGCAGCCAGCTCTTCCCTGTACAGTGCTGTTTTCTCCCCTCTGGTCTCCCAGAGCAGCAGCTATTCAACTTGACTCCCCAGTAGCCTGAGGACCTTCGAATACCTGATTCAGACTGCACTGTCCCTTACAGGTAAACTGTGGCCAGCTGGAAGGTTTGAATTGTATCCTGCTTTTCCCAAATGGAACCTGTGACTTCCTCCCTCAAGCGCGCTGTGCCCAGGGCCACCCCCACCTGTGTGAAGGCACCACCCTCCCTCTCCTGTCAGAAACGGGACAGCCCCGGGCCTGCTCTTTCCTTCTTCCCTCTACGTGTGACCCATCCATCGGCACGTCCTACTGACTCTACTTCTGACACGGATCCTGAGCGGTTCTACTTCCACCAAGGCCGGCCTGGCTACCGTCTCCTCCTCTCACCCACATGCTACACGGTCTCACCGATCTCCCAGCACCCCCATCCCTACTGTCTTGCTCCTTTTTGATTCATTTTCCATGAAGCTGCCAGAATTATCTTCTGGGAATAAAAAGGGAAATTAGAACATCTCTCTCCACTGCATAAAACCCTTCAAGGCTTCCCACCACAGCTAGAATCAAATGCAAATACGGGACTTGGTCTCTGGCCTCTGAGATCTCAGTGGTCCGGCCCCGTTTCCTCCAGCTTTCTCTCCCTCTGCCCCCGGCCAGCCCACGGCCTGCGGAGCTCCCGAAAGACAGCAGCAAGCCCTTTCCCCAAAATGCTGTCACCTGCTCTCTGCACTGTGCCTCCTCCTCATCCTTCAGCTCAGCCTTCCCTGACCACCCAATCTGAAGTCATACCAACCCTCACTGTTTGTCACTTGCCTTTCTTCATAGCACCTTTCCTAACCTGTACTCATTTTATTACTGATTCACTTACCATCTCTCTTCCCACTAAAACATAAGCACCCGAGGGCAAGGATCATGTCTAGGTTCACTGCTGCATCCAAAGTGCCCAACAGAGTGTGTGGCACACAGCGGTTATCAAAATCTATTTTTTTTTTAAATGAATGGATGTTAAATTTCTCATACACCCAACAGAGTGCTGAGCACACACAGTAGGTGCGTGGTGGGTAGCTATTTCAAAGCGATGAAGAAAACATACCTTTAAATTATGCAGAACTATAATGTCAGGTACATCCACATATCAGGAGTTCAGGCAAATATGAGTATGTAGAAAGAACTGTGAAATACTCATTTGGACAAAGAGTGCCCCAAATCAACACATATATCTAAGAAAAAGCTAACGTTATCAAATTAGCATACTAACAAAGGGCAGTTTGAAAAGTGACTCTCAGAACCCAGGAGTTCACACTGGTCAGAGAGCACCTGTCACCAAGCGACCGCTCTGGCTGGAAGTGGGCGGGTTTCCGCCTGCTCCAGCGACCCTAGAGCAGTAGCTTCCAAAGAAAGCCCACTGAGGCAGGCAGAAGGTGAGACAATGTCTAGATCTAAGGTCAGCTTAAATTTAGGAGGTTAAATGGTACATTGTATTTATACAGACTATGGTTTACATTTTTCAGTAAGAAAAAAAAAGAGATCTTTTAACATTGCTTCTAAAGAGATAGATATAAAAGTAAGCACAGCTAGTTCTTATTATCCTATTTACTTTATTTATAAAGATAAGCCTTATGAAATTGGGCTCAATTGGTAGCTCCCAGATATAAATCATCATGGAAAACGTTTGCTTTTTCAAATCTGAAAACAAACAGAAATCAGAGTACTAAAATTACTACAAATGATTGCATCTTAAGATGTTACATGAAATATTTATCTAAGCTTTACTGTAAAATTCTCAAGAGTTTCAGATAGAGTCCTGTTTAATAAAAAATGTGTTTCAATTCCACACAGATTGTGTGGGACTCCTCCCTATTTTCTTTAAGGAGGATGACTGCTTTTTCTTCATTAGCTAAGAAAACAACACAGGTCTTTTGATTAGCATTAAATCTCACTTCCACTATGAAGGTGTCCATGCCAAAGGATTTAGAACCTCTGACACTATACCATATCTTTAAAGTTACTGTTGCCTCTGGAATACTTGCTATAGGCTTAAGGTTTATTCAAATGAGTTCTAAGAATTCTTACCTGGGCAAGTTATTTCTTTATTTCTATTTACTTAGTCCTTAAAAATACCTATGTTACATTCTACTTGAACGATCTAAATTATCACTGGCATTTTGCATAAAATCAAGTTCGGAAGTAGGTGAAACGAAAGCTAATTCAAATGGAACATGTGACGACATCAAATGCCCATGACTCAGGGACAAAGTTCTATAGGTGTGGAAACCACCTCCTTACATAGAAATTAAAATCAGAAAGCTAACTGTTCTCCCTGTATACTTTTCCAATGGCACCACTAAAATGAGCTTCCTGAAAAGTTGTTTTATATTTGGTGAGATACAGCCCTTTCCCTGTGTCCCCTACAACCATGAAAGAAAAAGGTGACACATATCCTTGGCTCCTTTCTAACCTATCATCATCTAACAGCAGTCGACTGGGGACAGAAGGCCTAAATTACCTAGATGATGGCTATGTAGACAGACGTAGAACAGAATCTCGCAGGGGAGACTGATACATAAACAAATATATTGCAGTGGGTATTGAACCCAACTAGCTGTGTGACTTTTGGCAAATAGTAACTTCTCTGAGCCTTAGTTCTCTCATCTAAAGATGAAGATGAGGTTTCTACAAAGATCAACTAAGACAATATGTGGAACTGTTCTATAATGTGTAACATGATATACACAAGTAGGACATCGTGATGTTAGTTTTGGGTTTATAAACTGGTAAGAGTATTTTTTAATTCCTGGATATCTCACATATTCAGATGTTTCCAGCTAGAATGAACAAACTAGTTTTTATTTCTACATCTGTTTTTTATTTAAATATCTGAATTCACATCACTGTAGTACTTGTGGAACTATATATGATTGCTAAAGGGCTAGAAAGGGTATATTATGGGCAGTAACCCTCCCATTCCTATCTTACACTACACAGTTCCCTTCGCCAAAGGCAAATGGTTTTTCAGTGTATCTTTTTCAAAGATTTTATGATCTATGGTTGTGTTTTATTCTGTACTTTTCTTATCATGAGTAAATGTGAACATTGCTTAATATCTGTTTTTATTTTCTTTTCAGAACAGTTTATATCATTTCTCTATTTTTCTATTGGTCATTCTATCTCATGAGGTATTTCATCTTGCAGATATAGCTTCTATTACCAAACAGTTGAATGGTTCACCAAAGCTTCTGTATGTGCGATCCTGTGGAATTCTGGTCTTTTAGTTTGAGTAATACTGGCAGAGGCCATATATTGCCATAGCACAAAATGGTATGGTCTTACTTGTATTACTGAAAGCTAATTCTACTGTCAAATGCACTTTGAAGCAAGGACCGATGGGGAGAAAGTTTAAATGTTAGGGGGCCGCTTAGGAGGGTATATAAGTGATACATAATATATAATCACATTTAAATGCCAGCAGTATTCCACTAAAAAAGCCTTCCATTATAGATATATTTTTAAACGTTATTGAATACTGCCATAATCTAAACAAATTGATGAAAAATTAGAAGACAAAAGTTAGCTAAAATAGTATTTATACTTTTCATCCTAAATACAGAAACTATGCACATCTATTATTTGTTTCCTCATCTATAACATGGGGACCATAATATCTAACTCATTGGGTTGTATGGATTAAATGAGATAATACATGAAAAACACTTCTAAAGGGCCTCGCACGCAGCACACTTTCAATAAATAGTAGCTATTATGGCTATTACACATTCAAAAGGTGGATCAAGACAGGAAGTGTGGAAACGACCAGAACACTGGGCCAGGATATGAGTCCTGGGACTTCTGCCTTTCTGTGGAGGTTTTAGCCAGTAACTTCACCTTTCCGGCCTCAGTTTCCTCACCTGTTAAAGGGGGGGGTGCTCACTAGTTGTAGGAGCACTTCTAGCTCTAGTTCTCTATGATCCTTGTTTAAACATTTTTCTTTTCTAGGAAACATATAAATCAGGTTTGTAATCTCCATGTATATTTATTTGAGGGCAGTCTTTTATTGAAATCTTTATTTTTGAAGGAAATACATTTTTAAATGTTTTTCCCCCAATCAGATTTCCACCAAGAATTTTGTACCTATTTGTAGTGACATATGTATTTGAATGTATTTTACTTCTTTTATAAAATTATTATAAAGTGGCAGCTTAAAATAGAGTATGAGGATAGAAAAACTGACAGCTGAGAGAATCCAGTTGCATTTTTTAAAAGGTGTGAAAATTTTCTAAAGCCAGCTGAGTTTAGAAGACCAAACATTTTAGTAAGGGAAATTTAGAAAGCATAAAATGAATTTCCTATATGTTATGAAAGCATATTGAGTTACTAAATGTATTATGGAATTATATGTCCCAAGTAAATATCTAACATGGGAAAATTCAAACTTTGGACAAAGTACTAAATTAGATAATTATTATTTACACTATATAAAGCAAAGTATCTTAGAAATTTCATATGAAAATATAATTCATATATTTCTTCCATAAGGTAAGTCTATGGAATGTTTTTCATAAGTGAATTTACTATTTTTGAGTCTTGCATTACGTGTACATATTGTCAAACATTTGTAATATATAACATTCTAAGTGAAAAGAGGCACATTTCTGATATGAAAAAACAGAGCTGCCCTTTAGGGAAAAAAAAAAATTCAAGCAAATGCTATGTCCTCAGAGAGAAAGTACAGTAGCGGACTAGGAGAAGCACGCAACACTCTGGGTCTGTCTGAACCAGACGTGGGCTGGAGGCTGCCTCTTCCACCCACGGGGCAGGACCCATGGGCTCTTTTGTATGGAATAGTGAATGCCCTTCTCACCCTGGCTAACAAGATAGTTCTGAGAGACAAGTAAGAAAAATGCATGCAAGAGTGCTTTGCTAAACTGAAAAACACCATGAAAATGCCATACAAAGGCATTACTGTTGCCTTTACAGTGATTCTATGAGCCCTTTATTCATTGCGTGAGTTCCAATCTAAGCTATCAAACTGGCAACTCAATCCACGATAATGTTACACAAATCTCCTACCAGCATGCCCCAATTTTACTCTAGCATTCATGGAACTGTGGTAAGAACAAGAGAATATTTTTTTAAAAAACAAAAGATGTGATCCTTGCCTTCCAGGAACTTAAAATTTAGTCAAACAGAAAAACCTACCAACAGGGAAAAATTATAAACTACAATTATAAAGCAACTTATAATTTTGTATAAGATGAAAAACAGTAATATCTCAGTCAACGGAATATCACTTTCTTTCTCTTCATTTACTAATCATTCATGGGGTACCAGATGCAGGTGACTTCTGGGTGCTGGGACATGAACAATGAGCAAAACAGACACAGTAGCTGCCCTCGAAGACCTTAAATTCTGGTGGGAGAGACAGACATCCAACAAATAACTCCAATACATGATGAGCGTAATAAAAGAAAAGTACAGGTGCCATGAGAGTATCAGGGGAGGACCTGATTCAGATTGGGGAAGAAGGAAGGTTTCCTTGAAAAAGTCATATTTAAGCTGAGACCTGTCGATGTATAGGAATGGCCCAGGCAACTCTGGCCAGGTGGCTTCTCAGAAGTGCCACTGGGACAAAAAGATGTCTGGCCACGGAGGTGGAAGTGCTAAAGTATGTACTTGGAAGCTCAAGTTCCTCTGTTCCGCTGCTGAGACCCAGAGGTCACAGGGTACCCTTTTATTTGGGGGGGCATAACACTGTACCCCTACTCCAAATCCTCACCTAGCCCGGCTGCTAAACATCAAGCAACAAGCACCACGGAAAAGCAGCGTCAGCCCGTACCATCCCCGCCCGCTAAGCTCTGAGCACCGCCATCCGTGCCCGTCCTTTGGCTTTCCCCCTCTCAGAAGGGTCTTGTGCTTGTGCCCAAGGGTGGTGCCTCACTTAGGCTCCGAACACTGCCCTGTCTCTCGGGGATCGGTCACTGACTCTCGACTGACTGCTCAGCCCAGCACACCAGGTTTTTCAACATCCTGCCTGACCCATCTTCATTCAGATCCATTTAATTTTCCTTTACAAAAGCAGCTTAATAAATCTGATCGTCTGGTTCTTATCTCATAGTGTATTCAAAAAATCATTTCCAAGGAAAGGAAGACAGCTATTTGAGAAAGGACCGTTTTGAGTAGGAACAACTGACAGCTGACAGCTAGGCAAGGAAGAAAAAAGAGTCTAACAGGCCAGGAAGCACGAATATTCCCACCACCTAAGGATCTGCCAGACACGTCCACTCTGCTCCTCTCCGTGCCACCACAGTCGTGAGGAGTGTGGGTTCTGCAGTCTGAATGCCTAGCCAAACTGTGGCTTCGCCACTTAGTAGCTGGGTAACTTGGGGCAAGTTAGTTAACTGCCAAGCCTCAGTTTCCTCTTCTGAAAATGTAGGAGTGACAACTGAGCCTATCTCGTAAGATTAAATGAGACAATGCGTAAGGCACACAATTCAGTGCCGGCACACACTAGAGGCTCAGTAAGTAATAGCTACTATTATTCATATTATTTTTAATACAGCCCACCATTTATTTTGTGCCTGAATTACTCCAAGTTTCCAAACTAGTCCCTCTTGCCAAGTTTCCCTGCAAACCATTTCTGAAGCCAGGAAGCGCTGTGAAGTCCACGGATGGTGGGTAGTTCCCAGAGAGGCGACTACACCTGCAAGCCTCCTGGCAAGCAGCCCAAGGCCCTCCCCTCGGAGCACATGGCCCTGGGGCTGGGCCTCCCTGTCCCACCCCTCCTCCACTAGAGCCAGTAGAGCTGAGGTTCACTATCCAGAAAGCACTGCCCCTTTCCAGATAACTGGATCCAGAAATAATTGGCTCAGAAAAGCCAGGCGTGTCAGTTTCAGGCCACTCAACCAACAGCTACATTACTGATCAGCTCTCATCAGCCTAAGACTCAGTGTACCTCCTTCCTGGCAGATTCCCTACAGTTTGCCTGAGTGAGTGAGAGAGAGAGAGAGAGAGAGAGAGAGACAGACAGACAGACAGACAGACAGACAGACAGACAGACAGACAGACAGATAAACTCAAGACTCAGAGAGAGACACACACAGATACAAACTCAAGACTCCTGAGAGAGAGAGAGAAACTCGAGACTCCTGAGTAAGTGAGAGAGGGAGAGAGGGAGAGAGGGGGAGAGAGGGAGAGAGGGGGAGAGAGGGAGAGAGGGAGAGAGGGAGAGAGGGAGAGAGGGGGAGAGAGGGAGAGAGGGAGAGAGGGAGAGAGGGGGAGAGAGGGAGAGAGGGAGAGAGGGAGAGAGGGGGAGAGGGGGAGAGAGGGAGAGAGGGAGAGAGGGGGAGAGGGGGAGAGGGGGAGAGAGGGAGAGAGAGAGAGAGAGAAACTCAAGACTCAGAGAAAGAAACTCAAGACTCCTGTCAAGTGCCTGAACAGACTCTCGATGTCCAGGGCAAGGATCTTGACTTCCGTTTACCACTGGATCTCAAGCACCTATGACAATGACAAGCTTGATAAACATCTATGTAATGGAGGAATCAATCCACTAGGTTTTTTATTTTTGTTTTTTTGGTGGGTAGGGTTTACAGGAAGGCCAGGGTCTAACAGAAGACTATTTTCTTTCTAGCTAGAAGGAAGAACACCCAGGAACTTGGCCAAGGGTAAGGGTGTACTGCTCTTCTGCCAGGGCCTTCTGAGCTCTGGAATCCGGGTGATAAAAGCCCAACTGTGGGCAGGGTCATTTCAATTGCCTGGTAGGAGGCTAACAACTTGTCCTAAAGTTAATTCTAAAGGTACACTGTTAATTTAGATATTTGATTACAATGTGATCATTGTCTGAATTCCAAATTCTCTATAACTAATAGCTATAGATGAGATTCATGGTACATTTCCAGGACCCTCTCTGGAGTCATTCAGTCTGCACTTTTAAAGGATTGCTTTATTTACGGTCATTCTCATATGGATAACAGTAGTATCAATGGAAAATTCCTACACAATCCATTCTTGTTGCATGGCAGAGTAAGTACTGTTAAGTGTAAGTCTAGGAAAAATACTACTTCACTCACTGTTACTAGAGACCAGTATTACAGATTAAACCAAGAGATACTTTTTTTTATTTAAAAAAAAAATAAACCCTTTCATTACTAGCTTAGAAAACTGGCCTAACAGAGAATTAGCATTTCTAAAAGGTTTATCTATATTATTATTTGATAAATGAGTTTTCAAGATTTAGCATTGTCCTATTTGTGGTTTTCTTTAGCATTGTCTACTTGTGGTTCGCTTAGTGGATATTTTTCCTAGTTTAAAAAAATGCTATATATGAATCTCCTATTTGTAAAAAGAAAATCCTTACTAAAAGAAAGATCCAATGCTGTCTAAACATTAGTAGACCAAAAAATTTTTAAAGCCGCTGATTTATAAAGTCATTATACACAAATCACATTTTCCCTATAAGAGATGAAACAACGCAGCATATTTTTATGCAGCGGGAATGCAAAACAATTCTTCCCTGGACAACACAGAGATACAGCTTACATTTAGAGGCAATAAAAAATTTTCAAAAATAGAATAAAATTATATTTAATTTAAAAAATAAACATAGTCCTCAAAGCAGAGTAGGGGGAGATGACGTACAAGAAACAGAGAGGAAGCTCCAAGAACACAAACAGGCAATGACAGGTTGTCAAAACTCCAAAATTGTCAGTGATGGGTTAAATTAAAGTAATATCCAATGAAAATATATCTCTAAGTTGAAGGATATTACAAAACTGATTTCGAAAAAAAGTGAAAAAGGGAAAGTGTAACGAGGAAATTTCAGAAAATTCAGAAACTGGAAGGAATTTTAACATGGATCTTCGCTTCCAACTGTATATTTTTTTCCTATTCACGGGACACAACAAATTATGCAATGTAAGTATTAGAGACTTTAAATCCTGTTGGAAAAGCAGAGTTAAGCACAAAGCCCAACTCATTGTTCATCCTACCCAGGAAAGATAGAACAGCAAACAGAGAAAGCGAGTGCCCAGGCTAACGATGCAGGAGAGCACAGACCCAATTATACAAAAATTTAATTTCTTCATCAAAGGTGCCTCTTTAGCTAGCAGAGAGCTGCAGCACTGTAGGATACCAATAAGACATCCAAGGTTCTATAAGCCACCAAAAAGCAAAGCACATTCTTCCTTTGGCACATGGACAATTTATTTTCATGTTGGCATCTGTTAAAAATTCACAGAATAACTGTCTTGTTTCTTCAAGCCAGTTCAATAAAGGCTGCCTCCCCACATGTGTGAAATCTCGGTCACACGCCGCACACCTTAGCGGTGTCTCCAACTAGAAAGAGAGAGCCATTTCTCTTCACAAATAGGTGTCAGATTCCCATTTGGAGAGAAAAATAGATTTTAAAAAATATTCTTGTTACATTTTAATATCTTCAGTGTTTATTTGCCTGCCTGCTTCTCTTCACAACATGAATTGCTTTGAGGAAGACAGAAACTAATGACCCATTCAAGGCTTTAGCCCAGGCCCCCCGTGTTCCACCAGCTGTGCTATTAGGTTAACTGGCAGAATCGCTCCCTCTTCTCTCCCTGCTACTGCAGCGCCCTAAACATGGAGGCGCGCACAATAACATCTAAGCCGTCCCTACCCACCCCCACAAAACCCGCTCAGCTACTGACATCATCTATCACTGGGTAAGTGAGACTGGGGAGGGATCAGCTGATACGCAGATGGTAGATGGGGACAGAACAGCCAGTCTTTCCTGACACAAACCTTTTAAGTTTAAGCTACAAAAGTCAGCTTCAGTGCTGAGGGCAAAGACAATGTATGTATGTCACTATGTGCTGGAAGAAGCAATGAAACTACTTTTCAAGGCTTTTAATCCAGGTCCCACCTGATGTGTCTGTACCCCATGCTTATGATTACTATTTTCATAGCACTCTGCAATTTTTAACTTCAGATACAAAATCTCATTTGATTGTGCAATAAATCTACGGGACACTAATCCTCATTTTTACATATGAGGATATAGAGAATTAATGAATTGTCCAAGGTCACAAAACTAGTTGGTGGTAAAGCTTGCACCTAAACCCAGATTTTCTGATTTCAAAGTCCCTGAAGTGAGAAACAGTAGGTAAAATATGGGGCGCTGGAGTTTTGAAACTGCAAGGCCATGGTCCTCACACTCACACAGCTCTGTCCCAGAGACAGTTCAACTGTTAGCTGCAATCCCAGCTGTTAATGGCCCTGAATACTGTACACTGCTGGGCTGCATTCAGATGCCACTTAACCTATAAGGGGCAGCACTGTGACAGGTTATGCTTCATTCATCTGTTCATCCAGCAAGCACTGACTTCACCAGGCACCAGGATGAGGACCTGAAGGGTTGGTAAAAGGCAGGCAAGAAGACCCCAGTGGGGTGCAGCTGACATAGGTGGGTGGCAAAAGTGTTCCAGTTGGCAAGAAAAGTTTGAAGTTTATGTAAAGATTCCCAAAGGACATTTAGTGTGGCAGGAGACTGTGAGATAGAAGAGTGAGACCAGAGGGGGCAGGCGGGGCTGGGTAAGGAGAGGCCTCATAACCAGGCAAGGACAAGCTACTGAAGGCACCTAGGAGGGGAATGATACAACCTCACCAGCCTGGGAAGATCACTCCGGGTGCAGCATGGAAAATGGACTGGAAGGGCTCACTGCTGGGGACAAGAACAGCGGGGAGGTTGCTGAAGTTACCTAGGTGGCCTGGACTCAGGTAGTGACAGTAGGTACCAAGAAAAGGGGACATATGGAAACGACCTTGGGGGAAGAGTCAGAAGAACACGGTGACTAATTAGTTTGGGGCAGATGCGGGAGAAAAAGGCACTAAGGACGGCTTACAGTTTTCTGACTTGGGAAAAAGGACAGACACTGCTCTTTCACCAAGGTAGGGAATTCAAAAAGAACAGGAGAAAAACATGTTATAAATCAGTGTGTGCAATACACCATGTGAAATTTACCTAAGATCCAGATGTTCTCAAATACTTTCACTGAAGAATAATGAGCCAATTATAAATGAATGTTAATTATTAAAAGCATGCTTTAACTGGCAATTCAAAAAAATACTGTATAATAACAAGAGTGACAAAACTATGCTTCTTTTAAAATATTCTAGAAGTTAGACTGATGATTCCTTAATGAATATAAATGGAATCTTACTGTGTGTGATAACTGTCTACCCAGCTTTTTGATGACCATATTTGTGGACAGTAGACTTAAGAGGAAACTTAATGTTAAATCTAACCTAAGTCCTATACTATTATTCCCTTCACTACTGACTAGCTTCCCCAGAGGCAGAGTTCTGAGGCTGAATAAATTAGAAACAGCTTTCTAGAGTGAAGTGCAGAAATTCTATTTTGTATAAAACTTCCCATTTGAGTTTATTTTCATCTTTCACAGATCATAAAAAAGGGATCCTCTATTAGGAGCAGATGCTAAATTAACTGCATCTGGGGTGGGGTGGACCGTCCTCCAGGCCTTGCCACACTGATCTACCGTACTTGCACAGCATCTGTTAGGAAGTGACAGACTTTCTCTTTGGAACTAGGAAAGGTAGATTAGGAGAACCTTTTCTGACAACCAGTCTATTCTGTGAAACATCTCAGCAGCTGCAGATTTATTGTTACACTCACACTTAAAACTGAGAATCCAATAGAAAGAGAAATAAAATGGTTTCTGTAGTTTGCAAAAACAGAAAAAAATGTTAAGCCCCACTTCTAACTCCTTAGCAATTACCTTGGGAGTCTCCTTTATTTTAGTATTGACTTAATAATCTGTTCTTGGCAGTTCAGGAGTTAGGTCAATTAAGGTATTGAAAAGTAATTTTTAAATTTCAAAACCAACTTTTGGTATGAATATCACTATGAAACCAGCTGGTAGCATTAAAATTTTTTTAATTTTTACTTATTTCTATCTGAATGTCCCTGGTTATAAGGAGCAGGGGTGGAGGAGGGGCTCCTGGACAATGCATTTGGTGTCAGGCTCTGGCTGCAAGGGCTCCAGCTCAGATTGATGCTGCCACCGCATAGTCGTGCAGTCACAGAAATATGTCTGGGAAGAATGGGGGCAAAAGCAGTAGCTTTAACCTGCTACAAGATCAAAATGCTCAATTAAGAGAGAAATACGCCCCAGTCAATTAAGAGAGAAATATGCTATGCTACAGCAAATGACCTGTAGTATTGGTAAAGTTGTAAACTTTCTTAATTTAAGAACAAGAAATATTTTATTCTTTGGTTGTTCTGAGCTTTGAAAAGACTTGAAATCCTTGAACGGGCGTGAAAGCGGATGATTTTCAGTAGTCCAGCTCAGTGCTAAGCACCTGTGACACGCCAGACGCTGCTGTAGACGCAGGGATGCGACGTGGAGGATGGACAGTGAGGATCAGTGCTGGCCCACAGGAAGCTCAGTCTGACTTCTAGGAGACACTAAATTTATTCTAGGAGGTCTCATTTTCCCCCATGGCATTAAAAAGTAAGAGAAAGATTTGCTCCAAGCAAAAAGATTTGCCCTAAGCAAATAGCATGTGACTAGAAATTTGATGGGGAATTCTATCTAGACTTTGAAAAGAAGCTAAAACACACCATTAATCAGTGGTAATAAAATTATATCAAAGCAGTTAACATTTGAGGTTAATATCAGAAAAAAACTAGAATAATGAAGACGTATTCGATAAGGAAATATTCAATAATAAAGACTATTTAGTTGGTCTAAATATGTAAGTTTGAAACCTCAGACTTCTGAAGTATACAAATTCTGATTCACCTTTTCATGGCAGCACACAAAAAGAACATCTAAATGCCTAATCACACCCCATCTGCTACATACTCTTGCTGGGTAACAGCTCTATTTATATTTATAAAAATGCACTTACTGATTAATATCACTCTGTGAAGATCAGACTCCAAAGATGAGATTTTTTGTGACTCTGTTGACAAACAGTTGTCAAGAATCCTGTGTTTGGTTGGACAAAATACCCTAGGACTTATAAAAATGCAAAACATTGTTATCTATTTTCTCCTTGTCCTGCAACTATAGAGGAAATTCACGACCTCACGCTAGCTCATCATTTGGTACCATCGATAGAGAAAAGCCAGTTCTCAACCAGGTACAGTAGCCTGCACACTACACTATGACTGCAAATCCTCTTTCTAGACTGTGGAAAGGAAGAAAAGGTCCTCGTGTAGGTCAGAAGGTGGAAAAAATGAAGGCTGGGGGTTTGCTATTCAGTCATTCTGGGAGATTGCATCCAGGATGCCTTCTGTACAGATCTCACGGTCACAGAATGGTGCCAAAGAACCGCCTCCAGCAACAGAATACATTTGCTAGCACATCACAGTCCTGCAGCAGTATCAATTCTGTGTGCAATCCGTGTCCGAGAGGGAAAGTTCTTAGGGGTTCTGTTTCAGCATATCTCAAGGACTAATTAAATCCTCATTACTAACTTCTAATTATTCAAATACTATGAGATTACACTAAGGAAGTCCCTGTTGGCTCACTAGATGAAAAGGGTTAAATAACCTATGTTGATTTTGAGAATCCAGATCTAGTTCAGACCTTCAGAAAACCACCAGCATTAACATGAATATTTAACTAGACACCACTGTGAAAATTAAAAGGGAATTCAATTAAAAGGTTTTGGAAAAATTAATTCTGACCTCTCTACACCTGTCCAAATAAATAAGCCTTCCTTCAATGTTTTCAACTAATTGCTAATCCAATAAACTAAAGGGCATTTGCTAGTTTCATTAAGTATAACGGATTGTAGGGGTTAAAAATGAGATCACTTTAATGTTAATAATTATTACACTTATTTATCTACTCAGACGACTATTCCATATTCCCTCCAAGCCCTCTTGAAAAAAAGAGCAATGTATTAATAAGACATTTCCTATTGCTCTTTTTGAATTTTAAGATATATAAGACTATTCTAAACTTGTTAGCTACAATTGTCTTATACAATTTATCTCAATATTATAGGGTTATCTTAACTGTTCTTCCAATGCCTTTGGTAGCCTAATTTACACTACTTGATTTTTTTGGTGCGGTAATTTAACAGCAATTCTGTATGTTTTTAGATGAGGTACACAGAGAGATTTGGTTTAATATAAAAACCAATGGCAAATATGTTACTATAAAATACTAGACTGAAATTCTGACCTTTTTTCTTTTAAATTTATATCTGTAATGAAGAAGTTAAGACCACAGAATTTGAACTAATTTTCTTTATTTAGTTAGAAAGACGTTCAGCAGCACAGTACTAAATCAAGTTTTATATTGGAAAACAGATGAAAATGTAGAGGAGGCAAGCCAACACATGAGAATAAAAAGTCCAATAAATATCTGAAGTGTTTTCCTTTCTTTTCGTAACCTACGATGCCATATCCACATTTATTTGCACAAATACTTCTTATAGACAGAAAATGTAAAACTATAGAAATTCAGTTCTTTTCATCTATGTACAATGTGAGAAAATGGATTTGTGACTGATGTCCTTTGACAAAACTCAATGCTACAGATGAAAAGGTCATTGAACCTGGGGGCCGCAGGGACCAGGAGATCTCCTGCTCAGTGTGTCTGACTCCAGATACCCAGAGGGTGGGTCAGGCCCTAGGACAGCCCGAGGTCTGTAAGATGCTCTTAAACACAGCACATGGTTTATCACGTATGCTGCTCCTAAAGGGGACAAGCAGACTGAGGAGGAAGAATGATGGCAGAGCAAGAGTTTGGCCGCCTGACCCTGGAGGGACTTGGGCTACAGGGCAGTATTGTCAGCACCACAGTGCCCAGGAAGACTTCGTGGCAGGACTCTGAAAACAGTAAACAAGTAGGCTGCACCATCTTGTCTCTGCGCAAGTGTGTGTCTAGAGTCTTTGCCATTAAAGACAATATTATCCTCTGTGGATACATTAAAGTAAATGTGTATACTACAGAACCTTACTATCTTACTCTTTTTTATTCAAACAAAATAATTGTAAAAAGAACTGTTCGACTTGGTTACTCTAGCACTCAGCATTAGAGAAATAATGTTCTTACCCTGTCTATCAAGTTCTGTGGTTTCTGAGAAATACATTATTTAAAAAAAGATACTCGGCCGGGCGCTGTGGCTCACGCCTGTAATCCTAGCTCTTGGGAGGCCGAGGCGGGCGGATTGCTCAAGGTCAGGAGTTCGAAACCAGCCTGAGCAAGAGCGAGACCCCGTCTCTACTATAAATAGAAAGAAATTAATTGGCCAACTGATATATATATATAAAATTAGCCGGGCATGGTGGTGCATGCCTGTAGTCCCAGCTACTCGGGAGGCTGAGGCAGAAGGATCGCTCGAGCCCAGGAGTTTGAGGTTGCTGTGAGCTAGGCTGATGCCATGGCACTCACTCTAGCCTGGACAACAAAGCGAGACTCTGTCTCAAAAAAAAAAAAAGATACTAAGTCATCGATGTATTTTTTTCCTTTTTCTTTCAGCACTTTACTAAATAAGAGGGACATACATCAATTGTAAGAGTATCAATGAAGTTAAATTACTTTTCAACATGTGGTAATCAACTATGGGTAATTTTCTAACAAGAGTTTTCTCAGATCTACTTTATACTGGTTACACTGTTGGTACAAACCAAATGATGGTAAAACAAACAAATATTTTTATTATTGTGCCAAAGCATTAAAGTGGCTGTCATTTGGTATTTAAACACCTGATCAAATGTTGTTCGATCATTTGGTCAAATGTTATTAGAAGCTAATATTTCTTCCTCAATTTTAACAAACAAATAAAGCCCTTTTCTTTTGATCCTTGCTACCTAGATTTAGAAGAAATTTAACTCATGTATGGAAAAGCATCACCTAATATACAAGTCATTTTAAAATAAGTTTTCCGTTCCAGGGGGTTGCCTAACCAACAACAAACACAAAAGGCAATGCACATACGATTGTCTCTAGCACAGTCTTTCAGAGAAGCTTTAGAGAACACATTCATAAAAACCAATTCAGATTTAGCAACTTATAAAATTTATATTTATTATTTGAAGGAAATGGTTATTATAACCACCCAGATTGTTATATATCCAGAATCAGTTACCAGAACTACACTACATATAACAAAGGCAACCGGAGGAAAAAAATAACAAACATATTGACATGGTAGTTTCCATACAGTGACACCTGTGGAAAAAACCTAGATTTTGCCCTGAAAGTCTATTAGTTTAAGTTAAAAGTTTAATTTAATTAAGTGTCCTCACTGTCTTCCTGCCCTTCACATTTGTTTTTCTACATTTCCAAATTTTGTAAACATTTCTCAAGTGGAAGGGGGTAGGGAGATATTGTTAGAAGATCTGAGGGGGCTTCTCTTTTTTTTTCTTCATGGTAATAAAGGTTAAAACTGTAGGACTTCCAAATAAGGGACCTCTTACCTTTTCACACTTGCAAAATTGGGATTGTACCAGTGGGACTGATGTTACAGGGTTATGGTGAGGATTAAATGAAATAACAAACAGCTTCGTCTTAGTGCTGGGCATGCCCCGAGTAGGCACCCAGTGCAAGACAATTTCTTTTCCTTTTTGACCGAGCAATACAACACAGGCACAACCACAGCGAACAAAAGGACTGCAGTGAGAACTCCTGCCTATTTGGTGCCAGTATCCTCTTTATGGGATTCTATGATATCTTCAAAATGACCAGAGCCAAAGACGAGTTAACACGGAACAAGCAATAGGAGATGAAATGGCAATTTATAGCAGGTCACAGTGGAGAGTTTAGAGACACAAATGCACACATTCACACAGTTATTAAAACATATCAACCTACTGTTATAAGGTTCTCAAAGTGTGGTCCTAGGCCATTAGCACTCGTAATACTTAGGAACTCCTAAGTGTCCCACTCCACATCTTCTAAATCAGAAATCTGGGGCGAGGCCCAGCAACCCCTCAGGTGGTTCTCATATAGCCTGAAGCTTGAAAACCATTATTAAAACATAGTATATTATCTAAATAAAGGAATTAAACTATTAACTATACCTCAAACTATAATTAATAAGTTAAATACATAAAGGTATTAGAAAAGAAAACAATCACTTTTTATCTACAAGCTGTATCAATAGGACTCATCCACTGTCACTGGCACTGCTTTCAGAATAACATACTCTGAGTTTTTAACACATAAAATAACTTAAATCTCATAATTCTGACTAGCAGCGAATCATCATCTCTGCAACTTATACAGAAATAGTTATAAACACTAGGGATCAGGAACCCTGTAAATACCAGCTTCCAGGCTGGGCCGAGAGAGGAGGGGAGAGAAGCAGAGTGACACCTGCTGTGCTGTGGGGTGCAGTAGGTGAACCTGACCCCCAGTAGGGGAAGGGACTGACACAGCGCCAGTTGGGCAAGAGGCGGGCTCGCCACCTTGCAATATGCCAATCTTGGTTAAAATCACCTCCACCACAACCACCAAGAGCAGCTTTAGTATTGGCGGGGGAGAAAGAGGACAGGGAAGAACTAAACGCCTAAGGTCTTTGCCAGGGCAACAGCAAGGGTACTGCAGGGACAGCATGTAGAACGGACCAAAGGGCAGAGCTGGCAGCTGGGGGACAAGTTCTGTTCAGAGGCTTCAGTAAAAGTCCATGTACTACTTTCTGACTCTGGCATTAGTGAGCTCCTGAGAACGAGGATTTTGCACGTAACTTCTGTGGTTCTTGGTTTCTGGAGGGGACTGGACTACACAATCATTCAGGCCTGCTCTGGTTCTAAGATTTTACAATTTCATAATACAAGATCTTGCTCTGGGTTTAAAATATTACCAGTAAATATTATGGAACAAGCAATTGGTCAAACTAGCTAAACATATACACACACTCACCCCCCCCCCCAACACAAGCTCTTAACATTTTATTTCATTGGCACTAATATCCAAATGGAATCTTTCATAGTTTTACACAGATCAGGTATCAGACTATAGCCATATATAAACTATGCTTCATGGTGCTATGTGGACATTTATATTCTTTGGGCCTTGAATTGCACTTTGATAAAACTTCACCCAATCTGCAAGAAAGCATTCTCCCTCCTCTCCATGTTTGTTGCTAGGGTTCTTGTTTATTTCTTTCATCTGATAAGGAAACACAATGTCCTTTTAAAAACAATTATTTGAAAGGAGATGCACAGGTAAGCAAACTCACAAACACTTGTATACTCAAAGCATAGCAGTTGAGACATGAACTGCAGACTGACCTCTCTCCTGTGGCATTGGTGACTGGCTCAAGGCAGGATGGGAGCTGGACTCTGACTGGCCCCCAGGTGGCTGAGGTGGCATCTGACTGCCTGTAAAACACAAAAGGAAGAGTGGGAAGGAGGGAACCTTTTGCATTAATACTGCAATCATGCAAAACCAAGACACAGCTACATTTAACCCTTTGCACTCGGATGTCGAGTGTGGATAATGTCAAGAGGAAGATGAGAAAAAAGCGATCGAGTGTAAAGGGTTAATTTTTATTTCACAAAAGGCATGGTCTCATACAGAAAAAGCCAGAGCTCAAAGAGTGTAATATTTCATCTTTTTTTTCTGTAAAACAAAGAGGAAACATGAATAAACACATTTAGCAAAAGACTTGCTGAAAAGTTCAGTTCCCAAACTCAAAGATGAATCAACATGTAGCTGAAATCTCTTAACTCTGCTTCTTCTTCCACCCATTTACAAAGTCCAAGATTGTTAAGCCAAACTCATCCTCCTGAATCTGAACTAGTTTCCAGGTGGGCAGGCATACAGACTGGCCAACAATTACTCAATAGCAATAGCTATCTTAAAAACATCTTCCCAATTAGTCAATCAAATTTTGCATAAACCTAGAAGACCTCTATTAAGAAACATAAAATATATAGTACTACAAACTGTATTCACTAAAGTGAATATTATTCTGTATCTCTTTTGATTTTTATCACAAGTATAGCAATAATCATTTATTTAATTTCCACTTATTTAATGTTTGTTCAGTTTTTTGAGGTATGTTAGCTTCTTGAGACAGGAATCATGTCTTTTACACCTTCAATCTCTTCCTCAGTATAACATATATTTAATAAATCATAATCTGAGATATAATTTAAATGAAAAGAGACAACTTTATTGATAAAAGATAATGAGTCATGTGAAGGCAGGAGACAGGATTTTGAAATCTAAAAATCATTAGAGGCAGTTGACAATCTCAACTCATTTTCTGGCTCAGAGGTTTAGATGCATGTCTAAGAGTAAAAATATAATGGAATTAAAAAGGCAGTTGAATATAGCACAATCCTCAAGGCACTAACTCTCATGACATGAGGACCACATAGTTTTACCTTCTATCCTCCCCCTTTCCTTCAATAAACTGAAAGGACAAATACACACACACATACACACACACACACACACACACACACACACACACACACACACACACACAAAGAAAACTCCTGGGTGCTTTGGTATGGCAGTCATGTGATCATGTTAGATCAAGCTAACTGCTTTGCCCCACAGGGCCTACTCTTCCATAGTTATGTATATTGCTAAAAATCACAACGAAATATATCCTATAATGAAATAAAATCTGAAAAGTAAAAAAATAAAAAATAAAAAGAATCACAACTGAGCTGGCCTACTGGTACATGCCTATAATCCTAGCACTTTGGGAGGCTGAAGTGGGAGGGTCGTTTGAGCCCAGGAGTTTGAGGTTACAGTGAGCTATGATCACACCACTGCACTCCAATCTGAGCAACAGAGCAAGACCCTGTTTCAAGTAAAAAAAAAAAATCACAATTGAGTAGAGAAAGAAATTACATCCTGAAGATCCCACCACTTTATCCACATGAAGGTCGTGACACACACAACACAAAGCCTGGTGTTTACGATGCAAAACCACTCTCTTGGGTTTCTCTGCGATGGCCTCTGTGTGCCACATGGCCAGGCAGACCAGGGAGGCACAGTGTGGGAGTCTCCCAGGACTGTCATTCCCTATAACTTTAACAATGGGTGTATCTGCAACAGCCAAAGAGGCAGAGTATGATTATCAGTTTAGATAACAGGTATAAATAGTTCTTAAACTAGTACTAAAAAATAAATCTCAAATTGTTTTCAGGAGTTTAGGCGTTTTTTATAGAAGAATGAAAAACTTACCTATGTATTTCCAAGTGTTCCTGAGTGCTCAACTGCCACTCTCATTTTCAGATAGAGTGAAAAGCAAACACACGGGTTTATAGACACTAAGAAATATGTGCTGTGAAACCACTAGGAGCCGCTTTTACATGAGAGCCATAACCAGTGGGCTAAAAGACCTGGACAAACAGCACAGACTTTGTTTAACCACTCATGTAGTTTTTAGACATTTGTAGTAAATTAATATTAATACCAAATACTTAAATGTAAAGTAAAAAACACTTAATATTCTGGACCAAAATAATTTCGAGGGTAAATACTGATCACCAGCTTGGCTACAGATCTACAAAAGTTGCTGTGTGCTCACTGCAGGGTTATGGGCTCCCTATGAAATACCCTCAGGCCTCCAATCTACAGTCCATTTAGAAATTTAAAGCACTCTGCAGCCAAATACAGACTTTTAAAAATGTCACTGGGGAATCAGCTGCAGTAAGACAGTAAGTGCTTACATTATAATGATCACTTCTGTATGACAGACTGGATTCATAGACTCATGACAGTAAAAACAAACAGTAATTTTATGTTAACACAGGGCACCGTGGCTTAGACTGTGCATGCCTGAGGCACTGCTCTTATATACAATATTTCAAGTAAAAATAAAAAAGGCTGTAAGAAACCCATCCCACGATTCATAAAATACTGCCACAGCCCAGCAGCACGACTGGCTGTCTGGTGCAATTCTAAGACAGATGCCCATTTAAAGCAATGAGGAAAACCCATGTATTAAATTTATCCTGTTAAAGAAACAAACTAGAGCTCTTCCATGATAAAGACAGATTTGGCCAGACCATTTTAAATTCTTCATTTTCTTTTATTCTCTTTCTATCTATAGTTTCATAACTACTAAGTCATAGTTACTCTGATTTAGTAACTACAGTGACTACGGTTACTAAGAGATAACTTCATTCTCCATAAGTACAGGCATAGCACATGATGACTCAGAACACGCAGCTGAGAAATGCAGCACAGAAGACTCGTTCGTGAGTGTCTGCTGTCTACGTAAAGAAGGAAATTCAGAGCCCTTTGAACCAACCGAATTACGTAAACACCTTCAACACCATGGACTACATGACATATGTTAGTCATAAGTAAAACTTTTCAAATAAAGTTTGGTAATAATTTTTAAAAAGAATACTGCTATGTACAGTGAACAAACCAACTTTATGAGAGCACTTTAACAGTAAAAGTTTTTAAAGAAGGCCCATGTTCTTCCTTTGTGTCTATAATGACGTAAGCACAATGGAAAAAATACTGGAATGGAAAACACAACTGGAAAACGCTGTATTGCAAATTCCACCATTTTACACTTATGCATTCTCCAATGACGATGTACACAATAACGTGTAAAGTTTTGGTGTAATAAACTAAAATGAAATGTAAGTTACCTGAATTCCTACTTTTGCTGACTTAAAATTCTCAGCCTAAATCTATACAATTTTTAAAAAACCTTTTTAGACTTAGAAAAAAGGTATAATAGAGTTTCCTTACGTCCCTTAGCCCACTTCCCATAATGTTAACATCTTATATAACCATAATATACTTCCCTAGAAGAGAAACTTAACTGAAGATCTTGTTTGAATTCCACTAATTTTTCCAACTTCCTGTCTTTTTTCTGGGTTCATCCCACATTGTATTTCGTTATTTCTCCTTAGTTTCCTCCACTGTATGAGTCCTATAGTTTTTCCTTATATTTTATGACCTTGACAGTTTTGAATACAGATCAGTTGTTTTGTAGAATGTCCCCAAATTTGGTTTGGTCTGTTATTTTTTCATCACCGAAATAAGGTCACACATTTAGGGACGTGACCACGGGAGCATCATGCCTTCCTCCCTACGTTGTCATGGATTCAGATGCTCGCGTCTTGTTTCTGGTGAGATTTATCCTCATTATTTGGTCAAGCTGGTGCCCACCAAGTTCCTCCACTTTAAAGTTCCTATTTTCCTCTTCGTAGTTGAATAACTTGGGAGAAATGTTTGAGACCATGCAAATCCTGTGTTAGTTTCACCTAATAATCTCAGCATCCCTTAGAAAATCTTGTCTACAGCATTGATCAGGGTGGTATTGGCCAATGGTGATTCTATTTCCCTTTCTCCTCCCACATTTCTTAATTGGTATTCTATCATGAGGAAGGGCTACCTTTTCTTCCTTGTTTGTTCATTAGACTATTTCTTTCTATCCATATGGACCCATTGTGGTAGACACAACCTCAGATGACCTCTAATGAGTAACACCCACGTGTGACCCTCTCCTTTAGATTTTGAGGGCAGAACCTGTGATTTGGCTTCTAACCAAAGAACATGACAAAAGTGATGGACTACCACTCCTGTAATTATGTTCTGTTATACAGCAAAGGTGAAGGGATTCTGCAGATACAATTAAATTTTCTAGTCAGCTGACTTTGAAATAATCAAAAGGGAGATGATCCTATATGGGCTGACTTTATAAGAGGGGCCAGATCTGTAAGGAAGTAAGCTTTTATGATATGAGAACAAGAAGCTTCTAGAACCCAAGGGGCTCAATTCCTATAACCACAAGGAAATAAATCTGCCATAATCTGAATGAAACAGGAAGAAGATTCATCCCTAGTCGAGCCTCCAGATGAGAACGCAGGCCATCTTCAACTCAGAGTCTTGTGAGATCCTGAGCAAAGGACCCAGCTAAGTGGTGCCTGAACTCCCAGCCATGGGACTCAAATATTAATAGACTAATAAACTCACGGACACTTATTTTATTCCATGAGTTAAAATCCAACACTGTCATTATTTTGTTGCTCAAATTGTTCCAGTTCCGGCCATCAGGAGCTCCTTCCAGTTGGGTCTGGTGTTCTACTGACAAGCCTCCATCTTATCATTGAAGATATCTTTATGTTTTAAAACCAGAAGATGCTCCAGGCTCATCTTATGTTTTTCCTGCCCTAGTCTTGAAATCAACTACTTCTAGGAGCCCTACTTCCTTTTATTGGAGAATGGTGCTCAGAGACTAAGGTCTGGGCACCAGGTTGGGTCACAGCTACTGGGGTGTTATTGCTCCAAGGACCTCTGGCAAACATGAACACATGTAGGTGCACTAACACAGGCATATACATATGTGTGTGTTTTGATACTCATTTGTGTGTGTATAACACGGAATTTATACAAATATCTTTAATTCCGATTCAAAATAAGAAGGTATATTTTAGCCTTCTCATTTACAACTTCCTCTCCAAGAGTGAGAAATCCAATTTTCATTGCCTAAATCAATTTAGTTATATGCTTGATTCTATCACACACAAAGTAATTTTAGAATTATTAACGTATACCTCTGTGAAAAACAGAGCCATTTATTAATATTTATATTCCATTTTGGGTTCCTGCTACATTTTTAATGGTTTTAATTGTTTTGATTCTGGGGATATACGACATACTTCTATTGTTCTAAGAGTCAGTTATACAAAAAGATAAGTATAGAAGTTTCACTCCCTCCTCATCCCTGATACCCTATGCCCATATCTCCTTCTTTCTATCCCTTTTCCAACTGCCCTTTGTAAATAACCAATCTGCTTAGTTTATTATTTATCTTTCCTATATTTATTTTGCATACATAAGAAGATACTTGTGTATTTTTTTACATGAAGGGTAGCATACCCTGGGTGTATCTTTTGGGCTTTGCTTTTTTCACTCAACAGCATGTCCTAGAAAGTACTTCCTGTGAGTTTACATCTTTCTTATTAAAAATAGGTATATAGTACTCCTTTGTGTGAGCACTCCACAATTTATTCAGCACTTTCCTATGCATGGGCATTTTGGTTGTTTCCAATATTTTTGGTATGTATTTTTGTACTATTTGGGGTCTGTCTTCAGGGTGAACTCTTTGAAATGCAATTGTTGGGCAAAAGGTTATGCATTTCCAAATTTCCCTCCAGAAATTGTGCGCCAGTTGACACTGCCACGATCAATGTTTGAAGGATCTCTCCTCATAAGCTCACTAACAGAAAATGCTGCTGTGTAAATTTTTGCCAGTCTTATACATGAAAAATTTTATCTGTGATTTTTGATTTTGCACGTCTCTAATTCTGACTATGACCATTTCTGAGTATTTGTGGGGCATTTTTATATATTTTCTTGTGAATTGTTTGTTCTCCCACTTTTTAACTTGGGATTTTAGACCTTTGCCCTGCTTTTTAAAAAGAGTTCTTTATATAGTAGGGTTATTAGCGCTTTGTCTGTGGTATAAGCTGTAAGTACTTTCTGCCAGTTTATAAGTTGTCTTTCAATTTTATGGTGTCTTTTGTAATGGAATATTTATTTATTTATGAATTATTTTTTTAGAGTCAGGGTCTTGTTCTGTCATCCAGGAGTACAGTAGCGTAATCATAGCTCACTGTAGCCTCAAACTTCTGGACTCAAGGGATCCTCCCACCTCAGCCTCCTAAGTAGCTGGGACTAGGGTGTCCACCACCACGCCTGGCTAATTTTTTTGTATTTTTTGTAGGGATGAGGTCTCAAACTCCTGGCCTCAAGCGATCCTCCTGCCTTGGCCTCCCAGAGTGCTAGGATTATAGGCGTGAGCCAGTATGCCCTGTCTGTAATGGAATTTTAAAAAAATGTGGTCAAATTTATCAATCTTTATTTTTATTGCGTCTGGATTTTATTGCCTCTATATACCAAGGTTTAAAAGGAATTCACCCTGTAGTTTTCTTCACACTGATGTAAGGGATGGGTCTGATTTTATCTGTTAGCAGTTGGTTCCCCAATAGTTCCAATGCCATTTATTAAAAAACTGTATCCTTAGCCCACTGATTTGAAATATTATTTTTGTCATTTATTAGATTTTCATATATATTTAGTCTAATTCTGGACCTTCTATTCCACTGGTCTATATATGTCTATTTATGTGTAGTATGTGACGATGCTTTTATCCATTTTCACTGTCTGGTAAGGATAGGTCTCTACTCTCCTCCTACCTTAGATTTTTCAGTGTTTTCTAGGTTTTCTTGTGTGTTTATCTTTCTATATGAACTTTAGTGTCAACGTGTCTAACTATATAAAATGGCTTACTGATATTTTTACTGGAATTGCATTGAAGTCATAAATAAACTTAAGGAGATCTGATGACTATTGAGCTCACCGCATGGAAGAACAAGAGATGTCTTTCATTTGTACAAGTCTTCTTCAGTATCTTTCAGGTACAAAAAGGTTTCACACATTTTATGCTAAATTTATTACTAAACGTTTAATCTTACTTGTTGCTATTGTCAATGGGATTTTCTCTACCATTATGTCTTTTAACCGCTTACAATTTGTGTATAGAAAGGCTACTGCTTTTGCTACACTGAATTCGTACACTGTTAATATCTCATTGATTCTCTGGAGCACAGATCCTCAAACTTTTTAAGCAGGGGGCCAGTTCACTGTCCCTCAGACCGTTGGAGGGCCGTTGGAGAGTGCGGCGCACATTCCACACATGCGCACTGTGGGCCAGTTGGCGAGTTGGCTGCTAAGCAGGACAGGCAGCGGTGGCAAAAACACCCAGCCGGCCAGATAAACGTCCTTGGCGGGCAGCATGTAGCCCACAGGCCGTCTGAGGATGCCTGCTCTGGAGTTTCCATTTCCCAGGCATGCTATTGTATCATCTGTAAACACAGTTTTATTTCTTCTACACTCATTCTTATACCTTTAATTGGCTTCTCTTGTCTGACTGCATTGGCTGATACCTCTAGTACACTGGTGGACAGCAGTGGAGACAGTGGTCATCCTTGCCTCACTTATGATCGTAGTGGAAATGCCTCCAGAGGTTCCGTTACATCACTGAAACCCAGGTACACGCATTTTACCATGTTGAAAAAGTATCCCATAATTACTATTCCTTGAGTATTTTTTATCATGATTGGGTGTTAAACGTTGTTAAAGGAGATCATTTTTTCCACCTTAGATATATTTTCATGCTATGTAATACTAACGGAGTTAATATTGAACCAACTTTGCTTTCCTGGAATAAATGTCACTTAGTCATGGCACATTATTTTCTTAATGTACTGCTAGATTTTGTTTGCTAATATTTACTTTAGAATTTTACAATAGGCTAGATTTTGAAAGAAATTCTTCTAATTAAAAATAGGTTTCAAGAACAGGATCTAAATAATCACCATACTAAGTATTTTTCGTAACAAAACACTGGGATTTCAGTATGTAATAGAATTGGAAGGAAACTGGCTAATATGTGTATTTTTGAAAAATTAGCACACATCAATAATATATAACATACAATGGATGGACTGAGACATGAATGTATCATAGCTTAATATATTTCACAGAGCAAGACAGCAGGGTAGTCAGTGCTAATAAGTGCTAAGTTCTGGTTTTTACTGGCAGACACGGTATTAACGCTCCTCACAGTCCTCAATTTACTTTTGTGTCCATGGTTTTATCTGACTAGAAAGTAAAGTTCCATGAGGATACAGAATTCTGTTTTGTTCCCTGCTATAGTATATCTCCTGAGATAGGCACAGAGTAAGCATTCAATAAATAGGTGTTGAGTAAATAAATGCTAAGTTTAGGCTAATAGTTAATTGGATTTTTATAAGTTATCAGTAATCATGTAGTTTCATCTTATCACTCTAGATGAGGATTAGGCAAACTTTTTCTGTGAACTGCCAGACAGTAAATATTTCAGGCTCCATAGGCTGTGTAGATATATATTTTTTGCAACTACTCAGCCATGGTGGTTCAAAAGTAGCCACAGACAGTACATAAACAAAATAGCATACATAAAACTTTATTTACAAAAACAGGTGGCAGGCTACATTTGGTCTATAGACTGTAGTTTGCTGATCCCTGTTCTAAATGATAACATCAGTAAAGAAACATTCAGCACCACTCCCCTTAAAAGTCAATAAACAGGCCAGACAGGGTGGCTCACACCTGTAATTCCAGTACTTTGGGAGGGTGAGGTGTGAAGATCTCTTGAGGCCATGAGTTCAAGACCAACCTGGGTAACATAGTGACAATCCATCTTTACAAATAATAAGAAAGATTAGCCAGGCATGTGCCTGTAGTCCCGGCTACTTGGGAGGCTGAGGCAGAAGGATCTCTTGAGCCCAGGAATTGGAGGCTGTAGTGAGCTATGATTGTGCCACTTCATTTTAACATGGGTGACACAGTGAGACCCTGTCTTTAAAAAAAATAAAAATTAAAAAAAAAAATCCTTAGCTCATTATGGAAACATAGGTCTAAGACTTAAATGGCAAGTACAGTTAACAGGTAAATTTTTAGATAAACTATCTAAACTTGCAGTTTTCTTTTCCCAACTCTTTTAGATCAGATCAAAACAAACAAACAAATAAAACAACTGCTCAGATGCAAGCACATAAATTAGACTCTACCATGGTTGTGAGATGGCAAGAATACACACAAAATGAATAGGATTCCCAAGTTAATCCTTTAATAAGGCTAAAAACTCCCTGGGCTAATTCCTTTCTAAATTACTATAGCCAGCAACTACAGGAACTCAAAAGGAACAAAAACAGTAAATCTGAACTACAACCACCTCTGGCAAACAAACCATCCATCCCCTTTTAGATAATACTGCATTATCTATACTAATAGGCATAGAAATACTCAGAAATTCTATTTTTCAAAAGTTGTAGTGGCCAGAGAAAAAATATTTCTTCTTTACACACTGTTATAGCTAAAAAACCAAGTAATCTAAGAAGAATTTAATTATCTGAGATAAAATATTGATATAATTAGTCAATATGAAAAATCTGAAGTCTCAATGACAGAGACTACCTGATTTCAATTTTAGAAACAAAGTCCATCCTTTCAATTTTCCTACATTAGCTGACTTGGGGCAAAAATAAATAAAGGAGATAAAGAGAGATCAAGATCTGGAATACGTATTTATTTGTATTACAATACGTATTTATTTGTATTACAAGTTCTCAGATAAATCGGAGACGGTTACCTTGAATGTAAACAATGAGGTTTTTTAAAAAATAGAGTACTTCTATGTATAGGGCAATGCCCTCTGTGATATTCTTCCACTAGAATTCAAAAGATTAGCTTTTTATAATTAACATGAAACAACATGTTAAGCCATGGAAACCTGGACAATTTTGTTGGCCAATCATCTCAATAAGGACCTTTAGGATACATGGGGGTCAGCAGGTTTAGTGACAAGTACTTGGGTCCTATTTGTAAATTCTTGAAATTGACTAGGGAAAGACAGACTTACTCTTAAAAAAAGAAAAATTTGCGAATTCATGCAAATTAAATTATTGGGTGTGACTGTTGTTGAATTTGAGAAGAAATGAATACTTCCAGTCATTTTGTAAATAACTCTACCATGATCAAGTTCCTTGCCTGGAATGGTGCTACTAAATCACTATGTTTTCAGCAATTAGCAACTGAATTATTCCTTAATTCTTCAAGAATTCTTGGTGGTATCATTAACTGTAGTGATAAACTAAAAGAAAATACACTGTAGAATTTACTGCTACCAAATACTGATATATCACAATTAAAATAAACTTTCATCCTGCACATCCATTTATCAATTCTGCTGCATCCAAAATGAAGACATTGGGTTGCTTTATTCTAGCACATCCTCAGGGAATCAGCTCTAAGTAGAATACAGGTCTCACCTGCCACACTCTGACTTGGAAGTCAGTTTAATTGTCTGATCACTGATACCCATTAGAGCCCTTTTGAGTAGACACCTTTCTAAGGAGAACTTGAGGCACAGAAACTAAGAAGCCTGCAAGGCATATGACAAGCCAAGTCAGAGAATACAAGGCAAAACACAGACTTCTAGACTTTGCTATTCAGGTCACTACCAGCTTTGATTAAAGATAAGCCAGAGTCATAAAATGTTTAGATACAGTAGATTCTCAGCATTAAAATACAGTGTTTCAGTGTGGACGACTGCTTGATTTTACGGAGGCGTGACTTTCAGTGCCACCCTACGACTCTGGCGGGCACAGGAAATGCGGCTCACCCTGGCTGACCACTCTGCTGGCCACCTCCATTTACTTTAGATGTCCTTTACTACTCCAATAACTCTGGTGACGGGAAAAAAACCTGTTTTCCTTTGTTGCAAAAACTACCATTAAGTAAAAGACAAAACATTAAGGAAAGTCATCAATTTTGGTAACTTTAAGTGTGAAGGCATGGATAGGAAACAGGTGGGACTTGGTTGAAAGCAGGAGCTACATCTAACCCTGGGAATCTTGAGGATGCGGGAGAATCCCCGAGAATGTCAACGAGACGCCGACCCACATCAACTACCGCACTGAAGAGCTGGCATTCTTATCAAAACACACCTTCCTCAACAGCTATAAAGCTCAGGCATACAATTCAGACTTTTGGGGTATGGGAAATCCACTTATGGTAGGAAAAGTATGTGTAGGTTTGGACATAACAGCTTACTGGCCTTCACCAGGAAGTGCAGATCCGTAGCACTCTGTCACCTATGAGAAAGTGGCAGGTTCTGCACTTCGCTCACAAACACCAGACATGAAATGCAGAGCAGCCACCGGCTCGATGTGCTCTAATCCTTGCTTTGATGTGAGGTAAGAGGCAGGACAAGGGAAGCCAAACAGAGCAGGCAGTTTATATTTCTCTCACCAGGACAAATTAATAAAAACAAAACTTAATTTTTCTCCTCTCTTACCCATTCTTATTCCTCAATATTTTTCCTCTTTCTAAGATTCCTTCTTTGTTTGAGAAGCTTAATATTTGGCTGCTTTCTGAAGAAATGGGTATAGTGACAGATGAAAGACTTGTATTCATCGTATAATTCAGAATGAGGGAAAAAATCGACTGCTGTGCATTTAAGATTCTAACAACCTTGCAATTTTGTATAGTCGTTTCCCCCACCCGTTCTTTTGAAGAAATCTGCTTTTATTCTGTTAATAACTAACCACAGTTGCAGCAGCATGGATCCGATTAGCAGTTCTTATGATACAAAGGGGAGAAGAAAAAAAGCTGTGAACGGGGTTGCCAATTTGTCCACCTGGGCCCCCAGGAGAAAGATTAGCTGAGGCGCCTGCCTGCTCCCTTTTTTCCAGTTGATCGCTGCTCTCCGCTGCCTGACAGAGACAGGCCTTTTGAAAGCCGACGCACTTTCTTTCCTTTTAATAAAAGTTTCACTCGCCTCCATCCTCTCTTGTCACGAATTTCTCATTTAGGTTGCGACACTTTGAGACAACTCTGCCTGCAAACATGGGTAGCCAGCTATGGAAAGTGCCCGCACTGGTGCCTGCTCCTTGCAGTCAACTTGCATCTAAAAGAGAACCATCATGTGAGTGCCGGGAATGCCCTGCAGGTATAGCGAGCCAGTTTTCAGGACCAAAAGGAGGTACACGTGGTCAGGCCACGGGAATCTGCATCTTGCTTCTGGAAGTAAGAGGCACGAAAAGATGTACAGTTTAGGAATTAAATAAATATTGGAATTTGAGGAAAACAGCACAGACTATATAAAATTAAGACTAAGAGATAAAGCACTGGTATTACAGGCAACATGGTTTCTACATATTTTCTAGATAGATATAAATTAAGTGTTGATTTATGTACTAAAATGATATACTATCTTCTTAACGACTTTAAAAATTCATTGCATTTGTAATTACACTAAGTAATAACAATTTATTTTCATGATAAACCTTAAGACTTCTAAATCCTTAGTATGAAACTATGTACTTTTAAAAGTAAAGAGGCAGGAGGCTAAAAGCATTGTACTATGCTGAAAAACTAAAAAAAATAAAAAAAAATCCAAGGCTTCTGACTAAAATCTCCAGGATTTAAGGGCTATAGCCAACACTTTATAATTGATATTAAAAAGTAATAAGCACCTGCTTAACTTGCTGTGACATCACAATTCACAGCATGACATACATTTGGGTGATTAAGTAAGTGCTTTTTCGAGAGAGAAGAGTTGCATGTGAAACTCTGATCAACCCACGGCTACACTCCCTCTTAGCAGCGCTGGTCTTGGGAGGTCACTGGGCTGAGGCGGATCTCTCTCCAGCTCTAGGGGAGGACTTGGGTGGCCCTGGCTGGGAGCAGCAGAAACATGCCTTTTAGGAGCAAACTATGGCCAGAGACAGGGTGCGATGCGAACTGCAGAGGGGATCCGTGAGCTGTGCCTGCGTCATCGAGAGCCTCTGGAAGAGGGGTCATTCTGAGGGTGGCCTGACACAGCCGTGGCGACATGGAGAGGAAGAGGTACATCCTGGGCCACATCCTCAGGTACTCTTCAGTAATTCTTTTATTTCAGATTTTAACTGAAATAATATTCAGCAAGTACTATTTTGAAATGTACTTTTCCCACAAACAGAAACTTTTTTTCTTGTTCAGCTTACGTTATTCCTGTGTTGCTGAAGCTTAACTTCCAGTCCCTGGCGAGTACTGCACCCTTCCGCGTGTACCTAGCCAGCGCTGACGCTGGCTGCTCGGCAATGGGAATAATATCTGGGTATTGCCAGAACTCTCTCCCGCGGCCAATCTGTTCTTATTTGGCCATTTTCTTTGGAGACAAGGTTAGTTGTTAATAACAGGTATTTATTGAAAAATAATTAAGCAATGAAAAAATTGAATATTAGACAATTCCAGAATTTTGCTGCAATATTTACACAGCACAATTTCTGTATATAAGATAGATCAGAATTGATCAGGGTTCCATATAGGAAAAGGTTTGGTTTAGATTAACAAGTCTTACAACCACTATTTCATGTACTGTTTTTAAGGTAAAAAAAGTAAAACAATCTGTCATAATGGAGGCTCTTTCAGGAGAGAGGGAAAAAGAAGAATCCCATGAAGTATGAAAATGCAAAGGCTGAAAGATGGCTCCAGGGCCACAGGAGAAAAAGTTATATATAAGTAGCCAATTTTAGAGCTTTCTTGAATTTTTGGTTTTTTTCCCCATGACAACTATGGGTTCTTTACTTTGGCCAGTGTTTACTGGGCACTCCCTGCTGCCAGGCATTGTCTTCGCATTGGCGATTGAAGAAGGATGCCTCTGCCCTCAAAGGGCTCCGTGGGTGAGGGGTCAGTCAGGACTTTGTGAAGGGAAAGAGGCTTCGGATGGGTCTTGAAGGATAAGTAGGAGTTTGCTGGGCTGATAAAGGGTGGGACAAATATCCCAGGCAAAAGGAATAACACTCTATTCTTTAATTCAACTCTAGGAGCAAAGATATGACACTCGGAACCAGTTCCCTTGTCTACTTCTGGTACGAAGCAATGATGTCACATAAAAAAACTACATATGGAGGTTCAGTTCTCTAAAAATATGATATATTTTTGCCTATTTTCAAGCAGAACTCAAATGGTATGATTCTTGGATTTTGTGTGAAATGAATTTATAAAGTAACAACTGTGAATGTAAGGGATTCTATTACCAACTGAATTAGGCCTGAGAATGTAAGAGTGTTTTGTCAGAAGAATATTTTTCTGTGGCATTACTTTCGATTGTATCACAACCTAGTTCTAGAAAGGTCAGAAAAGATATGGCAGTGTGCTGCCCTTAAAAAATGAGCTACTTATCCCTAAATTACTCTTTGAGTAATACATACACAATCATAACTGGGAATACTAGCCTCCTTTCAATTCATGCCCTGTGGAACACTCTGAGGAACGTGCTAATCTATACTGGACACAGGAGGTCTCTTCCATATTTTGGAAACATTTCTTCTTCTGTTTCTTTTTCCTGTTCACAGTCTCTAGATTTCCAAGTGCCCTAGGGTTCAGTCCTCAGAATTCATCCCTCAGTATTTCTCAACCTTGGCTGTATGTGATAATCACCTGGAGAGCTTTTAAACAGTACTGACGGAATACCCCATGTCAGACGGGTTAGGTCAGCATCTCTGGGGCTGGGCCTAGCACCAGACACTCTCCGTAGCTAATGCTGAGAACTACTGACCTTTGCCCATTCTCCAGGTCAGTAGTAGTTCCCAGACCAGCAGCTTTAGCAGCACCTGGGAATTTGTTGGAAATGCAAATTCTTGGGCTCCATCTCACACCCACTGAATCAGAAATTGGTGTGGGGGCCAGTACTCCGTGTTTTCACAGACCACCAGGTGATTCTGATGCAGGCTAGGTGCCTAGGGGATCTCAGCTTGAACTCTAATGCTTCACAAACTCATTTTTCCAGCCAAAATATCAGCAGAATCCCAATTCTTATATCCAACTGCCTATTGAAAATCTCCCTTTGGAAATGTAATAGGAATCTCAAATGTAACATGTTCAAAACCAAACTCTTGATTCCCCCTTCAAAAACTTGCTCCTTCATCTCTACTGCATACAACCACCTGTCCCTACTATTGTTACATGCTCACCCAGCCAGGACTGACCTCTGCTTGGCTCCTGTGGGAGCCCCCGCCACTCTGCTCCCACCCTCCCCCAGTGCATTCTCCACTCAGCAGCCAGAAGGAGCCTTCTAAACCCTAAACTGGATCCTGCCATTCTCAACCTTCCAGTGGTTTCCCACCACACATAAAATTTTTTTTCTAAATCCTAATCAAAACCTACAAAGCTCTATAGAAGCTGGCCCTTAGCTACTCTCTAACCTAAGTGCTGACTCATCCTGCCCCATCTCCCCTCCCACTACAGCCAGTGTGTTCTGCGCCCAACACCCCAAGTACAGTGCTGACTCAGCCTCGTACCTTCTCTGCGTGGATGCTGCTTCCCCAGGTGCTCACGTTGCTTGCTCCTGCCCTTCCTTCCTTTACTTCTTTTATTCAAATATCAAATTCTAACAAATACTTTCCCTAACCATTGCTATCTAAAGAAGTAACTTGATTTTTTTTCTAATAATACCTGACAATAAAGTGTATACTTGTGTATTTCCCATCTTTCCCATTAGAATTTAAGTTTCAGGAGCTGGGCACAGTGGCTTGTGCCTATGATCCCAGTGACTTAGGAGGCTAAGGCAGGAGAATTGCTTGGGTCCAGGAGTTCAAGGCTGTAGTGAGCTATGATCACGTGCCACTGCACGCCAGCCAGAGCCACAGAGCGGGATATTGTCGCTTAAAAAAAAAAAAAAAAGAATATAAATTTTGTGAGGACAGGACCCTTTGCTGTTCCTGTTCAGTGCATTTACCCCTGTTCCTAGAAACATGCCTACAGCACAGTATATACACTCAGTGCTTTGCTGAGTGAAATGAAAGATGAGAATGTTAAAATAAGAAAGGAAGGAAAATGAGCAATGGGGCTAGCTGGCCTTCCGCAGGACGTCACCTGATGTACCCCACAGCAAAAGTGCAACATGTTACTTTTCTAAAACCATCCAATGAAGTAACACATTTGGCATCCTCTGCAAGGTCACACTCTTGGCATTCAGCTATATGCATTTAATGTGGTTTGCAAGTACAAACTCTTATGTCACTTTCTGTTTCGTAGGGAGAATATCAACATTAACAATTCCTGGTTATACCATTTATAAACATGCAGATGTGAATTATTAAAGATTAATGCATTTTAGGATTGGTGTCGGCATTCCGTTTGTCTCATGCCCAAACCAATTCTGTTCTTCATTAGTCAATGACAAGCCATATCACCCTGTTATGGAAGAGAAATCAAAGGTGCAAGTGTGTGAATTGAGAGTAAGTGATGAAACTGATTAGTAAGAGACTTAACGGCTATAATCAATCAACACATCATAATAATCCTGGCTCCCGGGTTACCAGAAGATTGGGAAATAAACATAACACTTTCTGTAAAATGGCTGTTTCTCCCACAACTGTTACTTATTCCCAATCAGAAAACACAGTAATACATCAGAAGTTTGTGAAATCAACGTTAGGAACATCTTGACTAAAAGCACCATTTGTTTTACCACCATTTTCCAAAATGTAGTCAAATGATTTTTGAAACATTTTCCTCCTAGGCTAAAATTAGTTCATAAAAGCTTTTGCACCTTCCACTCTGAATCCTCATTCCCAGTGAAGGAAGAAAATATAGTAGGTCAATGCCAACAGCATTTCGACAGAGGCAGCACACTGAAGAGTCCAGAAGTGATAATACTCATTTGAGTACAAATTTAGAGCAGTGACAGTCTGCTCAGTTCAATAAATGGAAGCAAACAATGGACGAGGTGTTTGAAGTGCTTCTTCAGTGAGCAATGCAGAAAAATAACAGAGAAGTGGGCGTGGGCAGTTGGTTCAGCCACATAAACACATTAGTCACTGCTGAGATTACAGAGCAAGAAAAAGGCACACAATATTGCCTTGGTGACACAGGTTTTCCTGTATTTTCATATACAGAAGAATAAAGAAAAGGGGTGGAAATTGACAGGACAGTTTAAACTGAACTGCATTATTTTTAATTAACAGGGCGAGCAAAATTGAGTGGGAATGTGTATTTTGAAAAATGTCTAATGTTTTATTTCTGAATGCAGGAGAAAGAGGGGAAAAGGCTTAATTTGAAGTTTGTTGGGATGGAAGAATTGAAGAGATCTATGTTTTGCAAACAAGAAGAAATACTCGTCCCCCAACTTTCAGAATACCTGCTTGGGTCAGGAGTGACCGCTGAAGGAGAAAAGTACTCAGAACTCTGGCCACAGGGTAGCAACGGGGAACCTGCCCTCCAGAAACAGCACTGAGAGCATTCATGACCCAAGTACTGAGTTTCCATCATCAGGATCTTGGTCTGAATTTTAAATCAGTATCTTAAAGGGGGAGGCTCTGTACCATACTACCGATAACTAAGCCATACAGAGCTGCAATCCCATCTTTTGAAAAGACAAAATATATTATTGCTTTCTTAACTATTGCTAAGCATCATTTGGAAGGGATCAGATATTAGTTTTGTGTAACAGGCAAATATTTTACTTTGTCAGGGAAAAAAACACTGGCTTAAGTTCTCTTTGGTTTGTAGAACTGCTGAATTGATGTTTTCTGTGCTGCCACAGATTAAAAACATGGATATATCAATGGCATTTTGTGTTTAAAATTTTTTTTTCCTATGCTGCTTGCCAATAAGCAGCATGCATCTTCCTTGCAACAAGCTGTTGTAGGATTTCTACCTCTAGAGAAGCCAAAAAGGAACATTTGATAGATGTTTTAAAATAAGATTATCAGGTAGGGTGACTATGCAGGCTTTCAAATAAAAAATGTCTGTTCTTACACAAAATGCCATTTTACAGAGTCTACTAATGTTATCATGAAAGGAAACTGGCTTAAAACAATTCACATAGAGATATAACTCATAAT
Organism: Microcebus murinus; assembly: GCF_040939455.1. Lineage (NCBI taxonomy): Eukaryota > Metazoa > Chordata > Mammalia > Primates > Cheirogaleidae > Microcebus > Microcebus murinus. The sequence goes on from NC_134108.1 coordinate 9,642,285, forward strand.
TGTACCCAGAGTTTTATTAAGTAAGGACAAATTAAATAGTGAAAATTTTGTTTATTTAAGGTGGGTTAAGGCTTTAGCCCTAAGAAACTGAAAACTCCAGGGAAAATGGATTAAATACAAGAGACACAATGGTTTGCATCCTCCATTGCTCATTTTATAGGTACTAATCTTGACAAATTAGACCAGGAACTATCATTTCCTCTCACTAAAATCCTTCCTGTTCACTCTGGCCTATGACTAACTCCTAACTGCAAGTCATTTTTCTCTTTCCCATTATAGCATCCTTCCAGAATCTGATTGTCTGAATGTCAAATTAAGCAAGAAAATTAGTTTTTTGACCAGAATATCTTCTTGTTTGTTTCTGTAGCTATATCAGCTCATACAGAAATCTACTGGGTCTCACTGACTCAAGGGGTAGGGCTGGGTGAGCACTTACATGGAAGAGCTCTAAATATACCACAGCCTGCCCAAAGAGTTATTTTCCATATTTAATCTAACTCGTGCCGCCCTTTCTGGAACTGATGCTTCTAGCATCTGAGGTTTTCCTGAGGGCACAAATTCATCACGGCCAGTTGGTATGCTGGACGCCTCCCTTACCGTCTAGGAATGGACATGATACAGCTTCAGAGAATCAGACTTGAAGTAACTGGTGCGTGGAAGGGTTAGTTCTGGCTAAGCCACTTCCACAGGCTTGTAACCTCTGTGATCCTTTTCAAAGGACAGTAACTGAGTTGCTTGCCAGGACAGCCAAGGGGCACCATGTTCTGGACACCGTGGAGAGGCTCCCCAAGGCAGCTCCCTCCTGGAGGAACTCACTGTGGTGGGCGGGGGCAGCTGGCTGGGGAGGAAGGAAGGGAGGAGGAGGAGGGAGGCAGGCACAGAGAAGGATGGCAGCAGTGAGGGTTGGAAGGTGAGTGAAACATTCCTCCCAGCCTAGGCCTCCTGCCTTTAAGGTCTCATCTTTGAAACCACCTGATCATCCCTCACTTCCATCCAGCCAGCGGCCAATATGCAGAGAGGCCAGGTGGGAGGTGAGCCGCCCTAAACACAAAGTACATAAACTTAAAAAGAAAAGGAATTTTATTTTCATATTTGATGCAACTCCATTTTGTTTCTGTCTATATCGGCTAGGATGACGTTGCCTTTGATTAGACTTCTATGATAAACACTTAGTACCATGTGAGAACAATGGCCATGTTATGGTGCTGATGTGAATATCTAATTTTGTAGTTTTGGTTCTAATTATAATCAGTAGCCTTCTGCCAGATGAAAGTGACTTAATTCCACCTAAAACTGGACTTGGTACAAAATGGCAAATGCCAAAAAATGTAGGGGGAAAGTCTATTCAGGAATTTACAGTTACCACTCGTAGATCTTCTTTAACAAGATGGGTGAACTATCATCACAGTCTGAACATGAAAGTTTTATAAACAAAGTGTTCATTGGACTATGAACAGTTATACTTGCCGGCCCATACCCTCGCCCCACTGTACGTTCACCCTTCTTCATATTTAAACACTGCTGCTCCTTACAGCACATGGAGGAAAAAGCTGACAAAAGCCTTGGACAACAAAATAAACATTTAAAAAATTTCAGCTTATTTACATTTTTGCTTTGTTAGTAAACCGGAATGGTTGGCTCTAGAGGCAAGAGAAGTAAAATTAACATCCACCGAATCTTCTGGCCACAGCGGTGCACTCTGATTTGTGCTGACTCAGCTTCCACCACGCGTTGGGGGGAATTACACTCAGCCTAAGACCTACGTGACACATTCAGAACCTGGCAGTTCTCCTTAAACCAAAGTAAGTCACTCCAGGACGTAACCTAAGAAGCCAAGTATAATGTGATGGTATCCTTTATTAGAAGAGAAACAGTGTTTAATATCATACATTTCAGAATTAACTGTGCCAGATATTAGATTTGCTTAATTTAAATGTACAGCATATACATAAACACTACTGATTAGAAAGATGGAGATATTTCACTGTCTCTAAATATAAATACATCACTATGAAGAAGAAAAAGTTAAAAAACAAGAAAATGTACAATGGCACTGAGGAGAATGGACAACAAACACGTTTCTCTTCTTGAATGGTTGGTTAAACAACCAGGCCCGAATTCTTTACCCTCCAACTACAGAAGCTGCCAGGCTGGAGCCCAGTAATGTGCAAACAAAGGGAGAGAATCCATGTGGCTACTTAATGTAGAAAACCTCCATCCTACTTTTCAAAGGAATGCAGGAAGGAAAAGTCCTGCTGGGTTAGGGACCAGGCAGGGCCAGTGTTGTGCCAGTGTATCACAGTAGTTGTTCCCATGACACTCACAATGTTTGTGAGGCAGCAAGATAGGGGAGCAAATTTGCAGTGGGTGGAGGAACGGTTTAACAGGCATGAAAGAGAATCAGCCATTTGGGACGCTTTACTGGGCTTTGTTTATCTACCTTTGTGATACTTCTCATTAGCTGTCAATTTCATTTTCCAGGGCAGAGATGGAGAAAAATGATTGTTCTTTTCCAACAAATCCTGGGAAAGCAACACCAGGAAGAGTCCCCCAAAACATTTTGGCTTTACTTCGTCCCACCTATCAGCTACACAACAGCTGCACAATTTACCATGACTGGCTAGACAGACAGTGATTGAAAGAGCCAATCCATGAGGTATGGAGAGGCAGCAGCAAGACCGAGCAGGAGGTAACTGGAGAGAAGAGAGGTCAGAAACAAGTCAGTGCTGGGAAGGAGGGCGGAGCAAGAAAGCAAAAGGCTACACATAGAAAAATGAAGGGCAATTCCTAATAGAGATCTCGAAGCAGCAGTTTGAGCACCCTGCCCTGGGAAAGCACAGGATCACCACATGGCATTTGAGCGCTTGAATTTCACTGGTATGGACTCAGAACCAAATGAAGGTAGACTACAGATTATTTTAGGATCTTATGTACAGATCTGCAAAATTTAAACATAAGGACTAGAGGTGGGACAAGGAGGAGGAAAACAGGCTTAATTATTCTCTAAAGGAAGGTATATTTGCATTTAGTTAAAAGTAAATAAAAAACAAACCCCAAATATCAACTTTATAAATCTTTCCAAAGTATGGTTTTATTACTTATGACCAAGTTCACACAAATACGTAACATAATGTAAATCAGGTAATTCAATATATTTAATACTTCCCAGAGAATAAGAATACAGATTTTAGGGAAATGTTGATTTAAAAAAAATTTAAAAGGACATAGTGGCTAGGTAGAGAGAAATGGAAATATCTTCTATTTCCATAATTTTTTCTTCAACAAAAACATGTCATGATTTTTTAACAAATCCCATTAAAACAGCATCATATAAAATTTTTGATGAGCATCTATCAAAAACTTACATCTGAATGTCCCTAGTTACAGTTGGAGAAAGAGGAGAAATGGGTAATACCTGGATTCAAGCCATGGACACTCCCCAAAGGTCTAGGACAAGGTTGCTGAGAGCAGCCGGCTCTTCTGTGTGCATTAGAAAAGGTATCCCTTCCCAAAAGAGGGTGGGCTGACCTCAACCCCCATTCACCTTCAGACCCATGTACCCATGCAACGGGCAACTTGGTCATGTATGGCAGCCCTGTCTAGAGCCACTGAGTGGGAAGTACTGCTCCCAGTTAGTTGATGTTGTCTCTGTACAGGCACAAAGAGTAAGAAATAACCTAGAATTTTGAACTGCATCTATTGTTAAATTTTATGCTAGACTGCTTGCCCATCACACAGAAATCAATTTGCTTGTGATCTAAGTGAAGCAGAGGTTAAATGTCCAGCTAAAATTTTTATGTATAGAGACAACAGCAAAAATTCTGTTAATCTCTGGGGTACAGGCTTATCTTCCCCTTGTTTCCTAATCTTTCTCTTAATCTTCTCAGGCCCAATCCCTAAGAAGAACAACTGTGGACTCATCTTTTTTTTTTTTTTTCTAGTTAGAAGAAAAGGAATTCAACTTTGTAAAAATAATTATGCGTTTATGGCTAGCTCTAGCAGTCCTACTGGACAACCTCAGTAAACACAGCAAATCATTACTGGAAACTTGATATACATGTCTTTTTTTTTTTAATTATTTTTTTTATTTTGGCATATTATGGGGGTACAGATTTTAAGGTTTCAATAAATGCCCATTTCCCCCCCTCCCCCCAAAAGTCTGAGTCTCCATCATGACCATCCCCCAGATGGTGCACATCTCACTCACTATGTATGTATATACCCGCCCCCCTCCCCCCTGTCTTTTTGAACTACACAAAAAAACCATTGGATTATAAATCAGAAAACTTGATGCCAAAACAACAGTAGTACTCTGGATAGTAATTATCATGGGCAAATCTCTATGTCTCAGCATGAAAAACAATAATAATTGTGATTGCATCAATAATAATAATCAACATGCACTGAATGCTTACCAGGTACTGTCTTATGTGTAGAAACACAGCTAATCTTTACATTAACCCTATGAGATGTGGTTATTATCTTTAGAGAAGCAAAACCTAAGGCACAGAGAGGCTTAGAAGCTTCCTCAAGGTTCCAAAGCCAGTATCAGATGATTGAGAAAGTACATTTAGTTAAAATGTTCTTTGCAATTCCACTTGGGAAAAAAGTGAACAAATGCCAAAATTGCTATCAGATTTTCTAAGAGGCTATTTTTCTTAGAATAAAACTAACATTAAGAAATAGTCTATTTGTCACATTTATATGATTTGATACTATATAACTTCACATGCAGCAAGGATTGTTAAGATTTAGGCTCAGGGCAGTGGTCTTACGCCTGGGAGGCTAAGGTGAAAAGATCACTTGAGGCCAGGAGTTCGAGATCAGCTTAGGCAACACAGCAAAACCCTGTATCTACAAAAAATAGAAAAGTTAGCCTGGCATGGTGACATGTGCCTGCAGTCTCAGCTACTTAGGACGCTGAGGCGGGAGGATCACTTGAGCCCAGGAGTTTGAGGTTACAGTGAGCTATGATGATGCCTCAGCACTCAAACCTAGGTAATAGAATGACACCCTATCTTAAAAAAAAAGAATTTACTTGAAGAGTATGCCACTGAAAAAAGGTGGAACTTTTTGCTGCCTAATTTCTTCTTTGCACTAAATTTAATCAAATGGTTTTATCAAGCACCACATAGATGTTAGCTACAGAGGAGCTGACTTAGAATAGCATAGTGAAGTGAAATGTAGACCCTGGGTGGTTAGCATTTCTGACACAAGTTTAAAAAACAAACTATATGCCTTAAATGAAATTTCTAAGAGAGGAGAAAAATGATATTCAAGTCCTTGTCCTCTGTGTCCAAATCTATAGTTACTGTCAAGGATGGGTGTCATTTGTGACCTTGAGTAATCCAAGGACCAACTTTTACCCTGCACAAAACTAAACATACTCTGAGACTAATTAAATTTACTGAGCTACCTCCTCTACAATATGTAACTTAATGCCGATCACCCAGGATCACATGTCCAAAGTGAGCTCTTTTGTTGAGTTATATGTTCTATATTCTGTCAAAATCCAAACAGTGAAAATAAAAGTTTAGAAATCCCCATTTGGAATGATACACATATGTATGAAAATCTTCAGAATGTTAATTACCCATGTCAGGGATTTAAAATTAAAAACTACCGTATCTATATATCTCAGAAAAGTGTTCATTTAGGTTATTAGGAAAAGTCCTTTTGACCCAATTTAGGATGAAAGAGTAAGCTCTTCTTTGAGAAAAACAATATTTCATATATATATTATAACTTTCCAACATTTAGGAAGGTGACACCTCAAAAACAATCTCAATATCAAAAGTTGTCTTAGGAATGTGGGAATATAGAGTATTCAAAGCTTTAAAAATGTTTAAAATGGGTAAATCCAGGTTTTATTGCAATCACTATGAGGACAAAGATTTTTGAAAGGATAACATCAAAATGCCTTCATCAAAGTGCATTAAGCCTATAGCTATATCCAAATTATAAATGAATCTTAGAACATTTAGTCAAAAAAGCAAGTTGCAGCAGGCCACATATAGTTATGACTGAGGTACATATTTTTTATTTGCCCAGGACCTTCTGGTTTATCCTGCTATCCTATTCTTAATTATTAATAACACCCCTTTTCATGTGAAAAAGTGTCCTACTTAGATGGTAAATTATATAGTCATCCCAAATATGATACATTTCTATTATATAAAGCTAAATAAAACAATATATATACTCTATAAATGCCTGTAATAAAATTCTTTTAAAAATCCTGAAAAATAAAAAGAATTATTAAAAAACAAAAAAAGACTCAGAGACTATTTGAGGAAAGGGAGAGGCACAGATCTTGGGACAGGAGCGAACACACAGGCAGACATGAGAGCACTGGTGATACTCCAATGCTTAAACTGGGTGGTGGGCTTATGGGTGTTCAACTGATAGTTATCCTTCATAATTAGCAATATTATATGTGTTCTATTACTTGCATATATATACACACATAAAACAATCCACATTCTAAACATTCTACAATAATCATTTTTTTTTTAAATATAAAAGAGGTAAAATGGTAAAAGGGCTAAAATTACTACCCATGATTTTGAGAGGATAGAATAAATTATCAGAAAATTCACTAGCAATTCAATATTCACTCTTATAAGCTAGCATAAAGTGCTTTCTGGCAGCCACCTATATCATGTGAGCAAAGTTACACTCACAATTATATCTGGTTTGGTGGCAAAGGAAAGCTAGTTGCTTGGTGGGTTTAAATGAAGTTTGATATAAGAAAGTTGAATGAAGATGAAACAACTGACAAATAATCTCAAGAACATAGTAAGGAAGTAGAAGATATGGAAGATGTATGACAACTAAAATAATTGAACACAGGAGTTAACTGGAACATGAACTTCTTGTATCAGAAGGGTGCAAGGTCTGAATCAGTAAGAACATCTTCAACATGTTCTGGTGCTTATGAGTATTTGGCATGTGATCACACTGAAAAGTATGGACCCTAAAAATAATTAGAAAATAAATACTGTGGCAAATATTAAACAAAATTATAAAAAGTAAGGCAATACCAGTCAACAATCTCATTTTAGTAGCACTCATCAACAGAGGACTTTGTTTAACAAAATCATTACAAAACATATTGTTAAGATAAATAATTTTGTGTTTCTACTTAACTGGAATATCAAACTGGATATCAATGCAAACTGGAATATCAATGTAATTGGTCATTTTATTAAAATGGGTGGTTATATTCATTTGTTGAATATCTTTAGGAACTCAGACTCTTGTATACTTTGGTGAGAATTCAGTTATACTCTTACTACAGGGTCCTGTCACTAGGTTTTTAAATAGCAAAATAAAGTAATGGAAGTGAGTTGCTGTGAATGAACACTACAGCTGTCTTTATCACACAGTAAAAGGATAATAAAGAAAGTGAATACCTGGAATACTTGCGGGAGAAATCGGGCCAGATCGTGACTGGTTGCTTCCTACAGGAGAGCCAACAGGAGAAGGCGACGGGCCCCCTGGGATGCTGGAGAGATGGGGAGACGCGTGTGGAGAGAAAGGTGACTGAGCTGGGTTGCTCTGGTCCCCCTGGCTGCTCGTGGACCCGGACGCACTGACTGCTGAGCTCAAAGTTGCTTCCGTTCCTGTGGGGAGGTCGTCGATGGAGCCTGACAGATCCTGAGGAAGAAAGAGAAAGTGTGTATTTATAGAGTAACACACACTTGGACCCATATCTGATCAAAGACTATTTGAAAATCATAACAGTGCCCCCTTCGGAGATGAAAGTTTTCTGGATAACACCCAAAATTCATAGCATGGTCATTTTTTACTAGAAGACTTTGATAAGGTTGTTCATAAGTTGAACCCATGAGATCTTAACTATTTCCTAAAACAGGAGTAAAGCTGGACCTCTCTTTCATAAAACCATCCTTGTTCAGTGTGCCATCAACTGTCAGCACTTAGTCCCTTATACCTGCTCAAAGTGCCACACAAAACAGACCCCGCTCTACCTGGTGACTTACCATAGGAATAAAATGCCTGATTCTTAAACGATTACTCGATAAACTAGAAAACCACAGGCTTTGAGTCCTCTCATTTAGAATTCAACAACGGTGGACTGTTTGAATTTCAAACTAGGGTATTCTAATTAGTAGCAGTCACAATTTTAACCTAACTTTGTGGTGAGAAATTCTTAGATTTTAAGTAACTGCAAAATGCCATTACAATAAAATAGTGATATGTATATTTTTATATGATATTATGAAAATAAATCTCTTTGAAATTATGTTAGCACAAATTATGTTAGTCCTAATGTTACACCTTACTTTTTATACCAGTTTTACATTATTAATGCCATCTAATTTTATCATAATTCTTTCTGAGGCAGTTATTAAAATCCCCCATTTGACAGGTACAGAAAACTGAAGCTCAGTGAGTCAAAGTTATTGTTCAAGGATCCACTACTGAGGACAGAATACAGGTACTAACAATGACAAAGGGAAGATGAGAGAAGAGAAAGGAGGAAACTACTTTCCGCACCCTCACCAGATGTGAGAACAGAGACCCTATTTTGGCCTTCCTCACTGCCCTGCTCCACGGCCTGCCACGGGGCCGCCGACCTCGCATGCTCAGTGAATGGGTGCAGGCCTGCTCTGATGACTGCACTCCCAGGTCACCAACTCTGCACATGCAATCAAGACTGAAAAGCTAGATACTCAATGTATTCCAGAAGTTGCAGTATAAAAGATACTTGTCCCAGTAATCTAAGACTAAATAGTATGGAATATAATCAGAAATGCCTGGCTATGCTACTGTCTACAAGGCATATTCAATCCTAACAGATACCCGCTACTCATTCAATTTTATTAATGTTTAATTTTGGCTCATTGCTTGCTACTGAGACTTCTGAAACTAGGGCTTTGAAAACTGATAGAGGAAGATGCTTAAAATTCTAAGACTAAATCTTGAACAGAAAGTACCTAAGAAGTAAGGTAAAGAGCTGGTTACAGCTCTTCAGGGTGCCTCAAATTGTCACAAAGCAAATGCAAGATCAGGATCCTCATCCCCTGGGCAGTTTATCTGTTGATTATTTGTTATTGTACATAATTAACTTCTCTTTTTTAACAACAAAATTGTCAATGATTAAAAATTTAGATTAATACATTTCAAGGTATAGCTGATGAGAACCTCATAAAAAGATAAATGCTATAGAAAAACAAAATGTCTTATACTAAGAAGAATAACATCTAAGTAAAATAGGAAGTACCTCCCTTCTATAAAACCTTCAATGTCAAATAATTGTGCTTATAAAAAATAGTATAACAGGAACAGGGTAGATTGAAAATATTACTCCTAGAAAAGGTATCATCAAATATCCAAAATAAAATGGAGTAAATTGAATCAGATTTTTAGAATTCAGAGACAAAACATATGAACATTTCTGCTAAGTGCACATGAGATACATGATGCAAGACTTTGTATTTAACCTCATTACTGGGTTCAACAATAGTAGCTATGAAAGAGACCATGTGGCCCACAAAGCTGAGAGTATTTACTATCTGGCCCCTAGGGAAAACATTTGTGGATCTCAGATTTTAAAAACCACCTACACTAGTATTGTCTCTATGGCCTCTGCCTCTTTTTTGGGGGGAAAAACATGAATTAGGACAGGCCTCAGCTGAGATGCATAAAGACTTTACTATACATCATCATATGCACAAGCTTTATTAAGAACAGGAACTTACTCCATTACTAAACATCCACCTGAAAAATACTTGTAACCAGATACAATTTTACTCATTTTGAAGAGACCATAAAACTCAGGGAATCTTCTATAAGAATGGGTGGTGGCCTCCATGAGTTAGATGCTTATATAATATCTACAAATGGCTATATAAATAAAGGTTAATCAGACAGGAATCAGTTGCAAGGAAATGTGATTTTCATGCTTCTTAAGAGAAAAAATTTGGTAGATAACTAGCTATAAAACCATTTTCTGTTATACTACTTATGGAGTTAAACAGAAAATACAATATAGATTCAATTTTAAAAAATCATCACTAGATAGTTAAATAAGTTTATGCAAACCTCTCTTCATAAAAAACAATGTTACATTGAAATTCTTGTAATTCTCTGCACAACCTGTAAGTTCCTTCCCCATTCTCACTTAAAATTCCATGTTACGGTTGAAAAAATAACATGGATGGGTGTTAAGAGAGCCTGATTCAAGCTGCAAAGGCATCAAAAACATTTGTTATTCAACAAGCTGATCAAGGAAATATCAAGAGAAAAATATAAAAACGGTGGCCTTCTTCCTGTTCATGTGTCATCAGAATTTCAGCACTGACTAGACCTCAGTGTAACAGAAGAGTAATAAAAAGATATAATTATTATATTACTGTTATACACACACGTAACTTTTATATGTAAATTATGCAGAAATATTCCCGCCCCGCAGATACTTAGGGTATCCATATGTAGAGCTATCTTAAAACATGCTAATAAAAGAAGTTCAACAGTGGTTTAAACATTCAGCCTAGTTAACAAAGAAGCTCTGTAACTAATACTCCTCTAGAGGACAATTTAGTCAGCAGGGCACCAGCTCTATTCTTCTTTTATAAGTACTATCAGATCTATGATGCCTGTAAAGAACAGAGAGACCTTACTGCATCTCATTCTAACCAAGGCACCTTCAAGCTACAGTGCTTCCATTTATCTTGCTGGAAAGCTGGCAGGTAAGGTAATTGCAGGCAGCCTCTTTTAAGGGGTTGGAGTCCCCTTGCCCCACAGTATTCCTTAAATCCTTCCTTCCTTCCTTTTTTTTTTTTTTTTTTTTTGATGGAGTGATTGGGAAAGCAATGACTTCATGGGCTCTCGTGCATAGTAAAATCACTATTTTACCGTCGTATAATAATTTGATTTGGTGAAAATCTTGCCATCAAGTTGGGATTTCAATATCTGACATCACTCAGAATACTAAATACTTTCCTGCACAGCAAAAATAATGTAACTTCTATGATCGGTAGGTAATTTATTTTTTAAAAAATCCCTGCCTTAAAAAATAAAACACCAGAAAGCTGCTTTAAAACTTAATGGAAACAAAAGTTCCCTGCAAAGTCTTTCCCTCTGCAATCTCACTCCTCCACCATCTCTATACCCATGTAAAATTTTTATTCTAACCCTAGTGACAAGTACAAGAGATTTCACTGTGGTAAGAATGAAATGCCACCAGAGAGCAATAATAATCTTATCAGACTTTGACAAGAGAAACATTTATGAATTAACATACAGCACAAATACGTTCCTGATTCAGTATGTTGGGATGGGGTCAGGGAGGGCAGTGACAAAAGAAATGTGTATGGGAACATGCCCCACAGAAGGTGCACAGAAAGGATTTTTAAAGATCTGCAGATAAACAGAATAGACATATAATATTAAATATAAACATTCTTTCAGGTCTATATATTGTGTGTGATCCTCCCTGAAAATATTTTACATTAATACATTATGACTCACTACATCAAAAGATGTCTTTGGTTTTGAAGGTATTCAATTTAGCATAAGTTAGCTTTTCAAAGGATAAATTCAGTCAATACTGGTGATGTTTTACTGTTTTAAAGAACTGGGAATAAGTCAGAAAATCTTACTCCCTTGCTTAATTAAATAAGTGGGTTTTTATAAAAGCAAATGAACTTCAAAATACTCTAAGCTATGGTTCTCAGTACAATTAGTTGATGGCATTAGATCAGATGCTGATAGAGAACTGCCAAGCACAGTGCACATTTGGGCATCTCTTGCTCAGAAGTGCCCCAGGAGAGCATGAGGATAAACACTGAATTAGAAATAGAGAAGATATTTCAATCAATGAGACTAGCTCAGGTCTCTTGTTTAAGGATTTTAATAGGATACAGTTAATGATTTCTCACTGTGACTTCCCATGGGTTTAAAGTATAGGTTAAAATGTCAGTTCAATGGTCTTTAAAAAAAGTCTTAGTCATCTTCAAAAGCAGAAATAGTGTCTCTTCTCCTTTGTAGAATATTAAGTATGAAATAAAGGTGTGTATTTTCTCTTTTTCACTCTTTAACTAGAACCTAACCTTTCTTAAGGGTAGTGACTCCTTGTGCCAGGTTTGGTGCTAAAGGGAGCATAGTTTGACTGTTCACTGGCAATCTCACTAAACTTAAAAACTCTATAGTAAAATACAGCTGTTAACATTATATAAAGCAATCCAACACATGCAAATATGTCTAAATATTTACTATAATGTACTATAAAAACTATTGATTTAGCTATTAAAATTTAGCAATGAATTGTAAGCCCTGTGTTTCCAATTAACATCCCAGAGACCAAGTGTCCAGCCTCATAAGATTCTTGGTTCTCTAGAAACACATCATAAAATTACTTCATACCTTCCTGCCCTGACTTTGGAACTGTTCTTTTGGATATGTGATACAAACACACTTGGAAATTGCTATGAGAATTGAGCCCATATTTTGACTGACATATACACAAAAAAGGAAAAACCTCACAGTGACTATTTCCATGATGTTTAAAGGTTTCTTCTCAGCACAAACCTGTGTTGTAACAGTGTATTTCAAGACAACTACCAAAGCCCCTTTTGCTCTCATTTGTCTAGACAACAACTGTGTTAAAAGCTTAGGGGAAAAAAGGCACCACAGAAACAGAATCCGTGAAGAAAAGTCTTCTGAGTACTAACTGTTAGGCCTGAAAAGCATCCTCTTTTAACAGGTCCAAATAAATATTTCTCTCTCCATTATATGATAATATAAATGAAATGCATAACCTTAAGATGTATGAGCTCAACTGGAAAAAAATGCTTGATATTAACTTAAAAATACTTATAAGCTCCACAAATGATGTAATCATATCCAAAGCCAGGGATAACACAAGGAAGATTAATGAAGCAAAATTCATTTTAAGACAGGTAGCCAAGAACCACTTTTTAGAGAAATGACTTGCACCTGATTCATTTGCATTTTCTCAAGCAAAGATTCCATTATTAGTGACTCTCATTTTAAGCGGACACTTATAGGATAATGTCAGCTTATAGGATAGTGTCAGCTAAACTGACACTATACAAAAGCCAGATTCAGAGTTAAGCACACCCTTATACATAAACATCATTACAATGCTTATATTTGCTTTGTTTTTTAAAAACGAGCACCTAAAATAAAAGGTCTTCTCAAAGGTCCTTGGGTTAAAATTCCTGCTATAAAATGTGCTGCTAAACTTAGAAGTGGTAAATAATACAAGTATGAAATATGTATCATATAAGGGATTTTTTCCCCCTTGCACAGGCCTCAGGGGGTTACTAAAATATTCTCAGTTTTTTAACTCTGCTCAGGAGATTCTCAGCTTTTCCACTATTAACAGGCTCAAGAAATTACATAGAATAGAAAGAACAACAAATAAACCTTTTAACATAGTATGGGCAGTCTTGAACTTAAAAATAATTTGTTAAGAAAATTTATTTATAAATTTGTTTCTGTTGTATGGAATTTGGGATTAACCTTCATCTGGAAATAACATTATCGTTCTTGGTTAGACTTTCAGAACTAAATTCTTAAGGGATAATGACGATGTTGATAATGCTGCTTTTAGCAATAGCTAATACTACCACCGATTTAGGGCCTAAGTGTCAGAGATATATGTACATTTTCTTACTGAGGAAACTACAGCATCTTGTTAGTGAAAGTCCATTGTTCCCACCAGTTAAAGTATTTTTTATCTGGGCCGGGCACAGTGGCTCAGGCCTGTAATCCTAGCACTCTGGGAGGCTGAGGAGGGAGGATTGCTTGAGCTCAGGAGTTCGAAACCAGCCTGAGCAAGAGCAAGACCCTGTCTCTACTAAAAATAGAAAGTAATTAGCTGGGCAACTAAAAAATATATAGAAAAAATTAGCCGGGCATGGTGGCGCATGCCTGTAGTCCCAGCTACTCGGGAGGCTGAGGCAGAAGGATTGCTCGAGCCCAGGAGATTGAGGTTGCTGTGAGCTAGGCTGACACCATGGCACTCTAGCCTGGGGAACAGAGCAAGACTCTTGTCTCAAAAAAAAATAAAAAATATCTGATTTTACTGTCGAACATATTTAAGACCCTTCCTGACCGCAAGTCAAGGCCCAAATCAGCGCTAAAAACACTAAAAAGACTCATGTAAATAACCACTGGACCTTTATTACTCCAAGAGCAGTGGTGTTTTTAATATAAATTGTAATACTGATGAAATTAAAGCTGTTAACAAAGTAAGAATATTGAGTAATTTGATCGACCTTAAGCAAGCCCTACCTAAGGTTTGTAGTTGGAACTATGGGGGTGGGTGAGAGAAAATGGGAGAAGGCAGTCTTTCCATGTGGATGTCATTTTATATTTAAGCTGGCCAGTCATATGTGGACTCGTACACTTAGATGTCCTATCACAGAGTCAATGAAAAGAGACAAACAACTGAACAAATTATAACACAAGGCGGAAAATTCTATGATGGGGGAATGAGTAAGCTGTAGAATACAGGATGGGATGTGTCCAGCTAGGGAAGGTTGCCCAGGCACTGCTGTCTGAGCAGGGGCAGGCCAAGGCTGAAGGGCGCCCTCTGGCTGAGCATGGGAAGGTGGCACAGAGGACAACAGTAAAGGCCCAAGGGGAGGACATGCTACCCAGTGGAGGGCATGGACCTTCAGGGAGCAGGACAGAATGAGGCCTGAGAGACCGACAAGGCGGGTGGGCGGGGCCTCACCAGCCATAACCAAAGAAGATGGGCTGAACTTTTCAGAATTAGGGAGCCAGCAGTGGTCCAGGAGGGACTTTTAATACTGTCAGAGGAGAGGGAAAAATGCAGACAAGAAAGAAATGTTAAGTGTTTTAAAGAAAAAAAATCATAACCTTAAGTGTTTATGAACTAACATTTTCAACATGATTAAAATTGAGGTACAATTTAAGAATAAATTTTTAAAATGCTTTTTAAAATCCTTATATTTTTAGCATTATATAAAATTAAACAAATAAATGAGCAACATGATGACAACAAAAAGTGCCTAAGTAACTCTAGTCCAAGTTAAATAGTAGCACACTTTCTAGATTGCAATTTCATGAGTCTACATAGTCATCCTACTCGTTTCAGTTTTACATAAGAATCAATGGATACAATAAGGTGAAAGATATACACTTTAATCTTAAAAACAGCACAACAGTATCTAAAAACTAACAATGAGTAACAAATATCTTTAACAGATTATATTCTCTCTCTTTTTTTCTTTTTGAGACAGGTCGTTCTGCTGCCCAGGCTGGAGTGCAGTGGCGCAGTCACAGGTTCATAGTAACCTCAAACTCCCAGGCTCAAGTGGTCCTCCTGCCTCAGTCTCCCAAAGTGCTGGAATTACAGGCATGAGTTGCCACACCCAGCCTAGATTATATTCTTTTAATTCTATATATTCTACTCCAAAACCCTTGGCAACAACTCCTATAACATTTAGTTATAAAGGGGGAATATCACCCAGTAATGCTGAGGAAAAGGAATATGGGGTTTATGGGTTAGTGCTCTACAAATATTATGGTCAGGTATGAACCTATAAATATTAAGGGCCCATGTGCTTTGAAAGCAAATCGACAAACTAGCAAGATTTATAAATATATGTAAGATTTAGGCTTTGTTCACTGATTCCAGTTTTTATCACTGAAAGCACACCATAAATCTTTAGAACAGAAAGGCCACTAACACCATATTTTTCATCTCTCATGGCAAAAAGAAAAGTACTTATCTTAGAAGTACAATGCTTAGCATGTAGAAATTCTAAAAATAAAACTGAAAACACCAGGCTTGGTGGCTCACACCTATAATCCTAGCACTCTGAGAGGCTGAGGCAGGAGGATCACGTGAACTCAGAGTCTGGTGTTGCTGTGAGTTAGGCTGATGCCACAACACTCTAAACCTGGGTGACAGAATGAGATTTTGTCTCAAAAAATAAAGAAAGAAAAATAAAAACAAAGAGGCTAAACTTTTAGGAGACATTTATTTCTTCAGCAGTATAGCAATGGAATTCTTATAAACAGTAAGATCTACAGGAATTGCAAGTAAATTAGCAACTAAAAAAATATGAGGTAGGAGGCTCACTTGAACCAGGAGTTCAAGTCTATAGTGTGCCATGATCACACCTGTGAAAAGCCACTGCACGCCAGCCTGGACAACATAGTGAGACTCTCCTTTAAAAAAGTAACAGAAAAACAACTAAGTCTACAGTTATTATAATGAGTCTACATGAAATAAAGGGAAGGTTTATTTGCAGAACAAAATTAAAACTTGGTAAATTTTTATATTTTCCCCATTCACATGAACCATATGAAGATATATTTTTGTTTTAAAACCAAAAACTTTTCATTATTGGTTTAAAAACTTTTAAACCAAACTTTTAAAAACTTTTCATTTTGAGATGACTTCAGACTTACACAAAAGTGGCAAAGACAGAACTGGGAATTCCTCCACATCCTTCATTAATGTTCCCTAATATTGACATTTCACAAACACAAAACCATGACACATTTATCAAAACTACAAAACTAACATTGGTACAACACTATTAACTAAACTACAGACTTAATTCATATTTTACCAGCTTTTCCACTCATGTCCTTTTTCTGTCCCAGGATCCAACTATGTTACAATGACTTGCCATGTCTCCTTAGTCTCTTCCAATCTGTGACAATTTCTCAGTCTTGCCTTGTTTTCATGACCTTGACATGTTTGAAGAGTACTTGTCAGGTATTTTGTAGAATGTCTTTCAGTGTGTATTTGCTTAGGGTTTTCTCAATATAGATTTTGGAGAATACCACAGAACCTAAGTATCCTTCACATGCATCACATCGGGGAGTGTGATGTCAACAGGCTTATCACTGGTGATCTTACACCTGACTTGATTAAGGAGGTGTCTGCCAGCTTTCTCCACTGTTAAGTTACTGTTTTCCCCACCAACACTCTATTCATGAAGGGAATCACTAAGCCCAGTCCCCACTCAAGGGGGTGGAGGCAGTAAGCCCCACCTCCCCCAGAGAGACTATCACACCATTTGTGTATAAATCACACAGGAATAAACATTTTTGGGGAGATATCAGAAGTGCTGCAAGTATCCTAGCTGAACATTTTTATACTTTCATAGAAATCATTTTTAAGACTTCTAGGTTCTCTATAAAAGAAGCAGGGATTCAGAAAATTTTTTTACATGATTAGCTTAACTAGATTACAGAAAGAAATGTTTTATGAAGATTATTTTTATATCTTAAAATCAAATTGAACATATGTAGCACTCCTCCAAAAATCAAACTTAAAACTACGTATTTTTCTTATTCTCTATTATGATTCACAGACCCATTTAGATAAGAGGTTTCCAAAAAGAGTTGTTTTTCGTTTTTGTATAGGGGCTGCTGGTCACTTAACACCTCAAGTGCTAGCACTCAAGTGTAATTTTACAAAATAATTTTTCCTCAGAGCATTCAACCGTTTATGTTACTTCAAAAACTACTTCTCAAAAGAAGGTGGTCATAAATCTATTCAGGGTTTCAGACAGAAAATTCCCATTCCAACAATAACAATGAAGATAATGATGAAAATAATAATAATAATATCAATAAGGGCCTGAATCAGCACTTGAAGTCCAGCATGTTTTACACTCAACCATGCTACCTCTCAATAGAGCCATTTTGGGACCACATAATAATGTCAGTGTAACTCACATTATTTACAAATAATTGCCCTGCTGCTTGGAGCACATTCCTAGGCCCTGGAGTGGAAAAAAGAGTTTTCTCTGATGATCACTTCACTCCACTATAAGGAGTCTCAAAGACAGCATAAACAAATTAAGACATGGGATTCCTAAAGGCACAAGAGTAAAATTTACATTTCCTTTGCACTCTAATACCTTTGAACAAGGGAGAGACCTATGTGCTGACTCACAAGCCCAAGATACTGTCTAATTCCTCTTTATCCCAGTAAATCATAAGTTTGGAAGTAAAATGGGACTTGAACTCCAATCATCAATCTGTAAATCCCTGGAAGGTGCTGCAAAGTCTTCTTCCAAATTAAGTCACTGAAACCTGCTTCTCAAAAGCATGCTTTAGATTTTGTTTGTTTGTTTGCTTTTAACATTTGTACCATAACAGTGTTCTTTTTGTACTGGTGGTAGGGGTGGTTACAAAAGAATCCCTGCTCTAGAACCAGACAGTTGCATTCTAAACCTAGCTCTGTGACTCACTCAGAGGACTGGGGCAAAGGGCTGAGCCACAGTCAAAGCCCACTTTAGTCCTCCCTCCTCTGTGTGTAGCCTGGGGACAATAAATGTAATGACCTCACAGTGTCGTTGGAAGCATTAAATGAGTTGCTGTAGACAAAGCAGCACTAAGCATGATCAGTCTGGCACCAAAATAAGTGCTCATTAAATATTTACTGTAATGTAGGTTTTATAGTAATAACGTAGCAGTCAATTCCTCCAGCAGAAATTCTGGAGTAAAATAAGTCTGAAAACACATTCTGGTGCTATCATTTCTCTAGTAATCTTCAACAAGTTACTTAACCTCACTAAGCCTAAGTTTTACCATCCAAAAAAATGAGTAAAATAATACTTATGCCATAGTGAGAATTAAATGTAATTATGAATATAAAATATTAATACATACAGTAAGTGCTCACTAAATAGTTTGTATGCTTATAAATGCATATATACATATAAATATATAACTCAGACACAAACTTTTTTAACACCATTTATAATGTAAGATACATTTTGAGTACAGGATAAAGAATTTGTAAATGACTTTTAGAAAAATATCTCCCTTATAAGGAGGGGCAAGAAAATAGTAGTGGCATAAATACATCCTTCCATTCTTTAACAATTATTTACCACACAATTATGTGTTAGGCAAAGAGTTATGTTATCAATCAATATTACACTAACCAATGGCCTTTAAAATGTATAAACACTGCACACCAGAGAAGGCACTGACTAGAAAAGGTAACCAGCCCAGACTGCAAAGCCTTGGTTCAAATCCTGGCTGCATCACTTCCCACTGGTATGACATTAGGCAAGTGATTTAACATCCCTAAGCCCCAGTTTCTGCACCTACAAAATGGATCTCTGTCTAAAACAGGCAGAGAGAACTCAGTGACTTAATCAAGAATTTAATCAAGAATCCATTTAATAAATATTAGCCATCGTGATTTTGATTTTTATTATATGATATCACATAGTATGGAGATAAATTTCAAACAGGTAATAAGAAAACTAGATGTTATAATGGCAAATTAGAAACCACCTAAATCTCAATTTAGTAGTGAGCTATTTAAAATAAAAGTACATAAAATTTATTTAAAATGTATATATTAAAAACAATATAATTTTTATTGAAAAGATTGAGTGAAAAGTAACAGTAGTTACATCATCTAACATGTAAAATACCACAAGAGTGTATTAATATAAACATTTATTTATACATATAAAATATACATGTGGAGGTACCTTTTTAAAAAGCCTAAAAAATACAGATCAATAAAATATTAACAGTGGTTATTTTGGGTTGATCTGATCTGGGAGGATTTTCACCTTCTTCCATGTACTTGAGAAGTTATCAATTTAATAAATGCTGAAGCTTTTTGTTTTTGCTTTTTTTTTTTTTGTAAAAGAAAGAAAACAAAAGGGGAGGCCCTAGAGATTTTAACACATAGCCACAGCACAACTTAATGAAGAGAATAGTAATTTATGCCCACTCGAAGGCAAACAACAAATTTCTTTAAAAAAAAATATCTATTTAAAAGATGGGAAATAGATGAATAGCAGTAGTATAAAGACATATTAGTATCTTCAGAACAGAGGTTAAAACTTAATGAAATGACAAGACAAAGCTGAAGAAAAATTATGCTCAGCTGCACAGTTTGCACATTTTATTAGGATTTTTAATACCATTTTCTTCATGGTCCCCATTAGCAAGTATGTTTTAAGTAGTTAAGTAAAACAGCTGAAAATAATTTTTTAAAAAATCAGATTTTAGGTAAGGAGAAAAAAGCAAACGTATAAATATTGATTTTAACAGTATGGTCTTTTCATCTACCAGGCCCTAGTCTAACCACCAGCCTTCCCCAAAAGATAAACAAACAACAAACACAGACACAGGTACTTTTAGTTAAATGGGTCATGCAGAGCTTGTTCCACATAGAAGCTAGCATCTTGAACCTGAAGATACTCAGAAGAAAAAGAAATCGCATGCCTATGGATACTTTCTTTTTCCTTTGTTTTTTGGAGACGGGGTCTCGCTCTGTCCCCAGAATGGAGGGCAGTCACACAATCACAGCTCACTGCAACCTCCAACTCTTGGGCTCAAGTGATCCTCCTGCCTCAGCCTCCTGCGTAGCTGAGACTACAGGTGTGCACTACTATGCTTGGCTAATTTTTTATTTTTTGTAGAGACAGGGTCTCCCTATTGCCCAGGCTGGTCTCAAACATCTGACCTCAAGCAATCCTGCCTTGGCCTCCCAAAGTGCTGGGATTACAAGGTGAGTCACTGCACCAGGCCAGCCTATCAATACTTTAAACAGAATCTAACTCAAATTGTTATTCTCTCATTGTTGACAATTTGTGGAATAGGACTAATTATCAGGAAATAATGAATGCCACTGCTTCAGGTTTACGTAGTTCCTATGCTATGAATAACTCTATAAGAAACAATCTTGTCAACGGTTTTGTTATAAGAGGTACATGTTTAACACTATCAGTTTTCTTTTACTTCCAAAGAGAGTTACAATTTTTAAGAACACTCTCTTTGTTAATTGATGCTTTTAAAATTCCATTTGGAAATTGTAGAAGAAAGCAAACAGGGTAGAGATAAACAGGCTTAAAGTACTGAAGTGGAATTGAAATAATAATCAGAGTATTATAAAACTATAATCTGAGGTCAATTTGTTCTACTGCGCTTACTTTTACGGTGAGAATGCGTAATCACATGGCATTGTTTAGGAGCACCTTAACAGGCTATCAGTGTGGAATGCAGTATGACTTTCCATGATTTGCCCTTGTAGAGAATACACCTGCCTCTTGCCTTTCTGTATCCTGTGCTCTTTTAAATTTTCCTCAACACAGCTAAATAGATAAGACACTGTACTAAAAATAAATGAATTTTGGCTTGGACAATACAAGCAGTATTTTCTTTAGAAATACATATATAAAGATTGGTAAAAACTACTTATTAAATAGAAGAAGAGTGAAGGAAAAATGTAAAACTACAACGAGCACAGCAATCTGTTACGAGCTGCGTGAGTGCCAGTTTGTGGGCCTCGGGGCTCGGCAGGATTTCTCTGTACAGTGCCAAACTCCAACAATACTGTTATGGTTAGAAAGGAATTTCTCACAAGAGCTAACAAAGGCAGAAGGTCATAAATAAACCCAGCAGGACTGCCTTGTCAGTTCTCATTATTAGCGCTGCAGGCACTTGCTTTTCCATGGGCTTCTTACAGGTTCATTTAAGTGTAAGAGTTTCTCCTAGAAAACTCACATTCATAAATAAAATTATTCTCAATCTAGCAAAGTAAAATACTTTAAAAATAAGTAAGAAAATAGTAAGCAAGTAAATAAACATACAAAAGGCATATGCTCCACAAACAGCAAAGTACATAGCCCAGCAAGCCTGAGAACTAGAATACCTCAGCTCCTGGCCTGACTGATCACCCTTAGCAGTGACCAACAAGATGCTCAACTTTCTAACCACAGTAATTGTCTGTAGAATTCTGTCTGGGCAGGAAATGACGCTGAGCTCCTAAACTGATGCTGACACATGTTATAAACTGAGCAAAGCACAGCTGTGTGATCATTACTGCAATTATGAAGTGACATTTAGTGTTTATTTTATTGAAGATTGTTAACTAGTAACAAAAAAGGAAGTATTAATATATTAGCAATAGGAAAGGATGTTGACTTTTAGCCATTAAGAAATAGGAATGTATTCCTGGGTTTTTAAAGATGGACACTATTTTTTTCATAGGGCAAATCTGCATCTTTGAGATTTTACCAATGCCTCTTAATGGAACAGATTTAGTTTTTTAATATTTAAAAGATGCAAATTTCAATTCTTTCTCAATTTTATGTTCTTGTAGTCTAAGAAAAGTAGAGAATATCAAAACTTGCAATAATCCCAATACAGATAATTATTCAAAGGAGAAAGGATCTACATTTACCACTAACTCAAAAATATACTTTCCTCAGCAACAAGAAAAATTATTTCATGGTGTCATCTATTTTCTTAAAAAGAAGGAAAAACAAAACAAACAATTTTAAGCAACATAGCTCATTATTCTTAAAAATAAATAAGAGAAACATCAGAAAACAAAATAGAAAGAAATTATCAGTAGTGACACTATTTGGAGCTAACCAGATTCTATCATTTTGCCATATTTCCTTCTAGTCTTTTTTCTTAAGTATAGTAAAACAACATATATTTAAGCATAATATGTATGTAAAGATAAGTAACATACTGACCTACTTGCTATCCTCTATCAAGAAAGTGAATATTTTCTTTCTAAAGTGATTTGCAGTTTTATAATTTATGCATCTTTTTAATGTAATTGTCAGTTACATCATGCCCTTTAAAGAACTAAAGTTTCCAAGGGGAAAATGTTATTGCATAGGCTAGGATGCTGGAATACTGCTTTGTGTAGTTACCTAGTCAGTTCTAGAAGCTGGGCTATTAAGTTCTGATGTGTGACAAAAAAAGGTATGTTTGCGGGATTCCTTTCCTCTAGCTTGCAGCCTCTCATTACCTACCACTCATGATTATTAGTGTCAAGCTGATATTGAATTCTTCACAGGGAAAAGTCTCCATGTTTGCTTTAGACACTGGCAATTGGTCTATGTTCTCAGTATTCAAACAAGATTGCCCTTGAATAACATAACATTACTGGTACAAGGAACATGAATAAATGATAAAAAGAGGGGAGTTTAAATGTTCAAGAGTGGTAAGAATCCAAGAAAGCCTTACTTTACATTGCTGGGGAAAAGTGGGTTTTGATGGAGAACATTTCTGAAGCAGCTAAGTAACTGAATTCACTGTAGCCTACCTGTACGAAATTAGTGGTGTTATATTTGCAATAGGCTGCAAACATCATATTAAATTTTATTAGATTAGTGGCTTTATAACCAGGTAGTCCACGGTTGACAACAATCCATAAACAGTCCTCAGGAACTTGCTCCTCAATATTCTTTCCACAGTGATAAATAGTAAAAACAAGGTTCCCATATCTGACACACTCAGGACATGGATAGAACATAAAAAAATAAAGTAAATTACATTAAGACTTTGGCAGCTAACCTATGCTAGTTTTACCAAGCTAGACATGATCAATTCCTAGAGTTGTTTCGCAGATATTAAGGGGGGTCACACTCAAGTACAAAACAAAAAAACAAAACAAAACCAACCAACCAAACAAAACCCCCCACAGTATTCCAGATAAACACGTGGCAAAAGGTAAATACCAAAATATGAGGAGAGGCTGAATTTCACTACCTCAGAAGAGAAACACTTATGGTCAGTTATTAGAAACTGTACAGAATTTTCAGAACTAAAACAAAGCCACAGTAAGCATTTGCTCCCATTCTGTGTTTTTAAAATGTGAAAGTGAGGTCCAGAGAAGCTAAGTTATTTACACCAAACTATGCACAGGTTCTGTGGACACAGACTACATTAGGAAGCAGTTTTCTAGTAAAGTCACCAACAACATCACCTTGGATATTGATTGACAGATTCATCCAAGAGTACAAAGGGCAAAGAATGTGTTTGTGTGTGTATCTGTGCACACATGTGTGGGACAGCATGCACATCTCTAGTTAAATGCACTAAAAGTTGTAATTTTGCTATGCATCTAGGCCCGTGACCATCTCAAAGTCTTGTTCAGTTAGTAAAGGATTAGACTTTGTAAGTAATAAAAGGAAGAGTAAAGCTAGGTAGAGGCACACCACAGTATGCACAATAGCAGGATACAGTTTAATAGATCCTTTAGTGATTTTAAAATACATCTTTTTTTTTAATTTCTATCCTTTGCTCTATCTCACACAATGTTTTCTCCAGTTCTCCAATTTCTTGGACTTGCAAATGTATTCACTCCATCTCCTTGTGGGTGAGTCACAGCAGCTGCCATGTAGTGGTCCATAAACCGAAAGACCATAAACAGATAAATGGAGGACGACCAACTCCCACTGTCAGAGAGAACATACATGTCTTCTAAACATGCCTACCTGATCCGGGCAGGAGGCCCACCTCAAATACAACAACAAAAAAAATCATAATTAAGTTCAGAGGGAACCCAAACAGCAGTAAGTTACATGTATTTTATAATTAGTGCTAATCATTCTGTCCACTGACTCCCCACAGGATACATAAGAGGGAAATATAAGAGAACCAAATTGTGAAGACAGACTGTTTTGTGAAATCATAATCCATGAAGTATACCATCTGTGATCTAGCACAGTTCTCAACCAACAATGGATCCCTGGTGCAATCTGATATGGTAAATACTTTATTTTATAGAGTTCTGACTTCTGAAGTATCTATAATTGTTTTAGGTCTTAAACATATGGGCTATGGCACAAACTGAATTTAAATTCCTGAGAACAGTTGACTGTGGAATTAATTGTACCCGTGGAAAAGCTGGCCCCGTGTAAATCCACAATTACATACAGTAGGACACAAAGATAAGAAGAAAAGGGGAAATTAAAGGAACAGAAAGAAAATGGGAAAAGGGAGCAAAAGACGGGAAAACATAAGCACTATAGAATACCCAGAGTAGGTACTCTGAATGTACACTTTCTGAATGAAGAAATAAATCTACAGGTCAATGATGACACGTAGTAGGAAATAAAGTAAGAAAAGCAGACAAAGCTTTGGGCGGATCCAGCAAATAATATTATTTAAGATTTTAACCTATCATTGCTAAGCTAAATGGTATAGAAAACTCCACATATATAATTGAGCAGGAGGCACCTTTGTGAGAAGCAGAAAAAGGTGGTCCTCTGAGCAAGATGCAGCCCCAGGGACCCACAGTGCCTCTGAAGAGAGAGGGGAGCAGGGAGACTACCCTTAGCAGAGTGCACCAGGCCAGTGTCGAAGCCCATTTGTTCTCAAGAAAATAACACTAGAGACACCATCAAGGTGACCCTGCTTTGCACCAGGAATGGCCATACTTACCTGATAAACAATAGGGATTTGGTGTTAGGGGCATGGGCCTTGTGGTCTGAATGTGGTTCACATCTTACTTCTTATTACTAACCATTCAGCCATAAACATGTGACTTAACCCTCTAGACCTCAATTTCTTCATAGATAAAAGTGTTGTTACATATTTGTTTATAATGATATAAAGGAAACCAGTTGGAATACTGCTTGGCAAACAGTGAAAATATAATACATGAAAGCTACTATTATGATGATGATGATATGATTTAATTAATATCATATTTAATGTCATTGAATTCTGACAACCATCTCTTAAGTAGGGACAACCACTGCATTTCACATACAGGAAACAGGTTCAGAAGGTTAGGGGCTGGAGTCGTCTCAGTCCAGCCTCTTTCTCCAAAGCCCAGTTTCAAAGTTTCACAGCCCACCATTCTAGGAAATGTTCTCCTCCTCCTTGATACTATTCCCTCCTCCTTGATACTATCTCCCACACCAAAGATGAGAAAAAAAGCCAGAGAAAAAGAAAAAAATTGTGCTCTAATAGTGTTGTTCAGGAGGTCCATTGTTTTCCTACAATGAAAATCATTTAATAATTCAAGTGCATTTTCTTCCACTCCCAATAGTTTTGCTTTGACAGAAAACTAAAATCTCTCCCCCATTCCTGGCAATTAGTTACCAGACTTTCCACTAGAACAGAAAACAGCAAAACTCCATCACCTATGTCCCATCAAAGAGACTAAATGTGATTCATTCTTTGGAATAAAAGACCACTATGAACTCAGATATAAGCAACCTGTTAAAGGCTATAATAGCATATAAGCAAGATAGTATTTTGGCCTAAAAATGTCATTAAAATTAAAACTGTCTTCATTGACATATTTAGATTTTTAATAGAATATGCTTTAAAACTAATGTGCATTATACTTTATATATGTCAGGAGACAATTTAAAATTCTAAGATTATATACAGTCTTCACAGAATAGTAATTATAGAAGAATAGGGAAAAAAAAAAAAAAAACAAGATTAAAAGGACCTGAAGTATACCTTTCCTTCTTTTCTGTAATTTTTAAAGGGTTAACTCAAGCAACTGATTTTCAATGCACAGGAAAGAATAATCTCTTCTGTAATGCCTATCATTTCAAAAATCTTTTTTAATAGCTGAGACAGTAAATACTGATGTTGACAGAAACTCCTTGAATAATTTTTGTGTTTTCTTCACACAAAACTTTTAACTTTATAAAGTGTAGACAGAAGACTGTTTCTATAGCAAGACTTAACTAACCATGGCTTACCATTAGTGACCAGGGGTGATTTAAAATATCAATGACTTTTACTCGAGACAGTTTTTGCCCTTGGTAGGGATGGGTGTGGTGTGGTGGGGTGGGGGGCCCCAGTGGTTGGCAAATGGATGGAGTTGGGGAATGGATGGGGTTCTGGTGTGTTTTTGAACTGAGTACTGATTATACAAGTGCGTTCATTTTGAGAAAGTGTATCAAGCTATACAGTTGAATTTGTAAATGTCCCTGTATATATGTTACACTTCCAAAATATTTACATTTAAAAAATTGACTTTTACACAATGACAGCATAGTCATTTGTCATGACATCAGAAAAAACAAACCAGCCATCTCCCAAATCCTTATGGGTCCTATTTCATCCTGATAGGTTAGCACTAACATGTGCTAAACTCTTCTTCAGCATTCTCCCTGAAAATATGACCTGCTTTCAGGAAAGCAAGGAGTTCAATTTAAACGGAAGTTCCTATGGGTAGGTAATGGTTTGACCCCTGATCCCACCACCACAATTGTTCCAATTCTCTAATGATTTCCCTGCAGGGTTCATTTACTAGTTCTGGGTCAAAGACCAACATGCCCATGAAAGTCAAGGGCTGACACAAGCAGTGCTTGATGTATTTGAAAATAACTGTACCATAAAGGCACCTTTCATCAATTAGAGATGATGTTTGAATTTAAAATAAAAGCATAAACCACAATATCACTGTAATTTACATTAACAAATTCACAGCATACACATATGGCATGATATATCCTGATTAATGTACAGAAACAATAATACCTACAGGCAAAGTAGTTCTAGCTTAAAATATATAGGCAATTTTACTTTATTATCTTTAGTATTATATTATGTTTGAGAACATTTTCCATTTGTTTCTTAGATTTTCCTTCAAGTATTTATTCATTTGAACTTCTTTTAACTTACATTCCTCATAACTTTGACCAGCACAGTTACATATGGGTTAGATAGGGACTCAGGGAGGTGAATTTCCCCAAATATGATAAAATTCAGCTTTAATAATTTTACTTAAACATTTTTTTCCTTTCACATAAATAGAAATATTTGCAAATAATAATTTCTGTTAGTTTAAACAAACTATTCCAGTAGCGTATAGGCTGAAGTTGGTGCAAAAGCTCTATTTGGAATTAAAAATGGAGATTTTTTTTTAAGCATTTCATTCAGTTCCTAATAAAAGAACAAAAGATATGTAACTTCCTCCACTGTTCATTTGTAGGAAAGAGGAAGGAAAGGGAGTGGCCATCAAAAAAAAAAAAAAAAAAAGGAGGGAGGGAGAGTGAGAGCTCAAGATGCAGAGGGGTGGGAGGATGAGGTAATTACTCATCAAGAGGGCAGGCACCCAACATTAGAGGTTAGCTTACATCAGGGCCCTGTCTCTGAAGTGTATTTCACTCAGACTGGTCAAGAGAGGATGTACGGACAGTGGGGCATGACATTCTCTTCAGGCCAACAGCAGCTAAGGAAGCACTGGGAAGTCTTTTCTATGAATCCAGCCAGGGTTGTGTGTTTTCCACTTGACTGACTTCAGATTGGGCTATGAGTACTCATGAATGAGAAGAGTTGAGAGAGTAAAAATTAAAAGACTTTACTGTTCACTGTGAGCAACAAAATACTCAAAACATAGAACAAATGCTAAGAAGAATGTTTCTAAATCATTATAAAAACTGAGTGTAGCCTCCAAGTGTTTTATTTTGCTCTTTAGTATTATAAAGGGACATAGCTAAACAAGCTTTCTGGAAAAGGAACTTTAGATTCTCATGCAAAACACTGTTAATATTCAGCAGATATGTAAAGTTATCTTAAAGAGCCACACCAACTCCTAGATTACCAATACCTTCCTTCAATCAGATCAGATGTATCATGTTTCCCCGAAAATAAGACTTACCCATAAAATAAGCCCTAGCAGGATTTCTAAGCATTTGTGCAATAGAAGCCCTATCCTGAAAATAAGACCTAGTGATGGTCGTGGCTATGCAAGGTATCTGCACACCCCATGCATTTCGTCACAGAGCAGTAAAGAAGATGAGCAGCCCTTCCCATCTGCCCCATGCTGACAGCTACTATCCCAGAGGTGACCTGAAAGTTGCGGGCAGCCCCACCAACAAGGTCAGCTCCCCCTGTCAGGTCCCGGCCATTCCGTGCATGCTGCAAGCTGAGGCTTTGGAGGGGAAAATAACACGCCCCCTGAAAATAAGCCCTAGCGTGAGGAAAAATAAACATAAGACCCTGTCTTATTTTTAGGGAAATACGGTACCAATCTATCTCAGGAACAGCTGTACCAACCAAAGGAGGGGACTGAAGGGCCACAGAAGAATTACAGAGGTTCCACAAGACAAAGGTGACAATGGGGGAAAGATTACCTACAACTAGCACGGAATCCCTGCTGTGGAGACGCAGAGATCCGCTCTCCTAGGTGGATGTTACAAATCTTCAGATTATTTAACCACCCGCATTCTGATGCACACACACACAGTGCACACCTTACAGTGACCTCCACCCAGGTAGTTCTGCCTGGGGAAGACCACTGCCTGGCCAACCAGTGTAGTTGGTGAATCTTCCTCTGAGACGGACCATCCGTCTCTCAGTATGCTCCTGCTAAAACTGCTCTCTAAGCCTCGCAGAACAGAGAAGCAGCCTCTAGTCTTAAGGACATTTACTAATGTAATGTCACCCTGTGATAAATCATAAAACCGAAAACTCTCCCTAGTAGCACACTAGCCATTTGTAAGTTACTCAAGAAATAGATTGGTAGGTGTACTCATTGGCAGTAATTCCATAAAATCAGGAAGTCTGACTTATTAGAAGTCCATTTCATAACAGTTTTACATTTTACACACATTTTATTGGAAACTCACAAGCACCTAGTAAGTTAATATACTGTTCTTACATAGACTCAATTCTTTTAGTGTAATAGAATTAAACTCACTTTCTATAGGCAAGTCAATTAATAGGACAATCACCTAAAAATATCTCTAACAGAGAATGAAATGATGTCTCAATAATCTTGGTGTGAAAAAAGCACTGGCTTTTTATTACTAGCCACACGTACTAGCCATAGTATCAGGCACCTACCTTTGAGCCTGCTCCCCCTTTGTCGAGTGGCACTCTGCCACCTCTTAAGGCAGCATGTTACAAAACAAAGGCCTCGTAAAGGCTTAGCAGAGCATCTGGTATTGTCTCGCTGTTCAGCCCACGTTAGTCCTCCCTCTTTCCCCCTTACCCAGCCTTTGACACTAGCAGGAAGAAACACCTGGTGGCTCATTCACCTGCCCCAGCAACTGTTTTGTTTTGTGGCACTTGGTTGTAATTGGTTAAGATTCAAAAATATAAAAAAAGGAAAAGCCACCATATGAAATATTCTCCACATTCTTCAAATTCTAGGGTGAGGTTGGCCCAGTTGGACTCATCCATCTTCATGAAACTTATTTCTTTAAAATATATATTTAAAACATTATCAGATTAACAGATGCTTTGTATAGAGCAACAGATATCACAGAAGGAGCAAGGTAAGAAAAGAAGCCTCATCAGACCACCGTCATCAGTCTCTTATGGGACCCCTTCCTCATACTTTCTATAAATATATATGGGAAAGTTTTAAAGCCAAACTCATGTCTATAGCAATTAACAAAAGGAGAAAGAGAGGAAAGGACAATAGCAATAAAAAGCAAAAGAATCTAATGTCCTAGTGATGCACTTGGAAAAATAGATTTAGCTTATCATGACTGCATTATCAAACATTTTATTGTCTCTCCAAAGCGACAATACACAGGGGCTGTCTTTAGCTCCTTTCATAGTACTGACTCACTTTTCCCACTGTGAACTCAGTGTTTGTTACCTGCTGGAAAAATTTACCATGGCAATGCTCTCATAAAAATATTTCCCACCTACAACATGATGCAGGTTTGGAAAGACTACAGCATAGACACTTCAGTTTTATTGTCCTTAACTGGATTGTCTGGAAAAAAACAGGTCTTCTATGTTGTGAAAAAGCAAATAAAGGGATGGATCAGTTATCTTTTTAAAATTTCTGGTCTATCATTTAAGGACTGGTACTCTGTATGGATGTATTAGAGTTACCAGGTAAAATACAGGAACACCATTAAATTTGTATTTCAGAGAAATTGCAATTTTTTGGTATCAGTATGTGCTATGCTATAGTTGGACTTAAACTAAAATTTTATTCTTTGTTTCTCTGAACTTCAACTATTAACAGGGCAATTTGTATTTTTTCCCCCTAAATCTGGCAACCCTGAGATGGTAAAAGCCACAATAACTAGGAGTTAAATAAAATACCTAAGCCTGATGCCCAGTCCCCTTGCCAGCTGTGTGATGCAGGTGACTTCACCTCTTGGTGCTTCTGTTCTATTATCTATGAAATGGGAATATCACCCGACACAACTACCTTGCAGTGTTGATGTCAGACTCAGATAACAATTATACAACAGTAGCAGCAACAACACATGGAGTGTTTAAATGTGCTGGATATTCTTCTAAGTGCTGCATGTAAGTAATGCACTCCATCTTTACAACTGTTAGAGAGGTATTTCCCATTATCATTCCCATTGAAAATTTCACTATATATTATTTGAATGGCTAATGAATGTAAATTCAAATGCAGCCAGGTTCTTAATTGACTGCTGTAAAAATAAAAATGAGATAAAATATACAAAAAAGACACAAATAGTAGATGTTCTTATTACTATTAAAGATTTAGAAGGAATCACACTTCAGTAACAAACAAACAAGACTGTCTCCGTGGAAGGGCAGCCTGTGCTGGAGTCCACAGGATGAGGAGAGAGACCACTCAAGAGCCCTGCCTGGCCAGAGGCTTCCGCAGCACACATGGGGGAAGCAGAAGGTGGGGAGAGAGCTCTACTCTGTAATGTTTTTTGAAAAGGCTGAAAATAAAAAAGACCAGCAGCTCCATGGGGAAGAAGCTGTAAAAGATCATTTGTGAGTTAACTAACCATAGATGGACAAAATTAACCTTGGTGTGGACAAGGAATCTGTTGAGATGGAAAGGAAGGACAGCTCAGAGAAGCTGAGGAGGGAGAAACAGCAGGGGGTTAAGGGCTGAATCAAAAACATGTAAAACACGCAGCAGCAGTTACCTGCTGCAGTCTCAGGGCGGGAATCTGCGCTGAGCAGCATGGTCGGGCTTTTCAATGTGATGACAAAATGAGAGAAATGGAAAAATAAGCATTTCAGATTTGCCTTAAAAACATTAAAATGTTTTTAAAATAAGTTTAAATCTGTATTTGTAAACAGGTCAAAACTTGCTGTTGTGTGTGAATTTGTTTTAAATGAAAACTATTATTTAAGAAAAACTAATACTGAAATAAGTAAATACCAGAAAATTATTTTTTCTTCCAATGACCAGAGACCTTGAGATTTTTCCATTCACTAATGAAAGTATGTAACGTTTGTCTTCATACAGAAAGAGAGTATTTGGTAAATAATTATTTTTATTCCAGATAATAACTCAATCTTAAAAGATATGCACAGGCCTACTATACATTATTACGAAGCAAAAAATTGAATATTCTCTCTGCTTTAGTATCACATTTGTTTCTAAATTCAAAGCTGAAATGTACTATATACATAGTTTGCTTTAAGAACCGTTTTTATCGACTGATGGTTTGTCTTTACAGATGTGGACTTATCAGCACTCCGTTTAGTGTTGGTGGGATCTAGACAGGGAGTTGGCAGCAAAGTTCCTGTTTCATTAATTACATTCTTTTCCAAAAGTTCACCCTGCCTCAG
Source organism: Microcebus murinus (assembly GCF_040939455.1). Taxonomy (NCBI): domain Eukaryota; kingdom Metazoa; phylum Chordata; class Mammalia; order Primates; family Cheirogaleidae; genus Microcebus; species Microcebus murinus. The sequence continues at coordinate 9,674,556 of NC_134108.1, forward strand.
TGTCCAGGTAATTGCAATTAAGTCAGGAATCTGGTAATTAGAAATTCAAGTGCCCTGCCAGGAACAATACATTTCCTTTTGACGTGCTGCCCACAAGAACTAATTCACTTGGAAAGGATAGGAGCTGATGTGAAGTGGCAGTGTAGATGTTGATTAAACAACAAGCACTGAAATAAATTTCTCTTCTCCTTGTTCTCCCTGAAGCCAAATGCATTATACCTCATTTAAACTTCTAGAAAGCGTATTGTGAATTTGGAACCATGTAGACAAAAGCAGAATCACTAATATTCAAAAGAGCTTGCACTCCCCCTGCACCCCATGCCCCTGTTCTCTCTCTTTCTCTCTGTGTCTCACAAAATCTTTCCCAGGCCAGGTAGGGGACTTAGAGCCCACCAGGCCCACCAGGCAGTAGAACTAGGGTGGTAAGGAAAGGAAGGGTCATTTGCATCTTGCTAATACTATAACCCCAGAGCTTCCCACAGGGTCTAGCCCACTCAAAGTAATGAAATGTTGAATAGTCCTAGAACCTGTCTGTTCATACTCTAATCTCAGAAAAACTTTTGTAAAATATAAGAATAAACATTTCTTTCACTTTCAAAGAACTAATTTCCATTAATCATACTCTGACAAACCTCATATTCTACAGTCAACTATTGAATATTTATAAACAAATTTAAGATGTAACACAAGTTTCAGGCAAGAAAAGCAAAACACAATGTGTAGCTTTTAAACTATCACTTTAGAAAGTAATGGTTTAGTTTGGCTGATCCTTTATCAAAGCCATTTTCTAGCTAATGGAGTAATTTTACCAGCTACTTTTATTCCTTACATCACATAAATCTATTATATCACAAGCTGCTATAAATGATAATGTAAAACTTTCATTTATACAACAATTCACTATTTTCTAAGCACTTTCACATTCTCTTATTTGATTCTAAAATGCTAAAGACACAAAACTAATCAATATATTGCCTCCAAAGTCTTTTCTTATGCCAATAGATACCACACATTGTTGATAAATGAATATACTGACTTTTAAAAAAACCCATTTCCAAGCTGAAGTGTTCCAGGTCCTCCATGCCTCTCCTACAAAGTCATGGGCCCCAATCAAATCTGTCTGATGGTCCCTGCCTGTCCCTGGGGCTACTCCCCTCTTCAGGAGAGCTGATTGAGTCAAACACCCCTCAGTGCCTATTTGCCCCAGACCAGGTGGTGCTCCCACCATGTGTCCCAGCAAGCACTTAGCACTGGACATGTGTCTCCCGAGCCCACCCCTCAACTGCAATGCAGACGAGAACTGGAGCCATGCCTTGTTCACCCTGGTGTCCTCAGCACCCAGCACAGGGTGAGTGAGGCAGGAATCTGTCTTCCCTCTGATCACAAGGCTTGTGCGTACTGAACACCATGCCATCTGAAAGAGGGTGGCCTTCACAATGACAAGAAATAGCCTAGTACAGGGATCAGGATAAAGCACTTCAAGAAATATTTGCTGATAATATTTTAGAGAAAAGCTTGATGTCACTCAGGTGGGCATCTGAGGATAACTTAACTTCTTAGTCCTCCTGGAGGCAAGGTGGGGTGGGTGTTGATCTTGCCACACTGTGCCACTGCTCTCCTTAATAAATACTATATAGTTCATCTTGCAGTCACACAAATTCCCAAAAAGGTGTGAATTCACAAAATACTCCATTAAAACTCAAAAACGTTCTGCAAAAGAAACAAAATTAACGTTTTATGTCTACGTTGGTAATTCCTTTGGAATATTAGAAAACCACTCTAGTTATGAGTAAATTGTTGGTATTATCAACCCCATCTAAAATTAATTCTTCTAAACTTTTGATTCTAGAATCAAGTGAAAAAGTACTTATTACTTTTAAAACATTTTTGAAACATTTCTAAAAGCTGGGTAACTTTCTTCATATCTGCCTATTTAAATTTTTTTTTTTTTTGTGACAGAGTCTCACTTTGTTGTCCAGGCTAGAGTGAGTGCCATGGCGTCAGCCTAGCTCACAGCAACTGCAAACTCCTAGGCTCAAGCAATCCTCCTGCCTCAGCCTTCCGAGTAGCTGGGACTACAGGCATGTGCCACCGTGCCTGGCTAATTTTTTCTATATATATTAGTTGGCCAATTAATTTCTTTCTACTTATAGTAGAGACAGGGTCTCACTCTTGCTCAGGCTGGTTTCGAACTCCTGACCTTGAGCAATCCGCCCGCCTCGGCCTCCCAGAGTGCTAGGATTACAGGCATGAGCCACCACGTCCAGCCTTGCCTATTTAAATTTTTTGGCTCTATAGAATCCCCCCACCAAAAGTACTGAAATCAAGTACATACAAGTCCTATTTAAGATATATTATTTTTCTCTAAAGTAATTCTGAAAGGAATGAAGTATCAACAAAGAAATATTAAAAAAATAGTTTGGAATTTAAAAAATATGTTACATTAAATCTAGGGCTGATTCACAGAATTTGTAGAAAAACTATAATTATTTAAAAGTTAAAACAAACCTGAGTTTCACGTTTCTCCTTTTATGCTCCAACAATGATTAGTCAAAATTGAACATCAAAATGATGACTTAAAAAATACTGTTAAGACAATTGTTTTTTCTTAGCATTTCAAATCTCTAAAACTAACCAGACTTATCAGGGACTTCATTTTCTATTATTGGCATGCCTATGAAGATTCATGAGATCAAAACCAAACATAACTAACCAGAAGAGGAAACTGAGATCATAAAAACCTTTTGACAGAAGCACTGGAAACAGAATGCAGAGCGTTTTCTGCCCACCCCTGAAAGTGCACCACCTGTATAGTGGGAGTCTGTAGTAAGAAACTGCTTCTTTTGCTCCATGGCAAAGCCTCGGAAGCTGACAATACAAGAAATAAAACTGCTGTTATGATGGACAGCTCTGTTAAAGATGCTTATCATTTATTTTCAATGTTGTCAGTCAAATATGTTCTATTATATCTTACTTTCATTTTTCCAAAACTCTATTTTTAAAAAATCCAAGTGAAGGACATTTTGAGTACTGTAGAAAAACCCTTTCCATCCCTAAAACCTGACAGCGAATGTGAATCAGAAGCTATGGGCGGCAGAATTCTGTGGCCCCCAAGATTCCCAGCCCCTGGTGTACACACCCATGTAATGCCCTCCCCCTAAGTGTGAGCAGGCCTGTGAATATGACAGGTAACACTCCCATGATTATGAGTTTGCAGATATGATTAAGGTCCCTAAGCAGTTGACTTTTGATTAATAAAAGGAGACTGATTACCCCAGGTGGGCCTGACCTGATCAGGTGATCCCCTAAAACAGGTGCCAGGGATCTGAAGCAAATCTCCTTCTGCCCACTGCCCTGCTGTGGAGACAGCCATGTGGCAGAAAACCGCAGGTCACCTCTAGAAACTGAGAATGGTACCTGGTTGGCATCGAGCAAAACAGTGGGAACCTCAGAGCTATAGTCATAAGGAACTAAATTCTGCCAACCAGTGAGTTTGGAAGAGGACCTCAAATCTCAGATGTGACTACAGTCTAACAATACTTTATACCAACATTGTGAGATCCTAAGCAGAAGACCCAGTTATTGGTGCTCCAATCTATGGAAACTGTGAGATAATCAATGGGTATGGTTTTATGCTGCTGAATTTATGGTAATTTGTTATTAAGCAGTAGAAAATTAATACATTTCTAATTTCCCTTTCCTTTCAAATCTAACCAGAGTATATCTGTAAGAATATTTGAATTTTCTTTCTTTTTTTTTTTTTTTTGATAAAGTTCACTTTCTATCTTTATCAAGAGTATTGTAATAAGGCTGGGTGTGGTGGCTAATGCCTGTAATCCTAATACTCTGGAGGTGGGAAGACTGCGTAAGGTCAGGACTTCCAATACCAGCCTGAGCAAGAGCGAGACCCTGTCTCTACAAAACACAGAAAAATTAGCCAGGAGGGAGTGGTGGTGTGCACCTGTAGTCTCAGCTACTTGGGAGGCTGAAGCAGGAGGATCGCTTGAGCCCAGGAATTTTAGGTTGTTGTAAGCTATGATAACTTCACTTGCACTCTGGCCAGGGCAATAGAGCAAGACATGGTCTCAAAAATAAATAAATAAATAAAGTGTTGTGATCAAATCTGAAGATTGCAAGGAGGAGTTAATATGATGAGCACTAAAGGCTTTAAATTTAAGGCAATAATTTACAATGTTTTCAAGCAAAAGTTTTGCGTTACTCTAAAAAGTGCTTTGTGCAAATTCTACAAGTGAATTTAAATGACAAATACACAAACAAAAAACAGTATCTGACTGGCAGGAGGAAAAATCTAAACCATAAACTAAGATGGGTAAACTAATGAATATTCTCTTGTTAACTGATTAATGACCTGCATTTTTTCTATGGCAGCACAGTATTGAAGACCTGGCTTGATGTAGAAGGAAGATACTCACTTGTTATTTCTTCAGGGAATGAATTAGCTGTAAATAAAACAGCAAATAGAAAACACCACTGATGGTCTCCTTGTCCACATGGTGGACACTCTCTGCGGGCTATAGAGGTGCTCGCTGGTTCCAGGCATGAGCTCCTCTCTAGAAAGCCTTCCAACTTCTCCGCACAGGCCAGCTGAGGCGTATGCTTCCCAACGCTTACTTCTTTTCCCTCCTAAGTATGTCTAAGGTTCCATGTTGCTCCAGTTATAAAACTGAATGAGATATGGAAACATGCGATATATGAACTGAAAAGAGACCCACTTTTACCCACTTCAGTAGATGGATGAATGACTAAAATACTGCTATAGAATTAGGTGTGGCTGAGGCAACTGTGAAAGAGGGACAGGAGGGAGGTACATACAGATGTACATTTATATGTTTTATGTTAAAATAAAGTGAACAATGTATGCATCACTTTTTAATGATTTTTGCTTTATCCAGCCTGACCACCTACCACCTGTACTACTGACATCTAGTAGCAGGCTTATGCTGTGGTTCTTTTCCCTTTCACAGTTCAATGTGCCCAACTGATTTCCACATACCTTGCTTACTATGCAAGAACCACTTCCAAAGACACAGAAGAAAAAGCTCCAGATGAGGAGGAGATGTGGGCTCTAGTTGGTTAGTTGTCCTTTTGTGAGCCTCAGTTCCTACTTTTGTAACAGAAGGGGAATACTGGACTACATAATTCTTCTTGTCTCCTGTAGCTTGAAACCCTATCATCAGATTTACATTTTTATCACAAAATAATATAACCACATTATTTTTAAAAACTATAACTTATCACCATAAAAAAGAACATTTAATTGGGTGGTAAGGACATTAAAAGATGCTAAGGAAACTTAAGGCAATAAATTTCATGCTGCCTTGTGTTTCAAATCTCAGTTTTAAGGTACAGTATTTCCAAGGGGAAGAATTTAATGCAAGATAGAGAACGGTGACATCACACAGTGCCCTTTTATCCAACTGCATAAAAGAACAATGTCATGCTATCTTAAACCTAACTTACAATGAGACTCAATATTACATCACATAAGCAGCAAAAAGCCACAGACACAATTTTTTCTTCTGACCATATAAAACAAACCAGAACTCTTTCAAACTAAGTACTTTAAAGAAGGAATCATTTCTATATTCAAGTGATACTAATTACAGACAAGATTCAGGAACAAAGTTGCAGGATTGAATAACTGGCTAGCAGGGAGTACTATTCAATTATTATTGAATAAACTAGCAGTGTATTATTATTGTATAAAAAGGTACAAAAGTAAATAGGTTTGTATACTGCTCTTTTTACAATATTGACAAGAGAAACCACTCAAGATGGCATGTCTCCAAAGTGCTACTGCTATTTTTCAGTACCCCTAGCTTACTAAATTCTCAAATGTGATTTCACATTTTAAATTTGCAACTCAAGCTTGTAAAGATTGTCCTTAAGTACTTTTATTTGATACAGGTTGCTGTGTTTGTCCTTTGCCCATTTAATTTTAAATTCTTTGAAAACTGTATCTTTTCCTTTGTAACTTCTACTTTGCCTCACAAGACATTCTGTATAAGCAGCCTTTCAGATTATAACTTATGAGAGTCCATTTTGGAATTCTAAGAAGGACACTGAATAAGAATATCCATAAGGAAACTTCACTTTGTTTCAGAAGCAATGTGCCAAAAAGGTGTCAACTGTATTGGGGGAAAGTGATCAGCTCCAACAAAACTTATCTGAGTATCAGAGAGCAGCATCTGACTATAGCTGACATCCAGTCCAACAGGCATGCTTGGTTCTAGACAGATCCATTACCATTCAATAGCCTGGCGGAAAGCTATTCCCTGATCAATTCTTCTACATGAGATGAGTCACATAGGCTCTGAAAAGCTTGCCTGTCTGGAGATAATCCAACAATATATGAAGGTCCTTTTCCTCATTTTATAAAAAATATAACCTCTGCTACCCAGCCTGTATTTCCATTGCTTAATCCACAAGACAAAGCAGCACAGTTGGGAACAACATTTTCCTACATTATTAATTGGTAAAGTATGATGTGCCTGGAAGCCGACAAAGTGTGCACGGCCTCAACATTCAGCTTTTAACAGTCTGTTTCTGCAAACTGCTGTTCTGACTGCATTTTCAAAATAATTACCTATTAACTGCACAAAACTAGAATAAAGTAAAACACTAATATCTAATCATGTAAATAACCGTGCAGATTATAACAGAATTTTTAAATACTTTTGTGAAATATGAATACAAAATTATATATGGATGTGACAAAAGGAAACAATATGAAAAGAAAAATGCCACTCCTTCCATAATCTTTTCCATAAAAATACCATTACCTAAGTGTTGGCACATGAGGACTGCACCACTGAATGCCTCAGATCCAGTCATTCAAGAATCATCTGTATACTCTCTCTCACTAATTATATTATTACATTCTCCTGGTATTATAAATACTCATTTTTATTCTTGCCTCCCTCTGTTTGCATTTATTGAAAGAGACACAAGCACACAGACACAAAAAAATTCAAGATACCTCTAAGCTGACATTTTGTTGCACGTTACATTTCAGTATAACCTAAAATACAGTGTGAATTTAAGAGGTTACAAATCATAGTTACTTAAAATAAAATGATTATTTAACTTTTTTCTTTTTGCTTAATATGAGAATCTATTGTAAATTCTCACTCTGATTATTCTTTACTGAACTCTAAACTGTATTTTCTGTTAGTATTTAAAGAGATAAAGCGAGTGGCCTGAAAGATCTAGTTCGTTGTGCTTATTTCTATCTGCTGCTTTAGTTTAAGGCACATTTTCCTTTATTTCACTTTTCCACAAGCCATAAAAAAACTCATTTCTAATTCATCCGTTCGTTCAGCTTAACCTCTCTTCTCAGCAATTAAAGCACTCTGCGCATCCCTCATCTATCACACAGCCAGCTAAATAATGCATTGCGTCCCCCGCTCATCTTTTATCATCCCAAATGACAGGTATTAGCATATCTCCCCAGTCAATTACAGTGCAGCAGAATAATCACAGCATAATTGGGCGAAAGCCACTCTAATCACCAGCCCTGCAAACGCGCAGAATAAAAACTGAGTGGCAGTTCAGACAGGCCTTGCTCTTGTCCATGACTCTAGCCAACAAGCCTGGCAGATCTCCATTTCCTGCCTTTCAGAACTTATCCTTTAGAGAGGTCAACTTCTCTATACCTCCTAAGTAAAAGAAAAGAATGCATACATGTACAAATGGGAAACATTTACTATATGATATGCACATACATGCATCTAATAATATCTGTGCTTGTGATGTTAGCACATACTATTAAACAGAATGTCATAAAAATTTTTATTATCAACCAGAAAACAAAAAAGTCATTTCATGAATATGATGTCATTAGAAATTCTATTTCATGGCCCAATTAAGGTAAAACAAAAAAATTAAAATTTTTAGAAAAGTTATTTATTTACTATTAAAATTAGAGACCTTCAAGTGTACACATGATAAAGAAATACATTCTTCATCTTAAAATTCAGGATTTCTCTTTTAGCACAGGTAATGTGTTTTTTGTTTTTTTGGGTTTTTTTGAGACAAAGTCTTACTCTGTTGCCCAGGCTAGAGTGCCATAGCATCAGCCTAGCTCACAGCAACCTCAAACTCCTGGGCTCAAGGAATCCTACTGCCTCAGCCTCCTGAGTAGTTGGGACTATAGGCACGCACCATCATGTTCGGCTACTTTTTTCTATATATTTTTAGTTGGCCAATTAATTTGTTTCTATTTTTAGTAGAGACAGGATCTCGCTCTTGCTCAGGCTGGTTTCGAACTCCTGACCTTGAGAGATCCTCCTGCCTCGGCTTCCCAGAGTGCTAGGATTACAGGTGTGAGCTATGGGCGCCTGGCCCAGGTAATGTTTTTTAAATTAACTATCTGCTGTTCTTTGGAGGGGGTCCCTAGGCCCCTCGCATTCTCAGGGGGTCTGGGATGGAAACTGTGTGGAAGAGGGGAGACACTCGGTGGGCTGGGGGACAGAGTTGGGGTAGGGACTCCCCAGCAACTGAGGGCTTCTCTCTGCTGCTGGTGCTCTCACTGGGGCTGGTGGCCCAGAGGTCCTTACTCCTTGGAGGCCGTGTGTCTTATTACTTTTATACTGCAGTAACAGTCAACAAATGTTTTAAAATTATGATAAGTATAGATTAACACATTAAGATGAAAAAAAGATGCCTATCTTTCCATAAGGAGATTAAACTTAAATGAGACAAAAACAGGAATATAATGTGAGAAGCTTTAATATATAATGTGAGATTTTTTTTTAATTCTGAAAATGTTTAGGAAATTTGTTTGAAATTATTTTTAGAATGCTTCTTATAATTTTACTGACTTTATCATGATATTTAATGTACAAAATATGCAACCGAAACCTATATCTAATTCTCATTTTAAATAGTGTGTATTCATTTGCTACTACATTCTTTACCTCCTCTCCCCCTCAATAAAATACTTAACTCAATGCTTTAAACTGCCATGTGTAGCTAGGAAAAAAAAAGAAAGAAAGACATTTCCTGTAGGAATTAACCTCCTCTATCTCTATCTCATAGGGCCAAGCCCACCTTTCCCTTGCTCACAGTCATCATTCCTTTTCACAGAGCCATTTAAGGCCACACCTACTGCAAGCAGAAACCTGCCCAGCTACCAAAGGAAGGCCACACCTGAGGTGTGCTCTGGCCAGAGAAAGAGGCTTCATCTTCCCTGTGCCAGAGTCCAGGGTTGGCACAGCCAGAGTAGCCTTGCTGGGCAAAGTGAGCAGCACATCAAGGCTGGCTAGCCCCAGTGACTTGGAAGACTGGGGCACACAGCCATTGGAAGCTGCAACGACACTTTGGCTGTGCACAAATGAATAAATCAGACATAGCAAAACCCTCTGCTTAGTGATTCAACAGTCAAGACACCAACAAAAGTCAGGACAGTCCGAGAATAGGCTATTACGACAACAAAGCAAACAAGATATGGTACTTATTACTTTATTATTTAGAGTTTGTGATATTTTCAACCACAACTCTGCCAGACAATTTAGTCCTTCCAGTTTGTGATATTTTTAACCACAACTCTGCCAGACAATTTAGTCCTTCAACATACATGAACACACTAAGGCAATAACACAATATCAAAAAGCCAACTGTCAAAAGATCAGAGTAAAAGAATTTAGACAAAACAAATACTCTCCCAGACTTTTTCTTGCTTCCAACTTGTTATTTTTAAGTTATAATATGAAATGTTTTATTTGCATTATCACTTCAAGAACTCTGCCTGTATTTTTGTTGGCGTATCTTTGCAAATGTACCCACAGGATACATTACTTCAGTTGTAAAATGGTAATTTTATTGTTTATTTGGGAATATCTTTTGCAAGTATTTATCAATGATACATCTGGTATACAAGTATTAATTCAACAGGTTATTGTTTTCAAAACTGACTTTAAAAAATCATCCCCTAAATATTCTTTAATTCACACAAATATTCTACTTGGCTTTAAGCATCTTCCAACATATTGGCTCTTTCAACACCAGCCACGTTGACATTCTCAACTGACTTGCAAAAACTGACACAGTTTGGGAAAGAGCCAAATTTAAGGAAGGAGGAGGGAAGGAGGAGGGCTTTTACCATCTGAAGAAACAGAATCTGCTTTAAAATTTGGCACTGGAGAGAACCTAAAACACATGAAATCAAAATCAGCCTCCATCTTCCCTGGGATATTTTCTTTGCTTCTTCCCAACAAAATCTTAAGCAGCTTGATGATTATTAATATGATCACAGTAACTCTATGCAAAGGAATTTTACAGGCAAGCCTAGAAACATGCCTCTAATTATATGTGCACATCACAAATGAACAGGTGTTTGAGGGTAGGGATAAGAGAATATATGCATTTTTATTATTACTAGAAAATTAAGTCCTCAAAAACTAGTGCCAAAATAATGTCCCCAGAGAAAAATGGAGTCAATCAAACTCCAAATTACACAAGTAAATAAGCTTGCTTCCAGCACAACTCCTTGCTCCCTTAAAAAGACCACTTTTGAGATACACACCATGTGAGGCCATGCTTAATTCCTAACATCTTTTTACCAAAATGAACAGAATCTGGCAAAAGCAGGCATGAATTGTACTGCAGTACAGTCCCCTCTGCTCACTTTGTATACTCACCAATACAAGGGCAAGTCAAACATTTCTGCAGACTGCGCTTACAAGATCTTGGGACAGCCGCAGTGCAGTCAATAAATCTATCTAAAAAGTCTGCCACCTAGCATCACCTGACAGAATATTTAGTCTAGAAGAAATGGAGCTCCTACTTCACTAAGAACCCACTTGGTCATGACAAAATATTTCTGATTTTTCATATTATGTCAAAGCAAATTCTGGAAATATCACACATTCTTGATTGAGCTATGTAGCCTATTGCGTACCTTCAGGCCGACTCAACTCCACAAATATCGTGTAACCACCTAATACTTCCATGAGTGTGTTCATAACCACTGGAATAAACAACTTTAAAAAATGTTTTCACTATTCAATGTAGATAAAAAATGATATAAGAGTCCTAATACAGTGTGTTGAAGTATATGAAATTGCCAACATGAGACCATTTTTGAGCTGTAAAATGACAATTCTGTAAGATGCAACCTAATATGCAGTCCCAGAATTTGGGAGGACTAATAACAAGCATGGCTATAATCTTGTGGAAAGTGTACTGGCCTAGGACACAGAAACCTGGGTTCTTGTTCTATGTTGCTACTAGACAGTACCTAAGTCACTTTACCTCCCTCGGCCTTCTTCATTGTGAAAAAAAGAAACTCAGACCAACATTTGGGGTTACTTTTCTTCTTTGAGAAAAAGGATGAAAAGTAATTGACCGAGGCTCGAGTCAAGGCAGCTCTAAAGGCAATTGGAACAGAAGACTAGCTGGGCATGGTGCTCATGCCTATAATCCTAGTAGTTTGAGAGGCCAAGGCAGAAGGATCACTTGAGTTTGGGATTTGGAAGTTGCTAGTGAGCTGCGAAGGCATCAGTGCACTTTAGTCTGGGCCACAGAGCAAGACTGCATCTCACCAAAGGGGGGAGAAATGGAAAAGGAGACTAAAGGTGGTAGGAAATAAAATTCCTGAATCCCTATACTTCATCTCTTTAAACAATTTTTTGCCTGGCTTTACCTAGTGGAGGATTAGTTTGTGGACCAAAAATAATTCTATTTTTCCCAAGACAATGAGAATAGTTTAGACTAGTAAACACTATTGGGAAGGAATCAGAAGAAAATTAAATGAGGAAAGAGTTAAAGTTCGACCTAATGAATACAGGAAGCCTCTTAGAATTAAAGACATATAGAATTTCAGGGCTGGAAAAAAATTTAGTGATGTCTAGAAATCAATTTTCCAAACCTACACTGGGACTTACAGTAGAACACAGGTCTGTTCAACTTCCAGTCAAGTAGTGTTAATTATAAAATAGGAAAACAAAATTCCTGTTCCATATTTAATCCAAATCCAGAAATTAGGTGAGACCCGCCCCCCCCAAACAGCTCTCAAATAATTTCTCATCATTCCATTCAAGATCTTTCATTGATTAGTCTGTCTGTTTATCTCTTAATTGCATATGCTTTGGCTTTTGTAGTCTTTTCTAAGTTTTATATTCATGCATTCCTCTAAAAGCAGAGTTGAAAAAGAAGTTAAAATATCCTTTAAAAAGATAATTAAACATACAAGCAAAACTGCATCAACTATTACAGGTGATTATAAATAAAGCATTTTGCTCAAATATTTCTTAAATTAGAATAAAGCAAATTTGTTTTAAAATCAAACATGTAAGTGTCTGAACTACCAGCAGATGGCAGAAGCAGAGGCTGGGAGAGTCTCTAACAAAAGACAAGAACAACTCAACATGGATTCCCAGATTCCTAAACCTGAGAGGACTTGAGCTCCTTGAGAAACACTGTGAATTATTTTCGCCTTCTTTAAGTCTTTCACGGGAAATAGCAAATCTTTTGCTTTACAAATATATATTCTATAATTTTAATTTACAGTCATTGACTGAAATAAATTTTTCTATTTCTCTAAGGATTTCTAACAGATTTTAATTAAATAAAAAATTTTAAATACAAAATGAAATCATTCATATTATAAAAATATGAGTTTATTTTTTAAAAGTTTACTGGTTTAATTTCCATGACATTGTTATTTTAAATACACCTTGCCCTAATTCATATCCATATCCTAATTCATATCCATAAATTATATTCACATCCACATAAGAGAGTTAGCCACGCAAATTCACTGGAAAACATAACCTGTTGAGAAGATGGAAAGAGCTAAGAACCAGAGTTAATGTTGCTGTATGAGAAAAAAATATATAAAAAGTGTTTTTAAACAGAAGATTAATATATGCTTTCATGTGGTTACATTAATAAAAGAAGAAGTATTTTATGAGGTAGAATTCTATACTGCTAAACTTACAATGCTAAATTAAACACATTCTAAATCTGAAATACTATACTGCTACCCCCAGGAATAACCCCTGAATGAATGCATGAATCAATGACCCATTACAAATGTCACCACTAGAAGAATGCCAAATTTAGTGACCCTGTTTGCAACTTTCCCATTCTCAAAATCTAACGGAACATGTCAACTTTATTATAGTTTGTATTTCTTTACTGAGCAGAACATCCCTTCTGCTTAATAGCTCTAGAACAGCAAATTCCTTCTGTTTTCTACTTATCGTTTCTAGTTCTCAGTTTTTAAACCAATTTTAAAAATGGCTGTTCTAATTGTGAAGTATATTATGCTAAAATTCTCCTGTCATATAAATACTTGAAACTTTTATTTTGTAGGCCAGCTCTGGCCAACAGACTTTATTGTAAAGATAGAAATGTTCTACATATGCACTATGCCACTGTGATAGCCATGAAGCAATTGAAATGTAGCTAATACAACTGAAGAAATGATTTCTGAATTTAATTTAGTTTTAAGTAATTTAAAATTTAAATAGCCACACATGGCCAGTAACTACCACACTGGATGACAGAGTTCTAGATGACCAAAAGGTGTGAAAACTGATTAAAAGTAGAAAAATCTCAAAGATGACAGTTAAGATTCAGAAATGACTACAAAGAAATAGACTTTAAAAGCAATTCAAACTATAGTCCTCTAAGTTGGACTGGTCAGACAAGAAAAACAGCAAGTGAATCTTCCCCTTTTCTCAAAGATCACTGTTTTGGTTATTAAGCTAAAGAACCCATTCAGAGATGGACTCCCCCTTTCCCCCCTTCCTTCCTTCCCCCCTCCCTCCCTTCCTTCCTTCCTTCTCTGTTATCCAGGCTAGAATGCCATGGCGTCAGCCTAGCTCACAGCAACCTCAAACTCCTGGGCTCAAGCAATCCTTCTGCCTCAACCTCCCGAGTAGCTGGGACTACAGGCGTGCACCACCATGCCCGGCTAATTTTTTCTATATATTTTTAGTTGGCCAATTAATTTCTTTCTATTTTCAGTAGAGACAGGGTCTGGCTCTTGCTCAGGCTGGATTTGAACTCCTGACCTTGAGCGATCCTCCCGTCTCAGCCTCCCAGAGTGCTACGATTACAGGTGTGAGCCACCTCGCCTGGCCTACAATTTTCTGCAATTAAAAATCCCTTATAAATAAAGACAAAATAGATTTTGCTTTCACTTTATTTGAAATTGTATTTACAGGCAACTAATCCTTTTGTTATTCATAATTTTCATGAGTCAAACTGGAATCCTACTCCATTTCGACGAATGTAACAAATAGATTCAATTAAGGTAATTACAACACACAATCATATCCAAAATTTGCATCTCTTCTTGGACTTCTGACATAAGATCATTCCAAAGTTGTGCAAGGTCCGTGGAAATAAAGGTTTATTATTCTCACCACTGCATTTCCACTACCTGACACATAACATGTATATCCCATAGACATTTGTCTGAATGGAAATCAATAGGGTGGGAAAAAATAAAATCAATGAATACAACTGTAGAACTTGATCAACAAACAGTTAAAGTTAGGCAAGATGAAATGGAATCAACTAGCTTTCAGTGCCAACCATATCCACGGCAGAGCTTCAACAAGCACTAACAATGATTATGTCTTCCTTTAGGAGTGCTCTACAGAGCTTCAATATGGAATGCCAAGTTAACATATTAGCAAGATAAGAGAATCAGTGAGGAAATCCCAGACAGAAAACAGCACAGCAGTAATAGCTTAGTATCACAGGATTTTTGCTCTTAGCAATCACAATTGTTACACCATCAGTAGAATTCTTAAATAACCATCAGCACTTATTTACTGTTTACCACATGCAAATCAATACAGATATAAAAAGATGAACAAAATGGATTCTCTAAGCTCACCACCTTGCTGGGGAAAAAACTCCACACATTGGAAATGGGTGAGGCCATATCATGTGGTCTCCCATATACAAAGAAAACAAAAAGAAGTTGGCAGAAGAGAAATTCCAAAGAAGTTATAAAGGTGGTGAGGGTGGCTAAGCTCAGAGGAAGAGCACTCAGAAGTCTACGATACTGAGATGTTGAAGAAGAGGAAGGGGGGGGTAAGAAGTGAGTCTAGATGGAAAGCATGATTTTGAAATGCAATGAGAAAATGGGAAAGAAAGAATTTAGTGGAGAGGCAAGGTGGAAATTAGGCTCAGAGGGAAGTGAAGGGTGGCATATATTTAGGGGACTATGTTATAGGTGGGGGTTAAAAGACCAGGTTGATCTTTGATGCAAGCAAGATATAGATAAAGTGTAATACAAAAGAGTAAATAAATTTAGGATTTACTTTGCAATCTTTTAGATTGTAAAGTATCTTAAAGATACTTTAAGTTTAGACTTTTCTATTTTATAACAATACATTTTAGGTGCCTCAAACAAATGTTAAAAATTGTTAATAAAGAGGATGAAAAAGGCTGGGTGTGGTGGCTTGTGCCTATAATCCTAGTGCTTTGGGAGGCTGAGTAGGAGGATTGCTTGAAGCTAAGAGTTCGAGCCTAGGCAACACAATGAGATCCCATCTTTACAAAAATAAATAGAAAAATTAGCCTGGCGTGGGGGTGTACACCTGTAGTCCCAGCTACTTGGGATGCTGAGGCAGGAGGATTACTTGAGCTCAGGAGTTTTAGGTTGTAATGAGCTACGATAATGTCACTGTACTCTAGCCCAAAAGCAACAGAATGAGACCCTGTCTTTAAAAAAAAAAAAAAGATACAAAATAGAGGGAAAAATGTATAAATGTAAAAGAAGAAATAGAAATTGTATTCAGTACTTAAACATTGAGGAAAAATAATGAGATTAACTAAAGTCCTTATTTCTAGTCTCATCTCTGTGGGTAATGAGCTATATGACCTTAGGAACAAGTGATCCTTTGGCCTTTAACTTCCTCATCTATAACATCGAGTAAGACTATACCAGAGCATCCTAAAGATCTCTTGCAGGATTAAAATTTTAGGATCCTAAGAAAGGGAGTTTCAGGAAAAGATGGAAATAGGTAAAATACAGAAAATGTAGGAAGAATGAGACACAAGAGAGTGGGTGCTGTAATACGGTTTTGGAGAAACGAGACGAGTTACTGAGTTGTACATGTGTCTCCTAGGGTTTGGTTCAAAGGGAAAGGGTGTGGGAACAGTGTGGAGCTCTCCTCCCCACCAGTGGCTGGTGACATCTAGGAATAGCATCAGCTAGCAGGGTATTCAGGAGTAGAGGGCTCTTGTCATCTTGTGGGATCCTATGATGACTGATATCAGGTCATTTTTCTTTTGCCCATTCTTTGTCAGAATGCAATATGTTTGCCCTTTGATTATCCCTCATAATTCATTTTAAACTGACCTCTCCACATACATTTTTATAATAGTTTTATCAAAAATTACAAAAAGGGGCATAAAATCCAGAGTTTTCTTCTTCCAAAGAATATGTCAGCCAAAATAGTCTCTCAATATATTTTCTGGTTTGTGGAATTCTGGGGCCCATTTAGAATTAGAAGACAGGTATAAAAAACAAACTGCTAATATATAATATATGTTTCTGTTCCCCTACTTTTCAAAGTCTTTAAAAATTATTTTGGTAACCAAATCATATTATTGCCAAATAAGTAAGCACTAAGAATTTGCCCTAGGAAATATGTATTGAATAAGAGATACATGGTTTAATCTTCACCCTGGCTTTCCACATATTCATTCATTCAGCAAGACATTTAAGAATACTCCTTGGAAGAAGAGGGGGAGATAGTGACACTGACCACATAACAGAGAGGAGAACTGAGGATGGAGCCCTGATGAAATGCAGTGCTGCCTGGCTGCGAAGAGGAAGAACAGCATGAGAAAAGGCCAGGCTGACAGGAGATCACCACGGCACCGCTGGGGATGCCCAGGGACTAGAGTGCTCCAAAGAGGAGGAGGTCAGCTGGGTCAGATGGGGCAAAGAGGCAAGAAAATGCAAATGACTAAACTGTGCAGCCAGATCTGGAACTGGGGGAGTCACTAGGGACCTTAGAAGAGGCCAGAGTGGGGCCAAAGCAAAGGTGGCTACAACCATGAAGTCAAGAGGGGAGAGTGACAGGGCACCTCATCACTTCTCAGAACATCAGGAAGAGACACTACTAGGCTCTGGGCTGATCTTGTTGGTGCCAACCCAGTTCTGTGATTGATGAGCTGTGTAAACTCGAACAAGCTATTAAACTCTCTGAGTTCCTATTTCTTCACCAAATACTGGGGATTAACAATAGTGCCCACACCTTACAAAAAAGTAGATTAAGTGAAAACTTGCTTTTTTAGAATTCTTGACTTAGCTAACCTATAAAAAATTAGAAGATGAAGGACATTCATGGTCATGATATTTTAAAGTAATTTATATATATATATATATATATTTTTTTTTTAGATTCTTAAGAAATTTATAGAAAGTTATGTTTACACAGTCTTTTTTTTTTTTAAATGACCCCGGGATATTTTCTCTTTTTTACTTTTTCCTCTGTTTAACAGTATAATTTTATACACACACGCACACACACACACGCCTATTTGTTTCGATAACTCATCATCTCATTATCACTAGCAGCTTTACTTAGTTCATTAATTATATAGAATGCTCAATCACCTTCTATAAAAGAACCAACCCATGTTGGTTGCCCCTGGGACTCCTGATGTATTTTTCTACAGAATCATAAACTTTTTAACATGTTTAAGTCTTGAAACTAAGGTCAAGAACAGTGGTCTATAGCTTGTAGAACTTTCCTTTCTTAATAAAGACATATATTAACCCAATTTTATTTTGAAGCAGCTTTTGTATTCACAATTCCTGTTTTTTATAAGTATATGTAATTAAAAATTAAGCATCTTAATTAGACTTGTATAGAAACAAACTCAAGAAAATCAAAGTTACTTAAATTCAGAAGAAAAAATTAGAACCACTGGAAAACAGTTGAAGTGTTTAATACAGTGAAAAAGTTATTACCATTTCAAATTCTAAGTCACCTTTCACTGAGATAAGCATAATAAAACAATGAATCAGTCAGTATATGTGTGAAATTAAGATTTAAGAAGAAAATAGATACTTTCCATTAGATTAACTTTAAGAAATTAATCTCAAGCCAGCCCTAATAGTCATGATTTTGTATAATTGTGAAGCTGTTTTCATCGGTTGTAGTTTCACCGATAAAGTATTCATATACTTTAATAGGTTGTTTGTATTCTTGGGTCCCAACACTTTTAAGTCATTTTCCAGTGAGATGGACATATTCAATATTGAGCTTTTAGGTTTTAGTTTGGCTTAGGAGAAGGCAAAGCAAACAAGTAAGTGAAGAATTAGGTAGTTGAAAAAAAAAAGATAAAGAAAGATTGGAAGTTCATTAAAGCTCACCACTAAAAGGGGTCAGAGACATGCATGGGACAGACATGCATCTGTCTTGTTTTTGTTATTTTTGAGACGGGGTCTCCCTGTCACCCAGGCTGGAGTACAGTGGTGTGATTATAGCTCACTGTAGTTTCAAACTCCTGGGCTCAAGTAATCCTCCCGCCTCAGCCTCCCATGTAGGTGACAACAATGGTGCCCTGCTCAAATTTCTTATTTTTAATCATGTGTAAACATTTTGGTATAGATCTACAAAAGTGAAAAGCATCTATTACTTTGAAAATCTCTGCATTGTAGGAAAAAAGTTTCAAACTGTTGTTTCTACATATTGGAATTTAAAACTATAAAAGCAATCTGCTGGGTTAGCCATAAAACAAATGCAAAGCCTTCACACAGCAGGGCAGAGTGAAAGCTGCTAGCTATGCTAATCTTCCATAATATTGCTGCATACTCAGTAAGTAGGAAGGATTATGAAGATGAGTTCACAAGAACTGACCCTACAGGTTTATTAAATATGCAGTGAATATTCCACATTCATGCTGGGCATTAAATAAAAAATGAAAACTTTATAAGATGACCATATGTTAAATACTGTAAATAATTTGGAATCAGTTCTATTTAGAATTAATAATTTCTTTTAGTAATTTTTTTGGCAGATACAGAAACATAAAAAACATATTAGGGTAATAAATGAGTTGTATCAAATTATTTATAAAGTATTAATTTATGAGGTAAAATCCTGCCAAGTTTATAACCTCAGAATAGTTTTTTGATTTTGGTAGTATCACAGTGTCATCTGACCTATTGTTACTGTACAAGTGTTAGACGGTGCTTTTAAAATGTCAAACATGTAGAATGGAAAGTAGAAAAAAAAATGAAAAAATATAAATAACCAATTCTTGGTTTTAAGTCAAGATGTAGTACACATAGGGGTAAGGTGAAAGCGATCACCCATGCCACGTGCTCTCAAGGTTCCACCAACCTCCCTATTCTCCTAAACTTGTGACTTCCAAAGTAACTGATGGCACCTGCTCTATACTCTATACTTCAACACCTCTATATGAAAATGAAATCTAGCTTCCATAATTGTTAAGTGCCTCCTTCTAATTTACTTATATGGTTTAAAAATTATTAGCAAATGTGTACAAAATGCATTAGTCCGATAAAGAATATAGGTTTGGAAGATTATAATTCTAAAAAATCTGTAATTTCCCATCTTGTGTTCTCTCTCAGTGTACCATCTTATATTCCCTGGTCTCACCCTGAGCTCTTCTCCTCCTTATCCTTGCACACCCCAGTAGTCACCAGACCCTGCAGACCGACCCTAGGATTTCTATCCTCTTCTCTCTGACACTTCTTCCACGATGCCAGCTCAGGCCCTCATCAGCTTTCACCTGGCCTATTCAAACTGCTTTTGACTGGTCTATGGCAAATCTATTCTCAAAAACGTGGCCGAAATCATCTATCTAAATTGCAAATCTGACCACTATCTGGCTTGAGATCTTGTAATAGCTTTCCATATTCTATAGGATAAAATTATCTTTAACCTCTCCAGCCTCAGATCTTGCCACAGAGGCATAATTTAACTACTTTTAGCTTCCTCTGATATTTTTCATGGTTGTTTTCCTATCTGAAAAATAGCTCTCATTTCTCCTGGCCCTCTTTCTTGCCTCAATATAATCTAAGGCCTCAAAACTCAGCCTGAGATCCACCTCCTGGAAAGCCTCCCCACGCCCCTCCACACGCACAGACACTGGTATGTTTCCAGCATGGGCACAACCACACCGCGGGACAATTTATCTGTTTACAGGCCTGCATCTGCCAACCAATGATGAGCTCCTTACAGAAAGGAACTGGGTTTTCGCTCGGCTGTGACTGGACTACAGGGGGTCAGTTTGAAGGAGGGATGTTGAATTAATCAATGAATAAAGCTGGAGCTATGAACTAAATACAGCACTCTGATGACATCCAGCAGTTATATTTCAGTACCCACAAACTGAGGAGAAATTTCAGTAAATCTTGCTCTACAGCTACCTCATATTTAAAAGTCAATTACTATTAAATGGAACTCTTGGCTTCCTACACTATTTCTCATATCCTCCACAACAAAGAAAGCAGGTGAACAAAATACTGCCACAGTGTAATCTTAATCACAATAAAAGGAAAATCTTAAACTTGTGAAGACTTTAAAACCTCAGTATTTTGAATAAAAAAAACAAGTCCTCTCTGTTGATCCTTCAAATCTACCTAGGGGAACTAACTGACGAAACCTACGCAACAAACTACATCAGACTACACACCTTGAGTCCAAAGGCTGTATCCTCCGAGGCCAAGACTTCAACCTGAAATCATAAGGAAAAAAATAATTTAGGCACTATCTAAAACCTCTTTGAGTCTAGCCACAGAAAGCAGAGCATAGGCATGACCTAGAACTAAGAATTCTGAGAAAAGTGGCATTCAATTTATGTCAGCTGTCAAGAAAGAGAGATCTGTGAGTATCTTCAAAAGCTGGTTCAAAATCCCAGCCGCTGCCTGGGTTTTGGTTTTGTAACAGGGTCAGCTCCTATCAAATGAATCTATCTGCCATCATGTGGACATGGTGGCTGAAGTTCCTCAAAATGATCTAGGAAGTTAGCAGAATCGCCCTTCTCGTGTTAATCACAAGATGCTGCATATACCTTTTGATCTTTTACTAACAGGGAGGGAAAGTCACCCTCTGTAAAGCAATCTCATTAAGCTATGCATTGCTAGTAGTTTCTTGTCCTGCTTAGATCAGAGTGGGCAGTACTGAATCTCTGGAATGTTGCAGAGCAAGAGTTCCTGAAAGCAATACTCTGGAAAAGGCAGGCAGAGTCTAAGCAACAAGTTGTGAAATGATGGCAAAACTTCAAAATTGCCTGTCAGTCTTATGCATTAGAAGACAGAGCTCATTAACATGAATTTAAAAAGCTGCGTGGAACAAGACGTGTATTGGTAATTACTGTTTTTTAAACATAATTATTCAGTCTGGTGTATAAAGCTTTTAACTTTGACTACTACAAAGTACCAATACATGATGGAAAAGAGCAAGGGAAGAAAGGGAACAGAACAAATCTGAATATTTTTAAAGAATCTGAGGAAGACAGTGGGGGCAGGGCAGTAATATCAGAATGTAACTGGTCTCACTGTCAATTTTAAATCTTTTAAAATTAGGCACTTGTGGTAGGTGTTTAAGTAGAAGGCACACAGGCCTATCCAATGGATCTTTACAAAATAAAATTGAATTCTTCCCTTGGGGAAAGGAAATATAGAAAGGAAAATCATTACGAGACTGTCATCTAGTATGAAAGTAAGGGGGGATGTGTGCAAAAAACAAACCGAGGAAGCAAGTTGAGCTCTCCAACTGCTTTAGTGAGGGTGAGGCTCAGCTTCCCGGCCTGCCCCAATAGATGCAGACACACAAGGCACAGGAGACACCATCAGCGGTGAGAAGATAAGCAGCCTCATGTAGATGAAAACTGTATGTTGCTGATACCAAATATGATTTTAGGATAAAGACTGAAGTGTTGGATCCATTATAATAGAAAATCATTATAAGATTCACTGACAGCATTTCTGTTTACACTTCAATTTCCAAAGCTGATAGATTTAAAAACAACACCTTCTTATAGACTTTTAGTTTAAGATGAGGAAAAAAGAAGCTATTTGCATTTAACATATGTCTGAATTTCCCAAGTCCTGCTTTTCACCATGCTAGGGTACTAACCTCAAATACTTTTTACATTAAAACCTCTAATCAACATTGAAGACCTTAGTTAAAAGGAAAGCACAAACAACAAATTTGCTGAATCTTAACTACTGTAAATATTATATGACATCTGCTTGTGAATTATACATATAGATCATTATCTGCACCTCTCAGTCACTCATTCAGTACATTCATCCCTAATGTGAGATTTTAACAAACATAATTATTTTTAAAACATATTAAAGTTTAAATTTGCAAAAAACCCATCTTCAGAATAAGTTCTGCGTGTTTTAACATATTGTAAAGAGTCATGGTAGCAAGAAAATTCAATAGTGAACAGAAATCTATTTAAAGATATTTGACAACTTGAGCTTTAAAATATTTGACAACTTGAGGTGACAACAAAGCAAAGCTTTCAAGTGGCACTTGGAACTCTCCATGTGGCTATACCCAGTAGACAGAGACACTGACAAGGCTTGGGGATGAGAGGAAGGAGTTGAATCTCAACAGGTCATTCTCATCCTTCACCCTAGATTCTGTCTCCAGCAGGGCTTAGCGAGCTGTTTTGAAATTCCTAAGTGATAATGCTTTTAAACCAATTTAATTAAAGCAACTTTACAAAAGTATTTATGTTTTATTCAAAAGCACTGCAGTTTAAATACACATGCGCTCTAGCAAGTATCTTTCACATTCTCAATTTCTGTAAGATTTTAATTTCGGTACCTACAGAAAAACAGCTGATTTAAAACACATGAGATTATCCTCAATTTAAGATAAGGGAATATCAATATCATACAAAGGTTTTCATGCTGGGTCTAAGCATTTTTACCTAAATTGGAAGGAACCCCCTCTAGTGGGAGTAAGGGAGTATTTCAACCTTCACACACAATTTTCAGGTAGTAGTCATTAAAGTTAGCAACACAAATGCTAACCTTTTCTGTTTCTTTTGTCACAAACTGGAATTTTTTTAAATATAAAAATAACTATTTCATATTTCACATGCCAAAAACACGTAAAATTCCTATATATAAACCATAAGTAGATTTGCTTTGATCTGATGCGATTTTAGTTTTAGCCAACCATTATCATCAAGTTTAATTTGGCTATAAAGTAATCACAATTTTAAGTTAACACAAAGATGTACAACTGGGAAAAAGTATATTCTCTGTTGAAAACTTCATAATGTATTGGGAAAATACAGTGTTGATAACAAATGTTAATTATTTGCCTTCATTATAATCTGCATTTATCTGTTCTAAACATCTCAAAAGAAACACCCTCATTCATAAACACTTTCCAAATATTTATTAAATGCAATGTTTTATGTTTAATATTATAAAAGAATAAAAGTGATAAGTTTCACTAAGGTATAAATACCTGAGTGAAATGTATTTAAACATCCACTAGACAGTCAAAAAATAAATTCAAATTCAGAAATGAAAAGAGATCATTTATAGTATTATTTTTCTTTTTAAACTTCAGTTGGGGAAACTTAAAACTCACAGTATAAAAAATCACCAAGAAAAAAGGCACAGGTCTTATCAAATGTAAAATTAGAATATAATAGCCAATATTCTCCTTATCCACAGAGTTGCCGTAACAAATGCAAAGATAAATTTGAACACTCTGATGAGAAGCATACACTTGACCTCAATGGGAGAGAGAACTTTTCAAGGGTTCCTGAAGTACAGAAGTGTGACCATCACAGGTTGAAGATAACAAAACAGAGACTTTTAACACAAGACAAAGCCCCTTCCATTAACTCACACTTATTTTAAATGATGTTACAAGCAACACTTTATAACAAAAGTGCCTAAAAGGATTCCATTTGCGGAGAACTTCTGAGAGCACTATGAAAGTTCAACCTGCAAAGTTCAGCAGCAGCCAAGCCATTTCCGTCCCCACTCTACTCAAGCACAAGAACCTTCAATTGACTTCTCTCTTCCAATTACCCTAAGCCCCACATCCACCAAAAATAACACAAATCACCTTAATTTCCAATCATTTGAGTAAGAACACTGGGAAAACATGAATTTGGAAGTAAAATTAATTATGCTTTCCTTTCTCTCTCACTAAAGAACACATTGAAAGTACAGAGAATACTAATCCCAACAGCATTTTCATTAAAATAAAACAATGATAAAGCTATACCACATTATGATTTTTTTAAAAAATTCTAAAATAAGAATTACACTGTCACAAAAAGATGAACTGGGGTGACAAATAACACCCATTTATAATAATTTATAAAGAACCTTACTCATAATTAAAAGAAATACAAATTTAAAAATCACATTATTCCATTTTTCTCAAAACAAATTACTAAAGATTAAAAACTGTGATAATGACAATTAATACAATACGAAGGTTTGGGTAATTACTCAAATCACAGACTTGCACTACTGATGAGAATGTATACTGGAATCAAGTACTCTTTGGCAGTATCCACCAAAATGTACATGTATATCATTCATTAAGTATCAACCCAACAGTTCCACTATATTCAAGTACAAAAATAAAGATTTCCAAGGATGTTTACTGGAGTTGTTTGTAACAGTGAAAAGCTAAATACACACCAAATGTTCATCAACAAGGAGTATACTAAGTGCTGTACAGGGAAACAGAATACTATGTTGCTGTTGCAAGAAGGAAATCTACCTTTGCAGATAAGATTTCCATGATAGTCTATTAAGTAAAAAGAATCAGAACAGTCCATACAGCAAACTAACATTTCTGTGTTTGTTTGTTTTTTTAAGTGGGGGTGGGTCATATGCTTCATACCCTTAGAATATTTTCCAAAGAAATTCAAGAAATACATCGCTAATTGCCTCTAGGGACAGAAATTTACTTTTCCTTGTATTTTATTTTACAATGTAAGAATTTTTTCTCACCAACTCCATGTGCCTCTTGTTCAATTAAAAGTAATTAGTTACCAAAATAAGCAAATAGCAACATTAAAAATTGTTCGATGTCAAAAACAATCATAGAAATGTAAGTGAAAGTCTTATCTGTCAAGTAGGCAAAAATTAAAAATACAGTAGTCAACACTTGTGTTTACAACCAGACTCCCCAATGTAAGTAAGAACAGCCCACCCAGAAAACATCATGGATTATGTACATCTTCCATTGTACATCAATATTTTCAAACATGTTCATGCTCATTTATCCAGCAATCTATCTGCTACAGAGATCTATCTTAAGGATATAATTTGTGATATACCACTTATATATGAAACATGTGTACTACATCAGTATGTATTTAATTTATTTACTTTGAAATTCTTTGCCAAATTGCTTCTCACCTTAGAATACATCAACATTTAAAATAACAAATTAGAAAAAGACGTGCAAATATAGAATGGTTAAAGTATGGTATATGTGTATAATAGAGCACTACATAATAATGAAAAACACACACATCTCTTATGTTGGGCCAAACTTTTAATATTATCAAGTGAGGAAATTATTTATCTTTTTCTTTATTATTATCATTACTATTATTTTATCGTGTTTGGGGGTTTTGTAATCCATTACAAAAGTAGAACGATTTTTAGAAAGCCCTATCAAACGTTGCCAGCATTCCTCTTTCACTTATTAATTCTCCTCGTTCTCCTTATTAGCATGTACAGAGCACACGACAGCTCACGACAGCTCAAGGACACAGCTTGCTAAAACTGCTCAGTGTTTGGTTAGCTAGCAATGGAAAGAACACACAATGATGCCTTATCTGTTAAATGCTGCTGAGTAGAACCACCATTCTTAGAATGTATTTAAAATTAACCAAAACCTTGTCTCTATATAAGGACCCAATAAATATTGATAAAAATGAAAAATACATCTATGCAACCAAAAAGCATTTCTGTTATACTTACTACTACATGATTTCAAGGCAGATGGTGGATATGTTGTTGTAATTAAGCTTTTCACAAGTGATATGCTCACATTATCTCCTATACTAGGATGTTAGTTATGTCTTCGTATATTAGGCTGTCAAATTTAAAACAAAGGCAGTTAGCATTGTGGTCACACTTTTCTTTCTAATTATATTCTCTAACTGGGTGAGGATTCCTCCACTTAGGATTCATGAAGCAATGAAAGGATACCAGTCACGAACTCATGGTATGGCTCAGAGACAGACCTTGAGTGTGCAAAAATAGCTACTAGTATGCAATGTGACTTTATAATTTCTTCCATCAAAAGATAGGTCTATTTTTCTACCCCTTCAACCTGGATAGACTCGTGATTTGCCTGGACCAACAGACTGCAGTAGCAGAAATCATACTGTGCCACTCCCTTAGTCTAGGGCTCAAGAGGCAATGGAGACTTCTAACCATTCTCTTGAAACTCAACCAGCTGCCATGTGAATGAACATAGGCTAGCTTGTTGGAGGACAAGATACATGGCTCTGTTATCGTATTGCCTTAGACAAGAGCCAGTCAACTCCAAGAAGCAGAGCCACTTAACTGGTCAGTAGCTGACTGAAGTAGGGAGACTGAGCCCAGCAGAAATCAAACTACCCAGGAGAGCCCAGCCCAAATTGTCAAACTACAGTATCATGAGCTAAAGGAATGGTGGAGGTTCTGTGCACTAGGTTATAAACTGGTTTGTCACACAGCAAAAACCAACTGATGTACTATATAGCTCTAAATAACTCTAGGCATCATGCATTTACCAACAGATTTCCAGGCAAGAACGCCATGACACTAAAGGGAGTTCTGAAAGCATCTGTAGTGTCTACACAGCCAAGTTCTTCTTCCATCTCCACTTCATACTTAAAACCCTCCAAAACCTTCCAAGACCATAACATTAAATCTCAATTCTTTACCATGGCCCCCGAGAACGTAAGCTATGTGGCTCCCCCTGCCGAGTGACTCTCAGTTCCACCGCTCTCATCCCTTCATGATGCCGAGCGTGTACTGCTTGCTTTCTGCTCCTCCAGACAGTCACTGCTCACATTCAGCTTGTGCACTTGCTGTTCGCTCCTCCTGGAACACTCTGTTACCAGATCATCCTATTACCAGCCCTTCATTATCACTCGCTCCTCACAGAATCCCTCCTTTTCTCTTGTATTACCACTTGAATTTTTCATGTTTATTCATTTGTTTATTGTCTTTCTCCCTTTACTAAAATGTCAACTTCCCAAGAGCAGGGACCTTCCCTATACCGTTCACTGTGTGATGTATTACCTAGGAGAATGCCAGTCACAGAGTAGGAACTCAATAAATTTGTTGAACAAATAAATTTGTAGGAATGAATGCACTGAAGACTATAACACAAACAATTAAAATATAAATACACATGTATGAACCCTAATTTGACAAATCTCATTATGACACAGGTATAGATATAAATAATAAAAAGGCTTAAGACATGCTCAACCCTAATGTGACCATATAAATTAACTCTTATGTACAATTTGGTTGGTGATATACTCTTGCATTACATACTAGTTTTACTAAAGAAAAACAAAACAAAAACCAAACCAAACAGAAAACAATATTTAATGATATATACATATTTGAAGCATTTGTCTCTCTAGCCAAGAAATCTTAAATTCTTTTAAAACTATCAGTTCTTATAAATTGATGGGAATAAAGTAGTTATGTTGTTCACAGATAGGTCTTTTCTGTCTATCTCACTTTTAAGATGTAATGATTTTTTTAAGCTTGTATTGTACCAAGAAACAACTACAGTTAGACTACAGTAAATACTTTATAAAAAAACATATACAGTCCTTCCAAATTTAATTTCTAAAAGTAAATCTGAGCCTTACATTTAGATTGGTTGACCACAATGCAGCAGATGGTGAGAATGTCCTGCCCGTACTATAGGTCATGACTGTGAAGGACACCAACAGGCCCAGGTCCTGCAGAGAACACTGGCAGAAGGCTTACATGGTCACAGCACCACACCTACTCCACAGATTAGCTGAGAAGCAGGCAGTGGAATGGAAGCCTACAAAGTGTGACCCTGCATGGTCCACACATTTGTATATCTGGGGGCATTAGGAATCCTATACCTAAAGAAATCACATATATAGAAGTTAATCACTTCCATACTTCTGGTATTTATCAAGAAATGTGGCTATGGAATCACAAAAAATACAGATATTAAAATATACATTATCTGTTCATGATTTCATTTGGCTTTTCCAATGCAACCATCTGTAAATAATCTAGATTTCTAAACAAAACTTTTGAAAAAAGATTATAATTTCAATAAAAGCAATGCTTTCATATTTACATTTAAATACTTCTATAAGTCATTTATTATTAAATCAAAATATGTATATAGAAAAAACACTAATACTTATTATTTCTATGTGATTGCTTTTTTTCTGCATACTTTAAATTATTCTCTACTTCTAATTAGGATTTTCTATACTTATTCATAAATTCTAGGTTTGATGAAGGAAAATACAACTACAGGTTTATGAAGAACTCTTAAAAAAACATTTAAACACTAAGTAAGTGGTAGTTTATCTAAACTTCATTAAAAGATTATATTTAGTTATTTTGTAAATATTCATCTTGCATTGTGTTCTAATTTGCTCATAATTCAATGCTATTTTAAGCCATATGTCCCTGGTTTACCTAACCATCTATACACAAACACACACCCACATACACAGAGTTTACTAATCAAATTTACTATGCTACACCTTGACACATTCAGATGCTAAAAAAAATAAGCCAATAAATAAACTCTTATACTAATTTTAACTACATTTCATAAAATAGAAAATTTTATATTTTAAAAATACCTGGATAAATCAACTAAGGTACTAAAAGATGAAAATTGTGGCTAACGTACAATTTAACTCCCTTAACTCCCTTCTCCCAGTCCCATTCCATCACTGAGGTTAGCTGAGAAAAGCAAGTTGAAAATTCTTACAGCATCATTATGGAGAAGAGATATCATAGGCTGTGACCACCTCCACAGAGAGACATATGTTATAAAAGTCACTCACTGTTTGAAGAGTATGAGGTGCCACATGGAGGACTTTTATTGATTAGATGAGAATAAAAACATGTTTTAAAAACAGATACATTTTTAGATAAACAAATTAAATTTCTATTACTGCCAAGAAATGGCTGTTTGCACCTATTATTTTGATTCTATGTCGGTTTTCTTTACTGCTGCCCTGCTGCCAGTCCGAATATGCCCGGCCCCCCAACTCTGTCACCTGGGTCCGAATGTTAAAAAAAAAAAAAAAAAGTAACAGACAAGAAAAACTTCTTTCTTATCCTAAAATACTTCTAACAAAATAGATGGAGTTTTAAAACACTGAAATAGTGTTTACAACCAAAGACATTTATCACAGTACAGATTTAAGGGTTTTCAAAATTTAAATTAAATTGTACAAGACTATCTTTGATGATCAAATTGGAATGGAAAGACAACTCAAAAAAAGAGAAAGAAAGAATATAAGATAAGGTACACTTAAATTTAACCACAAAACTTTACCTTTTACCTTAAAATTAATTCTTGTTTTAGATGAAACTAATTTTAGAGAATCTAAAAATAATGACTTTTGTAAATAAAGGTACATTTAGCTATAATTTACCATTTTCCCTATGTATGGAGACTTTTGGGACACCTTGTATTTAACTAGGTAAACTAGTAAGTGCAAGATTAAGGAAAAAGACTCTAGGAAAGACAACTATTTTTTAAATTCTTTTCAGATTTCTCTAAAGTTCTACTCATCCAAAGATCCTTAACTAAAAAGTGCCTCAACACCAACCATGCCACCTCCCTTTTTTCTCTCCTCTAAACTACTTAATATAGCCAGCCTTATTTGCTAAGGGAAACTAGAACAAAAATTAAAAAACCATGTGTGTGTTACATGTGAAGGAAACTGAGGCTGGTACAGGACATCACGGAAGAGGTAAATTTAGAAAGACAGCTTGAAGTTTTCCAGGCAACTGTCATCATACCACTATTTCCCTTTGTTCCTCTTCCCTAAAAACCATACTTTCTATACCAAAATTATACAGGAAAAAAGAGGAAGTCTTCAAAAATAGGTATCAGCTGTATGAAAATGCTTTGCTACCAAGTTTACTTGAATGTCATTTTGTGTTCCATTTTGTTTAATATTAATATTTTAGAATAAAGAAGAATCTCTACTCATGAACATTCTATAAATACTGATAATTCAAGAAATGGTAATTTTAGCACAGAAAAAGTCAGAGGGAGAATTAAAGCATTCACCTAAGAAAAAAGTGTGCCTGCAGCCCTGTGAGGGTTAGGTTAGACTGGAAGCAATGAGCAGAAACCCGAAAGCCGGCCAGCGGTAGAGGAAGGCCGCCGAAGAGAAGGCAGGCACACTTGTCAGCAGGCTCATCTAGCAGAGCAAGAGCTCTTGATCTGTAACTGCTTTGTTAAGAACAACTACTTCATATCAATGGTACATCCTGATATTAAATAATAAAGTCACTTTCTAAAACACTAGTGACATATGATGACAGTGCTCCCCGAAAGAACAAATAACTAGAACGTGGAAAAGAAGAGGAATCCTCTGGTTCTACCACAGATAGCAATATTATTTGGCAAAATAAAACATGAGTAATTTGTCTGTTTTCACGGTAAAAATATGGGACTCGAAAAAGAGAACTAGTTTTTTAAAATAATCAGTTCTAGCAAAATAGTACCGCCACTTTGGCAGTTTCTTTAACCTAACCCTCACAGGGCCTCAGACACACTTTTTTCTTAGGTGAGTGCTTTAATTCTCCCTCTGACTTTTTCTGTGCTAAAATTACCATTTCTTGAATTATCAATATTTATAGAATGTTCATGAGTAGAGATTCTTCTTTATTCTGAAAGATTAATTATTTTTTTTGAGACAGAGTCTCACTTTGTTGCTCAGGCTAGAGTGAGTGCCATGGCATCAGCCTAGCTCACGGCAACCTCAATCTCCTGGGCTCAAGCAATCCTTCTGCCTCAGCCTCCCGAGCAGCTGGGACTACAAGCATGCGCCACCATGCCTGGCTAATTTTTTGTATATATATTTTTAGTTGATCAATTAGTTTCTTTCTATTTTTAGTAGAGGTGGGGTCTCGCTTAGGCTGGTTTCGAACTCCTGACCTTGAGTGATCCACCTGCCTCGGTCTCCCAGAGTGCTAGGATTACAGGCGTGAGCCACCGTGTTTGGCAGTTTCTCATAAAGATAAATGTAGTCTTACCATATGACCCAGCAATCCCACTTCTAGGTATTCACACACAGAAATGAAAACATGTTCACATGAAAATGTGTATGAGAATGTTTACAGAGGCTTTAAACATAATTGACAAAAACTAGAAGCAACCCAAATATCCTTCAACTGATGAATGGGTAAACATAACTATAGAACACATCCCTACAATGGAAAACCACACACCGATGAAAAGGAGTTGACTATTGATACAAGCAACAGACAGACTTCCAACGCATGAAGCTAGGTGAAAGCAGCCAGAGGCAAGAGGTACCTGCTGTATAATGCCACTGATGACATTGTGAAAAAGGCAAATCTACAAGGAAAAGAAAACAGATCTATGGCTGTAAAGAACTGGGTGTAAAGGGAGGGACAAACGGTAAAGTGGTCAGTGGCAAATGTCCTCAGGTAACAGACATTCTGATATACTAGAATCCTATTCTTTACACAGTATTGTACTTCCCATTTCACAACATAGTAATCCAGAGTGCTCAGAAAATGTTAATCTTTTCCAAATAGACACACAAGAATTAAAATGATATTCCATAGTTTCTCATCTTCAAAATGCCTTAGATTTTCATCCTATGAGCCTGGTATCGGTCTGTGGCCTGTTAGGAACAGGGCCACGTATCACCACCTGAACTTGCCACACCCCCCAAAAATTGTCTTCCATGAAATCAGTCTCTGGTGACAAAAAGGTTGGCTGCTGGTATAGTATACCTTTTTTTTGTTTTCATAAAGTGTTCTAGAATATACAGTTGAAATTTTCAGTTGATAATTTTTAGATTTGGGAATTGCTATGTCTTTCTCCTAAGGGAGGTTGAGGTTTTTGAAATTTTTTGTTCAGGTACAAATAATAGGTTGTCTTTTGAAGTTAGAAAGGGATCATTGCCTACTGAAATTCTTTGTTATTTAATACAATTGCATATAAATTTCAATTTTAATGTGAAAACCAGCAAGTCAACTTAAAATAAAAACTATAGCCATCATTAAAGTAGTATTTACAAGCTCAGACTTGAAAACACTATACAAACCTGAGATCTGAAACATGACACTTGAATCTTCACAATAGTACAGTTTACTTATAGCTCAGGAATATACTGAGTTTAGGCAATGAAGCTCCTTTCTGCTTAGAAAATAGCAAAAGACTTGAAATGTAGTTTTAAGGATGAAAAGTTAGATTTTTGTTTTTTGAAACAGAGTCTTGCCCTGTCGTGCCGGGTAGAGTGCAGTGGCATCATCATAGCTCACTGCAACCCTCAACTCCTAGGCTCAAGCGATTCTCCTGCCTCAGCCTTCCAAGCAACTGTGACTACAGGCACTCCACAATTCCTTGCTAACTTTTGTATTTTTAGTAGAGACCTTGCTCAGGCTGGTCTAGAACTCCTGAGCTCAAGTGATCCTCCTGCCTCGACTTCCCACAGTGCAAGGATTACAGGTGTGAGCCAGAAAAGCTATATTTTTGATGTTTGAAACATCAACTCCTAGTAAGCTCTTTCAACATTTTAATATTAAGTAAACTCAATTTTGTTTATATAAATTCTTTATAGCTTTTTAAGCAAAAATGAAGTTTCTGAAACAAACAATGCACAGCCAAACAAAAAGAAACTTGCCACTCTGGTAGTAACATGCATTTATATCATGTTTTACCACCAGTTTACAAACAACTTTGGTCAGGGTTTGGGATGAAAGCTGCCTCAGTTTCTGAAACTATGTATCACTGTTTTCATGGTAGGAATGGCTAAAGAAGCAAGGTTCCACAAAGCTGCACTTCAGTACTGTTGAAGTAAATCGTAAAACAAACCTTTCTTCTACAAAAAAAGCTTTCAAGTTCAGTGATATCTCAGCACAGGCACATAAAACTACTCATACGAAATGTGAACTCAATGTCACTTTATTTTTAAAAAATAGAAGACCTGTTAAGTATTAATACAAATTCACTATTAAAAATATGGAAATGGTTTAAAGTTAAAAGCATAAATGACTTGAAATTAACTATCTACAATCTAAATGCAAAATTGGTCAAGTCATATATTTGTCTGAAATCTCACTTGAATGTACTACTTATTTCAAGATTACCTTTCATGAACATGAAGGAGTACAGGAATCTCTGACTCAATATGATATTAGGTAGGCAAAGTTTAACTTCAGATTTTGCTGTAAACTAGGTTAATGTGTACAGCAAATAGAAACTGCTTCCACACAGAGGTTATAAATGACTTCCAAATAGATATGTCTTTTTTGCTAACATTTATTTAGGTTAGGATTTTAAAATATCTAAGATTTTCCAGGTAACATTAAAATGGTGATTCTAAAAAGTTTGATGTACCTATAACTGCTGATCCATTTTCACCAAAGGGGGTTAGTGTAACAGTAGACTATGCTGGGAGGATGGGGGAAAATCATTTTTTTAAATTCATGTTATACTGCTTTCAAATTGTACCAGTTTAAGTAAAATAACTTGTTTTGTTTTCTTTTCCCTTCTGAGATATGTAAAAAATTGAGCTTTTCCATTAATTCAATATTTACAAAGCTAGAGAGTTAGAAGCCTGTCAACCCCAAACTCATTGACCTGCATCAATTTAACCACTATTACATAAGATTGTGGCTCAAAACCTAAAAAGAGCTGATGATCCTGCCCTAGTGATAGTAACCAATGAGTGTTTTTCCTAACACTTCATTTGCTCTTCCTATGCAGGAAGGGTAAGATTGAGGGAGGTTCAGACTCCAATAGTATATCCTGGTATATACAACTCCCCCCTTTTTATAAAACACCCAAATAAATTTGAGTTTAATTTTAAGTGTAATTGGCAAGTGTCATCAATAGCAATAATGAGCAAGGTTAGAAATGTCCTTGCATTAATAATTAGTTCCTTTATAAAATTTCCTGTTTGTATACAAATCACAAACACAGAAAGAGCCACATGAAAATACTCTGCATATTCATATACACAGTAAATATAAGGCATAAAAACCAAAAGAACATTAATTGAACCCCTTTTCAAGGCCATTTCTCTCATATTTTTCCAAAACATTCATTCACTTCTTAGATTCTGTCTCTTCATAAACATTGATAAAACTACATTCCTTTAACAGATCATCAGTTAAATTTCCAGAATTCCAAAATTAAGTCGATTTAAGTTTGATAGGAAACAGAAACACATGTAGCAAATACTAAGTTCTTTGCGTAAGCAATATCAACAACAGAGTAAACAAACTTTAGAAATTGTACAGTCCACAGCGTGGCTAAAAGTTTAAAAACCAAAGTGGCCCTAATTGATTACTACTAGACGTATTAAATGTGTCATAATCTGCTATGGTGTTACATGTGTTGTTTATCTTACTTGAAAAAGTCGTCAAAGGTCTCTAGATTCCAACATGCTACTGAAAACACCTACAGAAGGTGACCAGGAGAGCGCCCGATGAGCCCCAAGTCTGTGTGACAGAGAAAGGCTACAAGCAGTATCTGAGAAGACTCTTTAGCGTAATTAAGAACAGGAAAGCACAGGCAGGGAGAGATGAAATTTTACAAGCTTAGGCGTTTCTCAGCTATTTAAAACTACTGTAAGTTGGTTTTCCCACCAAAGAAGGCTGACGAGCGTGCACTTGGCTCCAGGAAGCAGCTATTCCACAAACAGAACCCAAGCGCCTAGCTAAGCAGCCCGGCCTCGGCGCTCCGGGTAACAGCCAATGGCGGCGGCCGCCGGGCCCCGCCCCCGCCGCCCGCCCCGCCCCCGCCGCCCGCCCCGCCCCCGCCGCCCGCCCCGCCCCCGGCCCCGCCCGGCCCGCCGCCCTGGGCTCCCCACCGCAGCTCCGCGTCCTTCCTCCCCGCTCTTTGCTTTTCCGCTGTCAGCCATTTGTTTTAATTACGCGAAACGAGTCGCAACTCATCCAGCCCTGGAAGTTTGGGTGGTGATTTTGTTTCTTTTGGTGGGGGTGGAGCGGGCGAGAGACAGAAGCACCAAAGTAGGGAAAAAATAAAAACATTAAGCTGTTGGCACGCCAGGCGGGAAGACGAAGTTTGGGGCGAGTGCAGCGATTTCGGGGGGAACTGCGGCGAGAAATGCAGCAGGGAAAACGCTCTGTGCCTTCGTGAATCTGGCCGCGGTGCTTCATTTGCTCGCGAAGCTGTGTCAGCAGAAACTTTGGAAAACACGCTGAGCGTGTGACGCCGCCTCCCGCCAACAGGAGGAGCCTGAGGGCCCGCGGGCGGACAGGCCTCGGGCGGCGGCGCGAGCCGAGCGGCCCCGCGTCGTGAGGCAGCCGTCCCCGCCGCGGCGCTGCCCTGCGCGCTCGAGGGGAGGACGGTCCCGGCCGGCGGCTGCCTCCGCCCGGGCCCACGAAGGCGCATCTGCGCGGCGCGGGGCCTGTCCCGTCAGGCCGCAGGCCGGGGCTGCTTCCGTCCCTCCCCGCCCGGCTGGCGACGGGGCCTGCCGGAGTTTCCCGCCCGCGCCGAGCTTTGTGTGCGCGCGGCCCCCCCACAGGCCTCTTTCCTTCACACCCCGCCGGGCAGTTTCTGAATTTATGTCATCATTCATCCCCCGCCCTTTCTGATTTTTTAAAACTCTTTCTTCCTAAACATTTGTCTGTTTCTTCCCAGTCAAGTGCCTAATTACTGGATGTGTAAACTGCTAAACATGTCTGGGTTACGAAAACAAAAGAAACAAACGCAGAGATTATTTAAATGTGTACAAAATGAACACCACAATATCAGGACTGGGGGCTAGAAAAGGGTCCCCGGTCCTTCAAATTCTCTCGTTAAAACCACTCTCTGGCAGCGAATAATAGCAGATCAATGGCCGGGCCGGGAGCGAGGCCTGTGCTGCAGCTCCCAGCAGTCAGGGAAGCCATGCTTGTAGGGTGTTTAAAGTTTCGGTTTTCCGAAATGTGCATCTACTTTCATTATCAGATTCTGCAAATATGCAAAATTCTGTCAGCCATTAAGGTTTATCTAATCTAATGTACCGTTTATAGCCACAAATCCCTGATTTCTCTTAGGAAGAAAGACAAGGAATAAAATAGATCAGCAAAACGAAATACATGCAACATAAAAGCATGAACCGTTCATTTAAAAAAATAAAATTTGAGTTATACTCAAGAGCTATGGAGGAAGAGGTAACAAATCTTTAAGAAAAAAAGAGAAGAAAAAAATTGGAAAAACAAAAATAACGAGTAAATTACATATAGTTTTAAACCACCAATGTTTAATGTTTTGAATCTCAACTGCAGTAGGGGAAATGGCTAAACTAGGCCTCTTTGTTTTTTATGTGATACCATCTCTCATTCAAATCCTACCTACTATTTATAGTACCAACAGTATCAATAACAGAAAAACATGTATGTTAGCATAGACACTAAGAATTCAAACATTTACAAAAACCCTTATAAAAATGCTGAAGTTTTGGTTAATAAAAAAATGTGTATTAAATTTTAGATTCAATAACTATTTTTTAGGTTCTAATTTACAATTATGTGATTATACATCATTATCCCAATAAAAATTTTTGTTTTGAAAAACATTGTAATTACATCCCTTATAAAGTGCTCTATTTGTATCAGGGTGTAAAAGAATAACATAGAAATGATGCTATCTACAAGGTTAAAAAGTGAGAATAACAAACTATCCAAATCCATTTAGGTCGATTCTTCACCAGACAGGGAATGTTCAAAATTTATTTTCTAAATATTAAATACTAATTTTCCTAAAGATCTACTTTACTAAATGTTTTTCAATTTCATTTCCCAGTTTTTTTGAACCATAAAGTTAACATTTTCTTCAGAACAAATTTGTTATAAATGCACCATTTCCTCCTTCCTGAAATTGTCTACTTTTGTTCTCCCTCTGACAGCTTTCAGTCTTTAGCTTCTTCTTAGTCGTCCTAATTGTACTAATTTGTTTTACTTATTTATCTTTGCCAGATGAGAAGGGGTTGCCTTAAAAGAACCAATGAGATTTTCAGATGATTCTAGTTATACTAAGATAATGGCTACACATGAGGGGTTAGACCGGAGTAGAGGACATCCATTTTTTCTTCCAACTTGGTGAGCTGAATTACTAGCATGGTCATGTCATTAACTATTGGATGTGTTTGTGGTATATCCCAGGAGGAGATGGCCAGGTGACAGTAGGAAATTCAGATCAGGGTATAGGTTGCAGTAGGAGACCAAACAACATGGAGTCACAAGCAATTAGATAATAGTTAAATTCATGATAGTGGATGACTGAGCTCAATCATAGCAAAGCACACAGAATGAGGTAAGAATAGAGCCTAAAACAGAGCCTTCACAAGCACCAATGTCTAAAGGACAAGTTCCTCCCTTCTTCCTTGATGGAAGCAAAAGGCCACTATGCTAGAAATTTTAGGATTTCATAACTGCTTTTTCCTCCATAACTAGGGAGAGAGAAGAAAGAACACAGACTCTGGGGCAAGACTATACAGAACTGAATTTAACTCCTCCAGGCACCAGCTTTGTGTCTGTAGACAAGTTTCTCAGCATCTCTGGGCCTCAGATTCCTATGGATAGAATAAAGGCCACTATAACTCAGATGGTTGTTTTAAGAATTAAATGAGTGCTTACAAGATGTTAGCTATGAATACCACGCAGTCATTCCTGAAATCCAGCCTAGCCTCTATTATTATTACTACTTACTGCCTTAGTTGAGACCTTTCTCTCTCCTTTTAAGTCTGGAATACTGTGAAACTGGTTTTCTTGACACCAAGCTCTCTCCCACCCATTGTTTTTCACAGTACCCCAGTGTCCTCTCAGCAAACACATATGAATATCTCAGTCTGCTTAAAATCGCTCAGACCAAGAGAACTGGGTCTAGACGCCTTACTTCAAGATAAAGGACCTTGGGGACTCTGTTCCTCATCTGCCATGCAGTATCAACCCCCAACAACTTATTCATGGAATACTAATCACCCCCCTACCCCCTCTGGTGATTTGTGTGCTGAACTTACCATATATTTTTTCAACCCTTTACCCATACAGATCCCTTCACACAGATCCCTGTGTGTCTCCAGGAAGGGGAGAGTTTTCCTTATTGTAAAAAGTAAGCAGTTATTTTAAAAATTTGTAACTTGTTTTTGAACTTTTTCCCTATTAAAAAAGTTAATTTTAGAGATATTTAGGTTCTAGATCTTTACACCCCAGCAGAAGGAGCCCAGCTATGTTTACTTCAACTTCAAAGCATATTCTGAGAAGGTGTGAAATTCTAAACATGAGGACCTCTTTACTCATGGATTGTCCTTCATGATGACAGAGGTTTGTTTTCAGATGAATGAGGTCTGGTCTCAGTAGAGACCCACAAAAGGTTAAGAAGCAATTATCTAGAGGAATATGAATTTTTATTTTACTGGAATTTCAATGAGTACTGCTTATTTTCTAAAATAGCACATATGATCTTACTATTGATGAATTCCTAAAAAAAAAGTTGCTAAATCCCTTTTAGAAAAAGTTATTAAACAAACACATTTTATAAAATCTAATAGTCATTTTTATAGAAATTACAGCCAAAACAAGCAAAAGGAACAAAAATTAGATGTTTTACTAATTGGAAGTATTACTTTTGAGTAGCTCAGTAAATGTGAATTATTTCCCAAACAGCCCTTTCCAAAACTCTCCTTAATCAACAAAGGTGGCTTTAAATTTTACAAGAATTGTTGCTAGATTACCAAAGGTTTATACAGTGGGCAGTGACATTCAAAACAAAAGCAATCAATTGCTAACAAGTCCATAAGGAGGGGCAACTCATTTGGAGTGTGTGGGAGAAGTCGTTGTGTCTGGTGTAGATTTGACTGGAGTAACCCTGTCCAACAGAAATATAATGCAACTACATATGTAATTTATCATTTTCTTACTCAGAAAAGGGGAAATAACTGATATTAATTTTAACATGTTTTATTTGACCCAATATACTCAAAATTTTATTTCAACATTTACTCAATTTAAAAATTAATGAGATCCAGTAAGTCCTCACTAAATGACATCAATAGGTTTTTGGAAACTGTGACTTTAAGAGAAATGCTGTATAACTGAACCATTTTTTTGTCACAGGATAATTGATATAAACATGAGTTCAGTTCCTCTGGCATATTTCTGGTCATAAAAACATCACCAAACTTCTAAAAAAAGATCCAAACACTTCTAGTATTAAACATCAAAATAAATGTGAGCTATACGTACATTTAAGAAAGATCAATAAAAACAAATAGGATAATTATCTAACAAATTATTCTAGTTCAGGGTGATGGCACTCACACCCACAGCCACTCAGACTGGGAGATACAGAGGCACTAGTTTGCCAGGTCACCTAACAGGTACAGCCTGGGGACATGGGAAGACATCGCAGTGCCCCGAAAAAACCCATGCAGACTTGTGGGCAACGCACAAATTGCTCACAGGCCATGGATAGGGAATCGGGGAAGCTGTTTTTGAACTGGGAATTGAAGTTTATTTATACTGAGACATTTTTTTTAAACTAAAGACATCATTTAAGGTATAAGGGTACCATTGATTACCTTATTGATATGAAAATAAAGCATAAAACATAAAAGGGGATCTATAAAGACTAACACTGAAATGTTTCTAATAATGCAAAAATAGCAGCCAATTGTAATTTGATGGTCATTGTCTGCAAGCCAGGCTGGCTCAAGTATTGTATTTACATTAGTAATTAGTAAAATGTCTTCTGAGACAAAGAAGTGAAAGAACTACTTCTACCAAACTTTCTCTGAAGCAAACTGAAAAAGGCTTCCATTTGAGAGAAGATGTATCCTTAAAACTATATCAAGAGGCTCTGGATTGATCTGAGATCATTTTTGCTGTCTCAAAGGCAATGAAGGTGCAGGATTCACATCACAGCTTTGTCTTTCCTTCTGAGGGCGGGGAGTGGGTGGTGTGGAGGTGGGGGCAATGCTGTGACTGGCACAATAAGGACAGGAGAACATGCACCATTTACTGTGGTGCCCAGAATGAAAGCAGTGAAGACAGAATGACAGCAAATGCAGGGTTTGTATAGTTAGCACCTGAGAAACTTAAGTCAGAGAACCAACTGCTCCCAACAGAAACAGGCTGTTGACCTGTGTGGCTCTAATGATGCTGGGTCCCCATTGGAATAAATCTGATCAGCTCTAGAAATGTCCATTGAAAAGTATTATCTTCTACATGGATCTGTGACAAACACTCTTATCACTATTCTTGAGCAATGTCATTCACACCTTTGGCTTCAAAGATCAAATATTTTGACGAGTCCTAAATCCTCATCTTCACTTCCTCCACTTGAGCTCCACTAAGTAGACCTTTCCAACTGCACACTGAACAGTCGCATGAGGATGTTCCTCAAAAACCTGGATGGACAAACAGTTCAAACTTATTCCACAAACATCTTCTAAGTACCTACCATGTGCCAGACACTGTGTGAAATATACTGGATGGCAAAGATACCACATATGGTATTTTGTTATCTCTTCTTTCCCAGCCAATACCTTTAGTCAAGTTAGCCAGCTGCTCCTTGAAATACTGAATTATACTCAGGTGATCATTTGTTTTCTACTTTAGCCTGCATGTTCCCATAAGATAGAGAATGGCATATATTGCTCTTCATCTTTTTATTCCTGGTATAATACAGACATCAACACAGTATTTAGTATACAAAAGGTAATCAATAAATTCTGTTGAATACATGAAATAAAAATGTACATTTGACTTATCACTCTTTGTTTACAACGGAAATTTAATGGTTCTAGATACCAATATAAAGTTTCATATTTAACTGAAAACTACTGCGTTCTTCAAATTTGGATTCAGATGATCACCCTTCTTCTATCAAATAGCTAGTTAATTCAATGGTGTTGATAATGTCATCCCATACTGTATTGCACATGGTTTAACTGTCAGAAATCTAGAAATTCTCATTTGAAGTTTTACATCTATAAAGCCTAGTAGGTGTATTGAGTAAGATGAAAAAAGTACTTATATTCCACAGCAACATAATTACAATAAGTTTTAACTCACTGAAGTATAGAAAGACTATTTCTTATTACTTAGCAGGACCCAAGTTATTTAAAACCAGCGATTAACCTCCCCTTATTTTAAATCTCACATGAAGTTAGCTAATTTACTAACTTTACCAATCAGTGTTCTTAGAACAAAAACTGAGTTTAGCTAACTAAAGAAAAGGACTTTCATGAAAGAATATTAGGGTTAGTTTATAGAAGAATCAGGAGTAGAGAACCAGGATCACAAAAGAGGTAAAAACAAGGGAGACCAGTCAAAAGAAATAATTTGCCCAGGCTGTCATGACCAGCATTTCCAGTAATGGATACACAATGCTGACAATATTGCTAGAATTCCAATGTGTAGTTTAATCAGGCAAGAGCTAATGACTGGCCAATCCTTAGTCACACGGTCCCTCAACAGCTTGTAAGATCTGTCTCCTTTGGATTTAGTAGCAGAAAATACAATGCTATCTTTTACCAAGTCTCATACCTTTTTTCTGTCCCCAAAAGAAAGATTTATATGCTGAGCTACCAAAAACCAAAACAAATATTCAATAATGTCATCAAAAATTTCATGATGCCCAAAGATTTTATGTGCGTGCATTAGCAATGTACAAAGTCAGGGCGTTGATCTCGGGCAAGGCACTGAGTATGAGATTCCCATAGTGTGAGCCTGTGTTACTGAACAGACCTACATGGCTGATTCCTTTAATTGATTTTTGCTTGTCACTTCTGTTTTGTTCAGGTCTGCCACTGAATTCCTTTTATGCTGACATGTAATTTGGCTACAATGCAATCAGTTTCTAGTCAGCACAGAAAAAAAAACAGCTTCATGA
This sequence comes from Microcebus murinus, assembly GCF_040939455.1. Taxonomy (NCBI): domain Eukaryota; kingdom Metazoa; phylum Chordata; class Mammalia; order Primates; family Cheirogaleidae; genus Microcebus; species Microcebus murinus. The sequence continues at coordinate 9,716,678 of NC_134108.1, forward strand.
AATTGTGTGCAAGCACCCCTCAACCAACCCACCCAAACCTTTGCATGGTATTTAATGTGAGTGTTGGATACCAGGCTCACTTTGAGCAAAAAACACACTGAAATTCTTGACTGATGGCATACCCTGTATTCAGTGTTGACTAATCTGGTAAATGAGTAACCAAATGAAGTAGATGTATAGCAGTAACAGTGTACACAGTGTTTATTTTTTATTATGATCTGTGGAGGCCTCAACTTAAGAGTACAACATTTCCAGGATCGAATCCTTTCCCTGCCCTCACTCTCTATCAAACGAACAGTATGCTTTGCAGAGCACTGGAGCTAAGTGTCAGGGAGGAGAGCCGCTGGGCTCCTGGCATAATCTCAAAGGATGAGTAGTTTGTGCTGGGCCTAAGCTTTGGAGGCGCTGAAGGCCTCTGCTATGGCATAGAGTGGGTGCCTTAGGCAGTCCCAGAGCAGTGAGCCCACTGGCTCAAAACTTCACACCCACTTGAAAACACAATCCTTCAAGGTTTCATATAATTTATATTACTAGGGCACATTTATTACTTTTGTTGTTATTTTGCAGTGATATTCACAGACATGAAAGGAACACTACATGTTAACGGTATAACTATGAAAATAGATGAAAATGGAAGCGAAATAGGTTAAGTGACTTGTCTAAGGTCACACAGTTATTTGAGAAAACCAGACTAAAGCCCACGTCTCTTGCACACAGGTTGCTGCTCTTTGTGCTACAGCACCCCATTCCAGTAATGTCTTGTATTTACAGTTGGTAGAATCAACCACTGATAAACACGGCAGTTGTGTATCAGCAGCCTGTCCATACACAGGGCCTTTAGCCTACAGCGTACCTATACATCCACCAAAACATAGCCCTAATCCTTATCATGTATTATCAATCTAAATGACTTTGTTTCTGGGTTATACTTCCACTTGCTCACTGAGAATGGAAGCCCTATAACCTGCTTTACCATGACACTCCAGTGTTGTCAGAATTGCTTGTCTGAATTCTTCAACATGGACCAACTCCCATGGGGCATCAAGATATTACCACCAGCTGATGCCAAGGAAAACCCCCACAAAGACAGTGCTGGTCCCTCCTGCCCCAACACAGAAGCCCCCAGATTCTTGAAAACTCAAGTTTACTTCTGGACACCTTTCTTGGGGGCCAACTCTAAGCTCTAGGCTAAATTAACTGGCCTCTTACTAGTCCCACTCAGCTGGACCCTTTTCCTTGGAACCTTCTTTATACTGGATAATGTGAAACCCTGGATCACTCTCAGATTTTACTTCTTAGAATGAAATACTTCATCCCTTTCACTATATTAACATTAATTCTTACTATACAGAATGCACACGAAAAAAAATGAGGTTAAATTGTAGCAAAAGTAAAATAGGTTAAATATAGAAGAACAGTAGGGTTGTTCAATTAATGAATTTAACTAAGGAAGCTAAAATTAGAGGGGGGAAAGTCATGGGTTTATAGGAGCCTTAAAAAGCCACATGATCTACTTTACTGATGTCTGGGTCACATTCCCAGAGACCTTAGTGTTATCGATCCAAAATGTGACCTGGGTATGAGGAGATTTTAAAGCTTCTAAGTGATTATAATTTTCAATTAAGGTTAAAAATCACTGCCAAAAGTAAAGAAATTTGGTTGACAAATTTTATAGAGCCATGCTGTCCAAAGGAGCCATATAACCACAAGTGTGAATTACATAATTTTAAATTTTCCAGTAGCCATATTAGGAAGAATAAAAAGAAAAGTAAAATTAACTTAGTAATATTTGGCTCAATACATACAAAATATTGTTTAAACATGTAATCAATATAAACAATATAATAATGACACTTTTACCTTTTTTTTGTTGGCACCTATATGGTATCACCAGACCTACAATTACTGGGAGCTCTTTAAAAAATAAACCTTTCATTCATGTGAAAGCAGTAAAGAAAAGTATTTGGGCACAGAAGGTAGTTCACTCTGAGTGGGAGACTGGCTCCAAGGGTGACTGAGAATCCTGAGTCTGTGGGGGACTTACGCTGCAGTATCCTTGGAATTTGCACATGTGGGTTATAAGAATTTAGATTTTCAAGATGCCACTCCTTCCTTGCCCCAAAATTCCAGCTCTTTGAGAATCAGTACCCTGATGAACAGTGTCTTCCTCCAAATGAAGTGATGCAGTGGCTATGGATAGCCACTATTTTTGTTCCCAAGATGGGAAACCAATCAATGGCATCCCACATGGGTATTTATACAGTTTAAGGCTCCTTCCTCTCTAAACACAGCAGTGCAAGTGCATCTCATAAATGTTTCAGGTTTGAACACAAGTGATGGTGACTGAAAGACACCTAGGGCCACGTTTCTCTGCCACAGGGAAGTGTAACTGCTACCAGTTCTAATAGCCAGAACTTCTGAGGCTCTGGAGCAGGGCGCTCAGACTGTTTGGCTCTTCTGCCATAAAATAAAAGATCTAGGAATCTGGGTCTATTTTAAGCACACACCAGGGTATTATCTCTTCATACAGTCTTCCACTCTGCTCTTTTTTAACAAAAGAACTGCTTCTCAGAAAGGCAGACAGCCTACAGACTAAAAACAAAGAAAAAAAAGTACTCACTTTTAGAATAATACTTGGTGAGCTGAGAGGCAACCTTTTGTAGAAAAAATATGGGACTTTTTAAGTCAAGCAAACTTGGCCGTAGATTCTGCATCTGTGATTTGCCAGCAGTGGAACCGAGGATAGCCTCTAGGAACAACTGGTTTTTATTGTGTGAAATGGGCAAAATAATACCTCTGCTTGCAGAATTGTTGTGAGGGTCATAAATAATAGGTGAGTAAAAGCAACTAGCAAAATGTCTAGACCAAAGCAGTGTTCAATAAATGAGAGCCATTATTAAATTTTCAAAGTAGAGGACAGAAAGAGATGAAACAATCAAACCACCATAAGCAGCATCCAAAGTGACCATTACTACTAAACACTATCATAATATATACCCTGCCTGCATTCCTGTTTTCATGTAAAATACCCACTTCATAAGATAAGCACCTAACACATCTCAGTTAATGTCAACAACACTTTTAGGACTCATGAAGCCCACGGACAGCAGCAGAGCCTCAGGAACTGTGGCCTCCAGTATTGTATAATGAGCTTGGTATAAAGAAAAAGTCCCCTAAGCTAATCAATACTGTACTGTAAACAAATTAAGGTTTAAGTTACTTAAGATTCAAAACTTGGTTACATTATTAATGATTTTCATAATTATGAATAAGTCTGATGATATAGAAAAAATAGTTCCGAGATGCTCCAGTTGAGAGTAGTTTGTTTTGATTTGTAAGACTACTTATCAGACTAGTAGGACCCCATCTTATTGTCCTCCCCACCCCCGTTATTGTTTTGCAATTTTTTCAATCTTTCTATTCTTTCAGTGGTTTACTTTAAAATTTTACCACACATATTTAACTAAAGAAAGTCTCCCTTTCTGGATAGTAGAGGGAGTTTAGCTGCAATCGCCCCCCATCCCACTTACATTCTCTTACTGAATAACATTTCAGTTCTTTTGCTTTTAGTTCTACAAAATAAACACAATTATTACTTTAATTTTATATCATGTTTATGTGGCTTTACTGATACATGTGCCATTCTATTTACTAATCTACCTTACATCTCAGGTATTCTTTCTGGGATAATTTTCCTTTCTCGTGAATTACATCTACAGAAGTTCTCTTAGGGAAACCTCAGAGGTCTTCAGTAAGACTCCCTGAGTTGTTGTTTATCTCTAAATGTTTTCATTTTATTTTAATTCTTGAATAATACTTGAAATAATTTTGCTAACTTCCTACTTTGTGGACATTTTTCTGTTTCTTCCGAATTCCACTGTACTGCTGTCATTCTATGTCTTTACAGGTGACCTGCTCTTTTTTTCTCTGGCTGCTTTCTAGACTTTCTCTTTGTCTCTGATGTTCTTTAGTTAAGTCCAGGCATAGATTTCTTATTCAAACCTGGAATACATTATGCTTCCTGAATCTGTGGGTTCCTTATTTTCATAAATTCTAAGAAATAAATATACCTTTTCAAAAATGCAACATAGGCCGGGCGCGGTGGCTCACGCCTGTAATCCTAGCACTTTGGGAGGCCGAGGCGGGCGGACTGTTCAAGGTCAGGAGTTCGAAACCAGCCTGAGCGAGACCCCATCTCTACCAAAAATAGAAAGAAATTAATTGACCAGCTAAAAATATATATACAAAAAATTAGCTGGGCATGGTGGCGCATGCCTGTAGTCCCAGCTACTCGGGAGGCTGAGGCAGTAGGATCGCTGAGCCCCGGAGATTGAGGTTGCTGTGAGTCAGGCTGACTCAAAGGCACTCACTCTAGCCTAGGCAACAAAGTGAGACTCTGTATCAAAATAAAAAAAAAAAAAATGCAACATAGGCATCAACCAAAATAAGGTAGTAGAGGCCGGGCGTGGTGGCTCACGCCTGTAATCCTAGCACTCTGGGAGGCCGTGGCGGGCGGATTGCTCCAGGTCAGGAGTTCGAAACCAGCCTGAGCAACAGCGAGACCCTGTCTCTACTATAAATAGAAAGAAATTAATTGGCCAACTAATATATATAGAAAAAATTAGCCGGGCATGGTGGCACATGCCTGTAGTCCCAGCTAGTCGGGAGGCTGAGGCAGGAGGATTGCTTGAGCCCAGGAGTTTGAGGTTACTATGAGCTAGGCTGATGCCCAGGCACTCACTCTAGCCTGGGCAACAAAGCGAGACTCTGTCTCAAAAAAAAAAAATAATAAAATAAAAATAAAAAATAAGGTAGTAGAGAAGGATAATAGTAATAAATTTTATGATATTAACACATTTAAATTCATCTGTAATAAAAGACAAATCCTACAATAATATCCACATCAAAATCACACAAAAATAAATAAAACACATCTATAGTTAAACCATGGACCACTATATCTATTGTGATATGACTGATTATGGACCATAGTTCATTTAAAAAATGACTTTCTGATAACAAAGAATTGTTTCCTCAAGACTTGAAAATAAATTTATACATTTTAATTTTATATTTCATCATAAAAGTTCCTACAGCATAAAATAATGTAATACTTCATATCTATTAAGCTTTCTTTTCAATTTGTCCATTTAGTTCATCTTAACTAATCAAAGCACAGCCATTACATAATTTATTTTTGGCTCTAACTACTAACTAAAGATGTAGAATACATATGGAAGAGAACTCAGGATAGAACTGCAATACCTTTTGTATAATTAATTAGAGCTCAAAGGAACCGAAAAAAGCTCAAATAGCAATCTAATTATCTTATACTTATGTTCATTTTTCCTGTTCTTTAATTGTCAATAATATTTACATGCTCCAATGACATAAATACAAAAATTCTTGACCGTGATAAGTCACCAAGAGTTTACTGTCCCTGTAAACAAGAGGTAAAAGAGAAAATAAAAACAAAAAGAAATAGAGAATTGTTTCACTATTCCTTTTTGCCCATTCTATACCTCCTTCAAAACAAACAAAAAAAAACAACAACACCTAAAACACACATTGTGGGAGGAAAAAAGGAAACTTTGAGAGGTATCCTGGCCTTTGGACCAGGCTGTTGCAAAACAGGTGCAAGTAACTACATGGCTTGCCCCTCCTTTATTAAAAAGTTAAGCCAATACATCCCCGGATGGTTTTATTAATGATGATAATTTATAGATTTCCTACAGAATGAAAATAGAAAAGTAGCAGTTTCATAGCTAAAAATAAGAGGGCACACCTACTTTCTGACAGTGAAGGATTAAGCACTTTAAGGAAAGATTTTTCAGTTTCACACATGAACAATTTAAATTTAGATAAACTGACACAAGTTGCTTTGCCTAAACTGATAGCAGGAAGCCCTACTGCATTAGAACTGTTTTGTTTTTTTACAGGCAATGAGGGTGAAACACATAAATGTTTACAAAATTAGAAGTCTAAAATGTTTACTGATCAGTAGTAAGAATTGGTCTGCCCTATTCAAAGTTACCTAAAGATGGAAAGAGGAATAACAAAAACAAAAATCCTGAGTCAAAAGCAGTGAATTAGCAGTTTAAGTGTGATCACCTTAGGCTCCCTTCTATTGCTAAGAAAATCCAAACAGTTCACTGTATTTCATTTTAGAAATCTTCTCATCTCAGGTTTCTCTGACATTCTTTTATATAAGAAGGGTTAAGAATTACTACAAGATTGCTTTATAAATGACCAAAGATCAGAACATCACAGTCTTCTCTAGAACCTGGAATAAAGGTGGGCTGTAGTACATGACATTCTTTGCACAGGGGGTGGATCAGAGCAGCTGTGCAGGCCTGTGTTCAAATCCCAGCCACACAGGGACTGAGATCAGAGTGACTTAACTGTGGTGTGCCTCATTTTCCACCCCTGCAAGCAGGTATAACAGAAAGAAGTAATGACATCACACGGATGCTGTAAGATATTAAACAAATTAATACATGTAAAACACTTAGAAAAGTGTGTTAACTAGTATTATCACTGACAAACATTACTGAAATGTCTGAAGTGATGGACATTTTACTTTCTTATTAACAATTATGAGGTTTATGAGATTATGTGGTGCTAACTCAGATAAAGCTTCTGTATCTAACATAGTAACACATAATAAACACTTGTTGAATGAAACTATATTTACAGAATCCACTCTAGAAACTATGTCTCTAAGTTCCTTCACCTAAGTTCCAGGTTCAGTACTATCACCTAGTTTAGGGTCATTTTTTTTTTTTTTTTTAACTATTACATCTGTTTCCTAACTGGCCTCTCTGCCTCTAGTCATCTCATTCCAAGCCATTTAGATTATAAGAGTTCTTAACACCTAGCAGCCTGTGCATATCATTTCTGTGCTCAGAAACGCTCAGTGGCACTCCATTAGCTACTTGGCCCATTCCTTTATCTGAAGCCTTACTCCCTCTGATGGACTCCTATTTTAGTCAAAACGGAATTACTATGTTTTCCAGTGACATCCTGCATACTTTCCCATCAACAATTACATTCTCTTACAAAGAACTGTGAACACTACTGCCTCTGCACCTGATGGCTTGCACATCTTCGCTCTCCTAAGCCCTATATATATGAAGAGTATCGTCAAGGCCAAGTAGAGAGGAACGACTAGCATTCGCAAATAAGCTGATTATTTGATTAGGGAGCGTTAGCCAAAAAGCTAAATAAACTTTATCATTACTATACCCTTCCCAGTGAATTATTAACCTTCTTCTAGAAAGTCTGTAATGAAACTATATTCTTAAAATAAAATAGATGAAGCCCAGACATCTTAACACCAGAGGCAGTGTGCGAGTAGTTAGGAAGATGGGTGCCAAAGTCAAACCAAAAGCTATCAGCTCCCAGCACCACCCCACTCACAAACTGTGAGAACTTAGACAAGTCGCTGTTGGCATGGCCAGTGAAAGACACCTGCTGCCATTTCGGTGGCCCCCGGTGCACAGAGGTCCCTGCTGTAGAGAGATCAGCATCAACACTGCTAAGTGGACGTGCTACTAGGGCAAGGCCTCTCACCATCTTCCCTAACTCAAAATTACACATCTGCCGAAAATCCTTTCAAGAGGGATTGTAATAATGAACAATTACAATCACAGCAATTGGGTATCCAAGTCAGAAAATTCTAAGTTAAACTGAACAGATCGGGGTGCAAATCCAGGTCTTTCTTACCCCCTAAATGGGCTATGAACCAGATTATCCTTCTAGATTCATGAAGTGACAATGTTCCCCAGCCATTTGGCTGACCCATATAGTAATGCCAGCAAGAGATTTACCACAAAGACCAGGGAAGGGAGTGATTAAGCTCAATATATCACTGCTACCAAAAACCAAAATAAAACAAAAGCAAATAAATAACTATCATAAAAATTTAACAAAATGTGATTCCCAGTAGACACTGAAGCTACACAATCTTATGTCTACAAATCCTACCGGATGGACGATATATTACCTTTTCAATGTAACCTTCTCCAATTCACACAGACTATTTCATTCCTCAAGTACTATACTTCTTTCTCTTTGCCTTTTAAAACAAAATTTATCTTGGATAACCTGTGTAGGGTTTGACTGGCTTACACTAATTAGAACGTAAATTTAAACAGATCCTGCCTCTCACATTGGCATCCCACACCAGAGCCTTTGAACATGGGAGAAACACAGTAGCAACTGTGGATGAGCAAATGAGTGTGGATAATGCTTAGCAGCATGTAGGTTATAAGAAAGGCAACATTATATGGGGTCCCAAGAGTAGTCAAATTCACACAGAAAGCAGAATGGGGGCTTTCAGGGCCTGAGGGGGAAAAGAGTTAAGAGTTACATGGTTTCGGTGTGGAATGATGAAAAGAGTTCTGGAGAAGGGTGGTGGTGATGGTTGCACATGTGAATGCACTTAATGCCACTCAATTGTACACTTAAAAATGGTTAAAATGGTAAATTTTATGTAATGTATATTTTACAACAATAAGAAAAGGGGGAAGGAAAGGAAAAGAGGGAGGAAAAAAGGAAGTAAAATGGGAGGGAGGAAGAAAGAGAAAGAAAACGGGAGAGAAAAGAAAAAAGAAACAAAACCAATGTATCTCTGTTAATAGCACTTATTTCCCAAATTTAGATGGTTTGATGACCTCTTTGCTTAATTTAAACCTTTAAAAAGTTTAAAAAATTTAGGGTCTCCTTAACTGTTGTTGCAAAAATCCTCACAGAATTTCAAAAACACTTATGTTCCAGAAATCTTTCTTTACAATTCTCTTAATAATAACTGTATCATTAATTTCTTATAATTCTCCACTTCCTTTTTATTTTGATACTTCAAATTTTAGGGCCTGCCCCTCCTCCCCTCCCACTCTTTCTCTCCAGATAGATAGATAATATATATGTATATACCAAACCTATAACAGAAGCTAAATTGTTCACTTCAAATTAACCAAACACTTCTAGGATATATGTATTTTTTAAAAATTCAAGCTTTACGATGCCTAAAATTGTTGACCCCAGTCTGGTAGCAATCTTCAATGCTTATTAAATAATCAAAAAGCAGAAAATATTAATATTTTGGTATTCTTTCTCTTCATTATGAAAGTAATATAAGTACAGATACAAAAAATTTAGAAAAGTGGGGAAAATTACTTACTTTAAATTTAACATTAAATAAGTTTTTAACTTCCTAAAGGTTTTGGTAACCATTATCTTTAGCCTCATAAAATTTCCCTTTGAAGGGATGTGTGAACGTTCTTTAAACTATGAGTCCTTTAGGTTGTTTTCAATTTTTCACCAGTCTAAGTAAGATACCAAGACACATCTTTACTCCCTTGGCCCCCAACATTCTGAATACTTCCTTAGGAAAGATTCTCAAAAGTAGAACTACAAAGTTAAAGGGTAGGATCATTTCTAGGGTGCCTAATAAACTCTGTGCATCTGTGTGTGACTTTATACATACATGGGCCAAAAATACATAGCATTTTCCTTTAGAAAACAGGTAACATTTCCATTTAAGCAAGAATAATTTATGATTATACATCCACATGAAAAAAGACCAAAAAAATCCTTGTAAGTAAACTTTCTTGTGAATAAAGTCTTCTTTTTCCATTCTGAAATAAAAATATTCCATTTAGAAATTACAGCTGTGTGCTGAAAGCTTCTTCATGAAAAAAGATAATAGCACAAGCTCCTCATTAGTTTATTAAAAATACTATATACTGCTCTGAGTATTCTGAACAAAGTAAAATATTTTTCCTTTTTTAAAACCACAAAGTCATACAGCAAAAAATATTTTTCCTTGATTACACATTTTTTGTTGATATCATTCCACTGTTAAAAAAGAAAGAAGTTTCAAAATGATTAATAACTGAAATAAATAAAAACTGTGTACTTATTGGTAACTAAGTTAGTTACTAAAAATGTTCTGCTGGGCATGTCCAAAGGATGACTGCTTAATTAGAACTGAAATTGGTACTCCTTTCCAATGACATCTCTATACTGCAGTGATATCTTTATAAAATAATACAATTTTGACCTTATGCTACAATTCTTTTAATATAATTTCTCTCTTCAGAATGGCAACTTTCCTGCCCAGGGACGGGGGGAGTGTAGTGGAGGAGAGTCTATCAGACAGTATTCCACACCAGTCACGCACACCGAGTTACCCTCACTACCAACATTCTAATAAAATGTATGGTAATGCAATGAGCTTCTGACATAACATTATTAATGAACACATCATGTAAGACTATCTGCTTATCAATAGTAGAGCCCAGAGATGGTTCCAAACAGTCTCTAAATCAGGTCTCTGAGGTAAGAATAAGAATCATTTTTAAGCTACTATGTATTATAACAGTAAAACAAGATACCTCTGAACTTTCCATTGACTATCAAGGGCAAAGGATTCCATTTTGCCTGTATCTTTTATGGGGGGTGGTGAGTGGTGAGGAGAATAAGAAGGAACCCAGGTGGGGTGGTAAATAAAAGCCTCTTAATAAAAACAATGTAGCTATAAGAGATATCTCCAAGGCATAAGAAATAAGGTCAATGCTAGTAATGTAAAACAACCCCAGAGAGTTCTAAACTCTGGGAGTTAAGAGGCAGTAGTGGAGAAAGAATGTGAAAGAGGCTGAAATGCAGGCCCAACTTTAACCCTTTGCACTCGGATGTCAAGTATGACTCGACACGGTTAGCAAAAATTATAGAGATTAAAATTACTCTTTGAATGTATCAATAATTTGAAATATTAAAAAATCCAAATAAATAAGTGTGTATGAAAAGAAACTCCAGTTTTTTATTCTACTGCCGCGCTTTGTAAAGTCTGGGGTATTTAAAAAATTAAATCCCAAGTAGAATAAAGGAATCGAGAAAAAAGCAAGCGAGTGCAAAGGGTTAAAAAATACATTTTTAAAAGATCTGAAGTTATTTTGTTAGTTTATGAACTTAAAATGCACCATGTTAAATTTGTCTGCTCATAAAGTTGGTGGCATCCGGACATAGTGAGTAGAAAGACAGTCGGGGCACTGCTCCTTTCTGAGTTTGTGAACAAATCACTAACGGTAACTCCTTGGAGAAATAACTTTTACCAATTCTGATACCTTAATTCTCCTATCCCGGGCTTTTCTTCTTTAGCTAACATTTAAGTTAATTACTCTTCTTGGCAACTGAGTAAGCATTGGCATTTTAGACTAAGATAAATCTTTGTTAAAGTTAGAAATGCCACTAAATTTTAAAAACAAACAAAAACAGGTAAGAACAGATTTTACTGTTCCATAGATATGTTTCTTCCTTTCTGAGACCCAATCAGATTCTTTCTAATAGCCACTGCTGTTAATTAGCATAATTAATAAGCAATATAGTATCTCAAGAAATTACATAAAATCAAGCAAAATTATGGCATTTGATCACTTATTTAGTTTCTAGCATGTGCTCACAAGAGGAACAAAAGAGCTTCGCTTTACATTTTAGGGGCTGCAAAATGATTTTAGTTTCTAAACACTTAGCAACAAACAATTTATAAGGCAGTATTAGAGTTCAAGTTCTTTTCTGACATATATTTAGCTTCCCAACTTGAAACATTTCCATGGAAAACATCATAGGATGTGCCCTAATGTTAATAAGTAGCTCTTAGATTTGGACTAATAAAAGGCAGAGTCAAAGGATTAGACATAATGTTACTTGATTTAGCACAGCCATTATTAACTTTACTGGGACAGTCAATTCCTTTGTGAAAGAAGAACGAAATAAAATATGGACTTGCTCCTTTTCCTGTGTACCCTTACCCACTCAGATAAGCCAAGTCAGAGCACCCAGAATCTTCCTAACTCTTCCCCTTCTCACCTTTACAACCATCGGTTATAAGGCCTGTGAGTCTTCTTCCTAAAGAGCTCAGACTTGCATTTCTCTAGCTCCACTGTTGCCACATAAATCCAGACCACCATAATCTCAGTTCCAAACTTCTCCCATTTCTCCTCTGGCAGAGCTGTCCTGCAACGCAGTCAGGTCTTTGCTCCAAACTGGGGGAGGGGTGTTACCGGGAGGCTCCCTCATTCTGCAGTGAGTGACCTGCAGCGCAGAGGACCACCACAGTCCCACCAAGAGTATCTCTGGCTCCAGTCCCGTCCCTCCTACCCATTCTCCATGCTGCAGTCAGAAGGATCTTTCTGAAATTCAAGTGTACTCAGGTCACATCCCACAGTATAATAAAATCTCTTACCAATGGCTTCCCATTGCTTTCAGGATCAAGGGCAAACCCCACACAAGAGCGTTAAAGCCTCTTTGTGATGTGGCGCCTTTACACTTCTACCGTCCACGTGCCTGCGCTTCCTGGGCTTCCTCACCTTGTCTGACTTGAATTCCTGGAACACACCTTGCTCCCACATGGTTCTGGTCTCAGTTTCCCCCCTCTGCCTAGCTACTTACTTATCTTACTCTTGTGCCTAGCTACCTACTTATCCTTCAGGTCTTAGTTTAGGTGTCACTTAGATGCCTTCTCTTACGTAAGAATGAAACATTAACACTCTTTTCTATGTAATCTGTATTTATTTCTAATGTGACATCTTATAAATATGTGTTTTACCTCCAGAATGTTCTCTTCCCTTAGATTATAAAGCAATAGGAGGGCAGGTCTCTTTCCTGGTCATTGCTGTAGCTTCTCTACTTAGAACACAGCAGGAGCACAACAAAAAGGGGCTAAAAGATCAAACAGTTTCATGCAGCCCAAATTAAAACGCTCCAGCCAGTACTGCATAATCCTAAGAAATTATTTTAATGTTTTTTAAAAGCATTTCCCAAGGACAAATTTAACACAACCGTAAAATACATCATCAAGAAGGAAGAGGCCTCAAGAACTAGGAAACTGGTTCTTGTTAGACAGCAATACACAGTGGATATATAGTTAAGTTTGTTTCTTCCTATAAATGATTTGTGTATTAGAAGTGTCAAGTTTGTATAACAATAAATTTAACATAAGGAATTGTTTTGGCTTCTTAGAGATTAGAAAGTTTTTAGAATGTATAGATAAAGCGGAGGCCTCCAACCAAAAATAAGAGAAAGTAGAGAGCTGAGAAAATAAAGATACCTTTGGATGAAATTCTTTTCAAAATTAGAGGTTTAGAGATCTGCAAAATGAACACAAAATAATAAAATTTCAAAAAAAATCATGTTTAACTTTCAAAGTTAAACATTTATTTCAAGATATTAAGCTGGTCACAATTATGAGATCTATTTCTCGATGTGACTTGGTGGTCAGGAATCATTAGGAACTTTTCTAAGTTGCAGTTATTAAATAAATGTAATATTACTACCAGACTTTGCAGTTTACGAAGCGTTTTGAAAATACTGTCCCAGCTAATGGGACAGGCAGAGCAGGAACTCCGTGGAGACGTTTTCAGCATGTGAGCACTTCCTGAATACTACAGAGAGGCACAGCACCTCCTCACCCTCAAACACTCTGAAGACTTGCCCCTGTGGCCCTGAAGTAGCTGGCCACATGAACCAAGCCTTCCACAGGGACAGTATGACCCACCACCAAAATTCAGTCCACACCCCTGCCAGTGGAATTCCTGAGAGACACCGGGAGAAAGGTCATCTCACCACCACCACCACTGCTCATGGCCAACCCCTTAGAATTTAAGAGCTGAAGTCATGATGAGTCAACTGGCCAAGGACAAAGAGGGGGGCACCCTGTCCTCCATTGGCACTGTAAGTGCTCGAAAGCCCAAGAAGACAAATGCTTCTATTTTCTTATTTTGTTTTATGGTTTTTTCAGTATAAATAAAAACCCAAATCTAGTTTAAATGTAGTACTGCATAAAATATCAAACAAGGTTCTCTGGCATTTTAAATGCTCAATAACAAATTTCTTTAACTACCACCTAGGACATTTAATAACTTAAAACAGGGAGATCATGAAGTAGCTGATTCTCACAGTCTCTCAGGCTGCTCTCCCTAGAAAAGAGACCTCAAGTTGGATAAAATGTGCAAAATGAACAAGAACCTCACAGTTCTCTGCAGCTGGGCAGAGAGTGATACAGATGAAACCCTGCTCTTCTCTTATTTATCCATGTAGACTGGGAGGGACCTAGCAGAGAGACTGAGCTCTGAATTCAGACAGATTTAATCCTGGCTCTGCCACTTAAGAGCTGTGTGAGACAAGGTACTTAGACTCTTGGAGCAACGGTTTCTTTGCCTATAAAATAAGACCATCAATTTAGGATGTTGTTGCAAAGATATCCCTTGAAAAGAATCTGGAACATAGGTTTTTAAAAAACTCAGCATGTTTTTTTTTAAATACTTACCCTCTGTTTCCTTTTTGTATGACATTAAGAGAACAGCCTTAAGAGACTGTTTCAAGTTCTGAAGGACCACAAAGACAGCTACGAAAATGTGTTTCGGAGTATTTAAGATGCTATGGAATGCTGCCACAACACTCATTCCTAACCTGGGCATGCTTTATTAGAAATGGATACTCACATAGAGTATAAATCCATCACAATTACTGGAGAAATCACCCACCCGACTCCCAAGACGCTGGTGGGAAAACTTAAGACCATCATTCCACATCTATATAGTAGGCTAAATACCAAGCAAATACTTATATGGAAAATTAGGATTTTAGGATTAGCCCTAAAATTATTTTCAGACTATAAAATACAACATAATATTTTACAGTATTTATTTTCAGTGTACTTTTGGTGCACAGTATGTAAGGGCGTTTTTATATTTACTTCACTGTTCTCATATCCCCATCACAAAGAAATAGACACAAAATGTCTATTTGATAACTAAGAAAAGTTTCTAGAGGCAAAGCAGCCCATTTCCATCTGGTTCACAGTGATTTTTCTGGAGTACTATTCAGAATAATAGCACAGAAACTCTCAAACTGCCACTGGCTCTCTGAGAACCCATAAAAGATTCTGGCCCTGCCTGTCTCTCCGGCCCCCTAGTACTTATCTCCAGTTATGTCCCACCTGTTCCTGGATCAGGGCCTTTCCTTGGCTATTCCCTCTCCATGGAATACTCTCCTCTCAGATCCTGGATCCTTGCACAGCTGGCATGCCTTGTTCTTCAGATTTCAGCTTTACGGTTTCATTCCTCAGACAGTCTTCCCTTACTGTCTGATGCAAGTTAGCCTCCTGCTCATTCACTCTTACCACCACGTTTAATTCTCTGAGTAGCAACCATCTCTTTCTGACGCATTCCCATTTACTTATTTACCAGTTGTCTTTCTCCACTAGAACACAGGCTCCCTGAGAGCAGCAACAGTGGCTGTCTTTCCCTTATGTGTTCCTAGTGCCTCAGAGTGTACTGGCTCCAGTCCTAACACTTCCTGCGAAGCCCGGCTCCTGATGTGGCTCTCGTGCCTAGACAGCACACGCACTCAGGCTTCGTCACCAGACAGCCTGCTGCCTGTGAGCCTTGAGCTCCTCCCCGGCAGCATCAGTGTGGGAAACCATGGCAAAACTGAAAAAGAGAGTAACAATGTCTTGAACCCCCATCCAAGAGCAACTCTTTTGTATTTGCTGACTGAGACAATAATGATAGTGACTACAAGGACAACTTCATTGGGGACTTATGTGCCAGGCTCACATACTGGCTCCTCTGACCTTCAAAAGAGCACTATTAGAGAGTTATCCTCACCTTTATTTGTTACATGAGGAAATTATAACTCAGAGATATCAAGAATCCTCTCCGATGTCACATAACTAGTTAGTTGCATGGCTGGGCTTTATCTGACTGTAAATTACATGCTCTTAACCACCACATCCCAAGGATAAATGGGTAACATTAAGTTTTAAAATGAAATCCTAATGTATGGCTCATTAGAGCAGCTTCCTACATTTGAACAGCAGCAGCGCCTAGTACACTAAGCATAGGGTTCATTACGGTTCCATCTCCAGACAAGCATGCACTCTGCAGCGCCTCCATGGCCTCCTGGGTTAGCAAGAACCAGCCCAGACACTTTGTGGACATGTCACATGAAGCTAAAATCAACACCAAAGAGAGGAACATATAAAAATTCTTCCTTCTCCCACCCCAAATTCCTTCCAATAGCTCTGCCGAATAACTTGGAACAACATTCTCAGGCCACTGGAGCCTGCTGAGAGTGAACAACAATCTTTTCTCAAGAACCATATTCCACCATAATTGGAGGAAAAGAATGCTTTTTTCCTCTTTTT
Source organism: Microcebus murinus (assembly GCF_040939455.1). NCBI lineage: Eukaryota > Metazoa > Chordata > Mammalia > Primates > Cheirogaleidae > Microcebus > Microcebus murinus. The sequence goes on from NC_134108.1 coordinate 9,732,885, forward strand.
CAAGCAGAATAAATATAGCTTGGTGTTACTATTTTATCACAGAATAAAAGACCAGAGAAAATGCAGTGGTTGACTTTCTTCCTACTAGTGTTAAACAGACCAATTTTTAGACATGAATAAAGAAATATAACTTTCAAATGCAGTGTTGCTTCTAGCCTAGCATGTCTCCCGATTCAACAACTGAGATGGAGACAGCAAACCTCGAGCCTCAGGACAGGGTCTCCTGGGTCTAAGTGCTGACTGGGTCACAGCTGGACAGCCTTCTAACCCGTATCTCCCACACAGCTAGCATGCCTTCCTCCTACTCCACCTTTTGGAACTTTTCCCAACTTCTTTCAAAAGAGAAAGAGACTGGGAGATGGAAGCAAAATAGAAAAGCTAGTTGAAGGTAAACTATATTATCGTATCACAAGCATATTCAGAGTTATTTTCTGTCCATGCCAAGAAGCTCAGTTGTAAGAATTATCACCTGTAATCCACGCTCTCTAGTATTCTGTGTCCAGCAGGAGTAACAAAGTGACCAACCTTAAAGATGACATGATTGCTCTTAAACATTAAACTGGAAGAGGTAAGAATATACCCCAAAATATTTTCCCACATGAACTTATTCATATCCATTATACTAAAATGTATAAAGACTTTTCTAGTAGTCACATTTTCAGATAAACAATTTCCTGAGATAATGATGCCTTTATGTTTACAGTTTATTTTATGTAATTGCAGTCTTCTACTAAATCTTTCAGAAATAATATATTTATACCCAGCTTCATACCAGTTGCAATAGGAGAATCTTTAGATATTCAAATGTATTCCTTTATGCCAATGTAAACTTAAATGTAAACGTCTAGAAATGATAGGTTCTTGTGGGAAACAGTATGTTAGTAGAAATAACAATAAAAATAAGTTTAGATCCATGTGTTTAAATCTCAGCTCTACTACTTGCCATCTGAACTCTGTAAATAAAAATTTCTCTACATCTGTTACCACTTATATAGAAAAGAAAAAAAATGCCTATCATATTTACCTCTTGGTGATTGTAAATATTTAACAAGATAATAAAACATCTTGAAAGCTATAAAGTGCTATTGAAATGTAAAAATTAGTGATAACAACAATGATAAAGAATTATATTTCCACACTAAAGTAAAAGGGATGCCAAATGTATAATCATAGTACCTAGATATTTATGTACAGAATAGGAAATAGATTGAAGAGTTGTAACACAGATTGTAGGGTTCTTACATAGAACATGACAGGAATCTATAAATAACATAAACTTCCATGGTTTTTTAGGTGTAACTAGTATACAATCCCTAAATTTTGTCAAAGAGGGAAAATATGTTTATATAAGTGACTAAGGCACTATACATAGAAATTCTTTATTTTTTTTTTCCATTTTTATTTTTTTATAGAAACGGAGTCTTGATATTGCCTAGGCTGGTCTTGAACTCCTGGCCTCAAGTGATAATCTTGCCTTGGCCTCTCAAACTGCTAGGATTACAGGCACCTGGCCCACATGTTGCAATTCTTAAGACCATCAATTTTATACCCCCTTTGATGTTTCCCATAGACTATATCAATTCACATGTGCTTGTAAAAATAACACATTTAAAAATAATTCCCTAGGGACCGATAATATTGAGAATTTGTCTTAAGAAATGCTAAAAAACCAAGTCTAGGACGATTTTACCAGATTGCATACACTCTACTAATGATATGTTTATTTTTTCCCTCCTAATATCATATATCGTCATATACTAACATGGCGATTTCAGGCAAAAGTGTGTTTGAAAAAACAAACAAAAAACAATCCATCAGGATGCTGATTTCATTTGCACATTACTGCAATTGTGAAACTGCAATTCCAATTCTCAAAATTTACTGTTATACAGCAAAACTCTAATTCAATATGAGGCATTAATATGGTTTAAAATTCACATTTGTTAAAAAAAAAAACTTCATAAAACTTCCCAAAACCAAAATGTAGCATAACAATATTAGTAGACTTTGATATACTCTATCTCTAAAATACACTGTAATCTACAAAACGCTCTTATAAATTTTGATTTGACTATTATTTATTTTGATTCTCATACCAACCATTTGAGGACATGTATTATCCCCATTTTATAGAGAAATAATCTGAGGCCCAGAGAAGTAAAAATTAAGTCTAGCTCTCACAGTAAAGAAGGGAGGGCGCCAGGACTCACCGTAGCTGGCTAGGGAAGTTCAGAGCTCCTTCTTTCCACCTTATTATCCTGTCTCTCACCAGGTATGAAGGTAGTGCCTCTCCTGGCTGGGTTTACAGGAGTCCCAAATTTTCGCACTTTCAGTCCCATTTTGTTGCCCTAGAGTCTCATCAGGACATGCCCTCCCCACAGGAAAAGCAGCAGCTCTGAAGCAGCTCCCTATGGTTTTGCTACCACCTGCAGAAACAACTGTATCAGCACCCAGACTGTGGTTTAGATTGCTCCTTATCACCCAAGCTTCTGAACACAATTAAGGAAAATTAAAATTTTGGAGGATAGAAGATATTCCTATTATTCACATAATGCTTGAGTTTGCTACAGAGTTAAAGGATTTAGTCCTTACTATTGAAGAGCTTAAAGATTACGGGGGCTAAAATTCCAATTGTGTGCAGAGATAAGTTTCAGCAATTTATCTCACAGGGAGGGAGGCATTGCCAAAGTGAACTCCTCTTCTATGTATGGTTGCCGGATTTAGTAATGTGTTCTGTGTAATGCATAGGACATACTTGTACCACAGAATGATTCATTGATTATCTAAAATTCAAATTTATCTGGGTATCCTGTAGTTTATCTGGTAATCCTAATCCCACATCAAAGACACAATAATATGTTACTAGGCTGCAGATTCTCCAACTAATTGGTTGATTGTTTAATAGTAGCCGGCATAGCATTAACAATAATTTAATTTCCTGGCACTGTGTCACTGAACACATTTTCCTCAAGAGCTTGAACTGTCCACATAAGTGGAAACTGGAGCTCGGCAGAGTTAGTTAAGCAGCAGGTTTGAGGACCTAGTCCCAAGCTGCTCAGTCCCTTGCAATGCCCTGGGCTTGGCCTCAAACATATACTCACACTACACTGTACAACCAGATGTTTTTCACCAAAAAATACTTAATCCTTGAAATGCAGCCTGCACTGAATAGTTACCAAAATTCTGCTACTTACTCAGGACAACTTCTGTTCCATAGAGAATTCTAATCAGCTGGTTCCTAAGTTAGGACAATAGGCTAATTTGTTTAAAAAAAAAAAAAAAGGTACAGGTCAGCTATTTAAAATCTATACCTTTTTCTTGGCTCCTTCTGTACCTCCAGGTAAACAGAGTTCTTTTTGGTAAGAAATAGTAAAGAAGAAAGAAAAACAAAATTCATTTTTCAGGGACTTGTTTGTAAATCATCTCAGGCTTCCTACTACTTGCTACCTGCTGTCTGTCCTCAGGTGTGACACCCAGACCTCTAAGCCCCTGGAGAACAGGACACAGCCCCACTTCCTCTGGTACTTCTTGGGCTCTCTTTAGGGAGAGATTCACCTAGGAAAGCACTGGGTCCTCTTCTGCTCACGACCCTGCACAGCAGAGGGGCACACAGGGAGGGGCTCCCAGCATATCAGTGGCCCTGAATTCTCTGCTCTTGGTCCGCCCAGGCCCAGGTGACAGGGTAGGAGAGTAAGAATAACTGCAGTCACCTGTGCTGATGGGCACTGGCGTTGTCTAGGAAAGGTGGGGACGCGGTGCTGGGGGTGGCGGTCGGGGAAGAGAACACCTGCAAGCACTCCTGAGGGAGGAAAACCCAGGCATGAGAAGATAGGAAACGGTGGGGGCTGAGGGGAATCCAAGGCAGCCCTGGCCGGCAACCAGTCTGTCTCTGAGGCAGGTTACTGAACTCCACAGGGGTTGGAGGGAATGGCCGAGGATCAGAGACAGAGCACACAAGCTGACTCAGAACAGCAGCTGTTAGAAATAATGGGTATGTATGTACCTATCCTACATACTTACACACTTCTAAAAATATTATTTTAAAAAAGCCTACTTCTGATTATCAAAGAATGAGGACTGGTTTTTACTTGGGAATAGCATTTTATGAAGGTTTTTTCTTTCTTTGTACATTTGTTGTTTAAAAACCACTTCCTCCTTTTGGAGGGAGTAAATCAATAATGGGGCCTCACAAATTCCTCTGTGGAGCTGTGGAAACAATCACTCGGCATTCTGTGGAGTCTAAACTGCTGAGATAGAATGTTTTAAGGTTTAAAACCCATTAGCAATTATGCTCAAAGACAACCTACCACCTATGCACATAGTCAGATCTAACTGAAACTAGCTTGTTGCTGAAATCGAACATATACCAACACAGACACGTGCGCAGCTCAGGAATCTGCAGTTATCATAAATAAGTGATCCATTCTATTCCTTTGAGTCAACTGACTCACGAAGGTAAAACATTTTCTTTAATCCGTCATTATTTCTACTGTCATTGGGTTAAATACTCTCAAATAATACTTTTGGAAAATTGAGAACTGAAATTCATGAAGAAAACAAAAACAGCAGAAGTTAAGAAATGTGTATGTCAATTTCTACACACCTGACAAACTCATATTCCCATATAATCCTTTCTATTACGGTATGTTGCCCTCTTGTGAGCCTGACACATTCAGTAAGGGTTGATTTTATAATTTGAAAAAGTGTCACTCAATAATTATATTATCTGTTCAGTAAAATATTTGATAAGGTATGTATTTTACAAAGAGATAAATTTAAAATTTGCATTTGATTTTTACAACTTTTAGAATGTATTGTCCATATTTATCAACAGAAATTCCAAAGGTAATAGTCACAAGTCATTAAACTATTCCAAAACGAAAAAAGACTATTTTGTTTCTAGCTTTTATTAAATAGCAATGGTTTCAACCTATGTTTGTCAATGAAATAAATATTATTCCTACTACATTCAGTAAATTTTGAACGTTGGGATAGTTATATTAAAGCAACTCTGACTCTGTGCTTAGGTATGCGACCTTATAATGGCGACCCTAAAGAATATCTTAAAGAATTTTTAAAAATATAATGCTATGGCTTTAAAGGCAAATGTATGTTATATCCAAGTATCACTTCTTTCTATAAATTAACATATAAAGTTACACAAATGTCTCACAAAATAGGAAATAACTGTGTAGTCAGAATCACTCCACTGGGCATCTCATAGATTACTTCTGCTAAAAATCTGAAGATAAAAACCTATACTTTGTTATAGTAAAAACAGCCATCAGTGAGTAGACCTCATTTTACTTATACACATATAACATATAATACATATATAATTTTGACCTAAAATGGTTACATTTAAATGATAAAGATTCAACTCCTTATGGAAAGTATTTAAATTTTTGACCATTTAATAAAGTCTGTCTTTCAATTCATTGAATACTATTTTTTTTCAATCACAGTGGTTGTTTCTTTAATCCAAAACATAAACTTGGCTGCCACAGAACCACACTTAGTTGCTGCTCTCTACAATCCTGTCTGCAGCTGACAGCTCCCTGGAGCCCTGTACCTGGGTGCTGACCTTGGGAACACCCGCCACAGAGCCGGTGAGCCTGACCGGACTGCTCCGGAGCCAGGGCGGTTCTCCAAGGTCCAGGGACCTCCGCAGAAACAGGCCACGTCTGCTCTGGAGAACCAAGACAGCTGCAGCAAGTTTTATCAGTGCACAGGCCCGACAGATGGGAGGCCGTTCTGAACACCTCCCACTCCAGAAGGTATGGCCCTGGTGCTAGCCTTCTGTCCTTCTGTTCCCTGGGAGCCTTTTCTGATAAGGAAAACAAACAGAACTCATGAAGGGGCACACCAAAATTGAAAACATGCATTTCAGAACAAAGCATTAGAATCTCTGAAAACAAACTAACCATTTTCTAAATTCAAAGGCTGTGAAAATAACATGAAAATACTACAATTGGCTTTTTATATTTTATTATGATTATATTTATTATGATTACAAACTACTTAGAAGATGACGAGATGTTAACATATAATATCTTCATTTTGTTTGGTTTTTTTCCCTCATGGACTTTAGAAACTTAGAAAGGTGCAACAGGAACCGCCATTGTATTGCCTTCCCAAATGAAGTACGACACAATCACTCACACGCATGCTTGTGTCTGTACCTATAACTAGTGCATTTTTTACAGTAGAAAATATAGAAGCCCAAATGCTAAAATGTAAGCTTAGTATAATTTGCATTCACATGCTATCTTGTATTCTTATTACATACTATATATAAGATATCCGGCATATACATTACATACTTATGCATAACATATTTCTACTGGAAAGAAAAGTAAACTATAAAATAAGTGCTCATACTTAAGATTATTGTTCATGATAAGAGATTTTTGTTGACTTTTTAAAAATATTGTTTTCTTTGTTATTAAATTAGGATTACAACTTTGTAAAAATTTTAAAATACTTGTAAGAAACATGTCCTAGAAAAGAAAATTACTGTATAAAATAAAGTGCAGTTTACCAATACTGCATCTAATTCCAACAGAATTTTTGAAGTACTGAAATGTTTGGTGAAAAAATCAGGACATTTAGAATAATTTATTACTATGTTTAATGTTAATGAAAACATATTAAGTTCCAATTATTCCTAATTAAAATAAATTAAAAATCAGCACCCGGACATTATATTCATCAAAATAGCCTTTAAATTATTGAAATTCAAGAAGGGTCTGAGAAATATACAAGTATGAACTTTTTTCCTAAAACATTTCTTTTCTCTAATTCTAAATTGGTACAATATTGTGGGCAGTCTTGGATTAAAATATGGATACATCCTATTTTCTAATGAGTACCATGAGAGACAGGCTAGCATAGTTAAGTTCTGCAGGGCCAGCTTGCTAGGGTTCAAATTCTCTCTCGGCCGTTTATACCAGTTATGCAACCTGGGTAAGTCAAGTTACTGCACCTCAGAACCTAACAATGAAACAGGACTAATAGAACTCATAACAGTCCTCACAGGAATGTCATGCAAATTAAATGAGTTAATACATGTAAAATACTTACAAAAGTGCCTGGCTTACAAGCAAACCCTTAATCAATTTTAATAGTTATTACTATTATAGTTTTAATTATTAATCACCCTGCCTGTGAAATATGATTAGCCATGAAAAGCCATTGATAACACATAATTTCAGTTAGTTGCCACAGAGCAAAAACATAAAACAAAGAGTTAAGGAAATTTGCCCTCTAACCAATCCAATGACTCTACAATTCACTAGGCTCTTAAGTTCTCTCAGGACAAACAATATCTCTTGTTCACGTGTGCACCTCCAAGAGTAAGCCCAGTGACTGGCAAGACAACGTGTGTTCCTAAATGTTCACTGAATTAAATACTGTACTTTTTGTATACGAAAATTTACATTATTCACTGTAAAGGTTAAAAAGTCAAAATAATTGGCAAGAACTATACCAAAAGGATAAATAACAAGTTTTGATATCTCTGATTATTAGATTATTTACTATCATTCTACACAGCAGCAATAGAGAAAATGCCCATCATTTGGGAAATAACGTAATAACAATATCCACTATGACTACTACAGCTATTAATTACCACCATCATCTCTCTTAACTAAGTATTTATTCTGCATGCAAACACCACTAATCTCACTGCTCAAGTCAGAAATGGATTATATCCATTTTACAGATGAGGTTGAGAGATGTTAAGTAATTTGGCCGTAGCCACACACCTATTAGGTGGCCCAATTAGGATTAAAACTCAAATGTGTGTGACCCGAGAGCCCTTACTTAATGACAATCTACTTATGAGTAAAACTTCAAAATTTCAATTTATACATTGGCTTTGTGTAGTACAACTATGATAGCTTCCCACAAATTTTGAAGATTAACATGCATTATTATCTTGTCACTACTAAAATATATCATCTTTTCTTTTGCTTGGGATATTCATGACCATAAAAAGGTGTAATCCTCACTTCACCTTGACCACCATGATACAGGATGATCCTCTCTAGCAGAAACACCAATGGCTGTGACTAGAAAATTTTGCCCCAGTAGAGTTTAGAAGACATGTAGGAGCAGAGAAATAGCATGGCTGACCTGATTTGGAGACAGACAAATGGGACAGACAGATGACAGAGTAAATGAATCAAGAGTAATAATGATAAAATATGATAAGCCATGGCCAAGAAGTTAAATCCAAAAGGGAGCTGAAAGAATGGGACATGGGGGTGGATTACAATGATTCAAGGTCTCTGTGTCATAATAGCGAAAAGGGAGAACGCACGATAGAAACCAACATGCTACTTCAGATCCCTGTGAAACACAGCTCTCATGTGGCCATGATGGGAACAGAATACACAGCAGAAAAAATAAGAAATTCATCCTATTTTTATGGCACACTTCTCTGACTATAAGAATGCATGTGTCTGACTGTCACTAATATTGGGTTGTTCTTCTCTAATGAAGGTTACAGGAAAGGTACTGGTCAGTTAAGGATGATACTAGCTCCAAATGCACAGGGATAAAGCAGTTAAAAAAAAACAAACCCACCACCCTCCCTCCTAATAAGGTTTAGCATGCTGAAGTACGTTGAGTGACTAAATCATATTTCACCAATTCTCCTGAAACAAAGGCAACCCAGTTATGTTGGATGGGGCCACTAGCAAGTTACTAAGCTTCCAAATGCATTCAGACAGGAAACAAATGTCCAGGGTGGGCAGGTAGGAGAGCTCTTCTGGCAATCTTTCACTACTTGCTAGTACAACTACTTGCTTTCTGGTAGAAACAAGAGGATGTGCTACCCCCATTCAAACTAGGGAAGGATGGCCAGGAGGCAACTGTGAAAGTACCACGGAGGTGCACTTGCCATTCTTACCCTCCCCCTCACTGTGGTTTGCAAAGGATCCCCTGAGATGAGCAGACACCCAGCAGCATGCATGCTGTGCATGCGTGTACAAAATGTGAGTCGCCTCACTTAACACAACAGAAGTGTTCCTTTGAAGTACTGCACAAATTAGGCATATGTAAATTAAATCTGTAGCCCAACAGTTTACATTATTTAGCATATTGTTGGTCTGTTTTTAATCCTAGCCCTTAAACTCCCTTGTCACTCTTCAAGCCCCCAGTTTATAACCAGTAAGTGCATCTGCAGCTAAATCTTTGTCAATAATCCCTTCACCTTCAATCCAAAGCCAGTGGTGACAAATCTAAATTTCCCAGTATCAGATTTTCTTAGAGTATTTTGCCCATGTATACAAACAGTAGGCATCTAGAATGAAACAAAGACTAAGCAGATTCTGACCATTTTCTTAATATTCTATCATCCCCATTACCACCATCACATACACACTTATCTGCTATAATTACTTGCATTGATTTCACTTGCATATTTAAAAAACAGTAATAGATACTGTTCAACTCAAAGGAATAAAGTCTCAACAGGAGACAATTCTAGATTCAGGAAGGTACTCTGATGGGTAAACAATGTGAACGAGGGCTAATGTGGTCTTTTCAATGACTAAAGCTATGTATTAATATATCTATCAAATATGAGAATATATTATTAATAAGTTTTCAAAACAAGATTCCTAAGGCTAAGGAAATACACGTGATGCCAAATGAAAAAAACAGAGAATACACACAGGAAACTAGCATAGGTATCTAGAAACCTGACTAGAAGGAAATATTAATAGATAATGTTAGCTGTAATTGTCTCTATGGAATAGAAGCAAGGAAGGTGCTCCCCCTTATGGTTTTTATTGTTTTAAAAATTACTTACAATGAACAGCCAGTTTATGTTTTAATCATATTTAATCACTTTTGCTAGCAGTTATACTGAGTTGAGTTTCCTTCAAAAAATGGTAGCACTGACCTTAATAAAATTTAGGTCCAGATAAGTATACTGTAGTCTGTGTAAAAGTAGCTAAGGCTCTTTAATAATAATAGTAATAGCAAAAGCAACTGCAAGCATTTACTGAGTAATTACTACAAGACAGGCAATGTTCTAAACACATCACATGTTAATTTTAACCTATTCCATTTTGCAGGTGAGAAAACTGAAGCACAAAAATTTAAAACAACTTGCCCACGTGATTGGTAGAGAGAGATTCAAACTCAGGGACCTAACTACCAGTCCTTGCAGTCTCTTATGTTGCTGATTTTACTATGCAGGAGGTTTATGCCTTAAATTTGCTTAGAAATAATTACTTTGGAAATTTAGAAATTTTTTTATTAAACAGAAATTGGAAATAAAAATTTTTTAAATAAAAATTAGCCATGAGCCTGTTCACGAGAGAGGATGCCTCCTTCTCTGAATTAAAAAAACCCAATGCCTTCCCACACAGGTGTTTATCCACTTAACAAGTTAAAGGGCTAAGAGGAGGGTCAGAGTGACTAGCAAAATCAGCCCTGAAGCCATGACCTCTGAGAGCAGGTAAGTGATTCAAATGGAAACCAGGTAACACCAAAATGAAATGCTAGAGAGTTTCCCTAGATCTCTTGGACTCCCTCCCCCAGTGAATCTTAACACATCAAAGACAAAAGTCTTTTAAGAGAAGTCAATTTGGCAGAAGTTAGCAAAAACTTAGGGAAAAATAGCAGGAGGTAAGAATACTAATACTGAAAATGACCCAGTGCAATGGGACATGACATCTCAGAATGAAAGCAGCAAAGGTTTTCTGCTTCACCTTTGCTTTTAACTAGCATACAACAAACCCAGAGGTAAGCATTATCAGTCTTGCGATCTGATCCAAGGCGAGCACAATCCAATCTCTGAGGATACAATCCAATGTCTGAGGATGACTTGGACACTATCACAATTTTCGGTATGAGTACTCCTGCAGAACGGTTTTTTGCAACAATGTGCAAATGTTTATTATCAATATGCTGCATATACTGATAATAAAAAGTATATGTAGTTAAACCAAATGCATGTGTGAAAGTTTTAATAATCAAAAGAGAGATTCAAGACACAGTAGTTGTTTATAAAAACAAAAACTTTTAATGTATGGAAAGCTGAATACTAAAGGGAAATTAACAAAAAAATAAACAGCCAGCATGTAATACAAAAACATGAGTTAACTGAAGTCGTTAATGTCAGTTAAATGGCAAATGATCCATTACAAGCAATGTTTAAACGTGTGTCAATTAAATATGAGCAGACAGCCTTGCAATTAGAGTTTAAAGATTTACTTTTATTTCTTCCAGATTCATATATTGCATTTTGAACATGAACACTTACTCTGAATTAAAAACCTTCCTTTACATTTTACACACAAACACTAAATAAAAAGATTTTTGCCAACTATGTTTACCAAAGCAGGGGATATTATTACATTGATTTTAGAAAAGGACATTTCAAAAGGTGTTACTGATTTCATATCATTTGAATGATTTTAACAGAATCACATCATAGTGTTACTTCTCTTTGCATCTCCTTTCTTCTTCAAGAACTGCTGTCAGTAAGATTTAGCTGCTCTTAAGAGCCAGAGCCTGAAAGAATCTCAAAATGTTCTAAAATATATGGAAGCTTTCTTTCTCTAAGAACTTTTTTTTGAAATAAAAAAGCAGTATTTAATAATTACCTACTTTTATTTGGAAATGAAGTCTTCACTCACAAAGAAACAGTCTCTTCCTAAAATAAACTCCTTATGGCCTGAGCTAAATTTTCTGATTCCATTCAAGTTTCATATTGCAGCTTCATCTACAACTGCACCCACCACTGCTGCTCCGCACCCAGCATTTACAAATAGCTTTTTCTCACTCTACTTTTGTTTTCTAGTAATACTGAGTTATTGTCATACACCTTTCAATTACAGTTATCAATTTCCTAATAAGTCAGTAGACACCAAGCAGGTCTTAAAGACAGCCAAATCCTAATCTGAAAAACATCTGCTTTGGGGCATTTCTCACTTATTTATCCAGAATGCCCTTTCTTCCACAGAGTGTTAAGATACCTTAGAAGAGCAGGGAGAAGAGCATTGTGGGACAGAAGTAAGAATCTGAAAATTACATTCTGGTAAGACATTTAAGTAGAAATTGAAAGAGATGCAAGAGGAAGTTGAAAAGAGAATTGGTTCAATGACACTATTAAGCTAAGGGGCCCATCTCCCATTGCTTACTCCCATTTCTGGAGCTACATGGGACTACTATAGGATAACCATGCCACACTTATTCCTATCTATCTCCAATCCCTGATATAACACGGAGAGGACCACCAACCCCCAGAAGCTCCCCTGCCCTCCCAACTTCAGCCACTATCTGCAACCACAGGAGAGAAATGTAGCCAGAACCTCATCCTCCTGACCCAAAGAAACAGTTCGAAATAATGAAATGATTGTCTAATAAAATGAAGTTTTGAGGTGATTTATAAACTGAAACAATATTACTAACAATATACACAGACGGAAACGCAAATAGAGGAATGAGAACTCCCTTAGAGAGAACGAAGGTCCAGGTCAATCCTAAATAGCCAAGAGGCGCAGGAAACAGGATATCAAGAAGGAACTAATCAATATAGCCTGTATAACCTGAAAATCTCAAGAATTGGAGCCTACTAGACTAACACCAGGAGAATTAACTGATAGTCTATAAAACCAAGGCACCAGACTGCCACCCTCCTTCTTCCATTTCAGGGGATTCTCTGTAGCCAGAGAACTAGAAGAACGAGGGCCCACAAGAGCGGGGTGATCTGTGATGTGGCCACACACTACATTTAGAGTGAGCGCTGAACACTAAAACCCCTCCCCAGCCAGCTCTGGACCCTCTGCAGCCAGGCTTGAACATCGGCATGGTTCCAAGCAGAAGACTGTAGGAGCAGACTTCTCCAGACTCGATATATATATTCATATACTAACATGAGGAAGTGGCCAAGGAAAAAACTGGCTGATCATATGATATTCCCAAAGAGACACCTGCCAGTCCACAAGCCCACCTCACACAGAACTTCCAATCAGCATTTTAACATGCTTCACCCTTAAATATGAACAAAGATTCTCACACTTTTGAGCAAGCCTCTTGCATAAAAGATATTATAAAAAGAACAATTCAGAAGAAACAGAGATAACTCAAGGAATAGAAGAAACATTAAGAAAAAAAAACACCCTAACATTCTGTTTGAGAAAGAAAAAAGATACTGCATCCATGAAACAAATAAAGAATGTTATACAAAAGCAACAAACTATAAATAAAAACACTTTGAAATAAAAAATATAAAGAGAAAAATAAGATGATTTAACAGCCAGACTAGCAGATAAAGTCAAGGTTATCTCCTAGGCAGAAAATAATGAAGGAATGGAAAAATTAGTGGAGGAAAGAAAAGATCGATCAATCCACTATATCCAACATCTATGAGTTCCAGAATGAGAAAGTAGATAAAAGGAGAAAAAGAAATTATCCAGTAACTATTACAGGATAATTGCCCCAAAATGAAGAACAGTACAAACTTAGTGCCCAGCACAATGAAGAGAGGAAAAAAAGAAAAAAGAAAAAGGGGGGAAAAAACATAGAAAGACAAAGCATTATTTTAGAGCACCACGGGTGAAAATCCTAACAGTTCCCAGGGTTATGGGGGAGCAGGTCATATATAAAGAGTCAACATCAAAATAGCATCTAATTTCTCAACAGCAACATGAAACAGTTGAAGGTAGTAATATTAGAAGTCAGAGGTTTTACTTTATACATTTTTAGAGAAAACTATTTCTGTGCTGGATTACCATATCTACCCAAAAAACCAATCCCAATAGGAGGGCATAACTAAAGGTGTTTTTTAAAATACAAGGTCTAAATATTTACCTATCTTTCACACTTTCTCAGGACATACTAAAGGAAGTACACAATCAAAAAACAAGTGATTTAGGAAACAGGAGATCCATACATATAAGGCAAAAAGAAGAGTCAGAGAAATAACAAAGGAGCATCCCAGGAGACAGCAATATACATCTAAAGGTTAACAACCACTCCAAACTGGAATAGGAGACTATGGAAAAATAGAATTTTAAAAACTTATCTAGGCCGGGCGAGGTGGCTCAAGCCTGTAATCCTAGCACTCTGGGAGGCCGAGGCGGGCGGATTGCTCGAGGTCAGGAGTTCGAAACCAGCCTGAGCAAGAGTGAGACCCCGTCTCTACTATAAATAGAAAGAAATTAATTGGCCAACTAATATATATATATAAAAAAAATTAGCCGGGCGTGGTGGCGCATGCCTGTAGTCCCAGCTACTCGGGAGGCTGAGGCAGAAGGATTGCTTGAGCCCAGGAGTTTGAGGTTGCTGTGAGCTAGGCTGACGCCATGGCACTCACTCTAGCCTGTGCAACAAAGCGAGACTCTGTCTCAAAAAAAAAAAAAAAAAAAAAAAACTTATCTAACAGGTATGACAGCATGAAAGAATACATTGCCAAGCTGTTGGAGGACACAGAAGACACAGTTAGATGTCCAAAGAAAAGTATATGAAAAAAATGAGGCAACTGTTAACTCCAAGCAAAACTAAAAGTTATCCAAGAAAGGAAATGTAATTATAGTACAATATAATACTTAGCTAAGTGAATACTACTTAAAAAGACATAATGGTCTTAACCAAAACTTCAGAGAGGATTATACTGGAAGGACAGTGAAGAGTAAGAAAAACATAGTGTACAACAAGCTATAATCATCATCTAATAGGAAGCCATTAACTAATGCCAAATTAAAGAATTTAAGAGATAATATATAGTAATGGTCATGTGCATATATATGTACATGTTAGAAGAAATACAGATATAAAAAGACAATTTCATTTGATTTTTATCACCTATAAATTAGTTATGTATTTCTAAATTGTGTCTATTTTGGGGAGAAAAAAACAACAAAAACAACAACTCAGATTACCTGGGTTACAATTTATCCTAGGAGAAAGGGACACAGCAGCCTTTGACTCCTGTTGGTTTCCAAATGCCTGATTCTATATACTGTACTTGACATGAAGAAAGGCAGAGACTCCATTTCCTGGTTCAGCTAAGTAGGTGGTTAATAATTCCCCACTCAACTACCACCCCTCAAAAGAAAAAGTCAGTCATTCATCCCACCCACAGGTAGTGTGAGTGTGATAGCAATCCCTGAGGAAGTGCTTACTACAAGTCAGAACAGCACTGGTTACCCTCAGGATTAGCTAAGGGAGGATGGTTGCTAGAAGGCTGAAGAAATCAAGATACCTTTCCAGTTTGTGCTATGCCATGAATTAAACCAACAAAAACAGTGGCTTTACTTAACTGCCACGATGATAAAGACATCTACACTAAAATGTAAGCATCAAAATAAATACTAAATGGATTTATTATTATTAAATTGTTTCTTTCAATGAGTGAAAAGTGATTTAATTTCTGTGACCTTCCCTAAAATAATAAAAAGGATCTTCTCTAAAAATATAAACCAAGCTGTAAGTGTTCCTTTATACGTCAAGGGCTCTTCACTGCTCAGGACAGCATCTAAGCTCCTGGTATGCTGAACACTCCTGGCCTTTCCTGTGTGTCAGGCACAAGCCCCCTGCACTGTCTCGAAGGCCTTCCCTCCACTGCACAGTGACCCTCACTGGGCTGCTACAGGTCATCAGCCAAGACAGCACAGAGTGCACTACATGGCACTGTTTTGTGGAGTGCCTCTGCCAATAAACCAGACATTTCCCAGAGGAAAAGCAGCGCCATGCATTTCATCTCTGTCTTCCAGTAACTGTCTCCCAGCACACTGCCTGGCACATAGAAAGGCATTCAGTCCTTTTCTAGATATACTTATCAAACTACAACATCATCATGATTATGGATCTAAGCATTACAAAAAATTCTCATGAACATTTTAATGGGAAATACTAAATTTTTACAGATACTTTCTTTAAAGTCTTTTAACTTAGGTGGTAAAAAGGAAAGGCCACATTGCAATCAATGTTTAAAAGGAAGGACCAACTGACTAAAATAATCCATGTTTGTATTTCATGCAAATCCCTAATGTTCTTGGACAACTGCCAAGCTCAAATTCAGGTAGAGCAAGTAGCAATTTCCAATACCCTCAGCAGCAAAGAAAATAAGCGGCACCATCCTGTCCTTCCAGCCTCCCACACTTGTCACTGGGGCAGGCAGTTTCTCCCCACAGCAGGACGTGAGGAGTTTAAAGCTGAGTCAATCTGCCTAACAGCGTACTCAGTAGACGGGAAACAAGATTCACTGGAACCTGACCTAAAAAGGATTAAAGTTTGCAATGAGGCAACCCAGCAGTTACTTTAGATTTGTATTGCGCATTGTGTGATGCTCGCGCTCGCGCGCTCGCGCTCGCGCGCTCGCTCGCTCGCGCTCTCTCTCTCTCTCTCTCTCTCTATATATATATATATATATAGTCTTAGCAAATTTGAGATTCTTGTCAACTGAGAATTTTCAAATGATTCTGTCACCTGATAAATTTTGATACAATAACAACAGAAACACAAAATAGAAAAGTCCTTAACTCACAACCAGGTAACATTATCAACACTGTTAGTGCTTTCAGGATTATACATTTTATGGAAACAAGCACTGAAGACTCACTTAAATCTTTCATTCATTAGGCAATTCAATACATTAAAAATATTACTTTTAACTGAAAAAGATGTAATGTCACATACACTTGAGTCAGTTGCCATCTGGACAGAAAATGGAGAGAAATTTGGAACAAATGGAACAATATAGTTTGAGTCTCCTATCATAAGGAATCCTAAAAAATATACAGCTAGAAAAAGTAATATATCACATTTAAATACAGTCTACTGGAAGGTAAAAGTTACGATTCTCCAAAGGAAATGGTTCTTTTTATACTAACAAAGCCACAAAATTATATTCTCTTTTGAATCATATTAACACGTTGACTGCCACACTAGAAAAAAAATTTTTTTCCCTTGGGGCCATGGTATTTTATGATGAAAATGGATAAAAACTTGGAAAACAAAATGATCCTTTCTAATTTAATGAAAAATGAAATTTATTGACTTCTATTCATTTAATTCACATTTTTAGGATTAATTTGTCAATATTAATTATAACAATAACAACATCAACAAGTAAGATTTTCACAAACTAACTGCAGGGTTTTGCCCAGGTTTTGCTTCATAAGGCTCCAGGCTCAAAACTAGCATGAATTAAATATAACTCACGTAGCCATTAATGTGTAAATGAAGATACTCCTACCATGAAACTAAACAGAATTTTAAGAAAAGACCCACCTAACTATTAAAAATAACTTTTTACATAATGGCACAAATCAGTCTCTAATAAGTTGTATCACAAAAAAACAAAGGTTTTTCATGGTGATGAAATGGATTCTATACTTTATAAAGGCATTTCCATATTTCTTGAATAAAAAGCTATACTTAAATGATGTCCAGCACGCACCATGTTTATACAGTAAAACTCAAAGCCATTAACAAAACTTATGGAAGAGATATATATCCTGTCAATACTAGTTAAGAAGAATTCTATACTTTTTCCCTTTCATTAACTTCTTCTAATATTCATTCTTCTAACTGGGATTGCATTTACTTTCCCCTCTTAAAAAACAAACAAACAAAATGGACAAGGTATGTAATGCCATAATTTTCAAGACATTGAGCAGCAGGCAACAAGGACTCTGGTTCCTGACAGACAGGAAACAACACAGTGAAGCCCATGATTCCCCCAGCTTACTAACTCAAATGAGTTTCTAGGCTACAGTGCGTGGAGGGGAAAGCCAGGCAGATTCTGAAAATCTCCCTGAGTTAAGGAAATGAAGTTTACAGTGTGAGGACACCAAGAGGCTAGTGTTTGCAGGACAGAGTAAATAGAGGAGAAAGCTATCCAGAGAGTGTCCCCTCCAGTAATCCACAGAGTACTGTTCAGCCTGTATCATGTGAAGAAACTATCTGAGGACAGGGAAAGAACCACCCAACATGATTAGGAAGAATCCTCCCCAGGGCTTACATAGAAGACTACTTGTGTCCACCAGCCAGAAAGGAAAAACTGCATAGAGCACTTAGAAGGAATTTGCCTCACAAGTGGGACAAAATTAGCTCTAAACACTGCCCTAGTCCCACCTATCCCACCTAACAAAGCATAAAGCAAGACCCAAAAAGGTCAAGCTGTTTCCAAGTAATATGCTGAACCCATACCAAAGTTCAAGAACATTTATAGAAACAAAAAGAAAGACATCCAGCAATCAACCAGCAAAAGCTGACAATGTCTGGTATACAATAATAAATTACCAGAAAGCAAAGAAGATATGATCCAAAATGAAGAGAAATACCCACTGAAATGTACACAAAAGTGACAAAGATGATAGAACTGGTAGACAAGAACATTAAAACAGTTCTTTTAACTGTATTCCATGTGTTCAAAAGAACAGAGAAAAATATGTACATCTTAAGTAGAGAGGGGGAAACTGTAGAATATAGCCCAAATCGAACTTCTAGAGATGAAAGCTTCAATGTCTCATGTGAAAAATACACTAAATGGATTTCATGACAGACTAAACAATGCAAAAGAAAAGACTAGTAAACCTGAAATTGAAGACATAGTATAGAAAGAAAAAAAACACAGAGGAAAAAAAGAGTTGCTGTACAAGATGGAGGGGAGAAACAAAAAAAATTAAAAAAAAAAAAACTGGCTAAAATTTTTCCAAATTTGATGGAAACATAGATAGATCCAAAAGGTCAGCTGAAACCCAAGCAAAAGACAAACAAAGAAAACTATACCAGTCATATCACAATCAAATTTCTTAAAATCAATGATAAAGAAAATCTTAAAAGGAGCCAGAAAAAAACAAATTACATTAAGAACAACAAAAATAAAAAAGACTTCTAGTCAAAACAATGGAAGTCAAAAGGCAGTGGACCAAGATCTCTAAAGAACTGAAAGAAAAATACTGTTGAGCTAAAATCCTATATCTAGTGAAAATATCTTTCCAAATAGAGGCCATCATGCATTTCACACCAAAAGCATGAGTGATTTTAAAAATAAATTGGACTTTAGGAAAATTAAAGACCCTTTTTTTTGCTTCAAAAAACACCTTTAAGAAAGTGAAAAGATAAGCCACAGACTGTGAGAAGATATCTGCAAATCATTTATATGGTTTAAAAAAACCTCGTATCCATATGTAAAGCAGCCTTAAAGCTCAAGATGACAAAAATAATACAAATTTTAAATGAGCAAAAGATTTAAACAGACATTTCACCACAAAAGATATATAAATGGACAATGTCCACAGTAAAAGATGCATAACATCATTAGTTACTAAGGAAATGCAAATTAGAATCCCAGTCACATCCACAAAAATGGCAACAATGCAAAAGACAGAAGACATGTGTTGGTGATGGTGTGGAGAGAACACTGCTGGTGGGAATGTAAAATGGATTGGCCATTTTTTAATACAGCAGGGCCATTTCTTAAAATGTCAGATAGAAATTTACATGTCCCAGCAAATTCCACTTCTAAGTATCTACTAAAGAAAAATAAAAATATTATGTCCATAGAAAGACTTATACATGACTATTCCTGGTAGAACTATTCATAATAGTCCAAATGTGGAAACAACCCAATGGCCATCAAACAGTAGATAAATAAAATAATTATACTAGAGTTAATATTGTATTGAAAAATTAAATGTATGACAACTGTAAAAAGGTAAACAGGGTAAAAATGGAAGTTCACTGCTGTAAAGTTTTTATACTATATGTGAAATGGTAAAATAAGACTTGAAAGTAGGTTCTGATAAGTAAAAATATACATTTTAGCTACAGCTAAAACAACACAACAAATTACAGCTAACAAATTCTGTGTTACAGGTGATGCTACCCATTGAGTTAAAACAAATCTGCCAATAAATAACAAAAAGTAAAGGAGCTTTTTATATGTGCTTTTTACTTGGCGTTTTAATTATCTGTATTTTGTTGACATAAAAACATGTCTTGTGTGAAGATGGCAGAGAATACATTGTGGTTGGTTTTGGTTCTGTGTTATGTTTTTAAGGAATAATTTAACCTTTATCCTCCCTAATCTTAGACAAAATCATACCACCTTCCTCTAGACTTCTACACTTTAGCCTTTCAGGTATATTAGCCAAACAAGATTATTTACTACAAAACTATTTGATAACCATAATTTGATGTGTTTTAAAATTCAGTATGCTGCAAAAAGAAGAGTCAATAATGCTTCCCTTGTGAGAAACTAAGAAGTATGAATAATGATTCTAGCACTCATATGGTTTTGTTATTACAAGGTTTATAAAGCTAAAGCTCCCAGAAGAGTCTACATGTTTTCAAATCCTAAACTGTAGTCAATCTGAACTTATTTAGATTGTACATCTTTATTCAGACTATTAAAATAATAAAATGTACATAGATATAATTGAAATATATCCACAGTACAAACTCAAAATTCAAAACTACATACAGTTTTCACTTCATTCCTTCTATATTCTCTTTTTTTCTCTCTCTCCTAAAATCCTTGGCATTGTCAAACCCTGAATGAATAAAATAATGTTTTCAAGTCAGGTGCCTTTTGGGAAATCATACTTAAATTAGCCCAGCAAAATGCTGTAGAAAAATGTTCCACAAGGAAAAACTTTTCAAACAAAGACAGAACCTCTATTTAGGTTATATAAAAACTAACCCAGAAAAAACAATATTCAGAGCAAAATACATCACTAAATGGCAATGAAGAAATTTTAAAATCAATCTGATAGTGTAACTGTTGAGATAAATTGGTAAATCACACTGAACAAAAAATAAAGGGGGGGGGGACCTCTGGGCACCATCATTCAAGAGAAGTAAGTCAAGTCTCAGTCTTCCCAATAGCAGGAATGGTTTTGGAGGGTTAAAAATGTAAACTGATGGAATTCTCTTTATTAATTTCATTTGCCCCCAACTTCCATTTAATAGTGGGAATTCTGTGATGCTTAACAATTAAGTTATCTTTAAAACCAGTAATTTAAAAATTAACTTCATTACATAAAAGGATATATTCAGGAAAATGAGCAACTTAGAAACTGATGAATAAGATAATCCTAATGTACTACTAAAAATTCATTTAAAAATAATGTACAAACAGTAAAGCACAGAATTTAACAGTGAGAAGGGATGTCAGAGATCATTTAGTTACCACTTCATGATAGGAAACTTATAAACTACATTCACTTATACCAGCACAGTTCTAAAGAACTTTCTGTGACAATAGTAACATATTCTAATCTGTACTGTCTAATAAGATCTAATGTGAGTATCACATGTAGCTGTTCAAATTTAGATTTATTAAAATTAAATAAATCTAAAATTCAGTCCCTTAATGGTACTAGCCACAATTTGAGTGTTCAATAGCCACATGTAGCTAGTGGCTACTGTGTTGCCCAGCACAAAGTCTGAGACTAACGCCTTTCACTATATAAGTTAAGGTCTACCATGTCTATAGTCTATAAACTACTGTTAGCTGTATTATATAAGTGACACACACTAAACTATTTTAATAGATGCCAATTAAATAAAGTATGACTCTTGTCTATAATTTTTCTATTTATTTCTTAAAAAAGAAAAAAGAAAGAAAATATAGGGATGGGCCCAGTGCTAGTAATCCTAGCACTTTGGGAGGCCAAGGTGGGAGGATCACCTCAGGCCAAGAGTTTGAGACCAGCCTGGGCAACACAGCAAGATTCCATCACTACAAAAATTTAAAGAGGCCGGGCGCGGTGGCTCACGCCTGTAATCCTAGCTCTCTGGGAGGCCGAGGCGGGCGGATTGCTCGAGGTCGGGAGTTCAAAACCAGCCTGAGCAAGAGCGAGACCCCGTCTCTACTATAAATAGAAAGAAACTAATTGGCCAACTAATATATATAGAAAAAATTAGCCGGGCATGGTGGCACATGCCTGTAGTCCCAGCTACTTGGGAGGCTGAGACAGAAGGATCGCTTGAGCCCAGGAGTCTGAGGTTGCTGTGAGCTAGGCTGACGCCACGGCACTCACTCTAGCCTAGGCAACAAAGTGAGACTCTGTCTCAAAAAAAAAAAAAAAAAAAAAAATTTAAAGACTTAGCCCTCTACTGTGTGGTGGCTCACACCTGTACTTCCAGCTACTCAGGAGGCTGAGGCAGGTAGATCACTTCATCCCAGGAGCCAGGAGTTTGAGGTGGTTGCAGAGCCAAAAAGTAAAAAAGAAAGAAATACAAAAAAATTGAAAATGCCTTTTGAATTGAAATTTTTTGAAATCAAAATTCTAAGGCTAACCTTTTTGGTGGTTCATTTGTTCGAAGATGGCTTGTTTTAAAGAGAAGTATCTGAGTTGCAATCAATCCCATTTCTAATTTCTTTTTTTTTCCCCCCTGAGACAGAGTCTCACTCTGTCACCCCAGGTAGAGTACAGTGGCATCATCATAGCTCACCACAACATGTAACTCCTGGGCTCAAGCAATCTTCCTGCCTTGGCCTCTCGAGTAGCTGGGCCCACAGGCATGCACCACCATGGCAGGCTAATTTTTCTATATTTTGTAAGCACGTGCTTACAGTTTTTATTTCAAACAATGGTACCCAAATTTATGTTCACGTGCTTACTAAAAATATTAATCTTCCACTGGTAACTAAGGAAAAGTCCATCATCATGTTGACATGATTCCATTAAACTAAGTATTCTTAATAAAGTAGATGTGCACAATCTTATACTCATAAGGGAAAAGACTGTGGGTACCAGCTGAAGAGGAGAAGTGGGCAGCTCATGGCCAGCCCTTATCACTGGGCTGTGACACTGAGCAAGCCCCTGGAATCCCCTGGGCCTTTGGTTGGCCCCAGCCCCCACCCCCCACCCACCCCCAGCTACAAAATAAAGTCATTAGCCTAGATTATTTGCTTTCTTTTCTTTTTTTTTGAGACAGAGTCTCACTCTGTTGCCCTGGCCAGAGTGCCGTGGCATTAGCCTAGCTCACCACAACCTGTAACTCCTGGGCTCAAGCAATCCTCCCGCCTCAGCCTCCCAAGTAGCTGGGACTACAGGCACGTGCCACCATGCCCAGCTAATTTTTTCTATATATTTTTAGTTGGCCAATTAATTTCTTTCTAATTTTAGTAGAGACAGGGTCTCGCTCTTGCTCAGGCTGGTTTCAAACTCCTGATCTTGAGCGATCCTCCCGCCTCAGCCTCCCAGAGTGCTAGGATTACAGGCGTGAGCCACTGCGCCCAGCCAATTATTTACTTTCTTATTTTCAATTGTCAGTTCCTGACACTAAATGTTTGAGAATTGCTATTGCTGACACGTTAGCTAAAACTCCTTCTAGAAGTACCTTACGATTTTCAGTTAAGAATTCTGGGGGAATTCACATGAAGTAAATAAAAATAATTATTTTAACTTTTTAGGTACTATTTGAAATTTCTTTTAAATACAGAACTATATGAACTAAGGAATGTAAGTCCTTCCTAATGCATCCCCACTCTGTGGTAGGTAGAATTCTAACATGGCACCCGAGAGTCTTGGCTTCTGGTGCAAAACACCAAGCGTATTCCCTTCTGCTTGAGTGTAG
Source organism: Microcebus murinus (assembly GCF_040939455.1). Lineage (NCBI taxonomy): Eukaryota > Metazoa > Chordata > Mammalia > Primates > Cheirogaleidae > Microcebus > Microcebus murinus. The sequence continues at coordinate 9,756,444 of NC_134108.1, forward strand.
GCAGGACTTGTGAATATGTTGGGATATTACATCTGTGAATAAGTTACATAATAAGGCAAAGGTTGAGGGGGCTTTGCAGATGTAATTAAGGTCCCTAATCAGTTGACTTTGAGTTAATCAAAAGGGAAATTATAATGGGCAGGCCTGATTTAATCATGAGAGCTCTTTAAAGAGGATCAGAGAGACAGACTCTCTCTGGCTGGCCTTGAGGAGGCAAGCGGCTGGGAGCTCTACATCTGCAAGAAAATGAATCATGCCAACAATCACATGAGCTTGGGAGAGGACTCAAGCCTCACCTGGACCACAGCCCCAGATGACACCCTGATAACAGCCTTAGAAGATCCTGAGCAGAGGACTCAGCTATGCCTGCCCAGATTCCTGAGCCATGAAAACTATGAAATGATAGATGGATGTTGTTTTAAGCCTCCAAATTAGTGGTAATCTGTTACATAGCAATAGAAAACTTAACTCATTCCCAAGCTCATCTACCGTTTACTGTCTGATATATTTGGTTCAGATATTTTCTCTGAATATACACACATAGCTTTCTCAACAACTCTACATTATATTATGCTACATGTTATTATGCTCATTTTAAAGATAAAGAACTTGAGGCTAAATAATATGGAAATAAATTAAATCCTACAATAGGAAGACACTACGCTAAACTCTTTGCCTAGTTAGCTCATGTAATCTATCCTTCAATAATGACAGGAGGCTCAGGAATATATGAACTCAAGTCTGTTAGAATCCAAAGCCCCACAATAGACCTCCAATAATCTTTCAGTTCTTATTCCCTCATAATTACTCTTAATTATAAAGAATTTTCCAAAATTTTCATGAACAGTGAATTTCAAGATGGATGAGGAGGATGGATGTCAGTTTGCTGCTGCAAACTGACATTTGCATGCATGACTGGCATCAGCACTCTACTGGCTAAGGAGGCAGCAGCAGAGAGAAAAATCAGGACCCAAAGAAGATTGGAGATCTTCCCTTTGACACGAAGTATAAACTGGAACGAAATTGTGTTTTTCCACTAGAGATCCAGGATGGGAAAAGCCAGCCTGAGAAAGAACCAGAACCAGCATATGATGAGCACACTCTCCAGCCACAAACATCAGCTACTGTCATCCAGAAGGCATGAGGATCCTAAACGTCCCATCATAGCAGTGAGCGCAAAGAGGCAGTAAGAGAGAGAGACCTCACTGCAGGAGGAATGTTGGACACTGAAGAATTTTTTACCATTAGCTACATAAAGTTGTTCTATAACTTAAAAGGATATCTTTTCAGTGTTGTTTACTAATCACAAAAATTTGGCAGTATTAATGAAATAGGACTAAAATAGTTTAGAACAAGTTGTTTTTAATATTCCAAAATTTAAAACATCATGGCAGACTCAACTGATTAATCTTGACTAAATAACAGAAGAGATTGAAATGCTAACCTTTATTAAAAAGACAAAAATCAAGAAGATAATTTTAGAAAAAGAATTTTTTGATCTAGAAATTCAAAGCTTTTCTTTTAATGATTAAATATAAAATTCTAAATTCTACAGTTCACTAATTGGTACTGAAACGGTAAACACTAATTTTCTTTACAAGTCTGAATTGCTTTAACCTAGAATTGGTTGGTCTGACACCAGTCAATGTAAAAAGTCATTAAATAAAAAATAAACAAGGCATAAGAAAACAAATTGAAATTATTGGGCTTTCTAAGTTACTAGATAATATCTTTTCTTTAGAAAATCAGGATATAATACTGAAGTATGATTTTAAACTTCTATTTTAATATATGTTTCAGAGTCTACATCCCCTGGCCATATAAAACTCAAATACATTAAGTCAAACATCTGTAGTTATACATTAATATTTATAAACTAGTACCATTAGAATAAGGCTGAATGTGGTTAATCAACTTGGCTTTTGGGTAACTACAGGTACTATGTGTAAAGCAAGGGTTGTATTATTATGAAGCTCTAAATTTTGTCCTGACATCTCTTTTCAATAAATGCAAAACATTCTGGCTCACCATTCTGACCACATGAGTTCAGCAGCTGAAATAGCTCTGCTGTGTGTTCTGAATCCACACTATACTCCTCTCCAGCTGGTTCCCTTAAAACATACACCAGCACTCAAAGGGAGAACCAACACCGTGGGAAAGGTAACAACCACCGCCTACCACTAGGCTGAAAAAGGATACAATTTCAGCCTGAAGACTGATTCTGAATAGAGATTTGCATTCATATGGAGTATATTCTGGATAATTTTGTTGATATACACAAAAACGCAAATAAATACACTGAGATATGAGGAAAAGGGTACGTTTTTACTCATGTCCATTCTTGCTATAATTTATAAGCCATACTACTTAAGTTTATCTAAGTCACATTGGAACCTGGAACACTTTTTCCAGAAATATACTAAATTAAAGTTGAATCCTCAGCCTATGAAAAATTTCAACGAATAAGCAGAACCAATCTTACCAGAAGAGAACTACCCTTTCTAACAGTGTCACTGTGGGACAAAAGTCACCCAGCTGCACACTGAATTCCTCCCTTGAGCCCATCCCCCCATCTGTCCACGGTCCACTCATAAGAATACAGCAGCTCTCAGGGGATCCTTCCCTCCGAGCAGCCAGCACAGAACCTCAGGCCAGAGTAACCATTCACAAAAGGACCCACCACGTACTGCGGCATCGTACATGCAAGGTCTTAAGTAATCCTGACAGTAACCCTGCGAGAAAGGAACTTTTCCTCCCAATTTCCACAAAACAAACAGGTGAAATGAAAAGTCAAATAAATCTGCTCAGGTCACAGAGCTATTTCTGGTGGTGCCAGGACTCAAACCCAGACACAGCTGACCCCAGCAGACTACATTCTTATCACCACTGGAGGTGAAAAGAATGCTGAGATTCAAGGTAGTCCTCCCAGATTCACACAGGATATTTCTAAAGACTAGTATCAAAACCAAAGAGCAAAAGCTAAACACAGTGGGAGTGAGATGGGTTCTACCACCAGAGAGAATAATGATAGACAGGATGAGAATGATGATGAAGAAAAATAAATGTTTAATTTACATTTTGCCTTCTAAAATATAATCGTCAATGAGGATTACTTTCTTGCTAAGGGGCAATGAGTAGTCAATTAAGACAAAAGATTTCCTACATTCATCTTACCCAAATGTTTCACATCTTTACATTTTTCAGACACAGATTTCTCTTTACTAATACTGTTACCCTCAATTTCCCATTTCTCCTCATTTTTGTAAAATAATGGTAAAATAAACAAAATATTCAAATATTTGTATCGACTTACAATAGTCAATAATAAAATTTAAATAGTGGCTACCGAGCAGCATTACCAAACAATGGTTTCAAATAATCATTTCCCAGGTGATATACAGCAGTCCAGATCAGGTGCTCATGGGTGTCCAGGACGGCACTGGCTATGAGAAAGGTAAGAGCACCCCACAGGACCAGCTACAGGTGCACCACGGCACACCAGCCTCCCCACAGGCAGAGATTGGGAGAAAGTGACTGGGAAAGGTCACTGGTAACATAGGAAGAAAAAAGGATAGTCCCTTCCTGGAACACAAGGAACAAGAAATAAATTTAGTACCACCTACACAAATCTGCACTTTGCATACACTGACTGCAAAAACTTACTTAGCTGAAAGAAAGATAAAATTTGAAACCAAGCTCCCTATTGGACAAATCAAACTTCCTTGTGAATCTTATCTCCACTTTCAACATAGACAGAACCCCAAAAAAGGAAGTTCATACAGTATCTATGTTTCAAATACCATTATAAGTCTATGTTATAAAAAAAGAATACTTTCAAATCACTGATCAATTCAAACAATTTTAATGCATTCAGGAAAGTCTAAAACTTAAATTTTCATTATGACAATAATGACAAATATGACAGGATTTAACCTATAACAGATCAAATATTTTTACTTCAAATGGAATATATATATTACTATATTTTTAAAGCATTGAAGCAAATACCAATGCACAATTATAGACACATCCTCTCCTTTTCTTACTCATCATTCACAGAGCAGTGAAAATCAGTCAAAAGAGGGAAGCATCAGGAGGAAAAAAAAACCCATTTCCAAATTAATCATTAACCTGATGGATGACAGCTAATTTATCTTCATGACTTTTTCATATGTATTTAATGATATTTCCTATGGTGATTTGTGTCTTAATACTGCCAAATATTCTTATCTAAAAAGAATGTGTGTGGGTATGTGTATGTGTGTGAACATTTGCATGTGTGTATAAAATTAATTTGTACCAAGTAACACATATCTATCTCTCTATCTAACACATATCTATCAAACATAAGGTAGATTTTGAAAGAGTAAGAATACCATGTCCCTTTCAAAATCACCCAAAAGACCGGGTTTATATACTTCTGATGTTTTCTAATCAAGTCAATTAAAAAGACAATGTTATCAACATTAGCAACATGCTAAGAAAGAGAAAAAGGAAAGTTACTAAAAGATCCAGAAAAAGAAGCTATTAAAAGTTATCTATGTTTGTGTTGTAGTAACTTTTCCTCCAAACTAAAACCCTGAGTTCTAAGCATTTACACGTCCAGAATAAGAAAATAAACACAATTTTAAAGTATGCCTTCTTAAATCTTTGTATACTGAGAACGGCAATATACCATTAAAGTATTATCTGCCTACTCTAAAATCTTAATGTAAATTTCAAGTTAAGCAAGACATGGTTAATTAACAATTTATTTGGCTATGGGACTGTCTTGTTGAATGATAAAAGAGCAGTACATGCAGATGAAGACTATCTCCATTTACAGGAAAGAGAACAGATAGTACATCCTAAATATCTTAGAGATACTATGAGAAGTTGTGGTCCCCGAACTAAGGCCCACTCAGAGATCTCATCTGGTTCTGCTGGTACTTCATCAACAGAACATAAAACAAAAGCAAAGCATGTAAATATACAAAGAATATATCCTAGTAATTAAAACAAGTATAGACTGCCTACATCTTAAACACAAAATTTTTAAAGTCTAATCTGAAAATTCTCAGAACTTAGCAAAGATTAATGAATTTTTTTCATTATCTGTAATAAATTACAAATGTGCATTTATATATGACTTTTGGACAATCAAGCTAACAACAGGGATTTTTATTGTCCCCCCTCAAATAATTTGTAAAGTACAATTATACATTGGATTCTAAAATTTCAAAATTGAATTTTATATAAAAGAGCTAGAAAAGAGGCTACTAAAAGTTATCCATATTTGTATTATAATAACTTTTTCCCTAAATTGAAACCACTAAGTTTTTATTTTAAATTTAACATAAGTTTACTCTATGCCTTCTATAATTACTAATACACATTTGTGAACTGAAGTGCAGATTTAGTTTATTCCATTAACCCCTGCTAAATTGGGCAGCGCAGTCTGGGAATAATCAACAGTAATTTTTCTTAAATGACACCCACTCTCCACACTGTGAAGATAACGTGGAGGGAGACTGAGCAAGAAAGATAGCTGCTTCAAAACAGGTGCATCTGCAGGAAGAGAGCTGGCTCTGTGAAGGTGGCAAACCCCGAGCAAGCCTAGATAAAACTTAGGGGAAAAAAAAACACAAAACTGTGCAAACACATTCCAGACAATAATCGACAGAGTAATGGCAGGGAAAAGCATTGCAGAATTATGTTATTACTTTGAACCTTTAAAAAAAACACACTTTAAAAATTAGAAACTCTTGATCCCAGATGCTCAATGCAAAAGAAAAGGCAGAAGAAATAACCAAATTTCAAACTGCTGATAACCAATGTTTACCACATTGAATATACATATTTGTATATTCAATGAAAAAATAACTGTTATAAAATATTCATTTGAAAAGTAATTAAGTCTTGTAGTTGAAAAGCTAACCTTTCACAACACAAAAATCATCATGCGGCATTGAGATTAACACATTGTTATGTCCTCTGGTGCTTATTACAATTTAGCACCTCATCTACTTGGACTGTTTATATATTTACTACAAGCTAAAATAGAAAAGATCCAAAGGATGATTCTCCCCAAATATCCAAAACAACACCTTCACAAAGCACATATATAAGACCTATATACAACCTTAGTAAATCTTCCCAAAATATTTGTGAAAAATAAACTTTTCAAACAAGAGAATCCACACTTAAAACTAATGTTAAGCTGTCAAAAAAGGCATGATGATTTAAAAATGAATATTCTTTTTTTGTAAAATGAATAATTCCAAACTTTGTTTTTATACACACAGACACACATACTATGGCCTGAGTATACACACAAATTATGCTATCATAAAAGAATTTAAAACCACAAATCTCTCAAATAATCCTATCCTAATTTTCTCTACAGAGAATATCAAATTAGCCTGTCTCTAGTCTCAGTATACAAGCCGGAAGAGATTTTTTTTTTGGTCAGGAAAAGAAATTAGCAGAATTTGAGTCTTCCAAGCCAAAAACAGACTATTAGCTTCCATTTGGCTAATAGTTCAATAAGCAGAGTGGTCTCTAAAGTGTCACCAAGAGATAACAATAAATTCTCAAAATGAGACTTCGCACCTGCTTTGCTAATGTTGAAGGGGATAGAAAAAAGCTGATTCAGCATATGTGGTATACCCATTCAAGTCACATACTACTGATGTCACCAAGAGCTGTGACAGCTCACAGTCTTGACAAGCCAAAGGTCACAAGATGAGTTAACAAGGAATGCAACTGAGTCTGTGACAGTGGCAGGCTTTGGGGAAGGCTGGGGTCAATACTTCCACAACTGCAAGGCAAGGAACAAAATCCTTGTGACTGCTTGCAAGAGTGACAGATTCCAAAACTGAAACAAAAGTGTGGTGTAGAAGAATCTAGTTCAAGTGCTACTGATGAGCTTCTTTCCATAATCGGCAAATACATATTCACACTAAAAAAGGGAAGAGAAAACTTTTCAGGATCCATTCATAGCTCACATTAGAGATTACTACATGTCATCCCTGTAGGACTGCTACCTCATAAGCACATTAAAAATTTCTGTTTTGTAAGATAAACATTATACAATTTCTGTAAACAAGAAGAATTTCTAATCAATATACTGAGAGGAAAAGTTTATTTTATTTTAAGGAGATATTTGTTTATAAAACAAACCAACAAACTCTTCCACAGTATTGATTTCTTTTAAAGTAGCATTTGATTATTTTAGTAAATACTATTCAGAATTTTATAAATGTCTAAGTATCTTTTTGAACACAAAAGACCAATACAACAAAAAAAGACAACTAAAACAGTGCAATGCTTAATTATATAGTCTATTTAGGTTTAATATTTTCTTAAACAGGCTTATGCCATATGGATGTTGTGCAATCATTTAACACAGTGCCACACTAGAAAACAATTTTTTTCCTTGGGACCACAGTGTTTTATTATGAAAATGGAATAAAAACTTCAAAAACAAAATGATCTTTTTTGAGGTTAGACATGTATGTATAAAATTATTCTATAACATAAATCAGTCCACCTTTCTATTAAAATAGAGTCCATGGTGCAGTGGAGATGACCTATAAGAAATCAGAATTGGCAGGCTGCTCCCCACCCCAACATGATGATGTTTCTTACTCCATTTTTGAATACACAAAATATGAATTTTCTTTTAGAAAATATATCCCTCAGTAAACAAATTTCAATCATAAATGAGATCAGACAAGTGCCGTTCCCAGGTCTGTGTCCCATTTCTACTTCAAGAAACGATCAGCACATCCTTCCTCTGTACCAATTTCACATTCAATAGGAGATAAGAGCCACACATACAACAATCTTGCCCTAATGGCCTCATCTTGAACTATTCCCAGCAGCACTACCAGCCACTAAGAGGTCACTGGAGTGGAGACAGGGACCAAGATCGGGCAAAGGGCCAGGCACACACGTTCACTGAACAATCCCAGCAACGCTACCGTGGCGTGATCCAGAAAAGGACAAGGACACTCGGGGACTCCACATGTGCAGGGAGCCAGCTTGCAGGGGCTGCATGCAGGACCTGCGGCTGTGCTCAGGGCGTCACCACAGCACCATGTGGGACAAAGTTCCCCACCTCACTAACAGCTTTACTGTTTTGTTTTTTTTTCATGTTACTCTCGAAAATAACACACCCTCAAGTTGTGTAGAGTAAAACCACATTTTTCAAAATGTGGCTTGAAAAATTTGCACAAAGGCCTGATAACTAACAGAGAAAGCTGTTTCAGTACTTGTTTTCTATTAAAGAGCCACACTATACCAGACACTCGGCCACAGAGTGTGCACATTATTAATGTTTAAGTACACTGGGTTGTAACTTTCTTTCTTTCTTTCTTTTTTTGCCTCTTAGTCACTACTTATCAATTTAATACTATGTTAACAGTAGTACAGTAGTTTTGTAAAAAGGGGGGGATATCTCAGAGTTCTTTGGATTTAATAATGTATAGGCACTAGAGGTTTCTGGGTTTTTTAAATTTCAGGATATTACAGGGTACAAATGTTGTGGTTACATGTATTGCTTTTGCACCGCTTGAGTCAAAGTTCTAGGTGTGCCAGTTAGGTATGATTTCACCCATCCCTGAGCTGTAACTTTCTTACTGGAGTAAGCAGTACATGTCTCTGCAAAAGCTGAGGGGGTTGAGGTTTAAAGTTTGGAATTTCTTTCTTTTGTTTTCTAGGAGGGTAACTTCTTTTCTTTTCTATGAAAACACACACATCTTCAAATTTAGAATCACTGTTCTGTTTTATGATTTTTTTCTTTCTTTAGAAATTAGAAAGGTAGGTCAATTGCAATTTTTTTTTTAAATGGCACCCTTAACTAGACAAGAAAATACAGTGAGCTCTATTCTGTAGATCTTCTGGCACTGTATTTCATAAAACATTCAGGGAATAATTCTGCTTCTTTACTCAATCATCTCTCTAAATTCATGCCTTAAAAAATATAGGAAAGTGCTGTGTGCCTGTACTTCTAAAACCCTGTGAGTTTCCTGACTCCAAATCCTATGCTAGAGTTTAGCAGTTGTTTCATTTCTTTCCAGAGAATAGTTTGGGGTTCTCCCTGACTTGACAACTGCCCTTTAACTACATAAAAATGAAATGTAAAGACCAGTAGTGAAATTGTTCCTTAAATTTTTAAGTCTTTAGCAAATAGATGCACCATGAAAACTGACTCCAAGGCATGCACATCCAAACCCATCCAAACTAAACAAATCTGTTCACACACAAAAATATTACTTTTAAGGGCAATACTTTGTCAAAAGTAAAGTTATACACATTATTTCTTGCTGGTTGAACTAAAATAAATACCAAATGAAATATGTACTTTTATTTTACTGTATATTAGGATAAATTATTTTAAGAACAGTAATTCCATTAGATCAACGCCGAGGGGAATGCACTAAGCGACATCTGCAGCACAAACAGATGCCCCATCACACGCGTACACACACAGCCCAATTTCCCCGTCAAAATCCAGAAATTTCTGTTTTGTTTTTAAGCAAAGAAATTTAAGGATTGTAAAGGCAAACTGCTTTTTAAAAAATCACAGCAGTAGTTTAGAATGAACATAATGTTCTAGGTTAAATCAAGACGTTAGCGACCTTCAGACAATTCTGAACAAAAACGTCACCAGGAAACCACATAGCCACAGAGCAGACCAGAGAAGAGGCGTGGTGTGCAGACCTCCCACCTGCCATGGTGGCCCGAAGCAGGGCAGGCAGGGAGGGCGCAGAAGTTGTATTTATATACCGGCAGAGGTGGGAAAGGATCTGCATTTTAGGAACTGATCATATGTTTATGAAGAAGGAGTCTGACTCAAACGATGCAGTCACATGGATACAACTCTACCACTGTTATACTTTCTAAAGATTTCTCATAAAATTGTAAGTAAACTGCTAACATTTTATTGAAAATATTTTAACATGAAGACTAAATCCATCCTTTTAAGAGATTTTAAGAACAAAACCCTACACACAATAACAACAAACTCAAAGTAAACAAGGCCTTTCCAACAGAATGAAGTAGTTGGCCCACCATATCCTATAGGTTCCACATCTGCAAATTCAACCAAAACCAAATGGGAAATATTTGGAAAAAATAAAAAACACAAACTTTAAAATAATACAGTATAACAACAATGCTATTTTCATAGCATTCACCTTGTATTAGGTATTATAGGTAACCTAGAGATGATTTAATATATGCAGGAGGATGGCAGGTTATACACAACTATGTCCCCATTTTATATAACAGACTTGAGCATCTGTGGATTTTGTTATCCACAGGGGTTCTAGAATCAATTCCCTGAGGATACCAAAGACTGTAATGGTCATTTTCTCACTTTTTGCCCTTTACATACATAGGCTACAAAGCAGAATGACATTCTAGCCAACCATTAAGAAAGAACACAAGCCAAATATGCTTACTAATAAGAGGAAAACATTCCATTTTGCATTACATCTTTTCTAGGCAAGTCACAGTCACAGACTCATTTAATAACCTTCCCATAATCTTATTAACAAAAGTATGATCATTAAACAGTCTTTGGGGTTTTGTGTTTAGGTTGAGGCATATATAAGTAGTTAATAATTTTACTTAACTGAAAATCCTAGATAACGACCAGTCTGGAAGAAAAGGAAGGGGGGCTTCTTTATTTTTCCTTACCCTTAAAAGTACTTTGTTTCATTAGTGAACTAACTCCCTATCATTCCTGGCCTCATCATCTTTTTTCCTTTGCTTCATTAACCGGACTACAATCACTCCTTGGTTTTAATAGAGCTTTAAAGAGAAAAAAAAAAAAAAAAAAGCAGAAATTACCCAGCTTACTGACTTTACCAAAAAAGGAAGGAAAAGACTACTATTTCACAAAAGAGGAAAGAGAAATCCAGACTGTAATTAAAAATGATGATTATTCAAAAGAAATACTTAAGACATTTGGAGAACATTTAAATATCCTTCAACAACATGGGTAAATGTATACTGCAAAAAAATGTATTTACTAAAAAGTGCTTCACAGTCTCAGGGACTCTGTACTTCTTCAAAGTAGGAATGTATCCATCATAATAGCGCACTACAAAGGCTCAAGAATTGCTTAGCAAAATGAATTCATAAATTCCCCTTCTCCCGTCATAAATAAAATGAATTAGGTTTATAGATTGCATGAGTAAGAACAACTAGCAATAATAACCCATCCATCTACTTTGGAGGCTGAAGTGTACAGTATGCCACAGAATCAAACAAATACTCAGAAATTAGTATTACTCATTCCTAGTGTTTTTCCTTGTCTCTAAAGAGGGGGAGGCGGAAGAGTTAAACATTTTAAAAATGAAAAAGATGTTCCCAGGTGTGAGATAGTGACTAAGAGAAAAACAAGTCAGTCTTTAACCTTTTGATACCCAGGAAACAGAGCCAGAGCACAGCGACTGCACTGTGAATGGTAAACTATAGTGTGCGGTGAGATGAATGTAGACAACAAGCCACACTTGAGTTTTGAAGGTGGGTGACAACTGAATCAGAAATCCTGGAACACATCGTTCAAACTACCCAACTACATTATTTTGAATGTCAAATATAGTTCTTATGAAAATTCTAAACATGCACGGCCCTAAAAAAGTGAATGAAGTGATCTCCAGTGTAATAGAAGAGGGAAGGCAGCACCACATACAAATTCCTCCACAGAATACGGAACTCCAGCTGTTCTGGGGACTTGGGTGGGGCAGCAAGAGGGAGTCAACACCTGGGTCTCACTGGCATCATCTTCTCCATCAGCAGAACCCCTTCTTGTCTGGCAAATGAGGATATCATCCCCCAAAAGTCAGAGTCATGAAAATCCTTTTGCTGACCTGAAATTACCACCTATTCCTACATTCTAAATAGGAAATTATCTGAGGCTCATAGGAGAAAAGACCTCTTCATGCCCTTTGCAATTAAACAGAAAGAAACATATCTTAAATATCAATAGAGACTAGCAGTGCACAATTCAAAGGACATCATTTACAAAACCACAGGCTCCAAATCAACCCTAACCTATTTCTGAGGCGGCACCTAAGTTATGAGAAAGATGCCAAGAGTCAGGCAGTAAGGGCGCTCACACTCCACAGCCCAGCTTCTTAACTGCACAGAGGTGCAGGTGGCCGAACCCTGAGACTCCACTTGGCTCATCTGCTCCCTCTAGGTCTCACCACTGCCTGACCCTGGTACCGGTGTGCATGTGGAAGGGAGATGGGGACACCCAGAAGAGATCCTTAAGGTATTCACCTCTATAATAACTGTTTCCAATAAATACAGATAACCGAAGCTCAGATAAATAGGAAAGGAGAAAGACATGTAAGCTCTGTGGCTTTTCAACTTGTAAAACAGTACTCAAGTACACTTGTCCACTTGTGCACTTGTTCACTGAGTGTGCAATTATTCTTACTCTTAGAATCTTGGTTTCTGGCCTATATGGCAAACCCTGAAACAGATATACTCTATATCTAAAATATTACACATTTGTTCCTTCAGTCTCCTGTACCCTTGTGTAAATGAGGTAAATTTAAATGCTAATTCAGAATGCACTGCAAATCAACTACTTATATGTCAAGAACTTGAAAGCCTTAATGTAAACATATTGTTATTTTCACCAAAATCCAGTTTGTAATAAGATCTTGACTATATAAGATCCACAATCTGGAACTGCACTAATATGGTAGCCACTAGCCATATGTAGCTATTTAAATTTAAAATTCAATTGTTCTCACTAGCCATTTTTCAAGTACTATAAAACACATGGCAAGGGGCTAACATATTGACCAGCAAAGACAGGGAATATTTCATTATTGCAGAAAGTTCTACAGGACAGTGCTGATCTAAGATATCCAAAAGTCCCTGTAGCATACTTTCTACTAAGAATGCTATAAACAGGGCAATATTCATTAATCAAAATTCATTTATGAATTTTTTCCTTTTAGGGGGAGATGCAAAATACACATAATGGAAATCTCATTACGATTTCAGCAGAGTAAGAACCTGCCTATCCCTCACCCCAAACTGAAGCCAAAACTGCTGGCAAATTAGGGAAGCTTCAGCAGTCACCAACAGTGCAGGGCCCACTGAATGACGACGGAAAGAATCACCAACCCTAGGGACCATCGCCAGAAGATTGTTTCCTATCTGCTACTCCACGAACCCGCACTGGTCTGAAGCAATTCTGTTTCCAATCTATAAAACGTAGCATCACATTTTAATTTGTAAGCGCTCTATCTCCCAGATGCCTGTCTCCAGAACTCACTCAAGCCCTGGCTTCTCGGAGAAGGGGCAGGGGTGAGAAGGAGGTGGATGGCTTATCACAAGTCCAAGCAGAAATTGTACACCAAGCCTCCATGAATACATGAAAGGACTTGGGATGCACTCAAAATAGAATGTCTTTTCTGAGTGGCCACTTGCCTCCCCACGCCCCACCAGAGACAGTGGCTGGCGAAGTACTATAAGACCCCAGTGTACATCCTCCCCAAGGTTTAGATCCGTAGAAAGACTAGGCGAGTTTTAGCTGACCTAATATCCAGTATCCCTTAGTCCTGGGCAGCTATCAGGGCCACTGGTGACGAAAAGTACAGAGTGAGGCACTCGTTAGATGCACAGATGAACGCCAGGACATAGGGAAGAAGCAGACGAAGCGCTGCTCCACCAGCCATCCTAACGGGACAGACTGTGAACTTCTGGGACCAACAGTCCTCCTCCCTGAACTTGTAGGCCTCTCAGATGAGACTGCTTCATTCCAAAGACCCCAAGACAGAGGGTGGGGGGCAGTATCTTCTGCCTTGGCCCTATGACTAGCAGGTTCTGTTTTTAGGGCCCATCTAGGGATGGGCACAGGTTCTCTTCCTGCATCCTGATGATTATCCTGGCTATTCCTGCTGGATACAGGGGAGGAGCTGGGGCACATCACTCAATGCCCAATATGAACCAGCTTATTAAAGTAGACTTTCTTCTCTCACAAAGAAAACTTGATAAAGACAAAATTATCGCAATGGCAAATTATGTATCACTTTCAATTATTATAGAGTCTTTGTTTATATTCTTTGATTGCAAAAGTCATGTATAATCCACAATGAATAATTTTGAAAAATTGCACTAACACATATAAAGAATAGGATTGCAGTCCTAATTGTTCTGGATTCCCATTCAGCCTCTGACAATATCTCTTAGGACAGTGTTGTTGGCTAATATATAGTGTATGGCCTAGAACACACAGCAGCTCTGCATTTATTATACCTGAATGCATGGCAATAACCAGAATGTTAGAAAGTTCTAGATGTAGGCTATTTAACTTTTTATATTAAGAGCCATTATAAGATATAAGCTTACAGATGATACAAAGCTAAAAATATACAAAAGCTAAGAATACTAAATACAATGGATGCCAGATTCAGAATCCAAAAACATGTCAGCAAGCTTGAACAACGGCCCAAACAAGTCAGACAACATTCAGTTAAGGGTAAATGTAAAAACTGTACTGAAGTTCAAGTACAGGTTGGATGAGATGGATGCCTTAAAAGCAGTTCCCATCAGAATGGCAAGAGTGGGCCACAGCTGTATATAACCTAGCAGACCCAGATGACTTTAATAAATAGCATCACAGTGGTCCAGAACAAAGGGGTAGCAGGCTGGCTCTACACCACCCATAACTTTGGAGTCTTCAGTTTGGTTGTGGATATCATAATCCGAGTGCTTATACAAAAATGAAGTTCAGTAAAGAATTAAGAACAGTGTGATAGGGGGACTTGAAACCACATAATGGGGAAATTAAAGGAACTAGTTAGCCTAGTAAAAACCCAAGTAAGTGAAAACTATATTCAAATATATGAACAGCCATCATTTAAAAGAGAAATTTCAATTTATCTTGTGTGACAGAAGTAGAAACCAGATGACGCCCCAACAAAATTGTCAAGTTAATATAAAGAAGAATTTTCTAAACAGTTTAATTTACCTTAAGTAAAATACTTTATGAAGTAGTAAATTCCATATTACAAAGCATTCAAAATGATATTTTAGAAGCAATTTATGTATCAGGAAGATAGGAACCTATATGTAATACATAAACAGTTTAGATCCACTATTATTCTAATGACAAAATAATCACAAATCAAAAAAAAATCTTACATATAAGTAAATGGTCTTAGCCCATACAGATTTAATAAGTGACAGAATATTACTTCTAAAGTTACATCAACTAAAACCTTTTCTAAATGTCCCACAGTTCTCCACAACCATAAACTGTCTTTCCTTTAATATCTCACATGAGGAAAGGGGCTAAATAAGAAATTGAAATAAAAGAAACATTCTAATATAAAGTTACTGCTGCAATTCATGGTAAAAGACTAATCAATCCACATTATCCTATAAATAGTAACAAAAAAAAACGCACTTAATTTTAAATATTTTTAAAGCTTAGTTCCTTATAACTTTGTCTCCTTTGAAATCATGCAAGATCAAGCAGATAATGGGTTAAGTCCAAAAAATAAAGGCGCAACAGAGCAAATCTGACTGCATGTTTGAAAAAGCCTATAAAATGTTACAAGCAAAACAGGAAAGCCTGTGTTAATAATGCATAAACCAAAAGAGAAAAAAAGCTACCCATTTAATGGAATAATGCTTTTATCCTTGCAGTTAAAATGAAATAAACCATGACTATTAATCTAGTAAGACCATGTAAAAATGTAATTTTTAAACATTTACTAAAAGGGGATAGTTCAGTAACCACTCTAAAAATCAAGGCCTTGTGTACAGCAGCGTTTAAACGCTAAATACCAATCTCCTGTCTGCGGAGGCCATTACCCACCCTGTCACCATAGCAACGCTAACAGTATGCCTGACTTCAAAGACAAAGATGTAATTTCAGACTTCCAGCAGCCAGAGGGAGTGGTAAGAATATTCTACCCAGGCGGTGTCAGCTGATGATAAATTATAAAAATATCCAGGAAGGTTATGAGGCAGAATGTACCACATATTCTCATATTCCTGGGGGAAGATTTACATTAGTCAAACACACTAGGAGACAGCAATAGTAAAACAAAAAGTAAACAAGAAAGAATCTCAATGGACTCTGATCTTTTTTTTCTTTTGTAAAATTACAGAGTACAGAGTTCTACCTTCCTTTTCTCTCACTCCCAAGAGAAAATAAAAATAGTTTCTACCATCTCCTTTCCCATTCAAATTAAGAGTGACTGAAGATCTGCATGAATGTTCCAAGGGACTTGAAAACCACCTCTATAACTGCTACTTCCATATTTGCCAAACTCCGGCATTTGTCAAAAACCGTTTTAAGTACCAGTAGCCGGCTAAGAGAGCAAAATCCATTCGTGCGCTTAAAAGTTGCAGGAAAGTGGCCATCCCAGCTCTTGGAGCTTTTCTTTCCAGCCACCCAACCTAATCCTAACATACTAAAAATATTTTTTAAACCCATTGAAGGGAAAACACTGAAAAACAATTTGCTAACTTACAAGTTTTTCTTGTCTTTAAAGCTGACACAGACAGGGTTGTTTCACAATTATGCAGTTGAGAAGATTTTAAAAGCACTAGCCCTGTGGTTCATGCCACAAAATCCTGAGCAAGTAATTTTCCCAGAGGTAATGAAATACAAAAGAATGAAGTTGAAGTTAAAGTCTTTTTAAAGAGTCTCTACT
This sequence comes from Microcebus murinus, assembly GCF_040939455.1. Lineage (NCBI taxonomy): Eukaryota > Metazoa > Chordata > Mammalia > Primates > Cheirogaleidae > Microcebus > Microcebus murinus. The sequence continues at coordinate 9,773,129 of NC_134108.1, forward strand.
AGGCAGAATTACCAAACTGCTAGTGTTTCCTCTTACTCTAAGTTATAAATGATTAGACTGGCCAACAAATACACAGAGGTAGTTTTACTATGTTATTGTTTTATAAGAATAAATAAATACTAAATTCTCTTTCTGCTGAATTCTCTTGTATGGTTTTGGGTTATAAAAAGGCTAGTTCCCTTACAATAACAGGAACATAGTACAGCTGCCCGGACCCTCCCCCCCCTACACTCCCCAAGGCTGACAAATGGCCTGCAGGCTAACACAAGAGAGAGTTGCGGATCCAAATCTGGGCTGATGTCAAGATCTTTACCCCCAACTGGTTCCCTACCCACCCATACCTACCTACTGTCAGTAACCAAAATATACCTGTCTGAGCTTCCTCTCATTATTTGTCCTGGGAGCCAGAGCTGGGGGGAGATTAAGCCAGCTTTAGGGTCCCTCCCTACTGACACTCAAGGAGCTGGGTGGATTATGGATTTACTTCTAAAGAACGCAGCTCCAATTTTATAATGTATTCAAGTTAAGAAATTCAAGAAAATTGGAGCACATAAAGTTAGCCACAGATATAACTTGGAATAGTTGTAACAACTATTTAGTGAAATGTTTGCTCTGTGAAATTTAAACCATCACCAGTCTCCTCAATTAATCTTGAGCCCTAATAATATAACCTAAGGATTATTAATCTTCTTCCATAAAAATATGCAACAGAAAAATGTCAAATTACAAAATGTCACACACCTAACCCTCAAAACAGAGAAAAAAAGTTTGTTAAAACACTATCTTTGCAATTCAACTATTTCCTCACAAAATGGGTTTTGCTCTGTTATATATTTTATACTTATGAAATAAGTATTTTTAAAAATTACTGTGAAATAAAAATGGGTTCAATAAGCTCTTTCTTCATGCAGAATTGCTAGAATTATAATGCTGACAGTTAAGCACTTAAGCAAGTTATTTAAAAAAGTCAATCATTCATTCATTTATAAGATGCCAAATTTAGACCATGGCTAATCTTCCCAAATCACATGAAATAACTTTTTTAACACTATATTTAAAAACCTATATTTGGGGATCATTATTCATTATTTTCATAGGAGTATTTTATGTGTTCCTTTATAAAATATTTCCTTTTACAAAATAAAAAAAGAAAAATTATATCCCCTCTTTAACAAATAAAGTGTTTTGCTTTATGTTAATAATTACATAACCTCAATACTCCCCTCTTACTTTGATAGTCAGGAATGTAGCCTTAAATTTAATAGTTATTCATGGTAACTGCATTATCATAGTTTGTTTGCTTCTCTTTTTTTCAAACATTTTTTTACAATTTGTAATCCACTTGGAGCAGTCTTTGTTTATACAAATGTTTTACTGTAGGTCAGCTCAAATCCTTTTTAGAAGCATAAGAGTTACAAATTCTATATAAAAACATCAGAGGATATGAAAACGTTCTGTCACACCAAGACTCTTTCAGTTAAAAGTGGCCACTAGTGTATTTAAAAATAAGTCATTTATTTATAATTTTCAGGGACACATATTGAAAGAAGAATACTTCAAGTTGTTTTTAAATACTTTAAAAAAGAAATAGATTTATAAATTTTGATCCAAGTATAGAGTATATGGGTCATACTTTATATTAAAATGCCACCGTGTTAAAAAAAATTCATGGAGGCTAAAAATGAATTAATTATATTATACTTTACATATTTTACTGTTTTAATGAGAAATTAGGTTTGTAGGTAAATTCAAAAGTAAAGCTGGTGATGATGAGTATGATATACAAAGGATATGATAGGACAGTCAATAAAAATGTTGGGGAAAAGTAAAATGTATTAATCTATTTATAACGGTAAAGTCATAGTCATTTCTTCTATAATTTATCCAAGTACCTCTTCACTAGCAACCACTGAGTTGTATGTATAGTTTAAACACCAATAAAGAAAACTGTCTGAAAGAACAGCACTAAAAAACGATGACAGGAAAGTTTCAAGGTGTTACTCCCTGCAAAACACCACCTGACTCACAACAACGTATTCATTTAACGTAATCTGATCAACTGGATGGAAAAAGGCAAAATTCAAAAAGGTGTTATTTCCTATATAAACATTAGGCATGCTGCCTCCACTCCCTCCCCCTGTATATATATACACCAACCTGTGTAACATTTTTAAATAAAAGGTCAAAGGTATTTGACTTAAAAGTACATCTTAGTGATATCATCTGATTCACCACCTTTAGTTTTCCACTAAAAATTACTTATCCGTCACAACTGGTTGCTCCTAGACAACCATTATCTCAGAAATCTAAAAACTCACTGAGATATTTAAGGAGTTTATCTACAGCAGATTTCACTGCAAGCTAAGTATACTTCCTCCCATGCCTTTGCTTTTGCCTTCTTTTAGGTGATCCTACTACTCACTGACAATACCACAGCTGGCAAGAGCCAGGGCAGGGTGAACTTCAATTACCATAGCATTGTGCAATCTGTTCAACAATGGTGATAATGCTGCAAGTGCAGATTAGTATAAAACTAGTGACTAACGACACATTTTTGAATTATCAATATATGTTTACACTATACACCTGTAATTATTCATAACTAGTCATGAAGTGAACCTTGAGGATTTCACTTCATTATCATTACTCTCCCCCATAATTTAGGCTTTGGTAGTTCAATAAAGAAAAAAAACAACAGCACAGTATTAGAATTTTTCAAAAAAATACGATGCATATTAATGTGGCTTTAGCATCTTTCTGTCTTTCAGTAAGGTTGTAAATAAAAACTGAGGAATATCGAAATGAAATATGGAAGAATCTTGGTGGTATTCATACCAACATACTCTGCAGCCAAAGAGGCCTGCAGTATTGGGGTTCAACAATGAAGTAACAGGCTAGGAGTTAAGGAGATCAAGTTTTAGCCAAGGGTTAGCTGTCTGTTCTAGTGCTCCTCATTCATAAGGAAGGAATGCTGAATCTCAGGGACTTTTGGCGGACTAGCAGCACTAACAGACCCTGGAAGCCAAATATGATTTCACAAAAGAAGAAAGGCAAAGAAAGGGCAAGAAACTGACATTTACTGAGCACTTGTGTATGTGACAAGTACTACCTGAGAGGTTTTTATACATTCATATCTCATGTAAATGTGAAGGGCTAAAGGAGTAGCATCTAGGCCTTGAAACTAAGTTGACAGTATATGTGAATGTCCTATGTCAACCATAACCTGCATATTTACATATACTTTAAAAAATCTGATACCCCCCAAAAGGCCAGAATTTTATCAAAGATGTTTTCATTTCTATAAAAAACAGAAAATGCCAATTAAGTCAGAAAAAAGTAGCGAAAATAATAAAATCCTCATGAAGTCATTCCAGAAAGCCAGCATAATCCTTATTCTACCACCCCAGGTGTTCACCAAAATAGGGGGAGGTAGCGTTCTCCTTCCCCCTGGAACCACTAGCACTGATAATATGTGACTAATTGGCGCCTGAATGTCCTGTATAAAAGGCTATGACCATAATTTTGATATTGTCATCACTGCTCTTAAACTTTCAAATAGTCAAGGCTTCCAGAAAGTGGCAAAACACTTCTGTGAAATTACATGTGCTGAAAGTATGAATTCTGCAGCTATATATAGACCGTTCTCTGAAGATAAAATGAGAAAATATGTTAAAGTATTTTAAATTACAGGTTCCTGAAAATAAGTATTTTCTGTGGTTGATTTCTTTTCTTATTCCTGAATGTATTATAAGAAAGAACAAATATTAATAAGCTAGTGAAATAATTTAAATTTTTATTTTATTTTATTACTATATCTAATATAAAATCTTAGACATAGGAGGCAATCAATAAATGATTATTAAATATAGTTGAATTTTTCTGCATAATGTGAGAATTTGTGCCTTAATTGAGGATGTCAACATTTAGGTGTATGCAGGCTAAAGAAAAGCATAAATGCTGCAACTAAGAAAAGCAAAAGCATTTGGGAAAATTTTAACACATTTGTTTTTGTTTGAGAATACTCCATCTTCAGAAGCAGGTACATTAAGGAACTGCTGTAATGAATGGAACGAGTTATGGAGCAACTGCTGGACTGCTACTCCACTGAGGCCAACTTCCAGACAAGTTTCCTGCCATTTTTGAGTCTCTATTTTCACATGTGGGAATTAGAGCTCAAAAAAGAAAAAGAAGAAAAACACGAATCAAATTAAACATGTAAAAATACACATGTTAAGAACTCGTTAATATTAATTTTGCTTGCTTCATTAATTGTCCTTGGCTACTACAATATGTTCCATCTTTAGTTTATTAAAAAGGATTTATTTATTTATTGATACATACAAATTAAGCCAATAGTGTTGCTCTTCATCCTTTTGCTCTTGGTGCAGGGAGTGAAAAGACAGTCCTTTTAAAAAATGAAGAAAAAGGTGGGGAAAGGCTTGATTAAAAATTAAAAAGTACCCCTTTAGAGTTCAGGGTAATTTCTCTGAGGCCTCATTTCCTCTGCTGAGATTCAAATGTATCAAAAACTCTGGATGAGCTGGGCGCAGTGGCTCACGCCTGTAATCCTAGCACGCTGGGAGGCCTAGGCGGGCGGATTGCTCAAGGTCAGGAGTTCGAGACCAGCCTGAGCAAAAGCGAGACCCCGTCTCTACTATAAAGAGAAAGAAATTAATTGGCCAACTAATATATATAGAAAAAATTAGCCGAGCATGGTGGTGCATGCCCATAGTGCCAGCTACTTGGGAGGCTGAGGCAGTAGGATTGCTTGAGCTCAGGAGTTTGAGGTTGCTGTGAGCTAGGCTGTCGCCATGGCACTCACTCTAGCCTGGGCAACAAAGCGAGACTCTGTCTCAAAAAAAAAACACAAAAAACAAAAACAACAAAAAAAAAACCTCTGGATGCTCAAAGGAGTAAACCATTTCTACAAAATAAAAGACCTTTCAAAAACAGCATGTGAAAACCAGGTTCCCAACCACTACTCCCCATTTTCACACACTCTACACCCTCAAAAAATAAAAAATAAAAATAAAAAACAAGTAAAGGTATTAAATTTGTATATCAGGTTCATACACACCTATACCCAAAAAGGTTTCAAAGGACAAATTATAGTGAGATAAACTAACAAATGTTCCTCCAAAATAAATAGGTATAAGAACAGTCTAATCATTCAAAAGTACACCAAACAAAGCAATATACAATAACCTGTCTCTATCCAAGGAAAGGCACCTATTCTGATATATACTTGCTGAACTATCATAAAAGCAAAAACAAAAATGAGACTAGCCATGAATCCCAACAGAACGATTATAGTGGCATTTCCTTATTCAGACTGTACTCTTTTTTTGCACCACATTAGAGTGGGAAACATTCTAGTATGATCTGTTGAGTGAGCATACACACTCTGCTACAATATTCTTCAACTCATCTCCAAGAATTTAAAGTAACACAAAGTTATAGCTAATGCTATCATTCTTTCAACATCAATTCTTATTTATGACAATGTTTTGCCTCTTATATAAGGAACTACATAAAAATAAGACTTTAGTAGCAAAGATGAGCTGCTTCCTTTTAACCTTACAGAATTCAAGTGAAGTTATTTAGGACTTGCTTTAATCTCATCAACATCTTGGAGCTTAAAGCCACCTCTCCTCCACTACTATTTCCCTGTGTTTGTCACCACCGCCAACAACACATCCTGGTCACTTGGATTAAAAACCCCCAAAGCATCTGTCCTTTGTCTCTCCCTTTATTCCAACAATGTTCTTCCTCCACATTCTCACTGCCTCCATGATGCCACAGCTGGCTTCGACCTCACCAGTGAGACAATGCTCCACGCACAGGTTTCTGCCGCCTCCAGTGCTCATAACTGCGCGCTCAAAACAAAGGCTTTGTACAGATAAAAGGCACGTTACGATTCATTTATCTTGGTAACACCAAAGTCTCAGACTTTCAAAAATACTACAGAAGAACGGGGTGGGATCTGGCTTTGGGCAGGTAAAATAGATGTCGGAAAGCCCTGTCTTTAAAGTTCATGCGCCTATGCCCAGCATACTCACCAAGACCCCCTACTCTGAGCATATTTACTCTTCTTTTACTAGTAGTTTCAAGTGTTCATTAATTAAATTTTTATTTATATACAAAACTTTCAAAACTAGTGTCCAATAAATGAGGTGTTCTATTATTATTCTGAAGCCAAACTTTCTCCAGATACACTCCTCATCCACCACGCCCATACAAGCTCTGGATGGGTGGGGCAGGACACTGCTGTGCTGTCCCTGACCCAGCGGTCCGAGGCTCACTCATCCTGGCTGCTTTACCACAGGACATTCACCTGTGGAGCAGGCATGGCTATGCCACCACCTCAACATACTGTTTTGTGTTCTGACAAAAAGAGGTGTAAGAAAACAAGTGAAAATAAGACTTGAAACACACCACCCCACCCTACCCAAATTAAAACCAGTGAGCTCCAAAGTCTCAAAAGAAAGGAAAAAAAGGCAAAACACACACACAAAATACAGAAATGCAGGGGACATTATCCAGGAAACTGTCTTGGGCTTCATTAAAGACAAGCGATGATTTTGATATCGATGGGCTGCTGATATTTCCGTTCACAGTAAATGAACAGTAAACAGTAAATCTCTGTTTAAAAAAGCACAGTGTGTTTATCCAGTTATTTTATAGTATAACAGATGTAAACCTAAAGTGTCAAAAGTGAATGGAGACCTCAGCTACAGACCATCAGGAACATTCTTCTACCACCAAGAAATGAAAACCAACTGCTGCAAGATCATCTTGGTTCAGAAAGCTGTCCCTTTGGCTCAACGGGAAAAGGCATTAGCCCTGAAGATAAGACTTCAGAGTCCTGCAGCTTCTTTGTTTGTTTGTTTGTTTGTTTGTTTGTTTGTTTGTTTGTTTTTCTACCTTCCATGGTAGCAGGCAGTCATGAAGACGGTGGCATATGGACTTATTTCCCAACCTTTCCCATGAACATTTCCCCTTTTCCCCAGACTCAAACACATCAAGACTCCCAACATGATCATATGGGGGAGGAGGGTTCTAGAATCTCTGAGATGTTAGAGATGGACAGAGGCCATAGGAAGGCCCATGGCTCTCCTGTGGCCCGAATGATAAGATTATATACTCAATTAGGCAACCCAAAATCCCTAAATAAGTTCGAGTGTCCCTGCTACAGAAGCAAATAGCACCCAAGAAGAGAAAGGAGGCTGTGGACATGAACACTTGAGTCATTTCTGAGGATTTTAAGGTACCTACACTTCCTTCATTCATTTGAATTTTTCCCAAAAGCACAGTCTATTTTTATTGGTGCTTTTTCTTATATACTAATAAAGACAGCTTTTAATGTAGAATTTCAGAGCAGGTAAGTACTGGGAGGTTCCTAAATTTGACTTACTCCTTATTTCAGAGAAGGAGACGGAGGCCCTGACAAGTGGCAAGAAGGGCTCAGGACCAAAACCTCAGCTGAGCTCCCTGTCTGCCACCCAGCATCCTCCTGGGAACCCGTCTCCTGATCAATATATGCTATTTTATCAAAAATCCATTGTTGCTTCCATGCCGGTCATTATAAGTTGCCTGTTCTCATTTTTGTGAAAAAGGAAAAAAGGCAAGTGATATAAACTACTTTCAAATTACCATTTTTATACTGATCTGACGTAATATTACAGTTAAATATTTATATCATTCCATCTAATAATCAGGTACTGTTTAAATCAAAAGAATACTAGGAAATTAGTTATCAATAAGTGAATGCTAAAAAATTATGTGTTTTAGAAGACTCTCACATGCACTGGATGTGTATAATATGCACCAACACATGCACACAGACCCCACTGCAAATGGACACTGCTCTGAGCTCTCAAAAAATTCAAATGATATCCCAATAATGAAATAAAGTGAAAAGATGTACATGCTACAATCTAATATTGAGTAAAATTTAGGACCTGTGGAAAGAGACAATAGTACCTGAAAGCTTTTCTTTCTTTCTTTTTTTTTAATAGAAAAAAAGATTTATGAAGGAAAGGAGTTGAGAAAGCTTAGTCACTTTTTTGTGGCTTAAAGCTTTTTTTCCCCCCTCTTTTATTCCAGGCTTAAACAAAGTTCAGTGGGGCATCAAACTGCCTGTTTTAAATTACAGTCTGTATTTTAAAATAGAATGCATGCACGGCATGTTCCTGAAGCTAGGGGGTGGGAGTGTTATTCACGGAAAATTGAAGGCTTGTTGAGTCAATAATCTTCTTTCACTCAGTAACAATTTTCAGCTAAAATTTCTTGACCCAAACAAAGGAAAACAAGACCATTCAGTTATTTTACAACAATTTAGAGAAGGCAAAGAAAAAGATGAGGAAAAAAAGAGACACCTCTAAAATCCTACATTGTGAGGGAAGAATAGAAAATCCTGGCTCAGGGAGAACCTGCTCTCCATGTATTTATTTCCTCTCCTAAACTGACAGTTAACATTAAAAATAGTTACTTCCAGTCCCAAAGAAACATAAAAGCAAATAACCAGTCCACAAATGCTACTATGAGCTCCTGCTGGTTATATATGCCTTGTTATATAAAACAGATGTGTGCCTTCCGAGTTACCTGCAAAGTGAAAATCTGTAAATTAAAAGCTATTTCCCACCCAACTCAGACGACATAAAGTGAGACGCACTCATGGCCTGTGTGCCAAGGGAAGCTGCCCCGCAACCAGGGGCGTGGACGAGCAGGCAGGGTGTGACAGGCCCCATGCTAACAGAAAGTGCACCCCCAAAGGAGCTGCACTCCTGCCCATGCCTCCTGCCCGATCCCTGCCAGCTTCGGGCGCTGCTCCTCCGCTCACACTCTCTTCCTTCTCAGTTCCCCTGGTCCCCAACCCCTGTGCTGCCAGCCAGGGATTTGAGGTCTGAAGGGCTGTGAGTGGGTCAGAGACTGCCTGTTCTCCATTTGTTCGGCAAAATTTGTAGGCTGACTTTTCTGTTAGCCAGGAATATCTGCATTTATCATGTGTTACTTAATGAGCCTCATTTATCAACTGTAGATCATCGTTATCCTTCTATTATCAAAACCAATATCCTGTAAATCAGTTATGTTTCAGCCTCTCTTAATCTCCAATTTTGTCTAGTGTCTATTTTTTCACAGTACTCCTTCATACTCCTTCATTAATTTTTTAGGAACTAACTGACAGTCCTATAGAATGAGTTGAAATTCATTTCCCCCCATGTTTTAAATAGAAATCACAGAATATTATATGAAAAAGTTTATGGGGGGGCATAGTTAGTTAAAATATTTTGTAAAATTAAACTAATATTTAAATGAACACATAGCCACTAAGCAAATATCTCAGCTATGATGAATTTGGAATTATCTATTTATTTTAACAGGACTGAAGATGTCGATTTAGAAACACTGTGCACACAAACATTCAAATTATTTAAAAGCAAACTATAGATCTTTTAAAATATTAATTTATTCAAACTTTCTATTATATTTAGCCTGTTTTTCCCTGGAAGAATTCCAAACTGTTGAGGTTTTATTGAATTTTCATTTACAGAACAAATAATATTAAGACTGTTTTGAAAGGAGAGAGACATGTCTTTCTACTTCCTACCTTGCTCAAGTTCAAGCATTATCCTCTATTTTCAAAATGACTACCAATATCATAAAATAAACATTTGCCAGGGTCACTATGACTTTTTCTAAATTAGGAATTTCAATTAAGGTCCTTAAATGCTCTTTACAACCTTAATCTGAAAAGAACTGATGTCTCCATATAGAATAGACCAGTGAATTCAAGAACATGATAAATCCTAAGTAAGAAAGTGAAGTACTATGTGTTCCCTTTAAAACTTTCCCAAATTGTCAAAATGTGTCTGTACCTTCAGTGTTGAAGCTATGCAAGTTAATCAGTGTATCTGCAGATGCTCTAGCAGACAAAGCACCATCCTTCAGAGAATCTCCTCCTCCTCATTATATTATTGCCTCTAAAACTTTAAAACTCAACATATTCTATTTAATAACATTCAAAGAACACAAATAATAAAGAGCTTAGGTCTTCAGCTGTACACAGGAATTATCCACTTCTTAACACTGAGATAAGCCTGATGACAGATCAGATTTCTCTTTCATTAAGTTATAATTTTTTAAACATTCAGAATGATATGAGAAGGATTAATCAATAGACAACTACACTTCTAACATTTTCCTGGCAACCATTTAAATCAAGTTCAAGTTACAAATAAACTTTCAAAAGATTTCATTCGTAGCCATACACAGCTAATTCTTATCTGACAGATTTTGATTTTTGCAAAAACCTACCAACTAACAGGTTAAGATAATCTTAACAATTTGTATTTCTAGTTGGGATGGATTGAGAACTTGGTAAAAAGCTGAACCCAGTTGAAAAGCTGCTTCACCTAGGTTTTCCCAAGAGGTTCCAATCATTCATAGGACCTATATTATCAAATCTACAGACTTAGAATGTCCCTATTAACATATCATCAATATTCATATATACTTCCAAGGTACATGACCCCTAACTAACACAGTGTCATTAAAGATTTAAAAAAAAACAAAAAACAACAGTACTTTTCTTTTATTAAAGGCAGAACACTGTATGTTCTCTTGCTAATACCCAACCCCCAAAGTATATTCTTGGTAATAACAGTTTTCCAACCATTCTCTTTCAGGCTTCCAATATCCTGTTTAACACCCTCTATTTCAAAGAACAACAAGCATTTACTACCTCCTTCCTTTCACAAAGGGCCAAAAAACATATGTTTTATCTAAAGCCTAATATTTCCTTCTAATTGCAAACTCAAGAAAAGTACCTTTTTAGTTAACTCAGAAAGATCAAACCCTTTTTCATGTCAGTCTCTTTAGATATTTCTTATTTAAGAAAGGGTCAGAAAAGTTTTTAATGACCTGATGGGCCTTCCAGAACAACCAATATTTACAGATATATTTTAGAAAGCCACAACAAAGCAGTCTATTCTCAAACAGTTACAATATGACTGCTAAGCTGATTGTACTCTATATCTTAAGTAAACAGAATAATGCACCTCCCATCTGAAATACAAAACTAGTGGCATGCCTCTCTGAAGAATAATACAAATGAGTTATTTCTAAACTGAGGAGTATTAACAACTCTTCAAATCCCTGGAGGGAAAAGTATTACTTTGCTGAATGAGGAAGAAAATAAAACATTCATCCTTTTTTGTTTACATCCTTTTATACATGTCACAAGTATTTTATTAACAAAGTATCTATCTGTACTATAATTACAGAAATTATGATTACTATTTCTGTCAAATTTTTATAAGCAAAAAATATATATTACTAAGAAAAGAATGTTTTCATGTTCTTTTTAGCTTAATTATCCTAAATGCCCACTTTTTCTTTTCTTGAGGCTTAAGGTTACCCAGGTAAAACTCAAGTGTCATTTCAAACAACAAATGGTTTTAGGGATAATACTACCCTGCCAACACAGATGCCACATGCCACACTCATTTAGCATCATTAGCATATGGAGAGCACAGGCTTCAATACCATATAAAAGAACTTTTAGCAACTGAAAGAAAACTCTGAAACTGGAGTAAGAGTTTATTTTAAAATAAGTTTTCATATGAATTTTTTTAGGAAAATATTTTCTGAACAAAACATAAAAAATACCATGAAGAGATCCTAATCTACTAGGAGAGCCAAAACAGTTATAAAAACTACTATAATAAAAGGACAAATAGTAAATGCCACAAGACACAAAAATTTATCAATCAATAAAAAGTGTATTAAATCAAATTTTAGAATATAAATTGAAATATATTCAATGTTTATGAAATAATGGGGTATATAAGTTACAAAAGCTTTTAGACCTTCCATTGTATCTTTTGTTTAAATATTGGCTTCATTTCATATTAATATCAAAGATAAAGAAAACTACAATATCCTCAAATTTTAATAATAATCTAATAGAATTTAGTGATGATACTCTAAAGGAAGAGAGCTCTTCAAGCCAATTTTTATATTATATTCTCTATGCTATGATTTATCCATAATAGTAATACCAAGGATATATAAGCTAATGTATCTCAATAGGGAAAAAGCTATATTATTGAGAGGTATAGAAGTAAGTGGACACCATTAAGGAAGATTTGTTCTGAGCTTTAGGTCTGAGTCTACTAAGCAAAAAATAAATATTGCTAGTCATGGCCCCACGACAACAAGAGAACAAGTATTAATTTATCAGTCATTTGCTTTCTATGGATGATCTGAGATCTAAATTACCTGGAAAACATAACTGTGTTAGCTACTGAAGATCACCAAGGATTTAGTGACATCAAATATAGACAAACAGTTTCAAACAATAGTGAGAGGACGATTACCAAGGGATCAAATTATAGACCTAGCATAAAGATATTGGAAATGTCTTAACTTTTTGTAATAGAAAGTTGTTAACTGTGTTAACAAACACACTAGAGAAAATATATGACATGTAGAAATTATCACATGCAGAAAAATATTACAAAATCTATTTCAATGTTAGCAAAAAAATTAAGAAATAACTACTTGAGAAGCACTCTTGTTGTCTCATATATAATCGATAGTTAATAATCAGTATGAATCACTACATTTTTTAAATGATACAGATTAAGACTCACAATATACTTAGTTCCAAATTACAAGAATAGTGATTACAAATATCATGTATAGACTTTAAGTAAAAAGACAAAATTTATATCACTGACTCTTCAAAAGGAAAAGTATAAGAGTAAATCTACAAAGGACCAGGTAGCAAATTCAGGTGCGATAACAAACATAGCTTTACAGTCCCTATAGTATCAACTTAACCAAGTTAGAGGATAAAATATTTAATAAAAGTAACACTATAAAAATACATGGTATTAGAGCCATAACAATACCAACAAATCATTCTCGGAAACCATAATGATCTTAACAGCGGACAATATATGAAGCGTCCACATAAATAAAAATATATTTGTAAGCCCCACATAGAAATTTTTTACACATGCAAAGTCCTGGTGAAAGAAAAGTGGCACACTAACCTTCATTTAAATAAAGCCAATTTTCATCCTAACAGACTAGGGGTTTTAGGTATACCAGCTAATCTTAAGGTTTGGCCTTTATTCAGGAACTGATATTTCTATGTATTAATACTTACCATAAAACCTGGAAACTTTGCCCTCTAAAAAGAGATTATTAAAATGTGCTTAAAGTGCTACTGAGTCAATCAGCATCTTATTTATCTGTGACTTACAAAAATAGAAAGAAAATACCAATTAGGGTATTTCTTTTTTTTTTACAGCTTCGTAAGAAAATTTACATTATGAACAACCTTAAATGCTCTTGTAAGTAGATAAGGTAAAAATTAAGGAAGACAGTAAGTCATTATACATATACAAAGAGATATAAATAGAATAATTCAGAAAAAAATTTAAACTATTGATGAATGTATTGATTCACTTCCTAAAATACTTACATCCTCTTTTCCAGTAATCAACCTAAAATGCACCAATCCCAGAAGCAAACTTTTCAGTTAGTTTTCTGGGACTACAACACATCATTCCATCCCTAATTATGCTGTAGAGTTAGCTGAATATCAACTATCCATTCCAATGCAGATCCATGACAAGAAGCATACATTAGTGACTGATACCGAAGTTTTTCCAGTGGATATGAAGAAAGCAGTACACTAAATCCATATCAAATTACAGCAAAATTTTCAACCTGTGTCACAGTATAAATCACCAGTCAATAACAAATCTACAAAGCTGGGCTTCTCCAAAAACACTAAAAACTGGTGAAAAGAAGTGGAATTCACTATCTACCTGCTTCCTGCGAGTCAACTGAAATTCCATAAAACCACAAGCCAATTCCCAAATATTCAGTAAATGCTGCATTAACAGCATGCATGTGTGTCATACACAGACACACAAACTACATACTCACCAACCTGCAAATTATCTAAAGAAAAAAGCTTACAGCATAAAATACAGAATCCATTACCTTTTTCCTTCCTTCAAAACCAAATACGTAAGCATTGAATAAGCCAATACAACTAAAATAAAGAACACAGTAAGATTTCACCCTCTCCCACCATAAAAATAAAAACTATAAAAATTAGTCAAAAACATGTCCATCAGTTTCAAAGACAGTCCACATCCTGTGGCCATCACTTACCTTCTTCTTAAGGCTGCATATACATTAAAATGGTATGATATTCATGCCCCATGTCATGTATAATAGTCACTACAAATGCTTGTTCTCAAAAGTTTAGAAGTAATATAATAAATCTTACTTAATGCAAACATAATTGAAATTAAAATTAAAATCATGGCTATCCTGAACTCCTATCTTAAACATTCTTAATAGAAATTAACCAATAACAATAATTCTTCAAATCAAAATATTTTAATAAGAAAGTAAATGTATACAAAAATAATGTAAAAATATTTGTACTAATTTATACTTTTAGTAAATAAAGAAAACCACATTTAAATTAGGTTCCCTCTTTAAAAAAAAAAAAAAAAGGCATGGCATGATAACCCATACTGTAACCACTACTCTAATCAATAGACACCTGGTTACCATACACTATTTGCTGGTGGAAATACTTTACAAACTGCTTTGTCAAATTTTAAACTAAAATACTTTCTTTTAGATAATTTCTCATTACATAAATACAACATTCCAGAAGATTTTCAAATCACTATCAGATTTTTTATCTCATCATTTATATATTTTGCAAAGTAAAAATTTAAGTTTCAACTCACACATAGACACCTCTGTTCTGTATCACTACCAAAAAAGCAAAAACCTAAAGAAAATGTAATTGTACAACAGCAATAATTGCCTGCACAAAAACCAACCATTCATTAAAACCTTTCAAATCACATCTGGACTCTGCAACAGAGATACATACAAATGAAACAGACTTATCCAAGACTACACAGAGCTCCTGACAACTAAGCCTAAAATAATTAATAAATTGCAAAATATACGTGAAATGTAGAAACTTCTCTCCTGCATTGTGATACAAAGTAGAACAAACAGAAACAACAGCTCTTTCTAAAAATCTTTAACTCATTACTTTTCCAAATCAGCACATTAATGTCTTACTGGTAAGCTTGATGGTCTTTCTTGTTGTATTAAGTTCAAGTCTTCATGTTTTGGTTTTCCGGGGGCCAGAGGAGGTTGAGACCTAGTTCCATAGCCTTCCTGAGACATGTCCTACACAAATACAAATACAAAAAGAAGCACTTCATAAATATGTCAATGACATAAGCTTCTTCAGTAACAAAAATGAAGCAAAGGCTTATCACAAACTATCAACTAATGTTATTGATACATTTTAGCAGACAGATATATATATATATATATATATAATTATGATTTAACACA
Organism: Microcebus murinus; assembly: GCF_040939455.1. Classification (NCBI taxonomy): domain Eukaryota; kingdom Metazoa; phylum Chordata; class Mammalia; order Primates; family Cheirogaleidae; genus Microcebus; species Microcebus murinus. The sequence goes on from NC_134108.1 coordinate 9,788,546, forward strand.
TTATCAAAAGCAAAATTGTTTTAAAAAGCAGTGAATCACCAATAGCAGAAGTATATATGTACATAAAGTTAAAAATTAAATTTATTATGAGACCATACAAACTAAGTACTGTATTTGAGTTTCGCAGGAAGATGACTAAGTCAGTAAAAAATGGGGAAGAAGGTCAGCTGTAGCCAAAGTGTCTCTGAAACCAGAGCAAACCAAAAGCTCCTTTCATTGTTGTATTCTGATTTTGTTTAGTTTAATTCTGATTTTAGTTAGGCTGCCTTTAATGTTACTTCAAACAATTTAAATAACTAATGAAAGCTTTATTATCAACAGAATCTTAATATGCCTTCTCAATTACCCACGATACAGCATAAATTTGTATTAAGCTCACAGAATCCTGGGGTTTCTATGAAACCAATAAACACGTATGTATAGGTCTCCATATGTTCACATGGCATAGTTTTTAGAAAACCATAATAAAAAATAAAACAACAATAGGGAACAAAACATATCCCAAAAGACCTGAATTAGGACAAGAAACTTAACATTAACACCGCCTTTCTGGCATCTTTCCAGGAGATATTCTATGCGGTTTTAGCATTGTGCTAAGATAGTATTATATAACCTAAATACCTCACCATTACCACATTTACTGTATACCAGATCTCTAGCTGCTTAATGATTTATGTTCAGCTACTAAACATTCTACCATCATTTGCACCTGAAGTCAAATAGCAGGACAGAATGTTAAATACTTATTATAGCATGTCTCAATTGGCACTGAAAGTTGAAGAACCAGTTTGTAATTGGAGAGAAAAAAAAGAATGGAAAACATTGCTTTAAAATAAAATTCTCTCCCTTTCCTTGCAGTTCAAATATGTGTTGGCACTAAAGAAACATGATATACAAGTTCTACTTCTGTTAAATCCCTAAAATATTACTTTAAAAATTAATATTTATTAGTTGAAACCCTATAAAAAGCTTCCAATGTCCCACCCCTTTCTAACACAGTATACACTTAAAATACATGGCTTCTTAAGCCAAGAAACTTTGGACCTGGTACTACAAAGTACACAAGCTGTGCAAACTAGATTTAACTAGCCGAGTGTGGGTGCAACCTGCCTTTATAAACAGGCTGTGAAATAAAGGAGCATGCCAGCAATACAGCATTTTCACATACAACTATTCTTTACTTTAATCTCCACCCGCACCCCAAAAATTTAAGCAGATATTTAACCTATAATAGTAATATATAACACTCAGTCAATACTATACTTTTGTAAGCAAATTCAATCCCAATTGTATAGGTTTTTATTTGATAACAATAAAAATAAGGTAAGAGTAAGCACATGCAATCCAAGGATACTTAAAAGGGTAGCTCTTCAGTCTGGTTGCCAGCAGAGGGTAACAATTAGGCTTGTGGGGGACAAAAGCACAGGCTAAGAGATTATTACCACTCTCACCACCACCCCTCCTCCAGCACCATGTTTCTTCCAGATCCTAGACTTCCACTTGTCACATGGACTTCCCGCTGGGTGCCCTGTAGGTTCCTTTCCATAAACAGCAAGGATTTCAAATTAAGTAGGGCAAAAGGCCTCCATTCAGGGGCCTTCACCCTGTTACAAAAAAGCACAAAGGTGCAGGACAGCCTCACAATGGGTGAACAAAGGAGCAGACCCTGCCTCCTCCTCAAACACGTGCACACACACAGTTTATGGGCAGTGCTTAGACACTTTTTTTGTTAAAGTAAACTTCAGTTAGGAAAGAGTAAACAGGCTCACGGGCCCTATGCTTATTACTCATTTATCTTACAATTCTTTTTATTTTTTTCTTCTTAGCTAAATGGACTGCTTTTTAAAGGAGCTGAAAAAGACCACTTCAATTACAGTGGATACACATTTTGATTTAGATATCACAATCCCCCACCCCTCAAATAAGCAACTCTGAACAGACTAAGAAAGCTATCAGAAAAATGTATTATGACGTTACATTTCACTTTTTCAGGCTTTAAAGTTCAGAACGATTAGATTCCACCAAAATCTCAAATACTATTCCTAACCACAGAAGCTTTCAATTATTAAATATAGTTGTAAATAAAATCAAAACAAAATTTTCTGAGAATCCCTGAAAAGGGAACTTGTTCTGACTCAGTTTATGTTTGAACATAAGGATTCACTTAACAAAGAGAGCACAAAGAAAAGGTACCAAGTTATACCTATAACAATCATTACCTATATATAACTTACCATAGGACTATGAAGTCTGTTTGGCTGGTCTAATAAAATACAAAAGTTATATCCCACAACAAACTTTAGCTTTTTCAACTTAAAAGCTATATTTATTTTTTGGTTTTGTTATGCACTTATTTTCATCTTAAGAAGTGTAAACAGAAATAACTAAGGTAACAGACAATAAGAAAACAATGTCAGTGTCAGAAAACAAAGAATATGTTTAGCATCATTTTATAAACAAATATGCACAGCTTTAAATTTTAAACCATTGTTTCTATCTTTGGTTATTTACACAATTAAGCTAGTATTCACTAGTGTGTAAACAAGTACACACATATAAATAAGTATCACATTTATCTGCCATACATTTAAAAGTCATGCCTCTATAAAAGAAAATCATATTGTAATAATATTGTGTCACGCACAAGAACCAAGATATAAGAATGTGGTTTTCCCTTTCAGAACTGTTTTATCAGTACTAATTTGCTACATTTCACCCACAAACTTTTAATCATTGATGGGCTCTGGTCTTAACCTTCTTTATGTCATAAGTCAAAGGTAAAAAGGAAACCGACTCAACAAAAGTATTAAAAGGGTTTGATGTAGAGGAGTGAGTGTACACATTTTTCCAAAATTTTCACCTAGGTGTTTATTAGGTCATTAAATATGAAATGTTTGATTTCAAATCAAAAGTTTAGTTCATTATATCTCAAACAAAAAGCAGTATAACTAATCAAAGTATGCACCTAAACCATCAACACAGTTTTGCCATCTTAACGGTAGCTTGTTTATGCCAGCAGCAAAGCAGCCTGGAGAGTGAGTGGTGATGAAATCATGAAAGGGGTTTTCCACAGCCTGTTGAGAATTGAATATTTTTCCTTGCAAGAAGTGGTCCAAAGCCTACAAGAAGTGGTACCCGGTTCAAGGTCTGGTGAGTACAGTGGATGATAGAGAGTTTTCAAGGTCAGACTCTACAGTTTGAGCAGCGTTGTTTTTTGCAACATGTGTCTCTATTGACCAATCTTGGCTGCATAATCACAAGCATCCTCACCGTTTCATCTAATTGGTTGCAGCAGACATCCACTGTAGTGGATTGACCAGGTTTCATGAAGCTATAGCAGAGAACACCAGTGCTGGATGACCAAACAGATACCATAGGCTTTTTTTGATGAATATTTGGTTTTGGGTTGTGTTTCAGCACTTCATCTTTATCCAACCATTATGCTGAATGCTTGGCCATTGACAGAAAGAATCCATTTTTCATCACACGTAACAATACAGTATAGAAATATGGTATGCTTTTATGTTATGACAGCAAAGAAAGGCAAGCTTCAGGGCGATTTCTATTTTGACCGTCATTTAAATCATGATGTACCTAAACCATCTGTCCAGCTTCTTATCTTGCTGATTTATTTCCAATAGTCCAATACTGTTGGAATAGTAACATCAAACCTTGCTGCTAATTCATGCGTAGGTTGAGATGGATTCTCTTCCACTACAGCTTTCGGCTCATCATTATCCACCTTGGTCTCAGGTCACCCACGCAGCTCATTTTCAAGATTAAAATCACCAGAAGGGAACTTCTCAAACCATAGACGTACTGTGCATTCATTACCCACATCCTTCCCAAACACTTCACTGATATTTCTAGCTGTCTGTGCAGTACTGGTTCCATGATGGTTGAAAAATAACACAAATTTTTGACTTAATGGTTTCACAAAAGTTGCTGTAAAAAAATTTTTGAAAGATAATCGAAAGCCAAAAACCATGCCTTTGAAATAATGAGGATTTACCTTCATGATAAAAATAAAACAAGAAGTTTCAAAGTGAAATTGTCAGAGATATTAACTGTCAAACTTAGCACATGGGGAAATTGGACATTTCATACTTAATGACCTAGTAATGTATATAGTAGACATTTACTGATCCTACTATGATCATTCCATTTGCCGGGTACATTAATATATCACAGTATGAAACAGGAAAACACTAGTGTCCCACTTCTATTATAAGAAAGGATAAGATAAAGACTACCACAAGGGCCTGGTAGAAAGACCAGGAGCATGAGTGCTTCTGTTTTCTTTTATTATGAAATGAATTAAATATTAATGGAAACATGAGACTTTGAAGAGAATGTCGAAAAACTAAAATGTCAAGGATGCTTTAAAAAAATTAAAACAGAAAACATTCTCATGGTATAAGTTTGAAAGATACCCATTACTGGGCATCTACCCAAAGGAACAAAAGACATTCTATGAAAAAGACATCTGCACTAGCATGTTTATAGCGGCACAATTCACAATTGCAAAGATGTGGAAACAACCCATGTGCCCATCAATACGAGTGAATTAATAAAATGTGGTATATGTATACCACGGAGTTCTACTCAGCCATAAAAAACAATGGGGATCCAGCACCTCTTGTATTATCCTGGATAGAGCTGGAGCCCATTCTACTAAGTGAAGTATCACAAGAATGGAAAAATAAGTACCATACGTACTCACCATCAAATTGGTATTAACTGACTTAACTGACCAACACTTATGCGCACATATAGTAGTAACATTTATTGGGTGCCAGGCAGGTGGGAGGTGGGACAAGGGGATGGGTATATTCACACCTAATGGGTGCAGTGCACACCATCTGGGGGATGGATATGCTTGAAGCTCTGCTTTGGGTGGGGCAAAGGCAATAAATGTAACCCAAACATTTGTACCCCCGTAATAGGATGAAATTAAAAAAAGATACAAAGAAATAATACCTTAATATTTAATATTTTAAGGAAAAGAACTTGAAATTAAAGATAAAAACAAAAAACCCCAAAGAGATAAATAATGAAAGGAAAGATTTCCTCCTTCCCAGGATTCCCTCCACATAGATACTACTGCTAACCATTTATTTATCTTTCCACAATTTTTCAATGTGTTGGCAAGTATAAATGTAGATTTAATTTATTTTGCCTTTATACACAACTGGAGCATATTTTCTATAAATAGCATCATTTTCAGCTCCTTAACAATATATTATAGAGCTCACTCTATATCTGCAACTAAATATCTACTTTATTCTTTTTGTATGGCCATATAATATTGCATTATTTGAAGGTGCCATTACTTATTTAACCATTCCCTTATTGATGTACATTTAGGTTGTTTCCAGTCATTCTCTACTTCATACAGCACTACAGCAAGAATCCTTGTACACACATCTTCATGTGAAATATCTCTGTAGCATAAATCTACAAGCAAAATTTCTGTCAAAAGTTTGATACATTTAAAATTTTGATAGACTGGCAAAGTACTCTTACCAAAAGAATTGTCCATTTACACTAAAAGCCCATCATTTTGGAATAGAATAAAACTTCCTCAAGATGCTTATGTTAGCATCACTATACATCTTACATTAGAAAACGTGACAAAGTAAAAGCAGGGCAGGGGTAGGAGGACTGGGTAGACTGTAACACAAAAAATAATAATTTAAGAACATATGGAGTATAAACCAAATGAAGATGAAGAAACAGATGGGGGAAGGAACACTTCCGGCCTCCACAAACAAATGGCAATGGAACTGAGTGGGATAAGGGAGGATACATGTGGAAGCTAGTAAAAGGTTGTCTCAAAAGTCCAACACAGAGCTTCAGGTTGGAAGCAAAAAGCAACAGGGAGCCACAATGACTTCTGGGTCTGAAATACATGATGATTCTCATGCTACATAAGAAAAGTTATTCCAATCATCACATGAAGCACAGATGTTCCAGGGAGAGAGTGAAGGTGGCCATTTGAATTATCACTGCAATAATCCAGAGTGAGGGGATGAGGATTTGAGTAGTCTTAGAAAATCTGGTGTTGTCTAGGTCAGAACAATGTCTTACTCCTTTTCTCTTCATGCTTTGGAAATGTATATCATCAATTAAGGGAAAATAGAAAGCATCCTGGCATACAAGGCTGGTAGATAGGAGGGTGGGACCACCTCCACAGGGAGAATGCCTGCAGGCCACAGGGGGCTGCCCTGGTCCCAGAGATCACCTCAGCTGGAGAAATGCAGTGTGCTATTGATCTCCCCTGTGTTTTTATTTGTAGATACATAAATTTAAAATGTCTTTTCCAAAAAGAAAGCAATATAACTATTGACATATAGACATATGTTAATGGCACACTCACCCCCTGCCATCTCAGGAAAGCCACAACAGAAACCAAGAGGTGACTGTGACAGGTACTATGAACAGTTCTTCCTAATAAGAACCCACAAGATAGCTCCCATTATTACCTTGTTTTACCTCCTTTTGTTACCTTGAGAAAACAAACACCTAAGTAACTTACACAGGTAGTTTATGATCACTATGAGTATCTCAAAGAGAAGGGCATATCATCATTTCCACAAAAACTGTATTTTAACAACTGGAGGCTACAAGCACTGTTATTATATATAAAAGATTTAATATAATTTTAATTTTTAAGGTATTATGCTATACTTTCATATATTCTAAATTCTCTTTTAAAAATTATAATCTTAAGTGTATTAGACCCACAGTTTAAAAACATTCAATTCCAATATCATGAATAAACAAGAAATAGTGAAATGAAAAATTCCCCTCCATAATCTTGAATGGAAAGCCATTCTCCCTACCACTCGTTGTCATCAAATAGTCACTAAAAAACCACATGCTGAGGAGAGGCAAGACAAAGAGGCCAAACAGCCCACCAGATTCTGTTCTTGAAGACTCTCTAGTGGCTGTTTCTTTCTGCCTGGCCCCTATAAGAAGTGGGGTCCCTCAGGTCTTTACCCAGAGACTCCAGTGACTCTTGCCTGGCAGTGATTCCAAATCTCTACTTGAAGTCCCACATCTCGTGAGTGCATTACAAGTATCTGTACCTGTAGGGAGAGGGCCTTGCACTCATCATGTCAAGAAAAGCCTCTCCTAACCATCCCAGGAACCTGCTCTTTCCCCTTGGCTCCCCTCCTCACCAAGGCCTCAGCACGCAAATGGGAATTCTCAGAGCTGCCCCACACCTTATCATCTATTCCGAATCCAGACATGTCTGACGCATCACCAAACCCAAATCAGTCCAGTGCACCTGCTTCATCCTTGAGCTGAAGGCCAGCACCTGCAGCCGGTGCTTTCCAGAGCAGCCTCGTGCCTCCTGGGCCGCCCCTGCCCATGTCCTGGAATACTCCTCCTCACTACCAACACAGGAGTCCTCAAACCTTTTAAACAGGAGGCCAGTTCACTGTCCCTCAGACCATTGGAGAGTGCGCACTGTGGGCCTGGGATGAGTCGGCTGCTAAGCAGGACGGGCAGTGGCGGCAAAAACACCCGGCAGGTGGGATAAATGTCCTCAGCAGGTGTCAGGTGGCGCACGGGCCGCAGTTTGAGGATGCCTGAGTCCTACAGGATGAAGTCCAGAGTGCGTGGCTGGGCACACAGCCCTTCAAACACCCTCTGGCCACCACATCAGCTTCACCTCCGGCTGGCCCAGGGCCCGCTGCAAGTGCTCAGCTTCAGCCTCTCAGCTGCTTGCAGGCCACAAGCCCCTGCCCCTCCAGGCCTCTGTGCCTGCAGCTCTCTCGCCCGCTTCAAGTAGATGTTCTTCCTTCTCCTGTGTCTGCAAAATACCTGGTTGTTCTCAAGTTCCTGCTAGAAATTAACCCCACCACTTTGAAAACAACTACCTCAAAGAAACTTCAAATGGACTCCTGTTAAAGAACTTACAATGCTATATTTTAACTATTTGTTGTATATCTCCCAAACTGAACTCTTAATTTCCCTAAAGGAAGGATGCTGTCCTCTTGGATTCCCAGTGCCTAGCACTGATAGGTATCAAATAAAAGCTGTGAAAGACTGACAAACAGCTTCTAAGAGCTTACATTTAGAATTAGACACCACAAAACAAAAATAAAAGTAGGAGGACAAACACAAAACTGAATAAAACTTGGGCACATTTCCAAGAATATTTATGATGTTAACAGCTACCCCACCTGGTAGCAATGTGCTACAAAACACATTTTGCTGTTTGTTACTGGCAATCTTGAAGCAAAAGGATGAATGTAAAATAATACAATAAAACTATACTAGAAACTAAGACTGTGCAGAGCATAAATGATGCCATCAAAAAGCATTCTATGCCTCCCAATGAACAGATCAGCAATGAAGTACTCTGCCAAAAGAAAAAAAAAAGATAATGAGCTTGATAAAGCCAATGGGTCAAAGTACCAATTCATAGGAACTAAAATGGATGAAGGAACTTGTTAAACCACAGTGAATCAATTAGTAAATCCTAGGTTGTGGGAATCTCTACTAGACAAGATGATCCAGTTTCTTCAACAAATAAATGGCAATAGAAAAAAAGAAAAAAAAAGAGGAAGACAGAGAAGGACATGGAGGAAAATTCATGACATGAAGATATTAAATATATCAACCAATTCTAAGATTGGACTTTATTTGGATCCTGATTCAAATTACCCCACAAAAACACGTTTTCATTTATGACACTATTAGAAATTTGAACACCGGAAAATTGATATGAATAAATTATGCTTTAAATGTGGTAATTGTACTACTTTTTTAAAACGTCCTTTATCTTTTAGAGCTATATTGTGAAATATTTACTGATTAAATAATAAAATGTCTGTGATTTACTTCAAAGTAATACCAAGGCTGTGGGTGAGGAAGAAGAGGATATGGATGAAACAGGACCAGCCACATAACTGTTGAAAGCACCGTGACGCATGTATGGGGTTCATTATACTACTAACTGCTTCTGTTTATGTTTGAACATTTCCACTTAAATGAAATTAAATCAAGTTAATGGTGTGAAAGACTACTTCAGGAATCCAGAAGTGGGACTGAGGCCCCCTCTGTCTTTTATCTGGAAAACTATATGAAAACTACGATAACTTTCTAATGGTTTTCAACAACCCAACTCTGTGAAAACACATTAAACAAAGATCCTTCAATTTTTCAGTTTCTAAACACCCCTCCATTTTTATCCTTAACGTGTTGGCTACACTACTTAATCCCAATGCTTAGCTGCCTTAAACAACAAAATCCTCTCCATAATCTTAATCAAATTAACTTTAACAATTTCATTTTCCCCCTAGGTCCCCAAAGTAAAACCTACTCTTCTTTATTGACTCAGAGATATATCATCTCTGATCTCAGCTCAAGGTGCTCTCCCAGCCTAAATCTGACATTCTAACCCTTGCCTCAGCCCTACCTCTTACAGGCCAAGTTTCCTATTTCCCCAAACTCCAAAAAGACGTTTGTAGTCACTAGATCTCTTCTGACGCCCTAGACCCTTTGAGTCAGACAAACCAAAATTCAAACTCCAATTTCATTATTCACCAGCTGCGTGACCCTGAACAGCTCAGTTCCCACCCTACGCAGAGGCACTGGGCAGAGCCGGCTGTGCAGATGAGTGTCTACCCCACTGGCGCCCGTCTGGCTTAGGCTCGTGGTGCTCAGAGAATGGGGTGAACGGGTCTCATCTGTATCATAGTGAGTACTGCTCACCATCTGTTTGGAAGAATAGTAACTCACTTCTTCCTAGCCCACATCTATACCTTCCCCTACTCTAAAGATCTTTTGGTCTAGATAAAAATCACATGCCCAAAGCATAAATGGTGAGTTTTTTTACTGCTGTTAATTCTACAGGTTATAATTCAAAGCTTAAAACCCTATTCCCTCCACTATAATGCATATATTGATCAGCACAAAGGCTAGTCAGCATATTTATTTTCTATCAATTTAAACAAATAATTATTACCAGAATTTTAAAAAGCCATTCTAGAAAAAAGATAAGGCTTGCACAAAGTACTTTATGATACTTGCTCGATTATGAGTCTTTACTGACAGCAGACTCCTCACTACGAATGCCACCATCCATAAGAATGCTGCCAGGGCCGGGGACTTACCTGTGAAACAGGGCCCTGCAGTCCCCATACCTGCAGTAAAGATGAGCGTAGCCCACTGGGGGCAAAGAGCAGCACAACACCGAGGGCAGCATCTCCCTGAGCCAGACAGGTCAGAGGCCTGGAGGCTGTTACCTCGGCATTCAAGACCTAAGAAAAGCTTTGTAATTTGTTTTCTTTCAGTTTCCTTAAGAACTTCTCCCTAAACTAACAGAGAGCCCAGGGTGAGAAGGGAAGCCACATGGTTGCCTAAAATCACATTTCCTAAAATACCAAAGAGAAACATGAAGATACCAAGACTAAAGACTGAAGTAATTAAGATTTCTAATAATGAATTTATTTTAATAAAGTCACAAAGATAAATGAGCCACAGTAAATGTTCAGGTCTCTGTGCTTTTGGTAGGGAAAAAGTAGTGTATGTAACAATAATAACTTTTTAAGTCTATACAGAATCCAAGACGCTCAGCTCTAGAACTTATTACCTAAAGAATTCCTTTCTTCATCCATAAAACCAAGATATAGTAGTCCCTGCTTATTCATGGTTTAGTTTTCCATGGTTTCACTTACCTATGGTCAACTGCAGTTCTGAAATATTAAAAAACAAATTCCAGAAATAAACAATTCACACATTTTAAATTGCCCACCCAGAACGCGAATCATCCTTTGTCCACCGTATCCACACTGTAGTTGCTACCTGCCCATCAGTCACTTAGTAGTCAGGTCGGAGTTCACATTAACTATCTCTGGATGGCAGTGGTTGTGTTCAAGTCATCCCTATTTTACTTCATAAGCCCCGAACCACAAGAGTAGTGACACTGGTAATTTGGACATGCCAAAGAGAAGCTGTAAAGTGCTTCCTTTAAGCGAAAGTACTTAACTCAATAAGCAAAGAAAAAAACCATATGCTTTGAAGGTTGCTAAGATCTACGGTAAAACTAATCTTCTACCTGCAAACTTGGGAATAAGGAAAAAGGAATGTGTGCACAGGATGTGAAGGGCTGGATACTACATCCAGTTTCTAGCCTCCACTGGGGGGCTTGGACCATATCCCCAACTGGTGGGGGAGACTAGCGGGTAGCACCTAAGATACAGGAACCCACATCCTAAAGTTGTGGTAACGATTATGATACCCTAAGCAATTACCATGTGCCTGGCACAATTTAAGTGTTCCCTAAATGTCAGCTTCCATTATTTGTAGTATTTAAAAACACAGAATAAGAATCAAATGATGTTGATGATAGCAGCAGCTAACAATCACACAGTATTTACTATTGTCAAGCACGTCTCTAAGTGCTTTACTCACATAATAAACTCTCTTAATTTTTGCATTGACCCAATAAAATAAGTACTATTCTACTGATGAAGAAACTGAGACACAGAGGTTGATGACCTGCCAAAATCACTTAGTTGGCAAGTGGTGGAACTAGGATAAGCACCAAGATATTCTTTCTCCAAAGTCTGAGCATTTAACAATGTTCACACCCACCAGATAATGACTAATTTTTGGACCATACCCTACAGCTGATAAATCCCAGCCTGGGGTTGGGGTCCAGGAATATGAAATGGTAACAAACTCCCCAGATTTGATTACAAATTGTGAACACCACTGATTAAACAGTGTCATATTTTCATTAAATTGTGATAATTAAGAGAGTCCTACAACATGGAGTTTTAGGTATTACGCCATTAACTAGTATCTGTAGGACAAAATTTTGCTGTGTCATTAACAAGGGCCAATTCATCAGGCCTTTATGGTTGTAGAGTAGGTAGGTACAGTCTGCCCACCCCTTACCTATCTACTTAGGCCAGGGGCGGGCTTATTTATTTGTGTTGCTGTGGTTGGAGCACAGCTTAAGAAGTTCAGATCAGCAGCACCTCTGAAATGAAGTGATGCTGACACTGGCATCTTGCACTCTGAGGGCTGATTCTTACTGCAAAACCTCAAGCCCCTTCCTCCCTGGACCAACAAGTAGACCACCCCTGGCCCAAGAGCCACAGACCTGGGGGGGGGGGCAGCACAGCCTTCATAAACTACACAAGCAGCCATCAACTCTTCCTACCCACTGTGAGACTGTCACTCAGGGCCTGAATGAATTCTTGACCTGGGGTAAAAAGGACTTTAAAAATATCTCTGCAACTATAGCAATTCTGTGTGATGCTTCTATTTTTCTGGGAGAAGGATCCATAGCTTTCATCACATTCTGAAAGACTCTAGAAAGGTTAAACGGTAAGAAATAACAGAGATAATCAATAATGGGATTCAGCAAAGTGAGATCATAATTTCATAGATTTTAAAATCAGATTAGCTAAAAATAACTGTATACAACATTATAATATTTTGCTAAATAACTTTAATAAAAGTAAAATTACTGAAGGATTTCTAAAAATAACTAAAGAATTTCGAAATATACTGTTAGTGTTTGAAGTAAAAATGTGGCAAAAGCTTGAGTTACCTTAGCACCTGTAGCATAAGGAGTTATCTATGCAGGACATCTAGCGTTATCGCCATACACTTCACTTGGAGGGTCACACAAGGTGTGCAAGTGGCATGGCAAAACCCTGCTGAAACTGAGCTTGTGGGCCCACATGCTGCATGGCCAGGTTCAGTCTTTGTTTTTGCCAAAAAGTAAAGTGCCAGAAAGATACTCTCAAGTTGGCCTTGCTATCTTGTCCCTAAAAGCATGCAGGAAGTCACTCTTAAAAGTTGTCTGATTTCTCTACGAAATGCTTATGGAGGAAAAATTAAAAGAACCAAAGGGAAAAAAGAAAAGCAAGCTAGGGGAAAAAAACATAAGAAACACAGCAAAAGACACTAAAAGGTAGCCAGCTGTAGAAGATTTTGTTGTCTTACCAACACTGCTTTAAATACACAAGACACAAAAAGGATTCTGCTGCTTTTTTTTTTTTACCATGACTGTATATTATTTTTATAACTTAAGAGATTGGATCGTTTGATCTATGAAATTCTCTTTCCTACTCTAGTTATCATTTTAAGAGTACAGACTATGAGAAAAATAATGAAAAATAATAAGAACTCAGCATCCAATTACTATCATCTTTATTAGTCTTCTACAGAATTAGGCCATAGATATCCCTTCTCTAAGAAATACCAGAAAAAGCAGATTTTCTGAATCTTTCAGAGATTCTCATACAGTTTTGAGGAAAAAAAATTATACACACACACACACACACACACATATATTCATCCTGAAGTTAACCAATCCCCTCCTGCTCTTCTATGGGGGGCGGGGGGCAGAAAATGTGAAAACTGCTACTCTCAAGAAAGGATGATACTCCAAATATTTGGCAGCTAGTAAAGCAGTGGGGACACCCCCTGCTATGCAGGACATTAACAGATTGCTAGTGGAATCCTTGGGGTCCTGGAGAGAGCAGGAGTGGCCTCTGCAAGCCTTCTGAGTGCACAAGGGGAGAGCATTTACCAAGCACTCCTGTGGATAAGGACAGTTCACACAGTAGGTCTCCAAGGAGGGTCTCTGAGTTGGCAGCATCCCCATCACTTGGGAACTTACTAGAAATGTAAATTATTAGAACATATCCCAAACTACAGAACCAGAGACTCTGAGGGCAGGGGTCACCAATCTGTGGTTTTAAAAGCCTTCCAGGCCGGGCGCGGTGGCTCACGCCTGTAATCCTAGCTCTTGGGAGGCCGAGGCGGGCGGATTGCTCAAGGTCAGGAGTTCAAAAAACCAGCCTGAGCAAGAGCAAGACCCCGTCTCTACTATAAATAGAAAGAAATTAATTGGCCATCTGATATATATAAAAAATTAGCCGGGCGTGGTGGCGCATGCCTGTAGTCCCAGCTACTAGGGAGGCTGAGGCAGAAGGATCGCTCGAGCCCAGGAGTTTGAGGTTGCTGTGAGCTAGGCTGACGCCACGGCACTCACTCTAGCCTGGACAACAAAGCGAGACTCTGTCTCAAAAAAAAAAAAAAAAGCCTTCCAAATGATTCTAATGTAAGGAAAGTTTGAAAAACACTGGGCTAAGAAATGGAAAGGCCCTTCCTTACCAATAGCTTTCAGGCTTGAATATCCAGAACAAAATGCATTTCTACTGTAAACAGTAATAAAGGAAGACAGTGAACCCTTTAGATTAAAATAAAGTTAGAATAAACCCCAAACCCTACCACATTCAGGCATTACTTGCTATGTGACCTCCTAGGGTTACCAGTAATAAATGAGATAATAAGTATAAGCCACACTAAAAATGCTGGTTAGTATTTCTGCATACCAGTGACTCTGGAACTTTGATATGCATCCAAATTCCCAGAGGCTTCCAAAGAGAACAGTTTTGGGGAAAGAAACCTTACCTGAGTAAAACCCCCCAGGTGATTCCAATGCAGATACCTCTCCTTTTGTTCTCTTAGAAACACACAGATGTGCACTTATCCAAGAGCCCTTCCTTATCCCATTTCTTGACATGGTCCACCTCTCACTACCCTAGGCTAATACGAAGAGACATGAAACCATTCCTCAGCCTAAAAGCCTCACACTTTGGGGAAAACCAGCCAGTGAACTATGGCTGGTCCTATTCTTTTCTTTCCAACAAAAAATCTGACCACTGCCCACACTGGCAAATTATGAAAGTAATACTATGTTCTAGACATCTGCAGATATTCTTCCACTGGAATACAACATACATAGAGCTTGTTACTCTATAAAGATTTTTTAAAATCAAAGCAATTGATGAAGGAAGAACTTTAATGTATATAAATTATGTTTTATTTTTTATACTTTATTTTTTACTATACTTTATTTTATACTATATTTTTATACTTTAACTTATTGAAATGAGCATTTTAAAGGCAAATGAAAGCAGCTGAGAGTAGCAAAAAACAATCTCCCTTGTGTCAGAATATAAATATATCAAGGAAAGAGGAGAGAATTGTATGAATGAATAATGAGCCACGATGTTTTGTTTTAACTGCATTCTCTTCTCATCAGCAGTGGGGGCAGGGGCAGGTAAGAGAGAAGAGGAGATTGTCAGGCCTGAGGGAGCCAAAGCGGTACAAAGAGGAACCACTCTTCTCAGGGAACCCCAATTCTCCACAATGTCCTGGTTTAAAGATAAAGGCTCCCTCCTTCCAGCCACTGAGTGGTGGTCCTCCAGACTAAGAACTATAGACCAACGCGCAAGTCCACCCATGTGTCAGGACATCTGGTTCAACTCAGTAAATCGTCTTCCGTTACCAGAGATAGTGATGGAGAGGGGATGACCCCGTGAAGAGCTCACTTATGATTACAATTGGGTTAGAAACACAACTGCTCTTTAGACTAAACCCTGCTGTACATGGACATGAAGTTTTTCTTTAGCCTTTGGTGAAATACACCTTGAACAACATAAGTTTTCCTTTTTTGTCTCCATGGGAGACAGTCACGACTAGCTGAGGTCGCTTCCAAACAGGCCTGATTCTGGTCTGACGGAGGCCAGGAGGAGGCTGCCCACATGCCCCGGGCCTGCCGGGCTTCTAGGCTGCTCTTCTCAGAAGCCTTCCATCCCCTTTCTAAGGTAAGAATTGAAAATACGGCTATTACGGTATTATTCCTCACTTCTTGGTTTTGTTTCCCTTTAACTCCAGTACTAGAAAGAAAAAAAAAAAACATTTTCAATATGTTAAACATGAAAATGAATAAATAGCATTATCAAGTTATAATAAAATACAACTAGATTCCCAATTATACTTCAAAACACTAAAAAAACCACAAAAAAAGAATAGAAAAATTTCCATTAAAAGCCAAAAATGCTTTAATACTGGAGGGATACGTACAAAACCTAAGACTTTTTATCTTACTTTTCTCTACTGCTCTTAAATAATAGCAAAGGCCTAGGCAGACATAGTTGGAACTAACTATACAATCACCCTGATTTTTATAGCAATTAAGAAAAACCAATTCATGCCAAATGACATTCTAACATTCTCAAAATGCTGTTTTCTTCATTCTTTTACATGTTTTTTTTACTATTTTTTTAATTTAAGAAGCTTTCAGGAACCACCACCAAAATAGGCACACACACACACACACACACACACACACACACACACACACACACACACTCGATCATTCTATATCAACTGAAAGTTTTAAAGCAGCAAATTACATCTATGTTCAAAATTAGTGCTGAGCTTTTACTATACTAGCTATTCCTCCTAAAGGAGGAAAAAGGAGCAGAAAGAAAGGAAAGTTACTACTCTCTCATTCCATTCATCCAGTGGACATCCTGGGAGAGCTAGCTAGCACACACAGGCTCCCAGAACCGGCCCCTTCACAGCCTTAGGAGCCCCAGGTCAACATCTAGAATTCAGTTTAAGAGTGGTCCTTGCTCAGCCTCAAAGTGACTTAAAGGAAATTTCCCCTAGCAATTGTTCAAAACCTAAGACAACTGCAAATAGGGTAAGTAAGAAGAAGGAAATTCAAAATTCAAACATAACCCAAGGCTTCATTAATAATGTCCTTTAAAACAAAGAACAGTGTTTATCAACCCACATTCCAATAGTTTTATTATCAAGTTAATTAACAGATTCCTCTGTTAATATCTAAAACCTAAGTAATTAATGGCAATGAACTATAAATGTCCTTGTCTTTGCTCTTATAATAAAATCTTATAAAACAAATGAAATGAGCACTTCAGTGACTTTACACAGGCCTTGTAAGGTTAATTTTCCCTAAAAGCTGTAACAGTGGCTTATAAATTAACTTTCTGTCATATAAATAAGAAACAGATTCAAATAATTATTAATAACAATCACAAAATGTTTACACTACAATGGATCATAGCCACTATGCTTAATGTGACCTCTGAGTACCTTCAATAGCTTATTTTGGTGGGATGTTTTTACAAGTTTAATTCAGAAATGTTATTTCATTACATTTTTAGCTTTTAAAAATATATTTTTTCTAACTTAAGCCCCTTCAAAATACTTTATGTTGATTATGATGGATATTTCATATTAAATAATTCTAAAATATTTTACCCTCATGTTCTAATGCTGTTTTATTCCTTTCAAAATGATTGTCCACTTGCCAAATACTTTAAGTGCACTGTATTTCCTTTTGAAAAATGCTACGAAGACATATTAAGAAAGCGATATCTTAGAAAACATAATTTAAATACCTATGTCTACTTACTCATATATAAGTGGATTTAGACTGCCACTTGGTTCAACTATCAAGTGATCTACTGTTTGAAGTAAACTGCTTAAGCTAGTATTATTTTCTGTTTTAGAAAATAAATATTGAGCAGTAAATAACCTTTTATTTCATTTTTAAGCATTGAGGAAAAGCAATGTAAGTCACCAGTTCCCATTCTAATGAATATATTCCTTCTAAAATGACCCTGACTATTAACTGTCTAGTTTAGTATCATTCAGGGATGGGTACTACTTCTGTTCTCATTAATAAAGAATTGGACCTACCCAAGGATTATTTCTTCTCTCATCAGCAACTCTTACTCATCCTTCAAGACCTCCTCTGAGATACCTTTATCAACGTCCTCTCCCGGTGCCCCAGAGCACTAGAGTCATGGCTAGAAAACACCCTCTTCCACTGTGCCCTTAGATCCTCCCATTCAACTAGGAGCCCCTTTAGGTCAGAGACGCCTCACTGATCACTAGGTTCCCAGCATATGAAACACTCCCAAGCACAAAGGGGTTCGTGAAGTGGTTTACGTTTTGCTTTTATTAACAGTTGTGTCCTTCTGCAATTTTTCCAATAGACCTGATGTTAAAATAAATAATAAAAACAAAAAGACAATGTTATATCTTCAGATGTATGCATTCACAATACCTAATATTTCTCTTAACAATCTCAGACAATTCTATCAGCTTAAAGAAAAACTGTAACTAAAAAAGGTATGTTAAAAATTTTCTCACTGCTTTACACTAGGGTTTTTTTAAAAAGATCCACACTGATATACCCTCTCTAAATAGATTTGGCTACTTCAATGAAGTTAATTCCTACAACTCTTCCCTAAGAACAGAACAATTTTTCTAGCTATGCAAGCAACAGTGTGTTTAAAACCGTGAAAGTGGAGAGAGGGTAGTATAAGGATGCCAACTGTCCCAACTCAGCCCCAAAGTGGCGCTGAGTCAGAAGACCCTTGTCACAGGAAGTGGCACTGATGGAGAGTGTGGGCTCCAGCCGGACCACTCCTTTCAGGCTACTCAATTCCTGGAACACTGTCCTTGACACTGAACACGACATCTGTCAGGAGCCAACAGCTGGAAGTTCCCGAAGAAATGTGCACCAGGACAGGAAACAGGGTCTCTTCCAGTATCTCAGGAGAGTGAAGCTAAAGCAGAACAGAAATTGGAGGTAAAAGGAAAAACATCCGGCCGGGTGCAGTGGCTCAAGCCTGTAATCCTAGCACTCTGGGAGGCCGAGGCGGGTGGATTGCTCGAGGTCAGGAGTTCGAAACCAGCCTGAGCAAGAGCGAGATCCCGTCTCTACTATAAATAGAAAGAAATTAATTGGCCAACTAATAACTATATATATAAAATTAGCCGGGCATGGTGGCGCATGCCTGTAGTCCCAGCTACTCGGGAGACTGAGGCAGTAGGATGGCTTGAGCCCAGGAGTTTGAGGTTGCTGTGAGCTAGGCTGACGCCACGGCACTCACTCTAGCCTGGGCAACAAAGTGAGACTCTGTCTCAAAAAAAAAAAAAAAAAAAAAAAAAGGAAAAACATCCTGAGACTAAAGGTATAAGCAGGAGAGAGAAAGTGATGACAGTTTGCTAAGAGAAGACTGGAGACCAGGAAACAAGCCTGAGCATGATGCGTCATGACATGAAAATAATGACACAGAGGGAAGCAAAAACTTTAAAGCAAAACAACAAAAAATGTAAAACTTATGGCATTAAAGGAGGTTCTTCCTATTACATGAAAATATAAATCTCAGTAATGCTGGAGTGTTGAGTAAATAAGATGTCTGGTAAGGCCGGGTGCTGTGGCTCACGCCTGTAATCCTAGCTCTTGGGAGGCTGAGGCGGGCGGATTGCTCAAGGTCAGGAGTTCAAAACCAGCCTGAGCAAGAGCAAGACCCCGTCTCTACTATAAATAGAAAGAAATTAATTGGCCAACTGATATATATATAAAAAAATTAGCCAGGCATGGTGGCACATGCCTGTAGTCCCAGCTACTTGGGAGGCTGAGGCAGGAGGATCGCTTGAGCCCAGGAGTTTGAGGTTGCTGTGAGCTAGGCTGACGCCACGGCACTCACTCTAGCCTGGACAACAAAGTGAGACTCTGTCTCAAAAAAAAAAAAAAAGATGTCTGGTAAATGGACAGTGTGCTTCACGGCTGTCCTTAGTCTACAACAGGAAGAATAAACTGGGCCTATTCTTATGTTGGAGTTCTACTTCATCCCCCTAAAATGAGCAGCAGAGAAGAGAAACAAATAGCAATGAAAAAGAAAACAAAGGAATCTGTGGTATTCATGGAGCCTCTGTGTCAACAGTAAATAAAAAATTATAAATGTCCAACTGTGTATTTCTTCCTGATGAATCAAATGTCCATGAGCTGTTCAATCTAGGATCATAGTAACACATCAGGTAGAGCGATTCTAATTCAAAATTCTATGAGATCTCTTTAACATTGTTAGGGTTCAGAAGACAACTGTATAGAATCCTCACTAAAAATAAAACTTAATATAAGAACCATTGGGGCTGGGGAGGGAGGAAAAAAAATTAAAAAAAAAAAAAACACTGAAAAAAATATATTTAAATGTATAGAAGTGAGCAAGTGGAGGCTTTGTTAAAACCTTCTGGAGAGGAATTTGGTAAAATACCCCAAGTGTTTAAAATATGCCTATTCTTTTTACCCCAAAATTCCACTGGGAAATTTCCTGGAGGAGAAGCCTGCTTGCTCACATGCACGCATACATGCTGTACAGAAGAGCCAGCTATAAAAGCATTCAACAAAGCACTGTCTGCGATACCAAAAGATATTATAAAATTTAAATACCCAGCTGTAAATGTTTATCTTCCTCAACACTATAAAGTCTGCTTACTATGTGCCAGCAAATAAAGGGGCTTTTTGAATGATTCTATCAACAACAGTATTCAACATGTTTACTGTGTTTCTACATTGGACCTAGGTATTGGGCATACAGCAAGGACAAAGCAAAGTCCTTTCCTGAAGGTAATTTTCTAACAGGGGAGCCACAGGCAATATATTAATAGAAAGCAAGTATGTAGTGTGTTACAGTGATCAGTGCTATGGAGGAAACTACAGCAGAGTGAAAAGGAACAGTGGGGAGGTGAGGGTGGCTGTGGTTTCAAACTGGGGAAGGCCTGTCTGGTAACAGTCCGAGTTGGAGACCTGGCCTTGGCCCAACGTGGTAGCAATCCAAGTAGCGAGAGGTAGTCGAATTCTGAATAGGTTTTGGAGGTAGGATGGGTTTGAAAGAAAGAGAAGAGCCAAGGACAATTTCAAAGTTCCAACCAAAGTGTTAAAAAAGATGAATTACCATTTATTGAGATGAGGAAAACTACAGACAGGGGAAGTCTGTGGAAGAAGGGATGAGTGTACAGAGTTCTGCTTTGAACACACTGAGTTTCTGAAGCCTGTCAGACATTTGAATTAGCAATTTCCAGTAGAAGCTGGACTTAACACAGATATATTATAGAAGGGAGGAGAGAGGTCGAAGTTGCAGAAATACATTTGAAAGTCATAAGCCTCTAGATATTTAAAGCCATGAGGCTGAATGAGACCACATAGGTAAGGTGGGTAGAGAAAAAAGAGAAGAGGCTCCAATACTGAGCCTTCCCACAGGCCAGCATTCAGAGGCTAGAGATAAAGAAAGCTCAGCATATGAGAGCAAGGAATTGCCAGCAAGGTAGGAAGAGAGCCAGGAGAGAGCATGTCCCAGGAATCAAACAGGAAAGGTGCTTCAAGGAGAAAGATCCCATCAACTGAATCAAATGCTTCCGCAGGCAAAATCCAGAAAGAATAAGACTTGCCCACTGGAACAAGTAACAGGAGAACATTGGTGGCTCTGAAAAGAGCTGTTTCATCCCGTATGATCTGACTCATGTGGAATTCAAAAAAGCTGACTTCACAGAAGTGGAGAGCAGAATAGTGTTTACCAGGGGCCAGGGTGGGTTAGGGTATCTGGAACATGTTGGTCAAAGGATGCAAAATATCAGTTCGATAGGAGGAAGAAGTTAGAGAAATAAACTATACAAGTTGATGACTATAATTAATAACGAATTATAATTCCTGAAACATACTGAGTGGATATAAAGTGTTCTCACCACAAAAATGGAAGCTATGTGAAGTAATGCATATGTTAATTAGCTAGATGTAGTCATTCCACAATGTAGTATATATACTTAAAAACATCATCTTGGACACTGTAAATACATACAATTATACTTCTCAATTTAAAAAGAAAAAGAAAAAAACAGAACAAAAAGAGCTGTTTCAGTAGAGTGATTGAAATAAAAGCCTATCCAGAGTAAATCCAAGGGCCAACAATAAATGGAGAAAAATAAGCTATGGTTTTGATCCAGAAAGGTGTTTTTGTTTTGTATTTTGGGGGGAGAGAAATGACATATTTGAACACCAGTGGTAACCACAGAAAGGGAACCTGATGGCATGGGAAGAGAAGGGAAATAAGAAAAGCCAGGGACTTGAATGTCCCCGGGGGAAGGAGCATGCAGATTTCAGCCAGAACAGGTGCACCAAGGGAAGGCAGAGGGGCAGCCCCAGGCTGACTGGTGCTCACGGCTTGCACTGATTTCAAGGAAACAGAAGCAGCATCCCTAGCTGGGAGTGGGGAGTGGGGAGTAGGGAATAAGCCTTTGGGTTTGAAGACAGAGAGGAGTATGAAATGGCCTTAGAGAAGTGCAGAGTTATGGGTCAAGAACCATCTGACTTAGTGGTCCTGAATTTAAAGGAATAGCAGGGTCTTCCCTCCCTCCTTCCCCATCCCACTTGTCTGGAGGAGGTGAGGAGCTAAATTTTGTCAGGGTTGCATGAGCAGGTTTATAAGATGGAGGTCAGAGTATCTGACTTGAATTTTATCTGGGTTTAAGGAGGAAAAGGACAACATGAGAGCTGTGAGAAACAGGAAAAATGACAGCAGGTCAATTGACCGTAGGTTTTTGCTAAGTTTGAAGAACTGAGTCAGGTTTTAGACATGCTCGCTCATCATTAGAGACATGAGCAGATCTAACATGCTTCGCTGCTGGAGCTGGTAACGCCTCACGTTTATAATTAATGTGGAATACTTTAGATAATATTTAAAAATATTATACACATTAAAAGTTTTTTATAGATAATTAGGAAGATACAAATAAGGCTAAAGAAAAGAAAGCTTTACATTCTTACTGCTTTTTACTATGTGTTTGTATTTTAATTACAATTTAGGACATTTCCACACTTCTGGGTAACCTACCTTTTAACAATACTGTGAGCATGTTATTTAAAGTGGTCTTCTATGTTTCCATTTGATATAACTACTGTTGTGTGCTAGTTAATCCCGTGGATTCAAAGCCTGCTCAAGGTTCATCCAACTCATCGGAACCAGTCTTGCTTGTACCTGTGGAGTCCATGGTTATCAGACACATAGGTAGCCTCTGACTCTGTCACAAATCTTCTAATGTAGCAGTATCTGAGTATTTCCTCTGAGAAAACACAGTATTTTATTATTAACAGCTTCCTGTCCTTTCCTTCCTCCTTTCTATTACATTTAAGGCATTATACTGATGTTTGAAGTTTTGTACAAAGGTAAGTCATATTACATATGAATTTTACTTTAGAGAATTAAGGAAACATGTAACTTATATATAGTGACAAGATTTCAAGGGGACAGTTAGTTGTTACAAAAGTAAGGACATGACACAGTGAGTTAAGACACGAATGTGAGATTATCTTACAATGTATAAGATGGACTGATCCAACAGGTAAGTGTCCCACAGCCCACACTACTTTCAAAACTCCTAACCTTCATGTATATTTAAAAACAAAGCAACATAAAAACCTAATTATTTATCTGAGTCTAGAACCCAACTTCATTTTTCATATAAAAACAAAGTGTTCTTAAAATCATTTCATTATATAAATTTTCCAGAAATAAAACTACCACAGATAGAGGGAAGATTATACTGTTTTGTTCAGAACTTTACCAAGAGTTGCTCACCAATTCAAAAGATGAGATCACCACTGACAACCCTGCTTGAGACGTGTGTGTTGCTAATAAAACACTCCTGTATCAGTCTCCTTTTGTAACATCAAGTTCACAATGATCCCACATGTACGTCAAGTATCTTTGTCACAAGTCTTTAACTTAGTCATGCCTGAGCAGTTGCTTAAAGATACAATATTATATATACTTTCATTTTTCCATATATAGTTAGTGTATTATTCTAACTTGGAAAGTTTATGTATAAATGACTTATATTATCTATGGATTTTCTTTTAAAAGAATAAAAGAGGCATTAGAAAAGTTTTATTATAAATGAGAAGGTATCATCTGTTTGTTGTATTTTATTTATTATAAACATTGCATGTTTATATGGTTTAAATTGTATAAAGGACATCAAAGAAACAACTAGAAAACACGAGAGTATCAGTTCCAGCAGTACAACAGATGAGATACTCTAAACGTCTTTTGATTGAAATACCTAAAATACTGTGTAATATACCTTTTCTAATCCTTTTTAAATGAATCCCAGACTTGGCATAAATGTGAGTAACACCAAGAACACGCAGAAAGTAAACCAAGAACACGGGAAGCAAGAGAGCAATAGAAGCTGACTTTTGCTATAGATTTTTAACTTTCCATTTCATGACCACACAAGGAACAGGGACAAGCAGAGGAACTGTAGGGCCTGCCAAAAGGGAATAAAATATGAGACAATACTTCCCAATTAAATTAGAGACCAAGAAGGGCTATACCTATTATTGGAGAGTGTGCAAACCCACTAAAGAGAAAAGATAAGTACCTATCTTGAGCTTGGTACTCAGAGGTAGGAGGAATAAAAAAAAAAATAATGGCTCCTTTGAGAAACAGCAACCACAGGCTAACCATCACCAGGGTGTCTGGTCAAAATTAACACTTAGCAGTGTGGTCTACAAAACCTCACGTAGAAAATTTCATTTAAAGTGGTCCCAGAGGCCATCACCACCTGCACCCTCTAATCAATCTTAACTTCACTGTTGTGTGGCAACCAAATATGATGTCTAACCTGATATAATAAACTCACAACATCACCTGTGAAGCTTTCAAACCGCATCAGTCAGAAACGATAAGCAAAAAACCACCCCAAGCCCAGTGGCCTAAAGCCACCGGCCTGTGTTTCACTCACCATTTGGTGAGTGAGGAATGTGGAGAGAGTACAAAGGGGAAGGTTCTGTGCATCATGATGTCTCTAGGGCCCAGCTGGAAGAAAGACAGCTGACGTCACTGGAAAGGTGGGGCTAGAACCAGCTGGAGGCTCTTTGCTCAAAGGGAGGATCACAGACCCTCCTTTGAACAAAAGCAGTGCCTAATATGTTGGGGATGTGATTTAGAACCACAAACAAAAATGTTTATCTTCAAGACTGCAGATCTAACTTGCAATGTACAGAAAACAGCTAGGCAAGTAAAGCCACAACAAGAGAAAACACCAGACAAAGCCATTCCACTGGATGACTGACCCAGTTTCTTCAGTATTTCAACGCACAAATTCCGGGTTAAGGAGAACTGCTCTAGATAAAAAGGCTCAGTAACCAAGTCGATGTAAGAACTATTAAAATTCTGCTTGAAACAAGTGTTGTATTAGGGTACTGTAAGGACAACTAGGGCTATCTGAACATGGGTAGGTGGGTAGATAAAAGGAATTCTATTTAATTGAGTAAGGTGAGATGATACAATTGTGATTATATAAGAAAGGCCCTTACTTTTTATAGACATAAACAGAACTATTTAGAGGAGAAATGTTATGTCTGTGATTTAACTTCAAAGAAAGGGAGAGAGGAGAAAAAGATGAGACAGGGAAGCAAACATGGTAAAATATTAGCAGCATTAAAACTTGGTTAGGGCATGAGTATTCATGATATCATTCTGTTTATCTGTGTATTAAGAATTTTTGTCATAAAAATTTCACAGAATAAAACACTAAACTTTTCTCCGGATGACTAGCAACTGGCAAAAGCAAAGACTAATCAATCCTTCTGACAAAACATAATGTAAACCCAAGCCTCACCAAACTGTCTTCAAAAAACAAGAAATGAAGAGAAATAGGAAAATTCTTGAAACTAAAAGAAAACAAAATAACGTATATCAAAATTTGAGAGATTCAGCCAAAGCAGTACTTAGGAGGAAAATTTTTAGTTTTATATTTTGCTTATCGGACAAAAAAGGTTCCAAAAAGCTAAACGTTCACTTGAGTGGAAAAAAAGAACAGCAAAATAAATATCAATAAAGCTAAAAAGCAAGACATAATCAAGGTAAGAGCAGAACTTATTAAATTTTTTAAAAAGAAAATAGAAAAGATAAAGAGCAAAGGTGCTTAGGAAAGGCTTTTATCAAGAATAAAAGAAAGGCTCAAAATGGTGGCTCACACCTTTTACTGCTAAGAGGCAGAGGCAGGAGGATCACTTGAAGTTAGGAGTTCAAGACCAGCCTGGCCAACACAGGGAGACCCTGAGACCCCATTTCTACAAAAAAACATTTAAAAGTTAGCAGGTGGACAGATGTGTGGGGACACACATCTGAAGTCCCAGCTACTCAGGAGGCTGGGGCAGAATGAGTTTGAGGTTGCTATGAGCTATGAACACATCACTGCACCTAGTCTAGGCAAGAGTGAGACCATGTCTCTAAAATAAAAATATTTTTTAAAGAATAAAAGAAAGAAGAAAACACTTCACGAAAAAACACTATGCTTTAACTCTGGATGTTACAGAGATTAAAATAATAAAAACGATTGTTAACTTTATGTTAATAAAGCTGAAAAATAAGATGAAATGGACAAATCCCAAACATATAGGAATATTAAGCAAAACTGACTCAAGAAGAAATCAATAGCTTGAATATGCCTACAATCACAAAACAAATGGAATCAAAAGTTAAAAATGAGGGGTGAGACGAAAGCTAAAAATCAAGAGCTACACAATCCTTTATAGTTTTACAAACACTTCTACCAAACATTCAAGGGACAGACAATGACGTAACACAAATTCTTTCAGTGAATTAAAAAGAGACCAGTCTCTAATTCATTTTACAAAGCTCTAAAATATAGATGCCAAAACCTCACAAGGATAATTATAGCTTGATCTCATTCATGAATTTATGATTCAAGAAACCCAAACAAATGTTAGTAAACTGAATCCAGTAAAGTATAAAAAAGATAGTATTTATGAGGCTAGGCTTATTCTAGAGTGCAAGTTTAGTTTAATATTTTAAAAAGAAAGTAATTTACCCCAACAGATTATGAACAAAAAACAAGGTGATATTCTCAATACATACAAAAAAGTCAAAAGATAGAATTCAGCATCCATTGTTGAACTTCCTTAGCCCAAGAACGGGCAGCTGCAAAAAGAAAAGGAAAAGGAAAAAAGAGGAGAAAGAGTAAACATGATATTTAATGATAAAATGCTGAAAGCCTTTGTTTTAATCATGGGTAATACAGGAATGGCCATTCTTTTCAAAGAATGTATTTGGAGAAGACAGTCTGCAGAAAGACAAACAAGTGGGAAAGTGGTAATTTTTTTGTTTGTTAATGAGAAAACCTAAGAAAATTGACAAATTAGTAGAATTATTACAGAAATAACAAGAACTTAAAAGCTTGCTGGACATACAAAGTTAATATACAAAGTCTATTGCATTTATACACACCAATAAGAAGAAGAAAATATAATTTTTAAAGGATACAGTTTACAAGTATATTCCTGGTCTTTGGTCAGTGAGCTTCAACAAGGCAAAGACTGTTCAAGTAACGTACTTCTATTTGTTTTACTGTTATTCTTTTATAAATACCATCATTTTATAGAAAAAGATATAAAAATAAAAGATCTCATTATGACAAAAGACAAACTTCTCAGCAGAGTAAGAAATGAAAAGTTTATGTGAAAAATAAACAAATACAAATAGACAAGAAAACTCTGAAACAGCCAAGAAAACTCTGAAAGATGAGGATACACTAATCTTACCAGATACTAAAAGATAATAAAAATGGTATAGCATGAATGCATTAATAGAAAGACCAATGGAAAAGAAAAGAAACCCCAGAGTAAGCCCAAACACCATGCACCTAAGGAAAGTGAGCACATAATTTTAGTGGTACCTCCAATCAATGGGGAAAAGAGCTACAATGGTTAATTTTATGTGCGACCTTGGAAGGTGTTTTTTTTTTATAAAATTAACAATTTAAATCGGACACTATAAGCAAAGCAGCTTGACCTATATAACATGGGTGGGCCTCATCCAATTATTTTGAAGCACTGACTAGAATAAAAAGACCAGCTTTCCTTAAGCAAAAAGGGATTCTCCAGCCAACTGCCTTTGGACTCCACCTGCACCATCAGCTCTCGCATCTCCAGCCTGCTGGTCCACACTGCAGATTTTGGACTTGTCAGCCTCCTTAAGTGTGTGAGCCAATTCCTCATAATAAATCTCTTTCTTTGTATATATGCACATTCTATTGACTCTATTTCTCTGGAGAACCCTGACTAATATAATACAACCCTGATTAATGTAATAGCCTGCACAAGAAAATTCTACGAACAACCAAGTTCTAGGAAAAAATAATTAGGCTGGATCATCTCTCTCTCCTTAGACTATAATAAATGAAATGCAAAAACAAATATATTAAAATACTACAAAATAACATGAGAGAGTTCCTTTATAACTGTGGAGTATAAAAGGTCTTTCAAACTTCCAATAACAATAAAATCCAGGTCATAAGAACAGATTAATAATTCTGACTACATAAAAATTGAAAAAATTAAAAAAGGAAATGCTTTTGCATGACAAAAAAACCCTTCCATAATCAATGCCAAAAGATAAATGCTAAGGGTTAGAAACTCATATCACAGACAAAGGCCCAGTCTCCCTAATATATAAAGAGTGAGTTTTCAAATCAATTTTTAAAGACCAAAAACTGAATAGAAAAAATTCAAGATAAAAAGATATTATAGTCCAGGAAAAAAACATAAATGCTTTTAAATATGTAAGATGACACTCAGCATTACTCATAAGAAGATATATATAAATTAAAACCTATTACAGGTTGAATATTCCTTACCAGAAATGCTTGGGACCAGAAGTGTTTCAGATTTTGGATTATTTGCACATGCATAATGAGGTATCTTGGAGATGGGACCCAAGTCTAAAGATGAAATTCATTTATGTTTCATATATATATATATATATATATATATATATATATATATATATGCATAGCCTTACACTCATAGCCTGAATGTAATTTTATACAAAATTTTAAATAATTTTGTGAATGAAACAATGTTTCAAGTGTGTTTTGACTGTGACCTGTCACGTGAGGTCAGGTGTGGAATTTTCTCCTTGTGGTATCAGGTTGGCACTCAAAAAGTTTCAGATTTTGGAGTGTTCAGATTTTAGATTTTCAGATTAAGGATGCTCAACCTGTATCAGATTGGCAAAAATCCAGAAGCCTTGTAAAACCAGCACATGTGTAGGGAACAGGTCCTCTCACACGTATCTCACACATAGATGGTGGGAGTGTAAACTGGTACAACCTCTATGGGAGCAATCTGGCAATATCTACTAGAATTACAAATACACACACCCTTTGTCCGAGCAGCATCACTTCTAGGAGTTTATCCTGCAGGTATTATTGCCCACTTAGGAAACAACACATATACAAAGTTTATTATAGCAGTATTGTTTCAATTGCAAATAACTAGAAATAATCTAAATGTCCATCAAAAAGTTAAATATATTATGGTATGTCTATAAAATGGAGTGAAGCTATAAAAAGAAAGAGGGCTAGCTCTATGTACTCCTTTGTAATGATCTCCAGAAAATATATTTAAGTAAGTAGAGAAGAGGGTGGATTAAAAACAGAAGCATGCATATAGTATATTATATGACATATACCGTCATTTATGTAAAAATTAAAATGTGATATTATGCTTTGTCATATAAAGAAACTCTGGATATCTGGCAAAGGGTGGGTGGTGAAGTGGACAGGGGGAATTAAGATAGGAAGGAAATTTTCCTCTATATCCTTTCCTTATACCTTAAATTTTAAAAAATCTGTACACATATTCACTAGTCAAAACATTAAACATGTTAGAAATGTTAAAGACATAAAGTGATATATCTTAAAGGAAGCTTAAAACTACCTTTTGTATCAATCACATTAACAAAAAACCACAAAGTATTGTTTCCTGGCTTATATAAAATCAATAGATGACATATGTGCTACATGTGGAAATAAAAGGAAGTCTGCAGAAAGGAACGTTCTGATTGTTATGAACTACTGGCTGATTAAATATGGTTAAGTTTCTTAGGTTTTAAATGTATATTAATTCAGTATTACAAATTTTATTAAAATTTGGCTTGATTTTGATAATATTCCATTGGTAATTTTTACTTTGTTTTAGGACAGCTATGGGAAGATTACCTTGGTTTGTAGGTGCTAAATATATCAACAATGCTAGATCTCATTTCTTAGGGAAACTTGCCAAATCTAGCTACCCATCTAACTCCCTAAAAAAAAGGACTGTTACTGTCAAACCAGACCATCTGACTAGGCTGCCTGATCTTCAACTTCCACCTCTTTGTCCCACAACAGTTTAACAAAACTTAAAAAATACTCAGATATTTTATATTAATACCTATTGAGTGTGAACACAAGAAAAACTTCCAACATACTTTTAGGAATGTTTGGTTTTACTCAGAATATACAAAATGACATTTACATTAAAGAATTACAGTTATATGTTATTTCTTCCCATACAACTAATTGTACTTAAATCAATAAAACAGTGATATAGTATTAATCAAAGCATAAGATAGCCCTAAACTAATCACATTAAAATAGTATTCATTAGGCCGGGCGCTGTGGCTCACGCCTGTAATCCTAGCTCTTGGGAGGCCGAGGCGGGCGGATTGCTCAAGGTCAGGAGTTCAAAACCAGCCTGAGCAAGAGCGAGACCCCGTCTCTACTATAAATAGAAAGAAATTAATTGGCCAACTGATATATATAGAAAAAATTAGCCGGGCATGGTGGCGCATGCCTGTAGTCCCAGCTACCCGGGAGGCTGAGGCAGAAGGATCACTCGAGCCCAGGAGTTTGAGGTTGCTGTGAGCTAGGCTGACGCCACGGCACTCACTCTAGCCTGGGCAACAAAGTGAGACTCTGTCTCAAAAAAAAAAAAAAAAAAAAAATAGTATTCATTAACAGTAAGATTTCACCTATAACATGCTTTAAATATTTAAATGTAAAAGATATTAAATAACTAATTGCCATGTGCTAGAAGTCATCAGTGAATGTATCATAAAGGAAGTAAATTTTGAGCTTGGTCTTGAAGGAAATGACAAGCACTCAGAATCCTTATTCAAATTGGATTTACAATCAGAGAATCATTTCAGTGCGCTGAAGTAAAATGAGTAATGTAATCTTTCTATTGAGTCCTTAAATTTTGATGACATAACAAAACATTCTATGTCTATTGATACGTTCAATAAGGCTCTGAAAGCCCCTTAGAAAAACCTATAACTTTATCAAAAATCAAGATACCAGTTTCTCTCATATAAAAAAACTTGATATTAAAGTGTTTTAAAATTTTCACACACTTTAATAAAAGACTTCACCTGATAACTCTGAAATAATGTATATCCCTACTTCTACAAAACCCAGACATGTTGCCACAACTTTGGAAACATATATGCAAAAAGCAAGATTGTACTAGATCTTGTATCTCAGTAGTTGTTTTAACAGGTTTTGTTTAAAGTCATAAACTCTCTTTAGAACTCTTTAATAGAAGTCACATGGGAACAGACTCCAACAAACCCAAGAAAATATTTCAGAAATCAGCCAGATCAATCAAATTAAGCTTATTTATTTACTCTGCTTAGTATCAACAATCTTTTCAAGCCACATAAGCTCTTTAAAAATGAAAAAGTCCATGCCACATGCGTTCATCCTTTATCACCCCTACCTTGCAAAAGAAAAAGATGAGAAGAAGAAAATATTAAAATGGAAAGTTGCATTTTGATGCTTATGACTGGAAGTGCCGTAAAAGTTTTATTAGGACTCAGGGCTCCTTTTCATGTCATTAATGAGCGACAGTCTCTAAAACAAAATGAAACTGAATCATTTTACCAAATACATATGTATTATTTTTCTACAAATCATGTAATCTGTAATATATAGTCCAACAATACTGAAAGAGTATTTAACATGGCTAATTTAAACTAGAAACTGCTTAATATATTTAAAGTACATGATTCCCATTAGTATTTTGATATTAGAATTATAGTGATTTTCTGTCTATGAGCTCATTTAAGAATAACACTGTTAAAGACAACAATGTTTTGATGCAGTAGCATTTACCATTAAAATAAAAACAAAAAAGGTCAAGATAAAAATACCATGCATCGCTTCTCGGCCTTTTGGCTAAGATCAAGTGTAAAAAATACCATGCATGTGCTAACTAGAAAGATTAAATGATCGATAAAACCCTTCTCTTGAATAAGCCTTGACAAAGCGGCAGAGTACTTTCTTAAAAGATTCAGAACACAAATGACAAAGAACAAAGAATGACTGACACTTTCTGCTGTCGCTAACCAGTAATGCAAGCAACTATTAAACCAGTCATTCTTCCCACCCTTCAATCTCAAAACATGAAGGAAGGAAGGAAGGAAGGAAGGGAGGGAATTAGATTAGGTTTATAGTTTTGCATTTTCTCAAAACTACATTTTCTTCCACTGAGAACATAATTTTTAAAACAAAACAGAAGATGTTTCAGAGCCCGATCTGTCTTGGAGAAGAAAACAGAGCCCTAGGAGCAGTGTGCTGTGCTCACCTGCTGTGGCTGGTACCTCTGCTGGGACTGGGACGCCAGATACTGCGCCTGGGGCGGGAGGTGCGGGGGCTGTGGCTGCTGGCTGTAATATGGCTGTTGGCCCTGTTGGCAGTAACCACTCACACCTTGCTGTCCATACTGAGGTGGCATCTGTCAAAAAGTCAAGCAAAGCAAATGAGAAAGTCAAAATGTGCAATTAAATGAAATCAAATATGGTTTCAATTCAGGAACATGAAGGGGATTCTCTGCTCAGCAACTGCATTCAATATTTTTAATCCTCTGTTCATTAGACAAATTGACATGCTGCCTTCTATTCACATACTATCAATGAAGTCAAAGATAATTTGAATTTGCCTTTAAAAACAATCATATCATATATTAACTATTGATAACATCATAAAATCTAGTGGAGGAAAAAAGCTCCCAATCCTGACATTAAAGAATAAAAATAGCCTCTGCTAAGAAAGTCAAAGAAACATTACGTTAAATCCATTCCCATATGACAAGGAAAATTAAAATGAATTCAAACAGTCCAAGTTAACTCACTAATATTTTGTAGGATGCTTGTACTTTGGGTGCATTACATGGTACATGTTTGTTTCTACGTTCAGAACAACAAAATTTAGAACATCCCAACTGCATTTGTAGCAGATATACGCCAGTTATATTAACAATTCCATTTACTATTTTTTTCTTAGTTGATAAAACAGGTAGCAATGTAAAGCAAATTGTACTACATTGTAAATAACAGAGATATAGGGAAAAATGGCCTAACTCAGTCCTCTCCATTTGTAATTTACATGAGCCTAAAAATCCTTGAAAGCATTGTTCAGGGGGAAATCCTTTCTCATGTAATAAATGCACCACTGATGGTATTTTTTATTTTTTTTAAATGAGAAATCTATTGACTTTTTTTCCTAATTGCAAGAAAGAACAGGAAAGGAAAAGAAAAACAAGATATCAGGATAGCAAAAAACAACCCCGAGGAGAATGAAGTCATTCTGTTTAATACCACAATATGGTCCACTTGAGAACTCCAAGAACCTGAGACCCATAAGCCCACACGCTCAGGAAAGTAATGACAGCACCAGATACACACTTAAACCCAAATTCACTCCAGAAATACTGACCCAGGGAAAAGAAGGAACAGTGAAAGAGGAAAATATTAAACCATTTAGCCTGTAAGACAAATTAGCACACTAATTCATGACATACACAATGGGGTAAAAGAAAAAAATGAGAAAGCTAAAGTTCCTATTCCTTTCAATTCAATCCATATTATTTTTAAGATTTATCAACAATGATCAGAATAAATGTGACCACAATGGTTCACAATGCCTCTTAGTACACTGAGCGTAAGTTGTTGGAGCAGACAAGTTTGCATTGAAAACCATTTAACAGCACAGTTGAATTTTTTGCTTTTATTTATTTTACAGCTTGATATCTCATATAATGAATGTATGTCCCTGCCATAAGCCAAGCCAACGAATTTCCATAAAATACAACTCCACATGCTAGAATACCATATACCACAACACACATCCTCCCGTTCAACACCCATATGTTTGATATGGTATCTAATACTATATTTCACACAAGTGTCTTTGCAGTTTGATTTGAAGCAGTTAGGATAACACTTTCTGCCAGTGTTAAAATGACTGTAAGGCTTAGTCAACACAGCCAGCAACTCCCCTATGAATTGCACTTTAATATGTTGACTTTCTGATTTACAGAAATCCTTACACACAATATGGAAGTGTCGTGTGGGGAAGGGGGATCTGGTTTCCAAGCAAGACAACAACAGGACCAATTCAGGAACCTAACACTAGAGCAGCCACAAACTTACCAGGATCTTTTACTATCTATTGCGAGTCTGGAAAGTTTGAGGGGAGGTCATGGGGCAAGGAGGATAGGTAGAAACATAAGCAAATCTTCAATGGAGCCCCAGTGGACAGTCTGCAGAATGAGACGACCTGTGGAATGGAAGCAAAGCCATCGAAAACACCTGCTTGGGAGTTTTTATTAGTGTTTTCCACAATCAAAAACTAATTTGCTATCCTTTTTAGATATGTGGTCTCATTCATTCATTTGAGGCCAAATTCACCAGCACCTCACCCTTACGAGGAGGAAACCTGTAACAGCACAATTGGGCTATCCGTCAGACCTAAGGCCTAATGCCAGTCGACTGCATCTGGCCTTAAATGGGAACCACAACAGAACAGATTCCTAAACTCTAAAGAATCTTTGAGCCATAAATGTATGGAATCTAAATCAAATTCCTATTGTACCTTAGCTGTATGAATATGGTCAACTTCTTAACTACATTTCTCTTACATCTGCAACTATAAAATGGGGCTATTTTCTCCAGTAATTCATATTGATACTATACTCAGAAATACAATAATCCCACCTGAAGTCTATACAGATACTATTATTACTTATTAAACTAACAGTTGGAGTGTTATCTCTAAAATATTAATTATTTCCTGAGTGTTAACTTTAAAAACCAATTTCTCAATATAATAGCCTAGAACTAAATCCTAATTCTTCTATGGTCATTATTGTTCTTGTTTTATAATCCATTCAGGTGCAAGGCTTTCCAGATCCACTATATGCTTTTCAGACTTCTTAAACCAATCAGTATGAACAAAACATAGATCGACAGGTTGAACCACAATACAAAAAGGCCCCAGAGCCTTCTGTCAGAAGCTCCAGGCTGTAACTCTTGAGTTCCTGTTTCTGCTGGCTGGCCCTCTGCTCACAGGCCTTCCAGACACTCGGACACTCACTGCTCATCACTCCAAGCTCAGTCCTCCACTGGAACCTGCCATATGCGTTGATAAAATGAGGAAGGCCCAGGAGGCCAGCACATGAGCTTTATTGTCTCAAGCTTTGTGAAACCTGTTTGGGCTGCAGAGAGTTTTTTTGTTGATCTCTTGGCTCTAAACCACATTCAGGATAACTAAAATTACCTGTTGTAAGCAACTGAAATTTCACCAACAGTTCCTGAGTGCCAGGGAGCAGGTGCTGAAAGCTGGGGATACAAAGCTCTTGTGACTCAGGCAGCATCCCTTCCCTGACCAGCCTAACTAGATGGGCACAGCAGCGAACACCAGTATTCTTACGCCATTACCCATTTCATTTACCACAGGGGAGATTATCTGTCTTGGTTGTGCAGTTAACACCTTAATTGGGTGTTCATGTGTTTATTGTCTGTCCTTATCACTAGAATATAAACTCCCAAACTCATGGTATGCCTCCTGGAAAAGGAGATGACGGTCCACAAATATTTGCTGAATAAGTGAATGAATGTTGTTCAATGGACTACGAAAGCAAGTTTTTCCCATATAAAAACTAATCAAGGAACACATTATAATATGGAAATCACTTGTACCATCCAAATCTGATACATATGTGTTCAGCTTCATCCACAGCTGAAAACACTGAATTTTATACTAACTACAGCATGGTGCTAAACTGCTAACCCTAGTAAGTCATTATTGCCCAACAAATGTTCTATGACTTTAGCAGAGTTTAAATTTTAAAAAATAGCACTAAGTGGAAAGCTCCAGAAAATGCTTAGGATCAGAATTTATTTTAAAAATAAGAATTTATTTCACTCATTTCTAAATAAGGAGGACCTTTAAGTGGTGCATGAGAACACACAGAAAAAATTTATTTCAATTTTCAAAGAAATGTGAATGCTTCCAAGCATTATTGGAAAAGAAAGCACAGCTAAAAATAATTCACTTATTTTAACTATTTATTTTAGAACTACCCTAATCAAGGACACACTATTAACTTCCACATCTCTGTATTGTGTTAAGTGTGTAGGATCTGGACCTCATTTTCCATTTCACCATACACAACTTTTTGCTCATACTCCAAAATCAATGACATGATCAAAGTTTACCTTCTGCCTCTTCTTTCTGAAGAAGTTTTGGAGAGCAGTTTCCGACTAGACACACTGACCCTGTGCCCCAGCAACGCACCTGGTAAGTATGCACCCATGAAACACTCACACATGTCCCAGGAAAGATATTCAATGCAGTCCTGTTTACAACTGCCAGGAAGAGAACACAATCTAACTCCGGCAA
This sequence comes from Microcebus murinus, assembly GCF_040939455.1. Classification (NCBI taxonomy): domain Eukaryota; kingdom Metazoa; phylum Chordata; class Mammalia; order Primates; family Cheirogaleidae; genus Microcebus; species Microcebus murinus. The sequence goes on from NC_134108.1 coordinate 9,824,786, forward strand.
AGAAGGTTAATGAGGAAAATTAGCTTTGTTATAGTCACACAATCAAATTCTATAAAGTTGTAAAAAGGAATAAGATACATATATCAAAATGGTTCAAACCTAAAACATATAATGTTAAGCTAAAAAAGAAAGCAATAAAGGTTAATGCAGTGTTCTAACATTTGTATAAATTTTTAATATGCCAAATAATAGTATATATTGTTTATGAACACACATATAATAAAAGTACAGAAATATGCCTTGGCTGAGCATGATTACAGCTACGTGGGAGGCTAAGGATGGAGGATAGCTTGAGCCCAGGAATTCAAGGCTGCAGTGGGCTATGATCCTACCAGTGTACTCCAGCCTAGGCAACAAAGCAAGATTTTGTCTCAAAAACAAAACAAAAAAACATGCCTTGAAAAGGAAATACACAACTCTCTGAGGTGGGGGAAGGGTGATGGGGCAGGGCTTTGGCCTTGTATTTGTTCCTTTTACAAAAGAGATGTTATGCAAATGTGGCAAAATATTAGCACCTACAAACTTGGTATTGTTACACAAGTGTGTCTGTTATATTTGTTTCTGTACTTGTCCATATGCTGAAATTTCATGTTTACCTTCTACAATGAAGCTGTTGCCTTCACACAAGTACACCTGCCCCAATGCACAAGGGAGCAACGCCCAGAGAGGTCCTTCTGAGAAAAGTGCTTCTGCAGCCACTTTACTTAAATAGGCCCCACTAAAACTCTGCTCAAGAGACCCCTCCCTGACTACAAGACGAGGTGCCCTAATCTCTTCCACGCCTTTCACCTGGGACAGGACAAGGATGGAGACTTCATTATGGTGCTCGAGGGAAAGAAGTGTCCTGCAGGTTGGTAAATCCCTAACAGAAAGGACTTTATGCCAGTATTTCCCTATGGGTTCCATAGGGGATACTAATTCAGCAAGACATCTCACAGAAATAAGTTCTATAGTTAAAAAAGTTTGAGAAATAAACCTATTATAAAAATGAAACATATATATGAACATATTAAAGGATCTGTGAAATTCTTAAAAAGTTAGGAAGCCTGTCCACCTTTTAATCCAAGATTTCTCATACTTATCTGACCACAAGCACACCACCCAGCCACTGGAATGTAAACTCTGCACAGGACGGGGCCTGGCTAGCTCAGCTCATCATTATGTTCAGAACGCCTAGCTTGTGCTGAGAGCTCAATGAATGTTTCTTGACTGAGCCTCCTAAAATAAGTATAAAATCCCACATCACTGACAGTGGAAATGTAAGAGCTTCTGCCTTGAGCTAAACAATGGCCAGTCCAATGATCTATCTCCATGATGGCTAGCAAAACCATTTGGGACAGGTATTAGAACGCTCCCTGACGTGAGCTTTCACATTAGGATACTAAAACACACCCCAGTTTATATCATGAAGCAGTTTGCTCTGCACACCTGAATCTACTTACATCATCAGTTTGTCCCTCCCTTTTGGAAGAAAACAATTTAGGAACAAAAGAAGTACTTGACACTGTCCTAAACTTACAGACATATTTAATATGAAAACTTCCCACTTCTGAATTCTGCAATAACATGCTAATTTTTTGCTGTGTGATGTAATGAGCACCTTTCTCCTTACCTTCAAGGTTCTAGATTAAAGATCTATTCTTTACTGTGCTAAAATATACATAAAATTTATCATTTTACCCATTTATCATTACCCACTTAAGTGTACACTTCAATGATATTAAATACATTCACACTGTTGTACAACCATCACCACCATCCATCTCCAGAATTCCATCATCCAAAACTGAAACTCTGTGCCCATCAAATAACAACTCCACTTTCTTCTCCCAACCCCACCCCGGCAACGATTATTATGCACTTTTTATCTCTATGAATGTGCTTATTCTTGCTATCTCGTATAAGTGGAATCACAGAGTATTTGTCCTTTTGTGCATGGCTTATTTCACTTAACATAATGTCTTCAAGGTTATCCTGTTGCAGTATGTGTCCACATGTATCATGTTTCATACCCTTTTTAAGGCCACTGAATGTATATATCATGTATTATTTATCCATTCGCCCATTGATGGACATGGGTTGTTTCTTTGGTTGTTGTAAATAATGCTCCCAAGAACATGAGTTTACAAATATTTGTTCAAATCTTTGCTTTTACTTCTCTGGGTATATACACAAAAGTGGAATTCCTGGATTATATGGTAATTCTATGCTTAATTTTCTGAGAACTAAACTACCATACGGTGTTACTCAGTGGCTGCACCATTTTACGTTTCCACCAGCACTGCACACCGGCTCTAATTTTCTGGGGTTTTTTGATAACAGCCATCCTAATGGGTGTGAATTGATATCACACTCATTGTGGTTTTGATTTGCATTTCCATAATGATCAGAGATGTTGAGCATCTTTTCATGTACTTATTGGTCATTTATATGACTTCTTTGGAAAAATGTTTAAGTCTTTTGCCCATTTTTAATTGGGTTGTTTATTTTTTGTTGCTGAGTTGTGGGAGTGCTTTATATAGTCTGGATATTACCCTTTTATCAGATATATGACTTGCAAATATTTTCTACTGTGTGTTGCCTTTTCACTCTCTTAATAGTGTCCTTTGATGCATAAAAGTCTTGAATTTTGATATAGTCCAATTTATCTATCCTTTCTTTTGTTGCGTATGCTTTTAGTGACAAATCCAAGAAATCACTGCCACATCCAATGCCTTGAAACTTTTCCCCTATGTTTTCTCTAAGAGTTTTATAGTTTTTTGTTTTAGCTCTATGTTTAGGCCTATGATACATTATAAGTTGATTCTACTATTTGGTGTAAGGTAAAGGGTCCAGTTTCATTGTTCTTCAAAACCTACTGTTTTTATTCTATATAATTTTCACATCAGCTTTGGATCTTTTTGTTCTAAGAACAGTTCGGTATTTACTCTTCCCTCAAGAACTGTATTTTTTTAAAAAGGAACTATATTAAATGTATATATACTAAACACATTATATAATCTGTTTGTATTAAGTTCAAACTCAGGACAAATTAAATTATTGTGACAGAAATCACAACAAGGGTCATGGGATATGGTGACTGGCTGGAAAGAGGAATGAGAGAATTTTCTGAGAGTGATGGAAATATTCTGTATCTTAATTAGGGCAACAGTTTCATGGATGTACATATTTGTCAAAATCCAAGGAACTGTACATTTAAAATCAAGGTATTTTATTGTATGTAAATTAAAGCTTAAAATATTGGTGGAATATTTACATACATTTAATACAGAAGTATCTAAACTAGTGACCTCACATTTTTATAGTTCTGTAACATATTTATGTTTAAATCATTCCTGCCTTATTTATGCCTGGATGCAAATTTTCTATTTGATAATTAAATGACTGTCCCTAGATGCTTAACAGTGCAGAGCACTGTTATTACAGAGCAGTTGGACATACTGAAATAATCATGGTAAGAATACAAATGCAAAATATCTAAGGTAAGTCATAGTATATATAGAAACAATATCCCTTTGACTCAGAATCCTACTTTTGGGAATTTATCTTAATAAAAAGTATGAAACAAGTATGCAAGGACACGTGTAGCAAGGAGTTCACTGTAGCCCCACTCAAAAATACGGAAATAGCCTAAATGTGTAAATGTCCATCAAGGGGAATGGTTTAAAAAAAAAGAAGAAGAAGAAGAAGAAGAAGAAGAAGAAGAAGAAGAAGAAGAAGAAGAAGAAGAAGAAGAAGAAGAAGAAGAAGAAGAAGAAGAAGAAGAAGAAGGGGGGAGATTCAATAAAATACTATAGAGCCATTAAAAATAATGATTCTCATTATAGATAATATATATTTAATAGCAAAAACTTCTGTCCGTGGATTGAGATGAGATTTAAAGGTAGCAGATTATGAAACCATTTATAATATAATGTTATTTTTAAATATGAAAATCTGTGTAGTTGTGTGTAAAGAATTAATAGCCCAAATAATATATACCAAAATACCAATATGTTATCATTTCTTAAACCAACTCTGTTTTGCATGAATCCAGAAGAAAATGCAATTTATTTCGGATTATTTATTGCTCTGTCTTTCTAAGAGTTATTGAAAAATATATTATAACAATTTATCTTTAACAGAAGAAAGGTCCTTAATTTTGTTTGTTTTTATCATAGATTTGAACTCCTCCAGGTAAATTCTACAAATTGGGAAGGCAAAAAACATAAGTAAAATCTTAAGTTTACAATAGCTCTGTGCAAATGTGGCAAATTCTGCTGGTTTCTGATTTCACAGAAAGATCAAGCACTACTTTTCATGCATAAGAGATAGACTGCAAATTCCCCACAGCAAGGAATTCAGATGCTAAGCTGGTGCATGGTTGAACCAACTGCATGAGGAAATTTTATGTCAACATGTCCAGTCAAAAATAATGTGCTAGAAGGGTAATAAATAAAGTTTACAAGGTCAAGATCTTACAACTGCTCTACATTGTACACTCCCTTAAGCTAAGTTCCCAATTGAGACTTCTAAATAATTTAAGTGCTTTTTTCCCCCACTTTCTTATTCAAAAAAAAATAAAATAAATCTTGTCCTCAGGTTTGTCTAAGGAAAAAATTACTCCACAATTTCCTGAAATTAGTCTTTCATGCTTGAAAAATTACAGTCAACAAACATATATTGAGCACTTATTGTATACTAAAACTAAGTTCCTTCTAATTCTGTCCAGCTTCCCCTGAGTAACAGAAAAAAGATGCCCGGAGTTGGGTGAGCTGCCGAATATTCAAGGGTCAAGCAGCGTCTTACACTCAAAAACAGCCTACATGACTAACCAACCACACAAATAAGCTAGTTATGTGTATCTCATGTTGCTATGGAACCCACTTGCATTTTTGTCTATGCCCTGGTTCCTCACAGATAACTTCCAGGCCATGAACACTGCTGTTGTGTTATACTGTTTTGTTTTGTTTTAACAGACTGAAAAATAACCAACATATCTGAGATAATTTAACCTTCCCCGTTAGTTTAGAAATTTTTAGAAATTCGTATCAGAAAATAAATACATTTTCTTTGATTTGTGAAATACCACCAAAAAGTTCTCATTTTTTAAATCAGTAATAATTTTTTCACAACAAATTTGTTTTGTAAAACATCCTTAAACAGGGTACACACAATATAAGATTATAAAGACATGAACATAGTAAAATACTATATATACAATCCCTCCTGGATTTCTTTACAATTATTAATTGCCTACAAAATTTCGCTGCTTATTCTAAGCTCAACTGCTCTATATTTAGCAAATCACAGCTTAAGCGAATAGTAGGTCAAACCAATGTTCTGCAGAGTGAATATTCTATACAGCTGTGGGAACTAAATGGCAGTGCCTCTCATGACCTCAATTTCCAGAAGTCAGGCATATGTCCTGAATAGCCTTTATTTCCTCTTAATAACCATTATGAATCTATTATACATGAATTTATTTATACCCTTATTAAATTAATTTATATTTCCACTACATGTTATCTCTTTAGGGTAACAAGTTCTGCAACATTATTATCCATTTTGTAAAGTAGTACATCCTTTAGTTTTCATAAAATTAACTCTTTCAAGCTTCAAGGAGTACAGCTCAACTGCTGTATTGAATTTGATTAACAAATATATGGTCAACCAATGCAAGTCAATTATATCAGCCAAAGCCTTTATTTTACCAGATCAGATTCCTTGTCAAGTAGTATCTATACCACTCAGTCTCTTGATTATTTTTACTGGCTAATCTAAACTGCTTTCACTTCCTTAGTCTTTATTGTGAAACAGCAGCTAAAATAGTATTAATGATTCCAAAGGCACAGCAAGCATGCCTGTACACAAGAGTAAGATTACTTTTCTAGTTACCTTTAAAAAAAAAAAACCTCTAATATACATACATTTAGTATTCTTCTCTCCCATCTAACTACAGCTGTTTTCACCTTTCTTTCCAGGTCAGCCAATTAGAGGAGATTTTATTTAAGTATTCATAAAATGCAGGCATTCACTGGCAGTAAAATGCTTCCTCTCATTTACAACCAGTGTTGAACTAAAGTCTTACTGTACACAAAATTAACACACAAGTGTATAATTGTAGTTTTATGCTCAAGTGCCCTAATTATGCACTTTAAAATGCTTTCTTCCCAAGGATTCATCGAGGGCATTCAATACCACAGATCTATAAAGTCTACAGTGTTTTTTGACAAAATAGAAGCACAACAGGAAAAAATCTGCAGCTTCAGAGATAAAAGTAGGTGTGTAATGCACAGGATGATACATCTTATCCTAAAATTTTTAGCTAAAAAAGATAGCATATTTCCAACATATATAAATTTGGTATGGTGGGGAGGGAACCCCAAGAGCAAAAAAAATGTTAATTTATACTGCCATTTCTTAAAGAAACAGAACTAGCATTTTTTAAAACAGTATTTCATAAACAATCTTGGTTTATGAAAACTTCATCTGTGAGCTTGCAGGCCATATTTATATAATAATATAAGCAGAAAAGAATTTTTTTTTTTTTTTTTTTTTTTTTTGAGACAGAGTCTCGCTTTCTTGCCTAGGCTAGAGTGAGTGCCGTGGCATCAGCCTAGTTCACAGCAACCTCAAACTCCTGGGCTCAAGTGATCCTCCTGCCTCAGCCTCCCAAGTAGCTGGGACTACAGGCACAAGCCACCATGCCCGGCTGATTTTTATATTATATATATTAGTTGGCCAATTAATTTCTTTCTATTTTTATGGTAGAGACGGGGTCTCGCTCAGGCTGGTTTTGAACTCCTGACCTTGAGCAATCCGCCCGCCTCGGCCTCCCAGAGTGCTAGGATTACAGGGGTGAGCCACCGCGCCCGGCCAGCAGAAAAGAATTTTTAACAGTAAAAGGAGCCATGCTTATTTCTAATGTGAAAGCTTTTTGATATCTAGGTTACCAATATTTGCATTTTTTTTAAAAAATCAAAATTAAGTATTTTCCATACCAAACATACACAGTAATCTTTAAATGAGAGAATCATAACTATGGAAATGCATCAACATGATGACTTCATAAAGCTCTACTGCTGTGGAGGTCATCATACGTACAGAAGGAAATGAAGGACTCCAATGGCAATATATAATAATAAATGGGTCAATTCTACTCACAGAAGCAACATATTCCTAAAAAGCTACTTGAAAATAAAAAGGCCTGGGCTGCCTGCCTCACAGGGATCTGGTTGTCTCCATCCAAGAAGTGCTGTCCCAAGAAAGCACACACGTGATGTCATTTATTTAGTAATGAATACATCTCACTGGAAAGCAATTCCATCTTTCTTGTTATATTATTGCCCAAACAGTGACAGGTAATTCTGAATCAGCAAATAATAATCTTTGAGTTGTTTTAAATTTTAAAAAATGCAAAAAGATTATCAAATCAAAAGTCAAAACAGTATAACAGTACTTCACACACATGTTAGAACAGCAGGGTTTTCTAATAAGACTTTAAAATAAGTGTCAGGCAGCAGTATGTTCATGTTTTAAAAAACCACCCACTTGGTCACAAGCACATGGTAAGGACACCGTTTACTACAGTGTAAAATAGAAAAAGGAAGCAGAACGGGTGGGAATTATAGACGAGCTTCTTGCCTATCTGCCCTTCTGGCCAGAGATTTCTATTTTTATAAAGCACAAAAAGAGAAGCCAAGAGCTAAACCACTTTCCTATATAAACCCAGCTGCCAAAATGGATGTGCCAAAGGGGAATTTCAGAGAATTTTAAAGAGATAACCTTTGCTGAGGCTGCAATGTCAACTTGGTAACCGCATGACTAGAACATGTGCAGTGAATGCTAGATTTTTGAAAAGACTGTTCTCTTTGAGATAAATGGGAGGGATGGGGGTGGAAGGGTACAGAAAATAGGGATTTACCAGAAGAGGACTACAATTTTAAAAGAGCCAACGAAGAGTCAAGCAACTGGCATCTTCTTGTTCAGAAGGGAGCTCGATGGTGGGGGACAGGAGGAGAGGCTGCTCATGTAGGCCATTCTCTACCCTGAGGATAGTATACCACACATAAAATTACTCATTCATGTATGTGCACCCGTGTGCGTGGTTTTTAAATAGAGCCTTTGAAATGGTTTCTTCTTTCTTTTTAAATGAAAGATGGGAGGGTGTAGTATGTGGTTGTATTGTTACCAAGAGGCTAAAGCCCACCCTCTGAGGGTAAGGGGGTTGGCTGCTTCTTTATCTTTTCTCTCTTGCCAAAGGGAGAAAAAAATGAGACTAAGCTGATGAAAATATAAGAAAACCATCAAACCCCTCAAAAATGAGAATTTCAAAACCTACATTATTTCAAACATAATCCTTTAAAAATATACAGTCTAAGTGTTTCATAAGATATTTTTTAAGGGAAAAAGTGTACCCATTAATCTATCTACCCCTAAATTTAAATAATACACATGGTGAAAATCATACGAGTGGAGAGAAATAATAGCAGTAACAATAATGCAAAAGAATCAGACTCTTGCACAGACTGTGGCCAACACCCAAACTGGCCTCTTAATTTCTTCCTCTGAGACTATGAGAATTAAGTGGACTGCAGAATCCAGAAAGACACAGTCTCATGGAGAGAACCAGTATTGGGACTTCACTGGCGCCCTCCTGCCTCTCCTTCTTAGTGGAAGCATGTACAGGGACTGGGGGCAGGGAGGGGCTGGAGGCTTTGTCCCCTACCACTCAGGAATAGAACAGCCTTCAAATGAGCATGACTTTTTTTTTCTCACCCTTTCAGGCATACTCATAACAAATGAAGAGTGAGTTTATAAATAAAGGAATCCTTCTGCATGAGAAGATGTTTCTACTACTGACCCACTCTCTCTCACAAAGCAGTGACCCTCCCCCCACACATCCCACATGCAAAACAGGGACCAGAAGAAGTACACGTACGTGCACGAGTGGTTGAAAAATGGACTCCTTCCATATTGTTCCCTGGATCATAGTTTAAGTTGGGGGAAGGGGTAAGGATGAGGAGATGTTCAAAAATATATCCAATACACACAATCTACATATCATTTAGAACCAATAAGCTACTGCTTTAAATGAAAAATATATATCCATTCCCCTGTCCTTGGAAGGCCAAGCCTAATTACACCATACTGTGAATTACCTTATCATATACTATTAGAACTAGCAGAAGTTTCAGAGGTCACTGGCTCAACCCTGCCCTTGTTAGGCGGAGGGTTAGGAAAACTACACAATTTCACCCAGTAGAGTCACAAACAGAAGCACTCACACTATTCTCCAATGACACTCACTCATTAAATGGACTGGGGAGGGACACAGAAGTGAAACATGAAGATGAATGGCCACTCGGACTGGGACAAGGAGAGGGAAGGACACTTTGGAGGGCCTGCTCTATTCTAGAAGACAGCAGTGTAGGCACAGTGAGCCCAAAGGACACAGCAGAGGCAGCAGGGGTGAGAAGAGGTTGGGAAAAGGCAGAAAGGCTGAAAATGAGAAATGCACACACATTTCTTTAAGTTTTAAAAACTAAAATTTTTAAAATCTGTGTGGTTTAAATTAATGTACAAAGTACAGGTTGAATATCCTTTATCCAAAATGCTTGGGACTAGAAGTGTTTCAGATTTAGGATTTTTTCAGACTTTGGAATATCTGCATTATATACTTGCATGTTGGGTATTCCTAATCCAAAAATCCAAAATGCCCTAGTGAGCATTTCCTTTGAGTATCATGTATTGAAAAAGCTTAGGATTTTGGAGCATTTTGAATTTCACATTTGCAGATTATGGATACTCAACCTGTACCCTATTAGTATACAAAATTTCTACCAACAAAGACACCATACACTCAAGGCAAAAGTGGGGAGGGAGAGTCTTCATTTTGAGTCATTTAGTGCATAAATTTAACTTATATGATAAACTTGTGATATCAGGTAAAGTTTAAACAGAAGCTCCATTTTAAAGTGTGGAAGTATGAAGACATGATACTTTGGTTAAAATACCAAAATCCTTAAAATATCAATATATTTCAAATTAAACGTTTATATAAAAAGAGAAAATTATTTCTCTTGAGAAAGACAATCTTCAACTTTTAAAATTTCATCAGGTAGAACAATATATACAAATACTCCCAAATGATTGGTCAGGAAAAATATAGGATAATGACATTTTTTAAATCATTAATAGATACCCCTAGAGCAGGTAGGGAAGGAAGGAGGATTTACTTAATGTAGAATTTTCAACAAATTAAACATTTCACTTATTTCCACTATCCTCTTTTTATATTAATAAGACATTAAAATTAGGTATTTGAAACTATACACATTTGAAGATCAATATATAATCAGAAAATCATAATTATTCCCCTCCAAACAATAACATGGATATAATCTCAGATTGTCCATTCTAAGCACTTTTTCAGGTAGTCAATAGACTTCAGTGAAATACAAAAGCCACTTCACTGTTTTACCACACCATTAATGAGTACAAAATAACTTTCCTAATATAAAGCCTTCAAATCTAATGACAAAGGCCAAAATATCAGTCCTCAAATTAAACCATATTCTAATTCTACTTTATTTTAACTATAAGAAAACAATTACTTATATTACCATTAGAAGGAAAAGTCAGGTTTTATAACAGTATCATACAATAGCTTCACTTTAGTAAATCCTTTAAACTTAAAAGATACTGTACATATTATGATTTTCACTTTAGTAAATCCTTTAAACTTAAAAGATACTGTACATATTATGGGGACCATAATTTCCAAATATTCATATGACATAGTTTCCTTTCCAAAATACTTCTTACAAGAAAAAACAGTGGAAGTTTATCCTAGCAGTAATAAGATAAGGTAGACACAGTATAAGGAATTTGAAAAGAATGGTAATACTTTCTGACTAGAGATGCAACATTCGATAATCAATCACAATCACTTAAATCCTACACAGCTACTTCTCACTGCCAGAGAAAAGAATTACCAACACTAGAATCTGATCATTGGGTGGTTCCTGAAACTCAGAACCTCTTTCCAATGTACTCCACTCCCCCATACTGGTGGGAGCCTAGATATGTCTCCACCATCCCCTTAGCAAACTATGATCACCCCACACATGGTGTCTGTATACAATCAAGGACAAATCAACTGTTAGGGTTTAGGTGTGCCATATTTACCCCTCCTAATCCTCCCAGATGGAACTCCCATCTACAGAAAGACCTCCAGGTGGCTGCCTTACATGCGGATGCCTTCTGAGGCTTTGCTGGGAAGCTACACTGCTTAGATGGCAAAGCCTTGCATGGAATATAAAAGACCTGCCATGTAACTTAACTGGGGTTTCAATTTTCAATCAGGTTGAAAATAGAACATGTTCTAAATCTACTTTATCTGAACTACAAAAATAAATTTCTTAAATTATCATTATAAGAAAGAGGGAAGAAGGGAATCAGAGGAGTTTTTGAAAAACTGAAGGATAATTAAAGCAATGGCTTTCAAATGTTTCGACTTCCACTCAGAAGAAATATTTTATATCACAACCTTAAACATACAGGATACCCTTACTGCATGTGATACATCTGTATTTTCTATTCTTTATGTCAAATTCCTTTCATTTAATAAAATGTCTAGTTGCAGCCTAATATATTGCTTTCATGCTCCCATTAATGAATCAGCATCAGCAGTTTAAAAAACACTGTTTAGAGCATGATTTTTTTCAGAGACTCTCAGGGAAAAGTATCCCAAGTGATACTGTATCAGAATAAATCAGGGTCCATGGCTTCTGGCTCCTAAAATGAGTCTCCCCTGACCTACAGCTGTCATTCACACAAAATCCCATTGCCACTGACACATAACTCACTCTTGGCCCAAGCAGGCTGGACAGCTGCAGCAGGTCAACAGGGACAAGAGCACACCAAGCGAGAGCAAACTCCAGCAGCGCAGGTAGCAACTCCTGGAAGAAGGCAAGAGTCAAAGCAAGAAAAAGTAGAGAGAGATGAAGCGGGAGCCAGCCAGGGAACAGTGCTGAGTTGAGAACTGGGAGAATGAGCATCCTGTTGTGATCAAGAAACGAGTGCCAGAGCTGGAGAAGAAAGCATGGAACACATGGAGTTCAGAGGCGGCAAAGCAAGGAGGAAGAGATGCCAATAAAACTCAAAGTGAAAAAATAGAACAAGAGTGAATAGGAAGGGCTATAACTTCTTTTAATTTTCCACACAGGTCCCCAAAGAAGAAAAGCAAAACCTCACGGGACAAGGCAACCCGACCATCTAGCAGGAGCCTGGTGGTGGGCGTCCCGAGCACCAAGCCCCTGGGCAGCTCGTCTCCCTAGCAATGAGTTCTGTGCCAGGTTTACATTACTATTCAGGCAAATAATTGCTCTGGGAAAAATAATTAGAAAAAAGTATACCTGCTACCCCAAAACTGCAATAACACTACTAAGAAGAATAAGGACAGTTAATGTGTGATCAGGAAATTGAAAGCTTATGAGAAAGACGGATGTGGGGGAGCCCAGCGGAATGCTCATAGTGTGAGGAGGCTAACAGCCCCACAAGCACTCCCTGCCCAGCCAACACACCAGGACGCCAGAAGAAACCTCAGGCAGTTGTGTTAGTTCAGAATCTACTTTCAGAAAATGCAGAAATCAAGCCAGTAAACTCTCCTCCTGTCTTTGGGTTCCTCTTATAATATTTTAGCACAACCTTATTTTGTTTTCACCACAAAATAAGTATAAAACTAATCAGCCCTGACTCTTTTCTCCAAAATATTTTATAAAATAAGTACCACACAGACCTCATTATGACAGTTTTTTCACTGATATCAGCACCCCCCACCAAAAAGCAGCACTCATGACAACAGCACTCTTTACACTTTACGCAGCACTTTTAAAGTTTTAAAACTATTTTCAAACAGGTGGTCTCATTTAACTCCACAACAATCCTATGAAAGAGGGTAGAATTAGTATCCTTTCACAGAGAAGAATCTTAAAATGTCTAAGTGTGGCCAACTGATGACGAAATCAGCACTAGACTACTGGCCTCCTGATTCAAACAGAGCACAGTAGTGAAAGACAAATAAATGGCAAGCCTCCCTTGGAGTTGATATCTGCATCTATGCTTTGTTTTCCCAAATGGATTTCAAACATCTCTGTATTTTCCATTATATCACATGTATGGATCCAATATTTTATTGTCCAATGATAAGTGTTATCCCAGGTCCTGTAGATAATATAAATATGAGTAAGACAAAATCGCTGCACACAAGCAGCTTATAAGCAGGAGAGAGAGATGAAATATGCTTACAACTCAGAGTAAACAGAGATTGTGAGCAGTAACGGAGGAGCACAGCAGAGAAGAGGGCAGGCCAGCTCTGTCTGAGGGGTTGGGGAAATGTGTCAAAGAACACAAGAACTGCTGTTCAGACCAGAAGTAGTGAATGTAGGCCTGGAGGGAGGACCCAACTTTCAGTCAAGGAATCTCTATTCAGTAGCAGCAACCCAACTTGTGAAAAAAGGAACACATAAAGGAAATGAGGAATAGTTCAGGACAATATGAGACAGAGAAGAATTCTGACTAATTCTCAGAGCTATGTCATGCATACAGCAGGTACTTAAAAAATTATATTGACTGTATGAATGCTCGACTCTGTAAATTAGTACATTTTATTTTAAAACACAAGCATATGAGTTATTACCCAAGTTAATAAGTTCTAGTTAATTCTCAAATATCAATTGTACATTGCCCCATTAGGGCTTTCCCCCTTAGCATACACCCCTTTCAAAATGCCTTCTCACCTGATTAGTCATGATCACATCTTTGTAATATTAACCCACAGAAGCCATGAGGAGGAAGGCTGAGGCAGGAGGGTCGCCTGAGGCCAGGAGTCAGAGGCTACAGTGAGCTATGATAATACCACTGTACTCCAGCTTGGGCAACAGAGGGAAAACCTGTCTCAAAAAAAAAAAAAAAAACTTTTTTTTTTTTTAATTTAAAAAATAAAAACAATATAAGCATGGCACCAATTTTCCAAAGCTTTGAAAAATAAAACTACTATTAATAGACATTTCGTGATTTTTTTCAAACATAATATGCCAGAATTTCAAATCTGATATATCTAAAATTTCAGATACCATATACTAGACTCCAATTTGGGTCCAAATAAGCAACTTCAGGGCTCCGCCAGCACCAAACTGCAACTCCCGGAGCGAGTCTTGATGAACAGAAATCAGCCTTCAGAGGTTCAAGAGCAGCCCACAGGAAGGCTGTTCCAGACCACATAGCCCCCCCCTGGGGGGTGGGCGCTGACTTGGGCCAAGTCCCACAGGGCCACAGTGCACACTGTAGCTACATTTTGAAATACCTTCTAACTTACTGTCAAGCTAACAAGACCAATACATATTTCTAAATCCTTCTCTTCTGCCTCCTCCTTCTCTGCGTTGGAAACATGAGAAAATGACAATGCAAACTGTTTTCAACTTAAAATTTTTATTTGCTATACAAAATTAACAGGTATTTTTAAAATAATAAAAGCTTAATAACTACCACACACCAAAAGCCATCAATGTTTTTTTCTTATGCAAAACTTACACAATAAATCTAAATAATTATTTCTTACTCTAACCAGAGCATGTTTGACACTTTAAACACTATACCATTGTGTATACTATCCTAGAAACTCATTGTAATAACCTTTTGTCTCTAACACAATCACAGGACATTCTCCCCATTTTTCTTTTTTTTTCCCCCCTTTCATTATGGGTAATCCATTTTCCACCTCCCCCCTTCTCTCTCCTATCACATCTACCTTTTCCTCATACTCTCCCTACTAAATGACAGTGTCATTCTCTCACTCTAAGATGTTTCCCTCCCCAAAAAACATCTCTCTTTCCACCCTTGTTTTTCTCTCTTGTTCCCCCCAGCCTCATCCTCTCTGTGACATGAGCCTGCACTCTCTTACCACCAGGTCCCCTACCTCACAGCTCAAATGCACCATAGGGTGGGGGTGAGGGGAAGCTGGGTCCCACTGGAACAGACTTCTGACCTCTTCTAATGCTGGGAGGGTCCTTCTTCTCTGATTATAGTTTGCCATCTGCTGCTATAGAGAGGGTTTGAGATTTTAGTTGTTGCAGTTTTTGCTTTACTTTTATCCTATTGTCATGAAAGAATTGACTCTTAGTTTTCCTGCTAGATGTGAAACATCATTAGTCTAAAACACAGCAACACTGAGCTTATACACACACATACACCTGTGCATGTATATACATGCATGTGCCATAGGTTTATATCTTAAGTCCCGGCAAAAGCTGACGTAATACTTTACAAAAACAGTAAGATATAAACCCCCTGTTTCTATAAAAGAAAAACTACCTGATCTTCTTAAATAAAATTCTTAATAGTTTGCAGAACCATTTAATGTGATACGAAAAAGAATCCACTAAAACACCTCTTATAGTACTTGTTCTGAGGCAGTTCATTCCCCAAACACATTTTCCATTGTTATAATCTTTTAAAGTGCTCATCTATCTCGCTTCTACAGCAATCTGCAAGTGTGAAACAGATATACAATTCGCAGAGGGAAAAAAGGGCAGAGGCTTAATCTACTGTACTTTCATTTGCCAGAGTGTAGAGTCGTGGGGCACAGCCACAAAAGTGCTTGTAAATTCCACTGGTCTAATGAACAGATACAGTTTTCCTAATTTTTATTGCTGTACTCCACTGCTGAGTGATTATCAGGCCAATGCCAAAGGACAGGTTCCATTTGAATGACATATGGCTTCAGTCAACCAGAGAGATGTTACAACATTAAACAAAACAAGTAGAAAGAAGAAGAATACAAAATGCCAAATTAGCTCTCACAGAACCAGATATGCTAGTACATATCTCAGTCCTCTGGAAGTAGTTCTGTGGCGTGGGTATGATGTGAACCCACATTCCCAGCCCCTTGCAGCCGTGCATCGCAGCACAGCACTGACAGGCTGGTGCAGCGGGAGAGCCTGCCTGGGCTCCATGTTAGAAGCTGCAGTTCAGCCCTTCACAGCTAAGTGTCCCCATGTCAGACTGCATTATCTCTCTGCCCAGCTGTTTCCCTGCCTCCCTCCTCCTTATAAAATGGCATTACCATACTCCCTCCACCTTACTGAATGGGAAGCTGATGTGCAAACACTTCC
The DNA here is from genome assembly GCF_040939455.1 of Microcebus murinus. Taxonomy (NCBI): domain Eukaryota; kingdom Metazoa; phylum Chordata; class Mammalia; order Primates; family Cheirogaleidae; genus Microcebus; species Microcebus murinus. The sequence continues at coordinate 9,840,943 of NC_134108.1, forward strand.
AAAATGGTCAAACACTATACAAACAATAACATGATAATAAGACTTATCTCACCCAGAATCTTCCTAAAGCATATCCAGTCCAAGTGTTAAAGGGGCAGTGTGATGGACATCTGTCCATCTGTTTGGCTGCCCTGGCCATCAACTCTTCTTTGGGATCTGGGTAACTCCTCACCTTCTGAGCCTGACAGGCGTCAGACTCCACTTCCCAACAGAAAGGCTGGGAAGGCCAAACACTTTTTCTCCCAAACTCATAGGCAGCTAGGTTAGCTACACTCAGTTTTTTCATTGCTTACAGCTAAGAATTCTGGCAAATTCAAGCAATTTCTGAAACGGTAGGAAAACAGGTAGAGAAACTACAGGAGAACTTCAAAATATGTAGCACAGCAGAGCAAGACAGAACAAAAGACAGAACACGATACCCAGCTGTCCGAGGCATAATGAAGGGCAACTGCTTAATCAAGTATGTAGGACAGCAGCGAGAATAGTCTTTCAAAAGATTGTAGGTAACTAATCAAAGTCAAGGATTATGTGAGAAGGCCCACAGGTCACATGGAACCAGCTTTCAGAGGCAGGCAGGTCTAATGTGTTCTTTCCTTTGGCTAGCATTCATTGAGGCCTCATGTGCCAGACTTTGAAAATACTAAGGAAGATCACAGGTTCAGTACGGGAAACATTCAATAGCAACAAATAATTTTCCTATAGGAATATAGGTATTAATCCAAATAGACGCTGAATAAATGCAGGAGCCAGCAGGCAAGAAAAATGGCACAGAGAAAGTGACTTCTGAAGCAAATAGGGGGAAAGGAGGATTAGGGGAACAGCACAACAAAACATGAGTGAGACAAAGCACATACATCCTTGAACTGCAAGCATTTCAGAAAACTGGTGCTTGGCTCTAGGGTGCAGTGCTGGGAGAAATAAAGCTGAACAGCAAGACGGGAGTCAGTCCAGAAAAGTCGTGCCATCGTGCTAACAAGTCTGGATTTCATTTCACAACCAATATTCGCTAAAGAACTTAAAGCAGGAGAACAACATATCAGATTTACATTTTTAACAGGAATACCGCAAAAGCTCTATGAGAAAGAATAAATAATAACTGGTTCTTAACCCTCTGGGATTCACAGAACCTCTGAGAATATATTGGCCAGAAAATATGTGTCTACACACATACACAGAAATCTTAATATTTAATTCCAAAAGATTCACAGCCTCCCAAAGTCCACCTGTGAACACTCAAAGTGAGAATGATCTAGAAGTGGGAAAGAGACAACTGGCAGACCCTAGGTGGGGGACTATACAGCCCCTGCCCACAGCAGTGACAGCAATGGCCTCAACTCAGGTGAAGTCTATGAAGACCAAGCAAACAGAAAAGGCCTGGCATAATCTTCAGGAATTAGTGATCAAGTGGATGTGGGTAGTGAGGAAAGAACAGCAAGGATGACTTCCAGGTAGATGACTTACATTACTGAGCGCACTGTGATTTTATGGGGGCAAAAGGTGAAGTGGGGAAGAGCAGCACCAAAGAGATACTCAGAACTGAGCTGCCGGTGACATCCAGGTGGAGACGCCCAGCTGGTAATCAGCAACCAGCCTCAGGCTGAGGAGGCCAGCGGCCCAGGGTGGAATCATCACAACTGAGATGGGATTGCAGAGGCTACACAGGACACCTGGATGCATGCAAGGTTAAGAGGCTGTGCACTAGGTCCCAGTCTCAGAGAGAAAGCCAGGACTCAGAGCCAGAACAGGCGAGGCTGAAACCTGAAGTCCTCATAGCCAGAATGAGCGAGGCTGAGGTCACAGGGCCACAGTTCAGAGTCATCACACCACCACAGTATCATCTTATAAATACAAATTTACTGTTCTGTGCATGTAATTTATGTGCATAGTCACATCAGTACTATCAACTCCAAAATACAAAACCTGGACAAATTTCTTTAAATAACTCCCTTCAGTGCCTGGGAGGTACAATAAAAAAAAATCAACAGTATCAACCAGAGATATAATTTTAAATTTTTCAGAGGCTCAACTCCAAACAGGATAGTGTATGCAGATACATTTTATTTTTTTTTTCTTTCTTTTTCCTTAAGGAACCAAGTTTTCTGCTAATGCAGATACATTTTAAAGATGCTTTTAAAATACCCACATAATTTGGAATATTCAACAGTACACTTCAGTAACACTAAAATCTAAAGTGGAATTTGCAATTTCAGGAAAGAATTCTTTAACAGAAGTATTTAGTATGTTATATAAATATGTTATTCAGAGAAATGTACAATATAGGGGATTTTCATCACATTTACTACATTTGTTAGCCAAAATGTAGCACTTTTGTAATCACCAACAGAGCTGCAGTAAAACCTCTGTAATATTAAACAACAACAAAACATGGCAGTAAGCCATCCTTCTATTAAGAAAAAGAAAACAAAGAAAACATAGTAAGTACAGCTTTCTTTGTGACTTTTTTTCCTAAGGATCTCATTTTAAATAACAGCTCACTGAAAAAGCATAATACTGCTTCAATCTGAACAGAATCTGGCATCTTTACTTTGTGAGGAGAAGTTGGCAGGGAGAAAGACTACAATAATTTTAAGGTTCCATTATTCTCATGCTAAAATCTAGAGGATGACTTAAAAACAAGGAAAACATTAATCTAGAATATAACACAGCTGATCGTATGAATCTTTTTCACCTCACTTAGCTTCTTAACATTGAATATTACAAATGCAATTAATTTTGAATAAATGGCAAATTGTTCCACACTTTTCTAGGGAACAAAATGTAGATGTCACTAACTGGACTGAAAGATGGACACAGATATTAAGAAAGCTTATGGTACTCAAATGAATAATTTGTAAAGCTCTAAAACTTGATCATCCAATATGTAATCATAACCATTTCCTAGGAAACTAAAGAATTACTTTCCTTCCACATACTGGGTTTTCTGCTACATACACTGAAGTGCAATGGTATAATATAATGAAGGAATGAGGGAACAATGAATAAATGAATGGTTATCAGCCTCAAATATTTACCTAGATACTACTCTTGATCTATACAGTCAAATAGGCAATTTAAAGATGGTCTTTCAAAGAATACTGTAAATTTTAACAGGCAAAGGTAGATACTATGTGTCAATTAAAGTCAAATACTCACTTGATCAGTTACTACAGGTGGGCGGGCTATTCTACTGATGCCTCAGAGGTAATGTCCAGATGCACCTCCTGCTCTTAGGGCCTTAAAGGAGCAAAGGACCTGTATTCAAATTACCACAAGTCAAGGCTCAAAATGCTATGGCCACAATGAAATACCCTCAAGGCCCCGTGCACTCTCTGGAAGCAGAGACAAGCTTTATGAAGGAGAAAGGGGCTGAGCCTTGAGGGGTGGCCAGAGAGGGATCAGGTCTTCCCAGTCATGAATAATGGCACAGTAGAAAGCAGGAGGCACATTTAAGGCAGCGGGGTTTTGTGTGAGAGGGGTAAGGGACAGCACAGAAAGGAGGGAGCTGGGCCAGCACAGAGGGGTCCGACGCAAGGGAGAAGCCACTGACCGTGGCTCTAGAGGTGTACTAGCTGAAGTTTGGACTGGGGGAAATGTGCAATACCAGAGGACTGTAACTGAGAATTATCTAACAAGTGATGGGAGGGGAGAATTCAGGTCCACTGCATGCTGGGCCTTGGGCCATGGTCTTTGACAGACTCTTGTCTCACTCACTTTACAGCGGAATAATTCCCACAGCACACAGCTGCTATCAGACAGTAGGAGTGGGACCCAGGAGTCCTTGGGGACAGGGCCCCTTCTCTAGTGCATCAGAGAAAACTAAACTTGAGAAACTAATCAGCACAAAGAGGGAAAAATCAAATATGATCCTTTGGAACTGCCCCCACAGCACTGGGGATCCTGTGGTCCATTAAGGGACACGGGCAAAGCAGATACAGAAGTAGCTGTTTCTGAGGCAGCTGTGGACATCTGAGAAACGCGTCAGCAGAAGGTGATGAGGCAAACCCAGAGCTGGGAGAAAGGGGAAGGCTGGGGATGAAGATCCAGGAGTGACCCTCCCAAAGCAAGTCATTCATCAGACACCTGAAGTTACTGAGTACCTGAGACTGTCAACAAGACAAGGGTGAAGACCACCCTTTTCCTTCAGGAGACAAGGCAACTAACAAATCTAAGTGAAGAAAAATCCTCTAAGTACTTAATGTGTTACAGCAAAGCACTGCACAAGATTCCACTGCATTTGCTAAATAATTCACATTGTATACAAAAGCTCTAATATGCAAACCAACTTAAGAAACACAGATGACATCACGCCTGGCTAATTTTTCTATTTTTTGTAGAGATGAGGTCTTGCTCTTGCTCAGGCTAGTCTTGAACTCTCCTGGTCTCAAGCAATCTTCCAGCCTCAGTCTCCCAAAGCTGCTAGGATTACAGATATGAACCACCGTGCCTGGCCTCAGGATGTTTTCTAAGACAAAAGAAACTACTCACTTTGAGTTTATGAAATATGTCAGAATCATAAGTTGAACTACTACACAATTACAGTGACAGAAAACTCTATCCAGTGGATAAGAGTTCACAGATATAAAAGGCAAATAAACTATGGTATCCCTGCCCTCCAAAACTTTCACTTTTCTACACCATAGATTAGCCCAGGCATCCTCAAACTACGGCCTGCAGGCCACATGTGGGTGTTTTTGCCCATTTATTTTTTTACTTCAAAATAAGATATGTGCAGTGTGCATAGGAATTTGTTCATAGTTTTTTTTAAACTATAGTCTGGCCCTCCAACGGGCTGAGGGACAGTGAACTGCCCCCTGTTTAAAAAGTTTGAGGACCCCTGGACTAGCCTATTGCTTATATAGGTATATGTAAGGAACAATAGCAACACAGGCTCTGTAAGAAGAAAGAAACTATGAAAGCAGTCTTAGTCTTAAACCTGTCCAGATTAATGATAAGGGGAAAAATGTCACTTAGATTCTAGTTACAAAACTTACTGAGATAAACATTAAACCCTCTTAGGTATAATGTTACAAAATCCAAAGGTTCTAGATATTAGAAAACAAGAACAAAAATTCCAAATATAAAACATGCACAGGCCAGGTGCAGTGGCTCACACCTGTAATCCTAGCACTTAGCAAGGCCAAGGTGGGAAGATCACTGGAGCCCAGGAGTTTGAGGTTGCAGTGAGTTATCACTGCACAGCTGCACTCTAGCTGGGTGACAGAGCAAGACTTTTGTCTCAAAAACCAACCAACAAAAACAAACAAACAAAAACCATGTATGGACTTTTGTACAGATTTCAGAATGGCTGTTTTTCAGATTTTATTAGGGCATTTTTGGATAGAGAATTGTTACTATATTGCTGCAAGATAAGAGGTTTAGTAAAATATACTAATTCTGATTGGGTCTATAGTTCAATGTAATTTTTAAAAATCTTTAAACGTATTCATAATGTTCAAAATTAATGGAATTAGCAGCTCTTACCTCTACTTATAAGGATACATGCTACCTTTTTTATTTATGCTACTATTTTAAGTACTACTTTAAAAATATTTCTGTTTTCCTAGCAAATCCAGAATCCAAATTTTCCCACCAGTTCTAAGTTATCACACAGATTGTCTTTGACAAGACTTAATTCAAAGAAGTCCTTCAATACATAGCCACTAAAGCATAGGAAATCTTTTAATAAATATATTATAGATATATAAAAGACAATGAATGAAATTTAACCTAAATAATTTGTTAAATGGCAAATATATTTGCTCCATGTTACCCTCAGCCCTAAAGTCAGGACATTTTCAGGTATCCCTGGCCTCAGGAACCAGGCTAGATGCTTTTTGTGTTCAGGGTAAGGCAGGGTCTGGCTATAAAACGCCATGAGAATGTGTCTGGAGCTCCCTGCCAGAACCCCACCTCTTAACACCGGCCCAAGGTGGGACTCAATGGGACTTGCTACAGTATTATAAATGCATCTAGCCGGGGGGAGGCAGGAAGATTTATTGAAATTCCCTGTGAAACAGAAAGCTCACTCTCTCCAGGTTCTCCTGCCGTCACTCAACAGAACGCAGGAAGACCACCTCCACTAACAAGGCTGGGTCAGGAGCGGGCATTTTAGCCACTGGCTTTCCTACTTCTTCAAAGACACTGTAATTCAGGGTGTTACAGAGCTAGAAGAGCTGGAAGAAAGAGAGCAAGAATGAGTGATTGGAGAAGCAGAATCCTGAACTAACCAGAACACCAGGAGGCTGACTCCCCAGGAGAGCAGAGAAATAGCATCTCAATGGCCTGCCGTCCCCCCACTGCACCCAGCCCAGCTGCCTCCTGCTTGCAGGAACACTTGCCCAGGTAAGTCAATAATACCTTAATTATCAATCGCTCTCTCTTGTTATTATGAATATTAAAACATCATTGGAAATGGTACTTTAAATAGCTTTAAATATATATTTTCAACAGATGTCTGAAGTTGTTAAGTGTGATTTTACTACTAGCTTTCAGAACCAATTTTCCCCCACAGGAATGTATCAGTCTTTTTTTTTTCTTAAGAACCTCAATGGGCATATAAAATTTGATATAAAGAAATTCACTTTATAGCTCACAAATCTCTCCCTTCACATATTATCTGACGTCTGTATTAACTCTTGCCTGCAAGTCTATTAAATTACTGTGAAGAAAAACAGGGTAAAATTAAGTCTTTAACATGTCCCAAACCCTTAGAGTAGCTAATCTGGGTCACTGAGACTTCCTTAATTCCCCTATTTTCATGTTAATCAAATTTATATAGACTAACAACTTATAAATTCATGAATCTGAGTATGAAATTTTTCTAAGAGACAGATGGAGTCCTCAATATTAATCTCCAAATTATAAGATATACTTTTCACCAAAACTTTATGTGCAAATTTCAAATTAAAAAAAAGCTTATTCACTATTACAGCCAGATGTTGAGGCAATGGAAATGAATGAACCATAAGAAAAAGAAGTTAAACTATGAGAGAGACACAAACAGTACTTGTTAGTCTCTTATGTTTGAAAAAAGCATCTTTAGAAAAAGTAGCTGAAATAATTATTAAATCTGAGAATTTAGCCACTTCTGACACAAATTTGAAAACAGACTCCAAATCTTTAAATTCCTTTAAGTACATATCAAGGCATATACAGTATACCAATTATAAATCTAAAGTTTCAACTGATAACATAGAAGATTTAATACATTAGAGACAAAAAGACTAAATTCATTTTTTAAATCAGAAACATTTTATAAATCATCAAATGACTATTCCTTCAACCACTTACAATTAGATACCCTAATAATCACTATTCTTTTTCATCTCTTTTATAGTCATCTTGCTGAACTCTTCTTCAAAATCTGTTTCACACTAATCAAACAAAATACTATCGTGTTATTAAAAACAGGCAAAACTGTCTCTAAATTCTATTTCTAAAGAGACATTTACAGTTCTAAGTGGTTTTGTATATGAATAGTTAATTTATTATTTTCTTTTGTCTTAAACTGCTATAGCCTGAATGCTTGTGTCCCTCAAAAATTCATTCATTGAAATCCTGCCGCTCAAGGTGATGGCATTAGAGGGTAAGGCCTGCCCTTAGAAAGAGGCCAAGCTTGTCCCCACCTCCCAAAGTATGAGCACACAGCCAGAAAGCCCTGTCTACAAAAATCCGGAAACCCAGGCACTGAGTCTGCCAGCACCCTGTTCTGGGTCTTACGGCCTATACAAAACTGTGAGAAATGAATCTGTTGTTTATTAAGACACCCTATTTATGGTATTTTTGTTATAGAAGCCTGAACAGACTAAGATAAACCCTTTTAGTATTTCTGCTTGCTAAAGCCATTTCTTCACCATATTAGGTTTAAATCCTTAATATTTATATTCATGTTATAACGATACAATAGGAGTACCCATGCACATCAGTGGCAAACCAAAGAAACACCATTTCCTTGATTCTCTTTCTAGGAAAAGAGAAGAATGATTAAGCTTATTTTCGAAGTTATAATTTACCTAAATAGTCCAACAAATACATAGTAAAAACCATGTGGAAAGCTCACCCATGATAATAAGTCAGATATTCATACATGGTTCAGCAATTAAGCAAGCATTCATTTGGCAGCTTGCTACAACAATTTTCTCACATAGAGACTTATAACCAAAATGACCCATTCTAATGTCAATTGTTATGCAGAACACTAATGACTATAAAGCACTGTGACAGTTTGGAACTGCAGCAACAATGCTCAATGGCAAAGTGAATAACTCATCTACTTACTAGCACAGCAACTCATTTTGGACATTAAACTGATTTCTGAAACAAACATTTGTTTTTTCCATCTGTCTTTTTATAAAAGCTTATTTGATCTGTAGATGATCTGTATTTTGGACTCTAATGAACAGAGTGAGATTTAAAGGGCAGAGTGTGTGAAGAGGAGTTTGAGATCTGCTGGGACTACTTCTAAGATGAAATGCTATTGTAAAAAAGTCACACCAAAAGTAGATTATCTTTCTCATTCTTAATCTGAAAATAAAAACATTTAGAAGGCTTAAATGAAAATAAAAGTATTTCCAAAGCATTATTTTAAAACTTCAAAATAGTACATTCAGATACTGTTCACATATAACCAAATGAAAAAGAATAATCGGATAGTATTTATGATAATGATAGCACCCAGGTACTTTGTAGTACATTCAGTTAAAGAATCAACTATTCCAGTAAAATACAGTGGCTAGATCTACTTTCCACAGGAAGCAGTGGGCCCATCATCCCTCCTACACCGCTTGAGGGTTGGAACCTCCATTCTTCCCAGCTCCGCCTATGGCCATGGAAAGGGACTCCCAGCAACATCGCCATGCTCTTCCTGAGCCAGAGCAGTGAGGTGTCTTCTAGTACCATCCACACAGCACTGGCCAGTCCTCCCAGGCCTAGGACAGAGCTGCCTACTATTTGGATTGACTTTACCAGAGAAGAGATCCAGGCCACCTTAAAACTGACATTTTAACATCCAGCAGTATGATTTCCTTTGTAGGTCCAGAAATGTCATTTGTACACCTTTTGTCAATCATCAAGGATCAAAGCCGTCTATCAGTGTATGCAATAAATGGCAAAAAGAGGAGCCACAGAAGACTCTACAGCACATGCTGCAGAATGTGTCACCACAGGCAGCTGGGAGCATTTGTGGGCAGCATGCCGAGGCTTGCAGGTGAGAGTGTGCAGAACAGCCTGACACACTCCCTCTCACGGGTAGAGAACATGCTATGCCCTCAGAGCAAGGAGAACACAGCTAGAGGACCACGATGGGTTATTTGTATGTGCACATACACACATATGGGTGTATACACATGCACTTTTTAAGGAAAACATTTCTGAAACAAATTGCATTATAACACGTCAGCACCATGCCAGGGTATTAAGGTTTACCCTTAATTAAACAGGGTATTCAAGGTACAGGGAGAGACTGTGGTTACAAGTTATTTTCAGATGTCTATACAGAAAATAAAATACATTAAATCACATTTAAAGGAAATAACTTCCATGATACTTTCAAAATCAACTGAGTTTTCAACTTCTGCAAACAGTATAAACTACTTAGAAGAGATCACAAAGTATAGACAGTTATTGTGGCTGTTAATTACATTTTAATGTCTGTGACAATTGTTTATATATTAGACAGACTGTAACCCACAGCTATGTACATAGTCACATAAATTACAAAAGTATTTATAAAGTAGCACACAACACCAGTCAAACCTACAAATGTAAACGAAGCCAAACTGATTTAATTTTACAACTTGCATATTTATAACCTTAAGAGAAATTATGGATAAAGATAGCAGATTCAATGCTTATATCTAATATCATTCCATCCTAAAAACAAAAACGACAGTACTATTTGCTTTCTGTCTACCTGCTTTTTGTTTATTTTTATAAAACAAGCCTACAAGAACAGGAACAAGAGCAACAAAATTTTGGAAGCTAGAAACAGAAGGACAACCGAAAAAGGTTAGGTCCTATACCCAATGGACAAGGCAGAATCTTCAAAGGGATCGGAAACTGGCAGTGCCTGATCTGCTGAGTGTAGAGGGGTGGTGGGCTGTGTGTGCTGGGGGTAGGGGGGATGCTAGTGCCTAAAACATGGAGGAATGGTTAAAGTTGACTCTGTTGACTAAGAAGTACTCTTTCTGTCACCAAGCACAGCTCCCCATCCTGGCAGAAGCCCAGAAATGTATTCCCTGCAAAAGAGAACTGGGTTCTCTGGAACCACTGCTGCAGAAGGTACTGGTTGTTGAGATCCCTCACACAACCTTGCCAACAGCCCTCCTCCTGTGGTAAATCTGAGGCCAGCCCAATAAGAAAGATCTAAATATAGGCTGGGATGGGAGTGGGAGTGTCCCAAATTCCCCCCTAAAGAGTCCACCAATGGATCCCACAGGAGCCCTTTTAGTCAGTAACACAGGCACTCACACAACCAAGGATTACTGGTAGCTCAGGAAAGTCTTTAACGCAAAAATAGAGCCTGAAGCAAACATAGAAAATAATCTATCCTGAAATAAGAACGGGATTCTATTAAAACAAAGCAAACCAAAAAAGAATTAAAAGGAAAAAAGAGAAAGGTGGAGGGAAGGTGGGAGGAGAAAGAGTTTGATAGGAACAGAAAGAGCTCATAGAAATTAAAAATATGATAACAGAAATGAAGAACTCTTCCAGAAAGGGAACAAAAGGAAAAGACATGGAAAGTAGTAGAAAAGATAACAAAGTCAGAAGTCCAGAAAGTCTAACTAATCAGTTCTACAAAGAGAGAAGAGTAAAAATGAAGGGGAAAGAGAAGTAAATAGCTCAAGAGCTTTTCCATGATTGAAAGAGTCAGAGTGAACAGGACAATGAACAAAAAGGGACTGAGCTGAAACTTAAAAACATTGGGGGGAAAGGAGAAGGTCCCACAACATTAGGGAGTGAAGGGAGAGAGCATCCAGAGACGTCACATGCAAAAGGATCGGGAAAACAACAAGAATGGCTTCAGACTCCATAACAGCAACACTGGTGGTTGAGACAGCTGAGCAAGTGCTTCAGAACTGTGAAGGAAAATGATTTCAAAAATTCTAGTCAATCTATAAGTCATGCATGAGGGTAAAATAAAGACATTTCCGGCATGTAAGATCTTAAAATTTTAATTCCCTTCATCATCCCTGAGAAAGCTACTGGAGGATAGGCTCCACCAAAACAAGACAAACACAGAATCCAAGAAACCAAAGACCCAACACAGTAGTGAAGGGAAACTGTAAGATAACAGTAAAGGAAAATCCCAGGATAACAGGTGAGCCCAGGATAGCAGGTGAGCATCAGACAGATGGGGTACATGGAGAGATGGAGTAAGCCCGAAATCTCTGGGATGCAGATTCCGCTAGAGTATAAAACTGACGACATACCTGATAGATTTTAACATCTTACAAGGAGAGATGGACAGTTATAGCTGATAAAAATTCAAATAACAGTGAATGGTAAGTTTATATAGAAAATTAAAGAAAAACAAATTAACTATGTATTCTAGGATAAACAAAGAGCTGTGTAGGAAAAGAAAATAACATTTTACTAAATGGCTTATTTCTGAATAGCGTTTCCCTGGTCTCAATAATGTAAATACTAGCATGATCAAACCAAAATTACAACAAATCTATACTAGGAAGATACGAGGGTGTGAAAGGTCATGCTTGTAGTGAGGACAGGGTGAGAAGAGAATACTGAATCATCATCTTCCAGAAGGAAAGCAACAGATAAAACCTAAAACTAAAAGTGGCAATACTAAAAACGTGATTCAAAACATGAAGGTGTGGACTCAAAGAATCAGCTAGAAGAGTTGAAAGTGGTTGTCACTGGGGAAGGGAACATGGGGGGAAGAGGACAGTGACTACTTTTTTTTCATTTGGGAGGGGAGCATCTTGCTCTGTCTCCCAGACTGAAGGGCAGTGGCACCACCATAGCTCACTACAACCTCAAACTCCTGGGCTCAGCTGATCCTCCTGGCTCAGCCTCTTGAGTAGCTGTGACTACTGATGCATACCACCACTCCTGGCTGGTTTTGTAGAGACAGGGTCTCACTATGTTGTCCATGCAGGCCTCAAATTCTTGGCCTCAAGCAATCCTCCTGCCACAGCTCCCAAAGTGCTGGGATTACAGCCCTGTGCCACTAGACCCAGCTAACTACTGCTGTTGATGGCAGACCTTATAGAAACATAGACTATATAAACCATTTACACATTTAACCTCGATACAAATAAAAACTTCTTTAAAAACTACGCTAAAAGATTAAAGATGGCTAGAGAAAAGAAAGTATAACATCATAAGCCAAAAAATTTTCAAAGCCATTCTTTATATATTACCATTACTTAGAATCAGGCTAAAAGACCAAGGGAAACACTGAGGCAGGGACACTCACTGTTCAAAGTGCACTTCTGAGAGACAAGATGACAATCTGTCAGAGCGTCCTCTCCTTATCTACGTCAGAGTTGTGACATTATTAATCTTTAGAATACAATGAAGTGGAAAACTACAATTCCCAGTATTCCTGCAGCCCATTCAATTACTTTAAGTACATAAGGCTTTGCTATGAGGAAGATTAGTTTTTAAGAAAATAAAAAACTAGTTCTCACAAGCCATTTCTAGCCTACTGTGTTCTGCAGACATAATGTTTCCATATTCTCTACTTAAAGGCAAAAAAAGGATAGAAAAATAAATCATCTGTTAAAGGTTGGACACTATTGTTTAGTTATTTCAAAGAACAATTTCAAGACGATAGTACTACAAATCTAGAGATATGCAATGTTCAAGCTAGTGAGGACTGAGAGGTCACAGAATCTCTTCTCCCCCCTGCAGGACCTGCACATCCGGTCTCGCAGATGGATCCTGCCCGGGGCTCAGAGAGGCCCAGTGCCCAAGCAAAATGCTCAGGAGCTGTGTGCAGCATCATGAAGGAAGAATAATTCATCTATCATCCATCCAACAACTGAAACTACAGTTTTGGCAATTACTTGATTAATCACAAACAGAACCAGAGTATTCATTAACCTGGGTTCCACTTCTTACTTTATACTTTTGGCAAATCATTTAATATTTTAGTTGCTTCAGTTTCCCCATCTGTAAAATAGAGATACAACTATCCTGTCTTTCACAGGAAAGTTTATAAGAACAGAGTGAATACATTGCTCTAAGACTCTTAAAGGAAAAAAGAAATACAAAATACTGTCTCTGTCATCCTCAGGTACACATAACTAGCAATCATTTCAAACTCAATACATCCAAAATCGAACATGTCATCATCATCATGCTTAAAACTTGTCTCTTCTTTTAAACTCAGGCTGTTGGTCCATAGACCCACAATCTTCTCTTCCATCCGACCCAGGAAATCCAGAGTCATCCAAGACTCCTTTTCCTCCATCCTGCACCTTCCTGCCCTAACACAATCAACCTCCAAGCCCCACCCGGTTTACCTTCTAACTAGATTTAAAGCCACTCCTTTCCTTTTCATCCCTACTACCTACCACTACCCTAATCCTGGGGAACTCCTTATTCTGGTCTTGTGTGACTAGGCTCAGAACAGGTGGTTTCCTGTCTCTAGGTTCTTTTCCTTTAAATCCTCTTACTCTCCCATATGCAGCAGGCAAAAAGTGACCTGTATAAAATGCTAATTTCAGACATTCTTAGAACAGGTCGTATTAAAGAACAACAGTCTGTATTTGCTGCCTCCTTTTCCTTTCTTCATCCCCTCTGTAAACCAGCTCTACTTGGCTTTCACTATCAAATCACTGCAACAGTTTCTCTGGCCATTTCTTAATCTCGATTTTGTCCTGACCCCTCCTTAGCAGATGATATTGCTGGCCATACTCCTTTGTAATGGCCCCATCCTCCACCTCCTTTATGACACAATTCTTTCCTGATGTTTCTCTCCCTGCTCTGCCTTCCTTATACTTTCTCACTGTCTCCTCTTTGCCACTCACCCTGTAAGTGCTTGGGTTCCCAGGCATGGCCCAAGCTGCCTCCTCTTTTCTACTGCTTGAGCAAAACATATCCTTTCCTATGGCTTCTACCATGACCTACAATTGTGATTTTCAGCCCTGGCTACACAAAGCCCAGGACCCACCACAGACCAATGAAAGTGAAACCTCTGAGGATGGGGTCACCATGGATACTAAGGCCAGGGCAGAGAACCACTGAGCCACACTGTAACTTTAGGATCAAGCCTAAAATTGGTGTCTTTGGCATCCACAATGCCCCTGGACAGAGATTCCCATCTGCCTGCTATTCATTTCATTTCCATCTGCCTGCCTTCGGTTCAAAAGTAAAGTCACTAACTCCCCTTGCTGGATTCCTCCAACTCTACTCTGACATCCACTCAGGTGCCCAAGCTATACACCACAGAATCATCTTAGAAGCCCTGCCTCAGCTTTCCTGGCACCTTTCTTTCCCTCTGTGTGGCTCGCCTATTGTTCTCTCAGTGCCTAGAATGTACATCTTTTCCCAAGCCAAGTCTCTGTTATAATAGAGAAATTCTAAAAATGTTGGTTACACAAAAGGCAAGTACCCCTGGCATAGAGAGGGTGCATAAATAGACCACAGGCTTTTTCCAAAGAGATCCACATTTTTCCAGGCTAGAAAGGAAGTACAGGGGGTGAGGATGGGGAAGAAGATTTCTGTTTTCAGTTCTATGTTCTAATTATGAAAACTATGAAAATTATGAAAACTCCTCAAAAATCAATTATTAACATCTTAACTCTTAATAAATAATCTTTTGTGGGTATTATTAAAGATTCCATTAAATGCAAGTTAGAACCATCATTCTGAGATCCTTTTCTTCTCTTGCAATCATCCCCAAGTATATGAAAGGGTAAACTATTATTTTCAGCATGGTATGAATGTTAGAAAATTAATTTTCTAACAGGAGGATCAAAATTTACAGTTCTGGACAGCAATAATACACTCATTTTATCTCACTATCTCTTTACTGGCATAATCTTACTATTTAATGGTCTTCTAGTTCCTAACTATTAGAAATTATTGGCAGTTTACAACTTACAGGCTTCTGTCATGTTTCATTTTCAAATCCTATTGTGGCTGTTCATTACAATCAAAACCAAAATAGATCAATTTTTAAGTTAAAAAAAGACATTAAAAAAAGTTACACAAGCAATTCAAAATCCTTCTGATATTATCTATAATAAATTCCGAACATCAAATAAAAATAAAATCATTAAATCTATGCTATACCAACTTGAGAAAATGAAATGTGAGAATACAATATTAAAAATTTGTAAGAAAACCAATTCTGCATAAGAAAATATAAATATGAGTATAGGTATTTTTATTCACAGTCATTTCACTTATGCAATAGACTTATCCACTAACTTACTGAGCAGGGAGATTCCATTCTAAACACTCTCATGATTTATCAGATTCTCAAATCTGCATCAGTACTGTGCCCCAGCTCTCTTAAAATTAATCTCTCTCTCAAAATAAGGGCAAGACCAAATGGCTGAAACAACTCCTGCTGCATCCAATTATGTAACTACACAAGAAGGGTGTGAAAGTTTGAATGAAAATATTAGAAATGACAGCTTTTCACCTTAGTCTTTCTGTGCCCTCTCCAAACTGCAGGAAGCAGATGGTAATTTTCAAGCACATTTAGACCAGGTTTGGAAGGACAACTCAGTGATAAAGAAATAACTACACATGCAAAAGACACACATGTTTTACAACCTATTATTTTTAATCTAGAAAAGCTTAGTACCAGTTAACATAGAGACAGAAGCTGCCATAAGCATTGCTCCCTCTAAAAAGGCTAGTGTATAAATTATAAAATAATTAAACTTTTAACAGTTTCCTTTACACATTTACAATACAGTATGCCAATAAAGACTGGAATGTTTTTAAAAAACCCACCTAAAATCTACATATTAAGTGACCAAACAAGGAATGTCAACTCTTAAGAGAAATAGAACTCTCCCTGCTCTAAACTCCTTTCTGGTCAAAACTTAGGTAATGGGCAGCCCCACCAATGGCATCAACACCAGTTCTGCTCTCCCGTGTAATATTATATTGAGTGTAAGGCCAAAAGTTTAAAGGATGAAGAAAAGGACTAAATTACACACTTCTGACATACTTACAGTCATGCACCAAATAACGACGTTTCAGTAAATGACAGATCGCGCATATACAGCAGTGGTCCCACACAATTATAATGGAGCTGAAAAACTCCTATGGCCTAGTGATGTGGTACCCATCATAACGTTGTAGTGCAAATACTTAACTTTTTTATAAATTGAGTGTACCTAGGTGTACGGTATTTATAAAGCCTACGGTAGTGCACAGGAATGTCCTAGGGTCCTAGGCCTTCACATGCACTCACCACTCACTCACTAACTAACTCACCCAGAACAACTTCCAGTCCTGTAAGCTCCATTCATGGTACGTGACCTGCACAGGTGTATCATTTTTTTAATCTTTTTTACTACATTTTTACTTTACCTTTTTTATGTTTCAATATGTTGATTTACTCAAATACTTCTCATAGCATTACATTTGCCCACAGTGTTCAGTCCAGTATCATGCTGTACAGGTTTTTAGCCTAGGAACAATAAGCTGTACACACAGCCCAGGGGTGTAATAGGCTGTACCATCTACGTTTGTGTAAATACACCAGATGTGTCTACGCAATGAGTTTCTCAGAATATATTCCCAGGGTTAAATGACCCAACACTATATTTCAAATGCAAAACTCACTACAGTACTAGTTAAGAAACAGGAAGCAATTTACCCCTTTGTCTCCTAAAGCCAAACTAAAACAGAAAAATGAGGGAGTTCCAGGGCAGGTGACCAGCACCTTGGCCATGGCTCTTCAGCCCTCTCCCACTGACAGCTCCACCTCAAATTTCCAATTCAAATAGAAATTGAAAACAAAGCCCTCCTTTATGCTGTTACTCAGAGATGCCAAAAAATAACAAGTCTCCTCAGAACCCTCATACCAAAAGTTTTGGACCCAGGCCAAGGCCACACCAGGTCCTCTGGTTCTACCTACAGGCACCTGCCCTTTCATTCTCAGTGGCTCACACCTGGTCCTGCACAGCCTCCACTCAAAAGACTAAGGTCTGACATTCTCCCCAAATCACAGGTAACAGAAACAGAGAACGTGGTTTTGTCGTCAGAAAACTGAGGTTCAGCTTTTGACACTTCAAAACTGCATAACATTGGGAATGTCACGAAACCTAAGCCTCAATTTCTTCATCTGGGAAAATGGTAATACTCCCAGCAGCATTTAACAGGATTATTATGAGGTTCAAATAAGATTACTGATTTAAAAGCATCTAGCAAACTATACAAATCTTACTATGCTGATGGTCTAGTTGTCGTGATATTTCAAGGTAAGGTTAGGGCATGAAATATAAATTGTCCTCAATCACAGCTGCCACCACGGGACTCCCATAAATCCAACTACAGGCCTTTCTGGGCCATTCTCGCCTTCAAGTGAAGGAGTGAGGTCACAGAACCCAACCCCTTACCTTAGGTCGCCAACACTTCAAGCTCCCAACTGTTCAGTTTAGATATGCATTAATTACTTTTCTAGCTTTTTCCCAAGTTTCTTCCCCCTACGTTTTATGCCACAGTTTCAACAAAGTATGACTGATACATTTTACAATTAAGCAAAGGCAATGTGTTTTTTAGCAATGAGGTTTACTAGACCTCAGCACTTTTAAAAGCTGACATTACTTATTTTTATGTGTGTGTGTGAGGATGCACACACATGTACCCACACCTACACACACACAGCAACAAACAGGCTATGACAGGTATACACAAACATATACAGACATAAGATACCCAAATGGGATTGTTCTTGTAAGAATAAGATAAAATGTTTAATGCCAGGGAGGCAGCATAGCATAATGGCTGAGTAAGAGTCTGGAGCCACACTGACTGGATTCAATTCCAGTTCATCCACTAGAAATACTTGGGAAAGTTACTTAATGCCTTAGTTTCATCAGCTGTAAAATGAGTTAACAGTACATACCTCATAGAATTGCTATGAAGTTGAATGAGTTAATGTATATAAAATGCTAAAAACAGCACACAGTGGGGCAGGGAGGGGAAGTTATAAGTGCTTCCTATTATTAGTATTCAACCTGTCCTGAAAAGTATAGGTTACATGCGTAGCTGAATGCATTTGTTTAAGCATACACATATCTTTCGATATGGCATTTGCAATAAGTTTGCTTGGGTTAATGTTAGGCAACATATACTAAGTGTTGACTCTGTGCCAGGCACTGTTCTAAGCACTTAATACAGATCAACACATTAGTCCTCATAACAGCCCTACAAAGAAACTGGGGTCCAAAAAGACTCCAGAGCCCACTGTCTTATCTTCTATCTACAAGCAGTCCAAGTGAACAATTATAACTACAATACATGAAAATTGTAGGTTACATAACCAAATTCTTCCTTAAAATTTGATAACAAGAACAGACCACTAAAATCCTTATTCTCATATTGGTATTTCAATAATTGTCTTTTTCATAAAAGTGCTATAGCATCTCTGAGGATCTTATGAATAAGAGAGTAGCCAGCTGGTCCCTATATTCCAGAGCTAATTTCTTTGATGTGAATTACATATTCCCATTACATATTCCCTAATTTCTTTGATGGATTACATATTCCCATCTCCAGTCACAGGATTTTAAAAGATAAACACACACAAACACACACACACATACATACACATACACACACACACACACACACACACGATTTAGGACTCCATTCAAAACATTGGACTGTTTTGATAAACAAACGGTTTCATTGTTTTAACCAGTTTCATGTAGCTAACTTATTGCTTGGCTTAATTATTAATATATCATAATTTAATTATAAAATGATTATTTTACAACTTTCGTGAGAAACACTGCCTGAAATATGTTATACTTTGTCCAAACAGAGAAACTAGAAATATTCTACAGAAGGCAAACTTGTACACACTGTATGTACCATGCTTTTGTAGCTAAAGTCCACTCTCAATGTAAATTCTGGTGAATTTCCAAGATTTTGAAAATCAAAATACATTCTGCTCAGTAACTGGCTTTAAAAGTATCATCCACATCCCTGGAAGTAATTGCTAATTCTTAAGAATAATTTAGACAATAATATTAAAAACTTGCTCTTCCAAAAAACTGGACATTATTACCAATCTCTCTGACCTATGTTCATTAATGTCTTCGTGTTAACTTGAAAATGGTGACATTACTATTAACATTACAACTAGAATTGTCTATTTAATGAAATATATTCCATTATATATGTTAAGTATCCATCCCACCCTCAACTGCCCTGAACTAACAGTTTATCACAAAAGCCTTATCAAATGGCCCAAGTAGACAAAAATCACCTAATAATTAGCTGGAAGAAACAGGACTGAGCAATCAACAGAAGCCCCGTTACAATCTAACACACTGTGTTCATTTATTCTATGATTATGTTTTTGTTTTAATTATTTATGGTAATTATAGCAGTTAATGTGCTATAACATTTTTGCAAAAGAAATGAACTCTCAATAAAACCTTCCCAAATCTCTCACTGTTTCATCTGTGTCCTATATATTCAAACACAACAAGCAAACAGCACCATGATAGCTGACGTCAGGACAGATACAGTGCCACATTAACTGGATCACTGGTGGGGCTGAGGGCTCTCCTCAATCATTTATACTGTGGAATAGTAGAATTCCCTCAGTCCTCAATTTTTTCAGTTCTGAAAACTGACCCAACGCCTTCCTTGGCTCTGGAGAGGCTATCTCATAAGTTTAATGTCCCAGAGCCGGAGGAATGAACCAGACACTCAAATCTTCCCCAGGCTCTGCACTCCTCCCCCTCCCCTCCTCACCTCCCAGCCCCAAAAGGCTTCCTGAACTGCCTCAGGTTATGGGTCATAAGAAACCTTAATTTTCTGAATTCCACAGAAAGTCTCCAAATACAATTCAATAATCACTCAAACCCAAAAAAAATAGCATTTCAAGCTCTTTTGTCCTCATCATGGCAATTGTATTCAATCTCTACTCCACCTCCAAAATGAAGAGAAGGCAGGAATGGGTATTATTAGCTAGCTTTGGTTCATAAAAGAAATTTGTTAATGTTATAATTCACAACTCATTGAAGAATGATATGTTTTGTGAACACATTCATCACATTTTCACCTAAAAAAATTTCGGTTTTCACTGAGTTATACCATTAAATTCTTTACAAGTACCATCTTATTTAACCCTCATAAAAACCTATGAAGGCAGGTAATACTATCAGATCCATCTGACAGATACAGAAACCACTTCTCAGAGGTTAAGGCTGCACCAGAAAGCTGAAAGGCAAACAGGAAGGAGTACTGTGTCATAAAGATGACACAATGTAAGACAAGAGAAGCTGGCAGATCAGAGGAATCAGAGAGGCAGACACTTCTACACTTCACCATCTCCCACCACAAAAAGCCTAAGTGGGAGGAGAAAGAAGTAAGCTTCCAGCAGCCTCCAGCTGTGCCCTACCCGAACCTACAGGCTGGCTCAGGGGTACAGCAATGTCTACAGAAAGGAAGCAAGAGACCAAACTTACCAGCTTAGAGGCCTGGATCTGCCATTGGGACCCATTATCATGCCCAAGGTGGAAATAAAGCTCATCCCCAGGATAATCCTAGGACTCCAGATAAAATAACAACAAGATTGTTTTAAAGAATATATCCAAATATTTCACATTAATCATTTTTACACAGACTTTCAGGTAGTCTCACAACACATTTTAATACAGGCATACTTAAGTGCTATAAATCTCAATGTGTTAATTAAGATTAAAAGGACAGATTTAACCTAGAATTCAAAAATTCTAATTCCTAACCCAGTCGTTAAGCACTACAAGATTATAAAGTACCAGCCTATACCATGGTCTCAGTAATCCTACCAGTCAAATCAATTGCCCTATGTGCAAATGCTGCATGTAATATATTCCTTAAGGAAACACAAAATTTCTAGGCATTATCCCTCTCAGTTTTTTAACAGAGTCTACTCCATTTACACCAAGGCATAAGGAAGGTTTGGGTTTTCAAACCTGTTTAATAAACCTCTCTTCCTGTGCTCTCCCAATTAAATGAGGGAAGAAGAAACATTAAGTATTAAAACTACACCAGAAATGAAAAGAAAGGATCTTACTTCCATCTTGTATCTGGGATCGCTAGTATATGAAAGGTCTAAAATAGCATAGTTCACAGGCATGGGAAAATATAATGCAAGTCATTAGAGAGTCAATTGTTGTAATCAAAGCACAGTTTAATCTTCTGTGCAATGCTCTGAGTTAGTTTTGACAGGTTTCCTTGTCAGTTTTGGCAAAATATCTGTTAATGGTAATCTTTGGGGTTCAGAAGGGGGAAAACTGCATCCTTCTGGTTGGAATAGAGTTATATGAATAAATCAATGAAATCATTAAATTAATGAAGGTCCAAATCACTGGATCTTCATTTTTTTATTTTATACAGACTTAAATACATAAAGAAACTAAATTTATGAAGGCTACTGCAATTTGACCAAAATAATCTCATTGAAAGTCTATATGCTTACATAAGAGATAAAGAATAGAAATAGAACTTTCCGCTATTAGGAAGGAAATATTTAAGTAACAAATACTTGCACAACTGAAAGTATCACTTTTCTAGTCCAGCCTAACACTGAGATAACAACATCTCCATAATATCTTTAAAGAATAAGAGGCAGATTCAAGCCATAGTCCACAGGGATCCATTTACTGCCAGTCAGTTTTGCTAAAGACCATTTAGCCAGCTATATTCAAGAATCTTTTAAAAGGCCAAATCGGCTCTGACTATGTGCTGGGCTTTTTTGTTATTTTAGTCTTTTACATGAAGCACTCAACCAATAAATATTCAAATAAATTAACTATGTCAGTAAGAAGTTTACTGTACATAGTCATTTGAAAGCAGAAGTAATAATTTTAACAATCTTTGCAAAATTCCATGTTACATTGTGCAGGCCCAGTTCAAACCACTCCTGACACCCTACAGCTATAAATTATCTCTGGAGCTTGAAAGTGAAAGACAGGCCAGGTCTGAAATAGCAGAACAGTTGGACAGTTCCAGCTTCAAGAAGGTAAACCCTGTAATAAACTAGATTCAGAGCCTTCAGAAGAAGTATAATTCACATCAAAAAGAGGGGGGAAATCCCTTCCACAAAAACACTCTTCTTTAAGGAAAAAAATTTACTTTCTATTGTTATTTCCTAAATATACAATTAAATACATGAGAGTCAAAAGCAAACCAGAAAACAGAAGCTGAGAAATAATAATTAACAAGGAATAAGCTGAACACTCTCTGATTGGATGTTGTTTGGAGAACAAATAGGGTATCACTCCTCCACAAAATCAGAAGTTCTGGGTCCCCTCTCCAGGCACCTGTGAAGACCTAGAAACAGCCCCTAGTGTTGTGTTTGTTCATTCCAACATGGAAATAACTAGTACAATCAAACAGAACATGTGTAAACAGTGTCTCATGCTGTCAATAACTATTGAACAAATATGCAAAATTCTGAAGATTCATATAACACCTCATTAACCAGTTATTATCTGTGGGTAGAAGAATTATGGGGGAATTTTTGTGGCTTTATACTCTTGTATATTATCTGAACACTTTATAGTAAACACCTATCATTTCTTCTGTCAGGGGAAAAAATTCAAGCCATTTCTCGTTTTAAATTTTTAATTCAATGTGGTTTCAAACAAGGAATGATAAAAAAAAGTTTAATATCTTCAACCAGGTCAGTGGTTTTCAAAAGGTAACCTTGGTAAAATTTAAATGTCCAATTCTTTCTACCTAGAAGAAATCCTGAAATGATATTAGTCTAACTTCAATTTTCTGAGAGAAAAAAATACTTAAACTTCTTATGTATTAAATATTTATATGTGGAATTACACTAATTACCATAAAGAGCCACTTTGTAATTATTAAAAATTGCTATATTTTAAGTTCAGTGAAGTACAGTGTTTCCATTCACCCTATTCTACCTTATATTACTTACATTACTTTTCATCTTTTTAGGTATTTTTATGTCTTATAACTCCAACCAAATCCCCAGCTGCCTTAAGGACAGATACTTGCTCATACTCTAGTAAGCACTTTGCACATAACAGTGTTCAGTAAATTACGGACCAATGGACAGTATCCACTTTCCAGATTTTAATTTGCTATCGTTTTGACTACAAAATCAAGAACTGAAAAGAGTTTCCCGACATTTATAGTATACAGTATAGATTATATAATAAAACAGGAGGAAATAATGTTCACACCAAATAGACTATGTTTATCATCATATTAATCATCTATCATAAAATGCAAGTAAAATTTTAGAACTCTTTTCATGTAAAAGAAGGCTTTTCCATGGCAGATCAAAGACAAAATGAGAACGTTAAATGACAAAAAATTCCCATTTCCAAACAAAACGTAATCTCAAGAGATTCCTCCCCTCAAAATTGCCATTTACTCATAGTCCTATTTTTTGATGATACAGGAAAAGAATACTTTTTAAAGGGTAGAAGATCAGCCAAAGTTTAATTCGTGGGGTTTGATTGTTTTCTTCCTTTATTAAAGGAGACATAATCCTGACTCTTTGACATTTTAATTTTACTTTTTACCCTTGAATTTATCTTTAAAAAATACTTTTACAATACTTACAACCATCAGAAAGTACTCTTTGCAACATTATTTATAATAGTTAAATATGGGAATCAATCAAAACATCCCACAATCAGAAATGTCCTTAATTAAATGATGATATAGTCATAAACTGTGCAGCATTATCTAAATATGGATAATGAAAAGATGTAAAAAATGTCTAAGATATATTAAGCAAGGAAAACAAGTTGCAGAAGAATATTCGTAATATTATACCATACCATTTAAAACTTTATTTAGAAGTAAACACTAGACCTCATCTCTGAGGAGTGGGATTTCAGAGGATTTAGCCTTTTACTTTCTGCATTAACCATATCAGTATCGCTTTTCATCTTTTAAAATTAGTACTTTGTAATCAGAGAAAAAAATAGAGCTTTATTACTACTCCCCAACAAATGTGGGGTTCATCACTTAACTGGAAATAAAGCGGATACATGTGTAGTTATATGTAACTCATTTATTAAAAAACAATGCCATGTGCAACAAGATTTGGAAATAGTCCTTATTCATGCAGCATAGTAAAACCCTTTGAAGTTATGAATATAAAAGACCTAAAAAATAGGACTGTTTTCATGGTTTTCCCTTCCTACAAAATTAGGAATTCCCAATATAAATCCATAAAAGCCACTTACATTTTAGAAATGTCTTCAAAAATAAAACTATGTATATAATTTCTTGTGTGAATTTACTCTTAAATAAGAATCCTGGAGTCCAAAATCACCCAAAATGCTATAATAAAAATATAAAGATTCCAACTGACCAGTCAAAAAGGGTCTCCAATCTAATCATAAATTGTTCCAGCATTCTCAAGATTTGCTACCACTCTGCACAATCCTTTCCATTTTCAGAAAATGAAGTGATGACTCAAAATAGAAACACAGTAATTATGTACAGTGTTACTGTAAAGTGGTCCAGTTCTCCACTCATCAGCTTGAATATGTATAAGCAAGATATTCTCTCTCAGTGGTAGGCAGGCCTATGTCAAGTAATCGTGCTAAAACTTGTCCAGGGCTACCTGTTCAAAGAGAGATGTGCAAGAATACGTCAAGCTCTGACAGAGAACTACTTTATACAAAAACATGCACAGGAGTATTACAAAAACACAGCACTGGTGTTTCAGTGAGCCCAGTGTCAAAAAGGTGCTCTCATGCATTTTTAATCCGAGAGAAAGTGAACAACCGTCCTTCAATAATCGGTGTCAGGGCCAATGACACGGTTTCCCTTCCCTAGGTCCACCCAAGCTGTGACAATTGGCTTACCAACCACGCTCCTTAAGAGCTTTAAAAACAAAACAATACCAAAAAAGCTCCCCTCCCCCCAAAAAAACCAAACAAATATTTGTCTTTTTCTTCTTTTTCCCCTTCCATCAAGTGGTAAATAAGAAAGGGAAGAGAAACAATCTGATTGTCTGCTCTTCAGGACAGGAAAACCTGAAAAACTGCTTATACAGTGAGGTACTTAAATTTTTACTCTTCTAGACTACATAAACGCAAACGATTCTCTCTACGAATTAATTAACATTCTGCTATTTAATATTTTACGTCTTAGCACTGGGTCACACATCTTGGCAGACTGCAGGGTAGGGCCTGAAAATTATTTGTAATGAAAATTCTGTAACATTATTCTTCACATTACCAAATTCCTTACCAATGTTTAATAACAAAACAAAATGATGTGTCAATGGCATTTATTACTTTAACCCTATGGTTTCTAGTACATAAAACTTTTCCAGGGAACTGGGAGAAAGGAATCAAAACAGTTTTCTAGGTATTATTAGAGGGAAGAACTATGGCAACAAATGAATGCCTGCAGAAGAACCTAAGCAACAGCTTAGAGCTGAAAACAAGGAAATTCTGGACATGATTTAGGAAAAATGCCACTGGACACAGAAGACCAAAAATGAAGACTAAATGTCCCCAAAATTTTGACATTTAATAAATATGTTTCTCCAGGAACCTGGTGCTCAATTAATTAATTAAAGTATATGTACTTAGGCAGAAGTTTCTTCCTAGCAGATGGTACAACAGGCTTCAAAAATAATGGGAAAATTTACTTAAAGTTGTCTCCTTGGTTATTGTAACAAATATCTTACCAAAAGATATCAAAGAAGGGTTGGCATCAGATGACTCTTGTATTTTATTTATGATGACAGAGCCAAGACTTAGCAAGACAGCAGGGGCTGCCCACACTCTGGCCTACAGAGCCAGAGAAGCCAGAGAAGCCCCCTCCTGCACCGCCCCTATGCTAAGCTCCATTCCCAGGCCAGACAAGGCTATAAAAAGCCTGGCCTCAGGCCAGCTGGCAAGACCACACACTGGGTATTTTTAACTTAAGGGGCCTGAAGATCAGGCCAACACCAGGGCACCAAAAATGTACAGAGAAGAATAACAACCTCCAGCCAGGATGGTGGTCTATATGTAAGATTTTTTTTCTCCCTCAGTTACTCTAATTACCAATCACTGTTCTAATGGTGATGAAGACATAAAAAGATAACATTTGGGAAAGCTGATATAAGTGGGTAGATATTTCATTTTGAAAGAGCACAATCACTTTGAAAGACCATATGTATAGTTATGTAAACAGCAATGTGAACACCAAACACTGGCCAAATAAACTGAACTCTTATTTTTTATTCCTGACACATAAGGCTACAAACTTGACTTTTGTTATAATTACTCTAACAGTTTGCCGTTGTTGTTTTTAGTTTCACACTGGTCTTGGCACTGGGCCACACATACAGATTCTGTGAAGCTGTTCTCTTAGATAAAACTCGAATACAACAACATTACAATTGAATGCTGAAAAGCTCAAGGACTGTGCTACTATGGTTAACTTAATTTTCTGGGCTAATAAGTATTTATAAGAAAGTTCTTTCCATTTCAACCTTTATTGTTAAAAATTACATTGAAACACAAACATTAGTAACATTTTCTGCCTTACATGAATACCATTTCATCTTTCTCTGAAGACTGAAGATTGCCAAAGTCTGTCATGGTTCTTAATATCAATTTTAAAAACAGGATTATCCAATGACAAGGACAAGGTAGAGGCCAGGTAGGTGGGGCTTCAATCACAACAGCCTCCTCTGACTGTTTTATTTACTAGGTTCTTCAGGAGGCTTCCAGGGTGGGGGTGGGGGAGGACTCACTGCTCTCAGCATTTGGAAAACCAATGGTGGAGGGAGCACACAGAACCTGTGAGATCCGGGTCTACAACCAGACTAAATATAAGCTTAAAATGCTTTACTTAACTTGCCTTTTTTTTTCTCCTAAAAGCAAAGATGACCAGAAAGATTATGTCTACTTGTAGATTTGCATTAACAATTTCAGTAGGGAATGTATCCACACTCAGCATATCCTTAAAATTTAAAACACTAGGATCATCTTTGACTTTATTAAAATATCTGCTCTCACCTGCAATTAACCTCCAGAACTCTTTTTCCTCCACATTATTTGTCTCAACTGGTCTCTCTTCTCCATTCCCTTCACTGAGGAACTTTCTCCAGGCACTGGTTTCTCCTCTGGACGGTTAGGAGAGCCTTACTGGCCTTGCCGCTTCCATGGCACTGAACACAGCTGGGAGATCATTTTCCCCAGCGGCACTTCCTGAGTTCCATGAGGCTTTTCCTGGATAATCTAAACAAAGGCCACCCCCGCCCTCACAGGGCCTCCTCAGGCCAGGCTCCCTGCCAACCAGAGACACTCCAGTTGTGCTGTTTAACTCATTTATTCATAGGTTTATTCTTAGTCTACAAATTCCGCCATCCACTGAAAACTCTTAGCATGTTACCAGGTAAACACTGTAAAATTCTCCTAGGTAGACAATGGGTTGGTAAGAAAAAATTGCTTTATAAAAAATGTCTGTGGAGATTTCTAGTAAACAGATTAAATACTCACGTTTATCTATTTCTACTCTCCCGTGGAACCCCATTAAAATAACAGTAAAAGAATTTAAAAAGTTATAAAACCCACAAGGATAAACAAAACATGAGGTGAGATGATAACAGAAAAGAGAGGTCAAAAAATTTTTGGAAGGAGAAAACCAGATAGACAAGTGATAATTAAAGTTTTAATTTGTTCTAGGTGAGAGGATAAGAAGCAAGCTAATTAAAACACAGAACCCCAAAGACTCGGGAATCAGAGGGTAGCAGGAGGCTGGGTAAAATCTGTAAGAAGTAATTCAGAGCCTTCCTTCCCAATGCTCACCCCAATCTTGTCAGAAGTCAAGAGGATTACCATCTGGAGAGGCTGGCAGGAGAGAGAAGTCCACGGAAAGGGGAGATTAAGTTAAAACATATGACAGCCCCATCCCCCATCCAGCCTCCAGATGCCCCAATTTCTTCTCTGGGAGTACGTGAGGAGTTGCTGGGGAGGGGGAGACAACATGGATAACAGTCCATGAGGAACAAAACGGCCAATTCTCTCCCCATCGGCCAGGACCTGCCCAGGGGACAGGCCTGTCCAAAGACACAGAGCATTTACCAGTTCTTAGAACTAGCTGTTGTAGGTGAACAGAAAGCCAAGGACCACCAGACGTTTCAAGAAAGCCTCCAATGGGGAAGACAATTAGGGTTGAGGACAGGGACAGGAAGGAAACCCAGACATGGGCACTACAGAGGACTCTTCAAAAGGAAACCTAACATGGTCTTCCATGAGATAAACTATTGTAGCTGTGAAATAAGAATAAGATAGTATAAAAAAGGAAAATTTGGTGAACAAAAACAAGTTTGTGGAAAGTGAAACTATGAAAATAGAACCAAAAACCTCACCAGAACAATTGAAAAACAAACTAAGGCTATCTGCCAAGAAATAGAACAAAAAAGACAAACAGATGAAAAGGAAATAGAAGAAAGGGATTAAAAATTAAAGGATTAATCCAGGATTTATAACATCCAACTAATAAGGCTTCCAGAGAGTAAGAACAGAGAAAACAAAGATAAGGAAATTATCAAAGAAATAATACCCTCTCCCCCCACAAAAATAACAGAGCTGAGTTTAACACTGAATGAGTCTAGCAAAATGGATGGAAAAATACCAATTCCAAGGTTCATCAATATGTTAGAAATCAAGGAAATAAAAAGTTTCTGAAATTGGTGACTTACACAAGATAAGGCCTTGGACTTCTCAACAGAAATGCTGGAAGCTTGGAGGACAGTGAGAACAACAACTTTTGAGAGAAAATTATATTCAATATAGAATTCTACATATAGCCAAACCACCAATCAAATATGAGGGCAGAAATGCTGTCTTTCCAAACACTGCCAAAATGTTCACCGCTGCTGAAAGCTGCAGAAAATTGTAAAGAAGCAACATGCAAGGTGCTTACTTCCAAATCAAAATACACTATGCTTGATCTAACTAAATGAATTTAAGTCACTTCAATGCACCTAACTACAAGAGAGGCTGTGAATTTGAGTTGTGAATTCTAAATTATGGAGGCTGAGCTCTTACATGTGAGCATGTCTCCAAACATAGAAAGGCTATTCAAAAAATGACAGCATCCATGAACATGAAAAATGCTCACTATAGTATGATTAACGAATGGGTTCCATCACATTGAGAGGAATTGTACAATTCTATCAGAGCTTGAGGATAAAATGGTGATGTATACACATCTTACGAAGTAAAACAATGAGGCAATTATCAACTCCAGGATAACAAAAAGTGGTACATTAAGGAAACATATTCACAGTTCATGACACAACTGTGGACAGTTATCTTATAGTCATATTAATGTATGATTTAAACAAAAGTTATTATATAAAAAGACAACACAGGGAAAAGGAAATATAGGGTAGGAAAATAAGTTTTTATTCAAAATTTAGCTTCTTTATATATGTCCATATCATCATTCACCTAATCAAACACATGAAAGTAGAAGTTCAGAATATTGATTACATTGTCTGAATATTACTTTAATTTTTAGCAGGTTCCTATTTCTAAAACCAAAATTCATCAACATAGACTGCAAAGCCAAATAATAATTCTTTAAACTTAAGTGCCACAGAGATATTATAATTGTATAATTTCTGAGGTAGAAGAAAAGTTAATGGAGGCTGGGCCTGGTGGCTCACGCCTGTAATCCTAGCACTTTGGGAGGCCGAGGCGGGCGGATTGCTCAAGGTCAGGAGTTCAAAACCAGCCTGAGCGAGACCCCGTCTCTACCAAAAATAGAAATAAATTAATTGACCAACTAAAAATATATATACAAAAAATTAGCCAGGCATGGTGGCGCATGCCTGTAGTCCCAGCTACTCGGGAGGCTGAGGCAGTAGGATCGCTGAGCCCCGGAGATTGAGGTTGCTGTGAGCCAGGCTAATGCCACGGCACTCACTCTAGCCTGGGCAACAAAGTGAGACTCTGTCTCAAAAAAAAAAAAAAAAAAAAAACGTTAATGGAAACCATACACCATTTTTTAAAGTTCTACTTTTTTTTTTTTTTGAGACAGAGGCTCACTCTGTCACCAGGCTACAGTGCAGTGGCATCACCATAACTCACAACAACCTCAAATTCCTAGGCTCAAGCAATCTTCCTGCCTCAGCCTTCCAAGTAGCTGGGACTACTTGGCACATGCACCACGCCCGGCTAATTTTTTGTTTTGTAGAGAAGGTGGGTCTTGCTCAGGTGGGTCTAGAACTCCTGACCTCCTTCTGCCTCAGCCTCCCAGAGTGCCAGATTACAAGGATGAGCCCCTGCACCCAGCCAAAAGTTCTACTTATTAAAACAATGTTTACAGACACACTACACTTCTGTCCTCTCTTGATACAAGGACAGATTAGGAATTCTCTCACTCTGGAAGCCCAAGTGCAGACTCCAAGTATGGAGAGACAGTTTCTCTTTTTAAAAAACCAAGCAAGATCCAGCCAGCCCTTGAGCAGCAGCTCAAAGCCTGTGGCTTTCTGAACTGATCCATCAAAACAGAGTGAAGACGAAAGGAAAATTTGGAGGGGGGGGGTCTGTGCTCACAACCTTGTATAAACTTAAAATGTGAAAAATTCTATAAAATTCATGAAGTTCTATAATTTTCATTTCATAAAATTCTTTAGAGCCCAATTGAACTTAAAAAGCACCCTCCTTCACCCAAGAATGCTCTTCTCTCCTTAGATAGCAAATTCCTACTGCAAGGTCCAGGTCCTGAGGGCACCTATCCCCCACCCCATGCAGCTTTGGTTGTTCCCAGAGCATGGTCTATAAGCACACTAAGTACTTAGTTTCCAAAAGTGTACTTTGAGTTTGTTCACTCAGGATTATCAATAAATGTCTGATGACAACTAAGTGAACAAACCATCAAAGACTTTAAAATTAGGTCATTAAATATGAAATGTCCAGCTTTAAATCAAAAGTGTAGTTTATTATACCTCAAACAAGAAACAATACAATTAATCAAAGTATGCACCTAAACTATCAACACAGTTTTGCCATCTTAACAGTAGGTAGCTTGTTTATGCCTGCAGTGAAGAAGCCTAGAGAGCAAGTAGTGACCAAATTGTGAAGGAGTTCTCCACAGCCTGCTGAGAATTGAATATTTTTCCTTGCAAGAAGTGGTCCAAAGCCTGAAAGAAGTGGTAGTCCATTGGTACAGGTCAAAGTTTGGTGAATACAGTGGATAACAGAGAGTTTCCAAGTCTAGCTTCTGCAGTTTGAGCAGCATTGTTTGTGCAACAAGAAGCATGGTCTTGCAAAAGGATTGGCCTATCTATATTGACCAATCTCAGCTGCTTAATCACAAGCATCTGAAAGGATTGGCCATCTCTACTGACCAATCTCAGCTGCTTAATCACAAGCATCCTCATCATTTCATCCAACTGGATGCAGTAAGACATCCACCCTAATCGACTATAGTAGACAATACCAATGTTGGACTACCAAACAGACACCATTATCTTTTTTTGATAAGTATTTAGTTTTGGACTGTGTTTCAGCACTTCACCTTTATCCAACCATCATGCCGAATGCTTGCACAATTGTCAAAAAGGATACAGTTTTCTTCACACATGACAATATGGCATAGAAATGGTTCACTTCTATGTCGTGACATCAAAGAAAGGCAAACTTTGAAATGATTTCTCTTCTGACGCTCCTTTAATTTACGTGGACCCCATCTATCCGGCTTCTTTACCTTGCTGATTTGTTTCAAATGGTCCAATATTGTTGGAATAATAACATCAAACCTTGCTGCTAACTCACAGGTAGGCTGAGAGGGATTCACTTCCACTACAGCTTTCAGTTCAGTGTTATCTACCTTGGTCTCAGGTCACCCACATGGCTCATTTTCAAGATGAAAATCACCAGAACAGAACTTCTCACACCATTGATGTACTGTGCCTTCATTAGCCACATCCTTCCCAAACACTTCACTGATATTTTGAGCTGTCTGTGCTGCATTGGTTTCACAATGGAACTCATTTTCAAAAATAACTCGAATTTTTGACTTATCCATGGTTTCACAAAAATTGCTCTTAAAAAAATGTGAAAGATAATCACAAGCCAAAATGTGCGTTTGAAAAGACTGAGGATGTACCTTCACCATAAAAATAAAACAACAAGTGTCAAAGTGAAATGTCAGAGATATCAAGTGTCAAACTTAGTACTTAAGGAAATCAGATATTTCATACTTAATAACCTAAATATAAGAATATCCTATCAATCCAATAGACCGAAAACAACAACCAATCAAATGAATGTATGAGATAATGGTATTTATCCAAACACAAAAGATTTTCAGTAGGGACCTGTCATAATTAGAAAATCAGTCTGGATGCACAGATACAGCGTAATGCCTCCTCTACATCCCTGTTCTCAAACCCACCGAGGCAAGTGCCCTTCCGTGTTGCCACAGCACCAGGGTAAATGCTACACCTGCACTCACTGCTCAGTGTCTCCCTGAGAGCCTCCTCTCCAAGGAACAAAGCCCTGGTCATGGTCATCTCAACATTCCCCAGTGACCAGTACAGGACAGAACCCACAGGAGACATTCAATGCACATGTGCTGAGTTAAACTGAAAGTGAGTGAACTTAGCTTTCAGTATGAACAGCATTTCTTAAAGTATATCACTTGTTTAATTCAAATAATCATGTTTTTAAAAGAAAACTTTGTGTACTAACATAAATATAAAGCCAGTATTACTTGCCATAAATAGAAGATAATCACAAAGAATGAAAACCATGGAGACAATACAATATGATTACATTCTTAGATGAGGCCTGTTCTTTAGAGTTGTGGTCCCCAACCCCCTGGCCGCAGCTGCCAGGAACAGGGCTGCACACAACAGGAGGTGAGTGGTGAGGGAGCAAAGTTCCACCTGCACCCACAGCCACTCCCCATCGCTAGCATCATCACCTGAGCTCTGCCTCATGTCAGATCAGGAGTGGCATCAGCCCCTATTAGGAGCAAGAACCCCACTGCAAACCGTGCATGCGAAGGATCCAGGCTGTACTCCCCATGACAATCCAATGCCTTACCATCTGAGGCGGAACCAGGCAGTGACACACCCCACCTCACCTGTCCTTGGAAAAACTGTCTTCCACAAAACTGGTCGCTGGTGTCAAAAAGGTTGGGGACTGCTGTTTTAGAAAGAGAAAAGGGGTGAAGTGTTCGAATGGTGCTACAGAGTACTATCAACAACGAGGCTTTCCTGTGAAAGGCAGAAGACAACTTTCTTACGATATGATTCCATGGTATGTAATGCTGTGTCTACATGCCACCCAAAATGACCTTGCCAGTGGAATGTGTCACACACACTGAGAAATGCTAAGCTGAAGGATCTTTAAGTCTGCACTATCCAATAGAAAAGCAGAATTCCCTACTGACATGCTGCATGGCCTTGAGCAAGGTACTTCTGTTTCCACAATGGCAAAGCAAGTTTTATTTGCCTCATGGATTTGGTAAGAATTATACAAAATGATATATGGAAAGGATTTAGCAAGATGCCCTGATATTTAGAATCCCAGTAAACAACGAACAATACTAAAATCCTATGTTTCTAGTATAAAATGGTACAGCCACTGTGGAAAACAGTTTGGCAGTTTCTTAAAAAAATTAAAGATGGAATTATCATACGATCGAGCAATTCTTCTTCTAGGTACATACCCAAAAGAATTGAAAATAAGTATTCAAACAAATATCTGTACACAAATGTTCATAATAGCACTATTCACAATAGCTAAAAAGTGGAAACAACTCAAATGTCCACCAATGAATAAGCAGATAAAGAAAATGTGATATATCCATTACAATAGAATATGATTTGGCCATAAAAAGGAATGAAGTATTGATACATATCACACGGGATGAAATCTTAAGTGAGAAAGCCAGACACATAAGATCACATATTGAATAATTCTATTTATATGAAACATCCAGAGTAAGTAAATCAGAGGTAGAAAGCAGGTTAGGAGTTGCTAGGGACCAGGGGGAAGAGGGGTGAGAGAGAGTGACTGCTTAATGGGTACAGGGTCTCATCTGGCAGTGATGAAAAGGTTTTGGAACTAGATAGAGGTGATGTTTGCACAACACTATGAACATACTAAGTATCAGTGAACTGTACACTTTTAAATGGTTAATATGATATTATGTGAATTTCACCTCAAAAAAATTCTTCTAAGTATGATAGACATGGTAGGTAACATTTAATTTTTAACTTGTTACGGGTCACAAAGAACCTTCCATGAAACTAATATTCAATGTCAAAACGAGGCTACTTTAAGTATTATTATTTAAAAATTCAAATGAATTCTACTCTCAATGATGAGAAGCATTCCAGTTTTACCAGAATCATAAAGCAGTACTAGCGTGGGCCCAGAGTGTAAGTGCAAAGGAGTGGAAATCCTTGCCCCCAGCAGGCATATAAATTCAAACAGTCTAGTTAACCTCACTTCCCCCCCTCTCCTCATCTGCAGTCTAAGGACGGTACCAACACGACCGGAGTCATGAGGACTGCTCCTCCAGGTAAACCGAGCACCCAGTGCCTGATGGGCATGCCCTTAGGAAACACCAGCCACGGTTATTATTCTAAAAGGGTGATAAACAGAAGCATGGCAGGGGTTAAACGAGAACGCCCATGTAAAGCACTTAGGTACTTAGAGTACGTCCTGGCACAGAGGTTGCTGTTACCGTGTCATCCGGTAACAATCGCTCATATTTCACAAACAAGGAGTTGGGCCCGGAGAGGAGAGATGACAGTCACGAAGACGACGGGAGGAGAAAGAAGAGGACAGTGATGACGATCTGCACTGAGGCACTAAAGTCCTGTGCTTCCTTAAAAGTGAAAATCATTCATCTATCACAGATCCTCAACTAGAATAAAGGCCACAGCGATAAGAACTCAACCTAAACTGCATTCCCCTCCTCATTGCAGGCACAGCCATTAGCTCAGCTTTCCGTGCAGTGTAGGCAGAATGGCAACAATCACATAAAGCATGTGAAAATAAGGTGTGGCTAGAAGAGAGGGCTCAACTTATCAGCAAGATAACTAAGATGTCACACTGGAGGTTTTCCTTCCTGAAATCCCAGCAGATGCACAGATGTGACCCGTGCCCTCCCCACAGAAGGCCTGAAGCCCACCCCTCCCAGGCCCTGCTCTTCCACCACCCATG
Organism: Microcebus murinus; assembly: GCF_040939455.1. Lineage (NCBI taxonomy): Eukaryota > Metazoa > Chordata > Mammalia > Primates > Cheirogaleidae > Microcebus > Microcebus murinus. The sequence goes on from NC_134108.1 coordinate 9,876,288, forward strand.
GCAGGAGCTCTCTTCCTTCAGGCAGCAAATCCCTGGCAGAAAAGCATGTGTTCTACACAAATGGCATCCAAACTATCTGGGGCTTTCCTCAGTAGGCACAGTCAAATGATGATCTGATCTCCATCATGCACCCCAAATCCTAGCTGACCTTCTCCATCCAGACTCTCTGCCCGCCTCCCCCCACCTGACACGTTAACCTCAGTGCAAGGATGATTCTGAGAATGACCAGCATGAAGTAAAGCAGCAAGCAGCCTTCTCCAATTTACTCAATGCGGTGAATATAAGAGATCACTGACATTACACACAATGAAAGGAGCAAGACCGAAAACCACTATGCTAGAACAATTTCTCAGGCACCAAACTTCCTTAGGAATCCAAAAGCAGAATTCCAAACACAGCCCCTAGCCATCAGCAGGCTTTATATTAATATTAGAGCGTCATAGGACTCAGATTCCCTGAAAACTACGAGGAAAATGGTGAACAAGCCCAGCTTGCAGCTAAGCACAGGAGGCAGATACACCACTGAAATGTGCAGATGTTTCTGCATCAGGCTGGACCGATTTCATTGGCCAGAGTCTACAATTTTATGAATTCTTTCATTTGTTTGCTTGAAAATGTTTGTGAAGTGCATGTGTAGCTCTAGATGAAGGGTCCACAGCAGGGCCAAGCACAGCCCCTGCCGTCCTAAGGCTATGTTCTAGTGGGAGCATCATACAGTGAGCACACACATGCAGCTCTGGTGGGGACAAGTGAACTGGAGGAAACAAAATGGGGCAAGAGGTAGGAGAAGTGCATAAGCTTACTTAAGTCTGAGAGGCAAGCCTTAGAGAGACCTGGCCAAGAGCCTTGCCAGCAGGGGGAAGAGGAAACACAGAGGTCCTAGGCAAAGGCTAAGAGTGTGCAGGGTATGGGCGTGGGGGCGGATGCTCAGTGAAACGAGGCGTCCAGGAGGACAGTCACAGCCTGACTTATACCCTCTGGTACAGCCAGAAGTCCCCTGTGGTCACCCGAATGAGTGATGGCGGGGCAAGGCCAGAGCAGTGGCCTTGCCCCTGCTCAGCTTCTGGACACATTCTGAAGGAAGAGTCAGTGGAACCGTCTAACAGATTGAAAAGTTGAGAGAAAGAGGATGACCGGGGTTTTGGCCTGGGCAACCGGAAGGACGGGGCTGCCATTTATGGAGGAAGACTGTAGGAGGAAACATTGGGAAGGGAAATGTTCACACAAGATAAACTTTGGAACTGCTGAGAACAATTCTGTGTTTTCTACAGACTTGGTAACCAAAAAGCTCTGCCTCCACAATTTGAAACACAGAACTCAAGCCTCTTTTGCAGCCTGCATACATTCACGTGACTTAAATTCTTTCAGTTCAACAGATCATGGCAGGTTTTGATTTACAAGTAAGCACATTGCATGTTGCTTATTTTCAAATTTTGGTGGCTTTCTGCAGCAGTGGTGATTTCCTGATCAGAGCTGGAACCCCTCCTGGAGCCCCTGCCTCATTCTCCATTCTGAACTTCATTACTCTCATGGCGTTAACCATCATTCTTGGAATTATTTTAAGTGTGCTGTGATACGTCTGGTGTCATGAAGATGAAAAGCCAATGATGTTACCAAGTTACCGTTCTCTCCACCCTTTATTTTTGAAGCAAGGAGGAAGAAGAACGGGTGAGAACTCAGCCGGAGATACCAATGGAAAAAGAAGAGACAGCTCTCCCTGCCAGCTCAGCGATCGGGAAACGAGTCCCAGGCTTTCCTCCTCTCCCCCACTGCTATGGTTTGAACACGTCCCCCAAATTTTGTGTGTTAGAAACTTAATCCTCAAATTCACATGTTGACTGGAGGTGGCTGAGCCTTTGGGAGTTAAGTAGACAGCTCATGAGGGTGGGGTCCCCATGATGGCAGCGCTTTCTAAGAAGAGGAAGAGAGACCTGAGTTCTTGCCCTCTTGCCATGTGAATGCTTCCATGGCACATGTTATGGCACAGTAAGAAGGCCCTGCCCAGAGGCTGGGCAGATGCCCTTGGACTTCCCAGCCTTCACAAATGTAGGAAATAAATTTCTTTTCTTTATAAATTACCCAGCCTGTGATATTCTGTTACAGCAACAGAAAATGAACTCTAAGACACCAACCATCAAAGTTTGTCCAATTACTAGGGAATAGCATCCTATCATCTCCATGACCCTAACAAATGGCACAGGACTTACAAGTAGGAAGCTTTAGTTGTTCACAAAGCCTAGAACACTGAGGAGAACATCCAAAAATGTAAAAGCTTAAGAATCTGGAAAATGACTGTAGGGATAACTGAAAATCTTATTGGAAATTTCAAGGTAATATACTAATTAAAGGAAAGCAAAGTCTCCTTTTGGTTGACCCTTTAAGGAAGCATCTGAGGTCACAGAGCCCACAGGCTAACAGTCACTCTGACCCTTTTCCCCAGTTCTCTTACCAATGGTAATGATGACCCTGGTTATAAAGAAACATCTAATCCTCACTCTCAGTCTTTTTAGAGCTATTGCTTTCAGGTTACTCTCTCTATCTTCAGTGGCTCTGCCTAGAACCCTCCGACCCCCGGCATGTCTCTTCTGTGGGGCACCTTCCAACAGACATCTATCTCTAGCCCTCCTGGGGACCAGCTGCAACAACCATCCAAACGGAGCTAGTTCTGCTAAGTCTCAAGACCATTAATTAAGACTTAATTACCTCAGCAATGATAGATTTTTGCATTTTAATTCCAATCCTTGCACATTTTTCCTATTAACAGTAGTCTGATTTTGTTTCTGAATGTCTAATGTTTTATAGAACTTGACCTGGATCCTTGCCTTTGACTAACCCTGAAGACCCAATTCCACTGGCTGGCTGGTTTGGTAGTTACTTTTAAAAACACAAAAGCAGGCCGGGCGCTGTGGCTCACGCCTGTAATCCTAGCTCTTGGGAGGCCGAGGCGGGCGAATTGCTCAAGGTCAGGAGTTCAAAACCAGCCTGAGCAAGAGTGAGACCCCGTCTCTACTATAAATAGAAAGAAATTAATTGGCCAACTGATATATATATATAAAAAAAATTAGCCGGGCATGGTGGCGCATGCCTGTAGTCCCAGCTACTCGGGAGGCTGAGGCAGAAGGATCACTCGAGCCCAGGAATTTGAGGTTGCTGTGAGCTAGGCTGATGCCACTGCACTCACTCTAGCCTGGACAACAAAGCGAGACTCTGTCTCAAAAAAAAAAAACCAAAAAAACACAAAAGCAAAAATAACAGGCTCTTACTGAGCCAATACCAATAAAGGCAGATGAATTTGGCTCACTCTCTGGAATACAATCTGTTTTCTAGATTAAACACACTTCTCGGCGACTACTGGGGCCCCCCTCCTCTCTTGGGACCCCAGAACCTCGTCCAATAAAAAATAAATAAATAAACAAACACACTTCTCCCTAAGAACTGAGAAACAACGTAACTCCTGCTGTTTACCTGGTGACCAAAATCTTGGTTTGGGGCTATTTAAGTAGGTGAGGGATGTTTGTCTTATACCTGTGCGCTACGCACACTCAGATCTCAGCTCCAGAACATCCAGGAAATTTCTAACACCTAGATTCAAGTGGGGAGTTGCTGCTGAAGCCTGAGGAGGCCTGGATTAAGCAAGTGTGCCTGGCTCTGAGGGGGTGTCCGCATGCCACCCTGAGAGACACAAGGTGGCTTCTTCCTTACCCATAATCCCCTTCTTCCCTCATGCACCTATTCATCACCTTTCTTGGCTTCTGAAGTGTTTTCTTAATTTCATTCACAACTACAGATTTAAGTTTTCAAGTTATTTTTCAAAACTACAAGGGCAAACAACCTTAATAAATTTTACATATGAAAATAAACAAACTGCCATAAAGAATTTTTTCCCATAAAGAATTTTTTGCCATAAAGAATTTAATAATCAGGCGGCTATTAACATAAAAGAAAAAAACTTTAAACTTTACAAAAAAAAACTTTTAAAATACAGAAACAAAGCCATATAGTCCCCTAATAAGGGCTAAAGAGTGAAAGTAACAGCATAGAACATAATCTTGAAACTTTTTATTTCTATTCAGACTTCATTTTATACAATTTATCCCAATGTTATAAAATATATACTTATTTCCAGAACTTAGAAGGTAGTAATGTCTTAAATGAGTAATTGCTGGATCTTTTTTTGCTTCCTTTTGTGATTCCAGATAAAGCATGTCAACCTTAAGATTTTCTGCATGTCAAAAAGGACAGATTACATTCTGTCTATCTAATGCACAGCAGGTGTTCAGAAGGAAGATGTTTCTGAGAACACATTCACTTTAAGAATAAAATTAAAAATTAGAAAATAATTTACTGCTCTGATTCCAATAATTTGCTAATCTTTGAAGGAAAAAACAGTTCTTTTCCTTTTAGAAAGAAATTTTTAAAATTTGGGTTAGTGCTATATAAATATAATTTGTCAAGCATCGACTCATAAGTTTCAGAAGACTGTTGAAAACCCTAAAAGCTAATCCTGAAATTAAAAGACATTAACTTACTATTACTTTAAAGGGAAAATCCAAGCTGGAAGATCCTATAGTCCAACCCCCTTATTTGGCATATGACCACAGTGAGGTCCAGATTTTTTCCAACATCAAACATGGCAATACTAAACTATCCCACTTCTGCTTCTGCCTCCATTTCATTTCTTTGGGTCAGTGGAGAGTTTCTGATTCACTGGGTAGAACAAGAACCAGAATATCTACCAAGCTTCCAGAGAGGGTGATCTGCTCTCCTTTACCTGCATGGCCCAACTCTAACAGTCTGGCTGTACCAGCCAGTTACCGGTGGAGCTCTGAGAACCACAGAGGCCTTCCCAGTCATTGATAGGGGCCTCCCTGCGCACCCCCTGGGGGGTCTTCAATGTGCCCTAGAGATTCTAATATTCAGCAAAGTTTGAGAATCATTTGTCTAACAGATGTCACTTATTTGCTTTAACTTTCAATTTATCTTGTGGCATTTTTGTTGTTTAATGTTCATTTTTCAGGGAACACCAAAGGAATATGGTTGCTTGATTTTACTGGTATCAGCTGTTAGCTTTATTTGAATTGCTAAAATTTTAACATAAATATCACACTTAATGTTTCTTTAGTAATAGCAAATAAGCCAAAGTAATTTAAAATATACTCAAGTACTTCTAATGCTACCTAAAACATACACTTAAAATTTACATCTCAAAAATATAATAGAAAAGCTTACAAATATTTTAGGTTGAAAGTCTACGTAGCATACATAGCAGAATTCATATGTACATGACAAAACAGTATAAACCAGCAGCAGAGAACAGGCACTATACATTGTATATAATCTTAGAATATCTAGTATAACATGAATGCACAAAGTTTTAAAAAAGTATCAATATAAATTCCCTAATACAAAAGTAGCTTTCCAAAGTAAAAGTGAAATTATCTCACATTTTCTCATTAAACTTTCAAGTATAATCTGGTCTTGTCTCACTTTCACAAAAAAGGCTAAAGATTTAAAAATCTGTATTTAATTCCAAATATGATCTCTTCTAATACAGGTCTACTAAGAATGTCACACTGAATGCTTTAAATATATTTAAATCCAAATACAATACAAAAAGTAAATAAAACCAGTTAGGTATTCTAGAAATTTGAATTGTAAGGAGCAAATAAAAATTATCATATCTACAAATCTTTCTGAAAATATTTTCTTGGTACAAAACTCCATCTACAGGGAACTTTGGCATCAAAGCCAGTAGCATCTGCTATCTAGTTGGAAGCAGAAATGTGAGGTGCAAATGTATTTTGCTGGTAAATCTTAAATACCTTCATGTTCACTGCTGAAGAACAACTGAGGAAACCAAGACAAAGTGTGTTCTACAAAAGGCCATTATTTATACAAATCTGCAATCAGCTGAAAGGGCTCCAAACATTTCAGGTGTACAAGTAAAGCAGCTTGGCTCCCAATTTCTTAGTACAGAACGTGAATGTATGAATATGCTGTAAATAACTTAGTGAAATCTCACAGCATTTCACTATGTGAAATCTCACAACATTTCACTATGTTACTGGCCAAAATGTTCGTCTTCATTTTATTTAGTTGTGTGTTTACATATGTATATCTATATATACATAAAATATATGTTTAATACATTATTTACTATATACCTATATATTTCATTACATGAGAATACCACTGTCACACGAATGTTGTTTTATACACATATGTGTGAGCACACGCGTGCGCGCGCGCACACACACACACACACACACACACACAGATGCAGATGCACATCTTTAACCTGAATACAGAGACCATGAGAAATTGAGTCTGAATGTAAAACAGACACTAGGTACCAACCCATTCTTCTCCATTTTGCTAAGTTAAGTCTTCCTTTCTCATCCTATAAAACTCTATCATACTCCTCAAAACTTGGTGGTATAGGTTCTTTTTAGATAAGACCAAAATCAAGCCCTATTTGATTCACATTTAAGATTCAGAAACTGACTCTAAATAAACATTTCATGAAGAAAAACAACTCTGGAATTTTTAAGTCTTTACCCAATCTACCTCTCCCCATTCATCCTTACTTTTCAGAGACATTGTTCAACCTGTATCAAAACATGGTTTTAATTACATTTAAAAGGAACAAATGTTTTTTTCCAGAAGAAACCAACAATATTAAAGTAACACAGGTGGAAATCCTAGAAATTGTGTAGCTGCCTTAGTAACCCCAAAGAAAACATTTATTTTAGCCAAACAATTGTAATGTTTGTCTCCTTTTTAGAAACATCTGCTGCCAAAATAAACATTTACATTGGAAGAAGTGTTTTGGCTGTTAAGATGGTACCAAATAAAATGCTTATGTTCTGAAATAAGTATTTTAATCAAAAAACACTAGCAAAATAGACATAAAACAAAGAGTGCAAAAGAGAAACTAAAGATACAAATTAGGATACATATTACTTTTTAAAGTCCTCCTCAAGAGAACCTGTTTTTAATTCATTTTTTGCTTAGATTTAAAATAAGTTTAGATGGATCACCTTAATAAAAATAATTAATTTCTATTAATTTTGCCACTTTATCTTTCAAAACAAAGATCATATTCCATGCTATTGTTATAAAGGTCTTCACAATACATACAGATGTCTTTAAAAACTAAAAATGTAATGTTTTCCTATTTTAAAAGCACTCATGAACTTAAATCTCATTTTGCTTTCTTTCTTTTTCCCCAGTTTTATAATTCCAACAGGCATCGTATTATCAAACATCTGCAACAAGGTAAGAATAGTTAAAATATCAACCCAATTACCCAGAAAAACTCAAGAAAAATCTCAGATTACATAATTGAAATCTGCTTGATACAAATAAATAACTTAGCTTCCATAGCCTATTTCTCCTGGGTGCTATTTATTTTATATGAAAATCTTTTTAAAGTTGGCAAAGGACTATGTGTGCATTTATGATCACAGTAGACAAGAATAATAAAACAAAATCTTTGTTCCCCCATGTTTCTGAGCAAAGAATATTTTGGCGTCCTTAAGTTAAAAAAAATCTGAAAAACTCAGCAAAAGTAAGATTCTAGCAACCTTAAAAATTATACATCTTCTGTGTAGCTCTCTATTAGATGAAATCAACCAGTGTACTTTTGTTAACCATCCACAGGTTTAAATTCCAGGAGCCTGGAGGCAGAACATTCTCCACAGAGGCATAGAAAATTCATTTCCCCTCTCAACTCAATAAAAACCAAAGTAAACTAGTTTTTAGGGCACCATACAAAACTAATCTCTTTAGCCATGTATTTGCCTGATGATGTGGTAGAATCAGCAAGTGAAAGACCACAATCTAGTCCCAGTTAATAAAGACTAAAATGATGTACTATTATCACGTCATGCTTCAAAGATCCAGTCATGAATATATTTCAAAAATAAAATTACCACCATATGCATCAAGAATCACCAGGTTAACACTAAAATCAAACATTCAATGGTCAATTCCTCATGACACTCAGAGACAAAAAATAAATAGTGATACTATCCATGTTAAATTTCATAATAAGCACTGCAGTTCTTTCTAACAAAATACTCATTTAAAATTCATATCACAGGAGTGGAATGCCAACCAGGAATCAAACTGTGACCCCTGAGCCAAAGACAACTTACCACTCAGCTGGTAAGTGGGCAACTCAATTTACAAACTTGAATTCCTGCATTTTAATCCTTTGCAGAAATATATGAGCAATATTAAATGAACTAGATTCAGCTCATTAGAGGTTCACAAACCAAACACAGAAAGCTTTGGAAGCCATCCAAAGCAAAGTCATGCCTAGGTGGTGATGTCCACTCAATAAATATTCAATGTCATAATTATCTTTCAACTTTTTCCCTGAAAAACATTATTAGCCACAACTACAATAATGTTCAGCCAATTACATTAATCCTAGGAGAAGATGGATAGGACTGGCAGCCAATAACAATGCCAAAACCTTGTTTGTGAACAAATTTATAAGCATCCAAAATTTGTAAACAAAAAAATTCACTGAAAATTCCTCACCAAACAACACAGACTAAAAGCTAACAAAATAAATGTATGTGCTCTAATAAATAACCTTTGCTTAAATCCTTCATTTTTCCATTTCAAAGTTATTAAAAACTGTTCACATGACCTTAGCATCATAAAGCATGTCTCCTTTAAAATGTTACACACATTCAAAACTGCATTCACAGCTATTTGTAGCCTTTTAAATTTCAAAACAAGATACTATATTTCAAGGTTGTATTACAACTAAATGAAAGGGTGAAAAAGCAATACAGATTATTTAGACCCTTGACTTTGAGTAACTCAAAATGAAAGGCTGACAATCCTGCAGCCAGGATATTCAGTTTCATACCAGATATATTATTTTCCTTTCATTATCAGAAAGATCTGTGCTTAATTAGAATTGGGCATTTTTTTTAGTTAGCAGTAAAACATCTAATCTAAAATCTTAATTAAAAGTTTGCTGAAATACTTGATGGGCAATCTACATCAATTTGTCCCTTCAAATAAAGCTAAGAGTTATTGGATTTCAAAAGTATACCAGAGTAAAAGGGATTAAATAAAACCAAAAAGCTAAGAAAACTGAGATTAGTCTATGTATTTGTACATGTCCTCTACTTTTAGCCTTACACATTTGGGGAAGAAAAAAATTCCTAGGTAAGCATTCTTCACACACTCTCTCCTTTTGTTTGGCTCCCACTTTGGGACTGCAGAGGAAGCCAATATCTAAAACTTCTAGGAAGAATTTAACTCATTCAAATAAAAGCGATAAAGGAGCTTGCTATGAACAGCACCTTTTGAAAATGACTTTCCAACCTCACATCAGGGAGACATGGTGAAAGGGAAGGTGCAGGAACAGAGAATGGTGAGCACCTCCCCACCTCGTCCCACTCTTATGACATGCTCTCTGCCTGGCTCTCTTCCGGTGGCCCAGACACCATACGGAACTAATCAGCCCCCAAATAAAGTCAGCTACAGAGTGCAACTCGGACTTCACCAGCTGGCTGCCTGGGCCTTTTCCCCCTCAACTAAGGGCAAAGTAGCTCTAAAACTAAAACAAGTGGGAGAAAGAGAGAAAAAAAATCACCACTTACACCTTACTTTTCATCATTTACAAGTTAGCTCCCCACTCACAATTAGCATCCTCAATTAAAGATTTTTACTCTAGGCCGTAAAATATTGCTGGAAGAAAGGAATAATGTAGGGGAAAAAATTAAGAGTACAATTAAGTATGCAACTGACTGCCCCAATTCTGAGTGGTTAATCCTCAATAATTGAGGGGTCAGATCTTCCGACATCATCAAAGGACATGTAAGGAATCAACCGTTCAGATTCAAAGCCTGAGCTACTTCTACCTTCCCCAACAACTGCCTTAATATAAAAATAACACCCAAGCAGGAGCAAAGATAAAGAGGAAAGACAACACAGACTGATACAATATGACATTATAGTAAATTTCAATAATAAATTACAATATGGCCAATATAGTCTGAATAGTCTATAAAGGAAAAGGCTCAGAGGTGACTTATCAATGAAAACTTTTAAGCAATGTACCATTTAAAGTACGGTAAGTCATTTTCCACATCCACTTTAGAGAGAACAAAAGCTATTGCAAATTTTTTTCCCCACAAAAGATTGTTGGTCAAATACAGGAAAGAACTTCTGAGGGAAAGCACTGTTAACCCCTCGAATGGGAAACTGGCAGCTGCATTATGAAATGCTGTAGTCTGGGGGCAGCAAAATGTGTGCCAGCATCAGCCCAACGCCTCGCTAAAGGCTTAAGGCACGGTATGGCAATTTATAAGTAAGCCTTTCTGACGTTCCCAGTAACTAAATACCCTAGCAAGTCTGAATCTCATTTAGTCTTTTCCAAATTTCGTGTTCCCCTGGCCAAGAAAACAAGGATATACTCTCAAGTATCCAAAAGACAGCAGACTTACTACCCACTGCTAGAAGGTAAATTGTCATTTAAGGTAACGTCATTTGATTCTAGAGAAAAAGGAGAAAAACATTCGGTCTTTTGTTTAAGAGCAGGAAAAGTCTTTTTTAATTTAAGTAAAAGCACAAAACTTACCAAGATCTAGGAAAACAGATATATATCAAGTCCTCTTATATGAAATACAGAAATCTTTTACAAAAGGTACAGAAGAAATAATTTGTCAAGAAATAAAAGCAAAATAACTGAGACTAACCTTTTTTAATTTTAAAAAGCTGATGCTACCCTCATACAAAAGACCTTTAAGTGACCTGAAAATTCACCATAAGCTAGTCTATTCACAGCTCAAAACCTGACAGTCTGATACAAGAAGTGTTAGAATGCCAAGTTCCTTTCAGAGCCTAGATCTATATAACTTTTTGCAAATTTATGACACAGTCTAATCTTTCAAATACAACTAGTACCACTGGCCTTCTACCAAACAGGTATTTTGTCTACTTTGTTCTAAGCTCACCTTTCCATCTTTAAAAGAAAGGAAAAAAAGTATACCTGTGATTATTCAAACAATAAAAATGTTTAAAAAGCAGAAAAATCAGTGAAAATGCCCTCTAATTCTCTTTAACTCCAATCTTAGGTAGACAGTAAAGGCCAAGACAAAACCAGCACACACCTGCTGCTGTGGGTACTGCATTCCTCCCATGGCCCCTGGAGTCCGCCCCTGGATGCCGAGAGGGTACCGCTGTGGGCCTGGGGGACCATAGGAGCCTCCTGGGTAGGGACTGCTCTGCTGAGGCTGAGCGTGAGGGTTACTGCCCATCCCATACAACTGAGGTCTCTTCATCACCATTGGATCCATTGGGCTGCCCTGTGAAGAAATAAAAGAAAAAGGTTTAGTAATTCATTATTTATTATGAAGACAGAAATTTCTGTTATGTTAACATATGCATTAATAACACAACTATCCTTAATTTTGAAAATATCAAAAACAATGCCCTGACAAATAAAACCCTAGAACATTAAGAAAAAAGGCTAGATAGATATGATACATGTTATTTTTTACTTTTAGGAAGGTTTTAACAAATAAGAAGGATCTGGAGTAAACAATACTTAGGCCAGGTGCTATGGCTCACACCTGTAATCCTAGCGCTCTGTGAGCCCAAGGCGGGCGGATTGCTTGAGGTCAGGAGTTCGAAACCAGCCTGAACAAGAGCGAGACCCCCGTCTCTACTATAAATAGAAAGAAATTAATTGGCCAACTAATATACATAGAAAAAGTTAGCCAGGCATGGTGGTGCGTGCCTATAGTCCCAAGCTACTCAGGAGGTTGAGGCAGCAGGATTGCCTGAGCCCAGGAATTTGAGGTTGCTGTGAGCTAGGCTGATGCCACGGCACTCACTCTAGCCTGGGCAACAAAGCGAGACTCTGTCTCCAAAAAAAAAAAAAAACAATATTTAAAAAGATTCTGCATCCTAAGCAGAGAGAAACATTTGCATCTAAAATTCTATTATGCATATAGGAAATAAGCATGACAGTTAATCTCATCCACCTCCTTTTAGCTTACTAGTAATAAGGACAGTGGATACTAAGTGATTAGCAACACTTTCTGACTTCAAAGTATGCTTAGAACAATTTTATTTTAGACCTGAGTCTGCAAGTTCTAATCAAACATTAAAGCATCTGAGTATTCATCAAAAGGTGAACGGACGGATTTTAGATATTACAAATGTCTAGAGTAAAATTTTCAAAGACCACTAGCATGTAGGAATAAGCACCCAGACTATGAGTCACAACCCACCTTCCCTATTAAGTAAGCATCTTACCAAACACAACCAGTTCAAAACTACACTTCGAGTTTTATTTTTGGTTTGGTGAGTCAGTCCCTGAGCCTTAGAGGCCAAGGCCATATAGGATAGCCTCAGCAGGCCTCCACGCCTGGACACACCAAAGAGCAAGGCAAGAGTGAGGCAGGCCCTTGCCCAGTACCATGGAGGCCAGCGGCATTCACTCCTTCCCTCCTCCCTGCCTTCCTTCCAGAACTACACACTGATCCCCACTGTGTGCCAGAGGTAGGCACACAGGAACTCTGAGGAAGGCTTACAGATTATCAGGACAAATGGGAATAAGAGGTTTGAGGTAGAAGAACAGGACACAGAGAACCATGAGGCAGGAGAAACAGCACAAAGCAAAACAGCTCAAGAGAGATGAACTGCCTGGTGTGTGGGAAGAAATAAAAGTAGCCAGGATCTAAGTGAAGCGGGAATTTGCAGAGAATCAGCTGAAGCTGGAAAAAGCCAGAACATAGGTGAGCCTTACACATCATTTTAAAGGCTTCAGATTATCTCTTAAGGATGAACCACTGGGTGCTTTTACAGAGAGCTGTTGGAAGAACTGCCCTCTTGAGCAACTGGCTGGAAGGAGGTCAGGCTGCCGCAGCAGGCAGATGAGGCTGAGGTCCTGAAATGGCAGGAATCTCTAACTACAAGCAAGCCCAGACCCATGTCACATTTAGGAGAGAAATGCAGCAGAATTCGGAGACCAAGTGAGTGACAGAAGACAGGAGCGAGGCATAGCTTGACAGACAACAGGAGAGCCACTGAGACAGAGTATGCAGGGGGAAGCCAGTCGCCCCTATCCTAGGAGGGAGAGCCTTCAGTGTTCTATATATGAAATTTGAGGATCCAGAAGGAAATCCAGGTGAAAATACCCAGAAGGAAGAGACACACTGAGTCTGCAGCTTGGGGAATAAGGTCCGACTTAGAAAAATAGGTAAAGAAATCAGCAGATAGAGGACACATGATCCTGGAGGGCAGGGTTTTTTCTGTTTTCTTCACTATTAAATCTCCAGGGAATAAGTCAAATAGTACACCTGTCACATACTAACAATGTTCAATAAATACTGGATGAATTCATCAATAGGAAGCAATAAAACCCAAAAACTTAATCTAGGAAGAATATATGAAAACAAATAGGTAGTAGACAGAGAAAGGAAGAAACAAGCCCACAAAGAAGTCAAAAGAATGGTCAGAAAACGTAGTTAGAGATTCTGAGAGTTTGGTGTTACAGAAGAGAAGGGATTCAAGTGTAGCACCAGAACGGACATGGCTACAGCAGCCGAGGGGTCCAATACAGTGAAGGTTAAAGGCTTTTGCTATTCTTGCATAGGAGGTCACTGATGGGCTTGGCCAGAAGAGTCTCACTGCAGAGCTGAGGCAGCAGCTAGAAGAGGAGGGCAGAGGTGTGAGGAGGGAGCCAGCAGTGCAGACCACGAGGACTGCCAGGCCTCCCTTCCACTCCCACTCCCACCCCAAGGCTGCATGTGGTCTTCCCCTCTTCCTTCTTGGTTACGCTGGTGTTCGTTTTAAGGATTTGATTAATCCCACACCACACATTTACTAGGTAGCTAGTATGTGCACGGCGCCTGGCACTGGAAGTGGAAAAGAACAAGCCTCACTGTTGTCCTATAGATCTGCTGAAGGAGACACTTAACAGAGGTCACATGCAATGCAGTGGACATGCTAATGGACACGAGGCATAGTGAGAAGGGAGCATCTCACCAGGTATGCCTACAGGAAATATGTGAGCTCAGTCTTGAGGCAGTTACAGGAATATGCCGGAACTGATCTCACCTGAATGAAATATGCAGAGGACACAGGAGGAAACCAGAAGCTCTGCCCTAGGCCTCCACATCCTACAAGGAACTCAAAACTCACAATTTTATGGAATTTTAACTCTAATACATTCACCAGCCAAGAAATAGTTTGCACTAAAAAATGAGAGAAATTGAATGACAGTATATTGTTTTGTTCAAACCATATACAGATGTTACACAACCTGTGCTGGCTTCACAATTAAATGTACAAACATATATGTCAACATTTTTATAATAAAACTAAAATCCAGGACTAAGAATTAGCTTTCTCAAAATTATTTAAATTAAAATTTATGTATAAGTAAAGCAAAATGTGATTATTTTCCAGATTTCCTTTTTAAAAGATAAAACTTTCTATGGAAGTGTGAAAATGAAGGCTGAGCTGGTGATTTCAAAATCAGCTGTGTGCATGAATGGCCTCGGGAGAGGCTGAGTAAATCAAATTCAGGCTAAGTCTCCAATACGGGGCCCTGAGGCAGCCCAATCTTCACATCCAATCTGGATAGCCCAGGGCATAGGAAAGGTCTACTTATTTCACTTTAAATAATGCACAACCAAAAGTGGCTTAATTAAAGCAGAATTTTTAAATGGGAAAATGATTGGAATGTCTATTTTATAATGCTATAGATAACAGTACAGCAAATTCATCTGATCAGTGACTACAATTGTTTCATATTATGTGTCTCATCACTGCCATCAACTCTCACAGTCCTACTTAAAATTCAGTTAATTTGCACCCATGTCAAAATGTTAGTTTAACCCTGAGATTTCTGAACATGGAAAGCATAACATACACAGGTTATCTGCACCTCTCAAAATACATCAAATACCCTTCAACGAAACTTCAGATAAGAAAGCAGATACTCGTACAGTACAAATTATTTAATTGTAGCCTTCTCTCCTTATGGCCTATTCTTAAATATTCATCCACAATCCAAATTCCTCTAGCGGTGTGCTCTTGCTATTTTTAACATTAAATATGTACAACTGCAGTCTCTCAAGCCCTGCTTCTCACCACTATCTCCTTAAACCAAAAACCAAATCGAATCTAAGACTTCCAGAAACCATGAAGGCCACATTGCTCCTCATATTCACATCTAACCTGAAACAATTTTGTGTTTTTTTATCATCCTTCTATTAATACATTACCCGAGTATGACCAATTTCATTTCTCACATAAAATTTATGCTGTATCAGGGACACCATCCACATTAAGAGTCCTCAAATGCTTCTCTAAATAGGTGATTCCAAGCATGTTTGCCTTTCTAAATAGCATTCCACAGCTGCTGCAGTGTGTGCTTCATGTCTATAAAATAAGACAGGTGTTTTGAAGGCCACAACATATACCATTTTCAAAGAACCCTTAACCTAACTGGTCTGGTTGTAGTTACTCAGCTTCTAAGGCAATTTTATTACTTGATGAAACTTTCTTATTCCTAATTCAAATAAGCTTTGCCAGGACTTCCCAGAGTTGCCTTATATTGTTATACACATGTGTGTCTGAGTTATACCTACCTCTCTCTCTCCCGCGCTCTCTCTCTCTCTCACAACACACACACACACCCTTGCCAGGATCTCCTTTTGGGAAACTGCCACTTCCGCCAAAATCCTCCAATAGCCTCAGAAGGTTACCCATCCCTGGGACTGACTATTAAGGAAGGAATACAATGTATATTTTTAAAATATACATTTGTATAAAATTATAAGCACATTAAGTAGCACAGTTCAACTACAGTATATGTTAAACAGGCTTTCAGAAGCTGCTGGGAATCCAATTGCCCTTTTTAAGTTTACCCAAGTTAAATAACAACTTGCTTATATGTTTTTAGTATACTTTACATATATTATACAATGTATTCAAGGACTCCTTCACTTCCAATGAGTATGCCCACATGTGTATTTACAGTAAAGTATCTATGTATCTGCTCTTAAATATTATATCAAGTTAATGTTTATTAGAGGGTTCTTTATGAATACAATATTTCACTATTTTTAGCCCAATTCCTTAAACCACAAATTGGAGAAAAGCTTTGCCAAAACACTGACAGAAAGAACTATCACATCTTGATCTATATCATATCTTCATGTGTGAATTAAGTGAGAGCTCACAGAAAGAAAAACTGTTCCCCATGTGAATCGTTGTTTGGTCTCGAAAGTGGTCTCCTACTAGTAACTAAAGAAAACTTTTGAAACCTGCTCCAATTCTAACACTCTCACCCAAATGGGGCAGGGGACTTTTATTCAAATCTGTCTGTGGCCACGGGGCATATCACACTGAAAGACCACCTGGCCCAGCAGGGCCCTGGGCCACGAGAGGTTCACGGCCTGTCCCACCACTGTGTCGCCCTGGGTACACTGCTTGTCTTTTCTGTCTTTTCGTTTTGTCACTCACTAAATGAGAGACACGAAACCCACCTCCCAGTGATTGTAAACATGGAATTAGTCAGAGGTATTAATATAAAAGATCTCACAGTTCAGAGAAGCTACCCCAGCACCTGTAGCCCAAGAACTACCTACTAATTGTTCAAAGAAGGAAAATTAAAACATGCATATTGAACATGCATAGAATCTATTGAACATGCATAGAATCTAGGAACAAGCCATAACATATCAACACAGTGGAATCGACAGAGACATGGAGAAGTATGTATAAAATAATGTTAAGTTTCTTAAACTGTGATGCACATGCATTATGGCCATGTGGACCGAGGCTGATGACCATCAGGGCAGCCAGAGTGACCTGTCAATAGTTGCTGTTATATCAGGAAGCAATCTGTGTTTATTTTTCTGCGGTGATGTCTAAATATAGCTCAAAAATGCCTCTGTTTTTCCCTAAGCACACTACAAACACTCCTCTGGCTCTGTGCAGAGGGAGGGCAAGAGGCAGCTACAACACAGCTGTCCAGCATTTGTCTTCCTCTCTCGCACCCGCCCTGTTCACAGCACAGACTGAAGCGGCCGCCGGAAGAGGCTGAGCCACACCTGCAGCAGCTTTACTCTCGTCCAGGTCCTGGCCACGGTGAGTCCTGCCTCGAGGACACAGAAGTCTCCCTGCACCGCCCAGCAGCACTTCCTGTCTGTCTATGGGACTGCCAGGACTGCCCAGAGTTGCCTTATATTGTTATTTAACTCCTGTACTACTTTTTCATTTTTCATGTTATTTCTCATCTCTCAAGTAGACTCAAATGGCAATGTCTGTGGAGTTACACTTTCTTCCATCTCACACAGCATACAGCACAAACAACTGAGATGACTGTGGTTACTTGGTTACTGCTTGGGAATGCTGACTGATCACATTAAAAAGTTTTCAAAAGTAAAAAGTAAAACTTAGTAATCAATTTCTATGTTGGGCCAGGTGTGAAGGCTCATATCTATAATCCTAACATTTTGGGAGGTCTAGGTGGGAGAACTGCTTGAGGCCAAAAGTTTGAGACCAGCCTCAGCACCGTAGCAAGACTCTATAAAACAGAGAAATTAGCCAGGTGTGGTGGCACCCAGCTACTCAGCAGTTGAGGCAGAAGGATTGCTTTAGCCCAGGAGTGTAAAGTTGCAGTGAGCTACAATGATGCCGCTGCACTCCAGCCTGAGACCCTGTCTCAAAAAAAAAAAAAAAAAAAAGGTCTACGTTGATTGTGTACATACATGCAAAAGACACTGTAAAGTCAATGATAATGTTAGATGCAACACTCTTGGTCAGGTTCTTCTCCTAATCAGATTAATCAGTTTAAGTCTAAAGAAAGAGTGAGCACCAAGGACTCTCTTTCTTTATTTCATAAGGAATGCCTATTCCTCTTCAAGCCAGAAAGCACCAACATCCTCAGCTCTACTGCCACCACAACTACAGAATGCAATCAACCACCAAAGAGACTCTCTCTCATCCTAGATGCCACAGGGAGGTTCGGGGGGCAGAGCTGAGACCAGAGCCAAGTTTCCTGACTCAAGTCCACAGTTCCTCCTCTGGTATCATACATCCTGGTATTATCATCAGGCTGAGTTAGGATAACTTACAACCCTATACCTAAAACTAAAACCATTTTGTCTTTTACTTGCATTTATGACTAATCAGTGCCTATTTCTTAAGACGTGAACTATAATAAAACATTGGAACTTTGAATCTGGGTATCACCACACTGAAGGAAATTCTTTTGTCAATAAAATAATATTTGCCACATTCTCCAATGGTATAGAAATGATCAAGAAATGGAATTCTAACACATCAGACAAGGCAGAAAAGGCTGTTTTGTTGTTGGTTCTAAGACCCATCAAATTATTCGTGCCCTCTGACCATGATGTCATTAGCAATGTTGAGGAGAGGTAGAGAGAAACCCCAAATACTCATACACTGACTTGGAAAGATGACCACTGCCAATATTTTTTGGTCGTGGTTTTGGTTTCCTTATTATATATATATATATTAAGGAAACAACATAATATGTTGTTACCAATGTATGAAGTAACTTCCAAGAACTACCAAAAAATCACAGTCTACAGTTGTGATTCTTAACACTGAGTGATGCTCTTTTAAAAAAATGCATCCATGATGTACACACACCCCAAATTTAGTATACAATGTCCTGGGTTCATGGAACCCCCTCTAGAAACCCATCCAAAGACCCTGACTTGTTTTATCAGATAAAGTCTGCCATGCATTTTCAAAGCATTTTAATATGTTCTCATGCGATCACAATTCTTAAGACACCCTGATCAAGGATTCAACAATGAAACACACAGAACCTTAGAACTGAAAATAGACTCACTGGTTCATACCCAAAATATGTATGAATCCCCTCAAAATATCTACAACCCTCAGTGTTAATGAATTTCTTCCTCCTATATAAGTAAAATCTGTTTCTTATAATTTACATCCATTGGTTTTACTTTGGTCCTTTGGCAGATATTTAAAGACAGCTGTAGCTACTTCCCTTTTCTGGGTGAAATATGCCCATTCTTAGTCTCCTTAGCACAAAAAGTATTATGGCAGGGTTCTTGCTTCCTTTTTTCCAGAATCTACACTGGTACACATACAACCTAAGATCTCTGTGCTCTCTTGGCAGCTCCATCCCCACATCAGCTGTGACTCCCACCTCCCCCATCTCATGTTAAATAGTTGGTTAGTTGACCTTAGTGGCAAAAGTTTATCTTTATCTCTGCTTATTTTCATTTTGTTTATTTCTGGTCACCATTCTACCCTGATGAGATTTTTTTCGGATCCTAATTCTGACAGCTAACTTATTACAGTAACTGCATTTTCTAGCTTGACCTCAACGGCCAATGAGATCAGCAAACCATTTCACACTGATGAAACACTGAGGAGGTCCAGCGAGAGGACAGACCTTGGGCTAACTGCTAGCGCCATTCGTCAAGACTGACACAGATCCAGGCATCAACATTCTCAAGGAAGACTCATCAGAAACCTCTCCACTGGTCCCCACCATGCCTCCCACTCACTTGCTACAAGCACAAGACCACATCTGCCTTAGGGTGACAACTTCTTACCCATTTCAAATTCCTCCATAAAATAAACAGTCTAAAGTTTAGAGACACATAATACAAGGCAAAAGTTCATCAGGGAAAAGGCAAGGGGGTTAAAACCAGCCAGACAAACCTGGGTGTGAATCTTGCCTATACTACTTATTAGCTATGTAAATTTCAGCTCATTTTTTAATAAAGTACAGTCGTGCTCACCCCTAGTGTTGCTGGTGGATTAAATGAGATACCAAAGGATATATTACACAGTAAGAGCTTCCTAAATCTCTTTTCTTCTCCCCTTAACAAATTATTGAAGTCAGAGGGAAATCCCTCAATAATTCAATCTATTTATTTTCCTATTCTCCAGCAGACTATTAATTAAAGGTGAAAATTTTGTCATATTCATCTTTGCATACCTAGCACTTAGTATAACAATGCCTGGTGTAATTAACATGTGATGAACAGAGAAAGGAATGACTTCCTCCCTACCAGGAACCCAGCTAAACAGCAGGGCTCTAACTAGAACACAGGCCTCTCAATGACCAATATACAAGAGGCAAAGAATTGTGCCTCACTACAGACAAATCTTCATTTCTCACAAGTTCACACAAGCCATGGCTTCCACTACGTCCCCATGCGTGTCTCTCCTGAGCCCCAGGGCCCTACACCCAACATTCCTGCCCTATCTCTGATCGCAGGCAAAGACACCCCATCCTTCCAGATGTACAAGTCAGAATCTAGGGACTCACCCTAGAGTCTCCGTGGGGCTCTAGAAAACCCACATACATTCCCACCACAGGGCCTTCAAACATGCCATTCCTTTCGTTTATAATGAGCCTTGGTCTCCCCTTCTGCAGAATGCAGTTCCAACAACATGTTCTTAGAGAAGCCCTCCCTCAACACCAGACTCAGGCAGAATCCCATCAGAAAACTCTATGCTGTTCCTTCATAGCACTAATCAAAGCCTGCAATATTATTTGTGTGACTATTTGATAAATGTCTGTCTCCCCACCTAGACTGCCCCATAGGAATGCCAAACTTGAGAAAACAAACATAAAACCCATTTATGGCTATCGTCCAGGTCCTACAGAATAAGTCCAGAAAGTTAAGACTATTTTGGTTCCCCAGTATTTGCATGATTTTTATAAATTGGCAAAACCTATTATTAGCTTAATCCCCCAAAGCTCACCAGCTTGTAAGTCAATTCCATGAGTAAATTACTGTCTGATTAAACTACATTTTTAAATTTAATTTAGCAAATGTAACAATTTTATGAACAAACCAAAGTGTATATATATTGTTTATTTCAAGAGTAAATTAGATCTAAAAGGAATACCAAAATAGTAATGGAATATGTTTCCATTTTCCCTCAAATTTGTTATTCTTGCCACCCAAAAAATTGTAAAGTATTTATCATGGCTTTAACATTTTCTAGCATTTATATCTCTAAGTGTACACATATTCTTCATAGTCATGTGTCACTACTAACAGCCTATTAGTAAGCTCTTACTTGAGAAAGAGAAAAAATACAGTATAAATTCCATATAAATACAGATTTAAATCAAGAAAAGAAGTACTTTTGTAAGGATATGTCAAATTTCAACCCCCCCCACTGTAGCTATGAGATGCTAAAGAAAGCCGCCATGTAGAATATTACCACAATCATCACAGAGTTATTACAGAATTAAAGGTAATATGTTCAAATTTCTTGGCACATAACAGGCTTTTTATTATCTTCATTCTATAGAGGCATAAATCCAGAATAATCCATATAGGCAAAGAAACCTTCCACCCCTCTGTCAATGTGCCTAAGACAGACATTGCTACCTATCCTAGCACTGGTTTCCCTGAGTCCAGTAAGCCTCAGAATCTTTTACCCTGTGGAGTTGCTGGCAGCCACTACCAACTATCAGATTTTGCAGACAAGCAAAAACCAATTTGCTTCCTCCAGTACAATGGAAAAAACATAAAGTTTGTCATCAGGGAGATCAGGGTTCATCTCTCTCCTGTTTCTGACTAGCCACAAAATGCAGAGTAAATGATTCAAATGTTCTAAGCCTCAGTTTTCCTGCCTTTCATGTGAAAATAATAACAACATCCTCAGAGACAACCATTCAAGAAAGATGTTTAGTATGATTTGCATAGATAAACTTTAATCTCAAAGACAGGTCAGGGTAGTACCTAAAAGACAGAGAATCTGCTAATTTCCCTAGCAATCCCCATGGCTGCCTCCATACCACTTTCAAACAACTGTATTAATTTTTTAAATTAACTTTAAATAAAATGTCATGAAAATTACTATTTTACTTGCCTACTTCTGGATAAAGAGTGTTTGCTGTTCTGATACACAGGCTATCTGCCCCTGGTTTTAAAATGCTTTTCAGAGATATGGTCCTATTCAATATCTACTTTACCAAAGCCACAATTAAGTGAAAGTGTATACTGACTTATTGTAATATGGTTGTTCAAAGAAAAATAAATTAACATGACTAATAGTCAAATCTTATATTCTAAAAAAGATAGGGAAACTAAATTCAACATACAAGGTTAGATAGGATCTTATACTGAAGGAAAGAAGATTGCTACATAGGTGCTACTAGGACAATGGACAAAATTAGAATATGGACTATAGGTTAAAAATAGTTAATCAAAGTTAAATTTCCTGACAGTGATAATTGCACAGAGGTGTATAAAAGCATACACTTGTTCATAGGAAACACACTCTGAAGTATTAAGGAGTAAAGGGGCAGGATGCATGCAACCTACTCTGAAATTATTTTGAGAAAATACACTATGGTAGATAGGTGGATGGATGGATAAACAGAATAATAAATGTAGCAAAATATTAAAATATAATATATCAGAGTAAAAGGTACATGAAATGTCTCATACTATTTTTTTTTTTTTTAAGAGACAGAGTCTCACTCTGTCGCCCTGGGTACAGTGCAGTGCTGTCATCATAGCTAAATACAGTTTCAAATTCCTGGGCTTAAGGGATCCTCCTGCCTCAGCCTCCAGAGTAGCTGGGACTATAGGCACATGCCACCACACCTGGCTAATTTTTCTATTTTTCGTAGAGAGAGGCTCTCGCTCTAATTCAGGCTGGTCTAAACTCCTGAGCTCAAGTGATACTCCTGCCTCAGCTTCCCAGAGTGCTAGGATTACAGGCATGAGCCACCATGCCCAGCCTCTCTATTCTTACACTTTTCCTGTACATTTGAAATTATCTCAAAATAATTTTTTTTAAAAAGTACAAAAAGGAATGAAGTTCCTTACTACTATTCTAACTTTCTATAATTCTAGAATCAACCTTCTTCTTCTCTGCCAGACCTTCAACTGTTTTGTGGTATCAAAAAGTATGTGGACTGTTAGAGATATTTCTCCTTTCTGCCTCATTCTTTAACCAGAAACCATATCAAGAAACTGCCCTGAAGACCAAAGGTAAGAAGGAGGGTATAAAACAGTCTAAAGAATTCAAAATCCAGAAGGACAAATTCAAATAAACAAGGCTCACCTCCTGGTGATTCACTTTGCCTCTTTTTGGGCATAGCCCACACTGAACCTGGACAGCCTCCTGCACACCTCTCAGGGCCTACCAAATTGGACCCCCACCCTGCTTCTAAGATGCCCCCACAGCCAACCTTCCTTTGACTACCCTGCAAACTAAAGAAAATCCTCCAAACCCCACGAAGTACCACTGGATAAAATAGTCTGCCTCCTCAGGGCCCCTACCATTCACCGCGACTCCCTCATTTATAATAGGTATTAAATAGTTATCACAAGCAGCTGCAACTTTTTGTTTCTCTCTGTCTCCTTTATCAGATGATGAGCTCCAGAAGGCCAGAAGTGTTGTTCCCCTCATCCTAAGTTTCCTTATAGACTCAACTTCCCACACACAGTAGACAATTATTGTTGCTATTATTTCTTTAATAAAAAACAAAAATAAAATAAACCCAGGCCAGGTGCAGTGGTTCACGCCTGTAATCCCAGCACTCTGGGAGGCTGAGGCTGAGGACTGCTTGAGGCCAGGAGTTCAAGACCAGCCTGGGCGGCACAGAGAAACCCTGTCTCTAGAAAAAAAATGCAAATCTTAGCCAGGTGTAGAGGCGTGTGCCTGCAGTCTCAGAGCCCCAGATTTCGAGATTGCTGTGAGCTACGATGACGCCGCCACTGTACTATAGCCTGGGAAAGAAAGCCAGACCCTATCTCAAAAAAACAAAAACAAACTCAAAAGTGCACCTTAACCCTTACTTCTCTCTCAAGCCATCTAATATTACACTGCATTCCTAGAAGTGTCAATTTATAAATAATAAAAATGATGAAATATAAAGATACAAAGTCTGGCTTGATGTAACAGGCACTTAATGTTTGGTATATGAATGTTAGAAAGACATCCTGCTACATGTCCTGCTCCAAGTGTGACTTCTCCTGGGTTCAACCCATAATACTCGAACCTAGGCAATTTTTACTTTCATGCTATAATATCACTATTTCTAATATCCTTAAAACAGCTGTTCCTAAACCATGTTTATAGCTGTTACTGTAATTAAGAATGGAAAATATCTATGAAGCACATGCCACTGTTCAAGATCAATAATATATGTTAGCATAAGAAAAGTCTAAAACATCCTACATAGAAAAAAAGACTTGTTTAACTTGGTTGAACTCAAACCTGTCTGAGCAACTTTTTTTATTCCTAAGTAGAACATAGGAAATGATGAACTAGGATGATATGAAAATGTAATAATGCATTCCATTTTCATTGTTACTTATGCCTATTTAGGTAGATGACCAAAGTGTAAATAATATAAAGTCATAGATAGATTGAGCTTACCTGTAGATTTTTATATATAGTTGGACAGTAACAGCAACAACAAAGTATGCTGGTCATATATCCTTAGCATTTATGGCAAATTATTAATCAAGTCCCACCTGAAACAATTTGTTAAATTGATTTTAATCACTGGGCCTCTCATGTGAAGCTTTGTATAATCAGCATTTCATTTACAAAATTAATTGCCTGATTGATTCTCGGGAGGCAGTTGCTGTCATTACCCTGCTGTCATAACTTCTGAATAGGGTGTCACAACATGAAATTCTGACAGTATGAAAAGCACTGCTATTTTAAAAATGGGTGAGGGGAGAAAGGGAGAAAGGAGGAAAACCAAATAAGTTCCATTACCCCTTTCAGCCTAAAAGGAAGTTGAAAGTGTTTCATGTTAATCACACTCAATATCAATACCCTTCTGCTAAATGAACCAATATATAAATCTAGGATTTGGGGCATGAAGGATTTTTAACCATCTTAAAATAATAGCTAGAATGTAAAAGCATAGATTCACCACTAGAAATTTAACCTATGTTAGAAAATACATACCTTGATCTATCAAGATAAAAGTAGCACTATCTTTGACTGACATACTATTTGCCTAGTGCCAACTATTTCAATTTACCATACTTTTCCTTTCTTAGGCTTCCGAATAAAAAAGGAATGATCAGAAATGTTAAGAACTTGGCCGGGCGCGGTGGCTCATGCCTGTAATCCTAGCACTCTGGGAGGCCAAGGCGGGCGGATAGCTGGAGGTCAGGAGTTAGAAACCAGCCTGAGCGAGACCCTGCCTCTACTAAAAATAGAAAGAAATTAATTGGCCAACTAAAAATATATATACAAAAAATTAGCCGAGCATGGTGGCGCATGCCTGTAGTCCCGGCTACTAGGGAGGCTGAGGCAGTAGGATCGCTTGAGCCCAGGAGTTTGAGGTTGCTGTGAGCTAGGCTGACGCCACGGCACTCACTCTAGCCTGGGCACAAAGTGAAACTCTGTCTCAAAAAAAAAAAAAAGAAAAGAAAAGAAAAGAAAAAGAAATTTTAAGAACTCATGACTGAGATACAATATATCCATTTTAAGCATACTGAAAACACATAAGCATGCATTCAGTCTTCCAAAAATATTTGAGTATCTACTGATACATATTTTTATATTTAATTTTTTACTCACTATTTAATAGTCTATTGATAGATAATGGATAGGTCTTCACCTAATAACATGTCATCACAATCAATTAACAGAGATTAGGGTAAAAAGTACTTTTCATGTAAAAGAAAATGATAAGAGTACAGAACGAAGAAGGAAAAGTGATTTTCAAAGTTGTTGAGTTTCATTCTCCCAAAAGTGAGACAGCATTACCTATATGATCACATTGCAAATGCACCCACATAAGCATCAAACTAGCCAAAAATTCTATTTTTCTTTAGCATTGACTTACCTTTTCAGAAAAGGCAGCCAATTCTGCAAAACTCCCTTCTTGCCCATAAGGCTCACAGTTGCACCTCCCACATCCTCAACATTCTACAAAAGCAGGGTTGACCACACCAAGCCAAGTTGTTTTCAAAGGCATAAAATAACTTCCAGAGTACAGAGAGGCCTGACTGATTTAAAACAATCCCCATTCAATGCAATCCAATTCCAAATATGTCCTCTTCTAAATGGATCATTCTGAATTTAAAAGAGGCCCCCTCTGGAGAACAGATGTACTTTACCTCCCTTTCTCTGCACTGAATTTTGATTCTTATATATATCCACAAAATTCCTTTAAAAATAAAGATCATCTTACAAATTTACTCTTGTGACCAAAGGTGTTTTGTTTGCTGACTTGGTAAAGAGACTATAGTAACTGGTACGCTGTACCCACTCCCATACTGCAGGCTAACATGACAAATCCATGACTAGTGAGCATAAAGGCATGATCTGACCAGCATACACATCCTTGGGCAGTGGGGGGGACAGTGGAGGCGGGTGGAGGACAGACCTCTCAGCCACATGTTACTCCCCTGCAGAATAACAATGGTTCCCAATTTTTACTTGGCTTACAGGGATGCCCTAAGTATTGATAAGGTAGTATCTACAAAGTGTATTAAGTCCTAAAGAGAAAAGCATTATGGAAACATAACACATGTCTGGGGCCACTTTTAAGCTACACAAACTGGAATCATTTTGGAGAACAGAGTTCACAAATTCAAATGCATATCAATCTAACCCCTTTCACTACAAAAGAACCATATGCAACAGTCCCCAACCTTTTTGGCACCAGGGACCTGTTTCAAGGAAGACAATTTTTCCATGGACTAGGGAGAAGGACAATTTGGGGATGATTCAAGCATATTACATTTATTGTATAGTCACATCTCTCTGCTAATGATAATGTGTATTCGGAGCTGCTCCCTAGCACTAACATCACTGCCTCAGCTCTACTGCAGAACATCAGGCATTAGATTGTCATAGAAGTCACAATCTAGATACCTGTATGCACAGTTTACAGTAGGGTTCGTGCTCCTATGAGAATCTAATGCTGTGATGATGTGTCAAAAGGCGGAGCTTATGCAGTGATGTAAGCAATGGAGAGTAGCTGTAAATATAGATGAAGTTTCACTTGTCACCCTTGCTGCTCACCTCCTGCTGTGCAGCTCAGCTCGTAAGGGGCCATGGACCACTACTGGTTCATGGCCCAGGGGTTAGGAACCACAGATATAAAGGGAAAACAGTTTTCTTACACATATGCATAGTCGGCAAAAACACAATATTGCACCTAAACATGTAATGCCAGCTTCACTACTGCCTATAACAGAATTGTTTAGAGCCATAATTCTCAGAGGGGAAAATGAATGGATACTACAATAGGCAAGGGGGTAGAGGCTAGGGTAAGGTATAGTCAAATATGCATGTCCAGAATTATAATTTTCCATTTGGAAAATGGAGGAAAACCATTGTTTTTTGTAATATATCACATGTAAGTAGAGTTTGATAAAATAATCTCAATTGTTGAGGATTTGTAGGAAAAGTCTAGCTTCTGTCTTTTCAAGGGAGGTGGGGGGTTAGGGGCCTCATCTTTTGGAAGGATATATCTGAATGCTGGAAGGCGTGTGAGGAAATGTGTTTATCAAAAGGAGGCATGAGTTAGAGACAGTTGAGAAACAAAAGATTTCAACAAAAGAGGAAACATGTTACTTCAGAGGCCATATCATTTATTCAATCATTCAATATTATTTAAACTAAATAAATATAACGTGCAAGGCACCGTGAAAGAAAAGTAGAGGTGTAAGATGGTCCTTGACTTTAAGAAACAGACACTCTAACAGAGGAAATACAAGATGTATACAAATAATACATGATACAAATAAGCTCATGAATACCACAGGACAGAGGCATGTAAGTGCCAGTCCTATGAGTGCAGCTGAGGTTAATGGCATCTAGTTGGAAGAAATGGAAAGATTCATGGGGAATTTATCATTTAAGGTGGATAATAAAAAAATAAAAAGATATGCAAAAATGTCAAGGCACAGATATAGCAACAACAGCCTATTTAACGAGCACCTACCATGCGTTCAGCACTGAACAGGAGCAATGCTAACAGAAACCCTGCCAAGTCGTTAGTGCTGCCAAGCACTATTTCAGTGGAAAGGAAGCCATCTCTTAGAGTAAATAACTTGCCCAAGGTCAAACCACAATACCATAGACTCATGATACTTTGAGGGGAAGGCATCTACATTGCCACTCCAATTAATATCCCTTAATATGAGCAAAATGTGACCAGAAGACTCTTAATCTGCTAGAGATTGGACTGTATCCTCCCAGAATTCTTAAGTGGAAGCTCTAACCTCCAATGTGACTGTATTTGGAGCTAACACCTATGAAGAGGTAATAAAGGTTAAAAGGTCCCTAACCTGATAGGTGTGATGTCCATATAAGGAGAGAGACCAGGGTTTCCATGCAGGCACACCTGTGCTCTTGCACATGCGCGTGCTCGCTTGCTTGCTCTCACTCGAGCGCGCTGTCTCTCTCTCCTTGCACATGTACAAAAAGGCCAGGTGAGCACACAGAGAGAGGATGGCTACCTATAAGCCAAGAAAAGAGGCTTCAGAATGAAGATGATCCTCCCAGCACCTTGATCTTGGGCTTCCCAGCCTCCAGAACTGTGAGAAATAAACTTTAAGTCATCCAGTCTGTGGTATTTTGTCATGGCAGCCAGAGTGGACTAACACAAACCACTGCTATTTGTATTGATTTGTAACACACAACCTACAGTTGGCAAAACATAGCTCCCTACGATTCATGCCCCACAGTCTCTACACTTTCGTGTAATCCCTCTTCTTGAGTATGGGGGTAAGACCTGTGACTTGCATCTAACCACAAAAAAAAAAAAAGGAAGGGATTTTACAGATATAATTAAAGACCCTAAACACTTTAAGTTAATCAAAACGAAGTATCTTAGATGGGCCTGACATAATCCAGTGAGCACTTTGTTTTAAAAGAGGGTCCAGGCCTTCCCAGAAGTTAGAGACTCTTTCCATTGGTGCCAATGAAGAAGCAAGCTGGTATGAATTCTACAGCCACTAGGAAATGAATTCTGCCAACAGTCTCAGGGAATCTTCCCTAATCAAGCCTCTAGATGAGAACACAGCCCAGGTGACACCTCCAGTGCAGTGTTCCAAGACCCTGAGCAGAGGATGCAGCTAAGCCATATCTAGACTCTTGACCTCCAGAAGCTGAGATAATAAACACATTCTTTCAAGCCAGTACATTTGTTATGCAGAAAACAAAACTACTCCACAAGTTAGTAAAAATAATGTGTGTTCCACAAGGCTCCTTCTCACTCCTACCTCCATGCAGATTGCTGCTCCTAACCTCCTCCCATTAGGACCTGCTACTTCCTAAAATATTGATGTTGGTGCTCTGATATTTTCACTGACCAGAATCTTAAAACACAGTTCTAGAAGTTATTAGTGGCTCTTTGCTTTTCCCATTTCCAGGCAAACTCCTATTCATCTTTCAAATCTTGACTCAAGGATCACCTTTTCCCTATCAACTTTGTCTTGAAACCACCAGGCAAAATACAAACTATCTCTTCTGTGATCTCAGAGACCTTTGAGGAAGCCTCTATTATAATATTAAGAAGGTTTGGTTGCAGTTGTCTGTTTCCTTGTCTCCTTGACAGCAGAGGCTGTTAAACAGCAAGACAGTTTACAGAGATAACAGAAAACACCCCTCACTTTGTACTGGAGATAGGCAAGAACAGGAATCCAGTCCAGTGCCAAAAGCTAGAGGACCCCAGCAAAGCGAGCTCCTCAACCTCATTAGACCTTATTACCTCATCTGTAAGGCAGGATAGTCTGCAGGCAGGTCTTCAGAAAATGGTAGTTATCTCAAGCTTTTTTATA
The DNA here is from genome assembly GCF_040939455.1 of Microcebus murinus. Taxonomy (NCBI): domain Eukaryota; kingdom Metazoa; phylum Chordata; class Mammalia; order Primates; family Cheirogaleidae; genus Microcebus; species Microcebus murinus. The sequence goes on from NC_134108.1 coordinate 9,906,092, forward strand.
CCCAGAACCTAGCACAAAATACATCTATAGATGGAATAAATATGACAAAATGCACTTGAGAGGCCAATCTAAATTCTAACACACACAAACACACCAAAAAAACAGCAGAAATAGTAGCAATGATACCAATATAGGAAAATGTATACAAAACTGTGACTGATAATAACTGGTTAAAACAAACTGCAACTATTTTATAGTACATGCATACATATTGACGAGGGGTATAAATAATTTCAGATAGCTGTTTATTTTTCCCTGCCTACACTTCACATGGAAAGCAGCAAAGGTCGGAAGTCAGGCCTGCTGCCACCTGCCAGTCTCCACCTCACTCTTGAATCCTATTCCATGGCCATGTGCCAGACAGGCTTCCCAAATGACTGCTCAAACTCTCAAGTTTAGAGCTCCATCTCTTTGCCCTGTTTGTGCCACCCAACCAAACAGCAGAAACTGCCCAGCTCCACACAGCTGGCCTTGCCCAGAGCACTAAACTTAAACCTGTGAAGCCAGCAGGGTATGGTCAGCTCCATTTCTGGCTGGTCACAGCCCAAGTGACAAGAAGACAGCTATTTCTGAGTCAATTCGAACCAATAAACTCAAGGGAAAAGGGAGTCCCCATCTTTTTTAAGTGAAAAAGGCAAATCTATAAATGCTCCTGACAAAGGTGTTACAGAAGCCTCAGATTTGTCCATACTTATCTAAAAGCTACATACTTATCTAAAAGCTAACCTAGTAATTCTATATAATGCAATTGATTCGCTAGTATCATTTTACAATTCTGATTAGGTTTCTCTAAAATCCGGTTTATTAAATTGCTTCCTTTAAGCATGCATAGTTACCAATTTGTTGCCAACTAAATCAGGTATCATATGGAAAGATTATACTGCAACAGTGAAAGAGCACTCCAGGGATTATGTTTCATCTAGATTTCAAAATTAAAATAGGACTAAAACTTTACAAGTGTAAAATTTCTTAAAAAAAACAAAGAAGTCAGCTTAATTTCTATATAGAGTTCTGGATCAGTAAAACATCTATCCCATTATAACATCCTGTGTACAAAAAGACCGCATCTTTCACAAAGCATATGAAGCAAAGGCCAACAGACTCAACGTGGTTACCATGTGACTCCTTTCTAATCAGGAGGTCAGTCATGGTGAGACACTGTTCCACAGTCCACAGGGTTGAAACAGACTAAGCCTTTATGTGCCAGCTTAAAAGTACAGAATATAAAGGAGGACAAAAGTAAGACATTCAAATACTTTATTAAATTAGGTTATTGGTGTTTTATGTTTAAAACATTAACACCAAATCAACTGAGTAAAGTATACATAATGAATAAAAATCTCCAAAAAGTAACTTCAGCGATTTGCTGAGCCATGTGACTTGGATTAACTTTAATTAATTAGAGTCACACAGATAAAAAACTCATATGTACAAATTTTAAGATATTTCTCCCCAAAGCACAATGAAATAAAAGTCCATAACACTGTTTTTAATCAAGGATTTTAGTGCCTCTAAAAATGTTTGTTAAAAAAAAAAGTTTCTTTCCTTTCATCAAGCAAAAAATAAAAGCAGAAAAGAACAGGATATTCATTTACATTTTAAAACCAGATAAACAAAAAGAATCTGCACAACTAATGAATAAGTCGTTATTAAAAAACAATACAGGTAATGTTTTTGTTTTCAATTTTCATATGTGACATATGGAATATAAAAGGAGTCCTTTAACTACAGAGAGTTAGTATACTTAAAAATATTTATTTTGTTAATGTCAGCTGAAACTGAAAAGAAATGCAAAGATAAAAGAATGAAAGAAAAAAGGGTATGATTTTAAGGAAATCTGTGGTATGAGGACTCTAAGAGAATTACAAGTGTTGACTTTAGCAACAAGGCTGTTCTGGATCACGGTCAATTCAGGCTAGAGCCCACACTCACAAGAGCACCACATGATGGACCGCCAAGAATTCGATGAAGCCTTCCTTTTTTCAAGAGAGATTATTTACAAAGTTATAGCCTACATTTGACTGGGATGTCTATTGAGTGCCACACCTAAAAAAGAAGGAGGAGAACTTTGAAGTATTTCAAGGTAGACATTACACCACTACATGCTCTCCCCTCTGTTCTCCCCATTATTATTTCTAAAGTGAACAAGATACAATGAAAATAACTTCAGGGAAAAAAAATCCAGCTGATGCCTTCCAAATAGGAAATGCTCTCATCTCTCAATTACTTTTGAAATTTCAATTACTAAATTCAATTACTTTGAAATGTCTGCTTCTGCTTTGGGATACAATAGGGTTAAAGCATCAACGGTTGCACAGCTTAACAATGAGGAGGTTACATTTTTATGGCACACTCCTGGTAAGAAATTTTGTTATGGACAGCGACCACTGACACAGGAGGCCTGGGACTGTACCGGAGGCTGCCAGAAAAGGACGTCATGCAGGGCTTAAATACATTTAACTTAAAAGTAAATACTTTGGAAAGTGGAAGCAATACCAGATATTTAAATAGTCAATGTACATGTTTTTGCCAGTATTTAAATGTTTTATTTACAATGAAAATGTACTCATTAATTACACTTCTGTAATTTTTTTAAACTTTAAAAATAAAACACAAAAATTGGGGGGGGGGGGATTAAGGAACTGACACAGTGCCTACAACAAGAAGAAATTCAATTAAATGATAGGCAGTAAAAAAAACAAAACAGACCACTGCATGGAGACTCAAGAAGCCTGGTTTTAAGACGTGCAAGCTTCTTGCTTACAGCATTTCAACACTGGGCGATCTGCATGCTCCCTCCACACGCCAGGTTCTTCACTTCCTAGATCTAAAATCCTGCCCTCGTCCCCATTCCATGTTAGCTGAGACCTCAGAGAATACAGAGTTGTGTAAACAAAGGTGCCTAATGGGTATGGGAGTGTGCAAGATCTGGATGCAACTAGAAATGGAAAAATGCATCCTGTCCAAAGGTTGGCAAACCAGTCTTTGGGCCAAATCTACTCCCTCACTTGTTTTTGTAGGACCAGTATCCTAAGAATATTTTTTACATTTTTAAATGATTGGGGGAATGTCAAAAGAATATTTCAAGAAATGTAAAATTACACGGAATTTAATTCCAGCATCCACAGTTTTACTGCATGCAGCTTCCGTCCCCATTTATTTACGGATTGGCTACAGATTGGCTATGGATGTTTCGGTGCTGCCTCGGCAGAGTTGAGTAATTGAAACAAACATCATCTGGCCCATAAAGTCTAAAATATTTACTATCTGGTCCTTTATAAGAAAAGTTTACTGACCAAACGCCTAACATGTCGCTAAGCCGAAGAATCACCATAACACACCGTAGCAACAGAGTGCAGTGCAAAAGCTCAGATTTTGGTCACAAAACCTGGTTTGAATCCAAGTTGTGTCTTTAATTAAGTCAATGTGCTTCAGCTTCTGCATAAATAAAACAGAGATATTAACCACTCCCCCAGCCCCAAGATTATTGTAAGGGCTAGATAAGTACTTTGGGAATTACTAATAATACTTTACAGATCATTTAAGTAAAAGCAAATAATATAGATTTAAACTTTAGTTGAAAATGTGATACAAAAAACATATTTCATCAAAATGTAGTTTTTGGTGAAATGTGTTTTTAGAAGAATGGACAAGTAGACAACAAAAACACCTCCAAACCAGCTCTCAGGCCATGATGAAAGCCACAGGTAGAACCTGTTCTTCAACTGAGTGGTGCAGTAAGGCATGGCACCCCAACTTCAGAAACTAAAAGTATTTTTCAAAGACCATAAGCCTTTGCTTTTTAAAAACACTTTGAAGGGTTGTTTAATGTGCTGTATGTGAGTTTATCATTTACTGCGGTCCTAGGCAATGTACCCTTCACAGCAGTTCACTTAATCCCCATTTTATGGGCATGGAAACAGAAGCTCAACAAGGTTTATGGTTAAGATTTGGGGCTCAGCACTGAATCTAACATAGTGAATGTGATGGAGGCAAAGTGGTCATTAAGGAAATTAGGAATGAGCTTTCTAGCTGAAAAAAAAAATTATAAGGTTTCAAAGTTGCAAAATGTATGTAACTTTTCCCTATTGTTTTCCATATATGGAAAGAAAACAAAAGCAAAGGTGACATTTGCATAGAAGTAATTTTTTCTTGTATGCCATTTAAGAGCAGAGAGAAAGTATTTCTATAGGCAAACTAACATCCACCCTTGGTAAAGTGTAAACCTGCTAAGTTTCCTCAATAATGGTAATGGTAATAAAAATAGCCATCACTCCGATAACACTTCCTACATTCTTTATACATAACACCTCACATAATCATCAAAACAACCCCAGAACTTAGGTACCCTAATTATCCCCATTTTATGAAAAATAAGTGGCAGAGTTTGGGGATTCACACAGAATGCCTTACTTGCTGGACTATTCTGCCTCCCCACTCCCTCCCTAAGCACACTGCCCAGCAAGCAGCAGGTATAGCAAGTAAAATGTCTTGGACAGATCTGCCTTAAGATTCAAATGCAAAGAGCCAAGGCCATATCCCAGAAAACCTAGGGATCAACCCAGAAAATCTAACTAGGAGTAGAGAGACTCAGAGTACATTCAGGTTTGTTCCGGCCTGAGTGGTAGTATATAAGCAAACAAATACATAGTTACACTCAGCAATTAGTAAACAGCCAAGGGTTGGTGAGTTAGGGTACTAAACTTAAGCATGATGTCTGCATTTGTTAAACCCTTGTTCTAATCACATGTCTCTTTATAAATAGTGGCAATTACTAATATTGCCTAATCTTTAAATTTTATAGTTTTAGGGGGAAAATACCAAGGACATTTAAGATACAAAAAGGGCTATTTTTTTTTCTTTTTTGCCAACTAGATCACATCTCTCCAAGTAATAAAATTTTTCAGTGGTTTCTACTGCCTATAGAAAAAGATGTAATCTTTTCATGATACATAAAGCTTTTTGTAATCTGGCCCCTAATTATCAATTTTGTTCAAAATCAAGGAGTGTTCTTTACAAACATTTTCCGTCATACTATGGAATTCAATATTACAACAACTATTTCCACACTGCTAACATTTAATGGAGACTTATTTTATACGTGCTATATCCTTGACATACAACATCTAATTTAGTCTCCACAACAATCATGTAAATTAGGCAGTGTCAACCCTATTTTGCAGACTAAGAAAAGAAAGCTAAGTGTTTCATAAGCACAGTGAAAAGGGGTCTAATTTTTAAAATGTATTGGCAAAAGAGGTAACAATTGACACACAGAAAAACTTTTACATGAAAGCCCACCTAGGGCAGGATATGGAATTTGAAGCTTACAACTGACCCACTCAATGTGAGAAGCTAAGGAGGGACAGGAAAAACAGGATCAAGAAAAGGAAAAGAGAAAAAAAAGAAAAAGATAAAACAAAAGCAAGAAAGAACATAAAGAACAAACATATCATGAAAGTAAAAATAGAGCATTCACTTGAAGAGAAAGGAGAAAAATCATAAATACACAAACAAAAGCAAAGGTAAGTCTAGTGAACACATAAGTACACAGAGGGGGAAGATAATTGGTAGACAAACGTAGATGGACAGACAGATAGACAGCTTGAAGATGAGAGTACAGCAAAAGAAAGGGAAAGGAAAATATTTTGGTTCCCTTTCAAAAACACAAGTAGTATCCACTACAATTTTTGCAAGACCTAATTCTCCTCTATATTAAAAATTCACAGGAAATATTCATACATTTCCATTATTAATTTAGGGACTTCATTCCATAAATAAAATGTTGGCTTTAAAATCTTTATTAAAACAGCTTAATAAACATACAAGATCACACACACAAATATTCAATCATCTCTGCATACTATTATAGAATTGGTCCAATAAAAAGGAAACACAGTTGCTTGGAAGTTGCATAATCAATTTACTTACTTACAATTTACTTACTTACTTACAATTTTACTTACTATGTCTTCACACATACCCATCACTACAGCAGTAAGTAAAAAAGGGGAGATGGAAAAATGTGTTTACCTACATACATTCATAAGGAAAACTGTATGTAAAGATGCAAAAATACTATCATCTATATTAATATGACAAAATCATGCTTTATCTCCATTTTCTACATTTGTATCGCTATATTAAATAAAACATTAAATAATTAAACATTAAATATTAATATTGTGTACAAATACGCACAAGACACATACTCATAAACACATATGTACACATATATTCATATGTCCCTTTGTTTATGAAATGCTAAAAATACTGAGAAATATAAAAAATAACCCTTAACTTAGCCACAGAAAAACAATGCCAATACATAATCTTTCTGCTTATTTAAAACTTCTCCCTTCACACTCTGTATGGGACATCTATTGTGGCCATTCTATGACCTATGTTTGAAATTAAAAGCCCCAGTAGACTAGAAGAAGTTAACCTTCTATTAGAATAGGATCTTAAGAAATCCTAACCTAAGAACTTAAATAGAAGAAGCTTCAAAAAGAAAAATGAGGCCGGGCGCGGTGGCTCACGCCTGTAATCCTAGCACTCTGGGAGGCCGAGGCGGGCGGATTGCTCAAGGTCAGGAGTTCAAAACCAGCCTGAGCGAGACCCCGTCTCTACCATAAAAATAGAAAGAAATTAATTGGCCAACTAATATATATATATATATAAAAATCAGCCGGGCATGGTGGCTTGTGCCTGTAGTCCCAGCTACTCGGGAGGCTGAGGCAGGAGGATCACTTGAGCCCAGGAGTTTGAGGTTGCTGTGAGCTAGGCTGATGCCACGGCACTCACTCTAGCCTAGGCAAGAAAGTGAGACTCTGTCTCAAAAAAAAAAAAAGAAAAATGAAAAAGTTCCCCAAAACATAAAGCTATTAATCCTCAGCTATTCCTTAATTTAAGGTTTGATTTTTTTTTCTTTTTCTGAGACAGGGTCATGCTCTGTCTCCCAGGCTCCAGTGCAGTTGTGTCATCATAGCTCACTGCAACCTCCAACTCCTGAGCCTCAGCCTCCCAAAGTGCTAGGATTACAAGCAAGAGCCACCTTGCCTCACCAACATTTCATATTTTAAAAGTAAAAAGTCCATGATTTAAATACTTCATTATCTTTCAGTTCAAGCATTATTACTCAAACAAATAAATCCTAAAAAGCAAGATATCATTCCATGTAGAAGGATGCACATTGGATGAATATGGGCATAAAGAACTGACATGCTTTATACATAATCAAGCTTTCAGAGACACTAAAAATGTATTTCTGTTTTATCTAATGATGATGCAAAGTAAAATGTTTGCAAACAGGAAGTTTATTTCGTCTAATCCACAGCCTACAGTACTTCCTAATTATTCCTCATAGCAACACTATAATCTAACACTTTCAGAAGGGCTGTGATTTCTCTGACATAGATGGAGGTCCTCTAGTGAAGGCAAGCTGTGAAAAATCGGGAAGGAGAAAGGTGCCGTTTACACATTTATCTACTCGGCTCACACCTTCACCAGAACAGCACCAGCCAGTTAAACATTCAGTACTGCAATAATTTTGTCTCCATCCTTTTGACAATTTGTTTCACGCCTCATTTGCTATGAAGAGTTAAAACATTTTAGTCAATCTCGAGAAAGCAATTCGATTTTTTCCACAGCAAAATGCACAACCTATTCCAACAACCAGGCCACCGGTTAAAGTTCAAACTGCAACACAGATAGAAATCAAGTACTTTCTTTCAAACGCTGTAGAAGGAAAAAAACACTAACCGGTCTTATATTTATTTTCAGTGAATGTAAAACAAAATCAAGTAAAACAGACTTCCACACACTTGTTCCAAGCAGCAGTTTCTCTCCTATTAAAAAAAAAAAAAAGTGGGCTGGGCGCGGTGGCTCTCGCCTGTAATCCTAGCACTCTGGGAGACTGAGGCAGGAGGATCCCTTGAGATCAGGAGATCTAGACCAGCGTGAGCAAGAGGTCTCGCTCTACTAAAAACAGGAAAATCAGCCAGGTGTCATGGTACGCACCTGTGGTCCCAGTTACTTGGGAGGCTGAGGCAGGAGGATCCCCTGAGCCCAGGAGTTGGAGGATGCAGTGAGCTACACTGACACCACTGCACTCTACCCAGGGCAAAAAGAATGAGATTCTGCCTCAAAAATAAATAAATAAATATATATATATATATATATATATATATATATTTTTTTTTTTTTAAGAAAAGCAGACAATCTCCCTATTCTTGCCATCCTTAGACAACATGGCACAACTCTGGACAGAATGCTTCAAATCTGAGACAGAAATATTTTCCTATAATAATATAGTTTTTTATTAATTTTTAAAATTTTAGATCACCATAATACATGTATACTGTTGATAACACTGAAGATAGTTTCAAAAATAATGATTACTCAAGATCCTATCTTATTTATAAAGCCACCCAAAATTCAAGTACCTTACATTCTGTACTTGCTAAGAGCCATGCACAGTACCAGTATGTCTAAACTGTTTTAAATATTATAAGATTCAACTAAAAGTCTCTAGAGCACTGTCCCACAGAGCTTTCTACAATGATGGGACTGCTCTAGATCTATCATGCTAACGATAGATAGCTACACCGCGATACTGAGCACTTTCAATGTGGCTACTACAACCTGTCATTTTATTCCATTTTAATTTAAATAGCTACATGTGGCTAATGGCTATCACACTGGACAGAGCAGTTCTAGAGTGCACTTTTAATGCTGAAAAGGCTTTTTGTTGGAAAAAGATTCTTCAGACTTCTCTTTAGGAAGAGGAATGGTAATGAAAAGTAAACCAAACATAAAGACAAACCCCCACACCCCCTCACACACACACACACACACACAGTCATCACAAAAGAAATAGTTTAATTCAAATCTGCTTCCTAACTGGCAGGGCAGAAGGGATACATATTATTATTATTTTTTTTTTTTTTTTGGAGACAAGGTCTCACTCTGTCTCCCAGGCTAGAGTCCAGTGGTGTCATCATAGCTCACTGCAGCCTCAAACTCCTAGGCTCAAGTAATCCTCCTGCCTCAGCTTCCTGAGTAGCTGTGACTACAGGCATGTGCTGCCATGCCTGGCTAATTTTTCTATTTTTAGTAGAGATGGGGTCTGGCTCTTGCTCAGGCTGGTCCCAAACTCCTGAGCTCAACTGATCCTCCTGCCTTGGCCTCCCAGAGTGCTAGAATTACAGGCCTGAGCCACAGAGCCCAACATGTATAATTAAAATGTTTGCCATGAGGTAGGGGACCCAGTGGACACCTTAAAGCCATGTCACCTAGGACCCCCAGAAGAAGAAGACTCTTGTTTCCCCTCTGTTGGGAGTCTTCCTACTGTGTGGCCTCTTCAATGATTCTGTTTTATATGTCTCTCTAACCAAGTAATATCCCCCCCTTGGTGGGAAGAGGAACTCTTTCCTCATCTACTTTTCCAATATCCTCATAGATTAATAAATGTGAATGCAAGCAACCAAAACAACAAAAATCCTATTATGATGACAACATCTACAATACAAATTCAGAACTACTTGCCTGACTCAACTCATGCCAGTCACTCTTGAGAGGTAATACAGCATATCTGAAAAGGCAACGGAGCCACACACCTGGCTTCTACTGCACCTATGTAACTTCTTACATGTGTGCCTTGGGCGTCCCTGGACTGTGCCTTTGCTTACTCATCTAGTGAAAGGAGTATAGTAATAGGACCCACCTCACAGAAAACATATAGGGGTTCTTGGCACAGTACTTTGCTAATAACTGCTCAGTAAGTTACTTGATATTATTATTCAATACTTAATATTTCAGTACAATGGCAAAACAACTAATTTCCCTTTGAGGTTTCACACAGCATAATACTTGAGAGGGGACATGTATGTGAGCTACAATGTAAAGAGTGGTTTCATTATATATAGGTGGTAGAAAACACATGCCTGAGTTACATAACAATTTTAACATCGAAGAATAACCTATGCACACAGAGAGAAAACTGTTTCAGAATTGCCAAGTTTTTTGCCTCCAATCCTGAATGACAGCTTTCAAACACAATGATCTGTTTAAGGAGTTTCTCCAGACGCTCACAGATGTCCCCACCAGATCCGCTGCATCACTACTTCAAGGTGACCATCTAGTTTAACAAAGAGATCAAGAATACCCAAAATATACTGGCAGTACTACAAAACTTTTATTTTCTGGAAATACCTGTAAATAATCTTTACATAAATGTGGCTTGTTCCCCTCAGCCTACAAAGCTAGTGAAATATCCCCCACCCTTAACAAAGCAAAAGGGCAGCATAGGCCTTGAAGCTCTTCTGACTCAGGCTGGACTCCTGGTGCCATCACTTGATGGTCTTGGTCAAAGCACACAAGTCCCCCAGTCCCACGTTCCTCAGAATCTATGAAATGGGGAAGACAAAGCCTGTCATCTAGGACCGTTGCAGAGCAAGCATACACAGAGTTCCACCACGTGCCAGACACGACCCCAGCCACTGGGGACACAAGGAGGGACAGAAACAACAAGAGACAGGCATCCTGCTATGCCTGTAAGAACAGCGCCAGGTCCCCTGGGGAGGAGACAATGGCCAGTGGCCGTTTAGGAAGTCATGCCATGAAGTGCCCAGCACAGCGCCTGGGCACAAAGAAGGCAGCACAGTCAGCATGAGTTCTCTGCCCCTCTCTTCCAATTAAATAAGAAGTTTTTAAAAAACAAACCAAAAAACCCCACTCCTCTTCCACCCATGTTGAAGGCTCCTTCTCATTTCCCGTCCCCTCCTCAGTCTACTGTGACGTGCCTCCTGCGCCACGCTCCAGGGGCCTTCCCCAGTGCTCCCGTGGCTGCGCACGCCTTCCTTCCAGAACCTGTCTTCCCAAGGCTTTCGTGGAACTCTCCCCAGCTTTTCCATCTCCTTTTTTTTTTGGCTCTTTGGGTGGCTCTTTTTGCCCCTTAAATGTTCGTGCTCCCTAAAACTCCTCAACACCTCTCTCCTGCCCAGGGCAGTCCCAAGAACACAAACTGCCCTCCTTCCCTCTCCTGCTCCAGGGTCTCCACTGAGCTGTCAGGAACATGTCTCAGACCCAGCACATCCAACCACAGCCTGGCACTAAATACATAGGATGATTCGAAACGAGAACATCTTAAAGAAGTTACAGTCCTGTATGCTTTCTTCCCATGGAGCCAGATCAAGAACCTGTGTTTGTGCCACCTCTTCCACCCAGCCTTGACAGTGGCATCAGGGCTGCCATTGGTCACTGCAACCACTGACAATGGAAATGCTACTTTTGAAAACTGCTGTGGCATAAGAGGCGCATGCTGAGCATCTATAATACTACAGAAATAACCGTGACAGCTTCTTTACAAATCAATTTTTATTATATCTTCATATATGGTCCATCCCATTATTAAATAACCAATTTTTGAAAGTGTTCAGTTCTTTTTAATTCTCTTATGCTGCTGTTCGTCCCTACAATAAAAGGTACAACCCCATGTGGACCGTTGGCCTGCTATCTCTGGGATTAAATTTCACTTGAAGGTAAGCTTTATGAAAGCAGAGGCTGGGTTTTGTCATTGCTCCATCACCAGAGCCTAGAAGACTCTCTGTCACACAGCAGGCACTAAACAGATATCAAGCTCTGAATAGATGGCAGCATCTATTTGGTGAATGAATGAAGTGTGCTCACAAGTAGCAAGTATCTGGCAATTGCTGGCAATCAACTTGGGTCTCCCACCTACCACCAATCCTACTCCCCATTCTTCCTTCCCAGGGTCTTTTGAGGTATGGAAGGTATCCCTCTAAATGTCTCTTCCACCAGGTTGGGATCTCAGGCACATGACATTTGGCTTGCTTCTCAATGCCTTCCCTCAGAGGTCACAAGCCCCTGGTTAGCACAGTTTCTGCTCCTTCCCCGAGGCTTGGCAGAACTCACTGCATCCCACTACCTGTCTGCTTCTGCAAGCTCTTCTCTTCTAACCTGCTGCCCAGAGCTGCGAGACTAACTTCCTCCGCTTTGTACTTGTAATGTGGCAAAAAGGAACGTTTCCGGGGGAACCAAATAACTATCATCCATGCCTGAAAAAGGAGGGAATGGTTTGATTCTTCTCCAACAGAGTGAAGTTCATGAGCATTGTGACAGTTATTTTCTTAGGGCTTTCTCAGCTGTTTCAGAATGTTGGCATTGCTGAAAATCTTACTACTAGATGAATGATACATTATTACTAAAATCCTCTGAAAGGGTAACACAGGTAGCCAGCTGGTAGCTTTCTAGGCAAAAGACACCTTTGATCGTAATGATCCAGATTTAAGTGTGGCTGCTAAGATACTAAAGATGCCCATTTCCTTCATAAGCTTTAAGAATCAAACTAAATTAATGGCCCTGTGTTAGCACAGCAAAAGCCTAAAAAAGCAGGTTAAGATTTGGGTTTTTTTTTCCCTGTCAGTACTTAAAAATAAACTGTCAACTCATTTGCTTCAGACAAGTTAGGTGTAGCCAGCATTAACTTCAAAAGACTATAAATCCATGATCACACTAGTGGTGACATATTATTATAAACAATAAAGCAAAGAGAAATATTATAAAAAAGGAACAAGAGATGGGAAAGTCTTCATCTAATTCTAAGCTAAAAACAGCATTACGGGAGGTATATCATTTAGAAATATTCTCAGCCTCAAATTAAGGAGCAAGCAGGAGAAGAGGAAAACACAAGTTGAAAACCCAGAAAACACGCATGAGCCAAGCCAGCATTCTGACCTTTCACACTGCTCAGACGCTTCAGCCATTCTGGTTAAGTGAATTTAACATCTAACACCTTCTAACACAAGGTTATGAGCCAAACTGATTTGTTTTAAGGCTGTGAGATTTGGATTATTGGCAAATTTTAGAAGAGGGGAATAAGAGGACATAAAAGGAAACTTTTCCCAGTACTGCACTTCCCCTATAGGTTGTAACAGGGAAAAGAAAAGACTAAAAGGGTCTCAGGACCCATCCTGACATCCTAAGGCCTTAGCAGCCTAGAAGCTCCTCAGCTAGGGCAGCGGCCGAGCGGGAGGCCTGCCAGTGAGTGCTTTCAACATCTTCCCAACACCACTGACTCTGGCTCCAAAATGACCATGTGGCAACAGCAGAGACAGAAATAACCATTGACTGTATGTCATGAAATAACCTTGCCAAAGAAATGGAGGCGTTTTCTGCCTTACATTTGTTTTTTAACTATGCATTAGCATCTTGATTATTTTAAGATATGCTAATTTTGATGTTTGGTTGACAACTTTCAGCCCCATAGTAGTTGACTCTAGACACATAACAAACACTAAATTTTGTTTTATTGGTTTCTTACTCTAAAATTCTCTCTTCTGGCTGCCTGTTTTCTCATTCTCTCCCATCTTCTGGCCTCCCTTCCCTTAATCCCCCCTTCACACTTCCTTGGATGCACAGAATTCTGGACTTGTAACACCAAGTGCCCTTGAGACACTGTCCAGTCCATTCATCCATTCTCTTGTCCAAAAAAAAACTGACTAAGCCCCTACTATGTGCTAGCCACTCTTCTAGATGCTGTCCCCACCTCCCACCCAACACATCAGCCACACCCACTGAAATGGGCCCAGACGGAAGAGAATCTGTTTCTCTTTAAATATCAACAAACTATTTCACAGTCTCCCTTGATAACTCTAAGCAATGACCCAGATTGTGGTATGCGACAGGTGAAGGTAAACTGAAGTCCACTGACATTATCAGAAAAACCCAATAGCCACCCTCCTGCCCTTGTAGTACATATTGTTTCCTCTTCTTTGCGTAATAACAACTACAAAGCCTAAACACACTAAAAGCTCCTTAATTATTAATGTAATTTTACATATCTTAACAATAACAAATAAAGTTTATTAAAATTTCAATTCCAGCACTTCAGTGACAGCACTTCAGCACTTCTGTGACAGAAAGGTGAGCTTCCAGGCCACTCCACAGCCTGACGACACGGCACCCAAATGCCTAGAGGCAAGGAGGTGGGGGACCTCATCCACCTCCCTGGGTGATTCTGAGGCACAACTGGGTTTCAGAACCACCAGTTTAGTGGAAAGACCACAGCATCGGACAAATTTCCTAATTCTACCAGTTGACTAGTCTATAAAACAGGGATGATGATGACGCCTTGGCAAGACCACTGAAAGAATTACAGGTAATACATACAATATGCCTGGCGCACATAGTAGGTGTCCAATAATGGTAGCTATTATTGATATTATTGCTTTTTATCATAGCCCTATTATTATTTATAGGCTAAGTCTTTCTAAGTCTTATGGGCTAGTCTCCTAAGTCTTTCTATAAACCTACATTTCTTTATTTGCGAGACCAAGAATAAGAAGCAGTGTCCCTGTAAGAGTTTTATCAATCTCTCCTAACTAGAATGAGAGGCCAATCACACGCTTCCCCCCATAACAGTCCATACAGGCCACCTTTTTAAAAATCATGCAAGGTTCGGCTGCTGACTCATAACCACCTTGACATCTCTCCTGCCCTGTCTCACGCGGCTGGCCACTTCCTTCACTCCATGCACCTTGTTCTCCCAGGAGGACCACTCTGCATGTGGCCACCCTGACATTATTCACATGCCTGCCTTGCTACTTGTCCAATCACAGAATTACGTTGTCTTCTCAGGGGCTGGCCGGTCCTCTTCACCCTCACCTCTACATTAATCTAATCTCGTGGATGTACTTGCTGCTCCGTCTTCCCCGCTGCACATAAAGATGCCGACAACACGTCAGTCCTATAGCCCACGGGCTACCACTACTCATGTCTGCCATAAGAACTGAGGTCCATAAAAGCTCTGCATGACTGTGATAAGATACTTTCACCATTTTTTTTCCTTAGTCCTCATATGAAGATGAAACAAGCCTTCTTCAGGTCAAAGGATAATTTTGCTTCTCCCTTATTGGACTGTATCCATTAAGCACATTCCCCACACAGACATCCTAAAGAATAACCTCTTTTACACCCAAGGAAAGAGCCAGGTATCTACAATATCTCCCACAGTGCCTATAACGGATGCTCTGACACATGATATTTCATAAACCGTAATGTACACAAGACAAGCTCAGCTCTGAAAGCCACACAAAAGCACTCATAAATTTCCGACTGTACTAATCACCCCTCCTTTTGCTAAGAAACTAGATGGAGTACCACTTCAGACCTATTACTCTTACAATGAGAATGTCCTTTCTGCATACTCTGTCGTGTCAACCTAATCAAGCACCAGGACTATTATTTAGACTGAATTTCACTTTAATTTCATGTATGTTTATTAACAAGGCAAAGATATACATCCTTTAAAAATATTTATCTAATAAAAATCCAATAATTCACTGCTACTTTTATTAATCATTACAAAACTAAGAATGCTCACATGAATAAAGTTCTAAGTATCAATTCATTTCAAAATTCCAGACACAGGTCATACATTCATCTGTCCAATTTTCTAATGACTTCTGCTTTTGAAAGGCTTGTCTAAATTAAGTGTATTTGAGCCCACAATTGTCCAAAATGTTAAAAGTATTTAATTCTCAAGCAGCATTAGGAAATAAACAAAAATTCAAAAAAGATTTCAAAATTTAGGTCAGAAAGGAAAAGAAAGAGTAGAGTCAAATTAATTAGCAATGCCCATAATGACAATTTCCTTTTATAAAAATTCCATTTATCTCCCTCTACCTATCTGTTGCTCTTCAGATACCGCACATCTGCACTTTATCCATACCAAGAACATTTCCATCCCGGGCAGGTGGAAAGCGTGCCTGCCTGCGCACACTGCCTCCCTGTGTTAGCTGTCCGCGTTCCATTTGAATCCAATTTCCTTGCATTACCTCTGCCCAGGTCAAGGATGAATGGCTGTCAAATTCCCAGTGGAATAAAAAGAAAAACCCTTTCTTCCTGAGGCAGCAAGTTTCAATTCACAGAGCACATGGCTAATCTACATATGTGAAGGTCACAGCACTTCAGTCAAAGAGGTTAAGAATGGAACAGCTCACGTAAGGGGTTGTCTTAAACATCCTGGCATGATGCCCAACAAGTACGACTGTTGAAAAGCAATAGATAGCTTCTGGCAGCAGCAAGGGGAAAAATATTTTGATCATGTGGTATCATACACACTACCTAGTTTATTTCACGTGTGAAACTTTGAGAGTCCCTAAAAAATACCACATATGCAAATCAAATCCAGATTTCAGCTTCACCAGTTTACTCATGCTAGTACACCTTCCTCTTCATAAAATACATTTATATGGAATTTGTAGACGCACTGAGAAACAGCTGATTACAACTTCTTTGCATTAGTTTTTCCATGAACATGAAACTACTGAGACCAGGAAAGGGTATTGAGACTAAAAAAAACATTCCTTTAAGTTTTTCAAATATAACTATCTTAAATAAAATTCATCTCCATTTCCCTCCATTTTTCCTTTCCTCCTCACTAATATAGCAATATGGAAAATTACAGGAACTTGATGCAAATAAAGACAAAATATAAAACTGCATTTTGCAACCCATCTTCACTAATTGTACAGTGAAACACTGGTGCTTTAAAGTGCGCCTAGTTCTGACCAATTATCACAAGGGAGGAGGAAAGACAGTCTTGCCGCACACGATGGACACCAGGTGAAAGGGGAGAAACCAAGACTTGCACAGAGCGTGTCTCTCTCTGCCTGCCGTAAGCACGGCACCTTCCCGAAATGTTTTCTGCATCAGCCAAATGAAATTAAAGGGAGTTGGCACTAAGGGGGGGAAAAGGTTAGATATTCAAACCCAGCAAAGTCATAACAAGTGTGACTGTAATTTTAAAAACGTTTCAACGAGTAACAATAATAAACTATTTGTTTTAAGCATGGAGAAAATAAAGTAGCAGCAAAGGATCCATTTCACCAATTTGGAAGTTGTCTGCCTACCACCAATTTCCCTCAACTCAAAATTTAGATTGCTTATGAGATCAGAGTTATTCAATCCATATTTCTAATTAAATGGAATAGTAAGCAAAATAAAAATCTCTCACAAACTATCTTAATTAATTTAATTACCTATATATACTTAGTAGTCTAAGGACATCCCTGTATGCTAAACAATGAAGGCAATGTTTAACAATTTACAAATATCTCTGGGTACAGTGCCCCTACACCAAGGTCACCAAATGTTTGTTGACAGTAGTGAAATTAAATTATTCAATTACATATCTTCTGAATTTATTTTTCCTTACCAGTTAGAAAATATGACGATAAAAGAAAGTAGGAAAACAGCAAACAATTTAGAATTGATAATAACTTAGTTTTCCTGAATATTTGGCAAGGTAAAAACATATTGGGCAATTAAAAAACTGAAACAGTCTAGATTAGAAATAATCTTCAATATTAACCTATTTGTTCTGAGAGGAAAGACTGACAGGCTGTTTAATTAACTTGTTACATTAACTAGTACAGAACCACCTCTAACTCATTTTAATTCCTTGCCCATGAGAAAATACAGTCCTTTGTTACTCCATCAAAATGTGCTTTCCATTGCCCAGCAGTACACCAGCATCTTACAAAGTCGAGTCCTCACAAAAATTCTATGAATATTCTTTCCATTTTTTTAGAAATGAGGAAACTTACAAACCACAGAAAGGTGAAGTAACCTGCCTAAGGTCACACAGCCAGTACTATGCAATCTTCCAGTGTTCGCTAACCTGCGAGCTTTTTGCCCTTGCCCTTATCTCCAGTCCTTCAAGGGCTCTCATCAACCAAGTTTTCGCATATCAAACCTCATTTGCTCTAGGAGGCTTCCTGCTTCTACCCCCTGCCACCCGCCACCCCATCTATGTGAAGTGCCCCTCTAACATCAAACGTCTTGCATGCTGTACTGTGTGGCATGCTTATTGGTCTCCGAGGGATCCCATGATCCAGCACACTGCCAGGCACAGCAGGCTCTCCACAAACACACGTCTGATGCACCATGATGCTCTTGCTATGATAACACAAATTTATAATTCCAAATCCCTGACATACAGGAGACTGCTCAAAACAGTGAAGCTCAATGAACTGAATATCAAATCCTTCATGCTAATGATAACGTGAACCCACTTTAGCAGAAAAATCACCATAGGAATGACACCCCAAACAAAATCCCAATTAGGATCGCTTTCTCATCAATGACATAGCATCAAAGAACAATCTCCAAGTACACTGACCTTCCACATGAAACAGTTAGCACTGACTGACTTTGCAACTCATATTGGAATTTATACATTCATCAGGATTTCAGTTTGGATACATTATCAACTACTCTTCAAATATTTCTTCAATGATGTACTTTGAGGATATAGTTTTCTGCATAACAACTGCAGAGGAATAATGTAGTCATTCACTTTAATTTCCACTTCGTAAAACACCAGGAGTCTATGATAATTCACCAGGGAAAATTACAGATCATATGTTATATTTACTCTTTGTATCTTAAGCACCAAGTGGTGCTCAGTGAATATTTGTTCATAATAGAATTTTATTCCTGATAGTTTTATAAATCTCAGCATTAAAAAAAAATTCTCTATATCTTTGAGACAGGCCCCTGGCATTCTCAGATTTGACATTCCCTGTTTTGACTATTTGTGAGTAGCCCTAAACCTCCATGAATAGTAAACTATGATTTTGCTAAGGACCAAATCATATATTCAATGAAGTTGAAACAGACACAGAAACAAGTTACTTAGCTAATGAGACCAAATTCTAGTTCCCAGAAGCTCCAAGAAGGCTAGCTCTAAATTTCTGAAACTTCATTCCTTTGTAAAAAACATTAATAGTCCTAAAAATCACTTTCATGATTTTTGCAGATCATTTAAGTGGAAAGGTTTAAAAGGTATAAGAAAGGAATGATTCTTGGTGAGAGAAAAGAATTTGCTAATTAAGGACGCAATATTGAATAGGGTAGCAGCTTAGGTGCAATGATATCAGCCTTACTTAGGCTCTATGGGTACGCCAACATCAATTTATATAACTGTTGAGCAAGAGTCCCAATCAGTACAAAACTATAGTTTGTAAGAGAAACTACAGTGGAATGCACAAAATCTGTGTTTTGCATAGGTATCAGTTTATATTCACTGAATATATCTGGGATCTAGTATAGTTTAATAAGCTGTTCAGTGGTGCATAGACAATTAGGCACTGTTTAAAAAATTCAAAGCAGCACAGAATTTTGGAGCTGGGAGGGGCTGGGCATCACACCTAATTGATGGAGGCAAGGGCTTGTTCTCAGTCACATCCTGAGGTGCAGCAGATCCAGGAAGCAAACCAGAAAACCAAGCCCCACAGAAGAAAGGCAAGTCTGCAAAGAAGAGAGTGCCACAGACAAATGCCACACACTTACACTCATGCGCTGAGTGAAGCTTTTCAACAACTCTACCTGGCAAGCAACATTCCAGGTAAGGAAACAGCCCCTGCTGGATGGCAGAGAAGATGGGTGCTGAAGCCTACAAATGAGCCAAGGTCTAACCAAGTCCAAGGTCATGCATGTCTTTTCCATTACATCAGGATGCCTCATGATGGACTCTTATTCTCTCATAAATCCTCATAATCACTGAAATAAACTAATATACAACAAATATGCCAGGTCTCTCAGAAATATGTCTGCTTCTTCAGAAAGATACTTGCTCAGCAGTAGCAATGTTTCACATTTCTATTTCCAAGGTCATTTATAATTCATTGGGTAAAGTGAATTTACTATAAAAATAAGACCTAGAAACAGAAAATTTAAAGGACATTAAAATGGGTTTATAGCTTTGGTATATGGTCACTGAACCTCAAAATTTGGTTCTTAAAATTTCAGAAATTAGATGCCAAATTCTAGATAAATTTTAGAATTACCAATCATTTCAAAAATAAAGTCATGAAGTATGGTGAGTGGTTTAACTTCTAAGACACTCATCACAAAAAGAAACAGGAGATACTAAGAATTCTGGAACTGCCTCCACTAATCATCAATGCCTCGCTTTCTGAAAGGTTTATTTCAGGACCCAGAAGCAGTAGCTGAATTTACTCCTCAGCCAGCATACATTATCTAAACAGTTACCAAAAATACCCCAGCAATCCAAGTATCTTCCTAAATCTGAACAGACTGTTTTAACTTTTTTTCCAAGAATCTATGTAATGTAGAAAACTGAGAAAAAGAAAAAGGACCATTCTATATAAATTTCAAAGTGATTATATTTTCCTTCTTTTAGTTATCATTCTCTGTAGTGGATCTATATTTTGCTCTGGCACAAAGCCAGGAATTGATTGGTAGAAATGGAAAAGAGTCACTAGATCACATCAACCATATCACCACAACCTATAATTACTTGTTTTGCCAAAATTCACTCCCCCCCTAAAAAAAATGCAGGCCAATAGACTGTTGATCCACATGGTTGCTATTTGCACTTTGTTTAAATGAGCCAGTTCTAAGTCAATGATGTTAAAACACCATGATCCAGGTATAGTGGGTCAACTTCAGCAGTCTCTGCATTACCTGCACACAGAAACAGCAGCAATCCCCAGAACCCTGCTACTGTCTGTGTCTGGCACACAGCTCATTATTAACAAAGTGGGTGCTCAATAAATATTTGCCAACTGATTGGAGTAGATATTTATCTAACATACACATCACAGCATACACAAATGCTAAATGTTTACACCTTAAGGAAATAATTGCTGTTTCTCAGCACAATCTCTTAAATAACAATTCATTTCCTCTGTGCCCTCTATAGAATCTGGAATTAGAAGTACATAACAAATCTGCCAAAGATGCGACCACATATCAGCATCAGCAGCAGTTAAAATACAATTCTAATACGTTGCACACCAAAAAAGCCTATTCACGAGACTAACCAGGATCTAAGAAGCAGCCCTTTGCAGCTGCCTCTAAAATTTAATTTAAAGGCCCATCATCTTAATTTAGTCATTTCATACAAGAACTTCTAAAGTTTTGCAGTGGAATAAAAAAGAAAAATATCAGGAGGAAGCACAAACTTGGTGGCAAAGAACATTATGAAAAAGGACACATCATCACCTGGACTGACTGTTTGCTCTGGGGTGGGGGGGTGGGAGGTGGGCAGGATGCCTAAAAACTTCAAACCCAGAAAGAACAGAACAAAAGTATCTCTGTAAATGATTTTTACTAATAGTAGAAAGATAAAACTAATAATTTTTTCAGAAGAGGCTAAAAATGCAAAAGGTGAGAAAAATAAGAAAAGGGAACAGTGATCGTGGTAATAGTTCATTTATATATCCTATTATCTGACAAAGTCCCAGGTTTCTCTCAAAATACCTTTAAACTTTAGAAAGGCTCCAAAAAGTTGGTTTTAGAACTTCCAATAACATAACTGGCAACGAAACAACTAACCTACACAACACACTTCTACAAACAGACCAAATCTATGAGGATCACCCCAAAGTTAAAATTGAAAGGTAGTAATAGACTAATTAAAAACAAAAACAAAAATACTATTAGCATTCCAATGGAATATCTGTGGAAGAATTTACTGCAAACTATGAAGTGACAAGATTAATGGCTATAAAAACAAGACCGTTTTACTTACAATACATATTAACAGTTAACTATTTTAAAGGCTAACATAAAGAAAGGGAAGAGAAAAAGTTCTCGAGATGGATGGTAGTGATGGCTACACAACAATGAGAATGTATTTAATGCCACTGGATAAAAATGGTTAAAATGGTAAATTTTATGTTATGTAGAGTTTACCACTATAAAAAATATACATATATTTAATTTTTCAGCATCCCATTATGAAAAGAAAAATGTGGTATATTGTGGTATAGGATTTTCTTCTCGATTACATCAAATATGGCTTCCCTTGCAGTCACCTAAGAAGGAATGACTTCTTGTCTGGTTGTCAAGAGTTATCATTCATCAAGTGCCCAACAAAATAATGAGAAGTCATCTACAGAACAACATGGTCAGCAAAAGCTGAATCTCTTTCAATTCAAAAACACTGTCTTGCTTTGAGAGATCTATTCCAGATTCTGCTGCCATCTACCTGATTTCAATGATGGAAATAAGTATATCTACTGGTAAACCACATATGCTAAGATTTTAGGGCTTTAGTCTCTTTCCTGGCAATATATATCACTCAAGAAACAAGTTAATTTCATTATTAGTTCATCTGTCAAACTCAGTAGCCTAATATTCTTGGCATTGATCCATACAGAAGTGAGTTTGAAAACTGCCTACTGGATCCTATTCAAATTACTAAATCTAAAGAAATAGTTTTCTTAGAATTACTCCAAGTCAAAGACTTTGAAAATATAAGATGGTTGGTGAAAACTTACTTTGGAAATACATATTCTACTCTGATAAATTCACTCAGTCGCACAAAGTGAATGGTTAATTAAAACTATAGTACATGTATAGTAATCATTCCATTCACACAGATGTTAGCATGAGGAAAAATAAGCCAATACTTAAGGACACTCAGGTAATGACAATTAATGATATCTAAATCATTTTATTTTCATCAAATTTCTAAGAGAAAAAGTCATTAAAGTATATCAAGTTTTTAGATCAGAATTAATTCACTTAATCACCCAATTAAACCTAAAAGGACCACTTAGTCTTATGCAAATAGCCTCCAAACTGGAAAAAACAATACCATATACTAGTCCTGCATCTATGATATATAAATATATTCTTTGTAGATCAACAGTTTTGCCTGGTTCTTCTCCCCCACACCACAGGGAACTAGAATTTAGGATTCCTCAGCCTCAAGCATGCATACACAGCGAGTGTGCAGCACTACTTTACATATCCACAGAGAATCTGCAAAAACCTCCTGTTCAAGAAACGACACCTCTGAAAAGGCAAGCATTACCAAAAATCACCCAATTCCAAAAAGGCCTAAGAGGTAGATACAGCCCCTTAAATATAAACAGCATTGCAAAATGTCATAAAAATTTCATAGCATCCATTTTGAAAATCTAAATATTACAAAAAAAATTAATGGAATTGAATTTTATTAATATTCATGTTTTCTCCATAAATCTGTTGTTTTAAGTAACACTACAGTTCTATCAAACATAAATATCAATCTCAAATCTACAAATCTATATACACCCCAAAATGAAAGTGACATGAGTGAAATATTAGTCCCTTTTCCACAAACACGGATCAAAGCACACAGGTCCATGAGCTGAGCAGTGTCCATCCAGTGTAGAACAGCAAGAAAAGCCTCTAGATTTAGGACAATAGCAAAAAGCTAATAGTTTCCTCTACCGACATACCCAAAATTTACAACCCTGGTCAGTCTTCAAAATAAGTAAAAAGATTTCATGGAACCCTAACAAATTTTAAATCAAACCACTCTCCTCCTAGGAAAGGGGAGGGTTAAATAAATGAAATGATCATCTTTTTGGTTTGTCTGTGATATTGGTATGTGTCTTAGGGAAATAAGCGTTCCTATTAAATCAGAAGTCATCTCTTTAGATATAACCTGTGCCAAATTATAAAGAAATAAAGTCCATTAATAAGAAATAGAACTGAAAACTCAATCCCATTCAATTACACCTGTTTTCTTTAAAAGGTGTCTGTGTCTAATAAAACTATCAAATGAGTTTATATTGAGTCTTCCTCTACATTGTCTTATATTTTTAAAATCAGATCTCAAACCAAAATTAATGCTTTTTTTTATACCTGAGTGAAGATGTTCTTCAACTCTAGTAAAGGAACACGATATTTAGAGGTTAAGTACATTAATAAAGATGTACAAGTGTGATCTGCATTATTTCCACATTCAGAACACACTTCTGATACAGTATGACGTTGAGAAAAATGGAGCAAGTATAAAAAGCCTTGCCAAAAAATCATTACTAAATATAGAGAAACAGAACCAAAGAAAAAGAGAGGTTAAGGTTTCTCATTATGGACCCAAGATAAGAATACCTTAATTCCCTAGAATGTTCTTATTGCTACAGTATTAACATAAACATAAATTTAATTGATAGCTGTATTAAAGAATGGTTATAATTAAAAAAAACAAAAAATTATCAAAGTATTACAAAAATTAGGATTTCCAATGAAAACAGTTTTAAGCCATGCCTAATTTCATCCCAGATGACTTAGAAAACAGAAAACTGCAGACATTTTTGTCACGTTTTCTTTTTCTGTTTTTTAAATGAGAGGCCTTTTCTATGGATCACAGTTACCAAGTCCACCTCTTCTAACTATATACAGCCATTCATAACCTTGGCAAATATATAAATTTTGGCCACAAAAATTTCTTTACAGGATTTAAAATATCAGATAGCCTAAGATTTCACTGGAAGTGATGTTATGATATGATGTATCTCATATACATTTTAAGTAATCAAGAACCAGTTTGTAGCTTCCTGCTTTGTAAGCTGGCTAATCATTTTTCTTTTAAGGGTAAATAATGCTCTTTTTTATTACATTGCATTATGTTCTATAAAACTAAAGTTAAAATACCATTAATGGAATTCAGTACAAATGTGGACATCATAAAATCTTATGTGAATAGACTTAAATATTCCTTTTGAGACTGCTGTCTGAATACTTATCTCACAAAAATCTAGTAACAAACTGAATTGTAAAACGGCTTATTTCACTTTTTAAAAAGACCCTTCCCCCACAATATATACACGTTTTGTTCCCAGTTATGAAAATATTTGTCACCCAATAGAAACCATTTCCTAAAATCAAAAATGAAACTAAATGTATTAAAGAACCAAAAATATTTCATCATTTAACAACGTGATTTAAAAGTATTTTTTGACCTATAGTCAGGCAGTAATTTAATATTTTGGACAAATGACTGTTTCTTAGTATAATTGTAACTACTACTAAATAATAATAGCCTTCCAAAAAGAAAAGGAAATAAAAAGTGTAAAAAAGACACATTCCACATGTTATACAGTAAACTACCTAAAAGAAATTCGTGAATCTAGGTCATATGTGTGTCATTTTCTCCCCCTCAAAAAAAAAAAAGTATTCCCGGGGGGGTCACACTGAGGACATAATGGATTCACTCTCATTCCAAGAAAACAAAATACTTAAAATGATTGGTACCATTAAGAACTAATACTCTAACATGGACCTACATCTGCCTCTAACTTCATTCGTTGCTAGTTTATAAAGATGTGAATTTTAAACTGCCCCTTTAATAGCAAGCTGACAAAACAAATCTTTTTAAAATTAATTATGTGGGTTTATTTACACAAGGCTTCTCTATAATGTTTTTAGTTGTGTGAAGCAAAAAGAAAAACTGAAATTGCCCGTTTTCTATCAAGACTAGAAAAATATATTGTCCTTAAAAGTAAAATTCCATTAACTAAAGATTTAAAAGCAGTGGGCACCAATGTTCAGCCTAGGATTCACACAATTATTTGTTAAATTCAGCCCTTCATTCACTCTGACAAGATATTATTACTAAAATACACTTTCCTAAAAATAAATGAACTAAATAAAAATATACATACAATCACTGTTATTCCCTTCTAACACATTAGATTTTTTAAACTTTCATATAGCATTAAAATATCTATGAAAGAAAAATTTGGGGGAAGCAACACACTGAGCACAACTTGCTTATAATATAGTTTCCCTAATTCATTGTGTAAATAGTTCAAAAAAGGCTCATATTACCTAATCCAACAAAATAATCAAGGAAAAAAGATTCTTGGGGCATTTCTGTATTTTCCAAATCAAACACAAACATAAAATGATTTTAAGTGTTTCACAGAAATATCCATTTTTTCCCATTTTAGCTAGTTGTTCTCTGGAAAAAATTATTATGTGGTTTTCTCATTTCATGTTTTAAAATATGCCAATTCTACCTAAAACTCCTTATCCACAAATATCTTAAATGGTCAGAATTGTTAAACACAAATCACTAGAAACATACCTTAAATCTTGTTTAATAAATAAATATCACCAAAAAATAAATATCACCAAAAGATATTGCTGCATATCAAAATCTTGAAATTTTTAACATTAAACTGTGTGTGGAAACAATTCAAATTTTTTCACAGTTGAATTTGTGAAGGATAGACTTTCACAAAAGCTTTACAAATCCAAAAATTGGTGGTTTACTTTTTTCAATGGTCTTATTTCAACCCACGATTAAAGTCCCTGGTAAATATGTAATGTGCATATTGTAAGAGTGTCATCAAAGACCTCAATTTTGTAAGTGCCCAATGGACTAGACACCAGGGTAATGTTTTTCTGTATTTAATCCTCTTATTAATAACTATGATTCATAAAAATTTAAGCCTTAAATAATATTGAACCTTACATCTGCTTGCAATAGAGCTCAGTTATTATTTGTGGCAAGAATTTTTGTGACTGTACTGCTCAGCACTTCTATTTACATCAGCAGTGCTAAATGCCCAATGGTGAGAGGGGAGCCAATCAGATGGCAGATTAGATGTCAACTCAGAGGCAGCTGTCTGGAGACTATTACAGCCAGTTTACCTCCACAATTCAAATTCCAAACCTTGCAAAGGAGATCAAGTCAGTCTTTAGGCTCAGCCTACTAGCAAGAAACAGCAAGAGTGAAGGACACTTCCTAATAGCTGTGCAGGATTTGGATGACAGCAAAATAAAGAAAATCCAAATAAATACGATCCCAAAGATCCATTTTCAATGCTCTGCTATTTTACTGGGTTTGCTGAATAAAATGTATGCCTAATCCACGATTAAAATAAGTTCAATTGATCCGGAATGTGTTCCCTGAACACAGCCTCTCTGCTGAAGGTGACTCCTTTCAAGCAGCCCGTAAGCCCAATAATGGATTTCCCTGGCTATTCTTAGGAACGAATCGATGTATTTTAGAATATTTTACCTCCACGTCGTTGTAAGTTTTGGTATTATTCCTGCTAGTAAACATTCGAACTCGAAGCCCGCATCGAGTATCTCCGAACGGCTCTACACAACTATGAAAAACCTACTCGGTTGTCACAAAGCTAACCTATTTTCCCTGCCCGCACCTTGGAAGCTGAGAGGGAACGGACTGTGGCTAAGGTGGGAGAAAGTTCCTCATTCTTTCCCCGGTTAAAGCACATTGTTGGCGCTACCAGAGCCGATCCGGTCAATATTCGCCCCCGGCCGTTCTGGCCGAGAGAGCCTATTCTGTTACAAAAGCACCCGAGCCGTCCCCACCGCCCCAACGGCTTCCTCGCGGGTGGCGCCCTGGAACCTCGCCGCGCGTTCTGGGCCTGGGGGATGGGGTGGGGGCGAGGGTGCGGGCCGCCCAGAGCCCAGGCCGCCGGCGCGGCCCCGCGGAGTCCTCCCCGGCCTGGACAGCGCGGCCGGCGCGGGGTGCGCCCGGCCTCGGCGCGAGGCGGCCGCCAGTCAAAATGGCTTTGGGCGCCGCGCCCCCGCCGCCCCCGCGAGAAGAAGGGGAAAAGTACACGGCAAAGAAAGAAACTCAGGCTCGCGGCGCGGGGAGGCCGCCGGGCGGAAGCAGGCCCGGCCGGCGCGGGGGTTACCTGGGATCTGCCCATGGTCGGTCCGGGGGTGCCGGGGCTCATCGCCGGGTGACTCCTTTGTTGAGCGGCCGCCCAGGCCGGGCTGGCAGCGGCGTACTGGGCGCCCATGTCCTTGCCCAAGCCCATGCCCGCGGCCGCCTGCTGGCCGCCCGCCGCCGCCCCCGCCGCCGCCGCCGCCTGGGACTGGGGCTGCGACGGCGGCGGCGGCGGCGCGCTGGGGCTGCTGTAGTCGGGGTAGCTGCCGCCGTAGCTCCGCATCATGGGGCTGGGCGAGGTGAGCAGCTGGTTGAGGGTCGGGGTGGCCCCCGACGGGTGCTGGTTCTGCCCGGCGAAGCGCTGGAAGCCCCCCGCCGCCGCGCCGGCGGCCGCCTTGCTGAGGCTCGCGGCCCCGCCGCCCCCGGGGCCCATCATCATGCCGCCGCCCTGCTGCCGGGGGGAGCTCAGCACCCCGTACCCCGAGGACGAGCCCCCATAGCCGCCGCCGCCGCCTCCTGCTGCTGCTGCCGCCGCCGCGGCCGCCGCCGCCACAGCTCCCGCTCCTGCTCCTCCTGCTCCTGCTCCTGCTCCTCCTCCTCCTCCTCCTCCTCCTCCGCTGCCTCCTCCTCCTCCGCCGCCGCCGCCGCCGCCCGCGCCGGGCCGGCTGTAGCCCGGATAATGGTTGTACTGGCTGTTGGGGTACCCTTCGTGGGAGTTCTGCAGGGGGTCCATGCTGCTGGGGGCCCCGGCGGCGGCTGAGGTGGAGTGCATCATCCCCATCCCGGGGCTTTGTTGTCCGCCATGTTGATCAAAGCAAGGCCCAGCGCGGCCGCCGGGGCCGCCGCTGGCAGGGGCAGCGCTGCCATAGTAATTATTAAACTCCGAGACGGCCGCCGGGCCGCCGCCGCTGCCGCCGCCCCCGGGCACGGCGACCGGCGGCTGCTGCGTGCCCAGGGCGCCCAGGCCCGGGTGCTCGTAGCGGCCGCCCGCCGGCTCCCCCATCTTGGGCGGCGCGTCGTCCTCGTCGCCCGGCTTGCTCAGCAGCGGCTGGCCCGGGGGGTCGGCCTGGCTGCCCGCGGCACTGTCCTTGGCGCCTCCATGTTGCGGCTGCTCCATGTCGGGGCCGGGCTGAGGCGCGCCGCCACCCGCGCCGCCCAGGCTGTTGTTGTTGGAAATGGGATGTTGCTGCTGCTGCTGCTGTTGCTGCTGCTGCTGCTGGAACTGGTTTAGCTGCTGCTGTAGTGCGTGGTGGTGGAGGTGGTGGGCATGGTGGTGGTGGTGGTGGGCATGGTGGTGGTGGTGGTGCTGCTGGTGGGGCGGTGCGGCGGGGGCTTCGCCAACGGTTTTCAGTTTGTGGTTGGGGAGCAGCCCCGTCTCCATGGCCGAGCCCGGGCCCGACGAGGAGGAAGAAGAGGACGCCGCCGCGGAGGAGGAGGAGGAGGACAGCGCGGCGGCGCTTCCACCCTCCTTGAGAGCCGCCTCGGAGCCGCCGCTCTTGGCGCTGTTAGTGCTGGCGGCGGCGGCCGCGGCGCTCGCGTTATGGGCCATGTTCAGTTCGTGACGGGGGTGCAGGGGGTGGTGGTGCACACTATTCAGGCCGCCGTCGCCGCCGCCCCCCAGCATGGGTCCCGGTGCCGCCACCGCTACGCGCGCCCCCGCCTCCAGGTCCCGGGCCCCGGGCGCCGGCCGCGGCCCCGGGGGCGCCCGCCGCTCGCCGCTCCCTGCCCGCGCCCGCGCCCGCGCCGCCGCCGCTGCCCGTGCGGCCATGATCGCCGCGGCGTGGCGCGGCCGGGCGGGGGGTGGGGGGAGACAATAACCCCCACTTTTTAGTCCGCGGCCCCTCCTGTGCGCATCCACGCGGCCCGCCGGGAAGCCGCCGACCCCCTCCCCCTCCGCAGGCCCCGCCGGAGAGCCGGGCCGGGGGCACGCCTTACGGTCTGGGCCTGTTCCCGCTGTGTGCTTTCATGGTGAAAGTTTTTAGCTCAGGTTTAAATGAAACTTTTCTCTTTTCCTCTCTAACCCGGATATGGGCAAATACACGACTGGCTGAGCCTATCGGGCCCAGCATGGCATGAGAGGGAGCCGAGCGAGCTAGAGCAACTATTATCCACTTCTCTCTGATTACTCCTGTGCACTCGCAAAACGCGGACTGGACTCGTCCCCGGGCCGCAGCCGCCGCCCGCCCCGGCGCAGCCTTGCGGGGCCGGCCGGGCCCGGGGCCGGGGCCTGGGCCTGGGCCTGGGGCAGGCGCGGCGGCCGCTCGGAGCGCGGCGGCGTGGGGCGGCCGGAGCCTGCACTTTCCCCTCGTGCCTCTGTCTCCTTGCCAACCGGGCGTTCGTGTGTTTGTTTTCACGTCTAAAAGGAACGATACAAAGGTGGAAAACGAGTCTGACGAGCAGACAAAAGAGGGAGAAAGGCTGGGGAACAAAGTTGTCTGTTGGCCTCAGAGGTTACATGGAGCCGACAGAGAAGGAAAATATTTAGGCAGTCTGTGCAAAAAAGCACTGTCTCTCCCAGGAGTTATGTAATTTTTCAGAACGTTAGTCTCCCTGCCTTGATTTTGGGCCATCAGCGTAATTCCCACAACTTCTTCCAACTGCAAAATTAGGAAAGCTTTTTAAGTGAAGGTTAGCCTCATTCAAAGAGCCCTGTGACCTGTACACAACAGGTACTCAATAAATGCTTATGATTAATAACTGCACCTGCGCCAAAGATAATGTTTATATAACTTTTTTAAGGCAGCTTAAATATGTATGTAGGCTTATCAATGAGAGCCTGAAGTATTCCCAAAGGAGCATTTTCCTGACAAAGCACTTGGATGTCGTCTCTCAAATATGTAGAGTAGTATGTTATGCTCCAAACAACTTTCACGTGAAAATTTAACTGTTGGTGCTAAAATAGCGACAGTTAAGGTTTATCTCATATCTTCATAAATCCATATGACACCTTTCATCATATTTCGGAGGTTAATATGCACAGTTAACCCTCTTGATATGAGTT
Organism: Microcebus murinus; assembly: GCF_040939455.1. Classification (NCBI taxonomy): domain Eukaryota; kingdom Metazoa; phylum Chordata; class Mammalia; order Primates; family Cheirogaleidae; genus Microcebus; species Microcebus murinus. Next base: position 9,936,571 of record NC_134108.1, read on the forward strand.
CATTTCTAAGTAATGTGAAACAAAACTAAAATAGACGTTATAGTTAATAAAAATAAAATCAATAATAATATAAATACAATTTTAATCCTAAAGCAGAAATGTTCTTTCTGTATTTTGTTGTCTAAAAAACTGTATCTGTTTTCTAACTTAATAACGTCTTAAATGTTTTTATTATTTATCACCAAGATAATTTTGAATTATCTTTAATAGCAAGGCTTCTTTACCTTAAGCATTGGCTCACTTGTACTAGTGTGGACTCAGTTTTCAATGAAAGAAAACATTTGAAACCAGGGTTTTCCAGAGGTCACACTGGCAGAAATAATATGATTTTAGTAGAATGTAGTTTTCCAAATTATTTCAGTTTTCAGGTTTTCATAGAAACTATTTTAGTTCATTTCATCTACAGTGGTTGTTTGCTTGACCAAGTATAAATATGTTCTATGACTAAATAGAAAAGGGTAGACTGCAAAACTGGTGACTAATTGGGGGTGGGGGGAATCAGGTGCACACCCAAGGGTCATTATAGAGTGTAGAAACAACAAACTGCAATTCTGTGCAAACAACTGGAAAACCAGGGGTATATCATCATGTGTAAGACAGAATAACACAACCATAAGATGAATTTGTGCCAAATCATTCATCAGTTTTTGCCAAGAGAATAATACATCTTTGTTAGTGTGCCTTTTTGACATTTTTTCCTGGATTTTCTCCCTTTATATATTGAAATACATACTAATTATACACATTACACCACATAAGTTGAATTTTTAAAGTTTTTCATATGCAAATATAAATATACGTCTGTTTTGTGTATGTGTCTATATACGTATATTCTAAAATCAATTACATATTTATGCTTTCAGACATTTATAGTCAAACTAAATATATACACATAATCATAAAAGTACATTTTTTAAATTGATAAAATATATCAAAGTCAATTCATACAAGTGTAGCCATATGTTGTAGCTTATTTTCACAACTAGTCCTAAAAGGGAAAATGAGTCACCAAGTTCAGCTATGGCCCTTTTCTTAAAAATATTTTTTCACATCAGAAAATCAGGAAACTTAAAAAAAAAAAAAAAACTAGGTATATAAGTCAAAATCTCTTTTAATTCCATTTGCTTCAGCAAGTCAACTAGAAGATTGGAACTAGGAGGCTATAAAATAGAGGCCCCCAGCACAATGAAATCAGTCTGCTATAAAAGGCGACACATGCCAGTTTTTCCTCCCCAATGGCAGATGCCACACCCTAAAGCAGACAGAAGGCACTGCAGCCTGTAAGAGAAGCACAACACAAAGCCGGCAGGACTTGGTTTTGTCTTTTAAACCACCGAGAGTGCTAAAATACCTTTTTAAAGCATCTTTACTGAAGATAAGTAACACACTCTTATTTTTTCCACTTACACTTTTCCAACACACCTTCTCAGGAAAACAAAGTAAAAGCCTCCTGTAGTTTCATTAAAAAATCTAGGGCTTAATAAACAAAACTGCAGTTGCCAGGGGTCTGATGTAAAGTGATAAAACAGGTTCACATTCCACAAAAGCACAATTTCTACTATAGATTACAATTTCTATTGTGTTCCTTGCCTCAGTTATCCTATATGGCAATTCTTTATTGTTTCTTTTTTACGAAGTAAGGTCTTAGGAATCGCTGTTCACTTTTCCTAATGAATTCCTTAATTTTACATCTATTGCCTAAATTTCAAACCACAATGAAAACTTTAATAAGTCACTCTAACCACAAAGCAGCCGTGGAGGTGAAGGCCTGAAGCCTACCCACAGCCACCTAGCCCCTGAGCAGACCTCCCACCCACAGGGTGCTCCCCACGCCTTCATGTTTAGCCAAAGGATTACCCATTATTTAGTTAAACATTCCTTTTTGGTTACAAAAGAGGTTTTTTTAACTATATGGAAATATTAATATTCAAATACTGTGCCTTTTGAATAAGTTCTAGGGCACTGAATAAAAGGCTCTTCAACTTGCCCTCTTAAAGAGGATTGAGCCAGATGGTTGTTTAAGAATTCCACAGTTCTGTTCTTTTTGCCTCATCGTAACCCATCGTACTCTGTTTGCTTTCAGATTAGTCCCCTTTTACTGTTCTACTTATTTATTCGATGACTGAAACTATCACGATTCACTGCCCATCATATTTCTCAGTATTCTTTATGTAATTTGGAAGCAATTTAGAATAAAGCCCTGTCAAGGTTTTACAAATAAGAACTATTAAAGAATAAAGCTTTGGATACTTGCTTTCCTTTTAGATTTATGAGAAATGCGATGAATGGAGCTAATGGGATTTCCCTACTGATCTTGGTCAGGGACTTTAAAAAGCACTAAACAATTGTCCTTTTCACTTCTCCGATTTAGACGCTAGCATTGAATAACTCTGAGTCAATGCAAGATATGGGACATAGCATTTGATTTGAAGCAACTATGCAAATTAACAGTGGCCCCTAAGTTCAGAATACAAAACAATTAGGTAGGATATGAAAACAAGGTAGGCAAAAAAGATTGAAATAAATTTGGGAACTATGACAAACAGTAGCTCGGTTATGCTTACTCAGAAAATTATTTTGAGGATAATAAACTTGGATGGGGATAAACTACACTTAATCATCTGACAAATTTACCTAGAATCTACTTTGTGCCATGCCCTGAAAATAAGAAGATAACTATTACCTTGGTCCTCTCCCTAATATGGAAGATAAACAATTAAATTAAACATACTAAGGTCTGCCCTTCAACCCATGTCACAGAGGATTTGCAAGCTCAGACACCCCCCATGCCACAGCATTGAGCCTCGCTGGCAGCCAGTAGTGGGCACCTGACCCTAATCATCAATGTGACACAGCTCTGACTTGGCACTTGGAATCCACCACTGTTGAGGCTGAACTTCTAGAACCTTAAGTCAAATATCACATTAGGCTACTACCATTTCTCTCCAAAATCCCTAGAAACATAGCAACAGGAGTAAAATAAGTGAAAAAACACCTTATTATGTGTTAAAACATTGTACCTTTTATCTTATCCTGGACTGTCCACAGTTTGAATGATGTATAATAAATGTTTTTTATTACAGCCTAGTTTATAAATTTTCTATAACTTTTAGACAAATGTGTGTTCAATGGCATTTCTTTCCTTTTATTCCCAGTATTGTCCTCAATCATTTTGCCATCACTGAAAATCACCGAGCACCTACTAGCGCATCTCAGTATTCTCCTACATCATGCCACATAATCATCTACGTGGCTGCTGTCATTGACAGCTTGCTGTTTGGGTAAAGGCACTTTACAGATAACTCCACTCTAGGTCCTCAAAAATAAATACTTGGGTAGTAAACATTTGAGGTCATGTATAATGATCAGGTATACAAAGAGAAGTCTTGTGGAGGTCTAATCACCTCAATTTTCTAGAAAGGTTTCAGTGACTTACCTGGGGGCCTTCTGGGTCTCTCTCGCCGATATGATTAATTGCTTCATAGGACACGTAGACTTTGAAAATAAGGCTACTATTCAACCACAATAAATCCCAAACAACAATAACTCATGTACATTAATGTAGTACATTCCTGATTTGTATTCCACCTTGCTTATATTCAATTGCTTTGTCCCTAATTCATTATAAGAGTCAGTGGGCACCTTTAAGTATTTATTAACAGTCATCTGATTGTTATGGTAAAAGCCTAAAAAACTTGGTTATATGCTTTTCTTACAAAAAATGACCTAATTTTGTTGAGGAATCTGCTTATCAATGGAGTCCCCTAAAAATGCCCAAATTAAGTATAAATTTTTTTCTCTCTCCAATTTAAAGGAACCTTCTACATTGCAACATGTTACTCTAAGACTTAAAATTCATTTGGCTCTCCCTAGCATCTTTTCTAACCCTCAGATAACTCCTCTCTCAAGCTACACTTCTCTCCAAGGTACAGGTGACCTTCTTTCTCAAGGACCATGCATGGTCCCTTTCCCTCCCAAGGCATAACCCACAAGGAGCAGCTGGGAAGGGGACCTCTTGCCTCAATCCCATTCATTCATTCATTCAACAAGTAATTGCTGAGTGCTCACTCTGCCCCGGCCCTGTGCTAGCCTCTGCAGCCACGAGAGTGGCCAATAAAAAAACAATAATAATTTACCCCATTGAACATACCTGCTCAACATTAATCAAATGTTCACACTAAGAAGTGTAGAATTGCAAAGCGATAGGCTCTGAAGTAAAGATAAGGGTCCTATACGGGAAATAATGAACATAGACTGGGGCTGAGGCAAGGCTTCCCTGACGAAATGTGGCTTGGGCTGAACTCTGATAAGCCAGGAGGAAACACCCAGGCAAAGAAGGAAAGGTGGTCCTAGACATCAGGAGGCCCTGGGGACTGGAGAGCAGGGTGGGGCAGACTGCCAGGGTGGAGCGGCTGCTGAGATGGGGACTGCCGTGTTGGCCCAAGGCCTCATTCACTCAGGGCTCATGTCCCCAGAGCAGTGGGAAGTAGCCGGAGTGTTTAAGCTGGGGTCTAATGTCAGATCTGGGTTATGGCAAGAAACCGTCCACTGCTGGGAAGACGGCATGTAGCAGGTGGCGCCAGAGCAGAGGGGAGTTAGAATGGGGCCCAGGTCCCAGGAGTCCAGGCGCAGGCCCCTGAGGCCAGGAAGGCCTGGCCACTCTCATTTATTGAGGATCCCAGTATATGATGATATTAAGAAACAATAAAAGAGGATCATAAAAATTAGTTTATTTTAATGTTTACATTTTTAAAAACCTAACATTTGGCCTCAAAAAATACAATGCCATACAAGTATGGTTTTTGCAGAATAACTCTTAAGATTTATTTTTTAATTAATTCATAGGGCCCTACAAGCAGTGTGGTCTGGTTATAGATCTCAAGAGTTTTTTTGTTGTGTTTGTTTGTTTGTTTATTTTTGAGACAGAGTCTCGCTCTGTTGCCAGGGCTAGAGTGCTGTGGCATCAGCCTAGTTCACAGCAACCTCAAACTTCTGGGCTCCAGTGATTGTCCTGCTTCAGCCTCCCGAGTAACTGGGACTACAGGCATGTACCACTACACTGGTTGATGTTCTTCTATTTTTACTAGAGAAAGGATCTCACTCTTGCTCAGGCTGGTCTTGAACTCCTGACTTCAAGCAATTCTCCCCATCGGCCTCCCAGAGTGCTAAGATTACAGGGGTAAGTCACCTTGCCCAGCTCAGATCTCGAGTTTAAATGCAAAAAAAAAAAAAAAAGAAAAGAAATGTGATGAACATATTTTAATCTAGTCACTGTATCTCTAGAACTAATGTATAACCTTACTTGGCAACAATGCCAAAGTCTAAATTTAGGCCTCTTTGTAAATGGCTCTCCTAATTATATATTGTGATTGGGTTTAGTCTGGATGAGAGATGAGAGATGGAGGAGTTGTTTGGGGGCCCAAGGGACCATTGCAATGAAGATAAGTGAACTGATCTCAAAGAGTCCACCACTTGGACAGGTCGTTCACTGCTCAAGGCCAAGAGGATGGGTAGGAGTTGAGGTTCAGCCAGAGCCTTGCTGCTTGCCACTCATTGAGTCTGGGCACAGAGCTGAATCCACTGGAGGATGGGGTATATTCTTCTAACTTGCATAGAGCTGCATGTATGCCTGCAGTGGCCCCCATGAGAGAGACAGTGAGGAGATAACATTGGAGGATGTGGTCTTAAATGAGGTGAAGGAATGGCAGGATCAATGTCTTACCTCTCACTTCTTTTCCTCTCCACCCCTTCCTGACACAAACCAATATGTGAAGCAGCTGGAAATTCCAGCTTTTATCCCCACTGTCCATTCCACTCCATCCTATGCATCTATACTGCTCAGTTCCTTCCGCCCACGTCCCTCTGCTCTGAGAAGCTGCCTCTGCTCACCAGAGAATCTTAGACCTCAAGAAAGCTTAGAGGTTTAAGAGGCTGAGGGCAACTCCTGAACACCATATACTGCAAATATTTTGTGGCCTGAGAGCCTTCTTTCTTATCTAGGAAGTTGTGAGATAGAGATGATCATAGAAAACCTTCCAAAACAAATGAACCAAAAGCATCCAGACACCTAACCCAGGGGTTACAACTAGCCCCTCTTCCCAGGGCCACCTGTTTGCGCACCACCAAGGATGTCTTGCTTGTTGTTGCTGATATAAAGGACACCTTTGTCCAGTGTGACCACTTGTCCCCTGCTTCCATTTGCCAGAGGCCAGAGCTATCATTTGTAGTCCCTGAAGGTGGGCATGAGAGGAAAGCAGAAGCCTAGGTTGGGAAATGCCCGGATGTGGGCAGTGTCCTTGTTTCGCATCAGGATTTGGCTTTCTGCCACCTTCCCACAGGTGTGAAACCCTAGGGCAAACCCCTCACGTCTCTGGAGGAGGAGAAGGAGAGACAAGCTCCGGGAGCTGATGCTCTAGCCTACTGAGCTTGGACCACTTGCTTACAAGTCTGAGAAAGGGAAAAGTTCAGGCAGAAATAGTTGTATTTAATCAAAGAATCAAACCTCTTCTAGGCCACTTTAAGCTCTATAACTACTATTACTTAACATTGCATTTATGCTGTGACCTGCCCTTTGCATACATGTGACAGAGAAGCAGGTTGCTGAATCCAATATCTGCTCTCCCCACTTTCAGTAATAGAAGCCCCAACTTTTAGGTGGGCACAGAACCACCTGTAAAATGTTTATGAAAAATATTCTACATTTCCCAGTGTTCCATGGAGAGGAATGTGTCCACATGCTTAAGTGGAATTTCAGGGTGGCTCAGGCAGTCTACTACCAGACTTCATTTATGAGGAACAGACATAAACTTATAGCTTATTTAAGGAGCTGATCTTTTTGCTTTGGTTTGTTTTGGGATTTGCTTTGTTTTTTCCTTTTCCTTTTTTCTTTTTTTTAGTAGGAAACCACATCTAAACCTCACTGATAGGCCGGGCAAGGTGGCTCACACCTGTAATCCTAGCACTCTGGGAGGCTGAGGTGGGTGGATTGCTCGAGGTCAGGAGTTCGAAACCAACCTGAGCAAGAGCGAGACCCCGTCTCTACTATAAATAGAAAGAAATTAATTGGCCAACTAATATATATAGAAAAAATTAGCCGGGCATGGTGGCACATGCCTGTAGTCCCAGCTAGTCGGAAGGCCCAGGCAGCAGGATTGCTTGAGCCCAGGAGTTTGAGGTTGCTGTGAGCTAGGCTTACTCCATGGCACTCACTCTAGCCTGGGCAACAAAGTGAGACTTTGTCTTAAAAAAAAAAAAAGAAAGAAAGAAAGACACTTCACTGATATAGTGCATTATGATTTCTCATATAATCCTGACAACAACACTCTGAAAGTTAGGTAAACCTCTCAAGCCTTGATTTCCTCATGTTTAAAACACAGATAATAATAGCACCTACTTCACTGGGTTTCTGAGGATTAAATGAAATAATTCCTGTGAAGCTCTGAGCACAGCACCTGGCACACCAGACATGTTTGATAACTATTCTTTATTTTATTAAGGACCTTCTATCTCTGGCTGGATCATCAATTTCTCAAGGACATAGTCCCTGTCTTCAATCCCTCTTATATCTTCCACCACTCAGAACAATCCTAGCCCCACAGTGAGCTCTGAGCACTTAACTGGCGAGAGAACTTTGTGGCTTTGAACACAAACATGCAAGTAAAATTATTACATGCATTTTCAAATTAATTGTTTCTTTCAATGCAGATAACTGATATAGCTTAAGCAATAATGACTTTATTAAGTGGCCGTGGATGCTTATTTAAGGATAGGATTCCTAACTTCTTTTCTTATTTACTTAAAAGGCAGAGGAAATTTGTCTTAAAAGATGGGGTTGACCTATTAAGGTATTGCAAGTTCTAAGCTGTGTTCAGAGACTGCTACTCTCAGAAACTAACTCTGCTTTCCATCTTCCTCTCTAGGTAGACGCTTGATTACTCTTGTTAGCTCAAGGACCATCGTGTGGGCCTGAGATTCATAACTGCAGAGAGCATCGCGGCGTTGCTCTGAACACGTTTAACGCTCGGGCACATCACAGTAAGTCTTAGTTGGTGCTAGCCTAGCGTGGCTCTTGTTTATAAACAACATGATTATTAGTGCTGATTCTACGAGATTGGTTTTCCATTGACCCCAACAGAAACAATGCAAAATATTTACCCTTTTCTAAAGCATAGTAAAACTCCTGTGGTTTTTGAAACCAGACCAAGAACACATGTAGAAAAGCCCGTGGATTATTTTAAGTGAACTTATTTTTTTAATCTCATTAACTTTTCACCATATGCTGTTTATTTTTATATCCTGCATAGGCTGAAAAGTGAAAATAGACCAGGCCACTGTGTTTCATTTCGGGACATCATTACAAGGATGACACACACAACGCTGGGGAGTTCAGGGAAAAACAAAGATGATTAAGGGGCCTTTTAAAGATGAGAAAAGGTTTTTAAAGTTCTATATGTTTCTTAACCAAGCAACCCAGGAGGAAGGCAGGAAAACTGCCTCCCACCACATGGAGTGTTCCCACGGGGGCTTCGCAATCTGTAGAAAGAAAGTGGATTCACATCCCAGCTCCTGTTTACAGGCTGGGCAAGTTTTGGCAATTGACTTGACCTTGCTGTGTACCAGGATGTATGTGAAACGCTAAATATCTGCTTCGTAAGATTTTGCGGGGTTAAGAATTAAAAAAGAGAGTTTATGTAAAGCACTCAACATATTGCCTAGAATTATATAGGTAAGGAAGTTTTGCATGTGTGTGTGTATTTTAATTTCTAAATAGAATAGAGGTCTGCCATGTGACTTCAGGAAGACCAGGTATACTCCACTCAACCCCAAACATTTCTCTAGCTATGTAATTAAAATTTCTCCTTTAAAGATTTTTGGATTTATTCCTTTCTCCAAAGGCTTTAAGCCCCGCCAAAATACAAATTTGATTCTAACGAGTAATACCTTAAGCTTTTATCAGTTATTTTATACCCTCTTATGGATCCGTTCCTGAAAGCCCACCGTGACACGGAAAAGGAGAAGAGAAAGAGGACGTGTGTGCCAGAGAGAAGGTGCAGAGTGACCAAAGTGAACAGGGGCTGTCATGCCAGGGACGAATCTTATTTACTCACCATAGTCCCCGAGGACCAGCCCTGCATCTTAATGGGCTGAAGGTATACAAAGAGAACATACCCTAATATTGAAAAAGGTTTTCTTTCCATCCAAACAGTTCAGTCTGGTGGATCCTTATCCCATTTCCTACTGGCTGGAATCCAGGGTTTGTCACTGTGGATCATGTCACAGGTGAGCCCTGGTAGATGAAGAGGGTACCGAGAAGGAGGGGCAGAGCGTGGGGCTCTTTTCCAGGCAGGTCCAAGTTGACACCGTGATTCCATGGCTAGGTAGGACAGTGGATGCTGTGGAGCATTTTGGCTTTGGAGGTGATACTAAAGCACTGTACACCGTCTACACTGTAAAAGAACGCAGGTGCCAGGCAGGAGGGAAGAGAGAAGTAAAGGAAGGCCTCTACAAGCCACGCCCTGCTGTGTGGGGCCATGTGGGTCCCTTTGGCTGCAATGACAAGGATGGTGGGTACATGGAGATGACAGTGTACCTCACCCAAGGTGGCTATGGAGAAGAGGACAAGGAAGGAAGAAACTGGAAGGAAAGAGAAGGGAAGGGAGAAGAGGGAGGGATGGGAGGAGTAGAATGAGAGAGAAAGGCAGACATTGTTACTAAAAATATCACTGGGTCTAGAAAAACAATGTTGCAAATTACAATTATCCTTTGATACATTTATCATTAACCAGGCCAGATCCCCTTACTAATGTGAGATGATTCATGGAAGTCATAGAAATTTTAGGCTCAAGGTTAAAACTATAGAAGATGAATAAGAACTATCTTAGCCTTTCCAATTAATAACCTTTCTTGCTGAACTTTTGTGGATAAATTCCTCAGACAATTGGTCCACTGCCTCCATTTTATTTCATAATCCTGCCACATTCTGATTTCTAACCTCATCTGGCTGCTGGAAAATCTCCACCTATGATTTCTAATGACCTTTCTTCTAGGAAAACCCACTTGACTTTTTTTGGCATTCCTCTGCCTCAACCTTTTGGAAATACATATGGATACCTGAAGCACAGTGTACTGCTTCTGCTTATTAAAGCTGGGATGGGAGGTCTATTTACATGATCTGAGCCCTTCTAAGTGCCAAGTTTTTTGGAAAAGACTCAGGGGTGTGGGTGGGGTGGAAGTTTCAAGGACATATGACAATCTTTGACCTGAAAGAGGCACCTACTGTCAGAGACTTCAATTTCCTTATCTGTAAAAGGTGGTGACTAAACCAGTGGGAGAGCTACCGATGACTCTTTGAGCCTCAAAATTACTTTTCTCCTCCTGGACGTCCCTGAGACCATTCTAGCTGGAAGCTCCTTCCACTCTTTCTCTTCTTCCTTCACAACTACTTGTCCTCCTCACCACAGCCCCCCAGCCCTGAGGAAGTTCCTGCTTCTCTTCCTCGGGGCCACTTCCCCCACCCCTCGCCTGCCCCTCAGCCACCCAGCTCACCTTGGTTCTCCTTGGGACAGCCCTGTCCCCTCCGCCCTGACCAGCTGTGGTTCTGTCATTCTCCTGCATGGCCAGCTACTTTCCCCACAGTCCTGCTCAGCACTCACCCCTGGGGGTGCGGGGAGGGGGTCCCTGGTGAATTCCACTGAATTCCTGCCCCCCCCACCCACCCACCCAGACTCTCTCCTACCTCTCTTTTACACTTTTACACTTGCTGCTTCCTAAGCAACTTCCCACTGCTTGGTAAAGAGCTACCATCTTTCAAAATTCAGCCCAAATGTCACCCCCTTGGTGAAGTCTTCCCTAATCATGGTTCCCACACACAGGAATCGTCACATTGGAGCCATGGAACCAACTTGTAGGCATCACGGTCTCAGCATTTATTATATTGTGTTGTGAGTGCTTGTGAGTATTTATGTCCCCACTCCTAGCATGACTACTCTAAGAGGGCACTCCACATTTTTCTGCATCTGGGGCCTAACATAAGACCTGATCCTCCCATGAGCAAACAACCTCTGAAACCAGCCACAGTGATAACAGGGCAACACCTATTCCCCCAAGCATGGTACCAGTGTGGCTGAAATATTTGGGTTTCTCTGACACTTCCTGAGCAGCCACAAGTTCCCTGTGCATGAGATTGTGTCCTTAGTGACCAAACCATTGTTCTAAGGAAATTGAGCAGAATCCCTCTCATGTCACAGGCAGCAGCAATTTCAGAAAATCACTTGCTAGAGCTGTGTTTTTGCAAGACAAGGGCCAGCACTCTGCTCATCTGAACATACTGCGGGGTGGTCTGTGCAGGGGTGAGAACAGGAGGTCACCGGGGCTCTGCAGCGAGCTGGTGCACCTGGCCCTCGCTCTGGCAGTTAGGGAACACCTCTGGGGGGGGGCTGCTTCTTGAAATGCAGAATTTGCCTTGAGATATTACGAAAGAAATGTTTTCCGCTCCATGTAACAGGAGTCAAAGACCTAGAAACAGCTACCATGGATTGATTTAATAATCTCCAGCTATCAATATGGGGGAAAATGTCCGGGACAACATGAGGGAAATAAGATTTTTGTGAAGAGGAATGAACATATATATAATTTTTAACTGACATGTAAAAAGGCTTTGTGGCCACCCTATAGACTTGGGATTTTTTTAAAGAGGTGCTATAACTAAAATGTGCTGTTGCCAGAACTTTCTCACTATACTTCTAAAGAGCTCAGGTTATTAAAATTATTACATACAGACATTAGATATTTCCCTGTACTACAGATAAATAAAATTATTAGTATGACTGATCTAAAAATAGGCTAATCATAGCTGAGTTGAGATGTATTTTCTACATACTTTGATTTAACATCTAATTTTCTTTTTTTTAATTCAAGTAATAAGATGTTATTATATGACATACAATCTTGGCATTGTATTATTTGATCAGGATCTGATTTAACATTCTTTTTCTTTGAAAAGTTCTAAATTTAAATGTTTTGGGGAAAATATATATGTGTCGTCCATGTGAAAATTCCACAGCGAAGGTAGCTAAAAGTTAAACCGCGAGCCTGGTGGCAAATGTGAACCTTCTCTCCAGCGTAGCGCGGCTGGAGTTTCAGCTCCCCCAGGACTCAGTCTTGTCATCATTCTTCTGATAGTGAGGACGGAGAAGGTCCCGTATAGCCATAAGAAATACTTCATGCCTTCTCCCATGGTCATCTAAAAGTCATTTTTAATGACCTGAGTACAAATGGAATAGGAAAAATACATATCCTTCTATATTAACACTTAATGAAAATGGAAGTTTATTGAAAATAATTGACAATTATTTGAGTAGGTCACCGCTTCCCAGACCTGAGTCACTCTGGCCAAGGCCTCTGTATAACTCTCTCATTGTTACTCTTGTTCTTAGTCTGTTGATTATACTTCACAAAATTCTTTGAAAATTCTTTCCGTCGAATCCCACACGCCACAGGTGAATATTTCTGAGGTGGCAGCCCGAGGGCTGCTCAAGGTGAGAAAGTAGACAGGTAATGTTCTTGAGTCAGGGCCAGGCGGTCAGTGTTATAGGGACACAGGAGCTGGAGGGTGACCAGGAGCTAGGATGACCCAAGGAGAAAGAGAGAGAGAGGTCCATGTGTTTTTCAGGATCCAAAACATCATTCAGTATTTTAATTTCCTCATCTTTCCTACCTACAGCAGCCCTCATATCCAAAATGCTTCTGGTTTGGGGATACATAACTAACTCTTCATAACTAAACACAAAATGGTCAGGGCTATGGTATTTCCTTTTTAAAAGGATATCTACACAGCAAAGAACTATGTAGCCATAAAATAGAACAATCGTTAGTTAGTTAGAAATGGAGAAATCTACAAGATACAATGTCAAATTAAAAAAAAACAACCCAAGGTGTATGTGATGTGCTATCTTTTGTATCACAGAAAGGGGGAATATGTATGTATATTTGTTTGCATTTGTGAAAAAAACACACACCGAAAGGGTAAGTATCTGTTGGAGGTGATTTCTATAGAGGTACAGGAGAAGGGACTGGAAGCAAGTGAGCATTCTCATGCACACCTTTTAATAATGTTTTGATTTTTGAATCATGTAAAAATATATTTAAGATAAATAAATAAAACTAAAACTGAAAATACTCCATTTGTCTTCCCCAGCAGGTTCCCCCACTCTGGCTCCAGGACCAATCACCAACTGATTTGCACTGGGTAGGGCAGCATTTGGTGGGGTTCAAAAGCTGTGGCCAGATGCTTTGAGACTGGACATCCATTCTCCTTTGCTGCTGGTCCTCCCGTTCTGTGCTGTACCTTGTAGCTGAGACCCAGGCCTCACTTGTCCAGCAGTTTTGCTAACCACATCCTTTCTTGGTATCGACTCCCAGCCACAGAAGCTTGCCTGTTGCCCTCTCCTTCTGAGCCTGGGGCTCTTCTTTGTGTGTACCACTGTATCAGTTTGAGCCTTCCACCCTCTATTGGGACTGGGAGCTAGTCCCTCAACTCCTGGCTCATTGCTGGGGCCTTGTTACCTGCTGACTTCTGTATTCGATGCTGCTTGTCTGCCTGGATTTCCAAATATCAGCTTTCCACTTATTGCACACCCCCAAGGCCTACTGCTTACCAAAAGTACTACAGTTCACATTAATTGAGTGCTTGCTGTGTGATGGGGCGTGGTGCTAAGGACCCTACATGCATGATCTCATTTGGTCTTCATGAGGATCCTACAAGGTAGGTGGTATCTCTGTTTTACAAATAAGGACACTGAACAATGTGAAGTAAAATAATTTGTATAAGGTTACATGACCAGCAAATGGAAAATCTGGGATTGGACATAGGTGTAGCTCACCCTAATCTAGAAGTCTCCAGCTGGCTCACACTCCAGGGAAGTCCCGTGGCCATAGCCATGCTTTCCAGACCGGGGCGAAGCTGCACTGCTGCCCCTCTCTCCATCATCCGGGCTGGATTTGGTGCTGTAGGTTTGGCCCCAACACAATAGATGCGTCCAATTCCAGGGTTACTGCTGGGCTATTGTACTGTAGCTAGACCTTTCTTGCAAATGCAAACCACAATGTATGATCCATTTCCTTACTTCTTTCAGCTAGGGACTACCAATGATCTGGAATGGGAAATGCTAGCTGTGAAGAACACACATAAAAATATATTTATATTTTATCCCTCCCTCCCTCCCTGCCTCTCTCCCTTTCTGAGTCTTTCCTTCTATATAAGAAAAACTTTAAACATTTTTTCTAAGGCACACAAAAGTTATATCATATAGAAAGAGATGTTTATATTCCACTGAAAGTCCACCATGAGAAACCGTCTTACATATTTTGCTATGCAGGCAATCTTTTGTTCTGTACAGTATTTGTTTTAATATAATTTATTGCAAAGGCTTTCTTAAGGAGGCAGAGACCATGAGGGAAATGTTCAGATGATATACTGAGTGGAGTTTGGTATGATATTTCTGGTGAATATTTTCTATTTTACTACCACTTTAGAATTAATTTTTTTAAATCTTTGAGTTTAAAAATATCAGTGCATATATATTGACAAATCATTTAAAGAAGAACATTATTAGAGCCTCAATAATTTAGAAGTAAGGGTCATTTGAATAGGAACAAGGCTAAAGCAAATGTATCAATTAAAAGAGAAGAATTAACAGTCATTACGCACAGACACCCTCTCATCCCCAATGCTTCCCTCAAACACACAGTCACATCCCCACACCCAAAACACAGCCCACATATCCAGATAGACTTGGAAACAAATATTCACACATATAATCAGGAAACTGAGACCATAGACATTTACAAAGGTATCGGCCCAACTATTTCAAGGATACCCGAACTTATCGGTATCTAGTAAATACAAGTATGGAGAGGTAGAGATGGGAATAGGGAATTTTTTTTTCTATTTAGAAGCATATAACAATATATTCTACTTGTTTAGTAAAGGACCTTTCCTAATTGACACCATTTATCATTCCATTTATTGGATTTACCTGAAGAAATAAAAAGACATTAAAAATATTTAGGCTTTAGACTACCTTAGGTTTAGATTCCTTTCCCTCATTTAGTCTGAATTGGTAATGTTTCATTGCAATGCATTCTAATTCTAAAATCAAATATAAAATAAGTTTAAAACTTTAAGTGACCTCTTTTCTTTCTTAGACATAGATATTGTAAGAGTAAAATAATTTCTGAACAATGTGATAATACCCTAATTCAATCTTCATTAAACTTGTTTTCAAAATTGAAATCATTTTATATTTTCAAATAATAAAAGTATCACATAGTCATTGTATAAAATCCAAACATTAAAGGTAAGGCTGTAATAGACAACAAAGTCACCTGTAATCTCACCCAATGGAGAATATTTATTTAAATATGAGTATAATCAAGACTTTTTCTATAACTTCTGGTTCCAGCAACAAGGGACCAATGCAGATACCCTTTTGCAATAAATGCATACATATTTTGGACAAAATATAATAAAGTAAGCTACTAATACACAAATAAATTGTGTTTTTAAAAATTGATAGCTGAGCCAAGACAGAAGAAAGGAAAGTCCTGTGGTAGCTAGAACTCTGAAGTTGGGCTGGTAAAATCGGCACATGGAGGGTGGGAGTTGGGATATAAACCTCTCATGGAGGCAAAAGACATGGCCTTGGGTCCACTCAAGATGAATCTAGAATTAGGGGCCTGAAATAAGAAGAGGCTTTTGCATGGTTGCTTAGTTCAGGACAATGACACTGAAAAAGAACTTCAGCAAGGAAAAAGAATAATATTAGGGGCTTTGAGTATGGAGGAAAATGAAACACCTCTTCTGAGAAATTAAAACCCCAAGCCTGAGCATGGAATCTAATTTTATACCACCTTATAGCATGAGAATTCTCAGCTAATAAACTACCAAAAAAGTTGGACAAGAAAAAACAAATTGAGCCAATGCTCACAAAGATTCTGAGACCCATGAGAACCAAATATACACCCATACTACGGGGTCAAATCCATAATCTAGGGCTCACACGACTACCATAGAAAAGATAGTCACTGTTTAGGATGAGCTCACAATAAAACACTGCTATCATATGAAGAAATGAGGAAGAATCAAAAGGCTCAATAATCAACAAAATCAGTACCCAAAAAGTTACAGATAATTAAACACTCTGAAAGAGACTACAAACATTACTATGTTTAAAATTATTAATGAGGTAAAAGGAGTTGAAATAATGGCAAAAGAATGGAGTAATGGGACAAATTATGTGAGCAGAGGCTAGGTATATTAAAATAGGATCGAATTGGGCTACTATAATGGCAAGATTAATTCATTCAAATTAAAAGCTCAATGAATAGTTAAATCATTATGTAAAACAGTAAACCAAAAAATGGATTTGAGCAAGTCACTCATAATGCAACACAGAAACAACAATATGGAAATATAAAAGAGAGGTCAAGAGACATGGAAGACAGAATGAGAAGTTCCAGTATAACTGTACTTTAACAGGCACTCCAGAAAGACAGTTGGGAAACATTCAAAGAGATAGTGGGGGAAGAGCAATACTGTTACAGTTCACGTATCATATGGCCATTGTATGTAGAAAACCTAAAAATATCCACAGAGAAAGTATTAGAATTAACAAGAGAGTTTAGCCAGATAGAAGCAAAATCAATGTACATTTTTCTGGAAATGTGTATTTTTCTCTTCTAAATTTTCAATTTTATTGGCACAAAGTTAATTAAAAGCATACTCTTATCTTTTTATTCTCTG
This sequence comes from Microcebus murinus, assembly GCF_040939455.1. NCBI lineage: Eukaryota > Metazoa > Chordata > Mammalia > Primates > Cheirogaleidae > Microcebus > Microcebus murinus. Next base: position 9,953,372 of record NC_134108.1, read on the forward strand.
CTGCATCTGAATGATGACACTCTTGTCACTTTAATAACAATATTTATTTGTGCCTTTTCTCTTTCTCTTGAGTAGTCTCACCAGATTATCTATTATCTACTTTGCTAGACTTTTCAAAGAACAATATTTTGGATTCCTTGAGCCTATCTATTATTTATATGTTTTCTATTTAACTGACTTCTATTTAATTGATCTATTATTTATATGGTGGTTATTTATTTGGTTTCTACTCTTGTCTCTATATTGTTCTTTACCCTACTTCCTTTGTGATTTTTTTTTTCCTGTTGCTCTTTCTTTAAGTTTCAAGTTTGGAAACACAGCTACTTAATTTTCAGCCTTTAAGTATTAAGGCTATAAATTCTCTTAAAGTACCATTTTCCCTCATCCCACAATATAGTGAGTGAGATGAGAGATAAGAACATGTACATATAAAAACAAACAAGGGCAAGATACATAAGGATAATTAGAACTTACATTCATACATCACATCATACACAAAAACCAACTCTAAGTAAATTAATGAGCCATATGTGAAATATAACCCTATAAAAAATTTAGAAGTTAGTATGGGAGAACATTTGTATGACCTCAGGGATACAAACATTTTTTTAGACAGGAAATAAAAATTGAAACCCACAAAGGAAAAATTGATGAATTGAGCAACATTAAAAATAACAACATTCATTTATCAAAAGACACATAATGAGAATGAAATGACCAGCCAAAGATTAGAGAAGATATTTGCTAAATATATAATTGTCAAAGGATTAGCATCCTGAACATGTAAAGAATTCTTACAAATCAATAAAAAAGACAAATCAGTTTTTACAAAGGGTCAAATGAATTACACAAGTATTTTATGGAAAAGATAACATAAGTGGCCATAGATATACAAGATGCCACTCAATCTCATTAGCCATCAGGAAAACACAAATTAATTCTGCTATGAGTACTGTTACATACCCATGAAACTGGCAGAAAGCGAAACCTGACCCTGTCATCCATTGGCCGGGATGTGAAGCACAACAATCTCCCACATACTGCCGATGGGAGTGTAAATCAGTGCAATCACTTTGGAGACCAATTCTGCAATGTAAAGACGTCCATACTCTATGACCTGGCAATTCCACTCCTAGGTGCAAACTCCAGAGAAACTACCCTGTTCCAGGAGGCATTTATGAAAATGCTTAAAGCAGCATTACTCTTACTAATAGAAAACTAGAAGCAAATCAATGTCCATTGACAATAGAATGAATAAAATACAGGTGATGGAACACCATGTAAAATGAGTATGAATAAATTATAGCTGTGCCCAACCACACAGGAGAATGTCAGGAACAAAATTTTGAGTGGAGAAAACAAATTGAAGGAGAACATGTCCAGTGACATACAGTATGTTATGCATATATGCATAACAATATATTTTCTTTGTGAAACTACAAAGTAAATAGAGGAATGATAAATATCAAGTTTAGAATTATGGTCTTCCACAGTGAAAACAGGTGGGACTGGGGAGGAGCTCAGAGGAATTTGAAAGTAATGATATTGCTCTGTTTGCTCTTTTCCTGCACTCCATGGTGAGAGCATAGGTGTTGTACCATTATCCTTTTTGTTTTTTCCCATTAGTCTTTATACCTTACGTATTTTTAAAATATTGTTTTGTATCTTCTCAGTATTTATTAAAAACAATTTACAAAATAGAATGCTAAAGAATGATACTTTTCCAGGATTGAAAAAGGATATGAATCCTTGGACTGGAGAAGTACACTGAGGGCCTCACAGGTTAAATAAAAACAAATTCAAACCTAGTTCAGTGAGAGTGAAACTGTAGAGCACAAAAGACAGAGAAAAGATAGATTACCCTCAAAGAAAAAAGTCCAATTGTCAACAACAGTGACACATCCCAGAAGTGAAGTAACAACTCTAAGCGCTGAAAGGGGGGAAAAAACCTGGACAGAATTCTTTACCCAGCTGTTCCATTCAAAGCACAGGCTAAATGGTGGCCCTATCAGAGTTTACCATTAACAGATCTTCACTAGAAGAACTACGAAAAAACATACAGTCATACATCGCTTAACACTGGGGATATGTTCTGAGAAATGTGTCGTTAGGCGGTTTTGTCCTTGGGCAAACACTCTAGCGTGTACTTACACAAACCTACACTGTGTAGCCTACTACATATCTGAGCTATTTGGTATAGCCTACTGCTCCTAGGCTACAGACCTGTATGGAATGTCACTGTGCCAAATACTGTAGGCAACTGCAATGCAATGGTATTTGTGTATCTAAACATATCTAAGCATAGAAAAGGTACAGAAGAAATATGATATAAAAGATAAAAAATGGTATACCTGTAGAAGGCACTTCCCAGGAATGGAGCTTGCAGGACTGGAAGTTGCTCTGGGTGAGTCAGTGAGTGAGTGGAGACTGAATGTGAAGGCCCAGGACATCACTGTGTACTACTGTAGGCTTTATAAGCAGTGGACACCTAGCCTACACTGAATTTATAAAAAGTTTCTTTCTTTCTTCAATAATAAATTAACCTTAGCTTACCATTACAGTTTTACTTTATAAACTTTTTAATTTTTTAAAACTTTTTGACTCTTTTGTAATAACACTTACCTTAAGAAACACATTGTACATCTGTACAAAAATATTCTTTCTTTATATCCTTATTCTATGAGCTTTTCTCTATTTAATTTTTTTTTTTACTTTTAAACATTTTCATTAAAAACTAACACACAAACACACCAGGCCTACACAGGGTCAGGATCATCAATATCACTGTCTTCCACCTCCACATCTTGTCCCACCGGAAGGTCTTTCAGGGGTAATAACACATAAGGAGCTATCATCTCCTATGACAACAATGCCTTCTTCTGAATACCTGCCTGAGGCTGTTTTACAGTCAGCTCTTTTTAATAAGTAGAAGGAGTACTCTCTAAAATAATGATAAGTATAGCATAGTTAATACATAAGCCAGTTACATAGTCATTTGTCGTTATCAAATATTATATATGACATATAATTGTGTTACATGTTTAGATGGCCAGCTGGGCAATAGGTTTGTTCACACCAATATCACCACAAACAGTTGAGTAATGCATTGTGTCATGACATTACAACAGCTAAGATATCACTAGGCAATGGGCATTTTTCAGCTCTATTACAATCTTATGGGACCATTGTCATATACGAAGTCCATTGTTGACCAAAATGTCATTATGTGGTGCATGACTACATTGGTCAAGAAGGAAAATGGACCCAGGAGAAAGATGGCAAAAACAAGAACAGGTAAGCAAAGGATTCAGCAAATGTTTTTGAAAAACCAAAAAAAAAACAGGGGTGGGCTCAAATTTTGTGGGATCGAAAGCTTTAAAAATTTGGGGAAACTTTTCCAAGAAAAGAATACTGAATTATTAATAGAAAATTAGGTTCAAATGTTTAGATTTACTTTGAATGAGAATAAAAATCACAACAAATAAAAATTTAAATTATAGTTAAATGCTTCAAAACCTAACAAATTCCAGGAATATATTACAATCTTTAATTATTTAATTATAATCAATATGCCTCCTCCATAATACATTTTAATCCCTACATTTTTTGGCCATTATGCTTTGATTACCTCTTAATGTGACAATGACTTTTAAATATTGTCTTATATAAAGAAAGTATAAAGATAAATCTGTCTTCCAAGGACAAATGAGTCTTCTAACACAGTCAAAATTAATTTATTTTTTGAGACAAGTTCTCTCTTTGTTGCCCAGGCTAGAGTATCGTCACTATTCACAGGCATGATCATAGTGCACTACAGCCTGAACTCCAAGTCTCAAGCAATCCTCCTGTCTCAGCCTCCTCAGTAGCAAAATGTATTGTTGATGTTGTTGTTTTTTAATCAATCATAGCTGAGAAAAGCTTATTTTAGCTTCACTATTTGTTACCAGTCTACAGATAAATCCAGCCCCTTGATCTCACTATCATAGCAAACTGATCAAGGACATCCGGGTTCCTACACTCAGTATCCCTCTATCCCCTACCTTGCCAGGGCTGTTCTCAGCAGTGTGGAGTGCCAAAGTGACCCTGAAGCCAAGTCATGTGGCCCTGGGGCTAGGAATAGAGCAGTGTCCCAGATTCTTCTCCCTGGGGAAGGTGCTGATGTTCCATGGGGTCCACCAGGTGCAGATTGTCACTGGGGACTGGTACGTAAAGCCCTATACCTGCCTGCAGCTCTAGGACTACTGCTAGGGTGAAAGAGTGACCTCCAAGCTGGCAGAACTGCATTCCTCTAACTCTCCTGGGGCTACTTCTTCCTCCTGGACCTTGGGAGTGTCCTTCCAAGTTAGGGTCCCTGAAGCTGAAATATTGGCTCTATGGTAAATTGAATTTTTGCAGGGACTACAGAAAACAATATTAACAATAGCAGCAATAATAGTAATAATTGTTAGAGGAACAATTATTTCCCACTCATATGTCCACAGAGAGGAGAGAAATTCTCCATTTTCCCCAAGTAATAATATAAGAACATGTTTAATTTCTCTCTGTTCCCATAGTCATTCCTCCACAGGCAGGAGGATTGAAAAGTTTGGGAGGAAGACCTCAACATGCTTGGCTTAACTGCTGTTGTTTTCTCTCCTTCAGATCTGCCTGCCCCCAGAGAAGGCACATTCTTATCTGCTTGTGTTTAGGTGGTAAACAAACAGCTTTATTGGGGACACTTGCTGTTGTCCCACTGTGCCAGCAGGGGCTAGTCCACCTAATTCAGGAATAAAGTATCAGCAAGCCCATCTGGCCACAGATCTGAAATCTCTTTCTCCAATCAGCATTATTTGAAATAAAACTAATACAATATTTTGATTTTCAAGTCTCTTATTCTTGCCTCTTTCCACCCTTCTTTCTCCATACTGATTCTGAATTCAAAAGAAGAATAGAAGTACTGTGTGTGGGATACCCTGTAACCCTAATAAGAAAGGCTAATTTGGGGAGATTTTTAAAGACTACTGAAACTAATAAATTAGACAATGATGACATGGGAAGAGAGAGGATAGAGCTATTGTTTAACTTTAGTGTTTTTTAAAATCAAATGTGGCATATTCAAAATTTAAGGCTAACCCCTAAAAGGGATAAAATACATATCTTCCAAAACACTGAAGGAGAAAAACAGGGGATAAACTTAAGCAATCTAGTAGAAAGCATGAAAAAGAAAACCTCAATTTAAAAAGATGTGGTAAATAGAAAATATAAAGTAAGATGGTAGAAATAAATCCAATATCAGTAATCCTAATAAATGCAAACATTAAATTCACCTGTTACAAATCAGAGATTATCTAAATTGAAATACAAATTTTATCCATTCTTCAAAAGCATCAAACACAATGATCCTTAACATTTGAAGTAAACTTATGGAAAAATATTCCAGGTAAATACTAAACAAATAAAGTTGGTAATGCAACATTAATTATATGAAATAGAATTTAAGGCAATAATATTAGGTATAAAGAGGATCATTAGTTAATAATAAAAAGAACAATTACCAGAAAATATAATAATCCTGAACTTGCATGCACCCAACAACATAGCCTCAAAAATACATAAAGACAAACAGTATAGTAGAAATTATTAAATCTCATAATCACAGTAGATATTATTAACACATCTCTCAGAAACTAATAAAGCAAGCCAATAAATAATTAAAAAGCATAAAATGTCTTGAACACAATAAGTTCTTTCTAACGGACATATACAGAGTCCTGCCCCAAATAATTAGAGAAAAAAAATAATTAAGAGTCACCACAATCTAGCCACAACAAATGCATCAATAAATACCAAAGTATCTATTTCATATAGATCACATTTCATATCACAATGCAATATAGTCAGAGATTTAAAAATCAAAATTATATTTAGAAATTTCTATCATTTTAGAAATTGAAAAGCACTTCAAGATAGAGATATTATCAAGAGTCTGAGATATTATCAGACCCTAGAAATTAACTAGGTCATGAAGGCTCTTGTGTATGATAATCATTTGGGTGAGAATGAGAAATTTGTAAAAGCAGCCTTTGCCTTCAGTGTGCTTACATTCTACCAAAAATAATTAAGACTGCGTTGAGTTGACATAAACTCTTCAGAAGTAAGCAGAAATTAAATTCTACACCACTAAAAATACACTGCTCTGTACTTGAATTCTGCAAAGTTGGCTGGAAGGACAAGTGGCGATAAGAGCAGAATGGGATTGCTGTGGAGGGACAATTAGAGGGTGCAAGGTAATGCAGATGGCATAAGTAGCAACTGGGCTCTAGAAAGCACATTATGAGGCAAATTTGTGTGTGCTCTAGGCTAGCAAAGATAATACGAATAATTTTTAGAAAGAAGAATTAGGGACAAGAGCACCAATTATTAGAAATCCTTTCAACGTGAATCAGCAATGTAGGTTTTATGTGAGCAAAAATTTGGACCTATTATAGTTTTCGAAAATGGATCTGAAATCAAAATGCTGCTTAAGAAAGGTAATTCTTGTAGCAATGAGCAGACACATTTGGAGTAAGGAGGTAATTAATAGTCTGTTTAGGGAACGGGTGCATTAATTTATTTTGGAATTTCTTCACTCAATACTTTTTATAGACTATTACTCACTATGTGCCTAGCATTGTGTTAGCATTAAAATGTCTTTGCATCTAAAATCTGTTTTTACAAGGCTTTCATGACAGATGTCTAACGACACCACTTATAAAGACGGAGCCATTCCCCGGGTACTTCTGCACTTTGTTCAACAGAAATTTCACTGCCCAAGCGGATGCGTGATTGATGTTATTCAATGATTAATGCAGCAAACTCCCTACTTTACCCTCTGCAGCAGAAATCTCCATTTAAGCCCTTGGGATATGTAAGTGCCTCATTTCTTAAGAAACTACAGTGAGATTAGGGAGAAAGGAAGGCTTCACAAAGCAATTAGGAAGAGGGCAGTTTAATCCATCCTTCTCCTTATTGAAAAGCAGCATTAACCAAGGTACTGCCTACTAAAATAAACTTTAATCTACCAAGGACTTTGCAAGAAAATTTGATCAAATAGAAAAATAAGAGGAATAAATAAAAATAGCTATTAGGACAACTTATTTCTCTCCTCCTGTTTTGTTTTGTTTCTTCCAGTGCAATGAATCTGAGCAGAAAATCTCATTGAAATAAGCATTCCTATGTGTATCACACAGTTGCTTTTTAGTCTGCAAAAACCACTCTCCTGTAGCATGAATATTTTATTTTTTTTCCTCAAAATATAACTGACATCTACATGATGTGAAGCAAAATACTTTTGGTTCATGTTGTTGCTGCCATTTAGAATCGGAAAAGTCATTTGGAAACGGATCTTCGCTACAAAAGAGAGCTTCAAAATATTGACTTCATTTTGTGCAGTTCGTTCCTCTCTGCCTTCCCTTGCTTGTAATTAATGGCTGCTAAGTGAGACAGTGTGAGAGGAGATAAAAAAGTGCTGCATGTGGGTGTAGGGTTTTTATAAAAGCACATTTAACTTTTTTTGTTTTTAAAGCCCACTACGGCCCTCAGAGCCAGTGACGCCAATTTCCTTAAGCATCATTTCTGACCTCGGAGGCACCTTTCTCTCTTTAGTCAAGTATTAAAAACGAGCCTCTCCACCAGGGATGCCACAAGAGAGAAAAGAAAAAAGGGGATTGATAATAGTCCCACTCTTGTTCCTGTTCTTAGAAAGAGCACATATGTCGTGGTTCCCAGAAGATTGAGAAACACGGAAACATCAAATATTGAATCTAGGTAAAAATGACTTTCGATATTAGCTATAAATTACAGAAAAATAACACATGCTCATGGCAACAAACAAACAAAGAAATAAAATAGGACAACAAAATCAAAAAGAAAGAAAGTAAAGAAAAGAAATGGTATAGAATAAAATAATGTACGAAGCAAAAGAACTCACTCTTCTATTTCCTGGTAAAACCTACATAATCCATTTATTTTAGACAAACAGGATCACATTATATATTATTCTTTAACTCGCATTTTTTGCACAAAACAATTTGTCTTGCACATCTTTCTCTACCAGCACATATAGCTCTAGTTCTTTCTTTTAAGGAAGGAACATCTGTGCTTACGAGCACAGATGCCCCGTGACACAGAAGAGACCCAAGTCCTTACTGATGGACCCTCAGCTGGCATTTGGCTATTTACATGCAATGTGGTGATGCTTATTCTTGTTCACATGTGTGAAAAAAACTACAGGATCACCTTCGAAATGGAACCGGAAGATCAAATAATGTGTTATTTAAATTTAAAAGTAAAATTTTATGTTAAAGTTTAATACATTCTGCCAAACTGCTCTCTAAAAAGGCTGTATCAATTTACACTCCTAGTGACGGCACCTGAGAGGGCAGATTTCCAACTCACAACACATGTTTTCATCACTGGCAATATGAGAGAGGAAAATTTGTTTCTCAATTTTAGAAATTGTCATTTCTTCCATTACAAATGAGATTGAACTTTGTATATGTTTATCAGTCAGCCTTCTATCCCTGCAAGCAAAACTATTTATCTATTATTTTTAAATTGACTTGTTTACCTTTCTATTACTGTGCAAAAAACATTTGGATATTAACGAAATTAACACCTTGTCATATGTATAAAAAATTTTTTCTAAGAATGTGTAATAAATATTCTACTTAAAATAATATTCCTAGTTTTACCAGTAGACCCCGTAACCAGGATGAATTTGATTTAAAATCCTTTCTATTTAAATCTCTCATTAGGGAAACTGGATTTAATCAATTTTCCAAAGAAAGTGCATTCTTCTATTTGATTTAATCTTAAGATAGTTGTTTGATGTAACTTTAACACAGGGTCATTACCTCCAAGATAGATTTAAATTCAGAAAGAGAAAAAAATGGGGAAAGAACAATGAAAAGCCAAAGAATAATGATGACCATCTTCATGTCTCATGAAAACCTTTAGAATAAAATAAATTAAAAATACAGGGCATAGAACATTCATGAGGATTTCAAGCTTTGCTGAGAACTTTGTCTTTAATTACTTTGCCAGATTTTTTCTTTATCATTTCTACTGCAATGTCTTCTTTGGAGGACATATTCCAGATTCTCTCTCTTTATTGAGACCCTCTTTTCCAAATTATCTCACATACCTTTTGAAATTTTATATTTCTTGAGGGGACTAAGGCTTGACTTAAAAGTTAATCACTGTTAGTTAGAGTCCATACAAAATTTTACAGAAAGGTCATTGCCAACGGTTCAGATTGCTGGGCACACAGTCTGTCAGTAGCTGTTTTTTTAACCTCCCTTGACTTAACTGATGCTTACCAAAGTGCTATCTCTGAAATATTTTGAGTTAGAAAATTACTAACAATAATGCTGGGTGAGGTAGTCTAAATACTAAATGCTGGTTTATGTCAAATGAAATTATTTAATTCTTCTAAATCTCTGACAATCACATAATTTATGTGATTGTATGTAATTTATGTGATGTGTAAATCTATGATTTAACCCTTAAAATTCTAAGAACTTAGGATTCTAGGATTTTATGTGGAAGTAACTTTTTAACTATATTTGCAAACCATTGTTTTAGGCTCTAAATTGTTTTAGACGCTCAATGGTTTGATTTTTTAAAACCATTAATTAGCTAATTAGTTGACTAACTTAAGAAATAAATAATTCCTCAAACTAAAGGGGCCATACAATCGCAGTCACAGCAATAAAGTGACTAAATTAAAACCTAATATAATTAAAGTAAGACAAAGAAAGTAATACATTGTTAGGCTCACATTTTTAGTTTATTTTAAAATATAAGTGAAGTAACGCTATTTAAAACATTTAATATTTCAAAGTGTATTTATTATAAAGTATTATGTTATTTTATTAATATTTATTTTTCCTTTTTGTTTGTTTGGGGGAGGGAGATCTATGCATTTTGTTTTTGGTTTTGACTAAGTAGTGGAAAAAAGAGTAGACATATCAGAAGATAGGCAAACTTTTAGTCCAAGGATTATCTGGAGGTGATAACATATGCAGATCTTTTCATTCACTAAAAAAATATGTGTTGGCCATCTCTTAAAATTAATTTGCATAAGAAATGAATTAAAAAGTGTCATTTGCTTATAGTCCCAGCTACTTGGGAGGCTGAGGTGGGTAGATTGCTTGAGCCTAGGAGTTGGAAACCAGCCTGGGCAACATAGCAAGACCCAGTCTACCTGACACCCCCCCCCCAAAAAAAAGAATAAAACAGTAAAATTGTTTTTAAAAAGCATGTGAAATCTGAGTAAAGGAATTTGGGGACTTTCTAAAAGACTTAGAGATCCACTGAATTTGGAAATTGCTCAGAAGCCCCAAATCCAAGGAGATTTAACCTTCAAGTTTCTGTTTAACCTAAATAAAGTCAAATTTTAGTCAAGGTATATGAACAGTTTAGGAATATAACCAATCTGTTATTAGATTATTATATTTCTTTAATAATTACTCTATTTTACATTTTAATGTATTTATTAGGCAAAGATGCTTTTGGGGGGAATGTCACTACTGGTAGTTTAATAACAAATTTAATTTTATATACATAGGATAATTCTTGGTGGTTGTAGCCCTCATTGCTCCTGAGGATAAATTCTTATAGCCGGCAGTCCTCAATTTACTGGGTGCAGGGATAAGATAAGAAGTCTGGGCTCAGTGACTGAATTACTCTGCTTAATAGTGCCGAGGTGAAGGGCAGATGGCAAGTAAGTCCACTGTGGTGCGAATCCTGGAGGAAGGAGTGTGGAGGAGTCTGCAGTTGAGGCTGTGCTGAAGTGTTGAGGTCACATGATTCTTGACTGCTGGGGACCAGGTGGGGAGGGATGGGGAAGCGACATGCAGTGGGACTTTGGGGTGAAAGTTCACATAATGTGGGATGTAGCCTCTCATGATGCCACCATAAATCTTCAGCAAATCTGCAGTGATATTGGACTGATTGTATTTCTTGGGGAAGTTAGTGAGTAGAAAGAATTTACATCAAAGTTGGCTCCAGGCAGAAACCTTTAGCTTAACATAGATGAAAAGGACAGCAGACACCTCAGTAACCTACCACAAAATAAAAAATAAAAACTTTGAGAATTATTTGTCAAATCCTTTGCCATTTGGTTGTGCCTGGGTCTTTGAATACTATTGGGTGGGCCTATGCAACATTTCCTAAGACATAGCTGTCCTCCTGTCTGGAATAGCAACCAGAATTCACTGCAAACATGTTGGGATATGAAAATCTTCCCAAACCAGATCTCTATGGGTTATTTATTAAAGAAACTACATGAACATAATCCTGAAAAGTCAAAATCCTTTTAAAGCAAAAATTGTTATATATTTTAAAAATAAATAGAGGAATTTTCATTTTTTAGAAATGTTATAAATTCTTTAAAGTATTTTTAATTTTCACAGATTTCTAAAGGAAAAAAGTTTTTCTATGTATACTGTCTCTGCTATACTCCATTATCAAATATTTTAGGGCTATTCAGAATATTCTTTTCTTAAATCAGTTAAACAGCAAATCTACTATAACATGTATCTAATACTAAATACTAGTGGGAGAATACTGTCTTCAAGCTCCTCGATCTCCAATGTCAGTAATTTTCCACTGTAAGACTGTACACACTGGGCATACTTGAATGAAGTCTGTAAATGCTGTAATAGGAAGCAAAAAACACTTGGCAAGAAATTTCCAACTCTAGCAGTATTTGTTCATTTGCATATTGTTAAGTGATTTGTATTCTAATTAAGTTAAGGGTGTCACAAATGCATCTCTCATTTCTATCACGGAGAGAGGGAAATTAGATGACAGGAATGTATGCAAAAACACTTTGTAAACTATCAACACAATACAGTCCTCTAGTATCAAGATCTGACAGAAGCTAACAAGATAGTCTCAGGAACAGCCATGAAACAAAGGAGAATTATTTGCTTATGAAATAAGAATTGTAAATAATCAAGCACAACTATACACCAAATACTATACCTTAAAAATTTGTTTTCTTGTATATATTCAGGTGAAGAAATAGTTAAAAAGATTCAATTCATGCTTTAATATAGTTTGTGTTTTTCAGACTCTTTTTATTGATACTATGGTCATTTTCATTTTTTTAGCAGCTACGATTTTATTATTAATTTCTAATTTTACTGCATTATGATCAGTAAAAGAACAGTGCTCTATACAACCTTTTTGTTATTTGAGGTTTTCTTTGTGGGAAACACTGGAATTATTGAATTTTTCTGAGATTAGATACATACTTATCTCTGTTTTTGTTTTTCCTGCTTGGGAATCAGTGTACTTCTTTAAGTTTTAGACTGTTATATATCATTACAGAAAAGTATCATTGGTTTTCTTTTTGAATATTGCCTCTCTCCCATTTCCTGTTCTCTCCCACATCTCCCTGAGACATACTAGATCTTGTTGGTCCTTCTCATTCTATTTTCCTCATCGCTGAAGCACTCTTTCATCTCTTCTGTTTCCCTCTGTACTTCATTATGGGTGATTTCCTCACAGGTACCTTCCAGTTTGCTAATTTTCTCTTTGGATGTATCTAATATGCTATTTAACCTACTTATTGAGAGTTTAAGGACTATAATTTTCATTTCTAGAGATTCTATTTATTTCTTTTCAAATCAGCCTATTCTTTATCTTTATAGTATCCTATTGTTTCATTATGCTTTTAATTCTTCTTAAAATCTCTTTACTCATTTTAAGCAAATTTGCTTTGGAGTGTCTTTGATTTTGTTCTTTTATCTTTTGCTAATTCTCTTGATTTTTTCCTTTAATGACTCTTTAATATGGTAGTTTCATTCCTCGTGTACTTTGCAACACATTGCTTTTGTTGTGTATTCATCTTCAGTGGGTTTCGTTGTTTTTCAGAGGATGGCTTCTTTTATGGACTGAATTGTGTTGCTCCCCCCTTACCCCAACCCCACTAATACGTTGAAGACTGTGAGGATTAATTTTCTGTGTTGACTTGACGGGGCCATGGGATGCCCAGATAGCTGGTTCAACGTCATTGCTTGGCGTGTTTGTTAGAGTATTGCCAGAAGAGATTGGCATTTAAATCGATAAACTGAATAAAGGGAATGGCTGTCTCCACTGTGAGTGGCATCATTCAATTCACGGAGGGCCTGAATACAACAAAAAGTTGGAGAAAGGTTGAATTCTCTCTCTGCCTAACTGCTTGAGCTGGGATATCAATCTCCTGCCCTTGGCACTCCTGGTTCTTCAGGGTTGAGCTGGAATCTATACCATTGGCTCCCCAGATCCCAGGCCCCTAAACTATACCACTGGCCTTCCTGGGTCTCCAACTCACAAAAGGCAGATTGTGGAACTTCTCAGCATCTATAATTACATGAGCCAATGCTTTATAATAAATATCTTTCCATATATATGTATAAAAGGGAAATAAATCTCATTACATATCTCTATATATCTCCTACTGGCTCTATTTCTTTGGAGAACACAAAAATACAAAGCCCTAATGCCCAATGTGAATGTATTTGGAGATAGGGCCTTTAAAGAGATAATTAAGGTTAAATGAAGGCAGAAGGGTGGGGCCCTGATCCAACAGGTCTGATGTCCTTATAAAAGAGAAAGAGACCCCAGAGATGTGCATGCACAGATAAAAGGCCATGTGAGCATACAGCGAAGTGGCACAGCGAAACAAGTCAAGAAGAGAGTCTTCAGGAAAAACCTAACCTGCTGACACTTTGATCTTGGCCTTCCGAGCTTCCAGAATTACGAAAAAATAAATTTTTATTGTTTAAGCCACCCAGTCTATGGTAATTTGTTACTGCGGCCCCAGCAAACTAAGGTGGCTTCTGACCCTAGGCTGTGCAAGTGACCGCACAGAGTACTTTTGCATTTGCTTCTGTCAGATCCCTAAGGGTTTCAAGGCTCTGGACCTATTTTTATGCTAATTTAGTTGCTTAGAGTTCTATTCCAAGAAAACAGACTTAGGGTTAGCTTTCCAGTTAGACGGTATAAAGTCAGACATCTCAATAGGTGGCTTAGTCTAGTGTCAGATGCTGTCCCCTCTCCCACCTGTGTCCACTCCAGGACTCAAGAAACAGCTGTTAATAATTCCTCACTGCTCCCACAAGCCAATGAGTGGGGTTCCTCTAGCTCCCTTGCTTGAGGCTCTGGGCTCTCCACCTGGGGCTGGCTTTCCGCTTCCCTATCCAGTGAGTCTAAGGCCACCATCTCCCGGCTCTCTCTCTCCTCCCCTGCCCAGCCTTCTCCCCAGGGGCCTTTGTCCAGGGCTAAAACCCCCCATAGGTCCCTGCAGGATCAGCATTTTTTGCTTCAGTTTTGGTTTCTTTCTTTGCTTCTGACATCTGGGGAGTTTGTTGTTTCCTCTTATCCACCACTTCCATCTGCTGTGTTTGCTTCCCAATTGTGTGCACTGGAGGGAGGAGATATTTTTCCAACACGTTAGAAGTAAATTTGTCTTTGTTGAGTAGGCTCAAAGAAACGACATGAGTTAGTGTAATAGTTAATACATTTGTCACAGCCTTTTTAAAAAAGATTATGTTGTGGGTAGGAAAATATATTAATTTTAGAATAAACAGTCTTTGAATGTCATGAAATGACCATCAGGGGTCTTGTTTCTAGACTTAAGCATATCAGGGATATATGTATAGACTTATGACTTTAGGGGCAACAGATATAATATATATACACACACATATATGCATAAAATTATAAGTTGAAAAGCTAGAAAAAGGCTTCATCTTCGTGCTTGTATTATAGTTGCAGAGTCACTGATACCGTCATCCACCTTTAGTGCTCACACTGTCCATTCAGCTGCAATTTGCTTTCTGATCATCTGTTCAGGTAAGTCTGTTTCCAGCTTATGCTGTTCCTACATACTTACCACTAAGTAATAAATGGCAGTCTGTGATTGCCCAAAATTCAGAGTATTTAACATGCAGTCGAGTTGCTGAAACCTATTTTCCCCATTTAAAGCTCTCCTGACTCAAATGCACTCTTAATTATTCAAAGTAATTCAATGTTCTCCCTCTTATTCAGCTATCTGAGGTTTGATTAAGATTAATGCATTCAAGAGCCCACAACACCAGACTTCACACTGGGGGGTGTCAGATGATCTTACCAGTCTGCAACCACCAATAAAGAGCATGTCCCGAGCAGGGCTGCACAGATGAGACGGGCATGCTGTGCAGTCCTTGCAGCGTTCTCCTAACACCTTAGTCTGCGTGAGGACGAAGTAAAACGCTCTCTCCTACTGCGGCACCATGAATTCGAGCAGTGAAGTCTATTGCACAAGCAGAACACCTCCATGTTTCCTGTAGCCACCTAATAACCGTGCCCATAAGGAAGGAGACCCCTGGTAAAGCCCCACTGGGGACCAGGAGACTTTCCATTTCTGCTTCAGCCTGACTGGTGACTCCAGTTGGCCCTAAAGGGGTCCTTGCAGCTTCACGTTTGCTCCTTCGTTCCACTTCCATTTAGAGAGCAAACGGTCTGGGTTTCGTTATACGGATGCCATTCCTTTCCCCTCTAGCATGGGTGAACTTGGCTTTGATAAGAGAAGCTCCTGGATGTCATCACTATCTTAGAAGGTATGAGCCCAGAGCCCAGAGGTGGCACGTGGCTGACTGTGAGATGGGAAGCTCTCCCCATCCAGGCATTCCTCAGTGTGGTCATGAGTCTTCACTGACCCTGGAATTTGACAAAACAACGTTGCACTGTGTGTGTGCAGAGCTCTTTGTAAAACAGTCATCTGGAGCCCGGCTTCTCCCAGAGAGGTCCTGACTCAGCAGCACGAAAATCTCCTGGGAGCTTCTACGGTGCAACATCTGGGGCCCCACCCCAGAGCCTCTGGGCCAGAGACTGCCATTTACTTAGTATCAAGATCCCAGAGATGCACGGCACCTGCAGGTTCAAGAAGCACTGGCGTCGAGTGTCGTGCTCTCGGCCCGACACACAGTTACTCGTTTGACTCATTAGTGATACCTAAGAACAAGCTGAGGCTTCCCCAGTGGCCCACCTAACGTGGCATTTTGGCGTTCTATTAACAGTTAAGACTCACAGTAGGATTTCTTTTCCACGTGTAAGAAAACCTAATATGTAAGTCTACAAATGAGTCGGAAAGATTGTTTCCATTTCGATTTAGTGTGAAGGCAGTCTTGCTCAGTGAGAAGAAAGAACTGTCTCCTTTCAGGTTAATGGGTTTCCCCTCATCAAGCTGTCCTTCTTTCATGCAATCTAGACTTGCCTCCATTTATTTATTTTTTTTAAATAACTGTTCTTCTTTTTAATAGGATTATTCATCCTTCCAATATTAACAGCAATTAGACTCACCTCACGGTGCGTCATGCCACGTCAATCTGCGACTGTCAGGGTAGGATGATCTTAGTCTTGTCTCAGTAACAAACTTTGACAACCAAAACAAAGCAGCAGGCAAGATACATGAAGAGAATTAACAATAAAGGATCACAGATGACAAGAACTTCTGGAACATCATGGTTGCCTCTGCCTGTTCTACCCACATGGAAATGATGGCATTCGTTTTGCTAGGACTGTTAAGACTACGACATGGCCTTAAATTATATTTTTCAGTAAAGTTTTAAAAGAAGACTCCTTAAAAGGCTTCAAAACATTAGCATTCTGTTTCCAAATCTAATCTATTTAATTTTATTGGAAACATTTACATAGCTCATCAGCAGACTCCCTATTTGAGTAATATTTAGCATGCTGTAATCATAGGAAGGAGAGATTTAGATTAAATGCTGCCTTTTATTACTATTCAATCATCATAAGTTGTTCCACTTTTTATCTTTTTAGTCAACAGATTTTAAAGGTGGGAAAATATCTTCATTTGCAGACGTACCTGTATTTATCTCCTATTATATTTTCCATTAGTGTCTGCATGAGATTTATTCCTGGTGATTTCCAACAAAGTAAATGTGAATCTCCTAGCACAGATGCTAATAATAAAGACAAATGCATCCTATCTCTTAGAGATGTTATGAGAATAAATTAGATATTATTTACAGTGGAATTTGACCTCACTAGGGATAGTACATAAATAAAATGTTTTAAGAAAGCATTTAAAGAACAAAAAATTCCATTCAACTGTAGCCAGATTGACTTGACAGTACCAAATTATGTTCTGAGTAAAGAAAACGGCCCTACTAATATTGGTTCCACTGATTTTGGGCAAAGGCCAAAGGCTGACAATGAATTCCAGGTCTGGGCTGAAACTTCAGGTGTCAGTTTGGATATGTGCAAAGTGAGCTCTTTCCCATTTTTATGTCTACATTTACTAAACTTCGGATACTGGCAAAGCCTTGGGGTTAATCAGGAAAATTGTTTTCAACCTCGTTCTACGTTTGGTAACATATAAGGACTATGAATCGGGATAAATCATTACACTAAAGTATTTAGCTCATTAAATATGAGATGTCCAATTTCAAATCAAAAGTTTAGTTTAGGCCGGGTGCGGTGGCTCATGCCTGTAATCCTAGCACTCTGGGAGGCCTAGGCGGGCGGATTGCTTGAGGTCAAGAGTTCAAAACCAGCCTGAGCAAGAGCGAGACCCGTCTCTACTATAAATAGAAGTTAATTGGCCAACTAATATATATACAAAAAATTAGCTGGGCATGGTGGCGCATGCCTGTAGTCCCAGCTACTGGGGAGGCTAAGGCAGGAGGATCGCTTGAGCCCAGGAGTTTGAGGTGGCTGTGAGCTAGGCTGATGCCTCGGCACTCACTCTAGCCTGGGCAACAAAGGGAGACCCTGTCTCAAAAAAAAAAAAAAAAAAAAGTTTAGTTTACTATATCTCAAACAAGAAGCAGTATAATTAATCAAAATATGTGCCTAAACTATCAACACAGTTTTGCCATCTTAATGGTAACTTGTTTTAGCCAGAAGCAAAGAAGCCTGGAGAGTGAGCGGCAATGAAATCACAAAAGGCATTTTCCACAGCTCATTGAGAGTTGAATAATTTTCCTTGCAAGTGGTCCAAAACCTGGAAGAAGTGGCAGTCAGTTGGTGCAAGGTCTAGTGAATACGGTGGATGACAGAGAGTTTCCAAGTCCAGCCTCGGTACTTTGAGGAGCATTGTTTTTTGCAATATGTGGTCTTGCAAGAGGATTAGCCTGTCTCTATTGACCAATCTCAGCTGCTTAATCACAAGCATCCTCATCATTTCATCCAATTGTTTGCAGTAGACATCTGCTGTAATGGACTGACCAGGTTTCATGAAGCTGTAGTGGATGATACCACTGCTGAACCACCAGATAGACACCATTAGCTTTTTTGATGAGTATTTAGTTTTGGACTGTGTTTTGATACTTCATCTGTATCCAGCCATTGTGCCGAGTGCTTGTAATTGTCAAAAAGAATCTATTTTTCATCACACATAACAATATGGTGTAGAAATGGTTCGCCTTTATGTTATGACAGCAAAGAAAGGCACGCTTCGAGATGATTTCTCTTCTGATGCTCCTTGAATTCGTGCGGTACCTGTCTGTCCAGCTTCTTTGCCTTGCCAATTGGCTTCAAATGATCCAATCTTGTTGGAATAGTAACATCAAACCTTGCTGCTAATTCACACAGATTGAGATGGATTCTCTTCCGCTACAGCTTTCAGCTCATCATTGTCCACCTTGGTCTCAGGTCACCCACGTGGCTCATATTCAAAATTAAAATCACCAGAATGGAACTTCTCAAACCATTGATGTACTGTGCATTCATTAGCCACATTCTTCCCAAACACTTCACTGACATTTTGAGCTGTCTGGGCTGCATTGGTTCCATGATGGAACTCATATTCAAAAATAACACGCATTTTGACTTATCCATGGTTTCACAAAAATTGCTCTAAAAAATGTGCAAGATAATCACAAGCCAAAATCTGCACTTGAAAGACAAAGAATGTACCTTCACAGTTGGGAAAATACCCAATAGGTGTCAAAGCAAAATTTTAGTGATAACTGTCAAACTTAGTACTTAAGGAAATCGGACATTTCATACTTAATGACCTACTATACATATATATATTTTTTGCTATAAAGAAATTTTACAAACATGTAAAACACATACATCTAGACAAACTGTTTTTACATTTATATTATCTAGACCCAAAATGAAACTTTTGATGGAACAGTGGGCAAAAAGGGAATCAGTTATCACAGATTGAAGGCAAAGTTGTCCTCAGAGGTGTGGGGATACTGTCAATTAGATTTTTAGTATAGTTTGTGGGATACCAGAGAGTCCCCCACTTTGACATATTTTTCAAACATCCTTCCACACTGCCCCATAGTATACCACTTTAAATTATTCTGAGTTAACCTAAATGGTCTCATCTTCATAAAAAAAAAAAAGAGTAAAAATTGCAGGATGATGAATACATTTAATAATGTAATAAACCAACACTCACTACATACCTACTATGTGCCATTTGCTATTTTATGTGCTTTACTAGAATTATCACATTTAATTTCCACCCAAACTCTACGAAATAGATACTATTATTCCCCCAATGTTATAGATGTGGGAACAGGCAAAGAAGGGTTAAGAAGCCTGCCCGCAGTGACACAGCTTATCCATGACAGAGCTGGGCTGACTCTGGACTCTGTGTCCTCAGCCACCATGTTTCCCTGCCTCCTTCTATACAGGTGCGGGGGTTGGCACCATATAATATATTAGTGTGAAAAAACAAAACAAATAATACTTTTCAATGTTTCATAGAAAAATGTGAACGTTGAAAATTTTTAGATTGTGTTTGAACAGTTGTTGCATTTTTCTAGAAAAGCCAAGATTATAATATTAGGGTGGTCTCCACCTTTCCATTTCAAATAATGCTGGACTCATGAACAGCAAACATTTGTGGTACAATTATATTGTGTTAAAATTGTTCCCCAAGAACAGGGCACTAGACAACATGCTAAAACGATGGCTCTCTTGCGCTGCCAGCAACAGATATTTGGGCGGAAATGAGAAATGCAACACAGAAATGAATTTAAAGATGAAGATATCAAAAACCTTAGATAATATACTGTAAATAATTGACGTCTCTAACATCATTTATTAAAACTAAAAAAATTTATTTTTAGAGACAGGGTTTTGCTATGTTGCTCAGGCTGGGGTGCAGCGGCTATTCACAGGTGTGATTATGGCGCACTCCTGGCCTCAAGTGATCCTCCCACCTCAGCCTCCCACGTAGCTGGGTACTATTATTATTAACTTTTGTAGTAAGAAGCTACTGTGGATTTTTGACTGCAGAATAGCTTCTCAATACATACAATGTGAAAAAAAGGCCTTTAAAAATTTTCTCTAATTTGTGCTGTACATGTTTTTTGTTTAGTTTGATCCCATAAAACATGGATTTTAGAAAAAGATGAACTGATCTCACGGTTCCCCCGCCCCTAACAGAACACTGTAATATGGTTACAAACCTTTCCATAGCAACGGACGTTATATATCAGACCATGAGCTCTATGTATCTCCCTTGAAGAAAGCTTTAAGGTTGTAACAGACAAATTCAAAATAAAGCCTATGATCCCATCACCCTGAAGCCTGCTTCCCCAATGAGCTCAAGAAAGGATACATTGACAAATGACTCACCATGGCTTCCCATAGCTCATTTCTTTGCCTTCCTTTTTCTTTAAATGGCACTTCAACCTTAATAGTTACAAAGGTTTCAAGAGAGAGAGGACTAGCGCCACCTGAAAAAGAAAGGCCAAAAATCCAATACAATCATGGTTTGCAGAGCACGGGCTTATTGAATAGCATTGAGGGGTAGTGGTTTTTCTACTTCGAGACTAAAGGCCTTCCTTCATTCTTGCCACCCTTCACTGTTTTATTTCGTGTATTTCCACTCTATGAACATTATATGAACACTGGCTACCTGGTTAGCTATAATTCTAAAATAGGTATTTCACAGAGGGGAAAAAGTAGCTCTAGGGACAATATCTTGCAATGTTTTCACAAATACATATCAAAAGCATGATACTAGGCAATTGGAAGTAGGGACTATAAAACAGGGGCAAAACTAGGCTCATGCATGCATGCAGCTGCATATGCAAACTACGATAACATTCCCAAAACACTTGCCTGTGCAGAGTGGATGCCTCCCTTTGCTTTCTCCAATTAGTCAGGAGGCGCTGCCTAGGGCCAGAGAGTAATCGACTCACTATTGTCTCCGGTGTGGGGAGAAGGGAGCGCTGCTCTGTGCTGCTAACGTTGTGCTTTGTTTTTAACATGCGGAACTAGGCTTGCAGACGCTATTGATTATGCTTAGGAGAGAGGAAGTTAATGATATGTTGTGAGTATATGTACTGTATTTCATCCCTGTTCAGGTTTTAAATAGCATCCTCTTCCAAATTTCCTACTCTAAAGGTTGCATGTTGAAAAGTGAAACAGATGGTCCAGTTTTATATTTCTTTTCCTTTAGAATTTCTTATGCAGCTCAGGGACCTTGGTCTTCTGGGATCTCAAATTATATTTCAGTCTATTACACATATATCAGTTTTGATACTAAGATGGTATGTAAGAATTATTCAAAATCTACAGGGCCGCAGCCTTTGCTGGCTCTTACTGTGCCATGTGCTGTTCATTTTAATTGAAAATATTCTAAAAGCAAGATTGATGTGTTTTCTATCCCTCTAAAATAGAAACAGGTTCTGGGCTCATAATTGAGCACTCATAAGCCCCCTTTCCTTATTAACATGCCCTCTCTAATTTGTGCCTCTGTTTGTACAATATAAATGGCCTTTAACAGCCCTTCATTCATACAATGGTCTCAGTAACCCAAAGAAAATTAGTAGCAGGCAAAAGCCTATTTTAACTGACACAGAGACAAAAATGCTAATTACCTTAAAATATTCTCAAGTGTATATCTTTGGCATCCTTCCAGGTAAGGCTCAAAAGTTTTTTTTTCCCTGTTATTTACTAGTAATAGGGGAAGTTGTTTTTGTTTTACATTCAGGCTTATACATAAGTAAGTTTATATGTATAATTTGAAATCTTTTATTTTGGATCCAAAGTACTGGTGATAGGTGAGGTACTTTGTTTACTTTCTACTTATTCTTGGTACACTTGAAAGAGTTGCCCATTTGTGATTATGTTTTTCCTATTTTTGTTAAGGCATGCAGGAACATTTGTAGGGAAAAAAGTGTCTAAAAATTTGAATTTATATTATTTAAGCATATTAATTACCATATATTTTCATGTTTCCTTAAATTCTTTCTCTGAAAATTAAATTTGTTTGACAAGTTTATACTTTAACACACTCCTTCCTTTCAAAAATGGTCTTAAAACTAAAGCCTCCATTGTACAAAATAAGCAATAAAGAAATACAATTCAATGCAACTTACTAAATTATGATACCAGCTGTGCTGACAATATTTACATAAAGACAACAAATTTTTTATCATATATGTCACAAATATTTATTGAAGATGTCTTATTTTCAGAGTATTTTGCTAGGCTTGCTTTATAAAAGAATAAATAAGGTTAACGTGCTGTTATTGAGGAAGTTTAAAAATCAAGTTTGGGGAAAGAAAAAATAAGTATACTAAAAGTAAAACAGTAGTACAGAAGTTTAATAACAGTGGAAGACAACAGAATAAAAGAAACCACAAGTCAGTGTAAGGAGAAGTAGCAATTAACGTAAAAAATCAGTAGTGTCCAACTCAATAATAAGGCAGTCAACACAATTTTAATAATGGTCAAAAGACTTAAACATTTCAGCAAAGCAGATAAACTATGGCTGATAGCCACATAAGATGTTCAATATCATTAGTCCTTAGGGAAATACAAATCAAAACTGCAACAAGATACTACTACACATCCACTAGGATGGCTATAATAAAAAAGACAGACAATATCACGTGTTGGCAAGGATGTGGAGAGACTGGAACCTGCATATATTGCTGGTAGGAATGTAAAATGATACAGCCACTTTGGATAACATATTGGCAGTTTCTTAAGAAGTTAAACAAACTTACCATAAAATTCAGCAATTCATTTCTAGGAATCTAGAAATGAAAACATATGATCATATATGAATGTTAATCGCAGCAATATTCATAATAGTCAAAACCTCAAACTAACCCAAATGTCCATTAGCTGGTAAATGGATAAACAAAATGTGATATACTCACAAAATGGAATACTAGTCAGCAATAAAAAGGAACCTAGACTGATATATGTTTCAGTAATAGATGAATCTCAAAAAAATACATTAAAGAAGCCAGATGCAAAAGACTGCATTTGTATGACTCCATTTATATGCAATGTCCAGAAAAGGCAAATTTATCGAGACAGAAAACACATCATTAATTTCTCGGAGCTGGGGGTGAGGGCAGGGATTAACTAAAAATGGGCATGAAGGAATTTGCAGGGTCATGGAAATGTTCTCAAATAAAATCTAAAATGGACTCTAGTGACAGCTGCACACCTGTATACATTTACTAAAAATCATTGAGTTCTATAATTACAATGAGTGGATTTTGTGGCATGTAAATTATACTTCAATAAAGCTACTAAAGAAAAAAACAGTATCATACGTTCTCATAGCAGTGGATTGAAGTGGCCATCTGAACTTTTCATGTTTATTTCCATGGGAAATGTAATTCAAAGATGTATCTATATCAATATACGTGAATAGTTTTCACAGTTTGCAATGTCTTTTACAATTTTCAAATTTATTTGATCCTGACTCCAATCCTGTGAGGCAGGTTGAGCAAGTATTATGTAATACACATTAAGCACTTTCTTTTTCCTTGTAGCTGTGTTCTGAGGAAACTTCGCTCTATAGATCATATAATTTTTAAAATCAAGGCCACCTTGGAAAATGTAATCTGAATAAACTGGATATGAAATATTACCAGTGCCCTAAGTACCCTAGATGCTTTTACAAAGACAAATACCCTCCATTTGCCACACTACACGACAGGACTCCTAACCCCAAGCTGGAGACTCATCACACTACCATGTCAATACACTCGACTGGGTGACCACACCCACTGGCCTGCCCACTTGTCCATTTCCCTCATTTAAGCCTGTAGTGGTTTCTCACTCAAAAGCATTTGCATTTACAAATATTGAAATGCGTGTAATATAATTGTATACACAATTAGGTGCACAATAACTACCCTTGCAGGAGCTAATATTCCCCGGCAGAAACAAAGCTGCCAGAAACCAAAATGGAAATTAGCGTATTAATTTGGTTCATAGCAGATTCTTCTCCAGTATTTCTCTTGAAAGCTCAAGAAGAACTTAAATAATTCCAATTTAGCTTGAATCAGAGAATGACATGTTTAAAGAAATGTGACATAAAGTGTCCAATTATGTCATTTGAAAATGTATGTGGCATATACATAAATACTCTTACACTAGTAAAAATCACATGGACCTTCCTTATTTTGATTATACATATACACGGCAGGCCAAAATCACAGTCATTTGTGTTCAAGCCTACGATTTAATTCTCTGGATTTACGAAACAGTCAGTTTCTGGGATTATCTCTTCCCCGGTTTCTGCTCCAGGAGTTACGTGGGAAAGTTGCTCTCCAAAGGCGGAAAATATCAAACTTGTTGAACCCAAAGTTTCAATCTTCCTGTCTCAGTCTCGTATGTGCTAATTTGTCTGCGTGTGTGCAGAGTAACCTCTGCTTTACAAAGAAGGCATGAGTGCTTTGTGTGCTTTATTACTCTCGACTCTCTGTGTGACCTCCTACACACTTAATCCTGAAATCTTTTGGCAGGTGACACGTGCTACGTAAGGATGCTTACATCATCTTCGATCTGACACAATCTGTCCTCCTCGACTATGATCGAAATGCAAACCAGACTGGATTAGTCTACACAGATGTAGAAATCAGTAGTCAACTGATATCAGTCAATAGCTAATTTTGATATTTTCAAGTTATAAAAAATTCATATTAATTTATACAATGCAATACATAGAGTAGGGGGATGAACATGGGCCTTGGGAGCAAGATAACTGTGTTCTGGTCTAGAATGCATCATGATGACCTTGTGAAGTCCCTCAACCTCCAGGACCTCAATGTTCTCAGATGAAAAAAAAACACAGGCTACAGATGAAATAGTTTCTAGAGTCCCAGTCATAATTTGACATTTATTGGGATGCTACTGTTATTCTACAAAATAGAAATATTTATCTAAATAATATAATCCAGGTCATTATGTATTTTGGCCTTCTGCTCTTTTGCCCTTTTTTAAACCGTTGGGATAGAAAAAAAATTGAATTTGAAACTTACAGACACAGAGTCCACTATCTGTGTATTGCACTATCATAAAATGCCACAAAACTTATAGCTTGAGAGCAATAATACACATAACTAGATATTAATTAAATGATATTTCACAAACACACAAACACATATATACATACATATACAGCTGTGAGATATGTAAAAGGTATGTCTCCATAAACACCTTTTATTTATTTATTTTTTAATAAGGCTTACAATACTATACTGGCTTTCAAGTTTCTAGAACTTGGGTATTCTTTGAAGGTGCTTTTGTGGCCCTTGAGAGGGTTGGAATGACTAAGAGCCCCTGCGAACTCCCCAGCCCTTCCCTCAACAATTCAGTTTTTATCTGTTTTATTTATTTGGCTTCTATTTAATATTTTGTTTGGAAAAGAGTCCTTGGATAAATGCAGTCTGAAAATCACTGCACTACTTAATATAAAAGCTTTTGCTTAAACGCTATACTTTTAAAAAGTGCTTCCTTATTATACCTACCACTTAAAATATGTCATCTTACAAGTGGTTCCAGCAAAAACCAAAGTCCAGAAAATAATTTTTTATTTATACTCTTTTCTAATACTGTAAATGACATGCTGTATTTACATTTACAGAGTCCCTGTACAAATCATCAAATACTTTAACAAGTATACAAATATTAATATTTGATACATGAGAGCTCCTAAGTTATGGCATGATCATAACTCTGGATTGATAGGGTGCTAAATAGGAAAATCCTGTTTAGGCAGTTGTAAGAGAAGGGAAGTGTTTAATGAAACAAGTTTGATAGTCTTGTCATCATAAAACTGATAGCTATTTGGCATAATTTAATCTTTGCCAAAAAGAATTTTGAGAAAAGGAAGAATCAGTAACTTCAATTAATTCTCCTACTTCCCCAACAGCCCAATTCATTAATTCAATAAGTCTTATTCTATGAATGGTCCCTTGGTTTGCTGGTTATAACAAATTCTTTTTTTTTTTTTTGCACTATTATTTAAGTAATTAAGACTTGTTTTTTAATTTTTTTTGAAGGCACAGGTCCTTATTGATCTGTAAGGGTGCAAGTAAAGTCTTCCCACTTCAAATATCTTTCATTTCCTAAATTGACTCAGCATAACAAGAGTAAAAACAATATATAATCTTTGGGTTATTTCTCCTATGACTTTGAATCTATTTACCACCCAGATAGGTTCACTATGCTATGGAGAAACTTAGAGGAAATAAAGGACAAACTATTCCAGCAAAGGATTTTTTCATCTTAGTTCCCATAATAATAGATAGATTTGATTCCTTAGCAAAATGCTTTGGGGGCCACTGAGGTAAAAGACTATAAAGATGACCATTCTCGGAGCAAAGTGGAAAGGGAGGCTTCCCTGAATGTGCCACACCTGCTAGTAAATAACAGCAGGAGCGTGGCAGCTGGTGTCACCAGGAAGATCACTGCAGAGTCATGAGCAATGGAGTTATTTCTCAGCTTCTTTCAAACCTCATGGAGCTGGCGGCATGATTTGAGCCTCTTCAATTTGAGCTTGTGTGTTTCTTGGACCCCACTTTCAGTAAGTTTAGATCACTTTATGAAGCAGATTGAGAAAGATTTCCTTTACCTTTGGAAAGTGGTTCACTTTTTCATTTTGTTTTCTCCCAAAAGAAAGTCTCTGTTTTTTCTAAGTTGCAGTCTATTCAAAACGAAGATGTGAATGAAATCAGCAAGCTCATTCCTAAAGGGTCTGATCTTTCCACAGTGTATACTCCCACCTACTTTTGTTGTTGTTTTTGTTGTGGGTTTAAATTGTTTGTCTTTTGACCTTGGGAATCTGGAGTGGGCAGGTCTTCCAGAACAGGATTTTGGTATAATTGTTGGGACATCCCAAGGGTTTGGAAGAAAGCCATCTTCAGAAACATTCCTTCTATGGCTCTATGTTCCGGCCTGTGTCTCCAACACACATACAGTGTCCCAGGGTCTCAGAGTTCTCTCTGCGGAAACAGCATCACCTGGAAAACTACACTAAATTTCATCTCTGCAGCCAGGATTCAAAAGCATTTCAGTTGCTACAGAAGCAAGGAATATGCAGGTAGACAGTGCTCAGAGAAAAAAACCAAACAAACAAACAGGAATTCCTGGCTCTCTCCCTGTTACTATAATTTTAAAAGACTCTTGGAAAGAAACAACTATTTTGCTGGAGAACCTTAGAAAGCCAGCACAAAATGTGATTCCACACAAAGATAAGAAACAGAGAACAGCAAGAATTAATTGCTTTCTTTAGGATCAACTTAGACTTGTTCAGAAGGTTCCTTTTGATGACACAGTATCATATGACTTTAACCCTAAGGACGCCATTCTCAATTCGGAGACAGAGCACTGAAGCATTAGTTTATCTTTGAATATGAGCTAGCTAGGCTTCTGAAGATGGTAGGGGTGGGGGGAGGTGCTGGGGGACTACAGGTGCCATCGTTGTCCAAGTCTGTCGTCCAGAATTCGCGCTGACCCATCTCCTAATTCATGTGCTAGCCAGGAACACGTGGCTGGGACACTTTGTGTTCAGCGACTTGCATAACAAAGGCAGGTCGACACTACCTAGCTCTGGTGGCAAGCTGGCAGCACTGCTCCTGAGAGACTCTGGCATATGCCACAGAGGAGGAGAAAGTTCCACAAACAAGCCCCGGATCCCTCCACCCAGGTCTCTTTACACCTGGTTTCTCAAGAGCAGATTGCTTAGCCAACGTTAATAATCCCAGAAGAACGCCAGGGAGAGAGGCTGGATTCCAACTACCTTTGCCCTAATTTATTGAGGGCTTTAAAAGTAGAAAATAAAACTTTGATCTCGACTCATCTGAAGCTTTACAATTCAGGTGTGCTACTTGCCTCGAGGGGCACCGAAGATCATTGACGTTAAAGTGACAAAAAAAAAAAAAAAAAAAAAAAACATCGGTGAGCTTCAGAACAGAAAAGCGTGTCCAGACCTGACCCAGCTGGTTCTCATACCGTATTAACTTGGCAGGAGCAGCACGGAAGTCCCCTGCTCTGCCCGCGTCCTTTCCTAATGGATAGGATTTCCCCTGCCTACAGGCCTTTAATCCTCCCTCCTCTCGGGCCTCCAGAGTCTAGGAAAAAAGTGACCCTTGTCAAGAAGGGGGCAGCAAGACGAGGGAGAAGGAAAAGGAGGAAAAGGAGGAAGTGAAAATGGCTCCTGAGAAATAGTTGGAGAGAAAAATGATAATAGGTCAACGGCGAAGTCAGTTTTAATTCACACACTTTTGAGACTGGGTGTTGAAAACAGCTCGCCCGGCCGAGCTGGTCCGCACGACTTTATCCAAACAGCATAGGCCGCCCGAGCCTTTTCCTGTCCTGCCGGGGAGATATTAATAGCAACCCCGCGCAGCTCTGTGAGGATCCAGGGACTTAATTTTTGTGGCAGTGCCCAACACGGGGCTTTGTCGTCGTGGGTGTTGAATTTAGTTCTGAAACTAAGATTTCACTCTTATCGACTGGCAAGCAGTTTCGTGGTGTTTACCGCCGGACGTGGCCCTTTTAGTTCCAGGGCAAGCCGGGCCCACAAAGAAGGAGCGGTTCTCGGCCTAGCCGAAGGGGAGGTGGAAGCTTCCAGGCTTTCCCAGAGGCGGCCCTCTCGCTCTGCTCCCCAGGGAGGGCTCAGAGCGAGAATCATGACGATTTCTTCCCGCTGAATTCAGCCACGAAGCACTTTCCAGGGAAAGGAGGGGGCCGTGTTAGCTGTTCCTGCCGGCGCAGGTTCTGGGATTGGAAGTCACCTCTGTCCCTTGGCCGTCCCCAGCACCGCAGACGCGGGGACGCGGCGCGCCGGCCAGGCCCTGGCAGCCCCGGGGGGCGGGTGGGGGTGGGGCGCCGGGGAGGGGGAGGGGGGTGCGGGGAGCTCGGCCGCCCGCCCCGCCCCCTCCCCCGCGGGGAAGCGTCTAGAAGCCGGCCGCGGGCGTGTGTCCCCACGAGGGTGCGGGGGCGGAGAGAGTTGTCGCCAGTCAAGTCGCGGCTCAGAGGCACGAAGGGAGTTTGTGAGTGGCAGGAAGCCTGCGGTGGGGTCTTCTGTGGCCCGAGAGTCCTCTTCCCTTTTCCATTTCAGGGCTCGGACCTCCTCCTCCTCCGGCTCCGGGCTTTGCGTTTCTCTCTTGTGTCCTCCTTTCCGATGCTCTTTTCCGCCCTGTCATCATCCTATGTTTCCCACACGCGGGAGCGGCTGGGATCGTGTGGTCCGGGGCGGGGTGGGGGGGTGGGTTTCCCCAGTTTTTAAACTAGAACATTTAACCCCAGGATTGGGGTGGGTGGGTAACAAAGTTTGAGAACCCCCAGCCTTGCAGAATATGGGTCCCTTCAGACACCTGCCTTTGACCCCCTCCGAACCGGGGTCCTCACCCCCTGGGCGGCCCCTTGGGGACCAGTCACCCCGTATTTCTTCCAGAAGAGACAAATATATTTTCTCGGAGATGAAATGATTTATGTACATAATTTAAATAGTGTTTTGGAGCTCCCAGGAATGTAAAATGCAGCATGACATTAAAAAATGCATGTGTAATATACTTAAGGGAAAATGTGGAATGCACCGAATGTTTTCTTTACCTTCTTTTAAAGCGAATTTAAATCTACTTCCCTGACGAAGCGGTTTAACCATGTGCGAATGTGTAATTCTGCCTCAGTCAGGGAGGACTGTGCAGATTCGCCAGGCCGAGCCAAGAAGCTAGGTTTAGTCACCCAGGGGCTGCTCAGGGCCATAGATTTCCCCCTAAATTTAGAATAAGTTGGAAGAATAAAGTATTTACAATTTTTTACAAATTCTGTGTCGTTTAAATATGTATTTTTTAGACAGGGAAGCATCTGTCTTAATTTCCCTCTAGTGGAGATAATTTAGGTTTTAAACAAAATTGGGTAATAATTATAATAAAATATTCTCATTAAAAGTCATTTCTTTTTTGGAGAAATTAAATGTTCTGGTTTAAAAATCCTGTTTTGCTAAAAATAAAAATATTTTTTCAAATGATTCCAAAAGCTCATTATTGCACCTTCAGTTAATTACATTTATAGAGACACACTTAAATTTTAAATTTTTATTTCATTATACGAGTACTGCTTTTAAATTGTGAAACATTTCGGGCATACAAGAAGTAAAAGCCTAAAGAGAATTTTATAATGAACGTCTATACTTCACTACCCAGTCCAAGAGAGAGAATATCACAGATATAACGCACTGCCGGTGCCTGCCCTTCCTAATTCCATTCTCCTTCCTCAGACTCCAGAGATAACCATTACCCTGCCTTGATTGTTTATCATTCCCGTGAATTAATTTTTTTTACTACATCTATACACGTATATGCACATAAGCAACACATAGTTTTATTTTGTGTGTTTTTAATCTTTGTGTAAACAGTATCACACAGCACTTAATTTCTGCAGTTGGTAGCTACATCACTGTACATTATATTTCTGTGATATATCCACATTGATGACAGTTGCTCTGCTTCCTTCCTTTTAACTGCTGCCTAGATATCCATTGTCTAAATATCTACACTTCTGGTGATGGATGTAGGTTTCCACTTTTTCCTCTATCGTAAACAGTGTTGGCATGAACCTTCTTGTACGTGTCTCATTGTGCACATGTAAAGACGTTCATCCAGGAGTGGAAATGTTTCAGGATTTTAAGTATACAATCTACAACTTTATTAGATGCTGCCAAATTGCTCTCCGGAGTCACCAGTTTTATATTTTCACCATTGAAACATAAGAAAATATAAATTAGACGAGAAAAAAAAGGAATAATCGTTTCCCATCTCTCCATCTAGAGAAACCCACTTTAAACTATTTATAAAAAATCCATTGGTACATAAACTTTCAGGTTTGTACTTCCATGATACACATATATATGTACATATAAATACAGTATATCATATGTACACAAATACATTATATCATATGTATACATGTATACATTCATATATTATACACGTGTGTATGCTACAAATATATATGTATATGTATACACACAAATAAGTGTATTTGTGTCTGTGTGTGTATTCATACATTTATATTTAAAACTTGGGGATCCTGTACTTTTAAATTTAGCATTATGTAGTAAGCATTTCACCATGTCACTAAATATTCATTTGAAAACACAATTTTAATGGCTGCAAATTAGTTCAATGAGGGGATATTTCTTTGGTTTGTAACTATTTACCTATTAAACATCTAAACAGTAATTTCTCACTCTTATAAAAGGTGCTGTGATGAAGTTCGGTGTGTGATTTTAAACCCAAATAGCCAGCCATGTGGCCCAACAAGTTACTTCACCTTTTTGAATCTCAACTTACATCATCTGCAAAATGGCACTAACTGAGGTAATAACTTTTATTGAAGGTTTGTGAGAAAGCAACGAATGCTCTGAGAACTTTACATGAATTACTTTATTTAATGCCACATCTCTATCAAGCATATGCCACTGTTATTCCCATTTTACAGATGATTAAGCTGTGATAGCGTTTCAATAAATTACCAAGATTACAATTAATAATTGACAGAGCTATGATTTGAATGTGCAGACTCTGCCCCCAGAGCCTGCCACTTGTCACGCCACTCCCTTTTTTTTTTTGAGACAGAGTCTCACTCTGTTGCCTGGGCTACAGTGCCGTGGCATCAGCCTAGCTCACAGCAACCTCCAACTCCTGGGCTCAAGAGATCTTCCTGCTTCAGCCTCCCAAGTAGCTGGGACTACAGGCATACTTCATCATGCCCGGCTAATTTTTTACATATATGTATATTATTTTTTAGTTGTCCAGCTAATTTCCTTCTATTTTTTTTTTTTAGTAGAGACAGGGTCTTGCTCTTGCTCAGGCTGGTCTCGAACTCCTGGGCTCAAAGGATCGGCCTGCCTCGGCCTCCCAGAGTGCTAGGATTACAGGCATGAGCCACAGAGCCCGGCCTTGCCACTCCCTTTTTTTTTTTTTTTTTTTTTTTGAGACAGAGTCTCGCTTGTTGCCCAGGCTAGAGTGAGTGCCGTGGCGTCAGCCTAGCTCACAGCAACCTCAAACTCCTGGGCTCAGGCAATCCTGCTGCCTCAGCCTCCCGAGTAGCTGGGACTACAGGCATGCACCACCATGCCCGGCTAATTTTATATATATATACATTAGTTGGCCAATTAATTTCTATTTATAGTAGAGACGGGGTCTCGCTCTTGCTCAGGCTGGTTTCGAACTCCTGACCTCGAGCAATCCGCCCGCCTCAGCCTCCCAGAGTGCTAGGATTACAGGCGTGAGCCACCACGCCCAGCTGCCACTCCCTTTTAAAGACATTTTATCACATTTATTTTCTCTCTTCTCTCCCCACCCCACCCATGTCTCTCTCCAGGTGTTTTGCCAAACCATTTTAAAATTGAATACGTCTTGATGTTTTATTCCTAAATACTTCAGATGGCCACGTTTAATAAAATTAACACTAATTTAATATCAGTGGACTAGTCTGTTATATGTGTGTGCATGTATCTGTGTGTAAGCACAGATCTCTTAGGAATAGAATAGCTGGGATATAGGGTGTGCACACCAACTTTACTAGATGATACAAATTATTTTTCAACATGCTTTACCCATTTAGACACCTCCCCTCTCACGCCAACTTGTATGAGAGTGTTTGTAGTTTTATATCCTCATCAACACTTGGTATTGTCAGACTACAAATTTTTGCTAATAGGGCGTGAAATGGTGTCTCTTTTAATTTGCATTTTCCTGATTATTTATGAGGTTGAACTTAAGAAACTATTCTTTTTTTCCTCTTATGTGAAATGCCTGTTCATTTCTGTTACCCATTTAAAAAAAATGGTTTGTTTGTCTTGAAGGCTCTTCTTTCTAAGATGGAAACTGGCATGACGAGTTCTTACTGTAACCTCCAGTTACTCAATGTCAGCATCACAAATAAATGGTCCATGGAGAATGAAGCTGAACACAGAGGAATGCTTTCCTAAAAGTGATTACTTGGAAATTTGGATTTCAGAGGTGGAAATGAAGCGTATAGCTTCATGCTGAAGAGCAAAATATACCAATACTTAAAACATTTCACAAGATAAGTAACAGAAATAGCAGCAGTGCTATATTTAAGTAAGAGAAATGAATGGAATTCCATGTCCTATTTCCCACCTGTCCTATTTCCAGGCATTGAGATCTAAGTCGTGAGGATGGTTGTACGAATGAACTCCAAGGGCTTCCTCTGCCTTTGTACCTGTCCTTTAGACAGTGAGTGGACTTCGGTCATTAGGCTGCACGAGTCACTCCATTCTCACAAGGACTAAGGGCTGAAAATCAATAGTTGGATCGTTTAATAATGCTCCAAAGACTTGAAAAGAGCCTGTTAAGAGAGGTTTAAACCAAAATAGAGGAACTTCAGAGTGAGGTGTTCCTGTATTTGTTGTTATTTTCCTTTGACTTACAGAGAACTATTTGTACCTCGGTACGCCTGTTGCTAGAATGGACTTCAGCCCAGGCCATTAATCCAGACTTTTTAGATACGTCAGAAGATAAAATGTGTCGCTTATTCATGAGGTGGTATAACAAAATTTGAAAGAACTAAAGTATGATTAATCACTTTTCAGTATATAAATGTTAAGATTTGTAGTTGAAAGTACAAATCGCTTTACAATGATTTATAGCATTTACTGTTTCTTGTCTGAGTGTGGAAAATGGAACCATGCTTATAGACGGGGTAAAATGTATTTATTACACTGTTTCTCATTAGCTTCAAGTCTTTGATGCTGCTTCTAAGATTTCAAGTACAAGACTTGGCAAGAGAAGTTATTGTGCTTCATTGCTATTGGATCTATCCAGATAATAAGTTTCCTTTAAAAATGACTTTACACTGTGTCTTGGTAGATGTGAGTGTATAGTTTCGTCATAGTTAATAAAATTGTATAGTTAAATTATGTGCATTTTATAATACATAAATTATACCTCAATAAAAAAGAGTGTCGAGGAAAAATGACATTTCAGAATCACCCTCAGGCTGGAGTTATCAGAGATCTGCATAGTCTCATAGTCCTTCAAGTGTTTGTTCATGGGAACCTTCTGGAATCAGTGAAAGGTGTTACAGGACCAGCCCAAGATGTAATGTCTGGTGGTCTTGGTGTACGGGTAAAAATCTTTGTCATAACTTTGAGAAAAGACAGAAAAGCAGAAGCTAAAATTTTAGCTGCCATAAATTTAATAAAAGCCAGTAGCAAATTTATCCACTGACACTGTGTCCGTGGCCAGCGTGAATTGAAAGAGAAGTAATTATATCGTACTTTCTCTCAACCCTAGCCAAGATAAGGAAGGACAACTACCTGAAAAATTGTGGGAGAGGAATGGTAGAAAACGATCATGTTTGAAGTTTATTCAAATTCTGTCTGCATCCAGTCCTTTGCCTTAGTGAGGAAGACAGGGAACAAGTAGATAAAAGTAGGTGAGTGGTTTACACAGAGTTTTTACATGCGATCTCCTCCTCTTCTGGCCCCCTTCTCCTCATCCTCCCTCCAGAATAATAGCAAACAGGGGTGGGTGAAGGACCCTCCTCAGTTTGAGGCTTTCAGAAGAAGGGGCTTTTGTTTGTTTAACACCATTTGCAGTTTTTTACCCAGACGTGTGCAGATCAACAAATTTGAGAGCCAGTGTACCATCTGCCTTCAGAAAGGGGTTTTTATTAAATTAGTTAAATTATTATTCGTAAATATTTTAAGGAAACAAGACTCTTCTAAAATATATACACTAAACTCTGTCACATGTTAAATAAATCGTAGAGTTCCATAATCCTTCCTTCACTCAATTTTTTTTGGCAATTAAGTCTATTTTCTCTCCCAGAAGGTCAAAGCCAATACCAGTAACTGAAGACAAAACTGTTGTGAAATCATCCTTCCTAGGTCTTATTTTGTACTTACTCATGCTTTATTCTTTTTCTCTGTGCTTTTGAATTTGTTGAGGGGCAGTTTTCTTGAATTGCCTGTTTGTGTAGAATTACTCTTGTTGGATTGACAGCTCATCATTTTCCTTCCTTCCTTCTTTCCTTTCTTCCTTCTTTCCTTCCTTCCCTCCTTTCCTCCTTCCTCATTATGAAGGTACCTGAAATACCTTTGTACCTGTTTTCAATTCCAAACTCCTCCTTTCCCCTGCAGAGGTAGCCACTTTGCTGAAATTGGCAACTACCATTCTCATCCATATTTTTATATTTTTCTTCATGTATCTGTCCATTAACAATGTTTTCTATTAACTCATATTTTGAAATATACATATATTCATGTAATGTTTGCATGCATTGCTCAACATTGTATTTTTAGGCTTTCTATTTAGACTTAGTTAGAATTGATTTAGATTTTGTGCTTCTAGGTATTTTTCCAGCCCCCTCATTCCTGCCTTTCATTGGATTGTCAATGTCTTGTTCTTTTTTCTTTTAATTTCCTTCTTTTCTTTTGGTTTAGGAATTATATATTATAATTTTATTCCTTTAATATTTATTTTTAAAAATTCTTAAAGAATGTAATGTTAATTGATATCTCGATTGTCTTCTTGACTAATGTAGGTCCTGAGGAAGCTTCAGCTTAGGTTTTCCTTTGCAATCTTCCATGTCATTGTTGCCTGGTGTCTTGGTGTTACCTTATTTTTAAAGTCCTCTCAAGTTAGTTATCAGTATTTATTATTCACGGTAAATTGTTACTTAATTTTGACCATATATTTACAAATATCTTTATTTGCTCTAGGGTTTTGCCCTCCACTTTTTCCTTCTGAAGTAAACGCTTTAGTAGTTCTTTTAGAAAGCGTTGTTGAGTGGTAAACTCTTGAGATTGTTAGTTTGAAATGTGTTTGTTTCACACTCAGTCTTGAGTGAAAATTTATTTAATATAATAGATGGGTATAGATGAGCATGATCTAAGATGAGAATTATCTTCGCTTAGGATGGTGAGGATATGCCATTCATTTCTCACAAACATCTATTGTGACTGATGACAAATTTGATGGTGCTCTAATTGGATGTTTTTTGCTTTTAGGAGATTTGCTTTTGTCCTTTGGTTGCTTTTAAGATACTTCTTTTGTTGACATTCTGAAGTTTCACCATAGTGTAACAAACTGAGAAATTTTAATTTTTTATTTTTATACCACTAGGGCATTTTTATGCTTCAGAAACCTGAAGACTCATTTGTTTTTTCTTTAGTTCTGCAAAATTCTCTGCTGTTATTTTCTTAAATATTGTCTCCTTCCTCCTTTCTTCCCCTCCACCCCTTCTCTGTTCTTTGTTCTGTTTGGAATATCCACTTGATATATATTGAACCTTCTCGATCTGTTTTCCAAGGCTCTTAACTATGCTTTCTTAGTTTCTATCCCTGTCCTGCATTCTGAGCGATTTCTTCAAATCTATCTTCTGTTTTATGCTGGTTTATGGATTCTTTCTTCACTTTTGTCTTATCTATTTGTTACTCTGTTCATTGAGTTTTTAACTTCAATGACTATGTTTTTCATCTATAGAGACTCAATTTTATTCCTTTTCAAAGTTGTTTGTTCTGTTTTTATATTGTCTTTTCCTTTCGTTATGGTTTATATGCCTTTGTTTATATCTTTAGTTATGTTATAGTTATTTCATAGTCTCTTTCAGAGTGTTCTTTTATATGCAGCTCTCTGAGGGCTGATTCTTCCATTTGCTGTATATGTTGACTCCACCTCATGGTAATTTATTTCTTCATGAATGTTGTAATTTTTTACTGTGAACTTACCTTTATGTTTTTCCTTCCTAGAGGATATGAAAGCATTTCTGTGGAGTAAGTGTACATTTTTACTGCTGGGGCACTAGAAGGTTCAAATGTCCTGGCTTGATTTTTAATTTGATTTAATTTTTCAACTTCAGATTCCTAAATCAAGCAGATAATATGATTCAGACCCCATCACTACCTATCCCAGGTCTGGACTTTCCATTTCTCAGGCACATTTTTCTCCCACCAAATTCCCAGACATACAATACATCATGCAGGGATGCAACCAAACCTTACTGTCATGGCCTGACTTGGGATTTATTTTTCTAACACAAAAAGAAGGTTGGAAGCTGGCAGAGCAGGGGAGAGATACTGTGACCTGCGTCCTTTCCCTCAAACTCCTTGTCTTCCTTCCCCTCCATCCTTAAGGGGTGGCTTTTGTACTTCTGGTTGCTTCATGGTGGCCATTTGGCTCTTCTGTGTCTAGCCTCACAGACACAGTCTGGGTAGAAAGAAGGGAGAAAGAAGCAACAAGGAGGAAGGAATAGTCCCTATGTTAGGAAAACCAAACTTACCCAGAAACACCTAGCCAACCTCTGCTTAGTGCTGATTGGCCAGAGCTGTATCACATGGTCACCCCCAGATGCACGGGAGGTGGGCAGCACAGCTTGTGCTTCATACCTGCCTTTGATGTTTCTCTTCATTTATGGCACTGGGAGATTTCCTTCCCCCTCCTCTCCAACTTGGCTGCTAACACAAATTATTGCTGGTTTTATAGAATGTAGGATTTCTGTGCATTTGCTTAGTCTGTCATGTTGCTTAAGGACTCATTTATTTGCCCATAAGCTATACGCTTCATTCATTCATTCACTGACCAGATATGGAGTACCAATTTTGTGCCAGGCCCCGTGCTAGGGTCTGAGGATACAGTGGTGAGCAGAGTAGACTTTAGTGTGGCTCCTAAAACTGTAACCATTTTCCCCCTCTATGTCTATTTAGAAGTTCAAAGTTAGCACAGACTCTGCTCTGTTTCTCCAGCCTCAAAGATCCTCCCCCAGAGAAATATTGCACTTGGTTTAGAAGACAATTCTGAGACCTTTAGCTGGGGACACAATGCTCAAAATATGTAGATGAGGAGGGGACAGACCGGCTCAGCTATTCCCCGGTGTTTTAGGAGTGACCTTGATTATTTGCCCCACTGTCCACTTGAGCCCCCTACACCTGCTGAACTGAGGGTCTTCCGTCTCCACCGCGGCCCTTGCCTGGGCTTCTTTCAGTTGTGGTTTCCTCTGGTTTATCTATCAATGGGATCTCATCTGCTTTCTTGTCTCTCATAAATTTTTCAAATTCTTTAATCAGCTGTTGGCACCCTTTCTTGTGGACCTTTCTTGTAGACCATCATTTCAATGGGATTTTGGGAAGTAGGCTAAGTAAATGTTTGTATGCAAGTTGCAGCCTTGAACCAGAAGCGCCAGCTATGTGTCATACATCCTATTTGCTCAATGCTGTGCTTTGAACTAAGAATGACACAAGCGAATACAGTATAAGACACAGTCCTTAGTACCAGTGGTGTGCTGCAGCCAGCTGCACCAACTCACAGGAGCTGACTGTTAAAATTGCAGGAATTTTGAGTTGATTGACTTCTCTTTGATATCCTGAAATTGACCGAGGGGGAAGTATTTATACCCCTGAAATCAGCAAACACTGAGAATCAGCACCCTCCTTTCCTTGAGAGGTGGTTGTTAAACATTTATCAACACACCATTAGTCTTTACTCTTGGGTAACTGGTAGCATAGCTATAGAGGTAAGACACACACTGAAGGAAAACTAAAAGTGCAAGTGAGCTAGCCATCAAGTCCAAAGCAGAATAGAATGGACACCCAATTGCTGTAACATTCAGACAGCAGAAATCAATGTCGACTAGTTGAGGAAGTTTGGCAAAGTGGCAACTGTGCAAATAGAGGGATCTTACCCTTGGCAAGGTAGAGGGTGAGCTCTGAAGCCAAAGTTTAAATTCCAGCATTTTCACTTGCCATTGAGTAGCCTGACTAAATCTCTCTCGTAAGTATAATGATAGCCAACATTTATTGAGTCCTTATGATGGCAGGCACTGTTCTAGACGCTTTACATAAATTAACTTAATCTCATCATCTGCAAAATGTTGCTTACCTCAAAGGTCTATTCTGAGTATTAAATGAGATAATTCATGTAAAAAGCATGCATAGCAAAATCTCCATAAAATTCATTTCTTACTGGCAATTTTCTTAGAGAAGGTAAGCAATTTCCACATTCAGATTTTTCCTACTGGGCCTGGAAAGATGGGTGAGATTTGGTTAGGCAGAGGGACCAGCAGAGGACATTTTAGACAAAGGGGGGGGGCAGGTACCAAAGGAGGTACCTGGAGGTACCTCCAGGAGGGAAGGGCAACAAGGGACTGGTTTGATCTGCCCAAGGGAAGCAGAAGGTCTGCTCTGGGGAGTAGTGAAGACATTCAAATGAGTCAAATGGAGACAGGCTGTGCAGTGTCTTGTGTTCTAAACAGAGAACTTCACCTTTCATGCAATGAGGATGGGGGTCCATTGTAAGTGTTTGAAAGGGCAGGATTTTAGGACTAGAATTCTGCCAGGCCTGGGCTTATGCAGAATGAGCTAAGAGTGGCAGAGGGGCAGAGACCGAGGCATGAGGCAATGATATTTTAAGGTGGTGGATGTGGGTGAGACAGAAAAATCCAGGTTTGCAGGATGGTTCAAATGAGGGATTCATCTGATAAGAATTTCATAAAAAGACCAAAAGAATTAGATTCCTTTATAAATGAATAAGCTGGAAATATGTAGCCACAGTATTTGTTAGAGCAATCTGAACCAGAAATTAAGAAAAAACTAGATGGGAGGATTCTTTCCCTATCCAAAAATAAAACTACTCTAAATTGAAAGTTAGACTATGTTTTTTCAATCAGTGGAATATTGTTTTTCTTTCTTTTTTACATCGAGTGTGGTTTTTGGTACTTTTCATTAAGTTAAATTGATGTGAATAAACTTGTTGAGAGTTTGTTTAGTTTCACAGCTCAATATCATGGCGTCTGTGTCTGCATTCAACCTGGTTTCCCAACTACCCACAAAATGATGTTAAATAATGGTTTTATCATGATTCGGGGCTATTATTTTTTTTCTTAACTTATGGAGAGGGTACAGAAAGGGGAACAGGGCATGCTCCTGTGTCCACACAGGCTCATGTCAGCAGCCCCTGTCCGGAGGACTTGCACATAAGAGACTGCGGCTCCTAAGGGGACGCCATGCTCTGAGCCCCAGACGTCTCCCGCATTCTTACGCTTGGCCACAGCTAGCAGGGACACCCGCAGACTTCTGCCTCATCTTCCCGGTGACAACCAGCTTGCACAAAGGCCACTTCATGTTGCTAAATCCCATATAGACTTTTTGCTCCTCAGCTTTCTTGAGTTTTGAGTAGCCTTGACACTGTCAATCATTCCCTCCTTTTTGACAAACACTCTTGTCCTTTGAGGCTTCTGAGACATCACATTCTCCTGATGCTCTTTCTCTGGCTGGCCCTTCTTTATATGAGTAATTTTAACTTTTAAATTTTGGAGTTTTTTGACTTTAGTCATGAAATATCTCTCTCTCTCTCTCTCTCTCTCTCTCTCTCTTATTTCACTCTCTACTCTCTATCTAGGCAAACTCGCTGCTACCTGTGGTTCCCACTTATATGCCAGTGATTCCTAAATATTTACATCTAGCCCAGCCTTTCCTTTGAGTGCTGGACTTGTAGACCACTGTCCACTCACCCAATATCATCTCGCTGTATCAGAGGGACCTCAGATTTGACATGTACCTAACTTCATGATCTTTTCCTTCAAGTATTGTCCAAGTTTTACCCATTTCATCCTAAGTCACCAGTGTCCATCTGAAACCTAGCTAGAAACTTAGGTATCACCCTCTATACCTCCATTTCTCTGTCTTTCCCCAAAGGATCCAAATCTATCACCAAGCCCTGAAAATGTTACCTCATAAATAGCTTTTAGATCTATCTACCACTTTCTATCTCTATGTACACCAGTGTCCAATTACCATTATCCCTTACTTGCGTTAATATAATAACTGCTTCAGTTGTTTTCCAGCATCTACTTCACTTCCATTTCAATCTTTTTTTTCCTTTTCTTTTCTTTTCTTTTCTTTTCTTTTCTTTTCTTTTCTTTTCTGACAGGGTCTCACTCTGTCACCTGGGCTAGAATGCAGTGGCATCATCATAATTCACTGCAACCTCAAACTCCTGGGCTCAAGTGATCTGCCTGCCTCAGCCTCCCAAGTAACTGGGACTACAGTTGCACACCACCACACCCGGCTAATTTTTCTATTTTTTTGTAGAGATGGGCTCTCACGCTTATTCAGGCTGGCCTTGAACTCCTGGCCTCAAGTAATCCTCCTGCCTTGGTCTCCCAAAGTGCTTGGATTATAGGTGTAAACCACGATGCCTCCCCACCCCTACTTTCTGAATAGCAATTACTCACCTTTTCAAAACATGAATTTCATTTCATCGTTGTTAGGGACAGAATGTTTGAGTCCCTCTCCCCTCCACCCCAATTTATATGTTGAAAGCCTAATACCCATTGTGATGGTATTTGGAGGTGGGCCCTTTGGGAGGTGATTAGGTCATGAGGGAGGAGCCTGCACGAATGGCATTGGTGCCCTTATACCAAGAGACATGAGACTTCCTCTCTGTCTGCTCTGCACCAAGTGAGGACACAAGACAGCCATCTGCAAACCAAGGAGCCGGTCCTTAGCAGACATTGGTTCTGCCAGCATCTTGATCTTGGACTTCCCATCCTCTAGAACTGTGAGAAATACATTTCTGTTGTTTAAACCATCCAGTCTATACTTTATTATAGCAGCTGGAATGGACTAAGACAGTCATGTTCCCTCAGGCCTCATGAAACCCTTTTATTTGTCAGAATAAGGTAGGTAATACTATAGAAACAGACAACCTCAGAAATCTCATTAGCTTTCAATAACAACAGTTTATTGCTCATTCACAGTATGTCTCTGTCTCTGCTCCATGGAAACTTCACTTGGGAATTCAAGCTGTTAACACGGCCTCTCAGTGTAACACTGCCGGTTGTGGTAGAGGGAAAAGAGAAAGGGGCCACCACATGCCGGCTCTTAAAGCTTCTTCCTAGAAGGGACACATACCACTACTGCCCACATATCATTGGCCAGAGCAATTCAAGTCTCTTCTGAGTTCAACAAGGAGGGGCCGCATAAACCCTGGGGAAATCACCAGAGGAAGTGCAGCCGGAATATTTGGTGGCCAATAATACAATGTAACACACCTGTAAGTGACTTCCTACTATTTTGAGGATGAAAACCAAAACTCCAACAGGCCTTCCAGGCTCCTCGTGATGTTCCTTCTGCTGAGCTCTCCAGCTTTCCCTCTCACCATCTATCCCTGGCTCTCTGTACCCCAACCACACTAGTCTTTCATTCTGTGCACACACCAGGTGCCCTCTCTTTTTAGCATCCTTGAATGTGCTGCTCCCTCCTTCTTTCTTTTGTGTGTCCTCCATTGCCTCTTTACTCTGCCATTTCTTCATATCTCAGCTCAATCATCACTTTGTCAGAGAAATCCCTGGGCCCTCAGACGAGATCAGGTTCCTTTGTCATATGCCTGCATAGAATGGTGTTCTTCTCCTTCAGAGTGCTTATCTCTGAGTTTTAATTATCAGTCCATTGGGTGGTAATGTTATAAATGTCTGTCTTCCAAGATCCATAAGAACAGGAACCATGTCTGTTTTTGCTCATCTGTCTATAGACAGCATGCAGCGCAATGCTTTATACGTAGTGGATCTTCAGCAAAGGGTGACTGAGTGAATGAAAGAGAAGAAAGTTGAAATGACTGAAAGAACCATTGGAAGAATTGAGCCTGTTGGACTTGGAGA
Organism: Microcebus murinus; assembly: GCF_040939455.1. NCBI lineage: Eukaryota > Metazoa > Chordata > Mammalia > Primates > Cheirogaleidae > Microcebus > Microcebus murinus. Next base: position 9,996,308 of record NC_134108.1, read on the forward strand.
AGAGAATATTTATGTGGAACAAGCTAAAAAGCTATCCATATGTGAAGGGCTTCCTTGGAAAAGTTGGAGTAGATTTATTTTTTTATTTCTTCAGAGAGCGTATTTCTAACAAAAGTTTAGAAATTAGAGGTAATGAATCAAATTTTGGTTCATCATAAGAATAAGCTTTCTGACAATGTGAGGGTCAGTATTAGAAATGTTATATTCATTGTATTTACTCAAGCAAAGACTAGATGATCAGATGTAGAAAATGTCAGTGAACATTCTAGATAGCAGCAGTAGTGGAAGAAAGGCATGATATGGTCCTTTCAAACTTCGAAGTGGTATAATTCTGTTATAAAACATAGAGATAGTAAACAAGGAGATAAGAAAACATAAGGCACCAATTACAAGGCAGTGTAATTGTGTATAGACAGTGGCACAGCCCTGAGTGCCATGCTGATGCTCCTGTCTTGGCTCATGATTTTTAAACTTGTCACAAAAAGGATCTTTAGATAGGTTATCTCCTAATCCATGCCTTCATCTATAATTGCTGAATTAAATTGATTATAGATGTATCTCTTTTGGAGGGCCACAGAAGTAGGCAATGTAGTTTATACACATAAACTGCCTTAGAAACTAAGAACTGCAACACTGTAGCATGCCACGTTCAACAGTGCTTAAATAATGGTCAACATTCATGCATCATATGAATGCATGAAAGTTAGTTCCATCTTCTAATACTATAGCATATACTTTTAAAAAAATTTCCCTCTTTTACATTTTTATCAAAGTAACAGATGCATGATTTATTTTACATGGTAAAAATTTAAAAATTGTACTGAGGAAGTTATATCATAACATCATAATACATTCAATAGATATAAATCAACATTATAATAAATACAAGACAATATTTTCAAACTATTGGTTCAGGAGACTCATACTACATTGCAATAGTTACAGGACTTTTCTTGAAGGAAGGACACTTGGATGAGTCCCTAAATAATGGAGTAGATTTTTATAGATGTATGGACAGGAAGAAATGCCGTGAATTTGGCCACCTCACATTCTAGATCTTCTGGGACAGTTTTGATTTCAAATATGACCACGATTATGCAAGCATGATCATAATTACTAGAGCAAGTGCCTCACTTTTGCATTTGAAATACAGTCTATATGGACATGACGAAGTGCATGGAAGCAAAAAGGAGATGGCCAAGCAATGAACCAGGTGGAGTAGCAAGTGTGTGTCATCTCCCATCCCCCGATCTCCAGCTATTAAAATTTCTCCCTGTTATAATGTCCTTTCCCCCAATAATAAACCAATATAACATCCTGATGTCCCAGAGGGAGAAATATTTGCAACTGCTGGAAATGTGATAGAACAGAAACATGCAATCAGTACGTGCAATCAGCTGCACAGATTGTGAAACAATAATCATGGTCCTATTTGTTCTGTGACAGGATAAAAACTGCAAAGCTTTTATAAGATAGGAACTCAAGCCTGAGAGAGACCCCAGCACCATTTCCTGCACTGTGTCACCAGGTTATATTTTGCAATCTTCTCCCTCCTTCTCTCTCTCCCAGTCTCATTTTTTTCTTCACTGTCTGCCCTGAGACATAGGACACAGGTTTTGGAGGGCAGAGCAGTTTGCTGAGATTTTGCATGAACATGGTAGGTGTCTTGTTTCTCTTTGATATTATGGTGTCAAGGTGGTAGAGTGGGAGGGTGGGAATCACATGGAGTTGGAGGAACTAAAAGCAAAGAGAGTTTTCAATTTTTTGTTTCTCCAGATGATGAATAAAATGCTTATGAATGAAGAAAAAAGTGCCTATTAAGTACATAAAGTGTAAATAACATTAACCCATTCACAGGAAGGATCTCCTTGGAATGAGAAGAGTATTTCATCATTTTTAACTTTTCTTGGACCTAGGGTCCAAATTTCATCATAATAGCTGAAAAATATCTGCACTTTTTATAAAGGACGGGTGTTTATGAGGAGCTATATAAATTTTTTCAGTAGTAGGGCAAGATTCATTGTGTTAATATTGCTTTTCTTTTGTTGATTCTTATTTAAATCTTTTCATTTTATTATTTTGACTTAACCAGAGTCTTGCTTTGATTAAGAAAGTTTAACGTCTGGCATCAACATGGTGAAATCACAAGGCCAAAGAGATTGGAACTGTTGCCAAGACAGAGGGTGCTGACTCCTGCTGAGCACATTGCACGACAAAACACCATGCATGGAACTTTACCCGTAAATACGAATTTTCCTCTCGGTAGTAGTATGTTTAATCTCCCGTAGGCCTCTCTTTTAGAATTTGCTAGATTCTTAAAGTCCTCCTAAATCTGCAATATTATCACTACATCCATATCAAATTAAAATAAAGATCTATAAAAGAAGTAGTTTCTTTTCTCTTCTGTTGCTGCAGTTGCTTTTCAGTTGATTCAGCTGTCAACTTTGGTCCAGAGCCCGCTCTGAACATATAGCCACACAATTCATTAGCATTTAGAAAGGGCCTCCATCTCAGCCATTAACACATTCATGCAAACACCTTCCTGGAAAACATTTAAAAACCATCCTGTAGCATTGGTCTGTGCTCATAGAAAGACCAACCTGTAGGGAACTGGTAAACATAGCTAATGTCTTAATAGATAAATATGCTTACTAAGTGTATTTAGTTTTATTTTTGAGTTGGTGTCAAAAAATTATCTTTAAGTTGACAAGAAAGTCACCTTCGCCAAAGCAGGAGGGAAATGAGAAAGAAGCATTTGGTTGCAGTAGTACTAGCTTTGGGTGAACGAGTTTACATTCTGAGTTTGGATGAATTGTAAAAGTCAGTGGTTCTCCCAGTCACCTCTCTAACTTGACCATGAAGTTGAATGATATGAAGAAAGTGTCACACCAATTGTACTAGTTCAAACAATGGACAAAGTAAATATAACTGATGGAAATGATATTTTAAGGTAAATTCATGTAGCAACATTTGGCTTAAACAAAGAATATTTATTGTTCCTATTTAGACACATCAAAGACAACAATCTAGACAATACATTTTGATTAATTACTCACTTTTTTATGTTTTTTTAAATCCTGGTTAATTGAATAATATATTCAAAAAGATTTATTGAGTACCTGTTTTGTGTCAGATAACATTTACTGTGTTAATCAATTTTCTCATTTTCTTACTTTTTTAAAAATTAAAAAAATATATTTTTAGAGCTAGGGTCTTGCTTTGTTGTCCAGGCTGGAGTGCAGTGGCATGATCATAGCTCACTGTAACCTCCAATTCTCGGGCTTAAACAATTTTCCTGCCTCAGCTTCCTGAGTAGCTGGAACTACAGATGTGTATCACCATGCCTGGATAATTTACCTTTTCCATAGAGACCTATTGCCCAGACTGGTCTCAAAATCCTGGCCTCAAACCATCCTTCCACCTTGGCCTCCCAAAGTGCTGCGATTACCGAAATGAGCCATCATGCCTGGCCCAATCTTCTCAATTTCTAACTCCTCTGTTTCTCATTCTCTTCTTCCTCCTCTTTTTCCTTTTCACTTTTTTCTTTTTTCCTCTTTCTCTAAAACCTCCTACATTTTCCTACTCAGATTTGTCTTGAATTTTTTTCTTTCATCATTTGGATGTGAAATTTTCCCATAAAAATATACTTTTAACCTTGCTTCATCCCTCTTAGAAAGAAACATGCTTCAACTAGAAAAGTAGAAAATATCCACCAATTTTAAACATTAAAAACAGCTATGCAAGTATAAGACTATATTGTATCTTTAGTTATTATGAAATCATTAACTCAGTCACTGATTTATTTGGCATGCATCCTGCTTTTCAGGGAATTTCTGCCCACTTTGAGAACTACCTTTCTTGCATTCTTTATTCAGGGGACTAATTAACTTAGCCAAGAGTGAAGTAATTTCAGCAACTATGAAATTCTGCAAGAAAGCATGGCCAACAGAAAGCCTTAGATGACTGCGTTTACATTGGTGCTGATCTTAAGACATGCTGTTAACTCAAAATGAAGCTATGCTTTTTCAAACAATTCGAGTTCAAGGGCATCCCATTTATAACCAGTCATGTTCCAGGCCTATAAAGCCTTTGCAGTAGCAATCCAAACTGGCATATAAGTTAAAGCTCACCCTAGGCAGCTTAAATTTTACACGATTAGCCTGGGACTTGCTCATCCTGTAGCATGGGGAAGCACAACCTCATGATCAAGTGCAATTCACACCTCACAATTCTAGGAATCAATGTACACGGACACATGGTTATATTATTATTAAATCCAATTGCTTTGCAATTAACCCAATATGATACCTATACAAATGATTCAAATAAAGAGCCTCATGTTTCACAGGGGACAATCAATACAGTGACATCACAGCTGCTGACAATGCCAGCAATTTGGCTTGTGACTGTAGTGCTACATTTTTCTCAGGTCAACACTACTATTCCTGCCTCTGAATTATAGCTACCATAACTTTCAACTATTGGCAATGCCCACACCTCACTAAAGCATAATATTCAAACACTGCTGGCCGTTCCTAACCTATGTTAGCTGAGTCATGACAGGCAGACTCAGTCTGAGTATATTATAAATATACTAAATTATAAATTTGTTACTTTCTTTCTTGGCTCCCAGAATGAAATTAGGATTTCTTTTCTCCAGGAAAAGCTCCTTAATGGTGAAAAAGAACATAGGTTGGATTTGTTGATAGATAAAATTAGTTCATAGGAAAAAATCATTCTTGACCTTCCCCTTGTACAAAGCATTTACAATGAGATGTCTGAAAACAAAACCAAGTCACACTAGAATCTTTCCTAATTATTATTGTCATTGCTGTTTATTCTGTAGCTCTGCCATCTCTATTTTAATTAAGTAAAGGTACTCGTAGTTATAACCTGATCAAAACTAGCCTTTTGCAACAACATTACAACTGACGACACTTTGTATCACCCCTTTCCACCAGATTTTGCCAGTGTGTCTGTCTGCCAGACAACTTGGCTTCAAGAATCTACTTCTTCCTTCAGGGATCTCTTTAGAGTTACGGGTAGACATTCGGTAGATATTTATTAAAAGACTATTTGAATGTTACTTTTTTAAGACCTCATAGCTTCTTATTTTAAGTCAACTGAACTTTACCTTAGGGAGCATTTAGGACAGGCACTGACCAAAATGTATCTTTTCTGTGCTTCTGTCTATATTGTTTCCAAACAGAGACCGGTCAAGTCACCATATGTTTCCATGATACCACTTCTAGCTCCTGAAATGGGGAGAGTAGAATATTAAGTATGTAAAATGTCTCTCTTTTTTAACATTCAGTGTGAACGAGTGAAAACAACATTTTATTTAATACGCTAAGTAGAGTCTGTCCCCCCGTGAATCATACTGTATACATAACGGTGATGAAAACGTTCAGTTTGAAATTTCTCCCTGGCCAAGGGAGGAAACCATGGGGGTGAATCATAATTTTAGTGATGACTGTCCTGGGGAAGCTAAATTGGGAAGCCACAGGTTAAAAAAAGGAGGAGTGGATCCTCCTTTTCCAACAGGAATGCAATGGTCATAAACTCCGAGAAGGCAACAGACACCTCCTTATGCTGCCTGCACCTGGGCATTGACCTGCAAAAGCCAGCTGCTGGCGGTTCCCCTGCGGGAGAGAAATCCGGACAGCAGAGGAAACCAACCACAGCACTGAAAGTTATCCATGGAGCGGGAAAAGAAAGTGGACTTCTTGTTGAAAGGGGAGAGAGATACACAGCTGCCTCTAAAGAGGAACACAACTGAATACACTCACGCAAGTGAACAAAATTCATCTAAGAGCAATTGGATAGACATGGACACTTACATTATGACTCTAACACATTAACTGCCATGTGAGTTGGATTTAACTCACACTAGTTTTGAGCCTGGGGCCTCATGAAGCAAAACCTGGGCAAAATCCTGCAGTTGGCTGGTGAAAATCTTACTTGTAGATGTTCTTACTATTGCAGTTAATATTGACAATTTTAATTCTAAAAACATGGATTAAATGAATAGAAGTCAATACATTTCATTTTTCTATTTATGTTTGCCTTTAAATTGCACATAAGCCTGACAAGTCAAGAAAAACGCTTTACCGTTATGAACTATTTTTCATGTTTTCACATTACTTTTTACATTACTAATTTTCAAGGTTTTATATGCTTTTGTATTGAAAAAAACCAGAAAACAATAAAAAAAACAAATTTTTCATTAAATTAGAAAGGATTGTTTTGTTGTTGAAGTTTTTATTCTAGTTTTGTAATAAAACACCATGGCCCCAAGGAAAATCATTTTATTCTAGTGTGGCAGTAGACGTGTTAAAGAAGAGCCTGCACAATGTACATTTGTCATTTGCTACAAAACTGGACCTGACATTGGTGATTAGGATACTATCTTAAGTGGGAAAGTGGACCACTAAACTGTAATTAATGGTCATAATTATGTGGAATGTGTGTCCTATGGACAAAGACTAACTGGGAATACACAGAAATTAACACAGTTATCATGTTGATGTTAATGTATTGATGTTCTTTGTTTTCCATTGTTAAATTGTGTGGTGTGAAGGTGAGGGTGGGGGTGGGGAGAGACCATATATGATAAGTCTAGCGTTAAGATCATGACACAAGGAGTCAGGAAGCCGTGTTTAAGTTTCACACGGCCATACCAGCTGTGATCATTACCTCTCTGAGCCTCAGTGTCCATATTTAGAAAGTGAGAATAATAACATCTGCCCTGCACTAATGGGGTAGTGAAAGTACTTTTGCAAATCTGAAAGTATTATAGGAGACTGTGTGAGAAATCAAGGTCAGAGTGCGATATAGACTAGAAAATTAAGAAGTCCAGAACTCAAAAAGTTTTCCTGAGTCTCTTTTCTCAGCAGTTACTGTGGAAGCTGGAGAATATGTGTTATCTCATTTAATTTTGCAATAAACTAATTATAAGCACTTATTGGGCATCCACTATTTGTTTCTCTAACCAGGTTTTCCAGTAACACTTATAGAACAAGCTACTTCTCCTTCATTGATTTGAAAGGCCCACTTTTATCACATACCTGAGTTTATTCTGAACTCTACCATTTCACTGCTCACATTATGTTTTAATTATTGCATATTGATAATGATTTTTAATTGGGTAGGGCAACTTTTTATGGTTGTTGTTGTTTTGAAATAGGATCCAGGAAAGAGAAGGAGCTATTTTTAGGAGGATATCCAAGCCTGGGCCCGAGGGAGTCAGTACCCAGCCCGAGGGTGAATTACAGGATCGCAGATTCTTACAAGAGACTCTGGAATCAAAGGAAGCTTAGTTCAAATCCTGGTTTATTACTTACCTTCTGGGTTACCCGAAGTATATTACTTAATCTCTTTAACCTCTTTTCTCGTCTGTAAAATTGAGGACAATACCAGCTACCTCAAAGGATTGTGGCATGGATTAAATTACAAAATAGATGTGAATTTCCCTAGCACTGTGCCATCGTCCCCTCCTTTGAAGGCATTCCTATTGCTAGCAACATGGCCTCCTTGTCATGGGTTTTCTTGCATCTGCAAAAAGGGAAGAAGAGCAGAGTTATCACAACATTCTGGAAGCTTGTTTCACTGCACAGAAGCACATGATAACTGTATGGTGAGGAGACAGGGCATTTAGGTTGTACATGTGTGTTCCCTCCTCCATGAATATGGCAAAGCAGGAGCTGCTGCACGCCACAGAATTCATACAATACACAGTCATTGTGCAGCCAAGAACATGGGATGTCACATAGGCGGGAATGCCAGGCGGTGCATGTCTGTCAGACTTTGACAGAAACGAAAGAGGAAATTGCCCGGGGCGATGAGTACAGTTAGGGGACAGGTGCGAGATAATCGGGCCTCTCTTCTGCGCTCATGAGTTTGGACGTTATGTGGTTTGGGGACAGATATGACATCTATTACCTCCCTTTTTGTAGTTTTTAAGAGATTATTGAGTAATATTTACAATTTTCTGATGAGTAAAGAAATGTCACATGGGGCCTCATGTGACAACCCTTGCCTTGGGGAGGCAACCCCTGCCTCCACCAGTGGCCAGGATAATGTTGGAGGGGAGCCCCGTCACCTTCTCTCCCTGCAGAGTGATGGATGGATACAGTCTGACCATAATTAATTTTAATAGAGACTTGATGTACTGTGATAGAATCTTGACCATTCAAATGAAACAGAACCAACCAGCCAACTTCAACAAAAAAAATCTCAGTTCTCACTTGCCATTGGCTTTGGAACATGTCGAGTCTAGTTAAGAAGTATCCACGGAGTGATTTTGTGCCTAGCACTGTAGAAAAAGATACAAAGGAAGGACCCTGTCTGACATCCACTGTCTGAGTTGGACACACAAGAAATATAATAAAATAATAATGTACCATCTGTGAGTCCCTGACATATGGTATACACGGGTCTATATGCTCAGTGTATGTTATCTCTAATTCATTAATTTTTTCCACAAATGTTTCTGGAGTGCCTATTATGTGCCAGCCATTCTATTAGTTGCTGGGAGTACCACAGGGCACAAGGCAGGGAAAAGTCCCTGCCTTTGGAGAATGTTCTAGTGCTTTTAAGCAAATGAGTATATACTGTCATTTCAGGTAGTGATAAAAGCCATGAGGAAAAACAAAGCAGGGTAAAGGGACAGAAGGGGGCTGGGTGCACGTAGTGGGTATTTTGGGGCAGGCCTCTCTGGGAAGGTGACCTGTAGGCATGAGAACAGCTGCTGCAGAGTGCCGAGGTGAATCAACCTTGGAATCCTCGAGGCTGAGAAAGAGGTAAAGGGGCGAGGCAGGAGGAGGGGCAGAGGAGGAGCAGGGTAAACAAGGAAGGGGTCGGCCATGTTGGGCCCCATGGGACATGACAAGCATTGCAGGCTTCCTTCTGAGGCCAACGGGCAGCTCCCAGAGCTGTTGAGCAGGTAGGGTACCTGGAAACAGACCCTGAGCTGGACGTCCACATGCAGGAGACCTGTTCTCTCATCACCTAAGAATGTGACAGAAGCAGAACTGGGAGGAGGGAGCCCTCAGCAGACTCTTCTGGAAGCTTCGGGGTTGGGATGGCCCTTCAGAGTGTCCTGAATTGAGGCGAGAGGGCTAGACCTTGGAAGCTGGCATCAACCAGCTGCTGTTCCCCAAGAGGGGTTATACCCTTGGGCCAGGCAGCTCCCTTTGGGGCCGGTGCCTAGAGAGGGACGCAGCTGTTGGCGCCAGCAGTCAACACCCCCAGTGGCAAGGACAGTGGCCCCTCGGCCCTGTAGGGGTGGCACACCACAGCAGCCGCTGGACATCTGTCTATGTTTTCATTCTCATAACAATCCTCCAAGTTAGGCATTTTTCTTTCTTTGGTCAGGAGGAAACTGAGGCTCAAGGAGTTTAGGCAACACATTCAAGGTCACATATCTAAAAAATTGTGGTAAAATATTCATAAACAAAATTTACTGTTTTAACTTTGTTTCGGTGTGCAGTTTGGTGGCATTATGTGCATTCACGTGTTGTCATTCGATCATCTCAGCGTCCATTCGCAGACTTTTTTCTTTAGAGCTGGCAGCTCGTAATGTTATCTGGGCTGGAGTTAGAGAACTCCTGGTTCAAGAGATTCTCTAGCTGCAGCCTCCCGAGTAACTGGGACTACAGGGTGTGTCACTGCACCCAGCTTCACCTCCGGAACGTCTTAAATCTTGCCAACTAAAACTCTGTGCCCATTAAACAATAACTCCTCATTCCTCCCCCCGCCCCAGTCCCTGCTAACCACCATTCTACTTTCTGTCTGTATGAGTTTGACTATTCTAGGAACCTCATGTGAGTGAAATCACACAGTATTTGCCCCTCTGTGACCGGCTTATTTCACTTGGTGTGATATCCTCAAGGTCCCTTCATATCGTGTAGCATGTGTCAGAATTTCCTTCCTTTTTGATGCTCAGTAATACTCCACGGTATGGATAGACCATACTTTATGTATCTGTTTATTTGCTGATGGGCGTTTGAGTTATTCCCACCTTATAACCATAGCAAATGATGGTCGTATGAACATGGTCGTATCTCTTCATGATCCTGCTCTCAATTCTTTTGGGTGTGTACCCAGAAGTGAGATTGCTGGACCATATGGTAGTGCTATTTTTAATTTTTTGAGGAATCATCATAGTGCTTTTTTCAGAGGCTTCTTTCTTTTTTTGATAATAGCCATCCTAATTGGGTGTGAAGTAGCATCTCACTGTGGTTTTAAGACCAAGCTCTTTCCATGCCACCACGCTGTCTCTCAGCAAGGAATCAAAGATTTTGAGCTTTTATCCGATCCCATCACTCCACTTGTGGGTGAAAATGGTGACAACACGGGGTCTAGACCCAGGCTCAGTTAATTTCCCTGGATTAACAGTGAGCTACAGAAGACTACATTCTAAACATCCCCCAAGACACCTAAAGAACAATGCAAAATTTGGTCCTGCATGCTGAATCAGTTTGTAATTTTTTTTTTTTGCTTAAGGACACTAAAATAGTTTAGAAAACTATGTTCTTCTTTGCACATTTTAAAATCAATATCTATAATTATATCATGAATTTAAATAATTGTAAAAAATGTAAATTCTAGCATATTGTAAATATTGACATTTAAAAATAAATCTGTGACATCACTCTTTTAAATGTATCTAAATGGAATCTAAATCCCATCATGGTTTGTTACTCACCATCGTTCACTTAAGAAATACACAAACAACTCATCTTTAGCAAGCAAAAATTGTATTTCATTTTCTCTTTGCAATTTTATTTCCATTCTACTTCCCCTTCAGAATTTTATGCTAATGTAATATAATTATGATAGAAAGTCTTTGCTGAATATCCCATTGTACTTTTATCTATCAAACATGTGTAAAATTTAAAATTTATACACCTTAAAATTCTCATGCCCGTAGGTTTTAAGTGTTTTCTGGGTAGAGTTATCATTGCAATGAGTACTATTATACAATTGATCAAAACAACCTAAATGAATAGCAAACTTTGATAAATGCTAACATAAAAAATAAAGTTTTATTGGAAGTTTGCATTTCTTAATGAGATAGATGATGCTGTCCTTTTCTGAAACAATATATGATAGTGGATATGTATTACTTATTGCTAGATTGCTAGAATGACAAAGTGTGTGGCATTAGTTCTATTTCTATTTTTCATATTTTAGATATGAGAAATCCTGTTCTTCTTGCAGATAGGTAGTTGAGAATGGAAAAAGTTTTGTTATAGAAATGTCTTGCAATTTTTGGAGCTCCTGACTTATCTGCTCCAAATCCTATGGTAATCTTTTGTCAAGGATTATTCTTAATGATCTGTCAGCTAACAATTTTACTAGATCCTCTTTCAGTTTCAGTTTTGTCGAAATCAAAGTATTGGAAACCACCTAATTTGTGAAGGATTTGTTATCCAATCTGTTATGGGTTGAATTTTGTCCTCTCTAAATTTATATGTTGATGTCCTAACCCCTAGTACCTCAGAATATGACCTTGTTTGGAAATAGGGTCATTGTAGATGAAATTAGTTAAGAGGAGGTCATTAGGGTGGTCCCTAAACCTCTATGGCTGGTGTTCTTATAGAAAGGGGAAATGTAGGCCCGGCGCGGTGGCTCACGCCTGTAATCCTAGCACTCTGGGAGGCCGAGGCGGGCCTATTGCTCGAGCTCAGGAGTTCGAAACCAGCCTGAGCAAGAGCGAGACCCCGTCTGTACTATAAATAGAAAGAAATTAATTGGCCAACTCATATATATAGAAAAAATTAGCTGAGCATGATGGCGCATGCCTGTAGTCCCAGCTACTCAGGAGGCTGAGGCAGGAGGATCGCTTCAGCCCAGGAGTTTGAGGTTGCTGTGAGCTAGGGTGATGCCACAGCACTCACTCTAGCCTGGGCAACAAAAAAAAAAAAAAAAAAAAAAAAAAAAAAAAAAAAAGAAAAGAAAAAGAAAAAGAAAGTAAAAAAAGGGGAAATGTGAACATAGAGACAGACACGCACCGAGGAAGGATGCTGTAAAGAGACACAGGGAAAAGATGGACACCCACAAACCAAAGATAGAGGTCTGGAAGAGGCCTTTCTGCTTAGCCCTCAAAAGGAACCAACACTGCCAACACCTTGATTTTGGACTTCTGGCTTCTAGAACTGCAAGACAATTTAAGGGAGACTGTTTAAGCCCTGCAGTCTGTGGTATCCTATTAAGTCAGCCCTGGCAAACTGATACATGGTCCTTAGAACCAGTCACCTCCCTACACCTACAGCAATACTTTCCATTTTTCTTCTCTTTGGTATCCAGGAGGGTTCTTTAAACCCCAGAGCAAGCATGTACCACAGTAAGATTGGGAATGAGTGAGAGGGACTCTTTTCTTTTGAAAAGCAGAGGAAGAGCCATTGTAAAAGGAGAGCAAGGGGGTTTAATAAAAAGCAGACATTTAATTTGAAGATCTGCATGTTGCTTTCCTTCAAAATATCCTTGACTGTGGATGCCTTTGGGAAGTCAGCCCTGGAGGGAGAGGTGTACTTAGTTTGAAGACGGTTGCGTGGAACCACAGAAAACCTACTGTAATTCAGGGATGTGGGAAAACCTTTGTCAACTGGAGGTGACAATGACATTTTCATGGAGGATATGACAGCTGCTGGCCTCATGTGTAGAACTTTGACTTGTGGCAAGGAGAAGGATGGGCATTCCAGCCAGGGTGAAGGAAGTTTGGGAATGGACTTTGACTAAGTTAGGAGTTAGTAGGGTGGGAGCAGCCCACAGGGGTCCTGCAATTACAGGCCTAGGAGCTGTACTCAGGTATTAGGAAGCTTTCATGAGCACATGGCATGAGGAGGTGGTGCTCAGGGGGATTAGCTGGGCTTCAACAGGAGACTGGGTGGGTGTGTGCAGAGCTGGGGCAGAAGTGCTCCAGGGGAGTGATAGTCCTGGAAATGGTGTTTGCTGTGATGGAAACAGAAACCAAGTGCTCCTGTCGCAGTTAGATTGTGTGCCTGCTGCTGAACGATCTTCGTTTCAGGTGGGCTGCCAAGTCCCAGGGTCAGCTCCCTGCCTTTCCCCTGCTTTGTGGCCGCCTTCTGTATCGGGGTACTCAAAATCTGGAAGACCACGTGCTTTCCAGCAAGTCAAGCAGAAGTACAACAGGGGCACAATTTCTCTATGACTCGATTGATCCTTTCATTGTGAGGATGAAATGAAACGAATGTGAAAACACTTGGTGAATTGTGAAGTGCCCTGCAAATGTAAAGGTATGACCGCTCATTACTCATTGCTCTTCTTGTTGCATGCTACTCTTGCTCAGAGGGAGTGAAGAGGTTTTCTGAGTGCCACATTTAACATGAGCCTTGAGTAACTGAAATCCAGGTAATAGAGGCTCTTTTGTGCAGTGCCTGAGAATTTCACGGGGCTTCTATCCCTGTCCAATTCTGGAAGATGCTATAATACACCCCGCTGCGCCCCACTCATTACACTCATGGATTCTCTGAGGTGTCTGGCCTCATGCCCAAACACCCTTAGAGAGAGGACTGTTCCTTTTCTGTCAGAATTGCCAGCCTTCCTGATTATGTAGCCACGGAAACACAGCTTTCCTAGTCCCTGAAAACTAGATATTTTATGGCCACATGCTCTCTTTACTCCCCAATCTAAGCAGGGGAGCCCACAGAGCATTAGAACAACCCAGACCCACAGCTCTTTCTCTTTTGCATTAGATACCACTTGTGTGTTTTTATGACTCTAAGAGGACAAAAAAATTGGTTTATTCTAGAAGAAACTGGTGGTCACTATCTTTATAGCCATCTCTCTCAATCACATTCACATTCTTTGTGTGCTCTGAGAGTCCATGGAACCTTCTAGTGGCCTTAGCTCTCCAGGCACTCTCTTGGCCATCAATGGTGGAGACACGTCCTATCGGTCATGTGGCTGCTGACTCTACAAGGACTTGAACATACAGCATTTCTTCCAAGGACGAATGATATCAGATACTCAATGTCTGAATGAGTTTTCTTACCTGCATTGACTCTATCTCTTATTCATGTGTAAGTATCTCTATGCACACAGCTGCAGTACAGGCATATCCAGTGGTAGGGAGACGAGATGCAAGCACCAACTGATTCCCTCGCATGGATACCTGCTCCCATTTGATAGATGTGGAATGAGGCAGGTGTGGTGGAGACGATGATAGTCCCTGTCATTTCATGTGTACTTACCAGGTGCCAGGCAGTGCCAAGAAATTTATAGACATTTAACTCATTTTCTCCTCCAGCTCTGTGGAGTGGGAATACTAACACCTACATTTTATACGGGAAGAGATGGCAACCTGGAACAGGTAAGTAACTTTCTCAAGTAAAACTATTAAGTGTCTGTGTCAGTCAGGATGAGTTGAACTAGGCTTTGGTAACAAAGAGCCCCCAATCCTAGTGGCTTACAATAACAAAGGGTTATTCGTCTCTCATGCTGAACGTCTCTCAAATGTCACCAGAGGGTGTGTGTCGTCCTCAAACTGGGACGTTGGCAGATACTACCTGGGCACTTCTGGTTGTCATGGCAGTTGGAAAGAGAGAAATGGCAAAGTGCTCACTGGTGACACATGTTACTTCTACTCATTTTGTTGGCCAGAACCTGTCACATGGCCACCCCTAACTTTGAATGGGCGAGGAAATACAATCTTACCATCTGACGGGGGAGGAGGAATATTTGCAGGCAGTAGAAGAAGGATCAGGTAAGGAAGGTGTTTTCTAAAGCCTGTGCTCTGCCCTCCTAAAAGCTTCCACTGGCTGAGCCCTGAGTGCCTTGTGGGGGCCAGGCACTAAGTGTCTTACAGATACTATCTCTCACAACAACCTGTTAGGTAGATGCTATTATCTTCATTTCATAGATGAAGTTATTGAAGCCCAGACAGATCTTGAAGTAGCTTGAGCCAGATGGATAGCACAGGCAATAAAAATGGCGCCTGTGCAGTCTTGATCAGTCTGACTCCGGAGACTGTCTTCTTACCATTTGCCAGGAGGATTTCCAATGCTGCAGACATCACTTTATTTTCACAACAACAGGACCACATACATTTTCAAAAGATTAAAACTTTGCTTAATCGTGTTTATTTATTTTTGATTAATTTCTCATTGTAAAAATTCAGACAATACTTACAGCTATGAAGGAGAAAGCAAAAAATCACTAAAAATCAAAACATCTAGAGTCACTGCTAATATTTTAGATATGTCTTTCTAGACATGCTGATTTGTAACTTGCTTTTTCACATAACAATACATTGTGAACATCTTTCCAATACATATGCTGCATTTTTAATGACTGCATAATAGTCTATTGAGTATGCCACAATTTATTTAAAATTCCTTAATGATGCACATTTATCTTGTTTTTAATGTATTGCTGTTCTCTTGATATTTCTGAGTTCCAGCTCTTTCTCGATATTGATGTCTCATATCTTCTCCTATGTTTCTTAACCAGTTCATGCTGTCACTGATGAGAAATATTGTAATGGTCAAAGATCTTTAATCAAAACAGTAATTCCATTGTTACCTCTTTTCTCTCCCTCTTCCATAGAAGCTTCCCTCAAATGGTATTAAAATGTTTTGTTCTGAGAGTGTCAGGCCAGGGATTTTCCTTAGCATTTCTTTTTTATTTCATATAATTTTCCTGAAATTCCCCTATAAACCGTCCTCTTTTATTTTTCTTCGTATTATTTTTGTTTTTGTATGCCCATATTCCCTATTTTATTATACATTTGCCTGCCCATATTCCAGAACTGCAGAACATGTTCTGTGCTTTCCTGGCTGCTACTTATATATATGGCAAGGTACTCAAGGCCTCCCAGCTTCCTTTTCCACGCCCCGAGAACTTCCGGTGCACAACCCCTGCGTTCCCACCTGCCGGACGTTGCCTCCTTTGCTCATGTTGTTCTCTCAATGTGGAATCGCCTTTTTACTGTCACCCACGGCTGCTCTTCGGGGTCCAGCACAAACGCCTGGCCCTTCACCAAGCATCCTGGGACCCCTTAGTCACAATTGTTCTTTCCTCTGTGCTTCGCAGCACTTTACTGGCACTTCCAACATGCATTCATGGGAAAGCATTTATTGAGCGCCTATGGTGTGCCCTGAAGAGCTGGGGCAGATACACAGAACAATGAGCCTTAGTACGCCCCTCCAGGAACCTTGGGCCCTGGGCAGATAGCTCGGACACACGAAACTGGACTCCAGTGCGGTACATGCGCAGCTGGGGGCAGGCGCGAGGTGCCAGGGGCCAGCTCGGGTGGACTCTCATTGGATGCGCGGTTTCCCTTGGTGACTTCAAGGCCCTGAGAGGTAAGTGATCGTCCTTCATCCATCTTTTTACCCCTGGCAAAGTCGCCCGGGGCTTTGTGGTAGCGCCCGACAGGCCTTACGCCACGGAATCCGCATCTCAGGGCCGCTGAGCGGGCGGACACCAGGCACAGGCCCAACCCCAGCACCCACATTTCCCGGAGTCCGGTCTACTTTTCACATCTTTCCTCCTCCCTGAAATAGATGCACATTCGCCTCCAGATTTAGAATGGGAGCAATGACTATTTCACGAAAGCCTGGAAAATATGACTTTTCCAGAAATGGCTTAAGTCGGTCATAGATCTTAGGTTCCTGGCAACTGCAGGACGGGGCCGTGCCCTAACTGGATCCACTTCCTGCCAGGCCCGACTGGGAGTTTTGCGCGGGCACCGCGAGCCACACTCCCCGGCCCCGGGGCCAGGTGGGAGACGCAGGAGCGGGGCCTGTCGGACGGGCCGCGCGCCCTCCGCCGCCGGCGCGGGCTCCCCGGGCTCTTCGCCGGGCCGCGCGCTGCCTCCGAACTCCGCGGCGCCGCCCGATCCGCGCTCGGCTCCGGCCCGGGTTTTGCGGCCCGCCCGCCGCAGCGCTCTCCTAGCCGGAGGCTGGCGCCGCCGAGGCCGCGGCGGCCCGGGCGTGGGGGCCGCACCGCGCACGCGCGCCCGCGGGGTCGAAGGCTCCCTGCGCCCCGACTCCGCGGGGCCGGAACCCTCGCGCCGCCGCCCAGCCCGGAGCCGCCCGGGACCCGGACCCCGCGCGCCCCGCGCCCGGCAGGGACTATTTCCTCTGCCCGTGTCCTCGCCCCACTCCGGGAAGGAACATTCCTGGCTCTCCCCGCCCGGCTGCGTCTGTTCCCGCTCCTCCCCCGCCGCGTGTTTTCCGCCCCAGTAAAGATCGTGCCACACAAATAAGCCTCGAATGCCCTTTGCCGAGCGGGCGGAGGGCCGCGAGCGCGGAGCCCGAGCGGGCCATTTTCAGGGCGCGTCTCTGGAGCCGCTAAAAGTCTTGTTTTCTCCCAAAAGTGGAAGGGGGGCGGGCGTGGGGCCGCTTCCAACTGCTACACACGCTCGAATAGTTGTCAGTAAAATCAAACTGACGTCAGCCCCGGGGAAAAAAGATAGGTCTCTTTTGTTCTCATGTTTTCTCCCCCCACCCCCCTTGTGATCAAAGGCAAAAAACATTTTTTGGAGGTGGGGGGAAGACAAAAAGGGAAAAAAAAATTGTAATGCAAAGAGATAGCTTCCATTAGAGCTCCTGCCCCGGCGATGGGAATGTTTAATGAATGCATCAAGCCTTTTGATCACCCTCGCTCGGTTGGGTTCAGTAGTGCCGGAAGGTTAGTTGCATATCCTGTGGCTGATCTGAAATTCGATCAGCAGAGGGGGCAAAGAAAAGAAAAGCATTTTAATGGGAATCAATAGAGGATCACAGGTCCTGGAAGGAAATACGTGTTGATTAAAAATGCCACAAGATTAAAAAATGTTCACAACTGGTTCTAAAAAAGGAGAAAAAGGAAAGAGAGAGAGAGAGAGAGAGAGAGAGAGAGAGAGAGAGAGAGAGAGAGATAGGAGAGGGAGAGGAGGAGGGGAAAAAACCCTTAGCAATCTATTTTCTCTGTGTGTTGCTGCCAGAGAGGCAGTCAGCAGACCAACAGTTTGTGTAATGCTTCAAGCTACAGCGGGCAAATTTAAAGCTGTATGCTCAGAACAACATAATAAATACTTATTGAAAATGCATTTCTATTTCTAAGCGGGGTTCACTCATGCATTATACAAAACACCTAGGGCTGCGGTAGCGAGACATAAGGGGACAAATAAGGTGTACTGTGACTCGAGTTCTTAAGACTAAACTCTGGCTTTTAACAGTTGAGAGCAAGTACACACACACTTTAGTTTTTTAAAAAAATAAAAAACTAAACTAATAGCTTGGAAAGATACACAGACTTAAATTGTCTAAAACTTTAAAAAAGTTGTAATTTAAAAATATCTGGTAACCGAGAGGGCGAGAAGGGTAGCAAGGGGAGTCAGTGGTAGATAGCATATTGATTGGGTTACAGAGTGGAAAATTATTGCCCTGTAGGTTGGGAAAGTGATCAACAATGTGATAAAATGGTTGGGGGTTTTATGACTATCCACCTACTACAGGGGAAAGGGAAAAAGGCTTTTTAAACCCACTCTTGGACACAAAAACACAGCTACACACTCTGCTTACATAGATTTTTGGAAAGGAATCAATAGCATTTAAATTTTTACATATTTAACAAAGGTCCTTCATTATTGTGAGAGAATCCAAAGAGCAGTGTTGGCCTGTCCTTCCTTTCAATAGCCTTTTATGGGACCCTCAAGGGACTCCTGCATGCTAGTCCTACCCTTTACCTCTGTCTTCCTTAGTCTCACTTTTTCTTTCAACCTCTCTGAAGAACATAAAAAGGATCATGGAGGGTTTTCAGGGCATTTTCCCTTGGATATTCCCAATATTTAATTTCAGCAGTTTGGATTAAGGGGGATCTATCACAATTGCGGTTTCCTTGTTCAGCCACGAATTTTCTTAACCTCAATATTTCCCATTTCTACTAGATTATAAAATCTTTGAAGGCAAGGGATGGCCTTTCTCATTATTTTGAACAATGCTCCTTAGAACAAAAGCTTGCACCTGGGAAGTAGTAGAGAAAGTTGATTGAGTGCTTTGGGTTAATAGCGGCAGATGACCCATGAGATTTCAGAGAGGAAAAATATTTCTGGGTAACCTCAGACAAATTTCTTAGCTTCTCTGAGCTTCAGGTTCCTCATCTATAAAAGTGGGTTGCTTATAGTTATCTACGAGGACTCACTCTTTTTGTGTGAATGAAACAATGTTAGTAAGGCACATTGTCTAATATCTGGATATATATAAATATAAATTAATGTATAGAAATTCTATCTATCTTGTTCCTTTTCCACAGATTTCCCCCACTCAGGAGCTCTGCCTCCTTTATTCACACTTTTGTGTAGTCTCCTCGTTGAATCTGGGCTGTAGCTGAAATGACACTGTGACTTTCAAGATTCGATCATAAGAATGATGCTTCTATCTGGGTCTATTGGAATGCTTGCTCTTAGGACACTCCCTCTCAGGATGCAGCTACAATCTTCAAGAATCAGGATTTGTGTGTAGATGAGATCACATGCAGGTGGGCAGGTTGATAGCATGCAAATTGTTCCCAGCAATGAACTCCCAGCCAACAGATAACATCAACTGCCAGCCTGTGACGTGTGAACTAGCTGTCTTGGATGTCCAGTCCTGTTGAACCTTCTGTTGACTCCCCAGCTGCTATCTGACTGCAATTGCAGTCAGAAAGACCTCAAGCAAGAACTTCCTAGCTGAGCTCAGTCAACCCACAGAACCATGAGAGATAATAAATAATAAATATATAAAATGAGCAAATGCAAGCTTTTTATTGATATCTTAATTTTATAGTAGGTACTAAACCTGCCTATTGAATAAACATAAATGAAATAAACTAGCTGCTTGGCAGGCTCTTCCTTACCCATCCTCCCAACCCCTTTTATTCCTCAGCACCCCCAGTGGTGCCTCAGCCCTTGTTGCTGAGGGTAGAAAGCTAGGTGCTGGCTACACAAAGACAGATGGTGTAAGCCCTTTCCTCAGGGGCTTAGAGTCCAAATGGGGAGAGAAGACACTTTTCCCAAGAAGGGGAAGCCATTTATGCACTGGTAGGTCCTGGCATAGAGTAAAATGAGTGTGGAACCATATGTTCTTAAATGAAAATATTGTTTATTTTCTATAACATGCTGATTGGAGGGAGGAAAAGTGATCTAGGGTTTGAGCTGGTCTTTGCTTGTAAGGATTTTTCTTTTCAGCTTCTTTCTGATATAGTTCTACCTTTTCTGGGATTTTCAAAATGTTAGAGTTTAAGGGGACAAATTTCTAGTAGTTTAGGAGCCATCAAAATGGGCAGATGTAGTGTCTTATTTTAGTATTTATGCTACTAAGCGATGACTTGGAAGATACACTCCTTCTTTGTATTAATAATATAGTCAGTGCCCTTTGGCATGAAGCTAATCTGTGTGTTCCATTCATTTAATTCTTCATTCATTCATTCAAGAATGGTTTTTATGTGGTAGGGCTAGAGCTTTGGGCTGCATCTGCCATGCACTTCATTTGCTAGGCCTGCAGTAGTTATGAGAGGCTTTTTTTCCATCACAGATGATTCTACTCAAGAATGATGTGAGGGAAGAGAAGGTGTGCGCAGGAAATAATTGGGGTTCACAAGTAAAGTGCAACTTAATTTAGTTTTTTTATTTTTGAAAGAGAAATTGTAAACTTACCAACTTGTTTTACAAATTGAATGAATACAAATGAAAATGAAAAGAAAACGTATAAATCTCAACAATGGCAATTTAAAGGCAGCGATGGACATGGAGAAGAGAAAGGTGAGCACAGAGAGTGTGGAGAGGACAGGGAGAGGTGGCTTGAAGGACTCCAGGATGAGTCTGTTACTTTGATGCTTGAATTAGGAGTGGAGAGATTCTGGGAATACCTTTAGTTGGATGTTTATGTGTTTTTTTCTTACATCTACAATAAAATTTTACATAGATAAAACACAGAGCCTTTTTGATTTGGTTGATGTTAATATATATGAATATACTATACATACACATAATAACCCCAGTGAAAAATGGGTCAGCTACTCTTCACAGCTCTTCATAGGCCTTTTAAGAATTATATTCCGAATGCAATAGTTACAACCTTCCAGAACAGAAATTACTTTCTGGAATGTACCAGTTGGGAAGTGTAATGTCATCTCATAGGGGATTGGCTGAAGTTGCATTCAACCCCTTCCTGTTATCTGCAACTTGGTTTGTGTCATCTGTATGGTAGATTGTATACTTCATTCTAATTGGATGATTGGGTCCCCAGATTTGTCTTTGGAGTTGAACATGTCTCTTGAAATTGAGCCCTCTTTTTCATGAAGCTAATCTGTGTGTTCCATTCATTTAATTCTTCATTCATTCATTCAACAAACATGCATTATCTGTCTATTATGGGGCAAACACTGTACTAAGAGCTGGGGCTACATTGATGAGCAAAGCACAGTTGTAGCCTTCCAACAGCTTCCAGGTTTATTGGAAAGACCCACAGGTAATCGGGTGAGCACTGGAAGGAAAACTGGAGTGATTCTGAACACTGAGGAAACCATAAGAAAAGGGAAAAGTGGGGAGCATCCTCAGAGAGCCTGAGTTGAGACCTAGAAAAATGGCTGGGAATAGCTAGGGGAAGACTATAGCTTAGGAAAACATAGTAAGGAGAAAGATGGGAATTGCAAGTATTTGAGATGTGGTGTGGAGATTATTAATTTTGTCCTAAGGTCTGTAAAGACACTTGCTTAAGCTAGTCTTGACTTTTCAGAAAATTTAGATGGAGTAATTACTGTACGACTCAGTCACCTTTTAAGCTCTGAGCTGTTTTGCAGATTAACTGTGCCCCACTTTCACTATGTGTCTTAGCAATGGCTTCTCCTGAATCTGACTAACACTGAGGCAGAGTTCCATCTGTATTAGTGGCTGTAGCTGTCATTTTGGAAAAGTGATGTTTTTCATCTACTTTTATGGTTGTACCTTAATGTCATTGTTGATGTTGATTATGTTCCATAATATTATATGTTTTGTACCTACAATCATGTTTGCATTTATTTTGTAGTTGCAGTACTTTAATTTCATAGTATCTATTTTTAATTGTGGTAAAATATACACCACATAGAATTTACAATTTTAACCATTTTTAAGAGT
Source organism: Microcebus murinus (assembly GCF_040939455.1). Lineage (NCBI taxonomy): Eukaryota > Metazoa > Chordata > Mammalia > Primates > Cheirogaleidae > Microcebus > Microcebus murinus. The sequence continues at coordinate 10,018,416 of NC_134108.1, forward strand.
ATAGCTCAGTGGCATTAAGTACATTTACATTGTTGTGCAACCACCAGTCACCCTCCATTCTCTAGTAATTCCCCATTTCCCCCTCTTCCATCTCCTGAAAACCACCATTCTACTTTCTGAACTTGACTATTCTAGCTACCTCATATAGCCATTTTACATTTTGAACTTTTTGGCAGAATGGCTGTCAGACTTGAAATAGTGTTGGGGAAAGATTTTGCAAGATGAATTACTGAAAATTTTAATGTATTTAGGTATTCTGCACACAGATTTTTAAATTTTCTGTGAATGTGAAATTTATTCTGGAGCTGGTTATGTCAATGTATCTTAAGTTGTCATCGATGGAGGGGGCGACAACGTTTTGCCTTATAAAGATTATTAAACAATTAGGATGGCATGATAGTACTATAGGTATACATTTTTTCATGACACCCTATCTAATTTGGTTGGATCTTTCTCCAATATGTAAAACTGTGTCCGCCAGCTGAAACAATCTTATTCAATATCTCTCAATACAACTTTGTTAGTAGCTCTCGTAATGCATGAAAGAAGATGGTAAATATTATGATGTATTTTATAATCACTCATTTTACACTTTACTGAAAATAGCAAAAATAACATTTTGTTTCAGTCACAAATATCAAGAAATAACACTTTATACTCTAGTGTATAAAAATTTCTTAATTTCCTATTTAGTAAAAATGATTCTGAGAAGTAAAGATAGGAAACTACAGTTTACATTGTCCTCAACCCTTTAAAAAATTTTTACAGTAAGATTACAGGCATATACTTGCATTATAAATAATTTTATTGCCAAGTTATCCATGTGAAAATTTAATTAATATAAATTATACATTACAATAAAAATGATCTCTATAATGGCAAAATTTAGGCTTTTATAGCCTTCTGCTTTCAATATGATGTCATCTTTGCCAGAATGATTTGAAAAAGGTCTTCACTCTTAGAACTAATTTCTTTATAAGAATTCTAGTTCTTAGGTTGCAGTAAAGATAGAGGAACCTCATTAATTCTCACTTTGCTAATCCATAAACCCTATAATTTCCACAAAAATTCCTCAGCAATATCATTTTACTTCACAGGAAACATTTTATAGCCAAGAGCTGTAGGCAAATCTCAAATCGCTAAGAATTCATTACTTTTGCCAAATATATTACAGGCCATTCACTAGCTATCACAAAATATTATGACTGAATTACATTTATCTAAATAAACTAGTAAAGCAAATATCATGACTCCAAATTCAAATGTAAAACAATCATGTGCACATATTTGCATATTTCCATACATTATATACACATATATAAATGTGATATATTGTTACAATAATAGCCGCTAATAATCACATTTTCCTCTATTCATGTGTCTTTGCTACTCCTTTAAATAATAGAAGTACATTTTTTTCCATCTTTTGACCATGGGCTGGCCTTGTGACTTGATTTGACGAATAGAATATGGCAGAAGTGACATTGGGTGCCTATGAGTCTAGGATTATCCAAGCTGTGGAGCCTCTGCTTTTGCTCTCTTGTCACCCTGAGCCTGCCATGCTGTGAAGAGTTATGTTTAGGATGAAAGATCTTCTGGAGAGAAAGGCCCAGGTAAGCCCAGCCCTAGGCAACCTGCCCACTGATTGTATCCAGGTAAGACTGGCAAAGAACTCCCCAGTCAGCCTATAGAATCATGAGAAATAATAAATTATGGTTGTTTTAAAACACTATGTTTTGGGGTATTTTGCATGAGAATGTCCAGTTATTCTAGCACCATTTGTGGAAAAGGCTACCTTTGTTCAATTGTGTTGCTTTTGTTCCTTGTCAAAGAAACTGACACAGAAATTGGTATGTAACAGTAGGTGCAAGTGTAGCAAAATCCTAAAACATGTGACATTGGTTTGGCAACTGAGTGGCAAGCGCAGGCTGCAATGGCAGCAAGGATTTTGTTAGCAGATACTATGAGAACAGTGAGGAAATGGCTATAGAAGGCTGTAAGGGGATGACCTGTGTCATGTGATGAGCAAACTCATGGCCCCAGTGGCTTAGATGCCAGAAAATGTAACTAATGAACTTGTGGACTTGGCTAAGGAGATTTCCAGACAAAGTGGTGAATGTGACTATTTTTTTTTTTTTAATTTTTAACCTGGGAAGAGATAAATAAGCCAAAGAATGAAATGTTTAGTTTATAATTAGAATTTACAGGGACTGTAAGATAGCCAGGACTTTTTGGGTTGGAAATAAAAGTATTTCAAATTTCTAGTCTATCCAGTAGGCAAAAGATTCTCAAAATAAGAAATGGTCTCAGGGTAAAGATTGAATCAAGACTGTGGCCATAAGACCTTTGTTAAAATTTCAGAATAATTTGAGGGGGTGCCTAATAGATTTTTGTCAGTCAGACAAATTGTTTCTAAGGATCTTAAGGGAATTACTGAATAGCAACTTGACATGTCCCAAATAGAGATATGTCTTGAAAAGAATTATAAATATGCCTTTAGGGCATGTAGAGAAACTCTGTAAAATTCATAGGAAGCCCATAACATTTTTTGAGAATATTGTATTTATGAGAACACTATCAGCTTGGACTAAAAGGGAGAGAGAGAATTCAAAATTAAGAAGGGGCCTCTGGGCTCCTGACTTTCTCTGGACAGAAAGAAGACCAAGGAAGCTGCTCAGCTGCAAACATAGGCCCATTTTGGTAATGAATGAAAGGTGTTTCAGAAGGTAGAGCCGCAAGTCTAGAGGGCAGAGCCAAGAGCTGAGAGTTGATTCTTTAGGCTTTTCTAAATATAAGATCATATAATCTGCAAACAAGAGTAATTTGAATTCTACCTTTCTAATTGAGATGCCCTTTATATGTTTCTCTTGTCCAATTGCTCTGGCTAAAACATCTAGTACTGTGTTGAATGAAAGTGGTGGAAAGGGGCATCCTTGTCTTTCTTATTCCAGAGCTTGGAGGAAAGGCTTTCAGTTTTATCCTGTTCGGTATGATACTAGGTGTGGATTTGTCATTTTTGGCTTTTATTGTGTTGAAGTATGTTCCTTCTATACCCAATTTGTTTGGAGTTTTTATCATGAAGGGATGTTGAATTTTATGAAATCCTTTTTTGGCATCTATTGAAATGATCATATAGTTTTTGTCATTCATTCTGATGATATAATGTATCACATCTATTGATTTGCATATGTGGAACCATCCTTGCATTCCTGTGATGAATCCCACTCCATCACGATGACTGATCTTTTTAATGTGTTGTTGAATTAGTTTGCTAGCATTTTGTTGAGGATTTTTGCTGACTTTTTAATATTAACCTTGTGTCCTGAAACCTTGCTATAATCACTTATTATTTTCAGAAAGTTTTTTTGTTGATTATCTTGGATTTTCTAGACAATCATGTTATCTGCAAGTAAACACAGCTTTATTTCTCCCTTCCCAATCTGTATACCTTTTATTTCCTTTTCTTGTCTTGTTGCATTAGCTAGGACCTCTACTACCATAGTGAAAAGCAGTGGTGACAGGGGACATACTTGTCTTGTTCCTGATCTTAGTGGGAAAATGCTGAGTTTTTCATCATTAAATATGATGTATGAAGTAGGTTTTTTGGTAGATATTCTTTATTAGGTTGAGGAACTTCTCTCTATTCCTAGTTTGCTGAGAGTTTTTAGATGAGATTGGGCACATTCAGGGTTGTGTGGCCGTAGACTGCTGAGAGCTTTTAAACATTAATGGGTATTGGATTTTGTCAAATGATTTTCTGCCTTTACTGATATGATCATGTGATTTTTCTTCTTTAACTTGTTGATGTGATGGATTACAATACCATTAGTTGATTTTTAAATGGTAAACCAGCTTTGTTTACCTGGGGTAAATTCCACTTGTTCATGTATAATTTTTTTATGTATCATTGGATTTCCTTTGCTAATATTTTGTTGAGGATATTTGCATCTATGCTCATGAGAGGTATTGGTCTGTAGATTTCTTTTCTTGTAATGTCTTTGTCTGGTTTTGGTATTAGAGTAATACTAATACTGACCTCATAGAATGAGTTAGGTAGTATTTGCTCTGCTTCTATCTTCTGGAAAAGAGTGTAGAGAACTGGTATAATTCCCAATTTAAGTATCTGGTAAAATTTACTAGTGAATCCATCAGGGTCTGGTGCTTCTTGTTTTGGAAAGTTTTAAATTATTGATTCAATTTATTTAATTGATATAGGTCTGTTCAGATTGTCTATTTCCTCTTGTGTGAATTTTGGCAGATTGTGCCTTTCAAGAAATTGATCCGTTTCATTTAGGTCATCAAATTTGGGCAAATGTTGCTCATAATATTACTTTATTATCTTTTTAATGTCCAAGGGATCTGTAGTGATGTTCCCTCTTTCATTTCTGATATCAGTAATTTGTGGTTTTGCTCTTTTTTTCTTAGCCTGGTGAGAGGCTTATCAATTTTATTGAACTTTTTGAAGAAGATTTTAGTTTTGTTGATTTTCTGTTTTCAATTTCATTGATTTCTGCTCTAGTTTTTATTATTTATTCTACTTACTTTGGATTTTTTCTTCTTTTCCTAGTATCCTAAGGTGGAAACTTAGATTATTAATTTTTAATCCTTCTGCTTTTTAAATATATGCATTCAAATGCTATAAATTCCCTTCTAAGCATTGCTTTTCCTGCATCCCACAAATTTTGATAAATTATATTTTAATTTTCATTTATATCAAAATATTAAAAATTTTTCTTGAGATTTCTTCTTTGACCTGTGTGTTATATATATGTGTATTGTTAAATATCCAAATACTTTGAGATTTTAAAGCTATCTTTCTGTTATTGATTTCTAGTTTAACTCCATTGTGGTCTGAGAGCCTACTTTATATAATTTCTATTCTGTTAAACTTGTTAAGATATATTTTATGGGCCAGAATGTGGTCTATCTTGGTGACTGTTCCATGTGAACTTGAGAAGAATGTGTAATTTGCTGTTGTTGGATGAAGTAGTCTGTAGATGTCAGTTGGATCCAGTTGATTGATGGTGCTGTTGAGTTCAACCATGTCCTTAACTGATTTTATGCCTGTTGGATCCGTCCATTTCTGATAAAGGAGTGTTAAAGAGTTCCAAATATAATAGTGCTTTGATTTATTCATCCTTGCAGGTTGAGCAGTTTTTGTCTCATGTATTTTGGCACTCTATGAGGTGTGTGTACTTTAAGATTGTTAAGTCTTCTTGTAGTATTGACCCTTGTTATCATTGTGTAATGCCCTCCTTTTCCTTGATAACTTTTCTTGCTCAGAAGTCTGTTCTGTTGAAATTAACATATCTACTCTCACCTTCTTTTGATTAGTGTTGGCATGTATATATTTCTCCATCCTTTTACTTATAATCTATTTATGTCTTTATATTTAAAGTGGGTTTCTTGTATATAACATGTATTTGGGTCATGTTTTTTGATCCACTCTGACCATCTGTCTTTTAAGTGGTGTACTTAGATCATGACCTTTTGAGTGACTATTGGCATAGTTGGATTAATATCTACCATATTTGTTGCTCTTGATCATTGTTCCTATTCTTGTCTTCCATGTCTTTTTTTGCCTTTTGTGGTTTTAATTAAACATTTTATATGATTCCATTTTATCTCCTTTTTCAGCATATGAATTATACTTTCCTTTCTATTGGGTTGCCTAGAAGTTTGCAATGTACATTTACAATTAATCCAGCACTACTTTCAAATAACACTAGACTGCTTCATGGATAGTGCAAATATTTTAAAACAACAAAATATTCCTAATTCTTCCCTTCTGTCCATTGTATCATTGCTGCCATTCTTTTCACTTATACATAAGCATGAAGAAGCATATACATATATATGTATACATAAGCATACATATAGACATACAAAAGCATACATCAATACATTGTTATTATTATTGTTTTAAACAAACTATCATCTTTTAGATCAATTAAGAATGAGAAAAATAATTTCATTTTTTGAGACAGGATCTCACTTTGTCACCCAGGCTGGACTACAGTAGCTCAGTCATAGCTCACTGTAGCCTCAAACTCCTGCTCAAGCAATCCTGTGTGCCACCATGCCTGGCTAATTTTTAAATTTTTTGTACAGATGGGGTCTCACTATATTGCCTAGGCTGGTCTCAAACTCCTGGGCTCAAGTGATCCTCCTGCCTTGGCCTCCCAAAGTGCTGGGATTACAGGTATGAGCCAACATGCCCAGCTAAGAAGAAGAAAAATGAATTTTTATTTTACCTTTACTTATTGCTTCTCTGATGCTCTTTCTTTTCCTTAATGTAGATCTGAGTTCCTGACCTATATCATTTTCCTTCTCTCTGAAGAGCTTCTTTCAAAGTTTATTACAGATCGGGGTTATTTGCAAGAATTTCCCTCAAATTTTGTTTGTCTGAGAAAGTCTTCATTTCTCCTTCACTTTTGAAGGATAATTTCGCAGGGTAGAATTCTAGTTTGGTTTTGTTGTTGTTGTTGTGTCTCTTAACACTTTAAATATTTCATTCCACTCTCTGCTTGCTTGCACGGTTTCTGAGAAGTCTGATGTAATTCTTATCTTTGCCCCTCTACAGGTAAGGTGTTTTTTTCTTTTGGCTTTTATTTCAGGATTTTTTTTCATTATCTTTGATTTTTCTGAAGTTTGAATATATTATGCCTGGGTATACTTTTTCTTGTTTTTGCATTTATCCTGCCTTGTGTTCTCTGAACTTCTACATCTGTGGGTTAGTGTTTGATATTAATTTGAGGAAATTCACAGTCATTACTTCAAATATTGCTTCTGTTCCTTTTTTTTTTTCTCCTTCTGGTATTCCCATTATGCATGTGTTACTCCTTTTGTAGTTGTCCCATAGTTTTTTAATATTGTGTTCATTTTTTTTCTAGTCTTTTTTTTGCATTTCAGCTTGGAAGTTTCTATTATATTATATCCTCCAGCTCAGAGATTTTTTTCCTTGGCCATGTCCAGTCTTCTTCTGAGCCCATCAAAGACATTCTTCATTTCTGTTACAGTGTTTTTAATCTCTAACATTTCTTTTTCATTCTTTCTTAGAATTTCTATCTCTATGCTTACATTATCCATCTGTTCTTTCAGGCTGTCTACTTTTTTCATTAAAGCCCTTAGCATTCATCATGGCTTTTAAAACATTATTAGTTTTGTAAGTCTAACATTACTGCTGTATCTGACTCTGGTTCTGATACTGATTTAGTCTCTTCTGTGTATTTGGCCTCTTTGTATGTCTTGTAATTTTTTCTTGAAAGTTGGACATATTATACTGGGTAAAAGGAACTGGCCTTTAGTAATGTAGTGATAAGGTGTACAGGAGGGCTAACATTCTATAGTCCTACGATTAGGTTCTTAGGCTTTTGCTGAGCATGTGCCGCTGACCATGAACTTCACGAGTGCTTCTCAGTTTTGTTTTGTTTTATTCCCACCCACCCCCACTTCCTTCATTGGGAGAGGATGGATAAGTGGGCAGGACTTGGGTCTTTCCTCCCCCACCGGTCTTCTAGGCTCTGGAGAAACGTCCAGCAGGTTAGGCTCTGGTGAAATAGTTCCTCTTGAGGGCAGGCCTTGTTAAGAAGAACAGAATGTTCTGGTGTATTTCTAAATGGCCCCTTTTCTCCTCCCCCTGCTGGTGGCCCAAAGGGACATTTCTTTGCTACTCACTGTGAGGATCTGGGTGAGCTTCTAGAGGTATAACAGACGGAAGTGCGACTGGGGCCTCCTGACATTTTTACCTCTCAGACTTGCGCACACGGAGCCTCCAGCAATCCGTCAGTCACAGTTTAGGTTTTCCTACCCCGGTACAGGTACCCGCGAGCTCTCTGCTCCACTACGCTGTGACTCTCTGTATCTGCCTGCCTGTCTCTCTACATTTTAGAGCAGCAGTTTGCCCTGTGAACTTACTTCTCTGAGGGATCTAAGAAAAGTGGTTGATTTTTCCGTCTGTTCGGCTTTCTACTTGTTAGGATGGAAGCTCCTTACATGCTGGACCAGCAACCTGAAGTCCTCTGAACCTCAGTTTCCTCACGTGTCAATGAGGCTTGTCACGTGCATGTGGCGTGGTGGTTGTGAAGACTGAATCAGTCGTGTACGTAAATCTGGCGTAGGTGCTTGATCAGTGGCAGGTGTGGGGGGGGACTCTTTTCTCTGAAGCTCGACCTTTCCTTTAGGCAGGGCGGTGGGGCTGGCGCTTGTCCCTGCTCTCTGCTCTGTGCCCTTATCATTGTGTTCTCAGTGGTTTCAAGGTCCCCTTGCTGTTTCCTGGGTTACTGGGGCGGAGAGAGGTATGTCCCTCCTGCAGCAAGGATGACTCCTCAAGCTACTCTTTGTAGCGTCAACTTGTGTCAAACCAGAGCCATGAGCGACTGTCCCACCGTGGGCAGGAAGGCGTGAGATCCCTCCCGTGGAACCACAGGCTTCAGGTCACCATGAATCTAAGGAGCAGAGCATCGGAGAGTGACATGGCAGCAGCAAACCGTGGAACAATTTATGGAGCATGGAAAAGACTCTTGAGTTTCCCCTTTGAATATAAACCACATTCTGGGACTCAGAGAACAATCACTGTCAGGCACATTATCCTTGAATACAAAGGACAACAAAGTGTAATACAGTCTGCAGTTCAGTCGAACATTCTTGTCGGTACCATTTTCAATTTTTTATTTTTCTCACTACTTGACAATATTATGATTTCTTCCTACAGGGGATGAAGCCACAGGCCCCTGCCTCTTTCCCCGCTTGGCTATTATTTGAAGTTCTATTATAAGTCTCGGGCAGACTGCAGACATATAAACCTTTTTTTTTTTTAAAGGCTATGCACGTGGTACTTGGTTTCCATTCATCTTTTGTCCACTCTGGTCAGAGATGGTGCTGACGACAGACCCTAAGATCGCAGTAATCTTGGGAATTAGGTTGAGGTTTCAGAACTCGTGATTGCAGAGTCAAATCATGCAGACTTGGCAAAGCCGTCTCTGCCAAGTGCCCTATTATCTGAATTAAAAAACATGGTGCCTGATTCCAAACTGTCTGCTCATTCTAAAAACTCCTATGTTTTCTGGCATCATTTAACTCTTGGGTCAACAGAGTTTAAAATAAAACTTTGCCTTCTCCTGTTAACGCCTAGTAATAAGACCCTATGTAGTTTCAGAAAAGCGCTGTCAATATTATGGTATTTTATATTTGGAAAATGAAAAAAAAATCCATTTCCTCCTAAACAAGCTAAGGAGCAAGTAGGCAAGCAGACCTAGTGTTCGTATTAATAGTACATGATTTCTAAGTTAAAGTATCTTTCAAGATAAAAATGTATTTTAAATATTACCGTTTTGCGTTTAGCCACGGTATGTGGTTTATTTCACAACTTTAATGACACTAAAGGAGTATGTGATTTTGTGCTTATTGTATAGGGCATGTGATAATAAAAGTTGAAAAACATGTTGTAGATTTCAGTTTTCTTATTAATTCATTAATCATTTCAAGTGATAATCACCATCTATTGTCTTCTCTAAGAGGGAAGCCAAGGTGCAGGCAGGTTCATTACGGAAAAACAGAGTACATTGAAAAAAAAAAAACAAACTTCTTGTTTTAGAAATTGATTTGGCCAAATTCTGGATTTGAAGGGAACTGGAAGGGAGCGTTGGCGCCAGGTTGAGCGCAGTGGCGTCAGCGCGGGAGATGTGCAGACACTCTGGGCTGCCCCCATCTCCGAGGTGGCACTGCAGGTCCTGTGTGTTCCAAGGAGCCAGCGAGGGGGTGAGGGGTAGCCCAGGCTGACGCTGCAGCCTATGGTGCTCCTAAGTGGCAGTGACAGCTCATTCAGCAGCAGTGTGACCTTCGGGGAAATGGCTGCCACTTGCCCATGTGGGAGAATCCCAGACTTTCAGGCCACAGGCTCCTCACCTATAAAATGAGCCATTTGGGTTATGATTCCCAAGGTCTCTTTCTATTCTCAAATACTATGATTCTATGAAATTAAGCCCATTTGATCTAACATTGGAACTGAAAACCTTCTGGGCGTGTGCATGATAGAGGAATGGATTGTATTGCAGGTAAGATAAAACACTTCTTTCAGCCTTATTTTTGCTTTTTATTTTCTTTTTTCCATCTCAAAGGTTTTTTCACTTAGTGCCTACGATGCACTCTGTGCCGAGTAGGTTCAGAAAAGCATAAGCCACGGTCCTTCCCTTAAGGTGCTTAACATTTCATGGAGGAAATGACTAACACATGCAATTGTAACAATATGGAGCCACAGATAATTCTGTGTGGGACAGAGCCATGGAGCAGAACTGAGAGGAACAGGCTCAAGATTTTGCTCAGATTTCAGTGTCAATGGCCTGAGCTGGACTTTTTTTATTTTTTGAGACAGAGTCTCACTCTGTTGCCCGGGCTAGAGTGAGTGCCGTGGCGTCAGCCTAGCTCACAGCAATCTCAAACTCCTGGGCTCAAGCGATCCTCCTGCCTCAGCCTCCTGAGTAGCTGGGACTACAGGCATGCGCCACCATGGGTCTCACTCTTGGTCAGGCTGGTCTCGAACTCCTGAGCTCAAACCATCCTCCCGCCGTGAGTGCTAGGATTACAGGTGTGACCCACCACGCCCTGCCTGGACTTCTTAATTATTGCAACTTTACTCCTGGCGCTTCCTCCAGCTCTTCTCATCAGCCTTCGCCTACTTTCTCTCTTTTTTCCCTCTGGTTTTGTTTACCGATATATCCCAAATGTCTCAATAAATTAGGTGGCACTTAGTGGATATTAGTTGAATGAATGAATGGAGGAATGAGGGAAACCGGGGGACAGAGCGGATACAGAGAGGTGGGATTTCGGTGGGCCGCCAAGGTTGGCATGATAACCTCAGCGGGGAGGGCGTGAGGCCACCTGTAACAGACAGGGCCCCTACACTGTTGGGTCCAGGAGTCTGTCTTCTGGGAAGTTCTGGATGAGATGAAGTTCCAGGGAAAATCCTGAAGACCCCAGACCCTGTGCTCTCCACGGATATATTAAGCGCCTTGGGGGCCATTTTGATTGTAACTGAATGTTTTTACTTTGGACAACAAAGACGTCACTGGGTGGGTCAACCATCCTGTGACTTCCTTTCCCTCCAGAGCGAGCCACTGTGAGAGACGCCTCTGAACGCTCAGTCACTCAGACAGCAACGGCCATTCATGGGTGCGTCGCCGGGGCCTTGCGGAGTAGAGTGAGGTGAGCGCCAGGGGACCTGCGGACCGTCCAATCTGGTGGTTCCCCGATGTTGGCTGCACATTAGGATTCCCCGGGGAGCTTTTAAGAAATACTAGGGCTTTGGCCTCCACCCTTCTCCCCCAGACTCTGACTTAATTGGTCTGGGAAGGAGGGGCCCAGGCACCGCAGTTGGTTTACAAGATCCCCAGGCGATGCTAATATGCAGCCAGGGCTAGCGCCACCAACTCATCCACCTCCCCCTTCCGTTGGCGAGGGAGCCCAGGCCCCGAGAATCAGGCGGCTTGTCTGAAAGTGACAGGCTGTTATTACTTTCGGATATACATCAGAGGAACTGCAAAGAATTTCTTTGGATTGACAATTTTCAGTTGGCTGGATTCTGTGGTGAATTAAATTAATCTGGGCTAGATAATTAAGTCATAGATACAGACCAGATATTAGAGAAGCAGGAGGCACCTGCCTGGCGGATCAGAGGGCTGGTGACGGAGGCCTCGGAGGTGTGTGCCATGGAGACCGGCCGTGTCACAGAGACCAGTAATAGTAACTCGGAGCCCTCGATGGGCCATGAATAAAGCCTTTGGGCACGACTGACGCTGCAGGTCGCAAAAGGGAATTGGCCCAGTGTTGCTGTCTCCTGGAGAGCCTGTGTTGCAGAGCCCGTTCTCTTCACACCTGTGCTCTGGGTGTCGGGTGCTGTCGGGCCGTGGGTGCCGGGCCGCTGCGGTGGAGAGGCTGAGGCTGGCTTTTTCCACGGGGCGCTCAAGATCAGGCCGGGGAAAAAGGAGTGAACATAACAAACCTTTGCTACCAATCTGCTGTTCTCAGACAGATACATCGTGGAAGAACAAGCTGTCACTGCCACTTAGGACAACAGAAGCTCCAAACACAGCCCTTGTATCCAGTCAGTGATGGTTAAAAAAAAATACCGACTGCAAGTGCTGCGGAAAATGAAAGGATAGCGCCTCCTGAGAATCCGGGCGTCAGTGGGCGAGGCTGCGTCCGGTGTTGGTTCCTCCTAAAGGAAACAGGACACCAAGGGGTGGCTGACTTAAGGCCAGGCAGGCATGGGGCTGAACACCTTTTTACGGCTTCCGTTGTTCTCTGCTTTTGCAGCTCCTGGGTCCCCTGGCTGTCCTGTGAGGAAAGGGACTGTGGTAGCAAAAAGAGAACCGTGGTCAGCGATTAGCACCGTCAACAGCTCAGGCCACCAGGAGAATACCGAGCTGTGGGACAGCTACGGAACAAGTTGTTTCTTGGGTAGGGGGACCCATTCGAGAGACGTTTATCAGGTTCTTGTTGTAGGCTGTGCTAAGCGTGGGGGGAGGGCAGCAGTTGCTTTAGATGTAACCAGGATCCAAAGCGATGCGCTGGAGAGGAGACGATAAATGCATTTCTCCCCTTTCTGCTCGTGGAAACAATTACTGGGGAAACAAAGCCTTGTCTAAGAATTCGATCTGGCCTGAAGGACCTATAAACTACAATTTTGGAGTTGAATGTTCTTTGTGAAATTAAGAGGGAAGATTAGGGGAAGGTGGTTGCTGTTTCTAAAGGACAACTCTTGGACACAGAGCCCATGTTGTCACAGGGCTGTAGCCCAGTGGGAAGACGTATGATATACGAACGACAGACCACACACACACACACTTCTGTATGTGTACTAGCAACTTCAAGGAAAAGAAATGAAGCAGGGTAAAGTTTAGAGGATATTTTGTGGGGGACAGGGAAGGCCTCTGAGGTTGTGACATTTGAGCAGAGGCCGAGGGAAGGGAGGCATTTGGCCACCTGCGGTCTGGAAGACTCTAACGGGTGAAAGATGACACTGCGCCTGGCACTGCTAAGCGCCATGAGCAAGGGAAGGTGCAATGGCCCTGTGGTCACCTCTGGCCAGGAGATGACGGAGGAGTCCGTGGAGGTGGTGGCATGTGGACCTAACCTTGAAGGATCCATAGGATTTCAACAGGCTCGATCCTAAGCACCTGAGGAGAACAACGCCCTGACGCTCGCACGTGGGAGAGGTCCAGGCAGCGCGCAGGTGGAGGGAGGAAGGTGTGGTAGGTACCGGGAATGCTGTGAATTAAGATGCCGACGTGGAAACTGTGGGTTATATTCTGGGAATGGTCGAGTTTAGTTGGAATATTGGTTACGTAAAAGGTGTGAAAATGTCACGTCATGAAAAATGTAGGTTGAAGGACTGAATGAATAAAGCGCAAAAGTACTAAATTCTGAAGCTTGGGATGTAGTGTGTGGACAAGCAGGAATCATGGTGGGTTTTGAACAGTGGAGCTGCACACACTAAACCAGAACACGCCTTGAGAAGAGGAGGCTGGATTGGGGGGAGACTGGAAAGGGAAGCCTGTTGTGGGTCCCTCAGAGACAGCACAGCCTCGAGCTAGGGCTGCGGTTCCAGTAACAGAAAGGTAAGACATTGTGCAAATAAAGTGGCTAACATTTTATGAGTGATTAGACGTGGGACAAGAAGAGAGGTGGACCACGGATGTCTGATGCTTCACGTATGACCGATGGGGACACGGAAACAGGAGAATGGGGGGCGGTTCTGAGCCGGCAGTAGTGCACCGGTGTGTGGTGTTTGGCTAATGGAAAAGCAGCGGTGAGAAGAGGTTGGTTGGGGTTGGAGAGGGAGGTTTGGAATCTCTACCTAGAGGAAATACAGATATTCAGGAGACAAGAAAAGGGACCGGAACAAAAACGCAGAAATTCTCATATTCAGGGCCTAGAAAGGAAGAGAGGAGCCCAGGAAGGAGGGTCGGGGAGCGGCAGCAGAGGCAGAAGCCCGCAGGTCTGCACCAGCGTGTGACCGCACCGGGCCAGGCCTCCCCGCCCTTCACCTGCTGCCGCACTGCAGCCTCACCCGTCCCACACCCCTGTCCCTGGCGGCCAGCCTACGCCAGATCCACGCAGGTTAGGAAATGCTCTGACTTGCAGTTCAACCCAGCTGTGTCACCACATTAGGAAGCACCCGCCGGAGAGACGCGTCCTGGGTGGGAGCTTTGCTGGTGTCTGAGTGGGAGGCGAGGAAGCCCCCGGGCTCCCCGTGTGCAGAGACGGGGAGAGCTGGGGGCGGCTGTTTCCACACCGGCCCGACATCCCCTACTGAGCCCCAGGGGAGCGGGCCTGGGCCAGGGCATCTGTGCGGTTAGCAGGGTCACCGGACTCTCATGACTCAGCAAGTTTTGAAAACTTTGCTATGTGGAGGAGCATGGGTGGCGGGAAGGTTTTCCTTTCTTATTCATTTATTTATTGTGTTTATTAAGATGCCAGGGCGCACAGGTCTATGAGAGAGTGGCAAAGGCTGAGAGGAGGACAGACGAAGACGCAAGACAGGAGCGTTTAGTTCTGGAAAGGAGGGATGACATCTCTTCTGCTAAAACAAACAAACAAAAAAACGCCAAAGAGTGAAGACGAGGCAGGGAGAAGACAAGGACAGAGGAATATGGTCAAGGGGAGGCGGAGAGCCGCTCCGATGGGAGGTGGGCTGGCCTGTGTGGTCCGCAGTGGGCAGAAATTGGTTCAAAATCTTTTAAATATCAAAATCTTGGATGTTGGGTCTTAGTACAATTACAAGAGATTGATTTCATAGGCTTAGCTTACATATTTTATTCTTCTAATAAGGATTACACTATTAGGAACCTAATTTCTGGGTTCCGTACCCTTTGGCATCTGCTAAATAAGGAAGGAGACACCTGGGGACGTCGTCCCTCTACCATCCTGGCAGGAACGCTGGAGTTCAACCTAGTTGCATTTTAATATTTAGGCTCAGAAACTCATTGAGTGTTTCTGGCTGTTTCTGAAAGCTTGGCGGGAGCCTGGTTAGGATGTGGCCGTGGGAGTCAGACAAGCGGGTACAAATCCCGCCTCTGGGACTTGCTGGCTGGGTTAACTTGGACCAGTTTTTACCTGAGTCTCTGTCACCTCACCTCTCAGTGGGGCCGTCACAGCACAGCCCCAGAGGGTGACGTGAGGAGTACATGGGATGACCCATGTGAACCCATGGCACGGTGCCTGGCCAGCCACATGTGTGCAGTGATTATTATTAGCCATTGCTGTCAGATTATTTGGGGACAGTCCAGGGAGATTTGGGAAATACTTGAGTGTGGATCTGGTTTTAAAATGCATCCATCTGGGGTCTGGGAAAGAAGTTTCCTGGTAGATTTGATATCCTTTATCTGATTCTCAATACCAGAATTCTCCTTGGACAGGACTGTGATAGTATCGGTTCTCCCTGTCCTGCTTGCCTGGTCAGCCTTGCCTTCTGTCCTGTTCTGCCCATTCCTGGGAGAGCCCCTCTCCTCCCTGCCACTAGGAGTGCCAGGCCCACCGCCTCTCACCGCTTCCTCCCTGACTCCTGCCTCTTCAGCTCCGTTGGATGTCTAGACTTTCAAAACATGGAACCTGTGTCTCGAGCCCATGGGACAGGAGAGGAACCTGGACAGGTGACCTGTCCTGAGCCTGGAGCACACAGCGCCCTGCAGGGGGCGCTAGCAGCCGCTGCCTCCTGGTTGCTGCTGCTCCCCATGGTGGGTTCCCCTGCAGGATCAGTCTCTGTTTCCACAGGGAAACAAGCGGGCACATGGGGAGGGGGGTGGAGAGAAGGTGAGGGGGTGACTCAGCGTCTTGCTTCCCACAGTCAGGACGGAAGCGGAGGGCAGTGGCCATGCCCGCTGCTCACGTGCGTGGAGCCGTGGAGGTGTTCACACCACAACTCACCTGTGGGTCGGGAGAAGAACATTTTGTTAGTCTGGAATTAATTTGGAATTAATGGCTTGTCTTAGTGATGAGTCTTTTATTTTCTTGCGGAGGCCAGGGAGGCTCCGAGGAATATTTTATGCGCAGTAAGGCTGTCTACCTCTGTGTTGAATTGAAGAAGAAAGACAGAGAGACCCAGCCTTGTAAGAGTTCCCTTCTCCCAGAAGCCGAGAACATCCATGTGTGTAGTGCTTTTGATTAGATCTGCTGTTTTGCCCATGGCTGTTATCCATAAAAACACTCCTTTCTCATACAAATCACTCAAGTCCCTGTACATGATGCAGTTGCTCTTTTTTTTTTTTCTTCGTCAAAGCCAAACACAGGGTGGTGTTTTTCCTTAGTAAAACCCCTCTTCTTTTTGGCACCATGCCTGGCTCTTCCCAAGGTGCTTGGAAAGAAAGGAAAAATTCACAATCATTTCCTTTTGTTCTTGACTGATTCATGGGTGGAGGGAAGAAGGGGTGGTTTTCAGTTTGAAACATAGAACGATGTTCAAGCAGCTTTAACAAATGGTGTTCACTAATCATTGTGTGGCACTGCCCCATTAGTGGCGGGTTCTTTTTTTCCTCCTTTTCCTTTTTCTACCCATCTTTGAATGCCCAGCACCTGCACGGTGCTTGGCACATAGCGGGTGTCTGGCAAGTGTAGAACATGGAATGCTGATAGTATACGCCATCCTGTGCAGCACAAAGGGGCCATCACATGAACCTAAGTACTTATTAATATGTGTGCAAATTAAATACAACATTTGTGGCTAACCTTCTCTACTTCAAAAGCTTTATTCCTGGTGTGCTGTGGCATAAATCAGTTTCAACTTTGCTCAACCCCAAACAAGAGTTATGTAGGAGCAAGAAAATCAAACCAGTGCTTTCTTAATTATAGCATTGGTTTGAAAGCAGTTATTGACCTGTAGAATCTCATTATTTGTCTTTCTGTCCATCCATATATCCATGTGTCTGATATAGTCAAGAGGTCAGATAGGAAACACAGCCAGAAATATGGTGCCTCTAATGCAACGGATAAGAATCTGAATTGGTGTGAATCTCTGTGGCTGGGGGCCGTTTCCAGCACCAGATAAAACCAAACCAGCAGCCTGGGAGGAAGACCCTTCGGCGTGACGGTTTTGCTAATGTCATCATGTGAAAAAAGGAATATGCTTTTGCAAGTATATTTTGTGAAACGAGAAAATAAAAGGAAAAAAAAATGGCTGGAAATAAAAGAGTACCATCTTACACGTTTCTTAAAAGGAAAAGTCATTCTGTTCTCCCAACCAGGGCAGACTTGCTGCCTTAAAGGAGAAGCCCGTTAAAAGAACATATTTGTGTGTGGAACAAGGTCATGCACTTATTGGTTTTCTGCTGCACAGCATAAATATACCAGACAAGGAGAATCAGTTTGCTTTTACTATAGCCTTGTACTGTGCACAAAGGCTGCGGCACATATATATTTTCTACCGCCGGCAGTGCCAAAGTACAGAGGAGCTCAGAGTCAGGGGTTTCAAAATTACAGGAGAATAGCCAAGTGTTTTTTTGCAGGAAGTAAATCTATTACCTGGTTATATTACCTGGAAACACCTGGTCCTTCCATCATTACATTCTTCCTTTTTTTTTTTTTTTTTCCAGAGATGAGGTCTTGCTGTGTTGCCCAGGCTGGCCTTGAACTCATGGCTCAAGCGATCCCATCACCTCAGCCTTCTGAGTCGCTGGGACGACGGGGGTGTGCCACTGCACCCAGCTTCCGTTGTTACGTTCTGAGCAGTCAGTGACAGTGAGAGGAATCCGGCGGGAAGGGCCTGGGTAGTCCCAGTCTCTCTGAAGCCATGTCATGGATAGATGACTTCTCTGTTTCTCCAATTCTCCCTTCTACCCTGCACCAGTCCGCCCAACCATTGCAGTTTGACTAATAGTATTCATCTCCTCTCTTCCTGTTACTAAATGGTGACACTTCATTCATCTAGCATCAAGGGGTGAACTGTTCCACGTAACTGCATTTTCTGGCTGACCGAACTTCACTTCTTTGAGTGCCATAATTTAGTTTGTTTTCATGATTTTGGATAGCAACCTTCCTAAAATATTTTAAACTCTTGCCTTCTTGAGTAGCTTCCACAAGCATGATGTAACCTTACCTCAGTGATCTGGGGGTACTTTTAAGTACGCCGATTATCTGCGCCATAAACTCAGGCTGCCCCTCCAGGCACGGCATTACCTAGGACTGCATGGCTGTGCTGAGTGGCTCATTCTGAGTTAGTGCAAGTTACTTCATTATTCTTGGCCTCAATCTGCTGTATCTGTAAAAGGGAGACAGTAGTGCCTACCTTACTGGGCTGATGGGAGAATTACATGAAATAATATATGTGAAATGCTTGGCATGTTGCATGGCATGTGGCAAGTGTCCATACATGTAAGCCATTCTTACTTTAAGGGAGGAATTAGCCACCACAACAATAATGCAATAAGGAGGACATTGGTATATATACATAGAATACTTTAAAGACTTGTACAGCTATTTTTCTCCAACATAGTTTGTTTTTTTGAGTCAGGGTCTTGCTCTGTCTCCTAGGCTAGAGCACAGTGGTGCAATCATAGCTCACGGCAACCTCAAACTCCTGGGCTCAAGAGATCCTTCTGCCTCAGCCTCCCGAGTGGTTGGGACTATAGGTATGCACCACCACACTTGGCTAATTTTCTATTTTTTGTAGAGATAGAGTCCTGCTCTTGCTCTGGCTGGTCTTGAACTCATAACCTCAAGGCATCCTTATGCCTTGGCCTCCCAAAGTTCTAGGATTATAGGTGTGAGCCATGGTGCCCAGCCTCCTTCTTTTTTGACTCAACTCGCTCACACTTGGCCCACTTTGGTACTTAGAATCCTCTCAGCCCCACGCGTGCGGTTTGTTCCCTTTGTAGACAGTTGCTTTGTCGGGCATCTTTGGTTGTGAATGTGGCTGTGGACCTGTGGGCTTAGCCAAGTCAAGGTTTCCAAATGCCCGTCTGCACCACTCCACATCCTCTTGGACTTGTTCGTCTGGGATGCACAGAATGGAAAAGAGGAAGACAGGTTTGTAACCAGCCTGGATGGGAGGGGAGGGCAGATTCTAATGTGCACAAACGGCGCTTTGAGAGTGGAAATGGAGTGAGCAACGTGGCTCACTGTTTCCATCCCCATGTGCAGACTGTCCCAGGGACCAGGCAGCTGGGGCACTGAGGGTGGGTGGTGGGCAGGGCTTCGTGGGGCCCTGCACCTCCGCTGCGTGGGGAGCGCTGCTCCTCCCTGGCTCCTGGAGGCCCCGTACTCGCGGCCCCCACCTCCTCTGCACTCTTGCAGGTTTCTCAAGGTCCGTTCCCCCATCCTGAGCCGTTCGCTAGAACTGACTCTCCGGCTTGGCACGTACTTGGTGGTTAAGCCGACTCCGTCTAGAAGTGGAGCTCAGTTTCTCAATTTGCAACCAGAATCTAGATGTAGTCATCTCTGGAGCCTCTTCACATTCTGTTCACTCTGCCAGCAGCACAGCTGGCTTTGTGTTCGCGGCATGTCCCCTCCCCGCCCCGTCCTCCCATTAATGTCCTCTCTCTGCTGAGAGATATCGCTTGTTCCGCAGAGCAGAGGTGATGACATCCGGGAGCCCAGTCACGGGTTCTCCTGCTGACTCCTGTTCATGCCCCTCGGGGAAGTGGCCTTCCTGGCTTGTATCACTCTTGCCCTGCCACCAGGAAAATAATTGTGAGGACCACAGTTTTAACTAATAGCGGGAGAAGGGCTGTTTTTCACATTCTATCGCTCATTATAAATGTTCTCTGAAAAGCATGTCATTGAAGTGGTATGAATAAAACCATGTTGGAAGGGACCTCGACCAGCTGCTCACACACTCGTTCTGATGGGGGTGTAACTGGGAGTCTCCCTGCTGTGTCCAGTGTAGACCTCGGATAGAGACACGTCCAGTAATAGCACGTGGGCCAGGGACAGCTCTACCAGCAGAGCCCGTGACTGCACCATATAGGTACAAGGTAGAACCACGAGCAGAAAATCCTCAAAAAACACCAGGCAGTCAAATGAGACATAACTGGTTCTTTCTCAGTTTTCTTTAATAATTGCCTAGTGCTTGTCTATTTGCTTTGTTGTCAACTCTCCCTTAAGAGCAGATAAGTGGAGGCTGGGCGCGGTGGCTCATGCCTGTAATCCTAGCACTCTGGGAGGCCGAGGCGGGCGGATTGCTCAAGGTCAGGAGTTTGAAACCAGCCTGAGCAAGGGTGAGACCCCGTCTCTATTATAAATAGAAATAAATTAATTGGTCAACTAATATATATAGAAAAAATTAGCCGGGCATGGTGGCGCATGCCTGTAGTCCCAGCTTCTTGGGCAGCTGAGGTAGTAGGATCGCTTGAGCCCAGGAGTTTGAGGTTGCTGTGAGCTAGGCTGACCGCCATGGCACTCACTCTAGCCTGGGCAACAAAGCGAGACTCTGTCTCAAAAAAAAAAAAAAAAAAAGAGCAGGTACGTGGGACAAGTACCGGATGTTTAAGGAGAATGTATGGGAGACAAGATTAAAATGGTTAAAATTATATCCAATAGTCTAAATGTTTTTCTATGCATTGGGAATTCTGCCATGATTTTTTTTTCAGGTTTAGTGGCTAAACATTTTTGTTTAATTTATGGGCAGTGTTTGGCACTCGTTTTGGAAGTTTCTGTTGTAAGAGGACTCACTGCAAAGAATCATTTTGTAAACCTAAGAATAATTTTGTAATTCAAATCCCAGCCTCTGGTTTATCGCTTTTGTAAGTTTGAAAATGTGTGTGTGTGTGTGTGTGTGTGTGTGTGTGTGTGTGTATTCTTCCCCCTTAATTTGTCATATCAGAGGTGATAGGTCCTTACAAAGTAACTCCTAACCTCTAAGACATAATTAAACTTATTTGGTTATAGTAGGATGCCAATTTAAGAAACATCTTATAATACAGTATACTATGCATCCTAGAAAACTACTAACTGCCCAAATTATTATTATTATTATTATTTGAGACAGAGTCTCACTCTGTTGCCCAGGCTAGAGCGCCGTGGCATCAGCCTAGCTCACAGCAACCTCAAAGCAATCCTTCTGCCTCAGGGCTTAAGCAGTCCTTCTGCTTCAGCCTCCTGAGTATCTGGGACTGCAGGCATGAGCCACCATGCCCAGCTAATTTTTTCTATATATATTAGTTGGCCAATTAATTGCTTTCTATTTTTAGTAGAGATGGGGTCTTGCTCTTGCTCAGGCTGGTTTTGAACTCCTGACCTTGAGTGATCTACCCATCTTGGCCTCCCAGAGTGCTAGGATTACAGGCATGAGCCACCATGCCCGGCCAACTGCCCAAATTATTAATAGCAGCACCTGGGGGGTTGCATGAGAAAAGCAGATTCCCAAGGCAGACCTTAGCCTGCTGGATCAGAATCTGGGGCCCAGGAATATGCATTTTAAGCAATAGTTCCTGTGATTCTTATACACATCAAAGTCTGGGAACTGCCACGTGTGGCGGCTCATGCCCATAATCCCAGCACTTTGGGAAGCCAAGGCAGGAGGATTACTTGAGGCCGGGAGTTTGAGACCAGCCTGGGCAACATAATGAGACCTCAAGTCCAAAAACAAAAACAAAAACACTCTAGCCGGGTGTGGTGATATGCAACTGTACTCCCAACTACTCTGGAGGCTGAGGCAGGAGGATCACTTGAGCCCGAGAGTTCAAGGCTATAGGAAACTGATCATGACACTGCACTCTAGCCTATGACAGAGCAACACTCTGTCTCTAAAAAAAATAAAGTTTGGAAACTACCTGTATAGTATTTAAGAGGGCAGTCACGGAGGTCAAATTCTGCCTCTGCCACTTATTTGGCCTATGGCAAATTGCTTTAGCCTTAGTTTCCTCTTCTGTAAAATGGGATGGTACCTCCTATAATTATTATGAGGGTGAAATGCTACAATGTATGAAAATCATGTACACAGAGTGTTTGGCTCAAAATAAGGGCTCAGTAAATGATAGATTTCTTTGTTTATAGCCTAGACTATACTTCTTAAAGACAATGATGTAACTAAGACATCTTTCAATTATATACACATTTTCGTGGTCAGATGCACCAGCTTACACTACTTACCGCACAATGTACACTATAAATACATGTAGTACTAGCTGGGTGTGCAAGTGTCCAGGCCATGGTGAGCTGGCCCCTGGAGGAACAATTTGATTGGGACATTCTGCATGGGTCCACAGAGGCTAACTAGGTGCCAGCAGTAGGCTTATAAGAACAGGATTCTTGAGTGTCTACGGTGACTGGACAAAGCCTTTGGTTGAGCCTCCGCAGTGCGGGGCTGTGCTGGCAAAGGACTGCAGTCCAGTTGTTCTTGTGATCCTTCATCCTATAAACAGAAAATTTCAAGGAAAGGGAGAAGCAAAGGGAGAAGAGAAGGAAATATTTTGGATAAGCAGCTGGCAGCCAATGGTGCTCAACACTGATAATTTTCCTCCTTCCCACCTTCCTCCCTCCATTGCTCCCACCCTCCTTCCTTTCTCTTCCTCCCACCAAATCTCTACATCCCCCTCCCTTTGAAAAATAAGCCACAATCTTTGCAGGAAAGGATCAACTTTTCCCCTCTTAAAGTCTTCCCTAGGTACTTTTCTTAGGTATTTGTGGCTCTAGTCTTGTACACAGGTCATGTGTTTACTGGTTTTTTAAAAGGGAAATTTGTCCTTGCTTCTAAATCTTCTGTTCATCTTCAAGAGCAGGCTAAATGCTCCCTGCAGTGACCACCTCTTCTTCCTTGATGGGAGTTTTCCATTTACTTCCCCTCAGAAACCACGTCATTTTCTGCCGCTTCCCCTAAGGCAGTCAAGCTGGTGACTATATTTTGATATTGCTTACCGACCACCAGATAGATGCCCTGACAGCTGTTACTGCGAGTAGAAACAAGAACAGGCAAGCTCTTTCTCCTACCTGTTGGGCCCTTTGTACCAGGCGTCTCCAAACTTGCTTTGACTCCGTGCCCGTCTGTTAAAAAGAACACTGTGAGTACCCCCCTAATATATGCTTATTATATATAAAAATTATATTACACACGTCATGAAACATACTGAAACTATAAATAAATGGGATGAGAAATTAATAATTTAAACATTAATTTATCTTTTTTGAATAGCTGTGATGGTTAATTTTAGGTGTCCACTTGACTGGGACATGGGGTGCCCAGATATCTGGTTAAACATTATTTCGGGTGTGTCTGTGAAGGTGTTTCTGGAAGCAATTTGAGTTAGTATCTGGATCGGGAGACTGAGCAAAGCAAACTGCCCTCCCCAACGTGGGTGGGCCTCATCCAATCTGCTGGAGGCTGAGCAGAACAAAAGGTGGGGTTAGGGCAAATTCACTGTCTCTGCCTGACTGCTTGAGCTGGGACATCTGTCTTCCCCTGTGCTCAGACTGGGACTTACGCCAGGTGCTCCTGATCTCAGGCCTTCGGACAGGGACTGAGTTACACTACCAGATTTCCTGGGTCTCTAGATTGCAGACGGCAGACTGTGGGATGTCTCAGCCTCCATAATTGCAGGAGCTAATTCCTTAAAATCAGTCAGTCTTTCTCTTACTTTCTCTAAACACATACACACGCACACGCGCACACACACACACGCACACATGCAGGCACATGAGAACTCTGACTTTTACTATGGTTTACAGACAGTCTTTTGTGTCTTGGGTAGGAATATTTGCTTTACACGCTCTCAGATCATTCTATTGTCTCTTGGAGAACATATTCTTCCGTTTGCTGTCTCTGCTGCTTATTCCATGGTGACTCATTTCCCCGTCTTTGAGTGTGAGCTCATCTGTGGCAGGGATTGTTTTCTGAGGTGACACAGGTTCCCAACTGTGCTCCTGTCTAGATAGTCTTGTTTTCCCATTTGCTCTTCTGGGGCCCAAAAGGTTTCGGTGATTCTGTACACGTCTTATTTTTCCTTAAATTTTTAAAATTGCAGTGAAACACATATGATATAAAACTTACCATGTTAATTTTTTTTTTTGAGACAGAGTCTTGCTCTGTCACCTGGGGTAGAGTGCAGTGGCATCATCATAGCTCACTGCAACCTCAAACGCCTAGGCTTAATCAAGTGATTCTCCTGCGTCCGCCTCCCGAGCAGTTGGGACCATAGGCATGTACCACCACGCCCAGCTAATTTGTCTATTTTTTGTAGAGATGGGCTCTCTCGCTCTTGCTCCTCCTGCCTTGGCCTTCCAAAGTGCTGGGATTACAGGCATGAACCATCATACCTGGCCACCATCTTAATTTTTAAGTGTATAGTCCGTTGGTATTAAGTGTATTCACAATGCTGTGCAACCAATTTCCAGAACTTTTTCATCTTGCAAAACTGAACTGTTTTACTCATTAAGCAGTGACTTTCCGTTTCCCACCCCCAACCCCTGGCAACCCCTATACTACTTTCCGTAGTTTGACCGCTCTAGGTATATTCCTCATATAAGTGGAATCTTTATTGTCTTATGATTGGCTTATTTCACTTAGCATAATACTCTTGAGTTTCATCCATGTTATAGCATACGACAGGATTTTCTTTCTTTTAAAGGCTGAATAATATTTCTCCTATGTATACGCCACATTTTATTTGCCCATTCATCCACTGTTGGACACGTGGGTCACTTTCACTTTTTGGCTACTGTGAATAATGCTGCCATGAGAAAGGACGTACAAATACCTCTTCGAGACCCTGCTTTCCATTCTTTTGGATATACCCAGGAGTGGGAATTGCCGTACCAGTGTCTGCCTTAATTTCTCAGCTGGGGTTCTCGCACCGTGTAGGTAATGCACATGTAAACACTGCACCGCGTGCATACCAGAGGCCCGGCTCCCACTCCTGCGGGCAGGTCTCCATCTCCCATCGCCCGCAGCCGATGGCAAGCTTCCTTGCTGAGTCCCTACGCCGGGGTGCCGAGTTTCTAAATCCAGTCACAGTCCAGGCAAAGCTTCCTGGCTTCCAGTTTTATACGGGAGCTTAGTTTCAGCTTCCTGCCTTGCATGGGCTCAAGGCCTCATCTCCTGTTCCCATGCAGGCATTAAAACCCCAGTCCCAAGCCTGTGAGGCTGTGTCTGTTTACAACGCCCCATCATCTGTTTGCCCTCAGCTCCCACCCACTTCTTTTTCTTTGAGTTGTTCTTTATTTCTGACATCTGAGGATTTCCTTTCCTTGATTTTGAGCATGCATTATAAAAAAAAAGTTTATCCAGCATTTGGAGTGTGTGTGTCCTTTTAATTCTGCTGGTCCTATGGTGCCAATAGATATTTATTTATTCGTTCAACATTTTTTGAGCATTTATGGCCTACGCAATGATAAGCCTAAAACGACTAAAAACTAATCTTCCGAACTCCTGTTACTAGGGAAGATGATCATTCATGGTACACGACATGGCATCGTATAGATGCTGCTGTTCATTGGGGCAGTGAGATCCGTTTTAGCTTGGACCCTAAACAGAAAAGGGTTCTCTTCCTACCAAATCCTCAGAGTCAGCCTCTCCTTACGCTGAGCCCTTGTGGAGCACCCCGGCTCAGAGCACGGAGAAGACAGACCCGAGCACTGAGCGCCGAGGCTGCAGAGAAGACCTGGAGCAACACGCGCTGGAAAGGAGGGAAGCCATCGTGTGTCAATAGGAAAGGACAGGCAGGTTTTTGTTTTCAACATGCATTGTAGGATAGCTAGCTGCACAGAGGTGGCATTATCAATCTATATTTAATGTACATGGAGCAAGCATGTCAGTGAAGACTTAAGACTTTTCTGCAAATAGGTAAAAGGGCAGTGAGACTTGCATTGGGGCTATTTTTGTCTGTACCCTTTGGTGTTTCAGCGTCGCCAGTTTGTTCCGTTCCAAGTCTGGGATATATGAGACAAGAAAGAAAACCCAGGGAACTCAACACTGTGTCATTCCTCGAGTTCCAAGGTCCCTGTTCAGTCTGCCTCCTTCCATCCACCTTTCAGAGTCTTCTTGTGTTTGATTTTTATATACATGTATAATGTCTAGGGGTTTTGGTTGCAATTAGCAGGGGGCATAATAGGAAAAGTACATCTACGTTATCTTCCTGGTGGCTGATGTTTTAAAAGATTAAACTTGTGTTATTTTACTGGCATTATTAAAATACTATCTGCTTATTAAAGTCCTGGTACTACAGAAAGGATAAAATTGCAAGTAATAACTGGGCTGGGTAAGATCGTGGCAGGGATGCGGGATTAGCAGAGCTTCCTTTTAATTCACTGCAACTTAAGATGCTTTCTGTTCACATTTTTCTCTGTAACTAAATTTTTTCGATTTTAAAAAGAAAGATGAATAGAGATGGACTTTCCTTTAAGAAACCCTGATACATGCAGATTTGGACTTACAAAGGGAATAGATCAGGATGTGATTCTGAGTCTTGCTCTGAGTCACACAGAACTTTTCAGGAACTCGTCTGCTATATAAAGTCAACTTGGAATAATTTTACTTCATAACCACTTTGGGATTCTTGGCATAAATATAATTCATGTAAATAAGTACAGTAAACCCATGTTTTGAAAGCGCTCTGCCATCATAGATTATGTTACATTTGATTGTTGGTCAAATCATTTCCCACATATTCTCTGTGATGTACGATGTGAATAAAACAACCTGTGAGGCAAATATTATTCTTGCGTTCTGACAACAGTGTCATAATAGAGTTCTACTGAATTATTAGTAAAAAACATTTTCAATGAGCTTTCTTGCCCTGGATGTAAACTGCAGTCAGGCATTGATGTTTTTCCCATTAGCACCATCACGCTGAGTGTCACAGTAATGGTATTCTCCTGTCACACAACATTGGGGTCTAAATGAGTTTTTCCTAAAAGAGGCCTACTCACGAGGTAGGCCCAGCCGTTCCACACCCTGTCTCTCATGCCTCCGTTCCAGCAGACATTTCCCTATTTTCTTTCATCTTCTTGCAAGAAACAACTACAACTCACACCAGGAATTATAAATTTAACTCCATTGTGAAGTGTTTATTTAAAAAACCAGAATCTATGTTTTTGATAGCCAAACTCAACGTGGGGGAAGGGCAGACGGCCCAGTCATCAAAGGATAAAAATCTATACTAATCTTAAAAGCAAAACACAGCTCAGAATTTCTTGTCTATTTTTCTACAAAAGAAGGCCATTGTGTTTCCATTCCTGGCCATGTCAGCGGTGATGGGCCCCCCCAGCCCCCACCACCATTTTTTTCGAGCATTGATTGTTGACTTCCCCTGACACCCCATCACAACCCATTAGTACTGAAAACTGACAAGCCCAGCTGCAACAGCAAAATGGCAAGTTTGAAAGAAAATATCGAGAGCACAGGCAGAGCTCGGCCATTAGGGCCCGCACAAGACCCAAACGCGCCGACTCCCTCTCCCTGCCCCCACGGCACCCCTGTGAAGGTCAGCGGAGTCAGCAGGTTTGCTTTAACCCACACTCCAAGGTCTTGAGGAAATTATAAGGAGTACTGCTTTATTTTTACTTTCATTTTCAAAGCAACTGGGTTGAGGGATATGAAAACAGAGCTGGCTAAAGCGCTTTTGCTGAGAATGCTAATGTATATTATGTCCCTTTTTAGACCGTAGCGTGTCAGGCGTTGGGGGCTCAGCGGTGCTGGGCTCCTGAAGGCCACACTTGAAACCCTGGCAGCTTCTTAAGTTATGACTCTTTTCCTTTTTCTTCTTCTCCTTTTTGTCTTCAGCAGAGTTATATGGCGTCTGTGTTCCGAGAGTTACAGTAATAGCCATCGCGAGCATTCCTTGTGATTGTACAGTTGATTGCCCAGGGGAAAAAAGTGACAACTCCAGATTTCCAATAGACCTTGTATTTGCAGAGATATGAGTTCAAGCAAGGGCAGCCAACTTGTCAAAATCTTAAGAGCCAAGACACAAGCTGAATCTAACTTTAGTTAAAAGGCTGGATGTGAGTTGTGTGCAGCCAAAGCCCTGGAGAGGGGGCAGCTAAACAAACAGTGGCCGTCATTCATTTAGGTGAGAAATCTGATTGCGAATGGTCATTGAATCGAGAATAGGTAAGAACAGAGAGCCTAATGAAAAACCAGGATTGAGCAGGAGCGCCTGCATTTTTATCCTTTGTGGGTGGAGAGGATGCAGGGAGCAGGTGTGGGTTGATAGCAACTGTGGTCTGCCTCAGGAGTGGGCTCTGGAAAGCCCACCATTCAGCATGTTCTTGCCAGGTCATGGCAGGATGGCTCCAGGAGGGAAAACAAGAGCAGGTCTCTTAACTTGGTTTTATGGCCACCTCTGCCATCAGGCCTGTGTGTGCCTGGGGGTTACCTCTGATTATATTTTGTGTCTTACCAAGCTGCTGATGTGTTTCCTGCTGGCCTAGACCCCCCAGGAGAAGTCCGGGAAGTTTGCGGTATCAGCTTCCTCTGAAGTCCTGTGGCTCAGAGAACCCTGCTTGCCTGCCGCCCCGACAGCGGTGAGCCTGCCAGCCCTCCCTGGTTTCCCACTCGCCCTCCACAGTCTCTCCCTTTGGCAGAGAGAGGAAGGCCCCCAGGGGAACCCAAGTGCTCCTAGAGTTTGGCACCTCCTCCTTGGACCTTGCTTCATCTGCCAGGGTGCAGGCTGGGCCCTGGGCAGAGACCTCCTCAGCGAGGACCATGTACCTGCACAACTCAGGCCTGATGCGGACGTGGAGCCATGCTGTATAATGGCCTGTGTGGCGCCTGTTCTAGCATCCAACCTGTTAGGCCTGGAAGTTGTGGCTTTGGCTCTGCCTTCAGCTCTGAACCAATCCTTTTCTTCATCTGTAGGAGCCTTCATCTGAGGAGACCTGGCCTCGCTCTGTTCTTGGTGCTCAAATTACAGCCATGTGCTTCTTTTTCCTGTCCCCGGCATCTGCAGGACTTGGCCTTCCCAACCTATTTCTGGGCCATTTCTTTTTGAACCACCTGAGTGCCCTCTTGAACCCCCTTGGATCCCCTTTCTTCCCCAGCTAAAGGAGATCTTTGGGTTTGGCCTGGGTCTGGATCTTTGGCTGAAGATGG
The DNA here is from genome assembly GCF_040939455.1 of Microcebus murinus. NCBI lineage: Eukaryota > Metazoa > Chordata > Mammalia > Primates > Cheirogaleidae > Microcebus > Microcebus murinus. The sequence goes on from NC_134108.1 coordinate 10,047,430, forward strand.
CTTCCTGGTTTTGCTTCTTCTTTGGACTCTTGGCCTTGTGTGCCAACTCTTCATTTGTGTGACTGTGACTTTGGTTTCATGGTCTGCAGATGACCAGCTCAGACCTTCCTTGTTCTGGCCCATCCGGATGCTCTTGCATCCAGTCTTTATAGAACCTATAAAGACTTTTGCGTTATTTGGTTGCACCACAACTAACAATGTCCTGAAGTGTCTGAGTGTCTGGTCCCCATCTCCTGTACAGGGGAGTTGGAAGGGTGGGTCGTCGCTGAGGCTGTAGGGTAAGAGAGCAGAGAGCCACTGCCACTACCAAGAGCAAGGGAGAGGTTAGAGGTCGCACTAGAAATGGGGGTCCCAAACGGGCCCTGACTGTGCACTGGGCACTGAGAGCTCAGAGAATGCTCAGAGCACTGCAGGAGGGTGGGGTGCAGTATGACCAGGAAAGAATGTGGGCCTGGGAGGCGGTCCGTATGAAATCCAGAGAGCAGGTGCCACACTTCTGCTGTCATTTTCCACGCTTCCAGTCCTTGCTTCTGTGAGTGAGGCCGGTCCATTTAAAGCTGCTAGGATACGAGAGATATTGGCTCAGCATCCATCAAGATTTATTAAGCGCCTCTGGCTGCAAGCCTGAGTCCTCATAAGGTTAGACAGGGGTCCTGGAATGGAGACTGCAGGTGTGCTCGTAGGTATTTGTATAGATCATGATTTTTCAAGGCCCTCTGATGAGAAGTCCCATGTTCAGATTTCAAAAAAGTAGGTCACAATAATGAAAAAACAGGGAGGGAGACAACAATGATGGCATGCCCACTGCATGTCAGGCAACCAGTCTCTCTCTTTCTCTATATATACACACACACATACATATATACATACATATATATAAAATCTTAGTCCTGACAAAATCATATGAAGCAGGTATTATTATTAATACCATCTTATAGATGAAGTAACTAAGATTACAAAGTATGATTTTCATACATGTCATACCTAGGCCCTTCTGTGACTTCATAATGATTCTATCCTATTTAAGAAACATCTAAACTAAGTTTTATTAATAAAAACTTCAACTACAAACAATTATACTTGGCCCGAGAGAGGCAGACACTCTTCTTCTCCACTTAACCAGATAGAAGATGCACGAGACTGTCCTGAGGGAGAATTTCTAACTTGCCCTGAAGATGTGAAGAAAATTCTTAAGAAACATTTATTTAGGCTTTTTTTCATGAAAAGAAAATTGGAAGAATAACTCCAGGTTCTTTGGGTTGATTCTTTTATGAAATATTTTGGTAATGATCAAGAGATGCATTTAAAATGGTGGTTGGAGTATCAGATCAAATGTTCATTTTCACTTTTCGGTATAATTTTTCCAGATATCCATGGAGGGGGAACAAAATAATATGTTAAGAAATCGGCCCAATAATTTGAATGTTTATGTATTACAGTGTGTCTAAAAGCAGAAAAGAACAGATTAGAGGAGGAAAGAAGAGATGAAAAGTTACAGGGTTTCAAAGAATAAATCAACAAAACCTGATAAAGTATTTCCCTTCACTCTGAGTTAATATAAGGATGCCACCTAAGTTTGGCAAAAGGGGGCAGATCTATGCTCACAGCCTTGGGTAGGGGCTTCACAGAGCAGAGTTTGTCTGCTTACCTGGGGAATGTCATAGACTTCTAAAATCCATTGTAATTGTGTGTCTTTTAGCTCTAAGTCTTCCTCTAGGTACATTACCTAGTAGGCCCCTGTGTGAGCACTTGTAAGCCCAATAGACAAAATTTTAGAGCAACAGGTTGTCTTGAAATCTAGAAATACCAGGTTGTTTCAGGAAGCCCCCGGGATGGACTGGCCCCCTCAGGAAGGTGTGCGGGATCTGAGAATCCTGTGCCACCACCAGATACTCGGGTATGCCGAGTCGTTTGTGATAAGCGTGGGACCCAATCCAGGCATGTGAGGGCCCTGGTGTGAGCACACTGGGCGTCACCGTTACCTCCTGTCCCACCCCAGCAGCCTACCCCAAACCTGAGCAGTCACGGGAAAAAGACACACGCAGCCCACGGAGGCCGTCCCCACACTGCTGAGGCTCGCGGGCTCCACACCTGGGCCTGGGCGCTCGGGTCCTGTTTATCCTGTGAGGTCACAGTCCCTTACACTGGGCCAGGTGCGTTTTCACGAGGCAGTAAAACGCTTCCCAGCACGCTGTTTTCGTTACAGCAGTGGGACAGTCTCTTGATTTGTTTCCGTCACGTCATGCCCCATGAACCCTGAAGGGGCTTAGCTGCCCAAGCGTCACCCTAAAGCTCCTTGGCTGCACTCTCTAGTGGCCCCCTGCGGCCCAGACTCTGCCCCTCGCCCCAGCCCAGCCATGCTGCCATCGTTAATGAGAGCTACAACTCCAGGGCCCTCCCATATGCTGGACGTTGTGCTGACTTGATTCACGTATATCCTGAAAGCACAACTGTGACGCGGCTACCGTCATTAACCCGTTATCCGTAGAGATGTCCAGTGCTGTGGGCAGGGACGCACTCCGCACAGGACTGAGTCAGGACTTGACCCCCAGCTCGCCCAAGCCCTTACTTACACCTGACTGTGACCTTCTACCGTCTTCTCAAACACAAGGCCTTTCTCATATGGGGGCAGGCGAGCCCCCCATCTCCTCACAACTACCCTTAATCCCTACCTACAATTGGACTCATTTTGCCCGTAATAGTCTCTCTGAATAATTTAGCATTTCAGTTTCCATAAACACAATTTAACTTTTAAACCCACTGCTTTATCATTGAAAGTATGAAGTGCTGACTCTCATCAGACAACCACGTAGCATTTGGCTTTAGCTCATTCTGATACATCTGAGGTTTGATTAGTGGCTTATGAGGCAAAAATGGTAAAATTTTCAAACGAGTGTATCAATTGCAGTTTTTAAAGGATTTCAAAGCAAGTTTGTACATGATCAGAGATTATGGAAATATATAATTATATTGATGTGTACAGATAAAATATTATTTATACCTGTGTTTCATTATATATACGAATTATTTATGTATGTGTGTGTGTGTGTGTGTGTGTATGTGCATATATACAGTATTGCATTGCTTAATGACAGGGATATGTTCTGAGAAGTGCGTCATTAGGTGCTTCTGTCACTGTGTGAACACCATAGAGTGTACTTACACAGACCTAGGTGGTATAGACGACTGCACACCTAGGCTATGTGGGACAGCCTGCTGCTTCAGGCTACAAACCTGTGCAGCATGTGAGTGCACTGAATGCTGTGGGCAACTGGAACACGATGGGAAGTTTTTGTGTATCTAAACATAGAAAAGGTACAGTAAAAATATAGTATAAAAGATAAAAATTAGTGCACCCATATAGGGGACTTACAGTGAATGGAGCTGGTGGGACTGGAAATTGCTCTGGGTAAGTGAGTGAGTGAGTGAGTGTGAAGGCCCAGGGCATGACTGTACGCTACTACAGACTTATGTACACTTAGGCTACACTAAATTTAGAAACAAATTTTTTCTTTCCTCATTAATAAATTAATCTTGGCTTACTGTAACTTTTTTACTTTATAATCTTTTGATATTTTAAGCTTTTTGACTCTTGTACTAACACTTAGCTTAAAACACAAACTCATTATACAGTAGTACAAACATATTTTTCTCTAAATACTTATTCTATAAGCTTTTATCTTTTATAAAAATTATTTTATTTATTTTACTTTTTAAACATTTTTGTTAAAAACCAAGACACAAACATACACATCAGCCTAGGCCTACAAAGGGTCAGGGTCATCAATATCTCTGTCTTCCCTCCACATCTCGTCCCACCGGAAGGCCTTCAAGGGCAATAACACGCATGGAACTGTCGTCTCCTGTGATAACAATGCCTTCCTCCTCCGCCTACCTGCTGACCAACCTGCCCGAGGCTGTTTTACAGTTAACTTTGTTTTTTAATAATTAGAAGTATACTCTAAAATAACCATAAAAAGTATAGTATAGTAAATACATAAACTAGTAATATAGCCTTTTATTATCATTACCAAGTATTATGTACCGTACATAATTGTACATACTATACTTTTATATGGCTGGGAGTGCAGTAGGTTGGTTTATAGTAGCATCACTACAAATAGGTGTGTTGCTTATAACTTGATGACAACTATGATATAAGTAGGCGATAGGAATTTCTCAGCTCCATCAAAATCTTATGAAACCACCATTACGTTGTTATGCAGCACATAACTGTGTGTGTATATACATACACATACACACATACACACACACACACACACACACATAATTTTATTACTTGTTTTCATATACAAGTCTTCTCTATAGTCCCATATCTTTGATTATAAATTACCTGAAGACCGAGTCCAGTTAGAATTTGGACCCCAAGTAAAATGAATATGACATTCCAACCTGAAAAACAGAGATCTCCGTTATAAAACAGATCAACATGGATTCTTTTGAGATTGGCTTTGGCTTATACACTTACTGTGCATACAAGTGTATTTTGATTTGATTTGTGAAATAACTGTTTCTGCAAAGTTGTAAACACTATCTTATTTAAAATGCACTGGAAAGAAAGACAAATGGCTAATTAACATATGAAAAATGTTCAAACTTATGAGTATCAAAGAAATGTAAATTAAAATAACACTGAGACTTTTTTGTTTATCAAATTGGCAAGTTTAAAACATTATTATGCTCAGAATTTGAGAGGATAATCATTTGAGAATGCTTTGGCAATATGTATCTATATTTTTTAAATGTTCAGGATAATCATTTGAGAATGCTTTGGCAATATGTATGTATATATTTTAAACGTTCATACCCTTTGTCTTTAATCCTACTTCTAGGACTTTATCCTAAGGAAACACTGAAATATTTGTAATGCAACGTTATGTATAGAAGGTACAAATTAGAAACAACAAAATATCCATAATAGGGGAGCAGGGAAATTATGGTAGATTTATAATTTATATTTATGAAAATGTCTATAATATATTAAATAAAAAAGGTGAGCTATAACCCTGTCTATTATATTAGTACCACAATTTTCTAAAACAGAATGTTTATAGATATGCATAGAAAAAGACTAGAGCGAAATGTATTCAAATGTTAATAGTAGTGGTGGGTTATTGTTGATTTTTATTTTTACGTTTGTGTTTCCAAATTTTTACAAGAGTAAGCCTGTTTGTAAAAAGCTCAAATACAACAATTAAAAATGCACTGAGATGGCCTTCAGGCAAGATGTCAAAGTGAGCAGACGCGAGAAGTTCTGTTCCATAGACGCGGGAATCGGGGAGCTCAGACAACACAGTTAGAGCTGCACAGCTGCGCTAGAGGAAGAGGCGGATCTAGGGCCAGAGTGGAAGCGGTCCCGCAGCAGTGAGAGGTTGCGGGGCTGGAGGCCTGTGGGAGGTGGGGATGAGGGAAGTGAGTTTGGGATCCAGGATTTCAAAGTGCGAGTGGAACGGTGGGGCTGAGTGCTGAGTCTCACTTCAGACTCCTGTCCCCACGCCAGTGCTGGGAGTGTGCTTCTATGCAGGTGACAGGAAGCTGGCGAGACTCCAACTAACCCACCTGGGCTTTCAGCAGGTAACAAGCTGCTTACCTGTGGCAGGGGGTGACGCAGAGGCACCTGTGTGACTGGGAGCTGGACCAACTTTTGTTCCGGCTTAGGGTCGGGAACCACAAAGACCCAGCAGGATGAGGTCGCACTTCTGAGCTCTGATGTCCGAGGAGCCAGGCTGAGGCGGAGGCTGCTCCGGGATGGTGTAGCAGCTCAAGGAAGCATCAGGGATTTAGGCTCTCTAATGTTCTCTTTTCTGCTTAGTTTGCTGTTTGTTGCCTGGGGCTTCTCAGATGGCTTCTGTAGCTCTGTGTATCATATTTCCTGCCTTCTCAGAAGCTCCCAAACTAAATCTCTATTACATATTGTTAGGATGAACTATGTTATCCTAAAGGGAAACAAATGATTACAACTGCTTAGACCAGTCCTGATCTATTGGCTGAACACATTGCCACTCAAGATAATACGGGGTTTTATTAGCAAAGAAAGGGGGAATGGCTGTTAGGCAGGAAACTCCCGTGCAGTGTGAACTCTCAAACAACACTGGAAAAGTTCATACCTGGGAAACTATAAATAATAGAGGAATCTTAAAACTACTTTAAAATAAATGCATTTACCATCTTAAGTATGATGAGCAACAACTATAAAATATAAATTAAGTAGGTAATTACATCAACAATAGATGGATATAAAAAAAGACCAATGAGAAATCTTGGAAATGAAAAATATAGTCATCAGTATAATAAAAAGCAACCCTTATAAATAAAATGCTGCAGTGAATATAGTTGAAAACATGAAATGGAACCCAGAACTTTGCATATCACCTGGAATACAGCATTGAGAGATTAAAAAAAAAAAAGGTGAAATAAGAAAGGAAATTTAAGAGGGACATGGAGGGTAAGTTGAAAAATTACAAGTTGTTACAATAAATATTTCTAAAAGACAATAGCAATATAGGAGAGAGACAGTGTTTGAAAAGAAAATGGCCAAGGCTTTTCTAGAGTTAAATGCAGACATCATCCTGGCATGAAAAGGGCATTTTGATTGTTAAACAGAGCAAGAAACCCTCACAGCTAGATACATCTTCGTGAAACTGCAGAAAGACAAGGATAGAGAAATAAATTAAAAGGTACCAGAGAGCAATATAGTACCTACAAAAGAACAGCAATCAGACTGATAGCAGATTTTTCATCAGCAACCTCAGATGCCAGATGATGATGAAATAATATCTCAAAAGTGCTGAGGGAAAACAACTGCAAAGCTAGATTCTGTACTTGGCTAAATCATCTTTTCAGAGTAGGTAAAACATACAAAAATGAAACAACAAAAATAAAACAAAAACACCCCATAGACCTGAACAGAAAAGCTGAAACTATAGAACTAGAAGAAAACATGGGTGAAAATCTTTGTGACCTTCAGAAGGACAAAGGTTTCTCATATATTAATAGTAAATAAAGAAGTATGAACTGTAAAAGGAAAAAATTGATAAATTGAACTTCATAAAAATTAGAAACTTTTGCTCTGCAAAAGATACCATTAAGAAAATAAAAAGCTACAAAATGGAATAAAATGGGTGCTATACACATATCTGACAAATGGTTTGTATCCAGAATATACAGAACTCTTAAAATTCAGTAACAAAAAAACAACCCAACACAAAATAGATAAAATATTAGAATACTGTTCAAAAGAAGATAAATGAATGGCCAGTAAATGAAAATAGTGTGGAAAGATGCTTAATGTTGTTAGCTATCAGGGAAATGCAAAGCTAAAACCACAATGACAAACCATTGTTTTCCCACAAGAATTGCTAAAACTAAAAAGACTGACAAAACCAAGTGTTGGCAAACTTGTAGGACAAGGAGAACTCTCATAATCTGCTGTCAGGAATATAAAATGTTATAACCACTTCAGGAATCTGTTTGGAAGTTTTCTAAAAAGTTAAACATATAACTACTCTATGATTTGAGCATTCTACTCTTAGGTATTTACCCCAAAGAAATGAAAACATATGTCTACACTAATACTTCCAAGAATGTTCATGGCAGCTTTAATCACAGTAGTCAACACCTGGAAACAGTCCATAAATATCCATCGACTGGTAAATAGATAGTATAAGGTAAATCCAATATGTGGAATATCACTCAGCAGTTAAAAGGAACAAACTACTAAAACATATAGCAACATGGAAAAATCTTTAAATCATGCTGAATACAGACACAAAATCATGCTGAACCCAGATCCAAAAGAGGGCATACTGTGTTGTTTTATTTATATGTCACTACAAATTAATTTGTAGTGACATAAAGCAGATCTGTGGTTGCCCAGGGCTGGGGTTGGGGCAGGGATGAGCTCCAGAGGGGCACAGAGAATCTTTTGGGGGTGATGGAAATGTTCTGTATCTTGATTGTGGTGGGTTTTATGGGTATTTACATCTAGTGAAACTCATTTAACTGGTTGAAGTTTGTTGGATGTAAATTATTACTAAATAAAGGTGATAAGGAGAAATATGTGGGTATTAAGAAAAGACATTTTGGCCGGGCATGGTGGCTCACGCCTGTAATCCTAGCACTCTGGGAGGCCGAGACCGGAGGATCGCTCAAGGTTAGAAGTTTGAAACCAGCCTGAGCAAGAGCGAGACCCCGTCTCTACTAAAAAAATAGATAGAAATTAATTGGTCAACTAAAAATATATAGAAAAAATTAGCCAACCATGGTGGCACGTGCCTGTAGTCCCAGCTACTTGGGAGGCTGAGGCAGTAGGATAGCTTGAGCCGAGGAGTTTGAGGTTGCTGTGAGCTAGGCTGATGCCACGGCACTCTAGCCTGGGCAACAGAGTGAGACTCTGACTCAAAAAAAAAAAAAAAAAAAAAAGACATTTTGAGAGACACAAAGAGAGTTTAAATTTTATTAAACCTTGATAAAAGAACTTGTAAAATACTTTGGAGGACAGAAAACCAATGAACCCAAAAGGAAGGAATATATTCTAAGAAATGTAATGTTTTGATGAAAAAAGAATGCTTTGAGGGTCTTATAATCCTGGGTGATTCTCTGTGTAACACGACAGACTGTAAAACTCAACTGTTCTAACTTAAGACATTTTTAAATATTAAAAATGTCAAGACCTGGGCATGCTGGTGCACACCTTGTAGTACCAGCTATTTGGGAGGCTGAGGTGGGAAGATCCCTTGAGACCAGGCATTTGAAACCAGCCTGGGCAACATGAGACCCTGTCTCAAAAAAAATGTTAAATGCCCAAAATATTGGCTAGGATTTTATTTTTTGTTATTATACACTTTCTTTTCTTATCTAGCCCTAGATTTTGTTTAATTTTTTTAAAATTTAAGATAATAAACTTTGATTATCTTTCCTCTCCTTACTTATTTCAGCCTCTCTTGCTCTTACTTCTTTTCATATTTCATATTTGAGTTCTTTCTTCCTATCTTAAAAATTTAAGATAATAGAATTCCCATAAACCTAGAAAAATCCTTATTTTCATACATTTAGCTTGCTTTAATTAGGAAATATTGTATTTGTTAATCATTACATAGAATTCTCTGTTTAAAAAGGTTATTTCCTTTATCTTCTCTCAAAATGTGCCAGATAAAAAAATTATCATTTTGCATATATGCAATATTTAAGAAACCTGAAAGATAACTAGGATATCAAGAATTTGGATTGGTATTATACTCAATACCTCAAATCATATTAAAATATCTTGTAATTTGCAAAAGACCTCCCTATTACATGCACCTTTCAAATAAATATTCTTGGACATTGATTTTAATCCTCAAATATATATTACATTTAAACTCTTATATAGATTAATTCAAATTCTGTGTTCATTGAGCAACTACCTTTTGCCAGGCACTGCACTCAATAGACCTTGGGCATAAGAAATTTGAATAAGACTTGGTCTTAACCCTGGAGGAGCTTCTATTTCTCCAAGAACTCTGTTCCTTTACTGTAGATTCCTGCCAACTGATAGTTGGAGAATATCTTTACTCCTCTCTGTGTCTCCGCTTTGAGACGCAGCTAAGACACGTATGTGCTAGCTTGGATTATTCCCTTTTGCTCAAGCTGGACTCCCAAACCCCAATTTCCTAAAACATCCTTTGGTTTTAACAGAATTGGAGGAGGGAAGAGTAAACAGTACGCTATCATTCCTGGCACACACACTGTCTCATTCCTGAAAATTTATGAGTAAATGCACAACACTTCGTGGGTGAGCAATGCTTGTCCTTACAGCAATTTGTAATGAAATAATGTCATAAATCACAACAGACTGGCCAGCACCCAAAATAAAATACCTGGCTTTCGACTGCAAATGTCTCACGTGCTGTGTCCTGTTTATTCCAATCACAGAATGTCAGAACGGTAAGAAAACCAAGAGAGAAAAAGAGTTTCGTCACCTCCAGTCTGCCATATTCCCTATAAATTGGTAATAAACACACCTAAGATACTTCACTACAGTGTGATAGATTGTAACAGCAACTCTGAAAGTCCATTAAATAAATCATTTAAATAGAGATTCAGACAATTTGAAAAATTCCCATTAATTACCACAAAGTCAGTAACAATGACACTGGTGGAGTTCAGTTTACCCTACTCTTGTGAATACAGACACTTTAAAAATGCAGATTATGACCCAATGGAGCAGAATAGCTCATTAGCCATGTAAAATCTTTTTATTTTTTAATTTCGATGGGACGAGAATTGTTGAACTAATAGATTTTAATTGATCTTTTAGAGTAAAGAGGCTGCAATATCTTCAGTGCAACATATTGCCTGAGTCACATCGAGGTTTTTAATGATCTGCTCATATTTTCAGAAACATCCAGAGTTTATCACATAATGAACACCTTTGGCATGCCGAGCACTGTGAAAGAGGTAAAATATTTAGTTGCTTGCCTGGAAGGTGAAGGGAGACCCCTCCCCACCCTTTTCAGTTTATAGAATATCTTAAAACAGAAACCAGGAAAGATACAGAGTACAGCCCCACTGGTTAGAAATTTACTAGTGATCTTTCTCTAGTGGAGCCAATTTGTTTTCTGCTTCTGAGAACCAGCGTGTCTCTAATATCTTCTGTGCCAAGGGTCCCGTGCTGTTACTCTCAACAGAATGTGAGTCTGATTACTTCCGTTTCAGCTCCTCACCCTCCTCCCAGCTCTTCAATTGCTGCTAAGGACGACTCTCCTCTCCACTAAAACCTGAGAATATTTAGGGCAAGGGTCATCTGTTACTCACAGGTATCCATGTGTGGCGCTTGAGTCAGCAATCCACACAGAGTGGCACTGAATTCATAGTCACTAAACACACACACACACACACACACACACACTCACTCACTCTGAGGCAGGATACTGAAATCTGAGCAAATTGGATAGAGTCTGTGTGTCCTGCCTTGCTTACTATGCTCTGTCTTCCTGCTCAGAGGCCGCAGCAGGGTGCTGGCAGAAGGACAGGCACCTACCTGGGCTGGATACCCTCTTCTTCACCACCTCCAGGCCACCTGTTTAGGTACCTCCCCACTACTCTCCTCCCTCCGTACTAGACAGTCGGTGTCCAGGACTAGTGTGTTACGACCTATGGAGATGACTTTCAGCCTTGGCTGCCCTTTAGAATTGCCTGGGGAGCTTTACAGATTCATCTCCGAGGCCTCACCCCGGACCAATGAACTAATCAGACCTCTGAGTATGGGACCAGGACTTTTGAAATCCTCCCGGGTGATTCCATTGCATGGCTGGTGAGGGACACTGACTTGGAGAACTACTCTCCCTGCGGTTGGCAAGTGAAGTCCCAACCTGAAGAGTTGCCAGGGGCCTGCAGAATACAGGGATCCAAGTGATTCTTTGGTGCCGGGGTGTCTCTCCTGCGGCTATGTCTACTCCTACTTGGACTGCGGGGTGCCTTTGGCCACTACCACTCCCTGCCCTGCCTCCCCACATAAATCACGGCCTTGAGGAAGTGATACTGCCAGGAAGTGTGGACTCAGAAGTCAAGATAACTAGACACCTGAGGAATATAATGGTTCAAAAAACTGGCCTCATATGCCCTCTGAAGTAGAATTTTTGGGAAGACGGACCAAGTGTTTAAAATAGAGATGATATATATATATATATATATATACACACACATACATATATCATTTCTATTTTATATACATTTTATATATAAATATAATTTTACTGCCAACCTTTCTGTGACTTTTTGTTTTAAACATGTCACTTTAGGCAACAGTAAGATGATATATATATATTATATATATATAATTTTACTGTCATTTTCTGTGACTTTTTGTTTTAAACATGTCATTTTAGACAACAGTAAGACTCTTGTTCTTTCAGAAGTTTTACTCATTCAGACTTAATGTAATTACTATAATAGGATTTGTTTCTGCTATCATATCATATAGATATAAGATTTATTTCTGCTATTTTATATTTTCCATTTGTTATTCTGAATTTTTATCTTCCTATTTTCCATTAGAAGAGTTAAAATTTCTTCTTCTACCTTGGAAATTTTGCATTCTATTTTTGTTCTTCTCGTGTTTGCCTTTAACTTAAGATCATGCTCTTGGGTATTTATCCCCACTGGTTTCTTAAGCTAATTAATTCTATATTCTTGTTCTAAAAGACTACTGGGGAAATATTGGCTAGGATTTTATTTTTTGTTATTATACACTTTCTTTTCTTATCTAGCCCTAGATTTTGTTTAATTTTTTTAAAATTTAAGATAATAAACTTTGATTATCTTTCCTCTCCTTACTTATTTCAGCCTCTCTTGCTCTTACTTCTTTTCATATTTCATATTTGAGTTCTTTCTTCAAAAATGTTTTTAATAAGCGTCTTTTTGTTGCAAACCTTGGAGGCCATGTAGTGCTAAGAATACTTTTATTATACCTTTGCATTTAAATGACAATTCAGATAAATATACTAGGTTTAAAGTTCTTTTCTTTCAATACTTGACACGTATTACTCCACTGTCTTCTTGAATTCAGTGTTGCTGTTGAGAAGTCTGATATCAGTCTGATTCTTGTTCCTTTGTATGTAACTTCATGTTATGCTTTGAGAGAATAAAATAGAATTGATTTGTAGTAATCAGCTTATCTTTTATTCTGGTGTCTCAGGCCATTTGTGTTGCTACAAAGGAATACCGGAGGCTGGGTAAGCTATAAAGAAAAGAATTTTATTGGACTCGCAGTTCTGCAGGCTGTACAAGAAGCACGGTGGTGACATCTGCTTCTGGTGAGGGCTTCATGCATCTTCCACTCCTGGCAGAAGGCGAAGGGGAGCTGGCATGCAGCGCCACAGGGTGAGAGAAGAAGAGAAACAGGGAGGTGCCAGGCTCTTTTCAACAACTGGTTCTCATGGGAACTGAGACCTCACTCACCCCTGCAAGAATGGTACCCAGCCCTGCATGAGGGATCTGCCCCTGGACCCAAACACCTCCCGAGAGGCCTCACCTCCAACACTGAGGATCAAATTTCATGATGAAACTTGGTGGGGCCAAGAAAACCACATCCAAACCAAGCACCTGGCATCTACCTTTGGTGTTATTCTTGTCCTTGGAGTGAGATGCACTATGTACAAAAGCTCCTTTGCATTGTCTTTCTTTCTCTTATCATGGGGATCTGCTGTTAGAAAGATCCAACAGACAAATTTGCATACCAAACTCTAAGTAATGGCTAAGGCTCAGTGAATTTAGGCAATGAATGAACCCTGCAGACGGAGATGAAACCCCAATGGCGGAGCCCCAGTGGCAAGCTGGAGTACCTTGCAGGTGATTGCTAAGACTTGCAGGTGATTGCTAAGACAGCAGTCGTTCTGACTCCCTCTTAGAACCCACTGTGGAGCAGCCCATTCATTACATGCTCAGCACCGTCCTATGTACTTTACATAACACACATGCAATTTTTCTCTGAAACATTTAAGAATAAGTAGCAGACATTGATGTCCTTTACCCCCAAATACCTCAGCATGAATTTCCTAAAACAAGGTCATTCTCTTCCTCCGCCAGCACAACGACCCAAATCAGAACACTGACATTGATGCAATGATATTACCTGTGCTACAGATCTCAGAGTTTTCCAGTTGCCCCACTGATGTCCTCGTTTTGGTCCAGGATCCAGTCTAGGGTCACACCTCCCCTCTGGTCACCATGTCTCTTTACTGCCTTTAATCTGACACAGTTCCTCATTCTTTGTTTTTCGTGACCGTATTAGTTTCCTATTGCTGCTGTGACAATTTACCATAAAATAGGTGGCTTTACAACACACGTTCATCATGTTATAGTTGTGTCAGCCAGAAGTCTAAGGTGCTCTCCCTGGGCTAACACCAAGATGTGGGTAGGACTGCGTTCCCGTTCCCTTCTGGAGGCTGCGGGGAGGAATCCGTTTCCTTGCCTTTTCCAGCTTTTAGCTGGCACCTGCATCCTGCGACGTGTGTGGCCCCTTCTTCCTCCATCTTCGAAGCCAGTGATGGCTGGTTGAGCCCGTCTCATGTGGTCACATCTCTCTGATGCTTCTTTCTCTCATCCTCACGTCTCCGATCACAGCTGGGAAAGCCGGTTCTCCCTTCAAGGCCTCACGTGTTACACTGGGTCTGCCTGACAACCCAGGATTACCTCTGCCTCTGTGAAGACCCTTTGCCACACACGGCGACCTGGTCACAAGGCCCAAGTCTTTGGGGAGCCATCACTCTGCCTCCCACTACAACTGACATTTCTGAAGAACGCAGGCCAGTCATTTTGCAGAATTTATCTTGCTTCGAGTTTGCTTGTGTTTCCACGTGGTGAGATTCAGGTTGTGCTACTCCGGCCGGGCTGGCGGCTGTGGCGCTGCCGTGTCCTCTGCACTGTTGGCCGGGAGGAGCAGGACGCGACTCTGCCCGTGACTGCGGCGCCATTAACGCTGATCCCCGGTCCGGGCAGCGCCTTGCTGTTTTCTTCTTTGTAAAGTTACTATTTTGCGCTTCATAATTAATTGACATCTCTTGGAGAGATTCTTTAAGACTGTGTGATACCTGCCTCCCGTCCTCCTTTCCCGCCCTGCCTTCTCCATCCACTAACTAGCTGTAGCAGTTGTCGATGACTCTGTTTGAAACACTCGTTACTGCGGTGGTTGCCAAATGGTTATACTTCCTCATTTAATCCTCACAACCACGAGATGGGTGGTGGTGTCATCCTCATGTCACAGATGGGGAAACAGGCTTACATAAACCAAATAACCTCCCCGGGCTCCCACAGCTAACAGGTGCGGAGGGACCACAGCGTGCAAGAGTCTCGGGGCACGTGCACATGGTTTGCGGGGCACGTGCTAGCTGTTCTTAGAGAAAAACAGAAAGGTCAGTGGATTTTATTCGATGAGATGCTGTGTCAAGTTTGATCCAGTGCGTGTGTGCGTGTGTATGTGTGTGTGTGTGTGTGTGAGGAAATAAACCCATTATGAGGAAAAATCCCGTCACAGTGATGAAGTCTAGGAATAGAACAGCAGAACAAAGTCATGGTCAAAATTGCCAACTCTGAAGAGGGTCTTTGTCACGGAAAGGCAAGTGGCACTTCGGTGAGCCCCTGTTCGGGCAGCTCCGTCGCTTACCTCAGGGTCCCCAGGCAGAGCCGGCTGACAGGGGAGCGTGCTGGGAAGCAGCCCTGCGGCCGCTTTCGGTAACAGGACCTCCACGCGGCGTGTGCGAGCTCAGGTTTCACACTACAGCCATCGGACGCCCCAAAGCCCCAGTGAATTCGCATTAAGCATCCATCTCTCTTTTCCCACTGAGCTCCTCTAACCCCTCTCAGCCAATCAAAGAGGCACGGCATGCAGACAAGCCTCTCGGAGGGGCTTCTGTGGCCAACAGCCCAAGGCCCGCGCGAGCCGGGTTCTGGCCAGCACGGTACAGGGGCGCCTCCAAAGCTTGTCAGTGCAGAGGGAGGGGAGGAATGAGACTGGCGTCACCCGGGTCCCCCCAGGACTGCCCTGAGCTCCTGCCAGGCCCTTTTAAGGAAAAGAAAATTTTACCTCTGCTTTCTTCTGGTTCTGTTCTCCCGATTCTGACCTTAATAAGTAACTAATCGCCACAAGCCGTGATAATGAGAAGCAAGTGATTCTGGGATGGTGCCTAGAGAGTTCCCGATGTTGGGCTGTGGGTTTTCTGTTTCTCACGTGAGACTGGGAGTTGGGTGCTCAGGATTCTCTGCTCACTGATTCCGTGCAGTGAGTTAAGTCCTCTCACTGTGCTTTAACTTTCTGCAAGGAAAGAGTATTTTATTTCCTTGTAGAAACGATGCACTGCACTAGGACTAACATGTTTGTGACATTCTCTGAGCAGCCCGTTGCAGAGAGCTACTGCACAAGCCCAGCAGCACTGCGTCTGCAGAGCCCATGGCCGTGGCAGCAAAAGTGTAACAGGCTGAAGGCACGCTGGCCTTGTCTACTTTGGATCATGTGTGCTGGTAAATCTTAGGTTGCCGTACTACACACTTTAAGAGAAAATTCACTAAATGGTTTACGAACTTGGTTCAAATAAACACAACAAAACACAAAGGTGCTTGATTCCAGCCGCCTTTCCACAAGTGGTTCCCTGAGATGAAGTGGCTATTTCCAGAGGTAACAAGAAACCTACTGCTAATGCATAGAGTACCGTACAAGCAAGAGATGGGTAAAATTTCAAGGGTGCATTCGAGCGTAGTTTGAGTGTATTCAAAGTTCTCTGGAAGGATTGATCCTTACGTTTGCTAGAGGAGGAAATGGCACTGCTTTTCTTGGTAATGTATTCCATTACGGTGTGAATTCTACGCAGGCAGAGCTTCCTACCTTTCATTCCCAGCACATAGTAAGTGTTCAATAAACACTTGTTGAATGAATATCAAAGTGATTATAGTTGCTCCACTAAGTACGTTCTTCTCATTTATCAATTTTAATGCCTCTTCTGGAAAATCACATCCTTATTTCATTCTTGGCAGCTGAATAGAGTGAGTCACGTTAGTCAATGTAGAGGGTAGGTCTGTTACGGCTTTTCTGCCCACAGCTTTTCCTGCTCCAAATGGCCACGCGCCATTAGCACCTGCCACTTCTCCTTGCCTTGGGTGACTGGGCAGGGTCGGACTCCCGGCTCCAAGCTGTCTGGGAACTTAGGTCTTGCCTGGCTTGGCTCTTTGCCGGTCATTCGAAATTATGAAAACGAGGAAGAGGGCTGCCAGCGTGCAGGCTGTGTGGACTTTGCTTCTGGAGGGACCCTCTCGGCCCTTGGCAGGGCACGGGGGCAGCCGTCTGCAGGGAGGAGGGGGGCGCAGGTGGGCAGAGGAAAATGGGTGGATGGTGCGTGGCCTGAGAGAGGGGCTTGGCTCCCAAGGACATCACAGGTCCCACCTGCACAGGGTTTCTCGGATTCTGAGACATTTCTGTGTCTATACTTTAAATTTCTCTCCATCTTACTCGAGCTTACCTTAGTGAAGAGTGCTCTTGCAAAGACTCTTCCCACATCCTATCATCTTGTTCTAGCACGTAAACAAACTCGCCTCTGTAGCCCCTTTAAGCAAAACCTGTATGAGCTCATGGCCACTGGTTTGAGTTGAAAGAGTCGCTTTCTAAAGCTTCCAAGTCTACTGTAGCCGCTCTCACATTCTCTTTCTTTGCCTCTGAGCAGTACCCTGAAAAGAACGTGATGCTTCCAATGACAGGCTCACAGTTGCTGTTTAGCATGAGAAGAGAACCTCAAAGTCCTGACCCGTTTATGTCTTGGTCTTATTACCCACTGCCATAGTCATTTAAAAAGCTTTACTGAATTCTCAAATTAGAAAACATACATTATTTTCAAATACATGGACACCATTTAGAAACTAATTTTATGTGTTATATATCTATATATATCCCCTGTGGTAATTGTGTTGTTCTCCATCCTTTTATATCCTTCTGTGTGAATCTCCTAAATCATTTCTATGTTTTTAATTCAGGTAATCTACTAAACACTCACAGATGTGGGCTAGAATCTCCCACAATGTTTTAAAATTAGTCTCTTTCTCCTTATAATCCTAATAATTATATGTATTCTGAGGCTGTTTTATTAAATAAATATAAGTTTAAAATTACAGTATTTTCCCAATGAGCTTTTCCTTTCTCACTATGTAGTGAACACCTTTTCCCCTGTTTTAAGCTTTTTGCCTTAAAGTTTGTGTAGTCTCATTTTATGTAGCAGTGCCAGCATTCATTTGCTTTGTATTTTTTGGTAAGCCTTTTCTCAATTTCATTAAGTTTTCTTTAATATTATGTTTTAAACATATCTCTTATCAAAATTCATAGCTGATTTTGATTTTTAAAAAGTAATCTGAGACTCTTTTACCCAATATATATATATATATTACAATTATAGATTTGCTTTTCCTTTGTACTTGCCCTGTGTTTTCTCTGCTTTGACTTTCCTATCTTCCACTGTATTAATTAATTTAGTTTTCTTTATTTTTTTCCTCCCTATGCTTCAATTTCATTAGCAGTTATGCATCCTATTCCTATTTTTTTGCTGGATATCCTAAAAGTATAATAGGATACTTCATATTAGTGTTAAGTTAAACATTATTTGTACACTTCCTGACTAATAATACCTGACTAGTACCTTAGAATATTTAAACTTCAACCACTCTTCCCATCTTTCATGATATTTATGTTCAATATTTTAGTCTTATTTATTTTCACCCCATATGTCATTATTACCATTGCTTTATACTAGCCCAAGCTTTTAAAAAAATACATACCCACATATTTTCTAATTTCTTTGATTAACTTTCTTGCATCTTAATGTTTACTTCTGTGTTTAATTTTTTTCTTGCTGAAGTGGGAGTCTAGTTTAATTTTTTTTCAAGTGAGGTTTTGGTAGTAGAACACTGTCTTAGTTTGTCTGAAAATGTCTTTATTTGTCCTCACTTTTCATTTATAGTTTAGCTGGGTTTAGCTAAGATGACTTTTTTCCCTCTTAACAGTTTGAAAATATTTTCTATTGTTTTCTAGGTCCTACTATGATAATTGAAAAGTCTGTTGTCAATCTGATTGTTGTTCCTTTATGTGCAATTTGTGTTTTCTCTATGTGCCTATAAAAATTTTCTCTTTGTCTGTGGTATTTTGCAATTTTTCTCTACAATGTATTAAGTATGGAGTTATTTTTATTTACTCTGTTTGGTATTTGAAATGATTCCTGAACTACACAGGATTCCTGCCTTTCTTCAATTCTGGAAATATTGCTTCTTCTTTCTATTTTCTCTCTCTGGGCCTTTTTTTAAGAAATTTGTTGAGTCTTGCCATTTTATCCTCAGTGTTTCTCAAATAAAACACTTTCAATTTTTAAAAATCTCTTTGTGATTCAATCTGGGTAATTTTCACAGAAATATCTTCCAATTTACCAATTTTCTTCTTCAGCTGTGTCTAATTTGCTATCTTATCTATCTATCCATTGAATTTTAAATTACTGATGATATTTTTCATTCCTAGGAGCACTATTTGGATAGCTTTTTAAATATCTGTTATTTTTCATAGTTTCTTGTTATTATTTCTTTGTTTCCTCCTTTGTGATCCATGATTTTAAATATACTCATTCATTGAATATCTAATTGTTCTATCATCTAAAGTTGTTGGGGATTTAATTATGCTGTTTTTGGTGCTTGTTGATCCTTTTGCCACGTGATGGCTTATTTCTTTATGTATGTTTAAATTCTAGGTTGTGATCATGTCTTTGGTGGGGTTTATCTTTGTGAATTTCTCTGCAGAATGAGTTTGTGATGCAACCACACCCCCATCCTGGAGTAGTTTTGAGTTTGTTTCTGTAAGACATCTTAAAAATATTAGTGTTTTAGAAACATTTTTATCTTATTAATAACTTGCTGTCATGGAAGTGTCTGGATCATGTGAGCCTATAAATTCAAACCAAAAACAGGAATGAGAGCAGGTCCATTGTTGCAAATTCTATAGGTAGTCTATTTCTGGCCAAAGCTCAGTTAATAATTAAAAAGTTTCCTTGGTGTTTCTCTGAGCCAGTAAATGGATTTTTAAAAAAAATCATCCTCTCATTGAGAATGTAGCCATTTGAGGGTCCTGTCTTCATCAGGGGTCTCAGTTCTCACTGCCAGTCTTGTTGGCGGCTAAGGTCTTATTGTGTCTGTGAGACATGAAAATTTGAGTTTCTCAGTTTGATTGGAACAACTTCTGCTCCAACATAGACAGCCTTCACTTTCTAGTTTGTAATTCCCAGTTCATTTTTAGCCCTTGGGGAATCTTTTTATTTTATTATACATTTTGCTATGAATTTTACAGGATATTTTCTATATAGTTGTTTCTTGGTATCTGCAGGGGATTGCTTCTAGGACTCCTGAGGATACCAAAACATGCATGCCTAAGTCCCTTATATAAAATGCTGTATTATTTGCATATAACTTATGCACATCCTCCTGTATACTTTAAGTAATCTCTAGATTACTTATAATACCTAACACAATGTAAGTACTATGTAAATAGTTGTTATACTATATTGCTATTTAAAATTTGTATTAGTTTCTAATTGTTTGTCATTTTTAATTTTTTCTGCATATTTTCAATCTGTAGTTAGTTGAATCTGTGAATGGAGAAACTGAATAAAGAAGGTACTTTATCCACATTTTAAGGCATATTTTTATGGGAGGGTTTTCAGGTTATTTATTCCATCTAATACTTAGAAATAGAATTATCATAATCATTTCTTACATGTTAACACTGACCTCCTGGCTTTCTAGTGTCATGTAGGCTGGAGAGAAAGAATTTGGTAGATAAAGTATAAAATCACGTATTGGCAGTCAACTCTGCACAAATTATTGTGTTATTAGATGTGAAACACATTAGTTATTTATGTTTGATTTTAGCATGTATGTTAGTACTGTTGACATTTTGTTTGTTGGAGTAATAATATGGGGACATTATGATAAAAAATGAAGATGTTGCCGGGCGCGGTGGCTCATGCCTGTAATCCTAGCACTTTGGGAGGCCGAGGCGGGCGGATTGCTCAAGGTCAGGAGTTCGAAACCAGCCTGAGCGAGACCCCGTCTCTACCAAAAATAGAAAGAAATTAATTGACCAACTAAAAATATATATACAAAAAAAAAAAAAAATTAGCCGGGCATGGTGGCACATGCCTGTAGTCCCAGCTACTCGGGAGGCTGAGGCAGTAGGATCGCTGAGCCCAGGAGTTTGAGGTTGCTGTGAGCTAGGCTGACGCCACAGCACTCACTCTAGCCTGGGGCAACAAAGTGAGACTCTGTCTCAAAAAAAAAAAAAAAATGAAGATGTTATATTGATTTCAATAAAACAAAGTCAAGACATGTAGTCAGTATATAATTTGAATTTTATGTATGTATATAATATATAGTATATAGTATTTAATAGATATTATGATATATTTACTATATAATATATAGCTTATATAAGTTATATATAAATATAACTTGTATGGTACATAGAACTTATAAATTTCAAGTGTATGTGTTTAATATATATATATCATATATTCAAAGTTGTTCATTATTGATTTAAAACTTGTCTTGAGATACTGTTTAACTTTCTAGGATATTTTCCCAAAGTGTGTTCCTTAGTACACTAGTTCCTCAAAATATTTTGCCAAAAAGTGTTCCATTGGCAAATAAATTTGGAAAATCCTGCTTCTCCTTATACTTCTTGGTAAGTTATAAGCATGCCCACTTATAGAACTCACTGAGGATTCCTGAGGTGAAGAAATCCATTTGGATTTGTTTTAACCTAATATGTCCCAAACCTATTTAATCAAAGAAATACTCTTTCTTATTTTGAGAAACACTTATTAGTATTCCATTCTGTAAAACTGAACTTGGGAAATGTTGTTCTGTGGGCATATGCTTTTTTAAAGATAATCTTTAAATTTTTATTCCATTTCCAAACAGGAAGTATTGCATATAATCTTATACTATGAGTCTTATTTATTTAAAGTAAAATTAAATGGATATATAAAATTAAATAACAAATTTCTCTCTCCAAATGCATTCATTTTGTTATCTATAAAAGCACTTAAGTTTATTAATCATAATTTTTTAAAGTAAGTAAATATCTATAAAAGCTAACATATTGGTAAGAAAACATTCAAAGTATGAATTTCATTTTTTGAAATTAAAAATGATATTTAAAGTTTAGTCAAATCATATTTAGGATGTTTTATACCATCACTATTAAATTACTCAATGTAATGGGGAGATTAACAGAAAATGGCATTGTCTCATATTTTCATTGATAACATCTGAGACACAGGAGTTTGCAATGGCATGGACCTTGTTATTATAGTCTTTGACTTTTTAGATAGTCCTGTGGTCTGAGCTCTTGGGACAGTTCGATGGAGAAGCCCGAGCATTTTTATTTTTAAAATTCTATCTACCTGTCTACCTTCCTTCCTTCCTTTCCTTCCTTCCTTCCTTCCTTCCTTCCTTCCTTCCTTCCTTCCTTCCTTCCTTCCTTCCTTCCTTCCTTCCTTCCTTCCTTCCTTCCTTCCTTCCTCCCTCCCTCCCTCCCTTCCTTCCTTCCTTTCTGTCTATATCTATCTATCTATCTATCTATCTATCTATCTATCTATCTATCTATCTATCTAATCTACCATCTCTCTGTGATCACCTATGACAGCATGCTAAATACAATTCTTCCAGTCTCGGACTTTCAGCTGATGCCCCAAAGGCTGAGAGCAAGCATGAGTTGTCATGTGTAACCACATTCTGAAGCGAGATGCTAGACCCGCTAGGTAGGACTTGCAACGGGGAGGGTGAATACATGGCTTCTGCCAGCACGAGCCCATTGCCCACCTGTGTCAAGCTCTGTAGCAGGAGTGGAGGAGAATTCATAGGAGGTGTCTGGTCAGGGAAGTGGGACCCCAGTGGCCTATGTGGAAGAAGGGGCTTGTCGCAGGGTTGGACGGGATGCGGCCATGCGCGGTGGCGGTCTGTGCAGGCTGTTGTCTCTGCATCTGCTGTTGAGCCTGAGGCCGACAGTGGGAAGGAACACTGGATGTGGATGAGAGCAAGGAGAAAATGAAACCCAGGAGGGAGACGGGGACTTGCAAGGACCATTGGAACCTGCGAGGACGAATTAGAACCTGCCCCTGACTCTCACCGGCAACTCAACGCTGTGGGTGACCCACAGGACACGTTGGCGCCCCTGCCATGGGGCTGCACACCCACTGGGCACAGGGCTGGGACAGGCTGAGTGGGGGGATGGGAACTGGGCAGGCGGCGTGTGGGTGTCGCCCCACAGCAAAGAGGTGGGACAGCAGATCAGCCAGCGGCCAGCCTGCCTTCATAAAATCTAAGGCTACCGTGTCACTTGTGTCTTCTATATCTTGTGCAAAAGGTCTTGTGGGCAGCCCTAGCCCAGAACCATACATGGAAGAGAGAACCATACATGGAAAATGTAGCACAAAGCCACCACAGAGGCCAAGGTTGAGAGCGAGGATGTGTTTTGAGAGACTGTCAGTGTGCTCTGCCCTCCCGCCATGGGGGACTTCGTCAGGGTATATCGAAGAGGGGGCTTCCGGAAATCACTCAGAAGGCTCGACATGCGTCCCCTGGAATTTGGGGACACAGGAACTACTGGGAGCGTGGCTGCCCTGCCTGCTGGCGTATCTCCGAGCCAGGCTGCTGGGAACAGCTGCACAGGGCAGGCTGGCAGGGTTCCCCGAGGGCTGGCGTGGACCCTGCAGAAGATAAACATTTGTTGAATGAATGAAGGTATTTCATTTACGCCGTATGTAAAACACGATTTAATCAGTTGCTTCTCAATGTCCAATTTTCTTTTCTTCCTGAATAACAGAATCCTCGTTTTACTTGGAGTAACAAGTGGACATGACGATCGAGGTCCAGCAGCCATTTTGGACCGTGAGGTGACACTGAGGGTGACAGCTCCAGGCCCGCACAGAAGAGCAGAAAGGCAGTTGTCGTCCTTGGTTCCTGTGCAGCACTGGGTTAAGCAACGTGAACGGTATCATCCCGGATCTCTTTTTTCATAATGCTTAACCAACACAGTACTTTGGGAGGGAAGGAACTGGCGTGAGGGTGCTGGGATTGAAGGGTGGAAGTCTTGGATTCCCTGTGAAAACAGGATTTTTGTTTGAGGGAAGGATCCAGATTAAAAGCCATGTCAGTGGGTCTTGGTTAGATGAGGAATAAGGTAACAGACTCAAAAAATAAGTCACGGACTAGATTTTCTTTCTACTTCTTCAGAAAGTTATAGAGAATAAGTGTGAGAAAACACTGGAAAAGGCAGGCTGTAAACCACCACGTCTAGTCTAGGCTTTGGCCCGTTGCTTTTCCCTGACCATTAATGCCTGGTGTATAGACAGGGACAGGGTGTTCTTAGCTCTGTTTTAGCCAGAACATGTAGTAAGTACCAAGAGATGATGTCATTAATTGTGCACACATTCACAAAATCACAATGGCCCAGAAATTAAAAAAAAAATAATAATAACAGCCTGTCTCAGTCTCTAAAGGGCAAAAGATAGTTAAAATTGAAGTTCTTTTCCTGTGTGTCTTTATGTCTCCCAGTACATTATATCTGTGTCTTTTACCCAGTTACATGGTGGTTTTGGCACATCTCTGAGCAAGCGTGTGTGTGTGTGTGTGTGTGTGTGTGTGTGTGTGTGTGAGAGAGAGAGAGAGAGAGAGAGACAGAAAGAGGAGACTATGTCAGTTGGTTGGTTTTCTTCTCTCTCATTTTTTCCCTCTCCCTCTTCCTGGCTCTTTATTTCCTTCTAGATTTTTGCTTCCATCTGACTTGATCCCTGCATCAGTCCCCCCAGAAAACTGAGCCAGGTTGCATTTTCCTGAATGATATCCTCGATTCCTTTCCCCCGTGGTCAGCAGCCGTGGTGGGAAGCTGCTCCCCCCTCGCCAGTCTGATCTGCCCTGTTGATGCTGCTGCTAAAATCTAAGGCTGCTGCTCCCACTGCAGTCTCCTCTTCATTTGAAGATGGCGTGAATGGAGCTTCTCGGCTGTGTTCTTAAATTCCTCGCACGAGGCTGCTGCCTGCCAGTTTCCAGGGAGGTGTTGGTCGTAGGCTCTGTAGTCCCAGCCTGCTCTTTTTTGGGCGTCCCGTTTCCAGTGGGCAATGTGATCTCTGAGCACATGCGCGAGCACATGCGCAGCTCTCGGGGCCTAGCTGAACTCCCAGTCAAATATTTCCACAGGTGACAGCGTCGTTCCAGGGCTAAGCACTGCTAGGACAAGAGGGACGGGAAGTACGGAGAAGTGTGCATAATTCCGGAGCCGAGAGGCTGCGGGGCCCGGCTGTAATAAAGCTGTCTGTTAGGAAGTTATCTTTCATATACAATTGCTTCCCCTAAGCTCTTAAGCACATTAACTGCACCTGTAATTATACACACCTCAGAAAATGCATAAAAGCTGCCTTCTTAGCCAGACTAAATAAAACTGCAGTCTCCTTCATATCCTCTATTGCCTACTATACCTTAACGCTAGGGAGAAGGAAAAAAAAAAAAAGGAAAAAGGAATGGAAGCAAAGAGAAGAGGTAATTGCCCATTAGAGAGTTGCTCATAAGTGAACTTTGCCTCCCGTTTACAGCATTAATTCTGCTCCGCGTGAACCACACTTGACAGGGCTCTGAGGGCTGAGAGTGTGGCTGCTCTCGCTGGCCTGCCGGGCGATTTGTGCCGATTTGCATTTCAGAGAGTGTGTGAGAGAAACAACAACAACAACAACAACATTTCGCTTTGACTCTCAGGAACGGCTGTGTCAGGGCTAAGAGCACGTATGATTTTCTCAGGGAGTCTCTCTCTTCTTTCTCACTGACCTACTTTCTTGCATTTGACTATTTTGCACCATTCGGTACTAATGAGCCTAAACCCCCTGCTAAGTTCTTCCTTTATGCCACACTGATCTCCCTCCTCCTCCTCCTCTGGTAGCTCTTTCTCAGGTATTTTGGGGACCAGAGGGAAGAGACCGATTCCCTGAACTGGGCTCCTCAGGCATCGTCCTGTCCAGCTGGAGTTTATCCACTGACAACAGGGCACAGTCGTGGTTCCAAATCTGGCCCAGTGGCCAGACACGCTTCTCACATTAGGAAGGTAGATAATGGGCGATGACTTAGCATCGCCTCCTTTCAAAACCTGCTTTAATATAAACCATTCCTTGTACAGTGCCAGTAGAATTAATTGGCTGCTAATCCACAGGGGACGTTCAGATCGCCTACAGTTTATTTTATGAGTCCTCCAGGATCAATTTCATGTTTGAATGACTATTCCTATCATATATTTACATACACAGTTGTCCTTTGTATTCAGAGATGACTTGGTTGCCTTTTTACTCCCCAGGCAGATTCTTTTTGGAAAAGAAAGGTGGAAGTGTTACCTGAAGCTCTTTTGGAAATTAGCAAATATTTATCCAGCACCTAATCTGCAAATACAGATGCTCCTCAATTTACGACCAAGGTTATGTCCCAATAAACCCATTGTGAATCGAAAATGTAAGTCAAAAATGCATTTAATCCACCTGACCTACATCATAGCTTAGCCTATCCTACCTTCCGCATGCTCAGGACACGTACATTAGCCCACAGTTGGGCGAAATCATCTGATACAAAGCTATTTTATAATAAGCGTCGAATTTCTCATGTGATTTATTGCACTGAAAGTGGGTAGTCGAAGTGCGGTTTCTACTGAGTGCCCATTGCTTTCCCACCATCTTGAAGTTGAAAAATTAATTGTAAGCGGAACCACTGTGGGTCGGGACTGTCTGGTGGAGACCAGTGGTGGAAGGCGTCCAGAAGCCATGAACAAGCAAAAGACGAGAAAAAGCAGAAGCCAGCCACGAGCAGCATGAGAAGCAATTCTTCCCTCAAGAATCTTACAGTCTCCCCGAGGGAAGAAACACGCACAGTGAAGCCGACCGGGAGCGATTGTGGACAACGCAGTAATCAGCACAGGACAGTCAAGTTGACAGGAAGAGAGAGTCCTGTGGATGTTGGGAGGGTGGTGATTGGGGAAAGGGCAGGAAACTTCCAGAAGGGGCCAGGGCTTGAAAACATAGAGATTATTAACCTCATTTTGACCGACCACAGGGACAAACTACTCATTTCAAGGAATTCATAGCTCCTGCCCCTCTTGTGCCTTTGGGAAGGTTCTTCCTTACGATGCCCTGGACCTCCTCAGCTGATCTGGAAAGGGTGAAGGGAGAAGTCTAGGATGCGGACGGCGTTCATTGTGTGAAGAGTGTGAATTTAATAGTCTACAGTAATTTAAGAAAGTATGAGGTCACTGCTCTCTGAAGATGGAAAAGATCAGGAAAACTGGAAGAAGAGGCAGAGCGAGAGGGGACGAAGGGGCGATGGGGGAGGGGAGAGGCTGGGGGTGGCGCCAGGCGTGTCGAGAGAAATAGGGACGTGAGATTTGGGGGAAGTTCTGCTCCTTGTATGTCCATGTGAGGACTCCCTTTGGAGACTCTTTTAGAGTCGTCAGTAAATGGCTTTGCAGGGATCTTCGAGTCCGGCTGATGCTTCTTTGTGGTGCTGTGGCAGAGTGCCAGGTTAGCGGCGGAGAGAGGTGAGGCTGCTCCCACGCCCAGCTACTCTAGAGGGCAGAAGCGATTGCATTTTCCCCACGGAGATGTGCAGGAGCACAGAGAATAGAGAAGAAAATACCCTCACGTGTTGGTGACATGATGGACCTTCTGTTACATTTGGCTATTTCATTCGTCATTAGGGATGTGCACAGGTTTGTAGACTTATCACTCGTTCATTAAATGGAAGTGAATCATTATAAAGGCCTTTATCCTCATAGTCTTCATGTTGAGTAGGCTGAGGAGGAGGAGGAAGAGGAGGGTTGGTCCTGCCGTTTCAGGTGTGGCAGGGGTGGAAGAGGTGGAGGAGGTGGAGGAGGTGGAAGGGGAGGCTCACTCACTTGGTATAGCTTTTATTGAAAAAAATCCATATATTGGACCTGCACAGTTAAGCCCATACTGTCCAAGGGTGAACTGTAGCAATAATCAGCTACCACCCTACCTGGTTTCTCAGCTCTCTGGTAATGAGGTTTCTTCTCCCCTCCTCCTTCCCTTTCCTTCCTCCGCTTCGTTCCCTCCTTCCTTTCTCTCTTCTCTTTTAAAAACTCTGGATGATAATGATCTCCCTCCCCAGGAGAGGGGGAAAGGAGACTGAGCTCAATCAAGTTCTGTGGATGGAACCTGGTCGCTGCTTCCCCAAGATGAGATGAAGTTATTTATTTATTTATTTTTAAAGAGACTTTATTTTTTTAGAACAGTTTCAGGTTCACAGCAAAACTGAGCAAAAAGTACAGAGATTCCCATATATCCCCCCGTAGGCACGATCTCCCCTATTATCAGTATCTTGCACCAGAGTGGTACAGTTGATAGAACAAATGAACCTATATTGACACATCAGTAGCATCCAAAGTCCATAGTGTACATTAGGGCTCACTCTTGGTGTTGTACATTCTATGGGTTTGGCAAATGTGTGATGACATGTACCCACCATTATAGTATCATACAGAAAGATTTCACTGCCCTAAAGAACTCTCTGTGCTCTGCCTATCCGTCCCTCCCACACCACAACCCCTGCAACCACTGGTCTTTTTACTGTCTTCATCATTTTGCCTTTTTCAGAAATGTCATAGTTGGAATCATACAGTATATAGCCTTTTCAGATTGGCTTATTCACTTAGTAATATGAATTTAAGTTTCCTCCATGTCTTCTCATGGCTTGGTAGCTCGTTTCTTTTAGTGCTGAATAGTATTCCATTGTCTGGATGTACCAAATTTATTTATCCATTCACCTCCTGAAGGATATCTTTTTTGCTTCCAAGTTTTGGTAATTACGAATAAAGTTGCTATAATATCTCTCAGGTTTTTATGTGAACGTTAGTTTTCAGTTCTTTTGAGTAAATGCCAAGGAGCATGATTGCTGGATCACATGGTAAGAGTATGTTTATCTTTGTAAGAAACTGCCAAACTGTCTTCCAAAGTAGCTGTGCCATTTTGTGTTCCCACCAGCAATAAATTAGAGTTCTTTGTTGCACTAAATCTTTGTTGTGGCCATTTAAAAAGGCATCTAAGAGTGCTTCATTGTTGTTTTAATTTGCAAATTCCTAATGATGTGTGGTGTGAAGCATCTTTACTCACTTCTTTTTTTATCTGAGATGACTGCCGGTGATGAAATCCATTGTGACTTTTCCTTCTTTCTATGGGGCTCTGAGAGGTGGGCCTTTTCTATTCTCCAGTGAAAATATTACAAAGCAGCAAGCATGCATAATGTGTTAGGACAAGAGAGCATGTTGCTAAAAATTTGCAGAATGTCTTCATGTTTTATTCCTATTCTTTATTATAATTTATATAAATTTTATTTAGGACATAGAACGGCATAGACCTTATAATTCCAAATGAAGGGAGGATTGTGACGTCGTAAGTTGACAAAAAGGCTCTCAGGACATTTTCAGGACTAGGTTTTCCCAGGGTCTCCTACTATGGGAGTGATCAGTGAAGGTAGCCGCTTGCAAAATTGTTTTTGTTACAACTTTTATTTTCCAGTGGGTATGGGGGAAAGTCAGGACAATAGGCTTTGTGATCATTGTCTGCTTGAGGCTCTTCTTGCCCATTGTCTTAATGCCCATGCCAGGGACAAGGTCAAGTGAAGGAACTGCCCAGTTAATGTCCAAAATCAGCTACATTCTCCCTCTGGGTTACCGAAACACAAGCCAGATGATTGGCTTGGCTAACTTGGCTTTGGTGTTAAAGGACTATGGCAAGAAATTCCAACCATTCTCTTTACAATTGATATATTATTCTTCTATTTTACAGTTCAAAAATTTAGAGGTTACAAAGTGTCCAGGGCTTTGGCAATGGCATTTAGCAGGCTGCACCATTTCATAGTCTTGCTCTAAAATAGCAGTACCTGAACTTTGTGGAAAAGTGATCTAACTCATGCTGCAGATGATGGTCATGTTAATGGAGACATGAACAGTTGAAGATGGCTGGGACTGGCTTTTCTCAATTTTCTTTCTCCATGCTTGAAAAAGGACCATATAATTGCAGGTGGTCGTATTTGCAAAAATATCTGCAGTGAGGACACAGCACATCTGTTTACAGTTGGAGCTTGTGGGCTTTAATGTTTTGCATAATGAACGTAGACTGTGTAAAACTCTTAGCTCACATGTGGTATTAGGCATAAATTTTTCTTGCCTATGAACAGATTTTTGTTTCAGAAGAGGCAGTTAAGCATGGTGGATTTAACAGATATGTTTATTGCTGCTTCCACCAAAAATTGCATTAAATTGCTAATAAAGGAATAAAATAAGACATAGGCCTACAAGGACAAAGAATAGGAGAGCACGCTCACTATAAGCAACCACACTGGGGAAGCTCTAAATTAAATGGATAATGGTCGCTGCTTTTGCAGAAGAGAGAAAACTACAACCTCAGCTGGCCAGGAAGAACCCCAGACGCAGGCTGAGTTGAGCCACACCCATAGGAAGCCTCAAAAATTGGAGTTACCAGTAACTTCCTGGAGGTGCAGGTGGTGGCAAAAACAGGAAGAGTGGTTGAGTCTTCCCATGAAGCGGTGAGAACCCGTCCCCTTCTCCCGCAGTGAAGCAAGCATACCTCTTGGAGCAGAGAAGGAGATGAGCATTCTGTGGTCTGAAGAGACTGAAGCAGAGAAGCCTTCAACGTGGGGACACCGGGCTTCGCTGAAGGCAGAGGCCACAGTGATAAAACAAGGAATCCAGTAAACGTCCACGTACTGAGCATCCGCTCCAGGGCTTCTTTTCCGCTCCAGTGCAGTAGCGGCACCCAATCCCGAAATCTCTCTGCAGGGGCAGCTCCAACCCCTGCGCCACGTGGGCCTGATACTGGTGGATCCCGGCTTTGGGTCAGGTGGACCCACTCCTGTCTTTGACGTGCTGCTCCCTAGTTGCATGACTTAGAGCAAGTCACTTAATCTCTCTAACCTCACCTGAAATTGTGGGTACGAAGAGCTTTCATCTTACAGACTTGTTGAGGACTAAGCGAGGTGATGGGTATAATATCTCTATAAAAAGATCCAACTATTTCTGAAAGCCGTCTTCTTGGTTTTTGAGGGTCTGTATAGAAAGGTTTTTTGGTGCTCCTGCCAAGAATCTATTCTTTTATCTGACTTTTTAGAATTCAGTCGAATAGATAACGTAATAAATCATTAAGAGGGCTTTTCTAACCCTTTCCTTACAGCTGTGGTCACCATATTTAAAATGTTAGCCACAGTACAAACCTGGTTAGACGATTCCTTTTTAACCAGTTTCAAATAGGCTTATAACCCTTTTCTTTTAACTCCTTTCTTTGATCTCAAGTGTGCATCAGTGTCACATCCTGCATCCTTTTTCAAAGACATAGCTCTGATTTGAAAACATCCGTCATGATCCAGAGCACATTTTATGTACTGCTTGGCTGTAAGCTCTTTCTAGACATCAGTCTCTCACAGACCCTGTGACATCTCACTATTATTGAATGAACATCACTTATACCTATATCTTGAGGAATGTCAATCTAAATTAAAATATGCCAAGTTTCTTAACAGCACCAACAGATTTTCTAATTAACCTATGAATACTGTCAATCTGTTAATATAGTTCTCTTGTTCTTTTAGAAATGAGTTATATAACATTTCTTTTATTTACTCTAGCAATTTCAGAACTAAAGTGCTCCTTAGGGTATTCTAAATTTCCTTTCAAAAGTAAAGAAAATATGAGTAACATGAATTAATTCATCAAATTGGCTGAAGACTTTTTGGCTTCTGGTATTTTTTTCATGCTAGTAACTTGAACTTCATGCATTGGCCTTTCTGCAACTTCTCTTGTCTATCCTTATAAGATTCCACCCTTGTAAAATTCTTGTGGTGAGGTGGATTCCTGGTGTTGGTTTAAGGAGCCTGTAGGCAGTAGCTTTTATGGTCCTTAGACTGGCTTTCTTGACAAAGTTGCTACAATGTATCCTTTCTCTCTCAGAAGGGACCTCAGTGCACAGAATTGGAGTAACCATAATCCTTGTTTTATGATACAGTTTCAGTATTAATTCATGCATGGGTCTTATTATCGACTGTAATATAACGGATACTGAAGATTTGCCACCCAACCCAATAAATAGAACATTGATAATAACTTATGTTTATTTATATGTTTTCCCCATTTTTCCCTCTACATTCTTTGTGTGGTTTTCTGAGACTAGCATTATTTTTTTCTTTCCATTTTTTTCTTTTAATCATTCATCATGTTTTAAGATTCATTCATATTGTCATCAGTAGCTGTAGTTAATTTTTACTGCTGGATATTATTTTTTTCTGTGGATATAGTATAATTTATGTCTTAATTTTGCTACCCAAAATGGGCACAATCTGCATCTTTGCTGTGGCCAACTCTTGGCAAAACTGTGGAACAAAAAGTAGTACAGAGTTTGTTTCCAGTGCTTTTTAATATATTTTTCTACCCTTCATTATTGTGTTCTTAGAGAATCATATGAGCACCCTGCCTGGCACTCAGTGGTCCACAACAAATGTTTATTGAATGAATATTGTGACAGATAAAATTTAGGGTAAGTCCAGACAAAGGAAAGTGGCTGCTCAGGGCATTGAGTTGAAGCCTCATCTTGGCTCAGTGGGAGGGGTGCTGTGATCAATTATCAAAGACTGCATGGACAGGGGCTGGGGACGTGGGGACTCAGGAGTCACTTACTTCACCAAGGATGTTATTTTTCATCCCTATGGTTAAATGCAGATTTTCTGTTTAAGAGTAAATCTTCCATTTGCAAAGATTGAATATGATGACATTTAACATAATGTGCTTTTAAGTTATCTAGTTGTTTAAATATAAAGTGATAAAAAATTAATCAGAATATTTTCTGGCTATGGACCTAAAGTCCTTTTCCTAAAACTTTTATTTCTTTATGTTTTATTCTCATTCAAGTGTTGATAGCAATATTGGCTTCAGCGATACCACTTCCAAAGCCTCACTTGTAAATGGCTTCATAATAAACTGTTAGAGCTGGAATAACTATCCAATATAATTTAGTTGAATGTGTTTCAGACTCATGGACCGTCTGCATGGAATCACCTAAGGAGACTTTATAAAGTGTAGATTCCTGGGCTCCATACCTGACCTAATGAATGAGATTATTGGGTGGAAGCCCAAGAGTCTGCATTTTATACAACCTCCCATGTGACTGTGGTTCATATTTACATTTTGAGAAAAACTGATCTGTTCCAAATCTCATTCTATTGTGGAGGAAACTGAAACAAGAGCAGTTAGTGACTCATCAAGGGTTAAGACCTAACAGATTCATATCTGGGCAGTCACTTGAGATGAAGTTATGGTAAAAAATTGACATGTTTGTTTTTCCGTTTATCTGAAGAGATTTAAAATGGCTTATTCTCATCTCCCAAGTCCCTAGGCTGCAAATGTGCTTAAAACCCTTATCATCATGGGTTAATTCTTTCCTGTTACCTGGAGTATCCTATTTTTGTATTTTTAAATGCAATTGCTTGATGTTACTGGAAAAATCCCTGAGCAATTCTCAAGATGCTCTGCTATTACCATGTCACAATCTTTTTGGGATTCTTTTGAGAACAAGAAAAATAAATAGTCACCATTTTTATTCAAATTACACTAAGATGTATGAATTTTTTCCAAAGATACTTAGATCTTGTAACATGAGAGAACAGTCACATCTGAACATTTCCTTTGTCAAAGTCCCTCTTTGTTTAAAAAATGTACCAATTTGTTGTTTTATGATTCAGTTGAAGAACAGGGAGTCAACTGTCCACCAGCATCTCAAATAATTGCATGTCCTAAATTCCTGTCTCTTCCCCAAAAAGGGAATAAAAAGAACTAGAACCTTCCACCGTTTCCCCTACCTGGATACTTGTCAGACCAAGTCCATGGAAAACCTCTCTATATCTATCTCCCAAGACCAAGTAGGCCGTGCCAGCTGCATAAACCAGGATTATTCAGACATTTAGAAAAAAACCCCGTATTTCAGTAGTATGAATTGACTTTTTCTTGAAACTGTATTGATTACAGAAAAAGAGAGGTAAAAGTCTTTGGTCCAGACCTCTTGAGGCCTTGAGACTTTGCTGGTATTGATATTATATGTGTTTACAGAGGCAAATACCTGGAAGTCAACCCTAATTTGGGTTCTTTCTAAGACACTCAGGATTGGTATTATATTAATACTATAGCATGAATTAATTTTGCTCATATAATTTGGTAGGCACTTGTCTGGCCTCCTTAAAATTGCCCTATCAGTATGTGGGCCCTTCATAGTTTTTAGGAAAACAGTATCCACATCAGTTGTAAATTAAACCCGGATTGCCCATCACTCAGTTGAGTTACCGGTATTTTTGGTCATTATTGTGCTGCTATTCTGGTTCCAAAAAAATGTTCTTAGTTTCAGCATTTAGGAATAAACTCTGAAATATTCATTTAGTTTTTGGATCCCAAATGATTGCAAATATAAAATGGTGTATACACTTAATAATGTCTTTCTTGAAACTGAATGTGCATGTGAATGTGGCTTCTTTCATCTGTGCTGTGTGTCGCGAGTAGTATTCTGTTTTATGACTGTACTGCCGTTTGTCTTATCCATGATTGCCGGACATCTGTGCTGTTTCTAGGTTTAGCTACAGTGAGCACAGCTGCTGTAAACATTTAAGTATAGGTGTTTGTGTGGCCAT
Source organism: Microcebus murinus (assembly GCF_040939455.1). Classification (NCBI taxonomy): domain Eukaryota; kingdom Metazoa; phylum Chordata; class Mammalia; order Primates; family Cheirogaleidae; genus Microcebus; species Microcebus murinus. The sequence goes on from NC_134108.1 coordinate 10,081,732, forward strand.
AAGTTTTCATTTCTGTTGGGAAAAAAACTAGGAGCATTGCTCGATCATATGGTGAGTGTATATCTAACTTTTAAAGACATTGCAAAACAGTTTTGCAAATTGGCCACACCATTTTGTCTTCCTACTGGCAGCGTGCGAGGGTTCTAGTTGCTATTTGGAACAGTTTCTGATGGAAGCACATGAGGAAGGGGTACCCTGGTGTGCGTAAGGATGATGTGCCCAACTCTGGGGTGAGTTGTTGCTAGCAACCACCACCTCTGAATGAAGCAGCCCTACGCAAGCAAGTGGAACCTTCATCACCACTGCAAGATCTGCTTGCAGGTCTGTCTGTCCTCCTGGCCTGAGAGCTTCTTGGGGCCTGGGGGCCAGGTCTTAGCCACTTTTGTTGTCCCACCTCCCAGCAGTGTCTGGGATGGGGCTTCAGCCCGTGTTGGTTGAACCAAACAGCAAATACCACCGGTGCCAGGATGGTGTCCAGGAAAGGAAGGCTGAGGGGGGTGTTGTCTCCTCCTTGACTTCTCAACTTTCGTGGTGGAGAAGGCACCCACGGCCATGGATTTCATCTAGAAACACAGTAAATGTGGAACAAAAGTGAAGGCTGTGGGATGGCTCTACTGAAGTGAAGACTATTGAAAAACATAAACATTGAGCCTATTCCAGTGAAAAGAATCAAGAGTTACAAGAGATTTGTTTGCTACCCTATACTTTAATTGCCTCAGCCCGTGTGTGCCTCACCCCACTCGTGGGCCTGGATATATCTGGGAGGGGAAAGCAGAGTTGGGATTCCGCCCTGGCTGAAATACAGGAAGCTCTGCCGAGACCTGCACGGGGAGAAGTCTGCTCCACGCCGCTCCTCCCTGCAATATCAGTGATCTTGCTTCTAGATCCTTCCCTGCCCCTCTCCTTTTCTGTTTGTTGTTGTGGTTCAGATGGTGAAAGTAAAATATCCAATTGAAGAAATGGCAGGGGCGGGTGTCACTCATTCTTAACAAAGTCATTAAGCCACTGGACTCTCCCATAGGTGTTTCCATTTAGCATCTAGCAGGCAAAACTATATTTTTTTCTTTTCTCCTTCCTTACCTCCCCACCCCCACTTTTATCCCTGACAGCAAATTCAGCACCTCTCTGAGTTGGTACCACCTTAGAGTAATTGGCACTAATATAAGTATTCATGGTGGTGTGTGGGATGTTTCTGAGTGCAAAATGGATTCTGTCTGTGCCTGGGAACAGTTACTTCACTTCGGATGCGTGATTTATTCTGTGAGATACGTTCCCATGCGCCCCTGCTGCACTAGGACAGCCATCTCAGCTGCCACTTCCAAAGGGCTCAGCGACGGACGCTTATGGCTTTAAATCTTAGCAGACACACCTGTACATAACCACAGGTGTGTCTGATACAGAACCAAATAAACAGATACAGAACCAAAGAATTTCCCATCAACCTGAAACAGTCCCCAAAAGATGTGGGTGCCTTGGAGGCGAGAAGGTCCCGTCACCAAGAGAGCCCAGGTGATTGTGGAGGAGCCCAGGGAGCTCCCACAGGTGGCCAGGGCTTGGGTACCATGGGGTTTGGTTGAGGGAGACTGGAATTCAGGACTGCTCTCTGCCACCAATAAGCCCTGTGACTGTAGGCAATTTACTCAAAATTTCTGAGCCATAAATTTCTCAGATGCATTCTTCAAACTTAAATCTGTCATCTTACAATTTGTTTTCTACCTGTTCCACTTTTATCTCCTTTCTTGCCCATTTTTTATTAATTAGGTATTTAAAAATTATTCCATGTCCCCCTCCATCAGCTGTTAAATTATACATTCCTTTACCCAAGAGCCTAGAGATTACAACAGAACGGCCTTCTTAAAATCTAATATAAAGTTGCACACGCATCTTCTCCTGGAAAATGCACAGACTTATATGATACATGATACAGTTGGATGTTCGGCCCCTCCAAATCTCATACTGAAATTTGATCCCCAGAGTTGGAGGTGGGACCTGGTGAGAGGTGTTTGGGTCACGGGGGCAGATCCCTCATGAATGGCTTTGTGCCCTCCCCACAATAACGAGTGAGTTCTTGCTTTATTGGTTCACGTGAGAGCTGGTTGTTTAAAAGAGTCTGGCAGCACCTCCTTCCTCTCTTTGCTCCTTCTCTTGCCACGTGACATGCCTGCTCCCCTTTCACCTTCCAGTCTGGTTGGAAGCTCCCTGAATCCAGCGCCAGAAGGAGATGCTGGCATAATGCTTCTTGTACAGTCTGCAGAACTGTGAGCCATATAGACCCCCTTTTTCTTATAAATCGCCTAGCCTCAGGCATTCCTTTATAGTGGTGCAAAACAGACTAACACAATATGCAAAGGGTGTGTGTTTGTACTCATTTTTCTCTTTGTGTTTTGTTGGGTAATTTCTATTGACCTAGCCTCGCTGGTTCACTTCTCAGCTGAGTCAAATCTACTGATGAGTCCATTGAAGACATTCTTTATCTCTGTTACTTGTTGTTTTGCTGTTGTTTTTTAAATTTCTAGCATTTGCAGTTGATTCTTTCTTCCAGTTTCAATCTCTGCTGAAATTGCCCATCTGATCTTGCATGTTGTCTACCTTCTCCATTAGAGCTTTTGACATATTAATCAGTTATTTAAAATTTCTTATTAGATAGTTCAAACACCTGTGTCATAGTTAAGCCTGGGTCCCATGATTGCTTGCCTGCTTTTTTTCTTTTTCTTGCCTTTTCATATGTTTCATCGTTTCTTGTGGAAAGCCAGGATTGTGTATATGCAGTAGACTGAGGTCAACAGTTTTTTAGGTTGGACTGAGCACACTTTTTTTTCCTGCTCTGCCTTTTGTGCAGGGATTTACATTAAGCTAAATAGAAATGAGGCTGGACTGGAGGTTTGTTGTTGCTGTGGTTAACTTCAGTGCATCACAGATTTCAAATTTCTCTAATGTTATCTACAGCTTAGAGTAGGGACAGCTTTTCCAGAGGTTTTTTTTTTTTCTCTTCAAGGTGTGTTTCATGCTCATTTTTAGGTCTTCTCTTTTTTACAGAGAAAGTCTCTTTTTATGCTGTTTTCCCCCTTCTTTGCTTTCCCTGGGAGTTCTACAATATTGCTTGTTATTGAAGTAGTGAGGTAATGGGGGAAGTGTTCTCACTGTTCTGATTGAACCTCAGCCTTGTGCAATAACTGTGTCCCTAAGTCTCAGAGTGTTCCTTTTTCAGTGTGCCTGCTCCTCTGCTGGCTTTAGTTCTGGGCCCAGCACACAGCCTCCTCATAGTGATAGGGCATTTTTTTCCTAGTTCTTTTCCACCACCTGAAATGTATTTTCACTAGTGCTCTAAGGAAAACTGTTATTTGCCCTTCCCTTCACAGATTAAGGCTTTTATTTTGGAGAGGAGATAGAAGAGAAGGCTGTGGATGGAGTTACTCACCCCTCCCACGGTGCCTGTTCTCCTCTCTAGTTTTACATTGCAAGCAACACTTTTGTAGGACTTGTTCCAATTTTTGTGAGCCCCCAGTTGAGTCCATGGAGAAAAAACATGGAGAAGGTACAGATTCCCCCAATTTCTTTGACTCCTAGGGGCTTCACACACTTGCCGGTTCACACTCAGCTTTGCTAGTGTCCATTGGCATCTACCGCAGGCAAACCACTGCTCACAGCTAATCTTTCCCCATAGGTCTGTATCTCTTTAGATTTGGGCTATTTGGTTTCTCTACAACCTGAGTTCTCTAATGGTTTCCAGAAAGTAATGAACTTTCATATTGTTCAGCTTTTTCATTTTAATGTGGGAGCAATGCTCTATCCAGCTCTCTACATGCCCAAGCACATTGTTTTCATTTTTCATTGTTTTATTGGACAGTTTTGCTGGGTATAGAATTCAAATCTAATTCTAGAGGTTCGCAGGGGTTTTTCCCCTTTGATAATACTATTTTATTGTTTGTTGGTTTCCACTGTTTCTATTGTAAAGTGTGTTGTCTGTCTTATTATTGCTTCTTTGATGGTAATATGCTTTCCTACTTCTGCTGCTTTTAAAAAAATGTATTTTATTTTTTAAAGCTGTTTTAGGTTCACAGTAGCATTGAGCTGAAAGTACAGAATTCCCATTACCTCTTGCCCCCAACTCATGCCTACCCTCCTTCACTATCAACATCCCATTCCAGAGTAGTACATCTATCAGAACTGATGAACCTGCATTGATATATCATTATAACTCAAAGTCCATAGTTTACATTAGGGTTCACTCTTGGAGTTCTACATTCTATGGATTTTGACAAATGTATAATGACATATGTCCACCATTACAATATCATACAGAATTGTTTCACTGTCCTAAAATTTTTTCTCTGCTGTGCCTATTCATCCCTCAATCCCTACTAACCTCCGGCAACCACCAATCTTTTTACTGTTTGTATCATTTTGCCTTTTCCATAATGTCATCTAGTTGGAATCATACAGTATGTTATCTTTTCATATTAGCTTCCTTCACTTAGAGATATGCATTTAAGTTTCCTCCATGTCTTTTCATGGAGGAAGGATAACTCATTTCTTTTCAGTGCTGAATAATATTCCATTATCCAGATGTACCACATTTTATTTCTGGATTCACCTACTGAAGGACATCTTGGTTGCTTCCATGTTTTGGCAATTTTATGAGTAAACTGCTATAAATATTCATGTGCAAGTTTTTGTGTGGACATAGGTTTTAAACTCATTTGCGTAAATATCAAGGAGGATGATTGTTGAATCAGATGGTAAGAGTATGTTTAGATTTATACGAAACTGCCAAACTGTCCTCCAAAGTAGCTGTGCCATTTTGTATTCCCGCCAGTAATGAATGAGAGTCCCTGTTGCTCCACATCTTTACCAATGTTTGTTGGTGTTCTGCTGCTTTTAAAAATTTATTTCTATTTGGTTTTTAGCATTTTTCTATGATGTGTGCTTCTTTGTATTTATAATGCTTGGGGATTCAATCTATCATGATTCTTGAATCTGTGTTTTGATGTCTTTCATCAGTTTTGGAAAAGTATCAGCCACCATCTCTTTAAATATAGCTTCTGTCCTGCATTAAGTTCCACTTAGAGAAGCAGAGCCACTTGGAGATATATACACATACACACAGATTTATTATAGGGAATTGACTTTATAAAATTGACCAAGCTGGTTCAACAGTCTAGAACAGGCATCCTCAAACTATGGCCCAGGGTGTGGGGCGCGGTGTCAACGCCATTACAAGTTGGCGCCTGTTTCCGGCTTTGCCTAGAGCAGCAAACAAGTTCAGCGCACGCGCAATTGTCGGTTGCCCTGTGGTGCGAGCATGCAAACGAAGGGTCCTGCTATGGACTAATGCTTTGGTGGCTCGGCAGCTGAGCGGCCTATCCCAGCTTAGGGGTTGTGCTTCTAGGGTATATAGCAGCCTGCGCGCTGCCGGGCTGGGTCTTCCGCATCATGTAAGTCTAAAGGGAACCCCATTAAAGCACTGTCAGAAGAACTCCGGTTGCCGCGTCTTCCTTGCTGGCGAGGCGGGCGCGACACCAGGGGCCACATGTGGGCCACGTAGCACATTTATCTGGCCCTCCAGGTGTTTTTGCCGCCACTGCCTGTCCTGCTTAGCAGCTGACTCGTCCTGAGCCCACAATGTGCACTCTCCAATGGTCTGAGGGACAGTGAACTGCCCCCTGTTTCTGGCACTACAGCCAGAAGTCTACAGGACAGACAAGTAGGAAGAGAAGATGGGGATCTTCCAAGGATGGAATGGAACTGATAACATTTTCTCAATGTCTACAAGACTACAACTTTGATGATGAAGTATCCTGCAGAAGAAGCTGGCACCTCTTTACCTGGAGCTAAAAATGCACCTGGCCCAGGAGTTGAAGTGGCTGAAGGAAAAAATCTAATCCATTTAGCCACTCTGTTTTTTGATTGGAGAATTTAGTTCATTTACATTCAATGTTATCATTGATAGATAAGGACTTACTATTGTCATTTTATTTGTTTTCTTGTTGTTTTTTTTGGCTATCCCTCCTTCTGTCCCTTCAATTTTCCTTTGTGTGAAAGCGATATTTTCTGGTGGTATGTTTTAATTACTTGCTTTTTATTTTTCTGTGTATCTATTATAGGGTTTTTGTTTTGTTTTGTGTTTACCATGAGGCTTACAAATAACATTTTACAACTAATTATTTTAAACTGATGATGATTTAAAAAGAAAAAAACCCAAACAAGAAAAAAGACAATTTAAAAACTCTACACTTTAATTCCATCTTCATGTTTTTTTGAGTTTTTATTGTCTCTATTTATATCTTTTTTATATTGTTTATCCCTTAAAAAGTTGTTGTAGTTATTATTTTTGGTCGGTTTAGTCTTTAGTCTTCCTACTAAAGATATGAATGGTTTACACACAGCAATTAGTCTTAACGTTCTCTCTATTTGTCTGTGTACTTACTTTTACCAGTGAGTTTTATATTTTCAGATGATTTCTTGTCACTCTTAATGTCCTTTTCTGTCAGATTGAAGAACTCCCTTTAGCATTTCTTGTAAGACAGGTCTGGTGTAGGTGAAATCCCTCAGCTTTTATTTGTCTGGAAAAGTCTTTATTTCTCCTTCATGTTTGAAGTATAATTTGAAGTATTTCTGGATATAATATTTTAGGTTGGAAGTTATTTTTCTTATAACACTTTAGAAATGTCATCCTACTCTCTCCTGGCCTGTAAGGTATCCACTGAGATGTCTGTTGCCAGACCTATCAGAGCTTCTTCATATGTTATTTGCTTCTTTTCTCTTGCTACTTTTAGGATCTTTCTTTATCCTTGACTGTTGAAAGTTTGATTATTGTATGCCATGAGATAGTCTTAGTTAAGTACTTAAATCTACTTGTGTTCTTTGAACTTGTGTAATTTATATTCATATCTGTATCTATGTTTGGAAGTTCTCTGTTATTATTTTTTTGAATAAACTTCCTATTCTGAGCTCTCTCTTTCTGTACCTTCTTTAAGCCCAATAACTTTTAGATTTGCCATTTTAAGGCTATTTTCTAGATTTTGGAGACATGCTCTTTTCTTTGTTTTTCTTTTTTCTCCTCTGTGTATTTTCATATGGCCTGTCTATAAACTCACTAATTCTTTCTTTTGCTTGATCAGTTCTGCTGTTGAGAGACTCTGATGCATTTTTTCATTTTGTCTATTAAAATTTTCAGCTCTAGAATTTCTGCTTTTTAAAAAATTATTTCAATCTCTTTGTTAAATTTCACCAATAGAATTCTGATTTTCTTCTCTGTGTTATCTTGTGGTTTGTTGAGCTTCCTCAAGACAGCTATTTTGAATTCCCTATCTAAGAGGTCACATATCTCTGTCACTCTGGGATGAATCACTGGTGCCTTATTTAGGCTATTTGGTGAGGTCATGTTTTCTTCAATGTTCTTGATGTTTGTAGATGCTCACCAGTGTCTGGGTATTGAAGAGTTAGGTATTCATTATAGTATTCACAGTCAGGGCTTGTTTGTACCTTCCCTGCTTGAGAGAGCTTTCTAGGTATTTAAAAGCAACTGAGTGTTATAATCTATGTCTTTGGTCACTAACACCATATCAGAACTGAGAGATGAGAGCAGAACTAAACAAAACTAAAGAGTAAAAAAGTATAAAGGATCAATGAAATGAAGAGTTGGTTTTTCTAAAAGATAAACAAAATTGATGAACTGTTAGCTAGACTAAACAAGAAGAATATACAGAAGATTCAAACAAAATCAGGGATGAAAAAAGAGTTGTTACAACTGATGCCACAGAAATGCAAAAGGCCATCAGAGACTATTATGAACAACTATATGCTAACAAGCTGGAAAAGCTGGAGGAAATGGATAAATTCTTTGACATATAACAATGTGCCAAGATTGAACCAGGAAGAAATAGAAAACTTGAACAGACCAATAATGAGTAATGAAATTGAATCAGTAATTAAATCTCTCAACAAAGAAAAGCATAGGACCAGATGGCTTTACTGCCATATTCTACCAAACTTTCAAAGAAGAACTAATGTTAATTCTTCTCAAACTATTCGAAAAAATTGAAGATGAGGGAATTCTTCCTAACTCATTCTATGAGGCCAGTGTTACTCTGATACCAAAACCAGTCAGTCAAAACAACAAAATTCCTGGCCAATATCCCTGATGATCATAGACACAAAAATCCTCAACAAAATACTAGCAAACTGAATCCCACAGCCATCAAAAATATAATACACCATGGTCAAGTGGGATTTATCCCAGGGATGCAAGAATAGTTCAATGTATATAAAGAAATAAAAGTGATACATCATATCAACAGAAGGACAAAAACCATATAATCATCTCGATTGATGCAGAAAAATCTTTGATAAAATTCAACATCCCTTCATGATAAAATCTCAACAAAGTAGTCATAGAAGGAACACACCTTAACATAATAAAGGCTATACCTATATGACAAACCCATAGCTAACATACTGAATGGGAAAAAGCTGAAAGTCTTTCCACTAAGAACTGGAACAAGACAAGAATGCTCACTTTCACCACCCTTGTTCAACATAGTACTGAAAGTCCTAGCCAGAGCAGTCAGGCAAGAGAAAGAAATAAAAGGCATCCAAATTGGAAAAGAGTAAGTCAAATTGCTCTTCTTTGCAGATAATATGATCTTATATCTGAGTGAAGACACAACCTGTTGAATGGGAGAGAATATTTGCAAACTATTCATCTGTATATCCAGAATATACAAGGAACCCAAACAGCTCAACAATGGAATAATAATAATAATAATCCCATTAAAATGGGCAAAGGATGGCCAGGCCTTGTGGCTCACACTTGTAATCTCTGCACTCTGGGAGGCTGAGGTGTGAGGATTGCTTGAGGCCAGGAGTTCCAGACCAGCCTGGGTAGTATCGTGAGATACCATCTCTACAAAATATAAAAAAATTAGCTGGGTGTGATGGCATGTGCCTGTGGTCCCAGCAACTTGGGAGGCTGAGGTGTGAGGATTGCTTGAGGCCAGGAGTTCTAGATCAGCCTGGGTAGTATAGTGAGATCCTATCTCTACAAAATATAAAAAAATTAGCTGAGTGTGGTGGCATGTGCCTAAGGTCCCAGCAACTTGGGAGGTTGAGGTGGGGGGATTGCTCAAGTCCAGGAGTTCAAGGCTGCAGTGAGCCATGATTGCATTGCTGTGCTCAGTCTGGATGACAGAGTGAGACCCTGTCTCAAACAAAAAAATATGTGCAAAAGAATGAGCAGACATTTCTCAAAAGAAGACATACAAATGGCCAACAGATATATGAAAAAATGGTCAAGATCACTAATCATCAGGGAAATTCAAATCAAAATCATAATGTATTATCATCTTATCCCAATAAGAATGGCTATTATTAAAAAGATGGAAAATAACAGATGCTGGCAAGGATGTGGAGAAAAGGAAACTCATATGCAGTATTGGTGAGAATGTAAATTAGTACAGCCTTTATGGAAAACAGTATGGAGATTTCTCAGAAAATCCAAAATAGAACCATTAATACCATACAACCCAGCAATCCCATGACTGGGTATTTATCCAAAGGTGAGGAAATCAATGCATCAATGGGGTACTTGCACTCCAGGTTTATTGCAGCACCAATCTCAGTAGCCAAGACGTGGAATCAACCTGAGTGTCCCTCAGTGGACGAGTGGATAAAGAAAATGTGGTATATATACACACTATGGAATACTATTCAGCCATAAAGAGAATGAAATACTGTCATTGGCAGCAACATAGATGTAATTGGAGGTCATTATGTTAAGTGAATAAGCCAGGCACAGAGAGACAAATATCATATGTCCTCACTCATATGTGGGAGCTGAACAAGTAGATCTCATGGAGGTGGAGAGTAGAATGATAGATACCAGGGGCTGCAGAGGGTGTTTGTATGTGGGGAGGAGATGAAGAGAGTTGGTTAAGGGGTACAAACATACAGTTAGAAAGAAGGCATAAGTTGTAATGTTCGATATGGAGTAGGATGACCATAGTTAAGAACAATGTGTTGTACATTTCAAAGTGGCTAGAAGGGAGGACTTGAGATGTTCCCAACACATAAAAATGATAAATTCTCAAGGTGATGGACATCCTAAATATCCCAACTTGACCCTTACACATAGTATGCATGTAATAAAACATCACATGTTCTCCATAGGTATGTACAAATATTAAGTATCAACAAACAAATGAAAGGTAGTCATGCCATGCTGTGGGCTAGGAAATTCAAGATCAATGTGTTCATTTCATGGAGGAAGAAACTGAGGCAAGAGCAGTTGGAAGTCTTGGGGGAAAGTCATGAAGTTTTAAGAAACATTTGAAGAGAGAGAAATAAATTTTGGGTTTGTATGCTCCAACCTTAAACTCAGAAAATCTTATACCTTCTGATTTTCTTATGGTTTTTTGCTTATATTCATAAATAAGAAACACATTCTGGGCCCTTCCCCTCAGTAGGCTGTCGGGATGCTTCTAGCTGAGATTTTGCCGAGGCTTTGGCTCTCCTGGGTTCCTGGTCTCTGCATTGTGCGGGCGACTCTTGGATCTTTAGCTCACTGAAATCATCTTGTGTAAACCTGTACGTTGCAGAAAAATCAGCATCCTTTCAAACATATGCAGGGATTCTTGGGAGTGATTTACGTTTCTCCTAGTCGCCCTGTCTTCAGATTTTGATTTTGTTGAGTTCTTGTTTATTTGACTCCTATGTTTGTTATCCTTTCCCCTGTTGTCTCCATGTCCTCGCCAGCCGTGACCCTAAGTAATAGTTCATATTCCATCCAAACTCTGCGTTCAGTGGCATCGTGTTGGTAACTTGGAAATGACCATAGTGGGAGCATTTACACCAGGGAAACTGGGAAACACCACAAGCCAGGCTTTTGTTCCCAGAGAGCAAATCACGAAGCACTGGCTGGCACACACACACCTCCCTGGAGCAGATGCTGCCACTGAAAGGGGGATGGAGATCTGCCGTGGCCGAGAGGAGCGGCATCACCATTGGGCATCACAGACAGAATGAGGATGGACTGTTATTAATAACTCTTCTCGTTCATGAAACGAATCCCTTTATTATCCCTGCTTCCATACACTGGGAGCTCCTTTCTCTTGTGTTTGGGCTCTGGCCTCTCACGTGGGTGGCTGGGAACAGTAAGGCTCAAGTCACTCCTCTTCTGATTTTTCCTTCAGCCCACAGTTTGCACAATGCCAGGGAGCGTCCCTCACAGGGCATCGTGTCCCAGAGCATGTGGATGGAATGCCTTGGCCTGGTGCAGGCAGTGGTGTCCAGTCCACACCCCCGGTCCCAACGGTGACCTGTTACCAGGTCTGCCTCAGTTCTCCAGCACCACAGTATTGGGGCACAGACTAAACTGAGGGGCACAAAGTGAATATTGAATATTTCACTGCAGCTGCATGTATGAGCCTCCGGGTCCCCAGGCAGACTGTCAACAGCTAACGGGAAGATCGCTGCCGTTCCTGCTGTGCCAGCATCGTGGGCTTTCTCTCTGGGGCCCCAGAGCATCCCACAGCTAGGACTAGTGCATGGTGAGCCACAAAGCTGGGATTCATTCTTCACCTTGATGAGCCACGCACAAGAGATGGAAACTTGTGCTATCTCTGCTTTTCTACCTATAAAATGAATACAATCTTTGTTGGCTTTTCTGTCTTTTATAACAACCCCAATAGTACTCATTACCTTATTTCATCGTTATAGGAACCCGCTATGCTAATAACCATAAAATAGTTTGAGCAGCTACCACTGATTGGTTACTTTTTATCTGCCCTCACCATCCTGGGCGCTTTACACAGATTACCCTGTTTAATGGTTATGGGGCCCTATGGGATGGGTGCCGCTATCATCCCAGTTTCTGGAGAAGGGAACAAGATCTGCTCAAAGAGGGACGTGATTTGTCCAAGGTGTCACGGAATTTGGTAGATTCAGGATTTGAACCTAATACAGGACTTTAAAACCTGCATTCTTGACCACTGCCGCCTCTCTGAAAAATGAGAGAAAGATGGGAAAGTGTATGCAATGCTGTATTTCGTGCCTCTCGTAGAGAGATGCCTCCTCCCTTTGGTCCTTGGAGGGTCCGAGGAGCACAGGGCTCCCTGCGGGAGCAGTTTGGACGTGGCTGCTTCCCTGCTCTGCACCCCCACTTCTCCCTGAGCAGGTTTTCCGCAGACCCCAGGGAGTGAGGCGCTCCTGCCAGCTGCAGTCTTAGGCTGCAGCACTCCGAGGGGATTAGCACCGTGGAATCCACCGTGTATAGACCAAACCCCAGTGTCACAAAACAAATATTTCACATTTCATGTTAAATCATATCCAAAAACAAGTGTGAAGAATTGGGATTAAGTGAGAAACACACACTTCAGGGATTGAAATGGGGTCTGATCAGGGTGAAATCCAGCAGGCACCCTGCCCTGTCCCACCTTCTCTGGGGGAGTCCGGACATCCCGTCCTGTGTGCGGATTGCACGGCAGATGCGTGGAACATCGCGGGGTGGCGAGGTGGGCGGGTGCGGGGACTGTGCTGGTCACACCCGGCCTTCCAGGCTCAGGGAGATAAAGTATGGTTTGGGGCTCAAGAAAAGATATTTCTGTGTGCATAAAAATAAACAGAAGAAGGAGAGTAGTGCAAGGCAAAGCGTCACTCAGTCGTGGAGTGACTAAGAGCCGCACAGCCGGCCAGTGTTAACCTGATGCTTGTCCTCGTGGAGCAGCGAGCATGCCAGTGTCCTGGTGGCCGTCACAAGCAATGCACGGAGATCTGCGAGAACCCACGCTGCTTGCTTTCATCCTGGGGCTTGGTGGTTTCTATATGAGTGGGTGTGTGTCACATGTCACCATCGCAGGGTGGCCCTGGTGCAGAAGCAGGACCTGAGCACATCCTCCCTGTATTCCCTGGGTTTCCCAGCTGTGAACTGGAGTTACAGTGGTCTCAGAGAAATGCAGTGCTCTGGATGCCCAGGGAAGGGGGCCTGGCCCCCGGGGTTGGGGAGAGGACACACACCACTGCCAGTCAGGGAGCCCAGTGCCCAGGGGAGGGGGCCAGGGGACAGGTGAGACCGAATGGGGAGCGGATCCGCAGGGCTCTGCCTGTGCTGAAAGGAGGCAGCTTGTTTTTAGTTCCTCCCTCCTTATAGTGCTTGAGTGTTTGCTTATTTAACTAAGAGATTATTGAGGTTTTTTTTTTAATGTTGTAATTCTATAGCAAACACTGTAGAATCACTTGGTGAAAACCAATTTTTTTTTCCATTCAGGTTTCTGTACGAGGTTTCCCTGACGCTGTGTGTGTGCCTGACACGTAAATAAGGGACAGCCCTGTGAATCCAGGTAGTGCAAGACATGTTATCGATCGCCCAGGGGTGTCCGGGTTCCCCTTCCTGGTCACTCACCCAGGCTTCAGTGACAGGGTGGGGTCCCCCATCAGAGGGGACTCACTGGTCCTTGGATGCCAGCATCATGACCTCAACCCTATCCAGTAGGATTTTGCAGAAAACGTGGCTCTCGTTTACCCCATGGATTCAGAGCTCTGACAAGGCCCCCATGTGCTCACACCTAGGCTGCGTCCCTCAGCCGGCAGGGCGGGGTGGGGCGGGGTAGGGCAGGGTAGGGAAGGGTGGGGCAGGGCTTCTCCTCTGCACCTCCCTCAGCCCCAGCTCCGGTCTGCTCCCTTTGCGTGATCTGCAGATTTTCACTGCTAATTGTACTGCTTGGGTTGCCACAACAAAGTACCGCAGGCCGGGTGGCTTACCCAGCCGAGGCTTCTCACAGTTCTGCCGTCTGGAAGTCTGACATTAGTGTGTGGCAGGGCTGGTTTCTTCTGAGGCCTCTGTCCTGGGCTTGTAGACGGCCGTCTTCTCCCTGCGTCTTCACGTGGTCGTCCCTCTGTGTGTCTGTGTCCTAATCCCCTCTTCTGATAGGCCCCCCAGTCATGTTGGATCAGGGCCCACCCTAATGACCTCAGTTTACCTTAGTCACTTCTTTAAAGATACATCTCCAAGTACGGACACATTTTGAGGTCCCAGGGGGTGGGACTTCAACACATGAATTTTGTGGGGCCATGACTCAGCCATTAGCACTAACCAAATAGAAATGGCCAAGTTGCCAGGGGGTAGTGACATGTAGATGGCCGGGAGTGAGACTGTGGGGACAGAGAGACCACTCTTGTGTGAGCCCCGGCCCACCTGACCACTGCCTACATACCTTTGCTCACGTGACCTCGTCCTACTCCCTGCCTGGCCATGTACCCCTTCCACCTTCTGTCCGTGCCGACTGGCCCTAACCCCATGCATGCCTGCTCTCTACCTGGAGCTCCCAGAAGAGTGGTCTTGGCTACCCTGAAATTCCAGTTCAAATTTTAATCCTTTTAGCTTAAGGTATAGAATCCTGTAAAAAATTGCTTCTGCCTTTATGCCGTCATGGTGCTCTGTGGTGGGGCCTTGAACCTGAGGGCTGGCTGTGGTGGCAGCTGAGGTGTGGGCTGGGATGCTTGGAAGGGCACAGGGAGTTCCTGAGCCTGCAGTGGGGGCAGGAGCCCCTCCAGCCAGGCAGGAGCGGCCAGGCCAGGTCCAGCTCACCTGGCCTGTGTTTTCAGGGGCTGCTCCCCCATTGGGGGACCCCGTGCTCACACCTCATTCTCCCAGCACAGATGAACTTCACTTCGATGCAGCTGGAGGTGACGGTCTCCTTTCCCCTCACTTTCCCAATGCTACTGAGCAAACCTGGCATTTATAAACATTGGAGTGTGATTCGTGGCATGTTTCTGCCTCATTGTGAAAATGTGGCCTATTTAAGAATGGACGTTTCGGCATGGAGCTTCTGAATTCCGGAAGCGCTGGTGTGTGGATGTGGGTGGGTGTGGACGGAGAGCATCCATGTCAAGCCTCCCAGTGTATCAGGCGTCAATGTGACAGGCAGCATGTGCCCTGGGGCCCAGAAGTTGCTTGTCTTCTCTTCTGACCTCTCCAAGTGACAGTGCTTTGTGAACTGTGAGGCAGTGGCTCTCCCGGGTGGTCCCTGGACCTGCAGCCTTGGACACCCCTGTGACTTGTTAGAAATGTACGTGTGCCACCTCTGATCACATCCTGTGGGTCAAAACAGGTCCCATGGGCAAACCCCAATGAGGGGATTTGGGGTGGGGGGCTGGGCAGATAAAGAAGGGCAGCAATAATTAGGATTAGGGCCCCTTTCCATAGGCTCTTGGAGAGTTTTGAGTCTACATGGGGCTGGCGGGAACAGTCAGGTCTGTTCTCAAAGGTGTTGTGATTGGGTGGAGGCAGGTGCAAGAGAAAATAAGTGAAGGAGGCTCACTTTGTGCTCCAGGGGAGGGGATGTCGCCTAGGGGTGTGGATGGAGAGAGGAGAGTTGAGAAAGATTTTGAAGGCAAAATGAATAAGCCTAGTGATCAATACAGGGTGGGGGGGGGGCTTGAGTGTTAAGGACAACCCCTTGGTTTGTGCCTTGTGCAGCTGGAGATGAATGTGGTTGACAGAAAGTATCATGAGATGGTTCCATTTGAGATACTTTGGAACCATCCATGTGGTTCTATCATGCCAAGTAAGTAGCTGGGCATTTACTACATTATTTGTATGAAAAGTTTCATTTTTTCCCAACTTCCTTTGGAATATTACCTACAAATTACTTTCTTAGTGGAACTTTCTTAGTGGAAATAACCTTTGCGTTATCGTTGTGTCACTCTTAGCATACAAAGATATTAAAATAAAACATTGTTCATGGGTAACAGATTTTTCCTACTTTTGTCTTAGGTTCTTTAGCAGGAGCAAAAGCACTTTTCCTTTATATTTCCCATTTATTGGTACAAGTGTTTCTGCTTAACCACAAACTAGAGAACACGCCTCCTTTTCCTTGGTAACACATTGGGTGGGAGCTGAGGGAATCAAAGTGTGAAAATCAGACAGCATCTCTTCCCACCGCTGTGTCTGCAGACCTCCCAAACCGAGGCGTGGTGCTGAATACCTCCAGCATTTTCATATCAGAAAATTGGCAAATACAGTCAAGGACAATGAGCAGCTGAAATTACAAAGGGCTCTTGGACCACGGAGACAGATTTTAATCCTTTTAGGATCAGCCAAGCTTTTCTGAGTGTTGCTTCATCTTATGGAAATTACTAGAGTTGAAGAAAATTCGGTATTTAGAATACAAAACAGGATGGTCCGAGCTTCCTTTTTTGTTTCCCTCAGTATTCCTGGAGTAAATACGGTTTCAGAAAACATGCCATATGATTTAAAAACACATTTTGGCTGGAATCTTGGCAACACCTCCCCTTCTCCAACTCCTGCCCTTTTCATACATGAGTGGAGTTATTGGACCAACATCACAGATCTCATGGAATGTCAGATATCTCTGCAACCTCAAGTGAAGTTTGGAAATGCCCGGGCAGAGTGTTTGAGTAAGAATCAGGGTATTATGTTTTCCCACCTGAATGCCATCCAGCAAACTATTTCTCAATTTTGGTCAAAACACATCAGAAAATTAGTACACTCAAAATTCCATATTACTCCTAAATGTAAGTCCAACAAGTCAAAGATACAACTCAACAAGTCTTTGTTTATTGGATATGAGCCCCAGGAAGGCTGGTCCTCTTCATAGTGCCTCCTCAAAGCATCTAAGGACAAAAGAAGGTGCCCAGATACGGCCTGTTGAAATAAATCAGTAGCCTGAGCTTTGGTTTGGGGAGAGAGTACAGTACTCCTCTGAGGACAGCTTCCACCTGCTGGGCTGGGGAAGGGGTTTCCTGTGAGCTAATTTACCTCAGCCATAGCTTGGCTCTGATGCAGTGAAACTGAGCTGGAACCCCAGATGTGGCTTCCCAGCTGTGTAACCCTGAGCTGGTTACATAATCTTTAAACCTTAATTTCCTCACAGAGTGTATGCAGGGATTAAATGATACACAAAAAGCACATAGATAACTAATAATAGTCACCTCAATAATGGGAACACGATAAAACCCATAATGGCTTTGTTTATAAAACACAGGTAGGTGTGAGAAATAGCCCACTTGTGAAATTAATCCCCCGTTGCCTCCAGAATCTGCAGGTAGGTTGTGCAGATGTAGGCAATGGAACCTCAGCTTAGACTACTCCTCTGAAAGGTAAGGACCAGCGTTAACCTCCATTTGCCTTGTAGCATTTTTCTGCATATCGACTTGTAAGAAAGAAAGTCCCAGAATGTTATTCAGCTATAACAGGAATGAAGTTCTGCCATGGGCCACATGGCTGAACCTTGGAAACATCATGCTAAATGAAAGATGCCGAATACAACAGGACAAATATTGTGTGACTCCACTTACATGAGATTCCTAGAATAGGCAGATTCATAGAGGCAGAAAGTAGAATGGTGGTTATCAGGGACCAGTTACTGTTTATTGGGGACAGAGTTCCCTCTAGGGAAGATGAAAAAATTCCTGAGAGGGATGGTGGTGATGGTTGCATAATGACGTGAATGTATGCTGAACTGAACCAGAGGATGGCTGAAGTGTAAATTGTATGTTATGTATACTCTACCTCAATAAAAAAAATTGCAAAAAAAAAACCCCAAAAAAACCAAAAAAGGTAAACATGGGAATGTAAAGTGAAAACTCAGGGTATAATATGAAATGTGGATTGTCTTTTTTGCAGGGTAAGAGAGACTAGAGGACAGAAAAGGAGGACATTGGGCTACTTGGCATGTCTGGTGGTCCTTTGTGTTTTCTGGCTCTGACAGGGCCGTGTGGAGGATTGAAAAACTGAAGTCAGAGGCCTGGCCTGGCCTTCCATTTAGTGGTCGTGACACTGTGAGCTCTGATCCTCATTTCCTCATCTGCGCAAGGAGGGGTCCACTCCCCCCAGCCCCACAGCAATATAAATTTCTCAAATTTCATTTCAATTCTCAAATTCCATTCACTTTCTTTTGATCCAAATCTATTCTTTCAAATAATATCATCTTTGCTTCCTTTTATGGACACAAGGGAGCAAATCATATTTGCTTACTAACCTAAATTAAAAAGAGGAAAAGTAAAAAACCACGTAGGTGTCTACAGATGCTGAAAAGTACCCTTTCGAACAGTAAACGCCCCGGCGGGGCTGGTGCGGCCCAGGCCTTGGAGGGGGCAGCCTGTGCTGCTCTTCGGCGCCCTCTGGTGGCCCCTGCCCATCACGGCCACCGTCCGCAGAGGGCTCTGGGGCTGAGCCTTGGGCGGGGTGAGGACACTTGTCAGAGGAAGAGATTTATTCCGACGCACGTGTGTGAGGTGCTTCGGGTAGAGACATGGAAAATGACATCTCCCTATTCTGGAAGGCTCTCTGTTAGTGGCCAGTGATGAAGATGCCGGAAAGAAGTGGCCCATTCATTCTATTTATGTTGTGTGATATTGTACCACAGAGGGCAACGCCAACGAGGATAAGAAGTAATTGAAACAAGCACTTCGGCTCCCTTGGCAGGAATTCACTCATTAGCCATATACCTATCTTACAAAGAGAGATTAGATAAATTAGAGATTAAAGAAAGTGGAACAGATGTTTTTCCTCAGATAAGCATCACTGTATAAGAAAACTCCAGAGAGCGAGGACGGGGGCAGGAAGCCCGAACGCGCGCCCTTCTGGTGCTTGCGCGGCTTGAGAGGGCGGAGAAACACTGAGGGAGGGGACAGGGCCGGGGCAGGGTGACCCCAGGCAGCAGCTGACACATCCCTTGTCCCCTAACCCACGACAGCGCCTTCCATTCCGGGAGGCCTGCTGGTGCTCTGTGTACTTTGGGGACATTGTCTTCAATCCTGTGGTGACAGCGGTGGGTGGCCTTGCTGCCTCACTTGACAGACGAGGAGGGGCCAGGCTCCGAGAGGCCTGTGACTGGACCGAGACCGGGGACGGCGTGCTCCCAGCCGGCAGTGACTGGACCCGTCGGCGGCGAGGCCTCCCGGCCTCCAGTCAGCAGCGCGGCCGCGCACGCGCACGCGAGCTGCGATGCCACGCGCCGGGGCGCTGTGGCGGTGTTCAGGTCCAAGGTGGGCAGCCGCGCTGTGGAGCGCTGGTTCTCAGGCGCTGGGCAGTTTAGCAAGTGACACCACAGAGGCCCGGACGACAGCCCCACCCGGACGTAGATGTCACCGGCCTGAGCGGGCCGGCGCTGCTCCTGGCGGCGCTCGTAGAGGCCGAGGGGCTGCGCTCAGGCCTGCGTTCTCCTCCCCAGGCCTCCGCTCCTCACGCCCGCGGCCTGCTCCGGGTGAGGAGCGGGCGCTAAGACGTCTCCGACCCGACGCAGGAGTCGGAATTGGCAGCGGCGAGCGCGCAGGCCCCACGCGGCCCTGGCGCGGTGCGGCGCTCACCCGGCCGGCGTGGGCCTGACATCCGGTCTTCGCCACGTGGCTGACCGGCCGGCTGCGGCCTTCCGGGCGGTTTCATTTCCCTCTAAAGAGGGCCCCGGGAAGAGACAGCGGATAACCCACGGTCCCTCCGCCCCTGTGGACCGCGCTGTGTCTGGCAGTGAGGCCGCGCCGCCCGGCTCCACGGCGGCCCACGGACACGCAGGGAGGCGAGCGGGCCGGCCCTGCGAGGAGCCCGGCGCCGCCGGCTGGCAGGTGCGGCCGCCGAGCCGCCCGCCGCCCACGGCTGCAGCTCGACTCTACCCCGCCGCTTCTGCTCAGGCTCCTGGCTGGCAGGGCCCCAGCTCCGCCGCCGCCTCCCCAGCGCCCTGCCTGTTCCTCTCCTGTGCTTAGCACGTTCTGTTTCGCGGTGCAGTTATTTCTGTACCTGTCTTCCTCTGTCAGTGTGCACGTCTGAATTTGTCACACTGCCTAGCACACAGCCTGGGGGAGGAGGCTCCGCAGTCAGCGATCAATACAGTTGTTATGTAACGAACAGATGAAGGCGTGGATGTCTGTCAGAAATGGGGGTACGATCCGAAGACATCAGGCCTGGAAGAGGCTTCCAGGAGACACCTGAGGAGACTCAGGACCAGCGTGAGCCAGGTACTGTCTGGAGGGTGAGGACTGGATTTCTCCCCGTCATGATTTCCATAACCAGGCCAGGTCCCCTTAAAACCCAGCTGCTCTTTGATTAGGGGTCTTGCTGTTCTGGCTTTTCTGGGAGCTGTGACATTGGCACAATTCCTCATATCTCCAACTTGTGACGCAGACAGGTGGCCTTACATGTATGTGCCTTTTCATTCTCAGGGATGCCTCAAGCCCTTCCTCCCAGGTGAGAGGGAAGGCCCATTTCTCCCTGTAACAAAGCTTTACAACGCGACTAGGTAGACGGCAAACTCACAGGAGAGACCTATTAGTAATGACAACGATAATATTTATTCAGTGGTTTGTTTATTTGTTTCTTAATTGGACAATGTTTATTGAGTATCTACTATGTACCAAACACTCGGTCTAATGAGTTAATAGGAAATTAAAGTACAAGCTATGAAGCTCTATGATTGGGAAGATATATTGCTGTGGAAGCCTTGAGGAAAAGCTCCCAATCCAGCCACCGGGAGGGCGGCAGCTGGAGTCTCCCAGGAGGGGCAGGGGCCATGCTGAGAGCTGCATGATGTGCAGGGTGTCTGATGGGGACGGAGAAGAGGATAAGAAGGAAACAGCTTAACTGAAGGCTTCGAGTTGAGAGGGGGCATATGTCTGGGGCGAGCCTGTCTCTGGCGTAGTGAGTAAGTAGACACGAAATGTGGGCGAGGGATGGTGCTGTGTTCCCAAGTCTGAACTTCATTCTGGGAGTACATCCAAGGAGTCAGTAGGAGAGGGAGCCGCAGAGACAAGGTTGTAAAGTATCTATGTATTAAACTTGGAAATGGGAAGCTTCAACCCATGTGTGTAAGTAGATGAATAATGGATTGAACTTCCATGTATCCCCTCACCCAGTTTGATACCCATCAATTCATGGCCAATTTTGTTTTATCTCTTCTCCCACTCACTCCCCTTCCCCCCTTAGATTATTTTCAAGTAAGTCACGGATACCATTTCTCTGTCAACATTTTATTATGTATCTGTGAAAGACAAGAACTTGTTTAAAAAACCCCAGAACCATAATATCATTGCCATATCAAAAAAATTAACAATTTCTGAATAACATCAGCCACTCAGGCAGTTCTTAAATCTGCCCTGATTTTCTCCAAAAAAAATGTTTTTACAGTTTATTTGAATCGGGATCCAATACGGTTCATACATTGCAATTGGTTGCTAAGTCTCTTAAGTCATCTCTCTTTTTATTTCTCAGCAGGGTATTTGTTGAAGAACAGAGTTTCCTTTGTCCTGTTTTGTTCCCCACAGTTTGGATTTGCTTGTGGTGTCTTTTCCCTGGTGGTGTCTTTTAACATGTTCCTCTGTCCCCTGTAGTTACTTTAAATTGTAGAGTGGATGAGATTCAGGCTTGGCTTTTGGTATAAGTAAACCTCACAGGTGGTGTCTTGGTTCATGGCACTTTAGGGTCAGTAATTTTTTTCATGGTGCCCCTAGGCCAAAAGAACAGGTCAGTAGATTAAGTAGTCATATTCAAACAGCTAGAACTCCCCTCCCTCAGTCCCTGCTGTTTACTGTGCTACTTTCTGTCTCTATGAATTTGACTGCTCTAGCTACCTCATATAAGTGTAGTAGAGTGATATACTATTTGTCCTTTTGTGTTTGGCTTTTTTCACTAAGCATGATGTTTTCAAGGTTCATCCATGTTATAGCATATATCAGAATTTCCTTCCTTTATAAGGCCGAATAATATTCCATTGCATGGATACACCACATTTTGTTCATCCATTCATCTGTTGGTGAACATTTGGGTTGTTTTTAACCTCTTGGCTATTGTGAATAATGCTGCTATGAACATCGGTGTACAGGCATCTGTTTGAGTTCCCATGTTCAATTCTTTTGGGTATATATAAGAAGGCACTTTTTATCACAGCAACCTGGATAACCACGCCTCACTAATATATGACATCATTGAAAGGAAAGTAGCTTGATCTAATGAGAAAAGCGAGAACTGCCTTGAGCTAGTAGTTTGGACAGCGCTAGGCAGATGTTGGGTACTGTGTTTTCCTTCAAAAACTTAAAATCTTCTGTGGCAGCCCTGTGAGCTCCCAGCAGTGTCCAGGTGCCTCAGCCACAGTCAAGTCTGGGAATTGCAGGATTGTATTTGAAAAGACCATCTGGGCTGGAGGGGGCTGAGGAGGCTGGGGACCCAGCCAGTGGCCTTGTTGGCAATGCAGGAGAGAGATGCAGGTGGCTGGAGCTGAGGCAGCTATATTGGAGAGGGAGGGAGTGACTGGAGTGATTGTCAGTAAGGTGAGTGTTCTGTTAGCGGACTGTACCTCATCCAGAGTTGCCAGGGCCTGAAGTTGACAGGAAAATGTTGTATGGTGGCTGATTTTGGTCTCTAAATAGCAGTAGACCAGTCCATCTGGCCAGGCTGAGGCCAGGCATCGGGGCAACCTCTGTCACCATCTTTGAGGAGTTCTCAAATGCAGCGTCAATCCTTTTTAACCTTACAAGGTACTTGACAGATAAAAAGTCTGGCAAATCAACCAATTGTGCTTTGCTGTAGTCTGGATCTTCTGCCTGGAAGAGCAGAGGAGAGACAGTTGAGTGTTGTTGGCACCAGAGAGGTAACAAGTTTAATTTTGGGGTGGGGATCCTGACTGTGTTAGGATACTCTTATTTACTAAATCGGTAGAATTAAAATTTCCTTTGTTGTTAGAGATTCAGTAAAAAAAAAAAAATCCAGTGTTTTATCTAAATCTTAATGGATAGTTGAAATTGCCTTAATGACTGGTAGGCAGGAAACACTTGGACTGATTTCTTCTGTTCTTGTTCCAAAAGTTACATACAGCTGCTACTGTTAAAAATGGTCATGTGATCACAGATGTGGCTCTGATGGAATCCAGGTGATACACCCATATGATAGGATCAATTCCCTGCTAGACTTATATGTTGCTTTATTTGAAAGTCATTCTTTTTTTCTGTTTTGTTTTCTTTTGAGACAGTGTCTTACTGTGTTGCCTGGGCTACAGTACAGAGGCATCATCATAGCTCACTGCAACCTGAAATTCCTGGGCTCCAGCGATCCTCCTGTCTCAGCCTCCTAAGCAGCAGGGACTACAGGTGTGCAACACCATGCCTGGCTATTTTTTTTTTTTTTTAATTTTTTGTAGAGACGGAGTCTCACTATTGCCCAGGCTGGCCTTGAACTCCTGGCCTCCTGAAGTGCTGGGATTACAGGTGTGAGCCATTGTGCCTGGTCAAAAGTCATTCTTTAAAAGCAGCACTACTTTCTGTTGTATTATTATCCTGCAGCGTGGAGTCCAGACCTGGCATCATTATCCATGTGAACCCTGTCCTTCTGTGAATGGGGATAGTTAACACCTGCACGGCCTCCCTCATTGAGATCATACTTGAGGAAGCGTCTTGCAAAGCATCAAGAGTCAATTAGGCAATATCCTAAGTCAGGAATCTATGGCCTGGGCTCTCCATAAACTGTAGGGTGTCCAGGAAGCAGATGAGCAGCCATCTCCCCATGGGCGGTAGTCCCTGATGTCATGTTTCCCAGCAGCTCCGAGTTCCCACAGCCCTCCTGGTGCGAGCAGAGTTAGTGCTGGTGCTAATAGTGTTTATTTTAGAGTCAACACATCCCCATACTTCATCATGCCACAAAGAGAGGCATTTAGGTTGGACTATTCCACAAATATTTATAGAGCACCTCCTAGGAGCCAGGCATTGTTCTACTTTCTGCCAACACCAGGAGAACAAATAGATATTGTCTCTGCTCATATGGGGCCTGTAGTGAGGGAGAGAAAGACATAAAAAAAAAATAGCAACAGCAAATAACCCCCACACTAATAAATACGTGACTAAGAACTGTGACAAATGCAGCGAGGGAAAAACGAGGAGTGTGAGGAGAGATTATAGCAGAGGGCTGGAAACAGCGAACGCTTCTCTGAGGATGTGGCTTTGGGGCTGAGACCTGGTGGAGAATCATGGACACTTCAGCAAAAAGAACAGCCATGTGGAGAAGACATGAGGGCTCACGAGTCGGGTTTAACCACTGAGGGGAGAGAGGCAGACGGTGCCAGGAAGGATGGCAGACGCTAGCCGGAGCTGGGCTCTGCAAGCCATCGGAGGTTTGAGTTTCATCTGACATGCGGTGGAAGCCACAGAGGGTTATTCAACAGGGGGGTGACATGGCCCAAAGTGTACAAGGGTCAGTTGATGCTGTGTGGAGGGTGGACCAGAGTGGCCCAAGTAGACTCGGGCAACAGTTAGGAGGCTGCCGGGTCACCAGGTGGGAGGTGGCTGTGGCGGTAATTGGAAGGATCTGGACTGGGCTAGATCCACAGGGTGGGGGGTAAGGAGGCTCGAGGGCATCGCCCGGGTCTCTGCTCCCTGTAGCCGAATGCAGGAGGTGCCACTTACTGACGGGACGCCAGCATCCAGGCTTGCAAGTTGTGTGAGTTTCCTTGGGCTGATGTAACAAAGTGCCACAAACCAGGTGGCTCAAAAACAACAGAAATTTAGTAGTCTGGAATTCTGGAATCCAGAAATCTGAAATCGAGGTGTCAGCAGGGCCTTGCTGTCTCTGAGACCTCTGGGAGAGGATCCTTTCTCACCTCTTCCAGCTTCTGGTGGCCTCGTGGCAGCATCGCTCCAGTCTCTGCGTCCCTCTCCATGTTGTGTTCTTCCCCCTGTGTCTGTGTCTTCACATGGTCATCTCTTTACAGAGATGTCAGTCACACTCGATTAGGAGCCCACTGTACCCCAGGATGATACCATCTTAATCAATTACCCTTCACCAACCCTATTTCCAAGTAAGATCACATTTCAGAGGACCTGGGAGTTAGGACTTCAAAATATCTTCTTTTTGGGACACAATTCAACCCATTACGGCGTATCACCATTGAGATGCACGTAGACCTCCAGGTCAAGATTGGTGGTTGGCATTCAGAAATGTGGTCTCAGTGTAGATACAACATGAAAATGGATGAGATCCCCTGGGGAGAGAAGGTAGGGGGTGAAGGAAGAGGGCCCCAGATTCAGTCCTGAAGACCTACAGAGGCCCAGGAACTTGCAAAGTAGGCTGAAAAGGGAAGGGAATTATGAACATCGAACCTTGTTTTTCTTCTACAAACTAGAAAGTTTCTTGTCTGAGACCTGCTAAGGTCTTAAGAATTCTGGATTTCAGAAGTTGGATATATATTACTACTTACTTTTACTCATAATCAATGATTAATGCAATTCAGGCTGTTAGTATTTTAAAAACTTTCATTAATCCTTTTGTAATGTGAGTACTCCTTTTCTAATAAGAACATTCCACCACTTAACACATTATATTTTGAGTTTATAATTTCATCTATCAGTGGTACCCACTGAAGTCTCTCTTGCTGTCCTGGCTTCTGGGAGGTAACAAAGGACACTATTATTCCAAAGCCATTGATAATTGAGATGCACAGTGAAATGAAAATGGACAGTTGTACAGAGGCCAGAACAAAATGGGCACATTTCCATGCTGTCTGCCCACTGGGTAGAACCTCCTTTAAAACAAAATAATGTGATTGTTCAGGATCTTGATTGAAGTTGAGTGGGTGCCAAGGTGGAAAGGGGGTAGGAACAAACACTTGGTGAGTCAGCATGCTCAGTCCCTCACAAATGCTGTCCTGGGGTGGGTGGGAGTGTGGTCCTCACGCTACCAATGAGGATGTGGAAGCTCTAAGAAATTAGGGATCTGCCCAAGATTGCACAGCAGAGCCAGGATTTTTTTTTCTTCCTCAAAGTTTACCCTCAATGTAGTTTAACTGACTACTGAAGGAAGCTTTCTTAGGCCCATCTAAGTCACATTTACGAGGCATAGAGGCTGACCAGGATGTGGAATAAAGGCACAGTTCTTACCTAGCCCAGGGCAGCCGAACTGGATCATCAGGGGGACGTTGGGATCTTTTATCTGCAAACACCACTAAGTGTGTCCAGGCACACCACTAAGCCTTCTGAATCAGAATCTCCTGCCTAGGAGTGGGAGAGATTTTTATTTTGGAAGAGATCCCTGGCGGTTTTGATGTACACCCTTCTTCCAATAGACAACAGTCTCTGCAGGACCCTTGGGTTGGAGGTGAGATGCTGATTGAGTTGGCCTTTAGTTTAGCCCTTCTCAAAGGTCTGGTTAGGCGTGAGATCCTCTGAAGCTTAAATTTAAGACCTAGCAAGCCTTGCTTTCCCCAGGTGGGTGACTGCAGCAGCAGTAGCCTTAGTTACAAGGTACTTTGGCGGGGCTGGGCATTTGCCTGCCTGGGCAGAACTGGAGGTAACAGGCAGAGCAGCCAGAGAAACCTGGGCTTGATACCAGCTCTGCTGCCTGTGACTTGGGGCAGATTATTTAACTTCTTTGAGGCTCATTTTTCACATCTGAAAATGGGGGTATCTCTTTCATAAGGTTGAGGATATCATGAAATAATGGAAAGCACATTGCCTTGCTGGGGTGATCAACTCATCCTGTTTGCTAATATGCAAGGAAATACAGAACTCCCCTTATCAGGTGGTTCCTTCTCATTTTATTGGTGAACACGGCAAGGCACAGGGCTTCTAGAATCTAAATCCACCCCATACAGGAGCTTAGGCAGGTTAACAATGCCCTTAGTAAAGATTCCCAGTTCTATGCAAGGAAATACAGAGCTACCCATGAGCTATCTATGTGCAGAATTAAGCTCCTAAAATTGTGCTAAATTATTTGATTTAAATACTGGTCTATCTAGGGATGAAGACCTAGGCAATGTAGATTCCCATTAATAATGAATGATTTGCTGTATTCTAATCCTGTTAAGCATACAGTTCCTCTGCAAATGTATTAGTGGTGATGTGTGTTTGTGAATTAAGCCCTTAGTGTATCAGGTTTATGAGCCTAATTGTCTATTCAAAAGGCTATCACTTTATCACGTCATGAAAATTAAAAAGGTCGCTTTTGTTGGAGTGTTTTGTTAATCCTCTGAATGATATTTTCTCTTTCTTTCGCATTTTCTTTTTATTGAGCTTTATTATGATTTAAATGCAACTGAAGCAAATCCTGCCGTTACACTGAAATTGATTATTAAAATAACACTGATAATTATACATAGGTACTAGAAAATAACACATATGGTGCGCCTGCAAGAAGATTAAACATTCTCCCCGTCGCCTCCCCAGATTATGCTAAAAAGATGCAGGGCACTAAAAATAGGAGAATCGTACAATATATCTCTGAAATGGGTTAAAGATTTAGTGACTGTTCTACCTCAAGGAAGTTTGAGTGATTTCCACTAAACTTATCATCTGGATCCCAAAATGACATCTAACGAGAAAGGTATGAACAATTCATTTGACGATATCTTAATATTAGGTACTTATATGGTTGGTAAGTCTTTCCTATTTAGCTCCGTTATTCATTTTCTTCTAACTATGTCTTTTTCTCTTTTGAAAGAAAAAAATTCTTTCAGATTAAAAAATCCTGGTGCCTGGTCTCTGTCGCAAAATAGTACTCAGGGGAAAGTTTTAGCGAAATTCTACTTGGCTTGTATTTGAACACCAAAAGGATCCATCCGTCTTTTTTGAAAGTTAAAAAATAACCTTTTCTTTTAGTATGTGTTTAGACAACTCAAAGGTACCTTTGTTTTTAAACTTCAACTGACTAAGGACTTGTAACTGCTTTGTTTGAAGACATTTGCTTTTGAACAATGAAGTTTGGGGAGTTGAGAAAGTGCACACTCAGCACTGCCCGGCACCTTCCCTCTCCCCTTGCAGGATGTTCAGAGAGACAGGGCCTGAGTGTCTGCAGCAGTGGCCAGAGGGTGACCATTTAACTCTGTGCAAGCCAGGAGATGGCCCTCAAGATGCAACCTGGAAGAGATGGGACTGGTTTTTCAAACAGGTGAATGTTTTTCCTTTCAAAAATAATTTCAAAGGTACTTACGTTGAGAGACTAAACATGTATTCCAATTAGGCTCCAATAACAATTAGACTCATCGAGTCCAAAGATGGAAGGGACCTTCCAGGCTATAGTCTAGTCCAGACACAATATATGGATGTCTTTATGGTGTGACAGCTTTTTTCTAGGAAAATTGATTTGGTGTTTAAAATTGTTTAACATCAGCTGGAGCCAAATTCAATAAATAAGGTGGCTCAGAGGAGTGGAGAGCTGCCGGTTTTGCCCATTTAGCATTTGCTGCTCCCTGCCTGTCCTTTAGGGAAAGCATCCCCCCGACTCAGAGTCCACACGGCTTGCACAGGCCGGACCCCCCTCACTCTCTGGTAGGGGGTGGATGCCCCGGCTTCAGCCAGGCAGGAAATTCGGTCCTCTCCTCTGTAGCGATTGTCCAGAAGGACTGACATGACCCAATAAGCCAGGTAGAGTTGGGCCAGACCTTGTGACTTCTTGGGGTGAGAGGAGAGGGAGAACCAGGACTGCTGGCTGCTATCTTG
This sequence comes from Microcebus murinus, assembly GCF_040939455.1. Lineage (NCBI taxonomy): Eukaryota > Metazoa > Chordata > Mammalia > Primates > Cheirogaleidae > Microcebus > Microcebus murinus. Next base: position 10,110,154 of record NC_134108.1, read on the forward strand.
CCCACGAGAAGAGCCTATCAGAGAATATAACAAGTGCAGAGGAGGGCAGGACCGAGGGGGGAGAAGCCAAGGCAGCCCACCCTGCCTGCACTGGACTTTTCAATCCTCTTGTTTTTCATCCGTTTGTTTTGTTCGGGCCTGTTTGAACTCATACATCAAAGGATTCTGTCTGACATTGTCACCAAACTAGATAAAATACTTTAGGAAAGAAACATTTGAAGTAAAGTAATAGAATGATATTCCTGCATGACTCAGAAGCAGACTCCAAAGGCAAATGCCGTAAACAGAAGTTAGCTATTGTTTGGCGTCCACACTGGAGAACCCGTATGGCCATCATTGGGTGGAGTGGCGACGATGTGCAGGGAAGCGCAGGGCATGGTCTCTAGACTTACAGAGACACGATTTTACATTCTGGTGGAAAAGAGAGACTCTATATTTGCATATAGTAGGTGTTCTATCATGTCAGATCTTTATCCTAAGCCCTTATATGCTACAGACCAGCCTCTACTCCCCCAGCCCTGAATTAGTAAAAGTTGGTTTAGGTGTTGGGAGCATGTGGACAGGAAGAAGCACAAACCACAATCCTGGAGGGGGTGTAGTTATAGATTGCCATGTCACCAGTAACGCCAGACCTTGGTGGCTTAAAACAACCTGCATTTGCCATCTCATAGTTTCCAAGCCACAGGAGTTTGGGCTTAAAAGGCTACCATGAAGGTGTTGGTCAGGCTGAATTCCTATCTGGAGTTGGGGGTCATCTTTCTAGCTCGTGGTGGTTGGCAGAATTGAGTTACATGTGACTGTGGGGCTGAGGTCCTGTTTCCTGGGTGGCTGTCAAGTGGGGCTGCTCTCCACATCTTGCCAGATGGCCCTTTTACAACATGGCAGCCTACGTCTTCAAGCCCACTGTATTAGTTTCTTAATGCTGCTATAACAAAGTTGGTGTCTTAAAATACCACCAACGTAATATTTCCTGCTTTCTGGGTGTCATATGTCTGGGTGTCACTTGGCTCAGCTGCTTTCTCTGCTCTGGGTCCTGCAAGGTGCCAGAAGTTCTGGGGAAGCAGCAGCTTCCAGGATCATTTAGGTTTTGGCAGGATTCAGTTCCTTGTAGTTGTAGGATAGGGGTCCCCTGGCTACTTCTGGCTGGGTGTCAGCCAGGACTGCCCTTGGCTCTTAGAAGCACTTCTCTGGACCCTGCACGTGGATCCTACATCTCAGGACCAGTAAGCACACCTCGAATCCTTCTTATTCTGACTCCGCGTCTCCCTGGCTCCAACTGGAGAAAGTTGTCTGCTTTTAAGGCCTTATGTGATTAGATTGGACCCCTCTGGATAATCCAAAATACTCTCCTGGTTGGGGGTCTCTTAATTACATCTTACTTATACTCTTAATTACATCTGCACAGTCCTTTTTGCCATGTCACAGGTTCTTGGAATTAGACATCTTGTCTAATTGTAGACATCTTTGTTGTATTATTCTCTCCACTCCAGCTGGCAAGGGGATAATCTCTCATTCTAGTCCACTAAAATGGAGTCATACGTAGTATGACAAAGTCACAGAAAGGACTATCCAATCACCTCTGCCGTTTTCTCTGGGTGAGAAGTAAGTCGCAGCTTCTTTCCGCACGCAGCGGAGGGCGTGGCCCAGTGGACTAAGCCTAGGGTGCATCCTCACTGAGCTGGAGGCTAGAGGGATGGGGTTCTTGGTGGCCTTGCAGGTGAAAGGCCAGGTGGCCTTTCAGACTTGTGCTATAGTGAGGGAGGGAGGGAGGCTTTCTTCCAACCTTTCCAGAGTCTTCTTTCCTCACTGCAGGTCAGCTTCAGACAGCTGTCTCTTGCCAGACTCTCCCATGTCTTCATTTGGTACTGTTTTCCCCCACCTATGCGGGGGTTCTGCTGGGAATTTTGAGATTGCCATGGAGCAGACTGGCCAGGCCTTAGTTATATAATGTAGACCTGCAGAATCTATCACATCAGCCTGGGAAAAGTGAGTCTGAGGTTTAGGTGGGGGAATTATTGGTGCTTGAGGGTCGTGCTAGAGGACATGTGGTGCACCCTGTAGGGGCCACTGTCTGCTCAGTATAGCCTGGGGAGGAGACTGAGATGCTGAGAGGAGGGAGGGGGCAGCATGGTCCTTCCTAGAGGGGAGACACCCAAGGCAGGCATTTAGAGTGGCCCCCCAGGGACTGTGCTGGTTGTTCATTATCCATAGCCTTGTTCTCGTTGGTCGCATTTCTCAGATCCCTTCTCTTCATTTCTCTGAAAGTGATTTGCAAATTCAGAAATTTCTTACTGACCTTCCTAAGCATTCACTGGGGACCAGAGACAGACCCCATCTTTCTGAGCTGAAGCCTTGGCTACAGGCTCAGTTACTGAAAACCGCTTCTCAATTGTTAAGTAGAGGTTTATCACACCCACAGCAAGAAGGAACACAAAATGCCATTAAATGTCAAAATACAAAAGTGTTTCCTGGGTTTATATTCTCCAACTTAATTATGTTCCTCCCCAAAATAGTGATACTTATTTTGTATCTTTTCAGAAATAGATTGTTTTGCATTTTGTCTTATCTAGAAAACAACTAGTTTTGTACAACAATTCTCAGCAAAAGTATCCCGTCTCCTGAGCTGTTCGCTTAATCGGAACTATCTATTCTATTTACATTCTCTGGGAGTTTTGAATTGTGTATATGTGTGTGTGTTTATAGGTGGTAATCTTTGTGATAGGCGGGAGTCCAGAAATTGACTCTCTTTAAGTGAATTTTATAACATTAAAATGTTTCCCCTGTCCATTGTCAATTTTACAGGGGAATATTAGTAATAGCTATCATTCTGTGTTTCAATTTAAAATTCAATTCAATTCACATAGTTGCAGTTTAATAGTGCTGCAAACATTCCCCCATCTCTAATAAGACACAAATCTACACATCTCCTCTGTGTGGAAAAGAGATGAGAAAAATGCGTGTTCTATCTCTCAGTTTTGGGTGTGAATTCTGCTAGCACAGTGCTAGGGGGATCAATCTCAAATGTGTAACTTAAGATGAAACTCAAAGACAGAGACTGTGAAAATAAAATTCCTGGTTCAGTGGTTTCATGGCTAGATTAATTCTTAGATGTATTTAACCAGCTTAAAGTATCAGAGATTTTGATAGATAAGGATAAGAACTCTAAAAAGGATCCTTTAATAAATCAAGACTTATTTCAGTATCTTATTTTGGTCCTTGGGCAGAGCCATTTCATCCATATGTCTAGTCTTTCACCTTCATTACTGCGTTATTCTTTAGATGGATTGTCCTACTTCATGTTGGAAGTCATGAGCACTGTGATTCTGTGGGCTTTCCTCCCCCCTTAGATCTGAATTGTCATTGCAGCACTCCTCCACGTCCTTCTCTCTTGTTGAGACCAGTATGTGGAAGACACACTCGGTCAGGCCAGTGGTGACTTTTGCCCATGGTCCCAAATGTTCCCACATAAAGACACTTAGAATACAAAGTGAGTGATGTATTTGCTGTTTAATTTCTATTAAGACACATTTGCTGAATTATGATTAGTAAATAGCCAGGTGCCCCCAGAGCTGGGTGGAATTAATTCAGGGGAGAGGGCTTCCCGAGTTTTCCAGCCGTCCCATGTACGTTGCCTAATGTCCTGGGCTCTACAGAACTTTCAAAAAATTAACACGTCCACCAAATATGTTTTTCTTGCTCATTAACTCCATAAAGCCCACTGGTTTTCTAGAATCACAGCAGCAAGTTGTAAATGATGTATGAAATGAAAAATCTTTTCTCGCCCAGTGAGTAGGGAGAGCTGACAATGCTTCGTCACTGCTGCTGCTACTTGCAAGAACATCTAGACATGGGGACATCCCCATACCCACGGTGATCTCAGAAGGAGTCAGGGAAGGGCACACAAAGAGCTCACAAAGTCCCGAGATTTCCTTCCTCCTTCACATGCTGCACCGGAGCCAAAGATGATGTAGTTGAAAGAAACCCAGCCCATGAGCCAGTTGTTGCTTTCTGAGGACAGGATGTCTTGGGTCTTATTTAGGAGTCAGGACCGTCCCTCTTGGGCCCACTGGTGTTTGAGGCTTTGCCCTTTGGCTTCACAGGTCAGGACATTTGGCTTAGTTTGTGTCACACGGTTGCAGTTGACAGCTGTGGTTTGTTCACTTGATAAACTAACAAACACTTGCATGCTCACAAACCCAGCACTGGGCCAGGGGTGGTAGAGAATAAAATAAACACAAAGAACAGATATAAAATGTATAAAAACCCAGCCTCTGCCCTCAAACTGTCTACAAGCCAGTCGACAAAATAATTTACTTAATTTACATTTTCCCCCCAGATGGGATTATTTTATTCTTGTTGTTACTCTGTGGTGTATCACAATGTTTCATACATCATAATTGAAATCAATGTATTATTAAATATTTACCCACTTTTGTAAGTAATATGTGTTCATTGTTTAAAACCATGGTGGAGGTTGGGGAGCTTAAAAACAAGGGAAGAGAGTTTTCACTGGATTTGTCTCAGGGGGATGGACCAACATTAACAAAACTCAAAAGGATGATGTATGGACCAGAATACCAATTTATTGTTTAGAAATGTGCATGTGACCTGGGAAGACACAGTATAATCAGAAGGTTGTAGGTTAGCATGGACTTCCAACAAGGGGCCTGGTGAAAGAATTTGAATGCTTACTGGCATCAGACTGAGAACCAGCATGAGTTAGTTGTCTTCCTTAGGGAATATAACCTGCCTCTGGGGCTAACTGTTCTGTCCCTGGGCCAGGCAGCCCTCCCTTCTCAGTCGGAATTGGAGGTTCTTCCTCTGTGTTACCACGATTGTCAAAGTCCTCCTGACTTATAGTCTATCTTTAGATATTTAACCTAGTCACCGGATTATGGTCTTGCTATACAGGCCTTTGGGTTTTGCTTGTCTGATTTTTGGAGGCTTCACATGACTCCTTGGTCTGCAGATGTCAATGTGACAGTTCAACTGCATGAGGCAGTGTTGTCTCCCAATTTGTGTGTCTCGGTTTTGTGTCTTGGTGTGTCTCTGTTACCCTCTGCTTCATGATAATTAGTCACCGTGTGCCCACTGTGCTATACTAGAGTAGACAGTATCAACCGTGGAAGTCTCCATGTTCACCAGGACACCAGTGCTTCATCTGCTCAGTGAGTAACAAGTGCGAATTTTAAGGTTGGCTTATGTCTGGGTTTGGGGTGAATTTCTGGGAGATTATCTTTACCTGTTTAATTCAGCCACTATGACGATATGTGAACGTATGTAACATACGTCACATACGTGACATACCACGTGGTGGTATGTGAACGTAAATGAATTGATGTGTTCTTGGGGGAAGGCACAGGACATGTCTCCAGAGCAGAAGTGACTGGGTCACTTCTTGGGTATTCCAGTCTTCTGTCCCTCTCAATGATCAATATGTATTGCTGCACCATTAGGAGCTCTCTGTGGTTCTATCCTGTGCCTCATTGGAAAGGTAGGGTTGACTGTGCCAAGGTTGATTTTGGTGGCGTGTATATATGTTCTGACTCCTCTGAATACAACATTGCCAATAGATCAAAAGCCTCCTACAGCGCTTGTCAGTGCGTCAAATACATACTAAAAAAGACTACATTTTAGGGTGAGAGGTCTGTCATAGACATTGGCTGCTTTGTATATACTGGGAAGGCATTAATTTAGGAATGAAGTATAACCACATTTTTAGAAGACAGAATTTCCAGATTTTGATACTAACAGAAATAACTCCATTATTTTTCATTTCTTCCATATATACCAGTGCATTGAAGCCAATTTCATTTTGTAGAAAAGTTAGCAAATACCAGTCTGAATTCATCCAGATGTTTATACAATTACCACATACGAAATAACATTTTTAGACAATGAAAATCTGAATAATCCCTGTGGTGAAGTGACCTCAGCGGCCACAGAATGCAGGCAGCTTTGAAACTCTATTTACATCATGCTGAGGATTACAGGATGACGATCAGCAGTAGACAACCCGGAGGAGAAGGTGGACACAATGCATTGTAAGGAATTAAATGCTTGGTAGAAGCTTGCCCACTCACTTGGAGTCCCTTTAAAATAGAAAGAGGAGTGGAAATTGAACATGAACTACAAAGGCTTATAGATTTGACAGAAGGAATATAAGACAAAGGTGATGTGTCTGCTATAGAAAAATCCCATCCCAGATCTGAGCATAAATTTATCAGTAAGAATGATTGCAACGTTTAGATGCCTCCTGTCATCTGGAATGGGCATGCTTTCGGTTTCATTTTTTCTCTCAGAGAAATTCTGAAGGTAGGATGACTCGGGTGTCACCTTTCACTAGACTTAATCTGCCTCAGAAGACCGGGTCACCCTGAGAAGAAGCACACTGGGTTTTGCTGTTTACTTATCTTGACAAACTCAGCCTCTGAGGCAATGCATAGAGAACCAGCTATAAAGGCATGGAAATGAAAAGCGGGCATCTTCCCTGTGCAGTGAAATAGTCACTTCAAGGCAAATTCACCACTTGGCTTGAATTTAAAAGATATCGCTTGAATGCAAGTTGGAGAGAGTTTGGAAGTTAGTTCACTGCAGAATGCCCTGTAATCAAAGGGGACATTGCCCCTTAAATTTTGAGAGTGTCAGACATGCACCCCACCCAGTAGGACTATAATGATAACAGAGAATAAAATACACATGCATATTTATGACACTTGCCTAGTGTTTCTAGAGAGCCTTTCTTCCAGGAACTCAAAGGCTTCACAAGTGTTACCTCAGGGACTTCTCCTGCTGGGGGAGTCGCACAGGATCACCCGGTTTGCTCTCTGCCTCCAGGCGGGCTGCATGGAGACAAGTTCGAGCCCCTCCTTCTTCTGCCATCTCCCAGGAAGGGAACTCGCAACCCTCAGATAACCCACCTAACTAATGAGATTCCTCCTGCTACCCTTGAAGCCCATTTGTTCTCCTCTCTTTAAAATAGACTTTAATAGTCTGATCACAATTTATACACTCAGACTGTTTTAAAGTCACCTTCTCAGCATTCTTTCTTCAATGCTGCAAACCATTTTGCTCAAGTCTTATTTTTGGGACCCTCTGGTTGATTTCCTTGCTTTTCTCTACACTGGGTGGGCGGTATTGGGCAATTGTGGTGGGTGTTTAGGAGCGAGGCATTTGAGGTCAAATGGACACCAGCTTGTGTGTCTTGAGTTTCAGCTCCAATATTTTCTGGCTGCGATTTGGGACAAATTACTTGGCCTCATTGCACTTTGGTTTCCTCATGTTTAAAATGGGAAGACTACAGGTCTAGGTTGTTAAGTTGCTCTGAAGATTCGGTGAGATGATAAAGAAGTTTGCATAATGCTGTTTCCAGGCTGTTACTTTTAGATGCAGTTCCTCATATTCCAAAGCAGATATGTTTCTGACAAGCTGTTGTAAGGGTCCCAGGGTGGTAACGGTTGGGGGGCCTGGGGTGTGGGGCATTTGTGGGTGGCACCTGTTGTGATAGGTCCCAGTGTCTTTCCCCACGGTCAATGCTCATGCCATACCAATTGTTAAATATGTAGAAAAGAATGGATTTTAAGTTTGGCTGGGAACTAGTTAAAAGCATATATAGTCACCTTGAGGACATTATGCTAAGTGAAATAAGCCAGTCACAAAAAACAAATATGTACGATTCTACTTATACAAGATACCTAGAGCAGTTAAATTCATAGAGACAGAAAGTAGAATAGAGGTGACCAGGGCTGGGAGGAGAGGGGAGTGGGGAGTTACTGTTTAATGGGCACAGAGTTGCAGTTTGGTATGGTAAAAAACGTTCTGGAGTTGGATGGTGGTGATGGTTGCTCAATAATATGAATGCATTTAATGTCACTAAATTTTACATTTAAATTGGTTAAGATGGTAAATTTTATGTTATACATATTTTATCACGATAAAGAATATGGAATGAATAAATTTGCAAAGAGAATCTCCTTTGCTACTGCAAATAATCAGTTTTTTAGTTTTGCTGTGGCAAAATCATAAAGGTAGTAAAGACACGGCCCTCTTGCCAATTTGGTTGGGGAAAAGGGTGCACTCAGATGAAGGGAGAAGAAATAGAAGATGACCTTTTTTTTTATTTTTATTTTTTTTTTGAGACAGAGTCTTACTTTGTTGCCCAGGCTAGAGTGAGTGCCGTGGTGTCAGCCTAGCTCACAGCAACCTCAAACCCCTGGGCTCAAGCAATCCTCCTGCCTCAGCCTCCCGACTAGCTGGGACTATAGGCATGTGCCACAATGCCCAGCTAATTTTTTCTATATATATTAGTTGGCCAATTAATTTCTTTCTATTTATAGTAGAGACGGGGGCTCACTCTTGCTCAGGCTGGTTTCGAACTCCTAACCTCGAGCAATCCTCCTGCCTTGGCCTCCCAGAGTGCTAGGATTACAGGCATGAGCCACTGTGCCTGGCCGAAGATGATCTTGAAGTAATAAATTATGTGCTACTCATGACAGCTGACAAACAGGCAGGGGCATTAATCAAATGGGAAAATGAGGGAGAAGTGTGAGGGGAAGGCAGCCTGTGTAGGGGAGGACAAAAGAGAAGCCCATTTAAGGTGAGAGAAATGGGCTGGGCTTGGGCAGGGGTGAGCTCCCGGAAGGGGTGAGCTGCCTCAAAGTAGTGAGTAATCCAGTGGGAAAATTAGAAGCTTTCACAGAGCCTTGAATGCCAGGCACAGGGCTTTAGAATTGAAGCAACAAGGAGCCTCTTTTGAACTGGAGAAAATAAACAGTGTTTAGGACGTATTTGTCAGTGGCAGGGACTGGGCTGCAGGGAGGGAAGCTGAATTCAGGGCATCCTGTATTTTTTCTCTATGTGGCCACATTCTTTTCCACAACTTGAACAACTCTTTTTATATAGATGGCCCCCTACCCGGATTTGGACTTCCAGCTCTCCAAGAGCCTGTGGAACACATATAAAACTCTCCCCCACACCCTGCTTCCTTCCCAACTTCCCAGTGTCTGTTTTGGCAACACGTTTCAGACACACACACACGAAATACCAGTGTTGTCTTGGCCCCATGCCTCTCCCTCTATCTCCATATTGTAGACATCAAATCATTTTGGTTTTTTCTTTTGACAAAGGCCTGGTTGCAGAGAGAGGCAGTCTAGTGTTATGAAAACTAAGGAGAATAAGAACTTAAAAGAAGCCAGCAGATTTGGCAATAAGGTAATGATTGGCAACTCTCTTGTAAGTGTTTTCAGTGTAACGATAGGAGTTTGTGTGAGACCATAAGCGGCTAGGAAGGGATTTGTAGACAAAACGTGGATGAGAACGGTATAGCACTTTGTATGGTTTCTGATAAGATGTTTGTTCATTCCAAGGGCAAGGAACTGAAAAGATTCTTTTCATCTGAGATTGCAGGTCAGCCTCATACCTCTCATTCCTGTCTTCCTCGGACGGTGATGGTGGCAGGTGGAGGAGGAGTACTCTGTCCTGCCGTCTGTCTGCAGAAACGAAACATGCACCTGAACTTCACTACTGCATGGAGAAATCTGGGCTACATGTTGGGCTACGTGCCCAGTAAGGGCTTGGCATTACATAAGGTCCAGATAGTAAAAAACACCACAATTTCCCCTCTCCACGTTGCTTTTGTCCAGATTATTTGCCTTTTTGAACTACATAATTAACTTTAAAGCATTCTATGGAATTTATTGTGGTTTTTGTAGTCCGTTGTTCTCAAAACCACAATAATTAATGACCCAAGAAGGCAAAAGAGAGAAAACTGAAAATTCAATTTTCTTGTGCACCATAATGCTCTCCTCTGTCTGTGTGGTCTCCTTCCACTCAGCCTCCACCCAGGCAGCACACCACAGCGGGCCGCCGACAGTGGTGCCTCTTTCAGTCGTCACTCCAGGTCCCCCAGGCTTCCTCTCCATGTGACTTGTCCTTGCTCTTTGAGCCCTGGCTCTTGGATTCATGGCTGCACACTTGCCAGGGACTTCCCTGGTCTGTGACCACTCCGACTTCCCCGTCGGCTTCTTGGACAGAAAGTTCCAGTCACCTCTGCTCACCTGCCTTCCCATGTTGCCTATGCAGAGGTCTCTGGGCCTGGTCTTGGCCCAGGGAATACCACTCTCTGGGGTGAGGTGCAGGTCAGGATGTGGTGGGACTCACTGTGTTACTGTTATTTGTGACATCATTTAGAAAAATACACAAGTCAGACTTGGAGCTTATCAGCTTAGAACTGATCCCAGAGACCTCTTACCTCTCCCTGCTGAAGTCCTTTACTCTAGTCACTCCAGCCTGCCTGCTGGAGTGTTCATGTGCTGGCTCACTCTCACCACCGAGCCTTTGCAAGGAAACTCCCTACCCCATTGCCACCCCGGGAGGTCCCCAACGCTGGGAAGGCCTGCTCGGTGGAGGGACATCCCATGGCCGCCAAACCATGCATTCAGGCTTGGGGGATCTGATGAAGGTGGTTGTGGTCCAGAAAGACTGACCACACAGTCTTTCTGAATGTTTTTTATTACTTCATATTATGGGGGTACAGATATTGTTAGGGTTATATATCTTGCCCCTGCCCCCCTCCCCCACCCCGCTATGCCAGAGCTTCTAGCCTGTCCAGCCTCCAGGTGGTGCGAGCTCCCCTCCCTGCAGTCCAGTCCTTGCCATGGGCAAATACATCCTAAACACTGTTTATTTTCTCCAGTTTAAAAGTAGCTCCTTGTTGCTTCAGTTGTGGTTCATGGGGAAGGGAGCAAAGTCTGGGGTCGAGTGTATGGTGGGGAATCCGGTCTCTCAGCAAGAGGGAGCTAAAGATGAGCCACAAGAATTGTTTCCAAAGTTTTTAGCCATTGGCTGCGGAACTCTGAGGTCAGTGCTGAATTATTACGAAGGTTTGTGAATCCATGTGAAACATTGCCTGGAGAATGAATAAATGTTTCACATCTAACTTTTTCAAATATATTAATACATTGATATTGTAATAAAATACAAATTTTTAAAGTATAACTGAGTTCACTGTTGCTTTTCTTTTCTCAAACAATGGCTAATGAAGCTATATTTTTCAAATGTGTGTACTCAGATCATCAATAACTCTAGGTTTGAATCCTGGCTTTCAATACTGTGTGATGTTTCTTAACCTCTCTATTTATTACTTCACCTATTGAGTGGGGTTTGTAGTACCAGCATCATCATATGGTTGTGAAGTTTAAATAGCATGTTATGAATATGTTTCACAACACTTGCAAGAAATGTGGAAGGTTCTTTTTTTGAAAAGCAAACAGATTCAGCAGAAAGGCATACCATTACCAAAGTGGTGTGAGTTGAATGGAATTATTCAGTTGGATTCGGTGATGGCCTCATTGCTAAATGTGTAACAGCTGGCTCCCTGTGTATAGTTTTGAGACTGATGTTGGTTGATACTTTCATTTATGTTACTGAGTTATATGAAAATGAAATAATGAAGATGTATTTCAGAACTTCACTAGTTTGCAACATGACTAGATGTGACTATCTTGTTACTGAATTGGAAAACAGTTTTGATTATTGGAATAATATTTCTTTAATTTTTTATGCTATTCAAACACAACTATAGGCCACAGATACAACACACTTTTAAATTTAAGTGCATTATTAGCATTTCTCTATCACTTTGTTTTCTTTCCAAAAATTAACTTTTTATTGAAAAAAATATGTGTGGTAAAAGCAGAAATTATTTTAAAATATGCAATGAAGAAATCTTACCTAAGATTCTAATCCCCACCCATCCTCTCCAGAGGCAAAAGGTATTACCAATTTTTGATATTTTCATAGATTCTCTTTTAAAAAGTTTTTAATTTGACATAATAATTGTACATATTTATAAGGTACATGGTGATGTTTTGATACATATGATCAAATGAGCATAATTAGCATATCCATCATCTCAAACATTTACAATTTCTTTGTCTTGAGAACATTTGTTATCCTTCTCCTAGCTATTTGAAACTATTAGTGTTAACTATAGTCATCCTACAGTGCTATAAAACTGCAGTCCCCAAGCCCCAGGCTGTTGACCAGTACTGGTCTGGGGCCTATTAGGAACCGAGCTACACAGCAGGAGGTGAGTGGCAGGTGCGTGAGTGAGCAAAGCTTCATCTGTATTTACAGCCACTCCCCATTTCTTGCATCACTGAGTAACTCCGCCTCCTGTCAGATCTGTGGTGACATTAGATTCTCATAGGATTGGGAACCCTACTGTAAACTGCACAATCGAGGGATCTAGGTTGTGTGCTCCCTATGAGAATCTACTGCCTGATGATCTGAAGTGGAGCTGAGGCGGTGATGCTGGCACTGGGGAGTGGCTGCAAATACAGATTATTGTTAGCAGAGAGGTTTGACTGCACAGAGACCATAATAAATCAACTGTCTCCTATCACCCCCAGTTGGGATCACAGTGCAGGAAAACAAGCTGTACTGACTCTGCACTATGGTAAGTGGTATAATTATTTCACTATATATTACAATGAAATAATAACAGAAAGTGCACAATAACTGTAATGTGCTTGAGTTATCCTGAACCATCCACCTGCCACCTGGTCTGTGGAAAAATTATCTTCCATGAAACTGGTCTCTGGTGCCAAAAATATTGGGGACTGCTGCTACAGAATGCTAGAACTCATTTTTCCTATCTAGCTGTAATTTTTGTATCCTTTAACAAATCTCTCCTGCTACACTTCCCGGCCTCTAGTATCCTCTGTTCTACTTTTTACTTCTATGAGATCAACTGTTTTTTTTAAACCCCTTTCTTAAGTTTAGACCAGGGGTCAGCAAAACTTTTTGGTAAATATTTAAGGCTTTGGAGACCTTTCAGTCTCTGCTTCAACTACTCTACTGTTGGAGAGAAAGCAGTAAAAATGGCCAAAGTAGTCAGAGACAATGCATAAACGAATGGGTGTTGTTGTATGCGAATAAAACTTTATTTACAAAAACACATGGTGGGCTAGATTTGTCTCGCAGACCATGGTTTGCTGACTCCTGGTCCAGAACAATAGATCAAACCCTGACCTGTAGGCTTTGTCAATTTCTATAGTATAAACACTCTCACTAAGACTGACAATAAGCCACCAATGTGATGCGTTCCTCCATGTGGAGCTGGCAAGGATGTGCAGTGGCACCCTAAGTAGGACAACTCACTGTTTCTCTCTATTCACTCTACACTTCTGCACTTCTGACAGCAGATGTTGGGGATAGGGGGTGTTCCCACACCAAACAGTTCTACCTCTTAGTGGACGCAGACTGGGGGGCCTCCAATTTAACACAGTTCTGACACTGTGTACCTGGAGATAGTATCAGATCCCACAGATTAAGGGCTCAGTCCCACAAGACTGCCCTTACTTCAGATGCAAACAGCAAGTCCAGGCTGTCACCTGTGCTTCTGATCCGCTGGTTATAAATCAGAGGTTCCTGCAACCCCCACATCAGGTTTGATCATTTGCTAGAAAGGCTCATGGAACTCAGAAAAATAGTTTCCTTAATAGATTACTATTTTATTATAAAAGGAGACAATTCAGGAAAAGCCAGAAGGAAGAGATGCCTGAGGCAAGGCATGAGGGAAGGGCAGAGAGCTTCCTCATCCTCTCTGGATGGGCCACCCTCAGCACGTCCCTGTGTTGTCCCTGTGTTCACCAGCCCAGAAGCTCTCCAAACCCTGTCCTTTCAGGTTTTGATGGAGGCTACATTATGTAGGTATGATTGGTTAAATCATTGGCCATTGGTGACTAAGTCACTCTCCAGACCCTCGCTGCTCCCTAGAGGTCTGGGGTGGTGCTGGAAGTTCCAACCTGTAATCACGTGGATGGTTCCTCTGGCAACCAGCCCCATCCTCTGGTTATCTGGGGGCTTTCCAAAAGCCACCTCATTAACATAAACTCAGGTGCAGGTAAAAGAGGCTGGTTATGAATGATAAAAGACGCTCCTATCACTTAGGCAATTTCAGGAGTTTTAGGAGATGTGTAACAGGAACTGGGACAAAGACCAAATGTGCATTTCTTATTATACATCACAATATCACTCACCCTGTAACAGCATTTCCACCATTTAGCTATAGTAAGGCAAATAACAGCAAGAGCACAGATAATAATAAAATATAGTCAAATACTCAGAAAGTGATGAATGTTGAGCATTTATTGCTTTTGTATTTAATATGAATTATGTTAATTATAAGTTTATATGATTTAATAATGGCTGTGCTTAACAACTGGCTCACAAAATTCCTGCAAGTTTAACAACTGGCTCTGAGCCAGCATGGCCAGCTCCAGTAGGGCACTGGTTACCTTCTCCCCTCAAAGGGTCGTATAAAATTCCCAGGCATACAAGGTGCTGGAAAACAAGAGAAGCAGCTCTAAGTCTGCCACCCAACAGTGCCAATGAGACTTCCTGGCCCAGGTTGGTGGTTCTGCTCTTCAGAACAGACAAGAGGGGTGTAGACATCTTACCTGGCTCCCCAGGCATCAGTTCTTAGTGTTTTGTCTCTCCAGGACTCATGTCCAGCCTCATTAGAGTTGCCTATGGACCTAGTCCCCTGTGGAACACACCTTCTCAATCATCTCTGCTTTCTCCTATCTGGAGCTTCCCTCCTGTTCCAGGTACAGCCATCTCTGCCTCCAGCAGTATCACCTGGGGGAACCTTTCCTCTTAGGCTGCACTTGCAAACAAAAGCAGGAAAGGTTCATCTTCCAGATACCTGGTGGACTTGTGTTTTTCATTGTCCCTCATATAGGAGGGATGTTAAGGCCCCCGTTCTACAACATTCCCCATGTCCTGCCATCCCATTACCCCACACCCAGGCAGAGAAGAAAAGGGAAGGGAAAAATAACACTTCTCATTCTCCTGAGAGTCCACCTGCAGTAAAAATAAAATAGGAATTACTCATTTGGAGAATTATCTGGCCACCTGTTTCTCCTATTTAGGGCAGTGCTTGGTTTTTGAACCAAGCTCTCAATAAAGGTGAGCTATCATTGTTAATAAATAGAAGAAACTGGCCATCCAGATTTTACAATAAATTTCCAACTGGAATTAAAAGAAAAATTAGGTCAAAATAAAGGAAACATCGGCTCATGCCATGTTTAGATTTCTAGATTTCAAAAAATGCTTAATGAAATTAGATAATTTAGGCCCAAGTATGTATCAATGATGATGATACTAGCTTATATGAAGCTTAAGAAAGTCAGAAAAGCAGTAGGGAAGAATCAACTTTATAAATTGCTAGTCTTTAAATTCAGGGCATGGAGCAGAATTGGGTCTTCAAGTTAACCAAAAACAGACATTTTCTTATTTTGTTTTTGTTTCTTAATGTTAGTATCAGTGTTAAGGCGTAAGGAAGGTTTGTGTCTCTTCTAAATAACTTTGAGTGGTATGTTTTTTCTTTGTGTATTCCAAGGTGTACTCATTGATAATTATTGTTGCCCTGTTAAAGGTATTTAGCAAAAACGGCATGGCTCCCAGATTCTGAACATATGTATTCCTAAGGCAGTGCACAGGCCTGGAGAAAGTTAAATATAAGCATAGGGCACCCAACTGCTAATCTATATGCCTTGCTTTGACGTTTTATACCCCAACCGACAGTGATTTGTAATATTATTTTCTTTCCAACATGGATTCTATACGAGTCTAGACTAGATTCTATACTTGTCATTTAACCTGACTTCAGTCTTCCCTTTCTCTCATTCTCTGCAACAACTACCCCCCTTTAAAAAATTAATAGACTTTAGTTTTTGGAGTAGTTTCTAGTTTACAGAAAAATTGAACAGAAAGTAAATCTCCCATATGCCCCACTCTTTAAAGTTTTCTTTATTATTATTAACATCTTGCATTAGTGTGCTACATTTGTTCCAATTGATGAACCAATACTGAGACATTGTTGTTAACTAAAGTCCTAGTTTAAATGGTGTTCTTTCTTTATTTGTACTGTTTATGGATTTTGAAAAATGTATAATGTCATACATCCACCACTACCGTGTCCTACAGAATGGTTTTCCTAGTGCTTCTCCCTTTGTCCTTTGAATTCCTGACAACCACTGATCTCTTTTCTATCTCTGTAGGTTTGCTGCCTTCTTCCCTTTTTTAATTCTTTTTTTTTTGTTGTTGTTGTTGGATTATTCTTGCTAATCGATAGGCCAATTTAGCCTACTTCACCTCCCCTCCAAAAGTCAGTGCTCCAAGAATTCATATACAAAACTATTCCACATTTTGTATATGAGCCAAAGAGTTGTACATAAAGGAAAATACTTAAATCCTTTCTAATCTAATGTGGTTTCCTGTGTCTTTCAGGAAACTTTCCCTCCAATATCTACCCACAATTTCAATTAGGTCTAATAAAGCATGTCAAAGTTGGGAAGCAGATCTGAAGTGAACGGGTTTCGCAAGCCTGTTTTCTCCTTTATTTTGAGCCAAGTGTTTCTGGTGCCTAAATATGCTCCCACTTCCAAAAACATGGGGCCCTTTGGAAGGTATGTGCTCTCTTTGAGGTTCCTAAAGTATTATTTACTGTGCTGCAGCTTTAGTTAATTGAAAGCATCTTGAGTAGATCCTGGAGCTGACGGCTGATTCTCTGCCCATCTGCCCAAAGTGAGTTATATGCTTAAAGGACAGCTAGTCTGCAAGTGTGATGAAGTCATATGTAAATAGCAGTAATCCTGTTTTCTTGGGCTGTAAGATCTAGTCCAATTTGGAAGTCCGATGGGAGTGTCTTAGGTAAATATACAGTCTTGAGGATCGCCACACAGAGAGAAATGTTATATGAAGCAGTTTGCCATATTTAATTTTAATATTAGCCTGTGAAATTAGCAGAGATGGAATTTACCTTGGGAAAGAGAACTGACAGAGGTCACCCCAAAGGGGGGAAATCGTTTTGATTTTCAGGTATTTCTCTTTCTTCTTTCATCTCTCCCTGCCATCAGTGACCCTAAGTTTTCTCTTAAGCTTTTAAGAGGCTGAGATTTAGGAACTGTGGTCGTGGCTGAAGGATATAATGTAAATGGGGGGACCCGCTAGTTTGTGGCAGTTCTCACTGAGATGTAGCCTTGGAATCAACCTTCTTTTTAAAGAAATGGAGCTCACATATGAAGTTCAGGACACTTTGTCCATTACTGTGTCTCTTGGGGACATATTTTGATGTCCATAACCTTGTTCTCACTCAATGGGACCTCCATCTCTTAAAAAAAATTTTTTTTTAATACTATATATTTTTTGTATGGTGGGCATGCTGGCTGAGGTTAATAAAACCTTCTAGTCGGAGAAGCCAGACTGGCCAGGGCAGTTGTTTTTCCTTTCTCCAACTGATGATCAGTTCCTTCTTATGTATTCATTTGTCATAGTTGTGATTGATTTTCTTTCTTACAAGGCATTGAAAACACAGGTCTTATTATTGTCATAGTGAATTCCTTACATAAGCATCTCAGGTGCTTCTCCTGGTAGGGCAGACCCCAGAAGGTTCTGGAATGCAGCAGCAAGCCAACACCGTCAGCTCATACACATGGGAGTGGTTATTTATGGAGTTCTGATGGTTCTAGACCCATTTTCCTCTCTTGCCCCTGTGGGCTGGGCAGTTTCTGCTTTTGGTTGTGGCAGGAGGCATGTCTATTTAATGTGCCACATTCTCAAACACTTGTGCTGCTCTAGTTTCTGGGTGCGGTAGCTTGGGAAGGTTGATATGAAGAGTTCTATACAGGGAGATAGGGGAATATGACTGGCTAGAGACATACCAGCTGCCAGATCATCTCAGATAGAAGGAAAAGTTTTAGATGAAAAGGAAAAACAAACAAACATAGATCGAGTGTAATGCTGAGGGAAAAGTACCAGAACCTACCAGAGATTCCACACCTGGAAGTGGAAGGACATGAAACCTGCTTGAGCACCCCATAGGGAACTGAGGACCAGCATGCTTCTCCCTGGCATGGTCAGAGATTTATCTTTAAGGACCCAGAACAGGCTCATAGGCCAGATCCCATACTCCCAGGTCTCAATCACGTTGCTTGGTGGCACAAAGGGGAGATGTGGGAACTAATCTCAGGCACTCACATGAGTAGAACTGAAAAGAGGGTGCAGTGTGGGTCCTAGTCATAGTGTACTGTGGAGCACCTCCCTCCACAGGAATGTCATGCTCTCAGCCCAGGGTGGAATCCTGGATGGGAAAGGCCCCAGCCTGCAGTGCCATTGCTGGGGAGCTCAACTAGTTTGAGCACAGAGCAGGGCAGGGGGGAGAAGAGTGAAACCTGCTCTTGACAGCCAGATTGTGAATCTCATACCAGCCCTGCCTCCACAAGCAGACTTTCTGGCTGGGTGGAGCCACCTCAGTCCCTCCCTGGCAGCTTTCCCTAGAATCTGGGAGTGGACCTTTGACCCCCACCCAAATAGCTACCTTATCAGATTTTGTGGAGCCTGAGGGCAAGCTCACCCAACCCAGTCCTACTCAGCTTCACTCCCCCACTCACCTCTGTTCTGGTGGAGAATAAGAACTCACCTGGAAGTTCCAGGGCCACACCTACCACCTGGGGCATTCAAGTGCTTCTCCCGAGGGGCTAGAATTCATCATAGGTCCCCCAAACAACATTGCAGCTTATTCCTTCTGGCAAGCAGTACTTACTGACAGGTCAATTTGCATGCCCCTTACAGCATTTACTGCCTCAATCATACAGGATGTCATTGATTCTTACCCACAAGCACCAGCTACTGTCCCAGAGATTAAACTGGGTGTGCCAAAGCAATTCACACTGTGAAGATCATCACCACGCTAAGAAAGAGAAAGGATATCAAAGACTTCCATCTTCTCTCATCAAAGAGAGACAGGGAATCTGCCTGCACACATAGCTCACCATTGCTACAGCCTACAAACAGCACCTGAGAAAACCACCGCACTAAGGATATCTATAACCAGGGCATCCACCCAGAACCTAGATCACCATCAAAGCACCCACAAGCAAAGCCAAAGGTTCTTATCTAACATATGCTACAGACACTCCCTTGTGACTGGGGGGGAAGAAAAAAAAGCCCTATCTAAACAAAAGAACATCCCCAAATAAGAAGGACAGCTACCCCAGATGAGAAGAAATCATCAATAAAATAACTCAGGAAATATGAAAAATCAGAGCAGAAGGACACCCCCAAAAAGGAACACCAGCTCTCTAGTAATGGATACCAACCAAAGTGAAAATATTGAAATGACAGATAAAGAATTCTAAATATGGATTGTAAGGAAGCTCAGTGAAATTCAAGAGAAAATGAAAAACTAACTCAAACCAGAAAAACAATTGGGGAAATGAATGAAAAATTCATTAAAGAAATTGATATATTCAAAATAACAACAACAACAACAACAACAACAGAACTTCTGGAAATGAAAATTTCATTTAAGGAAATTTAAGGAAATAAGAAACACAGGGGAAAGTTTTAAGAATAAACTAGAGCAGGCAGAAGAAAGAACCTCAGAGCTTGAAGACAATTCTTTCATACTAACTCAGTCAATCAAAAATAAAGAATTAAGAGGAATGAACAAAGCCTACAGGGAATATGGGATTATGCAAAATGGCCAAATATAAGAATCACAGGCATCCCCGAGGGTGAAGAAGCATATTGTTGCAGCAGCTGGAGCAGACACATGCCAAGGGGCTATTAGGAGCCCTGGTTTAGGAGTTCAGATAACTCACCATCAGATCAGGTTGAATTTATTACTCATTATTCTTCACTGTTCTACCATAGTTCTAGTAACTAGGCCTCTGCCCTATTCCTGTATCTGCTCTAGTCCTGTAAATCAGACACAATACCAGACTTGGTTCTAGGGACTGGACCCTCACTATGGTCCAGGTGCCTGCATCATGCCAGTACCCAGGCCTCCTCGCATGGGCCCAGCTCCTGCCAGCATTCCTTCTCCCAGAAATGAAATGAGCCTCACCTTGACTTCTTCCATTTGCCTTCTCTCAGAGTCTTCAAAGGTGATGGTGTACATGAGTGATTGCTGAAAAATCACATTCTGTTAAACAACTTTTTGCACAGCCCAGCTCAAGCACTGGCCTCAGGCATTGTGATTCTTTGTTTATGTGTCTGTCTTCTTCAGTACACTGTTCCCTGAGGGAAGTTACTGGATCATTTCTTCATCCATTCCAATGTCCACCCATCCATCTCTCATCCAGCATTTTCCTTTTCCCTTTGTAGCAACATCCTCAAGCACATTGCCTCCAACTAGTGATTGGTCAATAAGTATTAGTGAATGAATGAACTAATGACTTGCTACAATCTACTCATGACACAGTGCTCTAGTGTCTTGTGTGAATTTCCTGATTGTCTATAGCAGTGTCTGCTCCTTGGAGCTGGTTTTCCCTGCTGCCCATGTATACTCTCCTGTCTCTGCCTCTTCTGATCTGATGTGCCCAAGGCTAACAGAGTTCCAGATGTTCTCTGATCCAAATTTTGGTTGCAGCTCAGTAGGTGGATTGGGTCAAGGCACAATGCCTCTCCATCCTCTATGGACTGTTGGGCTGGTGCCCTTTGAGACTCTGAAGTAACTCTGTTTTCTAGATTACCAATGAGTATTTAACATTCAGTAAATACCAGCAGTCAATTTATGTATTCTTTTTCGAAACTCAGCATAGACCGGTGTTTCTCCAAGAATGGTTCCAGGATATCTGGAGGTCTCTGAGACTCTGTCAAGGTGTTCATAAGATCTAGATCATCATAATAGTACTAAGATGTTTGATCTTTTCACACCCATTTTCTCATGAATTTACAGGGGAGTTTTCCAGGGGCTACATGGCATGTAATATTGCAATAAATTAGGTGCAGAAGCAGATGTGTGTATTCAGTTCTCTTCTATTAAGGCAGACATTAAGAGATTTGCAGAAAGATAAAATAATAACACTATTCTCACTACAATATTTTTTGTTTTGGAATTAGAGTGATTTTTATTGAAAATCAATAATGTATTATTTATGTTAACATGTAATGGATTTATCATTGTTATTTTTAAATAAATTAACATTTCTTAGTTTTAAATATTTCCAATACAGTAAGTATCAAGGCATATCAGTCGAGATAGCCCACATACACACAAGCTCTTTGGGGGTTTCAATAATTTTTAAGATACTAGAGGGTCCCAGCCCAGAATGTTTGAGAATCATTGATGTAGACTGAGGATTAAGTGTATGGGTCACGGGGCCTGAGTTTGAATCCTGGCTTCACCACTTATTGCTTTAGGTCAGTTATCTACTCTTCCTCGCCTCAGTTTCTTAACTGGTAAAATGAGAATAATGGTAACACTCATTACATACTGCATAGATTTGTTGAGAGAATTAAATGAGATAATACATACTAGATATTAACACTTTGAGTAGGGCTTCACACAGAGTAATTACTGAATGGTTATTAGCTCATGACAGTGTTTCAAATGCAATGTATACTTATTTTAGAAAATTTAGAAAATAAGGAAAACTATTGGGAAGAAATTAAAGTCATCCATGATAAAACTACTCAAAAATAGCCATTGGTTACCAGTTACTGTATTTCTTTACAATTTATGTGTTTGTGTCTGTGTACATATTTGGTCCTTATACGGTGCTCTACATTGTGTAACGTATTCTGAGCAATCCATTATGTAGTCTTATGAAACATGATTTTTTGTGGCTCTACTGTATTAATATTACTTATATTCCATTATGTAGTCAATATGAGCTATAATAAATTTAACTCTTCCCCTTTAGGTTCGGTCCTCTTTTCACCACTATAAATAATGCATAATTAGCATTTCTGTACATAAATCTTTGTCCATATCTCTGATTATTTTCTTAGAATAAATTTGTGAAAGAATAATTACAGGGGCAAAAAGCTCTTTATGCATATGTCCAAGTTGCTATTTGGAACATTTGTTTCCATTATGTTGTTTTTCAGGAGTGTATGAGAATGTCCATTTTATGGCACACACATTTGCCAGCATTTAAAATTGTTTTATTTTCAACTTAATTAAATTTTGACAATTTGATAGGGTGAAGTGGTATACAATTTAAGAAGTTTTGCATACTCATTGATAAGTAACAACTATGGTTTTTAGAAAATTGAATTTTCATTCTGTGAGTTGCTGTTCATGTCCTTTGGATTTTTAAAAGTGGGGGATTAGTATTTTTTCCTTTGGATTTATGAGGTCTGTAACATTTGTCTATCAGACTTGTTTCAAATTTTTTTATGGTTTATTTGATTTTTTTTAATTAAAAATATGCTGAAAATATTTTGTGAAAATTTTTATGTGGTCAGTTTTATTTGCCTGTTTTGGAAAAATTTTCTTCCCTTGCTTTTATGCTTAGAAGGTCCATCCCTGGCTTGAGTTTAAATTCTTTTTCTTTCTCTTTTCCTTAGTTTTCTTTTTCTTCATTCTCCCTTGCACCCTTTCTTCTGTCTCCCTCTCTCTCTGTCTCTGTCTTTAACATTTAACTTTTTTATATATCTGGATTTTATGTTGGTGCACAGTTGAACTCCAGCTCAAACTTTCAAAGTTTATAGAAACATCTCTTTACAGTATAAATTACTGTAATTTGTTTAATCTATTCATATATATAATATAAAACATAATCTATTTGTTTTATACATGTACACATACCTATAGATGATATGTGCTATATTATATAAAATATCTACTATAAGATGTATATTTTGTCTCATGTATTATTGATTAATTAGAATCTATAGCAGGATGGTAAGTAGTTATGGTGATAGCAGGCATTCTTATCTAGGTTCTTCTGGTGTTTGCAATGAAATATTAACTGGTAGTATAAGGTAGAAAGTCTTTATTAAATTGATAATTTTTCTGTCCTACTATTCTGTCCTTCCTTCCTTTTTATCTATTTATTTTTTAGAGATGGTATCTCACTCTGTCACCTAGGCTGGAGTACAACGGTGCAATCATAAGTCACTGTAGCCGCCAGCTCCTTGGCTCAAGGGATCCTCCTGCTTCAGCCTTCTGAGTAGCTGGGATTACAGGCATGCACCACCATGCCAAGCTAATATTTTTTTTTAGATACAGGATCTTGCTATATGCCAGGGTAGTCTTGAACTCCTGGCTTCAAGTGATCTTCCCATCTCAGCCTCCCAAGTCACTGGGATTACAGGCATGAGCTACTGAGCCAGGCCTCCTTCCTTCCTTGCTTCTTTCTTTATCTTTCTAATAGGAAATGGGCAGCATATTACCAAATGATTTTTTGGCATTGATGGCACTTAGATTTTTCTTAAGTGACCTATTGATGTTATGTATTATGATAGATTCCCTATTATTAAACTATTCTTGAATTCTCAGGATAACACTCATCTTGTCAGATTTTTATTTCTTCTGCGGTTTATAGGATTCCTTCACCATCCAAAGATAAAAGTGAAGGGAATTTGACTACTTTTATAGGTATTAGTAGTAAACTGACCAATACTTTAAAGAGCCAATTGTTTGTAATTGTAAGATTTCTGAATTCAATGACAAAATTTATGTAAGAAATTACTTTTTAAGTTTCGATATACAACATAATAGCACAACCTTCTTTCTGTACAAAAATACTTTTAAACTATATTTCTCATTAATAAAGGCTGCCTCTCCTCTTTCTTTTTCTTTCTTTTCAATATGACTCATATTTCATGTGATAGCAATATTATGAGGGTTATAATCCTAATCCAAATTGGGAAAATGGTTATACTGCATTAAAAATAAATGGCCTTTTAGGGTTTTATTCCTTCATTATTTACATTACCCTATAATAAATAGGGATAATATAGATAAAATATGGGCTGTTTAGAAATCAGATATGGAATAAGTTAAAGTGGCTATATCATGATGATTAAATTATAAACTTTGGTTATTAAATATGAATATGTTTTTAGTGTATTGAGATTCAGAAACATTACTTTTTAGCAATATTGAACATGGCATTTATACTTCCAAAAATAAAAAAGGATTATAGAATGTTACCTGCCAAGAATTTGTTTATCCCATTTTACCCTTAGAAATTACTTTACTTATTCTAGTTGCCAGTAGGATCAAACCAAATAATTATGACTTCAGTGATAACTGCTGAACTATACATGAAGCCTCAAACTGTTAGGGAAAACACAGACTTGAAAAAGTTTCTAGTGGATTAGCTTTCGGAGCACGGTAGTCTCAGCAGCCCTTGATCAGTTCCTAAGTGGCTGTTAAGGACATCTAAATACTCTCAAAGTCTCACTAACATGCTGACACCATGGGTGTTCTGGAGTCTGAGAACTTCATCTCACTTCCTCCACTGCTTGTAATTCTTTCGACGCCTCCCACAGATGCCAGGGTGCTTAGCTGCCATGTCTTATCTCTGTCTGGGGCAAGGAGGCAGCTTCTCAATTCCCTTGTACTCAGCCTGGTCAAAGGGCACCATCCACCTGTGAGGTGTTGAGGGCAGTTTCTCAAAGTGGCTTCCCTGACTTCAAAGCACTGGGCTTCAGTCCTCTGTCTGGGGTTTTAGTTATGGCTCCACGAACAGGATCAATACGTAAGTCCATTTGCTTTATCGTGGTTCCAGAGGAAACTAGAAATGCAAGTTTTGTCTCTGGCACAGTGTTAACCCAGCTGGGGTGGTTGGGAATGGCTAAATGTGGGGACCATTTGTTTGTGTAGGTGCTGCCTATGTCTAATGCAACATTCACAATTAAGCCCTGAGCTCCTGCCATGGGCCAGGTACTGTGGGAGGCCCTGGGGCTACAAAAATCAGGGTGACACTATTTCTTAAAGCACCTGCAACATTGTTTTGCTCCATTCCTGTGCTCAATAAACATTTGTTGAGTGTCTTCTGCACAGTCAGAGCTTAAGGGAGAGAAGACTATTTCTTAGTCAGATGGCAAAGCTTGGCTAGACTCCTTAGCCTCATGTAGACATGACTATTAACCGTCAGTCTAACAGAGGCAGGATGGCTCCAACCATTGGTCTAAGATGGTAAATGTCATGGTTCACTTTCATGGATGAAATGAGAATGAAAAATAGTTCTTAGTTTAGTTCTTTGGCTCAGCAAAATAGTATGCTTGGTTCTGAAATTAATATTGCAGAAAATATCAAAGTGTGTGGTTATTTATACTAATTGTTCAAAGCTATTAACCTTAAAATATATATATATTTTGTTTTTATTATAGCAAAACCAAGGCAATCAACAGTGTAAGGAGAGCCTACAGGCTTTAAAATCACATAGGAAGGCATCTATTTTTAGAGTGCTAACAAATATATTCGGTTTTGAATTTTCAATTGGACACACCTCATTAATTTATAGTATAGAAATGTCAAGGAGCAGAGAGATTGGGTGGATTTTACTGTAATTCAGCATCTTGCTGGCTTGTTTCAGAGGATATATACAAGCAGCCTCTGTGGTGTTAATCACAGTCAGTGACTGAACAGTAAAGGCTGTAGCTGCCAGGGGCGGGTGGCCACGGCGCCTCAAAACAGTTCGCTTTGACTTTGGGCAGAAGCTGACCATTCCAATTAAGGCAGGACTCAAAATACCCTTTCCTTATGACATAACTGGAAAAATGTTGCTAATGGCAGCAGAGGAACTGTGGCAGGAGAGCTCGTTCAGGCTGGAGCGTGAGATGCAGACACGGCAAATGACCAAAGTGTCTCCAGGAGCAGAGGAAACCGAGAGGTGCGTGACTCCTGTTGGGGATGCCTGAGGATAGGAGATCTAGGGAGCTGTTCATTAAGGCCTACTTTAAGCCGGGACTTGAGAAGCTCCAACACACTTAGGTGTTGGGAGGGCAGCAAAGGGTCTCTTGAGAGACCTAATGATGGTTCCTCTTTTCTAGTGACATAGCTGGGGTCAGAGGATGCACAGCCTTCAGGGCCAGCTGGAGGCAGACGGTGCATGCATGACTCACCATAGTGGTACCCTTCTGGGATTTGTCTCTGTCAGTTGTTTGAGGGAACTCTTTGAGGGGCACAATATGCCTACGCCACCACCCTCCAACATTGAATGCCTCAGGACAGGCCTAAAGGAACATGAGGCCTGAGGAGGGGGGCCCGTTTGCATTTTGCTGGGCCAATGGCACCAAGAGACTCATAACGTCATGTGCCCACCTTGGCTGGGTCCCAAGCTTGGGTGGAGGGAGTTCGTAGAGCCATACATAGCAATGCAGCTAAGGCTGTTTTGAGGTTACATCTGTGAAAAACAGCTACATCCAAGAACCATGAGAGGAGATTTGAGAATCTGATGGAAATGGTGATTCTAGAGAGAACAGGGAGGTGTGAGATACTGGCGTCAGAGTGACTATGGCGTAGAAGCAAAATCTGGATGGGCAAAGAGTGAATACTCCTTTTAAGGTAAAAGTCTCCAAACTAATACTTTGATAGTAAATGTATAATTTAAAAGTAACATTATTTAAATTTACATACATGAATTAAATTTATACACACAAAAGGAGGGATGGGAAAAATGTTCTTTCCTCAATTAAATCTGTATAGTAATTATATATTATCATCCGAAATGTTTTAAAATATACTTTATTTGTAGCAAGTAGTAAGAGCCAGAGTTTTGTCTGGGTTCAGAATTTTCTCATTAAGATAAAGTTTGGTGATTGGAAGACCCAAGAAGCTAAAACATTTGCAGTGTAGTTTATTAAGTTCTGTTTCTTTTATTCCAATTCTTTACCTAGAAGACGTCTGCAAAATAATTGTATTTTTACCCCGGAAGCCCACGTGACATAAGCAGTCCCAGCACAGGCCTTCTTGGAGGTTCATAGGGGCAGAAATAAGGATAAGTTCTAGTTTTCTTTTGAAGTTAGTAACCTCCTACAAGGGCTTTCTGTAAGGCAAGGGCACCTTAGACGACATTTAATATTTCCTCTTTCTTTTCCTTAGCATGGTGGAATCTTAGGACACGAGGTCTTAGAGGGGCAGGTATCAGCCCATCACTGGGAGATGTGTACGCACCCAGGGACCTGGGCAGGGTGGGATGTGTCCCTTCTTAGCCCTGCCTGCTCCTCCCCTTCAGCTTGGCCTGGGTGCAGAACAAAGAAACGCTTTGCTTTCTCAAATCCCTCCTGCTCCCAGACTGGATAGAAAGGGAGCCAAAGGAAATGTCTGAGTGGCTGATGTCTCTCTCTCTCTTTTACATTCCACTGTAGCAGGCAGGGGACTCTTTGAATTAGCGCAGTTTTCTTGTTCAAAGGATAATCTCCAGACAGCATTTGGAGAAGTCTGTCTGTAACATTCTGTGTCTTCTCATGACCACGACTTATGTGAGGAATGAGACTATTTCCAGAACAGATTCTAATGGAGATTTTGGACCAATTTTGAAAATGCCGTAGAGATAAACATTCTCAGATGTGTTGAACTTGGGATGATGTGTGGCTACTTTAAAAGGAGCAAAACCAAACAAACCATAATAATGGCCTTCTACTTGGACAATATGCTGTGTATAGGAGGGTAAAGTTTGTGGCAGTGCAAAGCAAGGAGGAGGAAATGGACTTTGAGTATTTGTAGGTTGTTGTGAACTCATGATCTTATTTAATCTTCCCAACGACTGTTGTGGAATAGGATACTTTCTTTTATTTTTCATTTATTTTACCCCCAGCTTTATTGCAATATAATTGGTATACAAGAAAACTGCACATAATTAATGTACACAGTTTGGTGAGTTTGTGCATATATATACAATATATGTTATTATCACCACAATCCAGGTAATAAAAATATCTGTCATTTCCCAAGATATCCTTATGTCCTTTCTTTTTTTTAATGGAATTTACACAGTATGAAATCCACCTTCTTAACACATTTTTAAGTACACAATGCGTCACTGTTAACTATAGGCACTAAGTCCTACAGCAGATCTCTACAGCTTACTCATCTTGTATGACTCTATACCCATTGAACAATGATTCCCCATGGAGTGGGGTATTTTAGACTTCTGTTTTATATATGAGAAAATAGGATCAGAGAGGTTCAGCCACTTGTCCAAGTCACAGCTAGTCAATGCTGGAACTGGGATTTGAGCCTAGTTTGGAAACTTCCCATTCTCTGCTCTCTTCCTTCCTGGTTGTTGCCAGTGGCCCGGGAGACGTCTCCACGGCTGTCCCACCTTAGCATCTGGGCTGGGATTGGGCTTCTTGGTTGGGTCCACTTGGGTTCAGACGCTTCCACCATAAGACCATAGATGGCATTCTTTAATCTGAGACCCTCAGAAACAAATTGGGAAGAACCACAGTGACAACCTGAGTTGTTTCCTTAGCAGCCACATCAGACAGTACAGAGTATGTGTCTTTGGTGTCAGAGAACGCGGGTTTGAATCTTGTCGCAGCTGTTTACAAGTGGTATGACCTTGGTCTCTCTGAATTCAGTTCTCCTTCAGTGAAATGGGGCCTTTATTGGGTTGTACCTCAAAGGGTTTTTGATGAAGATTAAAGGAGAGAATGCAAATAAGTGCTTAGCACAGTGCCTAGTATGTGGAAAGCATTAAATGGAGTTAGGTGTTGTTATTACATAGAGTAAATTGAATTAATTCAACAGGTATGGATTTTTCCAAATGCCTCTTCACTTAAGTTGGTTTTTCTCTTGCCTTTGTTGTCTAAGAGGCCAACTTGCAGTCCTGGTTTCTTCATTCTTGCCCGTGTATCAAGCTTATTCATTGATTATTTATAGAATGTAGGAATTGCCTGGAAGGCTGTTGTATTCTAAAAGAAAACCCAGTAAGGATGAACATTCATTTAAACTTGCAGCAGTGTAAACATGAATAAATATTATTACATGGACCTGTGTTTATTTTCCAGTGAGCCTCACTCTTGTAGTTTGGGGATTAGGACTTGGTATATTTATGCTCCATCTCTGGTGTGGAGTAAAGACTTCTTAATGTGCCAATGCTCTGTGATAGAAGGCTCCCCTGCTGGGAGGGATCCCAGAATGCACAAGGTCCTAATGTGGGAATATATTGCTACTTTACCTGTCAAGGATTTGAAGGGCAAATGGGGGACTCATAGAATGTGTGTTCTGGTAGTTAGACTTTTTTTTGAGACAGAGTCTAGATCTGTTGCCTGGGCTAGAGTGCCATGGCGCCAGCCTAGCTCACAGCAACGTCAGACTCCTGGGCTCAAGCAATCCTTCTGCCTCAGCCTCCTGAGTAGCTGGGACTACCAGCATTCACAACCATGCCTGGCTAATGTTTTCTATATATTTTTAGTTGTCTAGCTAATTTCGTTCTATTTTTAGTAGAGATGGGATCTCACTCTTGCTCAGGCAGGTCTTGAACTCCTGAGCTCAAATAGTCCACCAGCCTTGGCCTCCCAGAGTGCTAGGATTACAGATGTGAGCCACCGTTACCAGACTTTTTAAAAAACTGTGATTAAACATGGATTTAGACATCATACAACCCTACCCACTCCTTCTTGGTTCACTGAGTGTGAGGGACAGTCCCCATTTATTATCATACTTGTGCTGATGGCCTTTATGTACACTGGGCCTGCTTCCCTCATTGTGTTGTCCCCATCCTCTGTGGGTTTTGGAGTTGGTGAACGCCACCTTAGTCGCCACATC
Organism: Microcebus murinus; assembly: GCF_040939455.1. Lineage (NCBI taxonomy): Eukaryota > Metazoa > Chordata > Mammalia > Primates > Cheirogaleidae > Microcebus > Microcebus murinus. The sequence continues at coordinate 10,139,678 of NC_134108.1, forward strand.
CAGGCAAATCCATTACAGGCCTCCCAGGTATATAGCTCAGCTGCTCTTCCCTAAATGCTCTTCCACCTCCCACCTGGGTCACCACCCACATTCTTTGGTTAATATCCTGTCTCCTTCATGTAAAAGTCTTGCTCAAGACCTCTCCATGAATGCTTCATTAACTAACCCTACCTGGTTTCAATCATACTAAACCTTCCAGAAGCACTGAAGAAGAGAAGAAAGGGGGTGGGGGGAAACTACAACTAATATTTACTGAGTACCTACTAGATAGCTGACAATTTTAGGTTCTATTATTACCATTTTCCAAAGTAGAAGCTGAGACTCAGAGAAGTCAAGGGTCCCACAGGGTTGTGGTTTTTTATTTGTTTATTTTTTGACAAATCAGGCCTTAAAGTTAAATCTGTCTTGACTCAAAGGCCCATGTTCTTTACACAGTATTAGTACTTGTAGCTTTTTGCTGAGATTATTGTTTTCTTCTAAACTTGTTCATTGTAAAATAAAACACAGATATAGAAAATCACATAAAACAAATATGTAGCTTAGTGGAGTTTCATGAGGTGAACAAATATCCTTGTAAATGCCATGCAAGTTGAGAAATAAGACTTTGCCAGGCACCCTAGGGGGCCCTCCCTGGGCACCCTCCCCAGCACTGCCCACTCCTGCCAAGAGTAACCACTACTTCGACTTCCAGGCATCATCACTTCCTTGCATTATTTTTTATGGTTTTATCACTCAACTACGCATTTGATATGCTTTTTATAATCTATACCATGTTTCCCTGAAAACAGGGTGTTATATTTATTTTTCCTCAAGAATACACCCTAGGGCTTATTTTCAGGGGATGTGTCATTTTTTTTAAGTATGGTACAGCAGTCTACATTTATTCAAATACAGTTAAGTCGTCGTCTTCTGGAACATCATCATAACTCTCCAAACCCCGAATTCCATCCTGAATTTCTTGTGACTCTATTTCATTTGGAACCATTGGCCCTAATTTCTCATGTGGAGCAATAGAGCTCTCATGGGGCAGATGAGAAGGGTTGCTCATCTTCTTTACCTCTCCGCAACAAAAAGGCATGGGTTGTGTCCGTATGCTGCGTAGCCACGCCCATCACTAGGTCTTATTTTCGGGGTAGGGCTTATATTGCTCAAATGCTTAGAAATCCTGCTAGGGCTTATTTTATGGGTAGGTCTTAATTTTGGGGAAACACAGTAGGTTGCCCTCCATCCTTTTATTTTCCTTAAAATTTATACATTGAAGTTTATTGAGTTTCCCAGAGTCAAGATTTTGCTGCTTGTATATAAGCATAGGACATTTCGACACATCTTTTTGTCCTCCACATTCCCTGTGAATCGCCAGCTGAATCCAGAGGTTGGAGGGGACTCGGGTTTGACACCTTTGGAAGACCGCAGATGGCCTTGTGGTTTTCATCATGAGGAATGTAATACCTGTTTTACTCTGTTGTGATGTCAGCAAATGGCAGTGTTCTAATTTTACTATTTTGTTCTTATTTATTAGCTGGAATAAGTTTGTAATATATTTACTGTCAACTATTAATATTATTGGTTACCCAGAGGTACAGTTCCTATAGGAAAAGCAGCATCAGTGCACGATCCCCTGCTTTTATTTAGCTATTTTTTTTAAAGATAATATACTGATTCTCTGTCATCTTCAGGAGGTGACCGCTTTAAAAAATACATCATTATAAACCCATGGATTTAAATATGTATGTTGGGTTTCAATCCATGACTACTGTCATCCTGACTGAAGCCCAACAGGCCTGCTAGCTTCCTTGCTGTCTGGGATGTTGGGGTGCGCCAGCCTCATCTTAGCTTTATGTTTCTTGCCCCACCTGTTTCTCTGAGAGGCACTTCTCCCTTTTTAAATAATAGAAAATGACATTTCAAGACGACAGTCTAGGAACCAAAAATACTCATTGTTTCTGGGTTGCTCATTCTTCCTAGGCTTTTCCATTGGACAGAGCTAGGTAATAAACCAGTGCATGGTTGCTTATATTTAGAATTAAAATACCTCACAAGTTCATACTGATACCTCCACGCCAAATTCAAGACTACAGGATACATTTGTATATTCTTTCTTCCATATCAAGAAGGACATAGGAGATGATAAAATTAAAATATCACTTGCTTTATCCCATATTATACATAAAAAATCTAGGAATAGCAATACCAGTAGTACCACTACCAACTATGATTACTGAAAACAGTTTAATAAAATTACTAAAAATCATTAAATAAAAGCTTTCATTAAAAAAGAATGAAAACCTGACATTATGTTGCTATAGATGAAAGAATATAACAGCATTTATTATGTTTACAAAGAACTCAAACCCAAGTTTGATCAAGTATCTGAATCCAGAAACTTGTAAATTCCTACCAATTTATAAGAAATATCATATCCTCATTCTTCTCCCATTTAAAAAAATGGCTGTTCTTTATCCACACTGCCATATCATTAGGTTATTGCATATTATAATCTCTCCCTTTTAGTTCTCATTTAGTTTTGGTTCTACAAGTAGTTATATATTTAATGTTCATCACAAGTCCTTTTGTGAATGTCCCTCTAGTCATTTTGTTGGTCTGAATCTTGTTGTCTAATAGATTGCTAAGCAAGGGCTCATGGACACAAGATTTCCTGAGTTTTGCATGTTAATAAGAATCTGACTCCTTTTAACTTGAAGGTCAGGTTTGCTGGGTATAAAATCTTTGACTCATATTTTCTTTCCTTAAATATCTTAAATATGTTTTTATATTTTCTTTTGGCATAAGATTTGATACTTAATTATCTGATGAAATCTAATTTCATTATTTTATAAGCCACATGCTCTTTTTGTCCAATATTCAAATGATTTTGTTTCTTTAAAGTACAGTAATTTTATTAGAATATGTCTTAGTATTGATCATTATGGGTTTATATTCTCAAGTATACACAGAGCTTTTCAAAATATGATCTCATACCTTTTTTTCTTTTAATTTGAAGAATGATTTTTGAGTTATAGTTTTATTATTCTCTCTTGCTTTGATTTTCTTTTTCAGGGACTGTTACATTAGATTTTCTTTGGTTATCTCCAATATTTGTCATTTCTTATATCTTTTAAAATCTTTTTTGAAAATTTCTTTAAAAAATTCCTTCCCTTTTACCTTTAGAAGGCACTATTTATTGTGTTTATTTGCTAATGTTCCTTATAGTTTGGCCTTATTTCTTAAATAATTTTTTCTTTTATGTGTAATTTTTTCTTGAGTTTTATACCCTTGTTTGAGTTTTTCTAATTCTGATTTATGTTGGTCTTTCATCATATCATTTTCTTGATGTCTTTTGGCTTGTTTTGTAAAAGTATAAAGTATATTACAGTTTTGGTCTTTTTCAGTATGTCTTTCTGGCATGTTTTCATTGTCTTTAAGGATGTCATTCAGATACCTATTTTATTTTTTCTTATAAACACTTTGTATGGGAATTTACCTGTATGTCTTTCAATGTTCATTTTTATGAGAATCTAGCTTTTCCTAAATTTTTTAAGGAGGATGAGCTCTTAGAGAGTTGCTAACTTGGTGGCTCTCCCCATTGTGTTGTTTCTGCATAGTGTTAGAAAACAAGTGGCACCTTCCTCTCTAGATTCCCTGACTTTGTTTCCCCTCTGCCCTGTCCCACTTTTTCTGTACCTTCTCTTTCCTTTATCCCTATTGGCTCTGTGCTGCTTAATTTGGGTTGCATTCCTGACAGTGTCTCCTCAGGGTGGGCCCCTTCCTGCAAGGGATACTTGGCTAGTAAGTTTGGAGGGTTCAGAGGAGCTGGCTGGCACGGGCCCCTTCAGACCTCTTAGCCATAGCTCCTGTACTTGACCACTATGGAGATGAGAACCATTTTCAGCATCATCTGCTTTCTTTAGACTGGCCCAGCAGACTTTCCCATGAATACCTGCTGTCTGTCTGGGGCTGTCCTGCTCACAGGCCTGCCCTGTTCCTTTTCTCTGTTTCCTCCCTCAAAGAGACCAATGGGAGTAGGGACTTTAGGCCTCTCCATTTGTATTTCAGGATTTGCAGAGAAACCTTATCATCTAGTTTTGTTACAGATTATGTCTACATGTCTTGGTTTTGCTATTTATTAATACATGCTCTGTTTTATGTGAAGATTTTGCAAGATCCAAAACTGCTGTTGAGGCCACAGCCATCACCCTAGAGTTCCTCCACTAACTGGTGTGGTAGATGTTCACTCACATCTGTTCGCTCTTGATGTTGTGCATGTCAGCCTGGGTCCATCCAGCTGCTCCCATGGGGTGGATGGACTCTGGAGGACAGAGACCAAGCTCCCCTCTCCTTCCACTAAAACTTGTTACTAGGCTGAGTAATTAATGCTCTGAATGGCAATGGTGGGGCTGCCTCACAGTGACTGCTTGTATGGTGAATCACAACTGGTTCACATTTCTCTATTAAAATTCAAGAGGCCACTGGCCCCTGTCTTTTCATTTCTTAAATTCTCCAGAATTAGCAGCATCTTCTGCAACTGGATCCCCAGAAAATGCCTTAACATGCCTGTTCTTCCTGACTCCACCCTAGACAACTGAGTGTGAGCCAAGATTGATAGCTAACCTTGCTTCCTCCACCCCCTTTTTGCTTATAAAACATTTATTTAGTCTCCGTGCAAAATGTTCTGTTATAAAAGCACAGGGGCGTATGTGTCTGAGATAATCTTAAGTGAAAATAAGTAAATTAATTAGCATACAGTAGATTCTTATTGTTAAGTGGGAATGCAGCCCTTCCTGTGGGGATTGGCGTTAAACAAAATGACTGATAAATTGTTATATTCGCACAGTGTCACTTGCTGATATAATCATGCCTTTTGTAAATATTTAGTCAAGAGAGCAACCCAGCTGTTCTCAGTCAGGTTTCGGTCCGTCAGCCAGTGCTCTGATTTATCTCTCGCGCTGTCTGAGCGTTGAGGAAGCTCACATTTTTATGAGCCTCTAAATACCCATAATAGTAAACAGTGAAAATGATGGCCATAATAGCAATAGCCCAAGTAATTATAAAGAAGGATATCCGCGATAGCCAGACACGAATAAGGAAGAGCAATTTTTTTCTTCCTTTGTGTAGAAACATGTCACTACCTCTACCTTTAAAACCCCGCTGATACCAAGAACCCCATCGCCCCTCCTTGTCAGAGTCAGAAAAGACCCATGGATAAGACGAGCAAGGTCTGCTGAACTGAATTTTTAACCTTTGACCATTTCTTGACCAAGGAATAAAAGACGATTCTAGAATGTACTTTCTCATTCTCTTATTTTGAGTCATTCAAGATGAAAAAGTGCTCATTTTAGGAGATTACAGTTGGAGTGTTTTGGGGAGGCAGGATTATTTTCCAGACCCCTTAATTGCTCCATGAAGAGAGGAGCAGGGCGGGGACAGGGCCTGCTGTGCATGCAGCAGGATGGGGAGCAGTTCTGCAGCCCCTGCCCCTAGGAGAGGGAAGCTAGACCCCTCGGGGGCAGGCCCTGTGTGTCTAGGGTGCACGGCCGGCAGGACCCACCCAGCAGACAAGAGTGGAGGATGAGAGGAGGGCCAGGCAGGGGCCATGGCAGACTGGTTGGCAGGAATAGAAACAGATTCAAAGCATACCTGTTGCTCAGGTACCTTCCTGCTACATTTAGCAGGTGGCTCAATTTGCTATCATTAGGAATCCGGACCTACAGAACTTAAGAAGCACTGATAATGAGAGTGTCTTCGTGTCACTGCCATTATTTTTGTGGGTTACCCTGGTTAAATCCTTTGCTGTACTGGAGGATGGAGTTAAGGTAATCAGGGTAAGTAACCATCAGGTTTTTATAGTAAATAATATGCCCTAAAAATACATGTTAAGGTTGTTTTTCTTTAATTAAAAAAGGTCTGTATCTGAGTATGTATTTTTTCATGTCAAGAGGCTGACTGCTTCAAAAGATAGAAAAGGTGAGGCTAAAAAGGAAATTGACTAAATTAATTTATGGAGAGGCATGCCAGAACACCAATAATAATTTCACTTATATATGAGATACTAAACAAGTAAATGTTGCCAATATCTGACTACTTCAGAAGGAAAGAGTAAGAAGTGTGAGTCAAAAATGGATGAGAATTCACTGTGAAATAAAAACATAGCAGAGAGAGCTTTCCCCTGAAAATCTTAGCTGAGAGTGAGGCTGTGTTTTATAGGCCTACTTGGTGTAATAGGAGGAGTGGGAAACTTAGCCCAGCCCATTATGTATCTTATAAAAATCATACAGTTAATTAAGGATCTTCCCTGAAGGTGGTATGACATTCTACGACAGAATCTTTAGAGGATCTTTCTAGATTTTGATAAGCACTTCCTTGCCTAATTACTACCTTAGTTCCATAAGTAACTAGAAACCACAGTGAAAACCCCATTATTTACATTATTCCAATTGATATTTCCTCATAAATTACACTTTTGTTTTCCAGACCCATTACATTTCCTGTGTGGCTAATTATATTAGGCAGTTCCTTTAATTTATACACTGTTTCCTGCAATTTACACTCATTTCTCAGAAAATGCTTGGTAAGCATCCCCATCCTTTGCTTTTAAAGAGCAGACCAAGGTTACTGCAAGCATCTAACTTCTTTAAGGATTGGACATTTTCTTGCAACAATTCTACAGACAGTTACTTTGATACAAGGTGCTAATAATAGGGTCCAAGGCTGTGTGCATAGAAATGAAAATTTAAAGCAACAAATTGGGAAAGTGGCATGAAACCTTGTTGATAGGAGGTGGTTTTGTGCAGAGGGTGGGCAGCGCAACCCATGAACTCACAGATTATTTATGAACAGCATGCTCTAAAAGAGATTTAAATTCTATGATGCTTTGTCTTGACGACTTTGTCTATTCAATCTACATCTGAATTGATTTAGTAAGAACCTAGTTATGAGTGACACTGTGCTCTACATTCTACAAAAATGCTTTCACGGAGCATTGTTTTTCAAACTTTATTTAACAGTGGGAACCTTTCTTACAAGGTGTCTTACAAGGTTCCTACAAGGTTTCGAAGCAGAAGCCCAAAAGAGATAAAAATGGCTTGCTTTCTTGAAGCAGGAGCATCCTCCTCCTTTGGTTCTCTTCTGATCCTGGTCCTACTTATTCAATTCGCTGATTCATTAAGAAGCCTTTATTCTACACAAATCATGTCCAAGGTGTTATGGACAAGGCTGCCCTCATGGATATGCAGCCTGTGTAGTCATGCCGGGCCCTGCACTTGGTTTAAATACTCTGCTGTCATTGTCTTGATATTGTTTATAATTTTTGAATAAGGGGCCCTGTATTTTTATTCTGTAGTGGACCCTGCAAATTATTTAGCTGGTCTTGATTTCAGGAGATGCTAGAGGGAAAAAATAATAAACCAAACAGGGATCATGACCCTAACGAATTTATAATATATATCTGTTCTAGTTAAAATCTATGCCCCGTGGTGCTCTCTCAGCATATCCTCAAGAAAATTGCAGGGCGTATCGCAGCATTCCCCGAGTCTGACAGTTGGGGTGTTAATGTGGCCTAGCAATGCACAATTTGGTCTAGAGGGAAAGTTTCCCTTTTCCGAACTGGGAGCCTAGTAACTCCCATATGACATGGAGATTCCAAGAGCAGATTCTGGTCACACTTTGTGGACCTTGAATGGATGAAATGTTTCTATATTTAGCTGTGGTGACCGTGTTTGTGCGTTTGACCAAATTTAGGACTGTGCAGAGTTCATTCAATTTTCCCCCCACCTCCCTTGTAGAAGCTGTTTGGACTCAACCAAGGAAGTTTAATAAAAAGGTGACTATCTCAAGTATTTACCAGGGGACCTGCCCAGGCTGTGAACAGGAGGATCATAAAACATTTGCGCTGTGCTCAGAGGGGCTATTCAACTGGACATCTCCTCCACTGCCCAACACGAAGTGACCACAGTGGCATAGACTCTCAGCTGCTTCTGGCCCACTGGGTTTTCTCTCCCTGTGGTCTGTAAGAGTTCATGGTTTGGACTGTGGCTTGGTAGAGGGACTTTCCTTGGCCATGAACAGGAGGCCTTCAAGAAAGAAAAGGAAAAAGAAAGTAGACCCTGAAATAAATGGCATGATAAAAAAAGGAATTGTATTGCTGGAGTAAATGAAAGAATATAACTCTTTATCTATTATCTACTGCCCTCACCTCAACCAGAGGGTGAAAAGGAGGTACATTTATTCACTTATCTTTCGTTTTTTCAGGCTTAGAGCTCTTTGTGGAATTGCATGTGTGTGAACGACTGGTGCAGTCCTGAAAGGCTGGGGCAGCGAGGTGGCTCTGGGCGTGGGGGCGGGGCTCATGCTTATCGCTGTCACTGAGGACTCTGGTGGCAGATGACTGAAACTCAGCTCAAACTTAAGCTTAAGTAAAAAGGAGGATTTCTTTTAAAGATATTGAGTAACGCGTGGCTCATCTCAGGAAAAACAGAGTCCAGGGTCTTGCGCTTTTAGGATTTGCTTGGTTTGTTGTCTCCATACACCCTACACTTCCGCATCTGTCTTTTTTCTTTTTTTTCTTCCCCTTTTATTTCATCATATTATGGAGGTACAAATATTGTTAGGGTTACAAATATTGCCCCTGCTCCTCCCTCCCTCCCCCCGATGTGTCCAATCTCCTGGTGGTGTGCACCACACACGTTATGTAAGCATACACCCCTCTCCTCCTCCCCCCTCCCACCTGCCCACCACCCGATAAAAAGTTTTTTTTTTCCTTTTTTTTTTTTTTGACATTTTGGTTACATTGTATATCTTTGCCTCTCCCTAAGAAGGGTTAGAGTTATGCCCTTCCCCTCCAAAATGCTCGCCACATCCCTAAGATTGGGTCCCCCCCCATCCCTGGTGAGCATTGCCACCATTTGAAAACCATGGTTTTAGTCAGTACCAATTTGATGGCGAGTAGATGTGGGGCCCATTTTCCATGTCTTGTGTCTCCTCACTTTGGATAATGGGCTTAAGCTTAATCCAGGATAGCATAAACGATGCTAGCACACAGTCATTTCTTAGGATCGAGTAATATTCCATTGTGAGCATACACCACATTTTAATTATCCACTCATGAATTGACGTGCTCTTGGGTTGTTTCGATGACCATGCAATAGTGAATTGTGCTGCTGTAAACATTCCGGTGCAGATAATATAATAGAATGTCTTTATAATAGAATGTCTCATGCTCTTTTGGGTAGATGCCCAACAATGCTATTGCAGGGTTAAATGGTATTTCTATTTCTAGCTGTTTGAGGTATCTCCAAATTCTCTTCCACAAAGGTTGCACGAATTTGCAGTCCCACCAGCAGTCTAGGAGTGTTCCTGTCTCTCCGCATCCTCGCCAGCATTTGTTGTTTTGGGGTTTCTTGATATAGGCCATTCTTACTGGGGTTAGGTAGTATCTCATTGTGGTTTTGATTTGCATTTCTCTAATAATTAGAGAAGTTGAGCATTTTTTTTATATGTTTGCAGGCCATTATTCTGTCTTCTTTGGAGAAGTTTCTTTTCATTTCTGTTGCCCATTTCTGTGTTTTTTCTTTTTGCCAGTAGGGGCTTCTTCCTGGCCCACCGGACAGTGAACATGGTGGCCACCTGTTTCCAAGCACCATGTTTTTTGAGTCCAGTCACCAAGGAGAAATGAGTTTCTCCGCTTCAGTTTCAGTGTTAGTTTCTGTAGAAGAAATGTGATTGGCTCAGCTTGGTGGCCATCTGGACCAATCAGCTGAGGCTGGGTGTGGCATCACATTGCTCTAGGTGAGAGCCAGGGTGCTGGTTGTGAAGGAGAGGGGTGGTTTCCAGAAGAAACAGAGGCTCAGCCTATGCAGGGGTTTACTCCACATGCACAAACTATAATCCAACAAGTCTTTCAATTCATATAGATGAGCATTTTTTTTTCTGATAAAGTAACTAAACTTAATAGATAGCAGAATGTTATTATATGGTATATCTGGATTTTATCAAGGATTTTGACTAAGTTTCTTCTAATATTAGTATAGACAAGATGAAGTTGTGTGAGCCTCAGGGACAAGGGACACCATAGGAGGCAAAGGGAAAAATGGAGCAAAGCCAGCTGATTTCAAGGAGACGCTGAAGTCTGTACTGGGCAAGTTGGTTCACTGCAGTGGGGAACTAGGGACTTCAAGCTCTGAGGAAGGCTGATTCCAGGAACGGAGGGTGGAACATCAGGCTTTAGGAGAAGCTGGGGTGGCAAATGGAGCCCTGGGAGGGGAACCCGGCCTATAGAGCCATGGGCAGAAAGCACAGGGGGAACAAGAGGGTGGATTCAGGGAGATGTTTTTATACTTCATCCCTCTTATTCTTGAGGTAGCTATTGCCTGTGGCTAACCATAAAGCAGTGCCTAACAAGATGGATGTGAACTGAATACTAGCTGGGTAAGTTCTTTGCTGTTGAGTGACCAGTGTGTGGATTAATGAGCTAATACCAACCAACAAGGAGCTCACTAAAGCCTGTCATAGGGCTCTACTCTAGGCTCCATTTCATTGAATTGATTTATTAATAATTTGAATGAAGACATAGAAGGTCAGATCCACAAATCTATGCAGGATAAACAGTGTGCTAGAAGATAGAATCAGGAGTCACAAAAACTCAATAGGCAGAACTAATAGGTGTGAATAAGAGAGAATATAATATTAATACTTCTACATGTAAACCCCTTCACTGAGGTTTAAAGATTGACTGCAAAGGTACAAGATCGGGTGTTGGTGGTTGGAAAATTGGGTAGTTACTCTGAAAAGACCTTGGATTTTGAGTTAGTGACTTGAAGTCAGCAGTGCAAATGAAGATTCCCTTCAGAGCAAGTCTAATAGTATCCAGAAAACTGGAGAAAACAGTCTGACCATCTCATGAAGTCAGATGATATTTGGAATTTTTGTTGAATTCTTAGTATCATATTTTAATATGTAATAGAGACAAATTGGAACTATACAGGGTAGGAGAGGGAAATGTCTGGAAATCACAATCTAAGAACAATTCTTGAGAGACCTGGAGAGGTTTGTGCCAGAGTAGATAGAGAAACACATCCAGTCTTCCCTACATGCAGGGTCCTGCATGGACGAGAGACAAATTGGGTAGTTCCTGGATGGCAAAATGAGGCGAAATCAGAGGATATTATGTGGAGGTAGATTTTTGTGTTTTAATAACTAAGAGATCAAATAATATTTTAACAAGTGAATGTAGTTCTTGCCAAGTGGTGAATTCGCTGTCCCTAGGTTTGCCTGCTGCTCAGGGATGCGGTGGAGGGGATTCTTGTTTGACAAAAACTTGAGCTACTTAACCTCCTGTCTTCCTTCTGACTCTAAGAATCCTGGAGACCAGGTTCCGGTCTTTGCTCTGCCAATAAACAGCAGAATGATTTTGGGCAAGTCACGTATACTGTATGAACCCATATAAAATGGATTAATAATTCGTATCCTCTCTTTCTCAAGTTCAAATGTGAGAGAACAGTTGAGAGGAGATAGGAAAATTGAAATCGCTCTTGTTCTTGTAGGATTTCATTCTGACTGTTCCCTTTGTGGGTTTTCTAGACAGCTGCCACCCCCAGTGGCTCTGCTTGCGGCAGCCTCACCCCTTGGACGTTCCATCCCCGGTAAAGTTTGGTTCCGTCATTTACACTTGTGGCTTTGAAGCCATCTATCAAACCTCCTCTGCCAGGAACTGCATTAAGATGTTGGCAGCAGGTCCCCAAATGTGCTGCTTGTTCCAGTGAAGGAACATTGGAGAAGGGTGGAGAGAGGTTTTTTTCCCCTCTTTCTGCCAACCAACATATATTATGATGCCATCTAAAACCTAAAGAGGAGGCTTCTTTCCCCGGGAACTTTTCACAAGATTAGGGTGTGCTAACCTCATTGCACTACTGGTTATTCCTTTCTGCATTTTAAAAAAAATAACTAAATAGGATTCCAACTCTAACTAATGGCCCTATAGCTGTGGCGTCATGTTGCCCTAAGGCTGCATTCACCCCCTCTCTGAGCACCATACAGGGACAGGACAAAGCAATCTGTACGCAGAAAAGGACGAAGGCAGTTTGTAATTCTATAAAACACTTTGAGGCTTTCAGAAGGTGCTATATACATTAATAAATAATAATAATTTTCACTCTCTCTTCTTTGTAATACTCCCCAAGAAGGTTGAAAATAAAATTTCTTTCTCTATTGATTTTGTCCTTCTACATTTGGCAAACATTGATTTTTCCCTTTCCTAATGGAGCAGAAGCCAACATAGCTATATTTCATTTACTTTGCTCTCTGAACCCAGCGTCACAGCTGATGTTAGCAGGACCACAAGCATCTCCCAGGGACACCAATAGCAGTTGTTTAAGTGGAGGGCACAGGGTCTTATAAGAGTTGGCCCCACACATCAAGCACATAGTAGATTCCTGGTCAATCTTTGGGTTTGGCACAAGTGTAGATATTCAGATTGATTCAGGAAGGAAGAGAGCTTTGAAACATGCAACTTAGCATGTGAGAATGTTACAGTAACTGGGAAAAGAGGAGTGTGGGGCTAGGGGTGAGGTGGACTGAAGAACTGAGAGGGTATTTGCTGGAGTCTGCTCGGGCTGTTGTTGCAGAGTATCATCAACTGGGTGGCTTAAACGCAGAATGTTATTTCTTTCTGTCTGGAGGTAGTACAAGATCAAGTGTTAGTTCTGACGTAGCATGACCTGGGGGCCAGCTGGAGCTAAGGGAAACACTCAGGGTGCCTGCATTTATTTCCATCTAACCATGCTGGGCTAAATATATTGAGTTGAGGACCTCAGCTCAACAGTATCGCCTAGAAATGGAGCTCTTGTTTTTCTGAAATGGGGGAGGACTTTATACTCAGGCTAGAGCAACTTCTTGGGAAGGGGATATGGTCCAGACCAGGAGTGAGGGAGAGGGAGACGTGTACACCAAAGTTACCCTTTCAGGTGAGATCATTGCCGAGAGTCCTTGTGGTGATGGTGAAGATGATGCCGTTTCACCATATACATATACTCTGGCTTTTGTGGCCACAGCTCAGGAGAACATTGGTGCTTGGAGACACAGCAAGGAGCATGCCCTGGGTCCTCTGCACACATTTGTTCCATTGAAAAGACGAAAGCTGGACTGATAAAACTGTGCTATTAAACACTGAACATAAACTTGTTTTGAGAATTAGGAGAGGAAGTATATAGCATCTTAACACTCATATCATTATTTTCTCACTGTCACCCACCATCCATCCAACTCTTCCCTATTCAGTAGGAATGGGTGGGATTGACAAGTCAATCAAGAAGGAAAAGAGTGTGTTCTATCGTGCACGGAAATAGTGGGCCCTGGATTTCCTAAAGTTGGCCTTTTCTGTTTCTGACAAAATCTGAAAGGGTCTGAATCTCACTTCTGAGGGGTGTGACATCCTGTGTCAACTGCTTTGCTAAAGAGCAATTTCTCTTTGGAGGACTCCTGTAAACCAGGCTGCCAGAATCCACATTCTCTTCAAAGGTGTGCTCTTTGCCTGTATGGAGCACTGATTCCCATACCTGCTGCTTCCAAAGCAGATCTGAGGTGGCTGTTTGTTACAGGGGATTAAAACTTTACGGTTTCGATTACGTACACAAAGGGTGAGAGTTGAGGTAATTATCCTGATAATGAAGGTTAAAAAGTCTTTCTCCTGAAAACCCAGATAATTGAAACTAATGTCTATTTTGGCTTGAGTCAGCTAGATAATAGCTTCAATTCTATACTTCACTTGCACACATAGACTCTCCTAGTGGAAACTTACGGTGTTTGCATGTTGGAATATCAGTAAATCTGGACTGCAGCATTAATAGCAGACAAGCCATCCGGCTGGTTTGCCAACTAACGAGACAAACACAGTTCAACTGCAGTCTCATTCTTTTTCTTTTAGATGATATTAACCCACATATTCAATGAAGATCTGAATGCATTTAGGCAGAATTCCTGGAACTTACAGATTTTTGACAGTGTTTAATGTATATATCCACTTTTATGAAGTCAATCTGGGGGAAAATTAAAAAGCAAAGATTGTGTGGCTCTATAAACACAAAGCAGCGGGCATGGGGATGAATAGTTCTCCTTTGCTAAATATACAGCTCTTCCGTCTGAGACATAAATAAGAACACTGCCTAAGTAGGTCAGATTTGAGTTTGGGCTTTTCAGAAGACTTGAAAGCTGTACCGTGAATATCCACTTCAAAGCCAGAATCCATTTTTTTGTGTGCACATTTTGTTCCTGAGAAGTTTTCCATCTGTTCTCATGTCATGGCTGTTGCCACCGTGGCATGTCCTCAGACTCTCTAAATTTCTGGCAACTCACACACTTTACTTTCTAATGTGGCAGGTAGAAGAGATAATTGGGAGACCTTTGCAGCCAGTGTAGGGAGGGGGGAGTGCTCCTATTGCCATGTGACTGCTGGGGTCTCTTTTTTAGCTGCAGGATGTTGAAAGAGGGGAAGAAGCGATCTGAGATGCTCCTCCAGGGCTTTGCATGAAATAAAAACACGGTGCTGACAGAGGTTAGTGAAGTTCCGTTCACTCCCTTCTAGGTACCAGTGCTGTTCTGAATTCAGGATTCTGACAGATTTAAACCCTTTTTCATCAGCGGTAGTGCTGCATGATCTGCCTGTCACTTTCTCAAATGAATCTCTCTGACTCCTTTTTCGAAGAGCTCTTCAAGGGGAGGGAACTTTCACTAAGGTGTCACTCAATCCACCCACCCAGACACCCACTGCTCGTCGAGACTGGCAAAAAAGAAAAAAAAAATCTGGATTTTATACACACTTGAGAAAACGCTTCAAGCCTCTCTCCATAAGTATGATTTATGGAATGTGACACGATTCTGTAGTATAGTTATCAAAAAGCCGAGGTTTCAGGGGAGGCAGGGCATAAATGAACTTTCTGTTATTTTCTCAAGCTACAGATCTCTCTAATGAGAGAAGATGCGTGTTTTCTCTTCCTGGATTGGCGGGCATCAGTGGAATTCTGATGTTGCCATTAGGAACCACATATGAGCATCGCTTTTGTCTGCTTTTGGAAATAAAACCATGTCTGGTGCAGAGCAGTTTTATTTGCCGGCCACGCACTGGTTGCACATTCTGCTCATGGACTCCTGGTACTGGCTCATATTACAACAACCAGTATATCTCAAGGTGGCCTCCAGTCTCTCTCACTGGAATGCAGGGAACTCCAGGACAACGTCCTGTCAGCCCTTTTAAGTCAAGAGACCGCAACAACAAATGCCTGGAGAATGAGAGCTGCTGAGAGAGGAGCCCCTGGAAGCCAGGCATTGCCAGTGCTTTGCAGTGCTTGGGCCTGGGAGCAACCGTGCAACCCATGCCAGAGGATGTGGCTTCTCGTCTCTGCCGTACATACTCTGTAGTCACAGAAAACTGGTTCAGGGTCTATGGCCCTTAGTTTCTTCATCTGTAAAAGGAGAAGGGAGAGTGGATCTCTCATGTCCCACAAAATGCTGAAATTCTTTTATGCCATAGGTGGATTTGGGGATAATGGGTATTCACAGACTCTCAGAGCTAGAAATGCCTTAAAGGGTGTCTAGTTCAAGGGATATTAACTTGAAACATAGCAATCAATACCAAGTTCAAGCATAGGTATCAGGAAATCAAATGAACCCCTTAAAAGTGTGCACAGCACTTGAGGTGTTCGTGCATTTCTCTGGGGAGAGCATCCGTGGCATGCATCTTGTTTTTCAAAGGAGCCCGAAGTCTGGAAAGGCCATTCCCTGTTTCTCAGTGGGGAAAGAGGGCAAGAAGGTAAATGTGTTGCAGAAGCTCATTGGTCCCAGAGCCAGGAGCTGAACAACAGTTTTTGGTTTTCGGTCCATACTCCCTCAGCCACACAGTGGTAACTCCTCATGGTGCGCCTGTGGTGGGGATGGGGTGGTGAATAGGACTTTCTGGAGTGACCAGGGCTCATGACAGTATAGCTGGGCATTTCTGAAAAGACGTCCAGGAGATCATGGATTGAACACTGCACAATACCACAGCTCAGGACCAGCTAGAGTGTTCCACATCCAGGACGAGAGCTGCATTCTCCTAACCACCAGCCTAGCGCCTTCCCCACTGACGTGACTTTCCTGATGAAGACAGCAACTTGAGCTCTCAACCAATATTTATTTATTTATGCCATTACTACTTGTAGGGGTTCAAGTTCTCTCTTATTTTACCCATAAATTAGAGAGTGGAAGGGAAGAGGCAGTAAGGAAAAGAGTGAGGTCAAGAGAGAAATATGAATGGATGGATTGTATCTGGACTCATTCACTAAGTAGAAGGAAGTTTTATCTGATGTGAGGGAAGAAATAGAACCGAAATCTGAATTTAAAACAGCACAGTTTGTTCCTTCCTAAAGAGTAATAGTAAATTGAACTAGCTGAGATACTTGAAGATGAAATGTGAATGTCATAATTGGATTCTTCTAGGAGAGCAAAGTGATTTTATGGCATTCTGCTCATATCTTGGATTACTTGACCTGGTAAGCCATCTCCTGACGCAACTGAAACATGCGATTGTTGTGGGAGTATGGAGAAGGAAGTCTGGCATGGGTCCTTTGATTATTCTTATTTGTTCGTGATGTTCTTTCTCTAACTGTATTTATGAAGGGGGATTCAATAGGTGAGGTAACTGCTGCAGCGCTTTCTTCATGTTTTACACGTGGCCACTCTAAGGCCCCTATTATGTAACCACAATTTCCTAAGTAATTCTAGCTGCAAAGTGTTTTCCTTCAACTGAAAGGAAATCCTTGGCCTGAAATTCAGAGGTGGCACAATGTGGTAGGAAGGGTATGGAGGCTTAGTTGGAAAATCTGGATCTTGGTGTTGGCTCCACCACTGTTTTGGGTGTCTGCATTGAACTCCCCCACCCCCAATCTGTGCTGAAGGGCAGGTAGGTGGCCCCTGCTCCTGGCCATAAACTATTGTGTCATCATGCCTGATCTTTAGCCCCCAAGATGAGCCAATCAGATTCATAATTTGCAGAATTTGAAGAGACACAGAACCTTGGTTAGAAGGTGCTGGGCATTGAAGCTAGGTCACGCACAGGTGGCATCAGATTTTGGAGCCATAGCAACTCAAAGCCATATGCAAGCCAAAGTCACGAGGGAGAAGAATTATTAAGAGCTTGGCAGATACGAGAGGGAGCAATACTCAGGAGGAAGCAGAGAGTTGGTGACATTCCACTTCCTGCAAGTCCCCGATAGGATCCTTCGAGAGTCCCCTGTGCTCTTGTAGTAAGTCCTCCTTTACTTAATTAAGCTAGCTTGAGTGGGTCTCTCTTTATTGCAACATAAAATCCCTTTACTCAGACATCGTGTGACCTTGGTCAAGCCATTTTGCTTCTCTGCTCTCAGTTTCATCTTGTATAAAATGAGGCCATTGAATTAGATAACCCCTAAAGTCCCTCTAGATTTCAGGAATCTATACTTTTAATGATCTATATTGGCTGTATATGAAGCCTCAGAACCCATGGGATGCTTGGTGACACTGCCTTTCTCTTTATCATGCTTGGGCTGGGTCTGACCATGTGGTTTGTCCACAGGAGCTTCTGGTGCCAATCAAGGTTCTGTCTGAAAAGCAAGGTGCTGGCTGGGGGAAGAGCCACCCTCTGCCAAATGGCTATGTGATAGTTTAGATTAAAGGCCTCTGCAGATCTGTCCTGTTTGGATCCTCTAGTGGACGCAGACAATATCAGAGAAAGATGTTGGCAGCTCCTGAGTGTTCTCACTCTAAACGAGCAGTAAGAGTAAGTACAGCCTTGTTGATTGTACATCAATTTGATGGACTAACTATGGAACAGTAATTAAGCCAAAGAGAACATTCAGAAGTACTTATTGCTATTTGCTGTCTGTTCATTCCCCAGAGTCCTACGATAAATAGAACCATAAGTTTAATTAATACCTGCAGGTCTGATTACCCATTTAGGATAGGCCATAGTGGACCAGAGGTTAAACTTTCAAAGACATCTTACTGTGAGTGATGTTGAAAGCGTCTACATTCATCTGTAGCTGAAGTCTGCAAACTATGTCCTGCTGCGTGGGGGGCCCATCAGAAGCAGCACCTATAGTCAAAATTTGGGTACCGTGACAGGGCAGACCAGGCAAACAGCACTGCCTGGATGGGCCTTGGTTAGACACATGTTTTCTTTGCTCTGCAGGCCTTGAGGCTGTCTGTGCCCTGCCCTAGTGCTCTGAATGTGGTGCCACACTTCTGTTGGCACCTGTGAGGCTGCTGCTCCCCTCCCTATGGCAGCTCAGATCTAGTTTCCACAGACCGAAGCAGGCAGAGGAGGCTGCCAGGTAGCTGAGACAGATGTGCACTGAGTGCAGAAGTGGTTGCCCTGGGAGGCTTATGGCCTGGGCCATCACAACTGTGCCTGGTATAGAGCTACTGCTCTCTAGGGGCCAGCAGGTATGGTTGTGATTATCATCAGGATCTTCATTAGATCACTGCCTTTGGTTTTCATCGATCTCATTTAGAGGATGTGTATAAGGAAATACATAACCCATGGTGTTGCTGTGACAGGGTGCACCTCCAGTGCTTAGCTTAGCTCACTGCTTGGCACATGAAAGCATTCACCAAACATTAGCTCTGACGTCAGGATTAGTATTTGTCCAGGACCGTGCTAAGTGCTTCTCATTCATTGCTTCACTTAATCTTCACAACAACTGTAATTATCCCTATTCTACAGAGGAGGAAACTAAGGGCCTGGGGTTTATGTGACTTGCTGATGATCACAAAGCTGGGGGTCCAGCTCAGGTTTACCTGACTCTGAGGTCTGTGCCTTTAACAATCACACATGACAAGTAAGGACACTGGGAGTGGGTGGGGCTGAGAGTTGAGGAGGTGAGCAAGTGCTTCCTCAGCCTGCAGGTATAAATGCCTTTGGGTTGAGGAAAGCCGAGGGAACTTGTACATCCCTTCCAATAGGACAGTAAGAGGCTCTAGAGCATTCCTGTGCATGCTGGAGTGGGGTCAAGGGCTAAGAAATATTTTTTACAGCAAGAAAATTAAAGGATGGCTGGGTGCAGTGGCTCACACCTGTAATTCTAGCACTCTGGGAGGCCGAGGCGGGCGGATCACTCAAGGTTAGGAGTTCGAGATCAGCCTGAGCAAGAGCGAGACCCCATCTCTACTAAAAATAGAAGGAAATTAATTGGCCAACTAAAAATATATAGAAAAAGTTAGCCGAGCATGGTGGCACATACCTGTAGTCCCAACTACTTGGGAGGCTGAGGCAGGAGAATCTCTTGAGCCCAGGAGTCTGAGGTTGCTATGAGCTAGGTTGATGCCATGGCACTCTAGCCTGGGCAACAGAGTAAGACACTGTCTCAAAAAAAAAAAAAAAAAAAAAAAATTAAAGGAAAAAGTGTATTGAAGATACAAAGAAGAACTGAAAGGGAAAATAATTGTTTATAATGTTAAAGGAAAGAAAGGTGGAAAAAGGAAAGACAGAAAAGAAAAATAAATTGAATTAAAAAATAAACGGGGCTGGAGGGAGCAATAGACAATGAGGAAGAAAGAGCAAAGTGTTCAAACCTGGAGACCGAGAATTGGCTTTTCCAGAGTAAACACACAAGTACTGTGCAGACATTAACAGTGGCACTATATAGTAACTCAGCCCCCTGCTGGGCCAGGCTTAAAGCAAAGAAAGGGGGAAACCAAGCCACATTCTGTGTCTGGGGAAAAGTGCTTGACAGTCTGCAGGAAATGCTTCCGTTTGCATCAACAACTATGGCTGTGTGGTCCGGAGGCAGCCTCTGGACCAAGCAGCATTTGTGCTGGTCTTGTGGGTGCTTAATTAGTGAGTAAGAATTACTCAGAAGCAATAAAATGGGAAAGTTCCCATGAACAAGAGTGAAAACATATGTTGAAATATTTTTAACCACGTGGGACATTTTGAAACACTTTGAAATAATGAGAAAGTATCTAAATAGATGTAAACAGGAATCTATATGTTGGTTTGGTCTGGCATCAAAAAATATGACTGATATCCCCATATAAGCCAAGCTCACTAAATGGAGACAAGCATCTGGTGGTGACCCAAAGCCATTTCTGAATTCAAAACGCAATTTCTCATACACAATCTACAATGAGTCTTATGCCAATCAACTTTCTATTGGCTTTCAAAAGAAGCTTGCAAACATTCTTACATCATCTCCTGTCCACTTTCCCCAGAATTAAATTGAGATCTTACTGATTTATAAATGAACAGGCCTGCATTGTTAATAACATAATAAAATATACTATTGGAGAGAATAGTGCTCATTACCTTAAAATCATCAGCCACCTGGCTCAGACCCCTAGAGCTAAGGGGGTGGGGCTGAGCAAGCCCTGAGCAAGGCAAGGCTAGGCTAGTTTTTTCTTTTTTCCTTTTTTTACCCTTAAGAAATCAGATCAATGTATGGTTGATACACTTAAGTGTCACATAATCAATTGAAAAATTAAGGTGAAAGAAAAAAATACCTTGTTGATTGTGCTGTAGCAATAAAGTCTCATTATGTAGATGTGGTCTGAGTCTACACAAGGAAATGTAGTGAAAAGTGAAGAGGAAAATTGAGGCAATTTCCTGAGTTATTCAAGGAAAAAAAATTTCCCTTGCCTCAATTATTCATATAGTACTTTTCTTTGAAACTGAGGAGAGGGGGAGAATAGGGGAGGGAGGGAAGAAAGAAAGCTTGATTGCGTTAATTCTCCACTTCATTTTGTAGATTAAGGCACATCTATAGACGTTATTACTCATCCCTGTATACTGCGGTTTACTTCTTGACAAAATATTTCTTTGCCATTGTGTATATGCAGATTTTACCCACCCTACGTTTTTCTCTAGTTAAATGGTGAGAACTTGAACTGACACTATCCTTTTTTCCCTTAAATAGGATGCCTGCAAAAAGACTAATTTCCCAGTAATCCAACTTATTCCAAACATTCCACCCACAAGGCAGTAAGTTAGGGAGAAATAGAATTCTGCCTGAAGATGCCAGTCATAATTATCATCAAAGATCTATTCTATTCCACCTCCCTTTCATTGGTTGGGGGAAATATCAGTGTTTGGACCCAGAGTGGAAATTTTTCAACAAACATCACAGATGTCCCCAAAGTTCATCTGCCAGGCCACCCTATATGGTGGTGTACGGGCATACCATGGCAAACTGGAGTCATTCTATAGTTATAGTTAGATTATGTATATGGACAAATTTCTGGCAGAGCAGTTACTTGTCTTAACAAAATCAGTATTTGTGACAATTTTCCATGAAGCAGAAGTAAAGCGTTTTAGGAAGGGGTGTCATTTTCTAATTTGCACCCAGTCGCTGTATGGGCTAGTGGTAGCTTTGGTTGCCAGTTAGCTTAAGATTTAGATAGTGCAGTCCAGGTTCAGAGAGGAGCAGGGGAGAGGATGACTTTGGGAAATAAAACTTCAGAGGAGATGCTAAAGGAATAGAGTTATAGAGCCAGGAAAAAAGAATGTCAAGCAGAATCTGAAGGGGTGGTGTATAGGCATTGGTTCATGGCTCTTCTTGGTGTCCACCAAAGGACACTGTGAGATGAAATGGGCTTACATTGCATGGACTTAAAGTATTTCTACTTAACTCAGATAAAATTGCTTAAGTGGAGCTTTGCTGTGAGTAAGTCCTAATGTGGCACTGATTTCATAACAAAGTAGGACCTTCTTAGAGGAGGGATTTTTGCTGTTAGTGTCTATGACCTACTGTTACCTTGTATGCTGTGAGAAAACGCAGGGAAAATCTCAAAGCACTGACAGTGGAGTGTCCGTGTAACCAAAGGCTTTTCAGGTGATCCTCATTCATAGATCAGTGCTTCTCCAAGAGTGCCATGAGCCCTGACCCCCCATCAATGCCAATTTTTGCAGCCACCTCAGGCACGCGAAATGGGGCCCTAGACTCTACATTTTCTCATGTATCCTTGTTTGAAAACTACTAAATTAAACTATTAAATTTAACTGTAAGCTATTTGATGGGAATTAGATATTATTCATTTTTATATGCACAGCATTTTGTATGTCAGGCTCTCAGAAAAGTACTGCATGTGTGGAATGAATCTCTTAATCATTACTGTACTGAGCTAACAATAAGGTAAATGATAAGGTTATGATATTTAAATAATTTTATAGTAGCAACTATGATTTTTGTGCAAATGTCGGGATTATTATGTAAATATCACTTTGTGGGTTTTTGAAAAATTAGGAATTTATGAAGCTTATTAGTAAAAACACACTGTAACACTCTGATGGCTGTTCAACATAAATAAGTCAGTCTGATGTGAACGTCTTCCGCTCAGGAAGATTTGCTTCCAAGCATTTTTTATGTTGACAAATGCATTTTCTATATGACAAAAAAAGGAAGAAATCAAGGGATTTGTCTATTTGTCAGTGAATAAGATATAGTGAGTCCTGGCAGGTGGTACATAACTGATAAAAATCCTGAGTTTGTACTTGCAATAATATTTAAAAAGTGAAGCAAAACAGGGTTATGAAGTGGAATAGAATAGTAGAACCCACGGCAGTCAGTAGCCCAGAACCCAGCTGCCTTCCGCCCTGCACGCGTGTGCCCCGTCTCTCCCTCTCCTTTCCAATATGCCCTCTGGGATAGAATTAAATAGTGATTGGCCCATTGGCAGTTTTTGCTGGGAAGGAGGAAAAGGAGGACAGGTCTCATCACAACAAAAGCACCCCAAGAATGTGCCTTTGTGAGCTTGGCAGACTGTGAAATCTGGAGCTTTTACACCCATCTTTGGCTGGCTTTCTCCATGTGACTCCACACAGAAGTGCCACCACCCTTGTCCCAGTATTTGTGTCCCCCTCCAGTCCTCCTCTCACCCACAAGAGTTTCACGAGCAATAGAAATGTGCTTAGTTGACAATGCCAGCCTGTGGTACACAGCCGTGGAGCAGAGATGACCTGGGTAATACATACATTCAATTAACCTTGAGCCCCTTTTAACAAATCCAACTTTTTACTCAACTAACAATTTCAACTGTGGTAGCAAAGCCAACTGAACCAACTGTATAAAGTTTTTTCTAACTGATTCTATGGCTTCCTGTTGTCTCCTGATGGCCACAGACTCCTGGGTGGGCGGGGAAGGGGGCAGCTTGGTGTTATTGCTGAGGGCACATAAACCAACAACTCTTCATCCCCCCACCCTCCGTGCCAGTGTTTAATGAGTCCTTATTATGCACCAGACTGTGTGGAGCACTTAATAAGTAATAGGCTAAACCTATTTTTGTAAGTCAAATGGCCATTTTTGTAAGTCAAAAATGGTTGCATATAAGCAATTTTCTATGGTTAAGCTAATAACTGCTATCTTATTTAATCTCTGAAGTGACTTATGCGGTATTGCTGTCCTCCTTGTCCAGATAGAGAAAGCAGAGGCTCCAAGTGGTCAAGATGCAGAAAGCAGAGTCTGGAACCGATCTGTCCAGCACCTCTGGGCTCCAGCACGGGGCTTGATGAACACTCTGTGTGTAGCAGGCATTTTCTGCCATTTGAGTCGTGACATTTGTGGCACCATATGTGTATTACCAATCTCAAATTTACATAGGTGTTTTGTAATTAAGAAAATAAAATTTCCTTAAAATGTTTTCTGAATTCATGGTAGTGTTTTAAGTATCTTGCCAATCAAAGAGCGAGCAGAAAAACTGTACTAATATTTCTTGGGTGCACAACACTGTTTCTGCCTCAATTCCAGCCCTACTAATCACAAAGCCCTGATACTTTTTTGGGGGGAAGGAGTATGGAACTTGTTCCCTGGAGCCCATTGACCAAGGTATGTCAGCTTAGCTTCTGAATGTCTCCCTTCCTTCCAAGCTGCTTTGAAGTCTTCATGTAGTTGAAAAGTTCCAAAGAGTCAATGAGATAATCCACACAGAGCTTAGGTGAAGTTCTCAGTCCAGAGCCTGCAGCTGAGTAAACTCTTAGTAAATGAGCATTGTTAATATCATCTGGCACATTCTGATGACCTGACAACTCAATCAATCAATACTTTTGAGTTGGGTTGTAATATAGGTGAACTTTCTGATTCATCTTTTAGCCTTGTGACCTGTTAATTTCATCTAAAATGTTTCTACATATCATCTACCTATTATCTATTATCTGTCAATCAATCATGTATCTACATATCTATCTATACCTATCAATAATCTATCTACCTATCATCTATCATTTTCATCAACCAATCAATCAATCATCTTTCTTTCACATCATCTGCAAACTTGCAGACTAACTTGCCTGTCACTCTGAAGTTCTCTTATTCTAGTTCATCTCCAATTTTTTCTAGTCCAGGGCCATATTAGTTCTACAAAGTGTCATACATCCATGTATCAAAAATAGCAAGAGATTATATGTGTGCAATAGATAGATTACAACTGTGCACTTTTGCTATTAAATATATGTTGCTTTTGATTGCTTGAGGAGGACATAGAGGTACTGATTCCAGGCCACGAAGCTGAATGCCCAGAGGAGGGAGCAGGGCACACATACTGATGGCACTTTGCGGTTGTTGGATCACAGGCTCAGAGTATTGTTCCTTGAGGGTAGGTGGAAGGAGATATTGATGATTAGGTTTCAGTTTCTACCTTTTAAGGAAAATGAACAGGGATGTGAAATAACTCACAGACATTGAAAGTGTAAACAAATGATGACTGACAGTTGGGTTTATAATATAGTAGCATTTGAATTGGATATGCTGGCTTCAAATCATACGAAATATGTATTTATGCATTAGATTTGTTTAAAATTCATGATGCAGTTTTATTTTTAACCCGATATAGGAAAAATAAATGGTGATTCTGATTTTTGTCCTTATCTTACTCAGGACAGTGATGCAGTATGGCCCTCTATTAAATGCAATTCATGTAAGATGTAAACACAATTTTGGAATCCAGTTTCAAAGAAGTCATTCATTGAGGTAAAGCTCCCCAAATTTCCTTTAATTTATAGGAGTCATTATGTCATTCTCATCCTCAACAAAGATTTAATGAGCACCTACTATGTGCTTAGTTATGATTCAAGTAACTCTAATACCATTTTAGCAATGGGTTGATTTCATCAGAATGTTACAATGAAGGTCCATTTGTGTATTATGTTCATTATGTACATCTATTCAAAGTATATTATTTGTACCTGCCATAGGTTATTGGCTATTATATATGTATTTATGTGTTTGATTATGTTTCATATATTGAAAATAACCACGTGGGAATAGATTTCTTGTCAAGAAAATTAGAAGTTTTTTCTGCTCCTTCATGACAAAACTTCTAATTTTCTTATTCACCAGGGTTTGGGGGAGGGGGAGATACACATCTTAGGGTTGTGGCAAGCATTGTTGGGGGGGAAGGGAATACCTCTAACCCTTTGTAGGGAAAGCCAAAGATATACAATGTAACCAAAAGGTTAAGAAAGGAAAACAAACAAACAAACAAACAAAAAAACTGTTATCGGGTGGTGGGCAGATGGGAGCGGGGAGGAGGGGAAGGATATATACTTACAAAATAGGTGCGATGCGCACCACCTGGGGGTTGGACACGCTTGATGTTTTGACAAGGTGAGGGGTGGGTGGAGGAATGGCAGGGGCAATATATGTAACCCTAACAATATTTGTACCCCCATAATATGATAAAATAAAAGGAAAAAGACCAAGAAAATTAGAAGTTTCTTGAAAGAATTCTCTCTGCTATGTGAGTTTTGTATAGCACCTGCACACAAATACTTAATGTTTTCCTTCAGAAAGTTCATTTCCATGAGAGAATTGCCTTATGTCATTAGAGTCAAAATTCAAGCATGATGATGTCTTAGACATCTGTAATTTAAGTTTTTAAAGGGCTTTGCCCTACATAAATCAGTTAATCCTCTAATGGCATGTATTGTACTTTTGCCAAATGGCAAGCATTGTTTTAGTGACCATTTAATCCTTTCAACCACACTAAGGGGAAGATACTCTTGT
Organism: Microcebus murinus; assembly: GCF_040939455.1. NCBI lineage: Eukaryota > Metazoa > Chordata > Mammalia > Primates > Cheirogaleidae > Microcebus > Microcebus murinus. The sequence continues at coordinate 10,165,666 of NC_134108.1, forward strand.
TATCCCATTTTACAGATGAGGAAACTGAAGCCCCCAGTTACTAAGTGGAAGAGCCAGGATTTGAACTTGGGTATTTGGGCTCTAGGGTGTGTATTCTTTCTCATTACATGACACTCCCTCCAACTCAGGCTTATTCTAAAAGTTGGCATTGAATATAATTTGCTCTTTTATGGCTGAAGGTAGAGTGCAGGGGAATATAGAAGCAAAAAAAAAAAAAATTGAGCAAATGGTTGGTTTATCTGTTTAATGTGGTTTATCTGATTGGATTAATGGAGCAAAACAGCCATATTGGCCCAATTACTCAGAGCTGCTATTTCTTCTCCTTCCCTCTCCCGGTGTCAGCCTGCCCGGTAAAGTCCTCCTCATCCTACAGCTCTTGACCTTGAACTGCCTGTTTCTACAGTTTCCACATCACCCTGGCTTCTTTCCCAATACCCAACCAGTTGATGTTTATTGCACAGCCTGAAGTTGGTACAAGTATGAACAAGACATGATTTTATTTTGTTTTGTTTATTTATTTTAATTATTGACAATCAACTTTTTTTTACTCTCTCAGTCCCATCCCTTAATTATATGTCAGGCATATTTCTGAGACCTGTGATCCCTTTGTTAATAAAAATCCACACCAGTTCAGTTTAAAACATGTTCCCCACCCCCGTCTATCTGAACCTCCCCACCCTCAGCTTAGGCCTGGGATTTCCAGGGGTGCCTCCTCTTTTACTCTTTCTTCCCCTTCCCCTGGTATCAGCTCCCCTGGTCTAGGGATGAGAGAAGGGACAGGAGAGCAGTCCAGGGTCCTCTTGGGTGTCTGGCCACAGCTGGAGCTCCTCTCCAGGCTGATGCTGGCTCCTCTGGCTGACACTGGCCCCAACCTTTTTTTCTTAAAGTGTGTGGGCTTTCTCTAGCTGTGTGAATTCTTCCTCGGGCTCCGGCCCCACTGCACAGTTCTTCTTTGGGAGGTCATCTCTTTCTTGACATCTTGGAACCCTCCTCCAGCTCTGCCTCTGTGGAATGCCCTATAGCCTCTGGCTGAGTACGAAAGTTGCCTGGATGGCCAGGCCAGGCCCTTGGGTAGCACATCTGCAACATGGCTCAAGAGTGGTCCCTTCTTTGGCGCTACATGAGGAAGAACCATACATCTTTGTCATGCCTCGTGGTGGGGAACAGAGTGCTCATCTGTGCAGCTTTCACGTCCTGCTTTGCTGTTCCCCTCCTGATCCTTTCCTGTCCTCGTCACCCCTGCCCCGCACAGCGCACTGCACCAGCACACGGCCAGCCTGGCGAGGAGGGGCCTGTTTCCTCTTTTTGAAGACAAGCTCCACATCTATGAGACATTCTCTTGGAGCCCTCCTTATGACCATCAATGGCCTTCTCAGCCTCTCTGCACTCACTAGTCTTTTTTTTTTTTTTTTTCCCAGTAAACTCAGTTGATTCTTAATAAGTCCTGAGGATTTATCTGGTCTGATTTCAGCTGTGTGTGTGTGTATGTATGTGACTTATCTTTGTCCTTAGCTTTGAGTCCCAGGAAAAAGTCACTTAAAATAATCTGTTACTTTGACAATTACTTATTTAATATACATCTTCCCACTAGACCAAGCACAATTCTCCCTCTTAATCTCATTTACCCTCTGATTCTTCTTGAGTTGCCGTGGTGATAAGCATCGTGATGGGACAGAATTTCATGAACGAAAGGAAAACATAGATTGCGGCATCAGGGAGGATATGATTTGAGCAGGATAATAGAGCTCATCATCAGCTGATCCACTGCTCAAATATTCCATCTTTGCTATAAGGTGTTTGTGAGGAATAAACAATATGCAGGTCATTTATAAATATTATGGGGTATTTATACCAAAATTAATGATGAGTTAGTTGTTGGTATAGAACAAAATACAGAAAATGAATACATAAATGTTACCTTAAAATTAAAATATTTAATAGCTTCAGTTTCTACTCATGTCAACCTCCTTAGTAAAATTCCTGTTATTATCCTTAATTTCCTTTGCCTTTTTCTGTTCACATCCTGGGAACTGCCCTATTAAAAATGAAATGGGAGATAGATAAAACAATAAGGAAGAGAATCAAAAAGATTGCCTAATATTTCCTTGATTCATTAAGGAGTCATTAGTAATACTTGAAGAATATAATACTATCTCTTTAAAAATAAAAAATTAGATGTATAGCAAATCAGTATATGCAAAAAACTCAATTAGGTGAGAGTTAAGACTTAAGTTCACTGAATTTAGAGTATACAAAGAGATTAATTCCTATTAATATTTTTGTGGAAGTTTATGAGCTTACACGTAGTACGGTGGTTTTCATACTATGGGGTACCTTCCTCTTCTCCCTGTTCCACCCCCGCTTCCCCAAGATGCTTCTCTTTCTTTTCAAAATCATCAATGTGAGTTAATCATAGTGAATTTCACAAATAACCAAGTAGGCTTTGGGCTGGATCAATAATGGAACAGTGTGAATGTTGGTAATTGTCCTAGAGTATTTCTCCCTGGCTGTGTAATGGTTTCTGGTGATGTGGGGAAATGTCTGCTTCCCCACTTAATCTCTAAAGGTAATCCTTTGTCAATATAATGTGCCTGTTTTTAAAATTTTAATACTTCTCCACATCTAAATTTATGGAACATAAATTTAATTGTATTTTACATTCAGTAAAGGTGATTTTAAAAAGCAGAGAAGACTCTCCATTTTAAAAAATCATAAACAGAGTTAATTTATTTAAAAACTTATATTTTAAATTATGAAAGATTTCAAACATTTAAAAATGAACAGTCGTAATGCAAAGTGTACATATATACCTACTACACATCTTTATTAAGTCTTAACATGGTGCCATATTTGCTTCAGATATTTTTTAGTGATATAAAACATGAAGAGACAATTGAATAAAATACCCTTACAAACTTCTCCATTATGTCATTTCTTTTCTTCTCCAAACTATTATCATGAATTCAATATTTATCATTCCCAGGGGTGCTTTTGTACTTTTGCTATAGTATATGGTATAATATAATATTATTTTTTTTTAAAATTTAAACTTTTTATTAGTGGCATAATATTATACTTATTCTTCTGCTAACTGTTTTGGTTCATTCAACATTATGTTGCTGAGAATTATTCATGTTGATGAATATAGCTTTAGTTCATTCAGTATTAAATGCTATCTATTGTTCCATTGAATGTGCACTATTTTGTTTGTCCATTCTCCTGCTGATGAACATTTGGGATATTTCTAATTTTTTCTTTTACAAGTAATGCTGAACTGATTGCACCTGCTTGTGCATATGTATAAGAGTTTCTCTAGAGCAGTGATTCTCAAAGTGTGGTTCATGAACCCCCTATGATCCATAATGTCTTTTTCAGGGAGTCTTCAAGGTTGAAACCATTTTAATGATAATGCTGAGGTTTTATTTGCTTTTTTCACGGTACTGATATTTGCATTGATGGCAAAAAGCAACAATTGGTCAAACCATTTAGCATGAATCAAAGCAATGGCACAAACTGTATTAGTTGTCATTTTATCTTTCAGCACAATGCACTGGCAGGAAAAAAATCCATTTATTTAAAAATATCATTGGCAAAGCACTAAAAATGATTAATTTTATTAAATCTCAACTCTTGAATACATGTGTTTTTAAAATTCTGTGTGCTACAGTAGGGTTTATGCATAAAGAATTTCTATTCATACTAGTGGAATTTTTTATAAGCTAAACTAGCTGATTTTCCATGGGATACCATTTTTACTTGAAAGAATGACTGACAGATAAACTATAGTTAAACTGTACTAACAGATAAACTATTGGGCATTTAGCAGACTCTCTCAGTCCATTTGTGCTGGTATGACAAAATAGAATAGGTAATTTATAAATAATAGAAATGTATTTACAGTTCTGAAGACTGGGGTGTCAAAAATCAATTCACTGTTTGGTGTCTGGCGAGGGCACTGGTCTTTGCTTCTGAGATGACACCTTGAGTGCAGTGTCCTCACAGAATGGAAAGAATGGAAGGACAAAAGGGGAGGAGTGCTGTGTCCTCACTTGGTAGAAGAGCAGCAGACAACAACCTATTCTTTCAAGCCCCTTAATAAGGACCCTAATCCCATCCATGAGACCTCCACCCTCATAACTTAATCACTTCCTAAAGGCCTATGAAAGTTGTCAGAATCAAAATGGAGCCACTAATTTTTTAAAAACGCCCTGATAGAGCTGATGAAGGCTAAAAAGAGAGGGTTCTCATGCTTGTATGCCTGACAACGGTGATATCACAAAGACTCTGCAAGAATCACAGCCTTGCACAAAGGACATCACAACCTTACACAAAAAATACTTCTGCAGGAACATCTGCCCAGCAACTTCCTCTCTAACCTTAGACTGTTGTCACTGTTGTTATTGATCCTTGTAGCCAAGGATAATCTTTTTAAAACAATTATATAATCCTCATTTTTTCTTTTAAAAACCTTTGTCTTCCTTTATCTCCCTGAAAATGCACATGGTTTACTTATGGCACACATATTACCATTTCAATGCCCTACTGAATAAATACATTTTTCTTTTAGAGAGTCTCTCTCTGTTTGTTATTTAGGTTGACATAAATGGTGTCAGAAGTGGGATCTGTAGCACAATCACTTTTAGAAGGAATTGATAATTCATGGAACTGGTGTTCAGTATTCACCTGAGTCCTTTGAGCTCTCTCCTTCCATGGCTTGCCTTTTCTGCCCTGGTGAATCTTCTCTTGGGCTGAGCTTCCCTCCTTTTTGGTGGAGGCCTTTTTATGTTATTCAGAAACTGGTGTGGTTATAAGGTCACCTTAAATAAAGAACCTTACGTCCTTTTTGGGATGATAAAAGACTTTTTGTATTTTCTGATAAGTCCCTTCTGGGGTCTTTTGGGTTGAGTACTCTGGTTTCTACAGAATTTACATTTACATTCTGTCTGTGGGCATGTCTTTTCTGGTGAATTTACTTTTGGTATGTGTGCCTAGTTTAAGCTTTTGTTTGATCTGTATGCCTGCATTAACATTTTTTTGTGAAAACTCCTATATTGGTTTTATTTTGGTTACATGTGTCTTATTTGGCTCTTTTCCCTTGCTTGTTTCTGATAATCTTCCAAGAACAAAATAAACATTTTAAGTTGTACATGCAGGATGGCTAATTAAAAGCCACTAGGGTGGTTGCAAAGATCTAAAACCCTGGTCTAAAAAAACCTGCAACTATAGAGTTAAAATGTAGAGCCTTCTAAGTTCTCTGTCTCTCTCTATTTTTTAAATATCTACTTTGAATTTGCTGATTGTTTTTAATGGTGTTGAGGTAAAACTCACTGGTTATGGCATTCCAAGCCAAGATAAAATGAAAGTCTTAAAGGGCTTTCAAATGAATGTCTTTACACATTTTTACAGCTCTATGCTAAGTAATAACCTAGACATCTTTAAGAAATATAAATTTAGGTTTACTTGACTAGCAATTGCTTAGGATGATAGCCTTTAAAAAGAACAAAATAAATGTTTCTAAAGGTGAGGCTTTTAGATCATACGGGTCAAAACCTTGAACTCAGAGCAATAATATAAGGTATTTATGTCTGGCATAAAATTTTTTTTTTGTCTGCCATCCAGGGGCCAAAAGTAAAACCAAAAAACAAAAACTGCTAAAATTCTTCCTCACTTCCATTGATATGCAAGCAAACCTACTAGAGTACAAAAGACAGATTTGTTGTTAGTTCTAGGCTACTTGGAGATTTTATTTTCCTCATACAATTCAGCCAGGTCCTAGGTAAAATGTAAACATTAAAAATTTAACCCTGAACTCATTTGAAACTGATTTAAAAAAGGATAAAAAGGGTAAAAGAGGTTTTTACAAGTGAAACTGCCATGGAAACTTTTTTATTCAAAATATTGGTTCACAACCTTCATTAGATTACCTATTAGGGTAAATGAAGTTTAGCCATGTGAACAGGTCCCAAGTTTGTCAGAAATATAATTTGGATCCAACAGTCTTTTATGAACTGTTGAGTTTATATTACTATCTTATGACAAAAATTCTATAATGAAAGCTGTAAGATCTCTGTGTGTGTATTTAGGTGTGTATTATATTGTATGCTATGTCTAAATGGTAAAATCTGGCATAGTCAGCCAAAAATGCATTATGAAATTTTATTCAGATTGGTTTAGGGCTTAGATAAATTAGGACTCATATAGAATATAAAATATATAGTAATTAAAGCAAAGGACTTTTAGTTCACAAGACTTAAGTAAATATTTAATTAATAATATGGTTTTAAAATTATTGGTAAAATAAACATAGAAATGTATTTAGAATTGTCAGCATACATTTTTGCTTGGGTTTACTGGTAAGTCAGTTTTATATTTGTCTCTGCTAGATGTCTTAATTTGTCAGGGTTTGACACAAAGTTTATAAAACTGTACACCTAAAGCAGAATGATCTTTGTGTAATTCTTTTCTTTTTGTAGAGATGGGGGTCTCACTATGTGACTCAGGCTGGTCACAAACTCCTGGCCTCAAGCGTTCCTCCCACCACAACCTCCCAAGTAGCTGGGACTACAGGTATGAGCCCCTATGGCTGGTGCACATTTTTATATTTTTTAGAAATTGTGTCTTGCTAAATTTCCCAGGCTGGTCTTGACCTCCTGGCCTTAGTTGATCCTGCTGCCCCAGCCTCCTGAGTAGCTGGGAACACAGGCATGAGCCACCACACCCAGCTTGATAGGTTAGACTAATGTGTTGGTTTAATAAAAACAGCTGTATCTTCTGAGTTATTGACAAAACACCCATATATTTAACTTTAAGTTTCTTACTTAGGTGAGCAACTGATATTCACAATAAAAATTGTTAACAGGGACCTAACTTGAAAAGATGACTAGCTTTGTCTAATATCTCAGTTTTCATAAGTAATCTAGGTGAACTGTTAAAAATTATATAAATGGAAATTGGATAAATGTCTATAAACAAACTCTTCATGTAATTTAAAGTCTTAAAGTTATGTTAAATTAAATAAGATACTTGCTAAATATCTGGATCATTTCCAAATAATATTAAGAAACTAAAACAAATTACTGAACATAAATATGTTTGTTCTTGACTTCTTAAATGTTATATAAAGACTAAGTATATTTGGATCTATTAATACACAAATTATGCTATGAATAAATGTGTTTTTAAAAATTATAAAATTGTTCTCATCTATAAAATTCTGATATGTGATAGTTCAGAATTGCTTGCTAAAATTAATGTTACTGAGCATTGAAATTCTAATTAATATATATAATCCTGTATGTAAAATGAACATCAAAAGATGTGTTTGTGATAAAAAAATGATAAGAAAGGCATAAAAATGTGTTTTTATTGAAAAAAGAATAATTTTTTCCATTCTGGAGGTTATTTAAAGATTATTTCAAAATATTGCCGGGCGCGGTGGCTCACGCCTGTAATCCTAGCTCTCTGGGAGGCTGAGGCGGGCGGATTGCTCGAGGTCAGGAGTTCGAAACCAGCCTGAGCAAGAGCGAGACCCCGTCTCTACTATAAATAGAAAGAAATTAATTGGCCAACTAATATATATATACAAAAAATTAGCCGGGCATGGTGGTGAATGCCTGTAGTCCCAGCTACTTGGGAGGCTGAGGCAGGAGGATTGCTTGAGCCAGGAGTTTGAGGTTGCTGTGAGCTAGGCTGACGCCACGGCACTCACTCTAGCCTGGGCAACAAAGCGAGACTCTGTCTCAAAAAAAAAAAAAAAAAAAAAAAAAAGATTATTTCAAAATATAAATAAATTAAAAGAAAGAAGCAAGATACAAAGGAACCAGTAAGTAGGAGAATGAATTGTGAAGAAAGTTATGGGCATTAAGATGTAATTTTGGTATTTAAGAGGTTAAAAAGAAAAAGAAAAATAATTTTGTTTGAGAAAAAAATCTTGCATTATAATTTATAACTGGTTATTTTAAAAAGAGGAAATAGAGGATACAGCAGAAAGTCCAACCATGTTGTCAGTGATCTGAGTAAGTCATAAAAAAGTTCATGAAGGGGAAATTTGTGAAAGACATTTTGTGTGATTAAGTTGGCTATAATTAGGAGGAAAATATTTATTAGTATTTCTAAAGAGTGAGCTTTACTATTAAAACACACTTATATAAAACTAAAAATTAGGTCTGCTATGTTAGAAAAATGGTTTTATTAAAATACTGATTTGTTCATGGTAAAATTGCAGGAGGTTTTGATTTTTAATTCCGAAATCTGTTTCTTCAACAGCCATCTGCTAAACTGCAGACAGTGTCTATTTTTGCTATATTTCTTCCTGAGATCTATTTGATTTCCCTAATTTCAGGTTGGAAATGTTGTCTTTTTAACTCAGAATGGTAATTTCATTTCTCAAGGTAAAATATTTTTGAAACTTCTTGAATTCATGTCTCAGAGGCTCCACTCTTGCTGTAGCTTGCTGCACAAGACGTGCAGGTCATGCACAACTGCCTTCAGTTCTTCCTCCCCTTAAGGAGGAGTATCTTTTTACTTGGCTGGGGTGATAGCTCTGTCTTTCTACCTTTTCATCAGCTCCTGTAACTTTTTTTTTCCTTTCTAATTATAACTCTACTGCCACTGAAATACGTTATCTTGAAGACGTAGAAAAAAATGTCTTCCTCCTATATAACTTGCTTCTATACTCTTGGTTCTTCTTGATGTGTCTGAATTGTAACCAGGAAACTTCCTATGCTGTTAGTAAAAGCCGTGTATATTCCCCTGCTCAAGGTACTAGTTTTCTTGTTTACTTTATCCACCTTCAAAAGGCCCGCCTCTTAATATTAATACTATCATATTGGCCATTAAGTTTCAATACATGAATTTTGAAGGACACATTCAGATCATAGCACAGAGATTTTCTCAAAAATGAATAAAAGATGAGCCCTTTGCCTCAAGGAAAATTGTCAGTGTTTCTTCCAATGATAAAATGTGAGCGTTCAAGAAAAACTGGAATTTTGGTAAAATCTTCCACCATGGACTTGCCTACTTCCTAATACTTAAAGATCTTCCAGTAAGGTTACCAAAGAATAGCAATAATATTACCAAAGAATATTTTTTTGATATTGTATGGTGAAGTATGTCCACATTTGGAAGATCTGTATAATTTGGTGAACCAGTATTTTCTGAATGACCAATCCATGATGTTACAACATTATGTGTGTGTAAAATATCTATTCCAAGTGCAAGACTAAATTTTATTTATTTAATTTTACCTAATATTACCCATTCATATCCTTTGCGCATTCATCATTCGTCATATCCTTTAAGTCGTCTTTTCTTTTTTTCTCTAGAACAGACTTTCCAGGAGGAGTTCTTTGTATTTCTTGGTTTTTAATTATTTGTCAATTATATGTTACAAATATTTTCTTTCAGATTGTGGCTTGTCTTTTGATTTTACTTATTATGTCTTTTGTTGAACAGACACTTTTATTTTAATACATCAGATTTATTAACCTTTCCTTTTTGGTTTTGTGTTTTTTATCTTGTCTAAAAATTGTTTTCTATTTGAAAGTCCACATGTGTCTATTTCTATATTTTTTTCCTAAAACGTTTAGAGTCATGCTTTTCACAATTACCTTGTAATCACCTTGAATTGGGATCATTTGCCTATTTCTATACAAAGATCCCATTTTCCTAATTATTATGTTTTTATAATAATTCTAAATATATGGTAAGGACGTCCCCCATCTTTGTTGTTCTTTAAAATTCTCTGGCCTATTTTAGGCCTTCTTCTTTTCCCCAGAAAAAAAATGTAACCATCTTCTATAGTGTTCCATGATAAACCTTGCTTGGAACTTTAGTTTTGAATTTATAGATTTATTTGGGGGCAATAGAAATAATTAATGTGTTTAATCTTGCAATGCTTCAGTCTTATTTTAATTCTTCAATAAATATTTTTAATTTTATGTATTGGGATCTTGCATATCTTTTGATAAATTTATTCCTAGCAATGCTATTCTTAAAATAACCTAAGAAATATTCACTAATATTTTGAGTGGGGTAGTGGGGTGTTTTTCCCCATGTATGCTGATTTTTATGTACAGCAACCTTTCTAAAAATTCATTTTATTTTAATAATTTGTAGGTTATTTGGAGTTTCAAGGTAGATAATCATATCATTTGTGAATAAACTTTATATAGCTTATCACTTTATTAAATTTCTAGGACCTCTGATACAATGGTAGGTGGATAATTGGTGGATAAAAAAGTGGATAAAAAGTGATAATTACTTTTGTATTATTTCTTATTTTAATGGAAATACTTATTAAAGCTTATGTATATTGCTTATGCAACTTCCCAATAAAGAGTACCTGCTAGAAAGACAATTTACCTAATTTAAGTTAGCTAAGCATGTTTATCAATGATTATGCCACTTATATTTGTATGCATCTATTGAGATGATAGTTTTTTTTAAACTCTTACTATGTTATATATTAATAGCTTTTCTGATGGTGTACATATTAATAAGTATGATATTGAGCCTTCTTTGCATTTTTGAAATAAAATCTACTTGGGCATGATGTTTTAAAAATTATTAATAATTATTTTTATACTGCTGAAATTAATTTTCTGATGTTTTATTTGGGATTTTTCTATCTATGCTTACTAAAATGATTGCTGTATAACTTTCTTTTCTTATACTGACTTTCCCTGTTTTGATATTCTGATTTTACCAACTTCATAAAATAAACTGGATAACTTCCCTCTTTTTCTGTTTTCAGAATCTGCTTGGATTATAAAGGTTTTGTCTGGTTTTTTTGTTCCTTGAAGTTTGGGGTAAATCCACTTGTAAAATATCCTGGCTCTAGTGTCTTTTGATTTGATGGACTTTTAAAAAATATTTATTTATTTATTTCAGAATATTAAGGGGTTACATAGATTGCTTTTGTAATGCTTGAGTTGCAGCCATAGGTGTGCCCATCGCCCAAATAGTGTTCATTGTACCAGTTAGGTAGATTTTTGCCCCTCCTCTCCTTCCCTCTCCCCCTTGCTTGATTTCCACTGAGTTTTCCTTCCCTCTGTGCACATGTGTGCTCATCAGTTAGTTCCAATTTAATAATGAGTATATGTGGTGCTAGTTTTTCCATTCTTGAGACACTTCACTTAGGAGAATGGTGTCCAGTTCCATCCAAATTGTTGCAAAAGGCATTAATTCATCCTTTTTATGGCTGACTAGTACTCCATGGTGTATATATATATATATATATATATATATATATATACCACATTTTATTAATACACTCATTAATTGATGGGCACTTGGGTTGATTCTTGATTATTAATTCAAGTTCTCCAGTGATTTTTTGTTTATTCACCTTTTCTGTTTCTTCTTGGGTCAGTTTTAGAAATTTATGTTTATCTAAAATGTGTCTATTTCTTTTAAGTTTCAAATTTATTAATGTTCATGGTAGTCTCTTTTGATGTTTAACATATAGGTGTATTTTTGTCCTCCTGTTTATTATGTTCATCTTCTGCTTTTTCATCAGACTTGCTAGCAATCTATTTATTAGCTTTCAAAGAATCAACTTTGGATTGTATATGTCCTTTGTATTATCTTGTTTCTGTTTCTTTGATTATTGCAATATTATTTTTTTCTTGATTTTACTTTCTTCAGATTTACTTTTCTGTTATTTTTCTAGTTTTGTGAGTTGAACATTTATTTTAATCTTTCTGTTTTCTAGTAAGTGAATTTAATGCTATAAACTTATCTCTAAATAGTAATTTAGCTTCATCCACATATTTTAATGTGCGGCAATTTCTTATTAATTCAGGCTTTATTTAAATAAGAGTTCATTTTAAGGTATCCAAACATATGATTTTGTTATGCTTTTGTCACTTTGGAACATTGATTTTTGATTTAATTATATCACTATCAGGAGGGATATGTGTGATTTAAGTTCTTTGAAATTCTGGTATTGTGCCAATGTTTGTAAATGTTCCACATGTTCACAAAAAGATAATATAGTCTTTTTTTGTGGTGTGGAATTCTCTTTATATCTATTAGACTAAGATTGTTGATTTTTCTGTGCCAAAATTCTATTCTAACTAGTACTAATTCCTCTCTCTATGATTATAAACTTATCAATATTTCCATGTAATTTTGCCAATTTCTGCTTTGTATAATTTAATGATGATAAGTACAATAATTTTATGTTTATTATTTTCATGTTGAATTGTATCTTTTATTATTACATACTGTTCCCATTTATTTGCATTACTACTTTTTGGACTTTAAATCTATTTGTGTGATATTAATATTGCTATGGTAGCTTTATTTTGTCTAGTATTTGAGGGGGTATATATCTTTCTAGTCCTTCATTTTCATTCTTCTGTGTGGTTTCGCTCTAGGTATGTGTCTTGCAAGCAGTGTATGACTGGGGTTAAGAGCAAAACCCCATTTCTACTAAAAATAGAAATTATCTGGACAACTAAAAATATATAGAAAAAGATAGCTGGACATGGTGATGCATGCCTGTACTCCCAGCTACTCAGGAGGCTGAGGCAGGAAGATTGCTTGAGCCCAGGAGTTTGAGGTTGCTGTGAGGCAGGCTGACGCCACGGCACTCTAGCCTGGGCAACAGAGTAAGACTCTGTCTTAAAAAAAATCAATAGTATATTCTCTTTGATTACTTAATTCATATACAATGTTTATGATTTCTTGTACTTTATTTAAAATATTGCAAATACATAACTTAGATACATTTATATATTAATAAAAAGAAAATAGGAACTGAAACAAGATATGAAGACTTACCTTTGTAAGCAGAATTGTGTTATTGGAAAAAACATGAAGCTAGGACTTGCAGGGGTCCTCAAACTTTTTAAACGGGGCCAGTTCTCTGTCCCTCAGATTGTTGGAGAGTGCACTCTGTGGGCCCAGGACAAGTCGGCTGCTAAGCAGGACAGGCAGCAGCGGCAAAAACACCTGGTGGGCCAGGTAAATATTCTCAGCGGCGGGTGGCATGTGGCCTGCAGGCTGGGCCATAGTTTGAGGACGCCTGACTTAGAGGCACTGACTTCCAATTCCAGTTCTTCTGGTGTGAGCTTGGACAAGTCACTGACCCCCCCGCCCCCCATCCCTCTGTATCAATCTCTTCATTTATAAAATGAAAGTGCTAGACCAGATTAGTGGTTTTCAAACTATGCTCTAAAGAGTCAATTTGGGTATTGTTGAACCAATAATTACCCAAGTGGATGAACTCTGGACCTTCCATTCTTGCCTGGACCATTCTCTTTTTCTTTTTCATCAGTGAAGCTGTCATGATCTTCTGCGCAATATTTCTTCAGAAAAAACTATTCTGGTGACTGGAATAATCAAACCATTGAACTATTGTATATAATATGAAAGCCCAGTTCTAGCACAGTGACAGTTTTTATACAGGCACATAAACAAGACCACTCACTAATCTTACGTTGTTATCAATTACTGCTTGTTTTAGTCAAAGTAAAATTTGAGTTTTGAACTTGAATCCACCTGCAGTTTCCAATTATCGTAAAGCAATTGTTGTGCCAGTGTTCGTAGCCTTTCACAAACTTGTGCAGGTTCAGTGTGGAAGGCTTCAGGACACTTCAGTCAGGGTCATCACAGCCACAGGCACAGCCTTTACTTCTCCACTCCCGTTTTCACAGAGTTAAGGATACCTCTTCTTCTAAGAAGTCTCGTCTTTTCCAGTAAGTTCTTCCCCAGACTTGATGTTCTGCCTCTTCTTTACCAGATAGCCAGAAACGGGGGGGCTGACATACTTGTTCAGGGAGATCAGGGTTTTTCTGCTCCCTCCCTCCCTTCTCCTCACCTTCCTTTTAGACAGTTTTACCAGAACAACTAAGTTACAGACACAGGGGATTTTCTTCCACTGTGACTCATAAGAGTTTGAGCTTCCATCTACGTATCTCTAGGCTTCCGTTCCTAGGGTTTTCTACATTTCTGCTGACAACTATTTCTTATAGAGACTTTAAAAAAAGGATTCAACTTTTTAATCATGCTTAACAAATGGTTTTTAAATATAATGCTTTTTCATACCAAGAAAAGAGATCTTTCTCTTCTGGATGATTTTAACCTACACTGTCTGTTTGTAGATCCCACGTACAAGTTGCTGCCATTTGGAGACAGCAGTTGAACAAGAAGTCCTGGTGTAATTTGAGGGGTGCTAGAGGGCTTCTTTTATTTGTCTGTATGTTTTAAATTAAATATTTCTACTTCTAAGAATTCAGAGACTGTCTAAATACCGAGATTTTGTTGATTATAAACCATATACAGTATGTATAGCTGGCATCCATGTGTATTACAAATATCACAGTACATTTCCTCATCATTCAAATGGATTGGTTTTTATAGTCTAATCCTTGAGAATGCTGACCAGTAAAATTTCATGAGTGCAACTAACTTTTATTTAAATAGATAACATGTTTTGTAATAGGTATGTCATTTGTCATGGATTTCCATTTTTGTTGTTTGTTTTATGTTTACTTTAAGTAGTCAAGTTTTTAATTTTGGGAGGTTAATTCTTCTTCCTTCTTTGATAATTGAATATGTTCCAATTTGCTCTGTTTTTGGAATTGTAATGTCCCTTACTATGGTATATATTGGGTTCAGGTGTTTTTCTTAAAATTTATCATAGTCCAGTGCTGGGATGAGCTATCTGTCACTCAGCTCCAAGATTTTACTGCAATCCATTGGGAAAGCAATGCAATAAAAAGGTATGGTTTATCAAAAAATATTCCACATGTTGTTTGTAGAAGCATGGAAATATAGGAGAAAAACAGGCAGCTAGATCCTCTATATGTAGTTTAATCACACTTTACTGTTACTGTTACTGTTGTGGTCTAGCCTACATACAGAGCTTATCTTTCTGTTTGGGTCTCTGTTCTGGAAATTGTTTTAAAATATTGCTTAATTTTAGAAATAGTATAGAACTAGCAGCAGGTGATAAATATATATATTTTGCTTGAGTTTTCACATGGAAAAGGAAAGCATAACAGATCATATTTTGGATTATAATTTTAAACTTGAATTTTACTTTAAATCTAAATTGATGACCCTCCCCAAAGACAGTGGCTATAATTATTAAATAGCATAAGTATTATTCAAGTACTGGAGTAGAGTCTACTCTTTAATATTTATGCAAACTCTTAAGTTGTCATTCCCTTCAACCAATTAATCAAGGAATGTAAATTGATTTTAATATTATCAAAATCAGGACCTAAATTAGGAGATAGCCCAAATATGCTATAAACTCCTTCTATCCACAGGTATTTTAGGGAACAGTTATGCCTCTATTACTATTCTAGATGAATATACAATATAGCCTCATTAGGCATGACTGTGGGGAAGTGGGTCTCCTCCAACATCCTTTTGGGAAGGCAGTTTGTTAATATACCTCAAAAACTTTGAAATTAATATGTTTTGAACTACTTCATGGAATTTATCATAAGGAATTACACAATATTTATATTTAATAATGTCATTACAAAGCCATTTAAAATAGCAATACATTGAAGAAAGAACCCTCTGCTCAAAAAGCAAGGTAATGATTAAATTCAGATAGATTTGTACCATGGGATACTATGCTGCCATGAAAGTACTAATATTTTTATAGCAATTATTTAAAATAGTGGAAGTCCAAATTGCACACAGAATGTCACCCCAATTTAAAAAACATAATGCTATACCTATATATATGTATGTGCCTGGAAAGAAGACTGAAATAACTAGTTCCTTAGGGTGGTAAGATTTGTTGAACAAAACTTATTGAGCTGCTGTGAAAAACAGCATAGTGTAATGAAAAACATTGTGGAATTTGAAGCCAGACTCAACCATTCATTATTAGTAAGACTTTGGACATTTATTTAATTCTTTGCACCTCAGTTTTCTCACCTGTAGAATGGGAACAATAATGGCACTTAGACAATGGAGTTGTTGTGAGGATTACATAAGTTAATATGTCTGAAGTATTTAAAATCTGCTTGGTACATAAGAAGTGCTATATAAATTTTATCACTTATTATTTTAGTTGTGCTAATTGCTGGGTGTACATTGATAAAAGAAAAAGACAGCAAACTCAGTCTAGAGGAGGAAATGAACAATCCCCAAATAATCACTTAGATCAATAATGAAAAAGCATGATAAATGCTGTGAAGAAAAATGATATAGTGTTTTTAGACAGAATAACTGGGGGAGAACCTAGTCAGACTGTGTAGTCACAGAATGCCTCCAGGCTGAAGTGACATTCAATCAGAGATATGAAATATGAGTCTCATGGAGTGCAGAAAGGGACAGCACGTGTGTGACCATCCTGAGGCTGAGTGCTGGGTACGGAGGAGGTGGCCAGAGCGCTGGTGCCCAGTGAGCCAAGGAGGAGCAGCTCAGGGGAAGCGGGAGCATAGGGGGGGCCAGACGAGGGTGTCTGGTGGCATTTATTCCAGGGCTCCAAGAAGCCTCTGGATGGATCTCAGCAGGGGAGGACCCTGGCCTGATTTCCTTCAAAGACCTCTTGGTTATGGGGTACACGTAGGCTTGGAGGTGAGGGTGACAGTATGCAGGTCGGTCCCCCTTGTGGCAGGGGGCAGGAGGGGGGACAGCCCAGGATGGTGGCAGTGGTGAAGCAAGGAGAGAACAGATGCCAGACATTTTGGAGCAAGAAGCAGTACACCTTAGAGATGGGGCATCAGGGGAGGAGAGGGCCCAGGCTGGTGTCCAGGCTCATCTCGTGAGCAGGAGGGTGGCCCCAGGACCCATGACGGCCCTCGAGGACAGCAGGGAGTCAGGAGGAAAACAACTTCCTTTCCCTTCTCTGTTAAACATATTTTCTCTAAAGAAAAACAAGTAAAGACAGTATTTAGCTTAAAAATATTTAGACATAGGCCAACTCAAAATTATTTGCTGACAAAAGTATAGGTGATGAGCAGAGCAGGAAAAAGAAAGCTCAGCAAGGAAAGAGGTATCAAAGAACGCATGTAATTTGCTGGGATTGCACTTTTTGGAGTTTATGGAATAAACTATTTTTTAAAAAAAAAAATCAGATGACATAATGTAGGCTGATGGGTAGCTTGTTTTTGAGTCCCTGTAAAACATACCAGGAGCATTTTCTCACATCACAAATTATGCTTGTAAAACATATTTTTAAATGTTTAATTGATACATAATATTTTTATATATTTATGGGGTACATGTGAAATTCTGATACATAAGTACAAACGTGTAACAAATCAAGGTATTTAAGGCAGCTATCACTTGGAACATTTATCATTTCTTTATGTTGGAGACATGTCACATCTTCTGTTCTAGGTATTTTTGAAATATACAATACATTGTTGTTAACCATACGTCACCCTACTGTGCTATTGAACACTAGAATTTGTTCCTTCTATCTAATTGAATTACCCATTAACCGACTTCTCTTCATCTCCTCCCCACAACACTTTCTAGTCTTTGGAAACTACCACTCTACTCTCTACCTCCACGAGATCAGCTTTTTAAGCTCCCACATGGGAGTGAGAACATGTGACGTTTGTCTTTCTGTGCCTTATTTCACTTAACATAATGACCTCCAGTTCCATCCATGTTGCTGCAGTTGACAGTATTTCATTCTTTTCTATGGCTGAATAGTATTCCACTGTGTATATATACCACATTCTCTTTATCTGTTCATCTGTTGATGACACTTAAGTTGATTCCGTGTCTTTTCTATTGCGATTAGTACAGTAATAAACATGGGGGTTTAAGTATCCCTTTGATATATTGATTTCCTTTCCTTTGGATAAATATCCAGCAGTAGGATTGCTGGGTTGTATGGTAAATGGCTTTACTAATTTACATTCCCACCAACAGTGTATAAGAGTTCCCTTTTCTCCACATCCTCACCTGCACTTGTTATTTTTTGTCTTCTTAGTATTAGCCATACTAACTGGGGTGAGAATCATATCTCATTGTATTTTTGATTTGCATTTCCCTGATAGTGATGTTGAGCATTTTTCCATATACCTGTTGGCCATTTGTATGTCTTCTTTTGAGAAATGTCTATTTATGTACTTCATCCACTTTTTAATGTGATTATTTTATTTATTTTTTTAATGTTGAGTTATTTGAGTTCTTCATATGTTCTGGATATTAGTCCCTTGTAGGATGAATAATTTGCAAATATTTTCTCCCATTCAATAGTTGTCTCTTTGCTTTGTCGATTGTTTCCTTTGCTGTGCTTTTTAGTTTCAGATAGCCCTGTTTGTCTATTTTTGTTTTTGTTGCCTGTGCTTTTGAAGTCTTAGCTATAAATTCTTTGCCTAGGCCAATGTCCTGAAGCATTCCCCTGTTTTATTCTAGTACTTTTATGGTTTTGGGTCTTACATTTAAGTCTTTAATACATTTTGAGTTGATTTTTATATATGGTGAAAGATTGGGGTCCAGTTTCATTCTTCTGCTTATGGATATCTAATTTTCACAGCATCATTTATGGAAGAGGGTGTCCTTTATCCAGTGTATTAATATGTTCTTGGCACCTTTGTCAAAGATCAGTTGGCTGTAAATACATGGATTTATTCTGAGTTCTCTATTCTGTTCCATTGGTCTGTGTGTCTGTTTTTATACCAATACCATGCAGTTTTGGTATGAAATGTAGTTTTAATGGTTACATAATATCTTGTTTGTAGATGTGCAATATTTTAAAAATGAATTGTTTAGCCATTTAGGTTATCTTCAATTTTTCCTCAATATAAAGAGAGCAATGACTCTTATTGTAGGTTTTTCTTTGAATGTGTGCATAATAACTTACTGAAGATGAATTTTTGGAAATGGACTTGTTCTTTCAAAAATTCTTAGTATTTTTTTTTTTTTTTGCCTGATACCTCTTTGCCTAGTCCTTAACTTCTTTGAGGGACACTTTGCTTTATGTTACCTTTCTTCCCTCCCTCCCTGCCACTCTGTTTCCCTATCTTTTTCTCCTTTTCTTTTCCTCATCTATAACCTGCCAGTTCTTAGCTCATTAGGGAGTTTAATCCATTTAAATTATTGTTATATGCAGTGTGTTTGGTTTTCTGTTATTTTATGCTTGTTTGCTGCTTTCTTTGATTTTTGTTTTTTGGATACAAGCTATATTTTTTTCCATTTATTCCAAAGTTTCACAATATCCCTATCTTTCCAGTTTCTGCTCAGAACAACCCCTGGCATCACACTAGTATGCAGCCAATGGTGTGGAAAACCAGACGTGTTCTCTTTATAATTCTCCTAGTGTTTCCTGTTTCCATTGAAATTACCCAGCCTGTGTCTGTGAGTGCCACGGTCAGCGGTGAAGAGCTTTTCTTATCTCCTCCCCTGGAGGTGGAGAGGACACTTTGTTCCTCTTACCTCTACTAGCTTTCATTCCATTTATTTTATTATATGCTAAGCAGTAAGATTCCCCTGTTGGCATTATTTTTTGTTATACATAGAAACCCATTTTATTTGTACTATTAGTGCAAAAAGAATTTTCTAAAATGTTTCAGGGTCCTGCACTAGATACTTCTCAAAGTATCAGTCTCCTGCTGTGCGTCTCAGGTGTGGGTGCTTCCCCTTTGTTCTGTATATTGATGTTTTTCCCTCTTGACTCATCCTCAAACAGTGTACAGACTCTGTTTTTGTCCATAAATGGGGTCTAAATGATCCTTGGTCTCTCAGCCTTCACGTGTGCTATTGGAATCCTCTTTTCAGGGATGGCCACAGCCACAGGGATGGCCGAGTGCCTCTCCGTCTGGTGTGTAGTTGGCTGTGGATTTCCATCCTAGGCTCTACTCAGGGGGATTTCTCTCCTCCACTGTATTCCTGTTCTTAGGTACATCAAGAGAACCTAGCAGATAAAGGCAGTAATTACCAGTGTGCCTGAAACTTTTGTATCTGCCTTAGCCTACGCTATTTGACAGTGGGGGCTTCACCTACCAGAACTCTTCGTATCACACTGCACTCCCTTCTTACTCAGTGGTTTGCTGGGAATTCCAGTAAATGGTCAGAGAAAGAATGAAGGGAGTGTGTATGTGTGTGTGTGTAAGACAGTGAGTGGGGAGAGAAAGGGATGAGAGAGAGAGAGAGAAAGAGAGAAAGAGAATGGTGCTGTAGTTCAGGAACCCTCAAAGGTATCACTGTCAATTAACAGAGTCTAGAAACCTGGGGCAGTGAGACAATGGGAGAAGGGAAGGGTCATTTACCATATAAAAATTTGTACCTGTAGAGCCGCAGTCATAGCATATCACAGTAATGGATATTTATTTTAAATGTATTCAATTATTCTTTTATTAAGAAAAGTTTAATTATATTTTATGTAATCTCTAATTGGCAGGTAAATTTAAGGCTCATTGTAGAAGATCTCTAAATGGTGTTAAAATAAAATAGTTTAGCATTTAACGAGTTAATCCCCAGGTCTCCTCAGTGACGGATTTCTCAACCTTCTGATGACTGTGATTTAAAACAAATGAGTATTGCAACGATTTCTTCCTTGGGTTTTCCGAACCAGTGTTCCCCTGCCAGAACGTGAAGGATTGTGTTCTGACACTAGAGTCTGCGGTTTTGAGAACCAAGTTGAGATGTCCACGGACAGGAGGAGCCATTCTATAAAGAAAGAAATCACAGTATCTTAGGTGCTGCCTGGAAACATAATGTATTAGTTTTCTGTGACTGGTGTAAGAGATTATCACCAACCAGGTGACTTAAAACAACAGAAATGTATTTTCTCACAGGTCTGGAGGCCAGAGCCTGAAATCAAGGTCACACTTCTGGAGGGTCTAGGGAAGAATCTTCTTTGTCTTGTCCAGCTCCTGGTGGCTGCCACATTCCTTGGCATGTGGCTGCATCATTCCAGCCGTTCATCACATTGCCCCCTTGTCTTCCATCCCTGTGTGTTCTTTTCTTTCATTCTCTTTTTGCCCTTTTCTTTGCTTTGCTTTGCTTTTTGCTTTGCTTTGCTTTGCTTTGCTTTGCTTTTTGGATAGGGTCTCTTTCTGTCACTCAGGCTGGGATGCAGTGGTGCAATCACAGCTCACGGCAGCCTCCGATTCCTGTGCTCAGGCGATTCTCCTGCCTCAAGCTCCTGAGTAGCTGGGACTACAGGCATGCACCACCATGTCCTGCTAATTTTTAAAAATTTTTTGTAGAGATAGGTCTCACTGTGTGGCTTAGGCTGGTCTCAAACTCCTGGCCTCAAAGGATCCTCCTGCCTCAGCCTCCCAAAGTGCTGGGATTACAGGTGTGAGCCACCATGCCCAGCAAGATCCTTTAAAAAATTATATCTGCAAAGATCCCTTTTTAAAATAAGGTCATATCCACACGTTCTGGAGATTAGGTTGTAGACATATCTTTTTTGGGGAGACTGTTCAACCCACCACACACAATTTCTTAACAGATTTTATGTATAGCAATTAACTTTGTATGACTAAATCCCACCATAGTCACATTTATTGAATAAGACCAAGGCTCTAGTATTCATGAGAATGTAAACAAAGGTTATATATGGATCGACCTCCACTTTTTTAAGCCAACATTTAAAGAAAGTCAGCAAGCACTGTCACTAATTGCGACAGTGAGTGAATGAGTGAGCTGTAACTTTTTCCCACCCCACTCTTCAGCAAGGGGACCCTGCCGAAATGCAGGTGGCAAGAGAGGTTGGGGACTGTAACTGCGGTGTCTGGCCCTGGTGGGAGTGTGCCTGTGTGTGGGGAGGAAATGGAATTGTAGGGTGTTAGTCTTGGAGAAAAGGAGATGCCTCCATCTCTGAAAGGAGGAACTAAATGCGGAGGGAGTGGGAACCCTGGGGCAGAGCCAGACCTGTCTGGAGCTTCTGGGGATGTCAAAGTTGGAGAGATGATGGGGATGGGGCGAGGGAGGAGAGAGGTTCTTAAAGAAGATCTCAGAAATGACTCAGTCTGCCATCAAGGGGAGTTCGGTGAGCACGTTGTTGGCACATGGGGCATATTTCATATTCCCTGCCGTCCCCACTCCCCAAGCCCCAGGAGGCAGGGGATGGGTGATGATGGAGCAGAAAAATGTGCATTTTAAAGTACCTTTCTCCATGGACCTCAAAGTTGGTTGCTGATTTTAAAAGGCATTTATCTTGCAGAGTTAGCTATGGTTTTATTTTCATTTTTTCAGACCTCAGCTCATCAATGCCGGGGTTACCTAGGAAATTAATTTGAAGGTCTCCCGGCACACGGGGGGAAGTTTTTCACCATCACATGGCCTGACCATCTCAGCAACGTTGACCTCTGTCCCCTGGGGCTCTAGGGAGGAGGGTGTCCCTAAGGTCAGCATGGGAGTTAGCTGGGAGCTGTGTGAAGGAAGACCTCGCCAACTTAGACCAGAGAAGGCTCATTTTTTTTCTTTTTTGAACTGCACAACCAACATTGTCTTCCCTGATTGCTATTAAAAGAGGAGAAGAAGGAGGGCAGGGTGAATATTTATTGGACACTTCCCCTCATTTATCTTGTTTACTCTTCTCAAGTGATAGACACATTCCCACTGCAATTTTGATAAATATGGATAGAGAAGTTCCTGAGAGGTTAAGTCACATGGCCGAGGTTCCCTACTGAGAGTGGACACTGGGGTTGGGGCTGAGGCAGCCAACGGGTGTCCCCTCCTTTCTGCCCGGGTCTCTGGGGTCTGCTGGCCTGTTCCTCTCAGCTCCTTTCATCCCACCACTTCCCGACTCTGCTCCCTGTCTAAGACTGCCTTCACCCTCAGTCTTCGCACCCCACTTCATTTTCTCCACAGCACCAGGTGTGAGGTGTCTGGGGTCTGCTCACCCACTAGAATGTAAACACCACAACAGGCTACCTCGTTCTCTATGGCATTCCTGGGCCTGGCTTTGTAGTAAGCCCTCAATATGTATTTGTTGAATGAAGGAACAAACGAATCAATGAGCGAATATATTACTTTCCTAGTGACATTTGCTAGACATTTTGGCACCATTTCCCTCTGAGGTCAATGTGGGCCAACTTTAAGGCTAATTGTGATGCTGTGTTTTTTTTTTTTTTTTTTTTGGACCTGACAAGTCATCTCACAACACAACCTATGTAGTGTCAAGATGTCCAAGGCAAAGCAGAATAATAAGTATACTAAATTTAAAAAAAATGAAATTAGACAAGATAAATAACTAATCCTTGGTTTGGGGATCTTTTTCCAGTCTGAATTCCCTTTAGCATTTAGGCTAAAAAACCACCCAGCTCATGTAATGGAGGTGTAGGAGAGAATAATCTGTTGGTTTTAGTTGACTATTAGCTTAATAGTTAATTGTGGAACCTGGATGATTTTAAGGGTTGTAATCTATTCATGGATATCAGCATGATAGTGAGAGAAATGT
This sequence comes from Microcebus murinus, assembly GCF_040939455.1. Lineage (NCBI taxonomy): Eukaryota > Metazoa > Chordata > Mammalia > Primates > Cheirogaleidae > Microcebus > Microcebus murinus. Next base: position 10,189,010 of record NC_134108.1, read on the forward strand.
CCAAAACTGAACTCATTATCTTCCTCCCAAAACGTTTCTACTCCAGTATTCCCGGTCTTAGTGATGGCAGCCGAGTGCTTTGTTGCCTAAGCCATACATAGCAGGGCGGGGGGGGGGGGGGGGGGTCATGTTAAACTCCTTCACTTCCCTTCAGATCCCAAAGTAATGAAGTCTTGTTGAAGCCACTTCTCTGCTTATCATTTCAGCTCTGTCTCGTCTTAGAAACTGCATTATGTTCATCTCACCTGCCAACTTCATGGTCGCGCTCAATAACACACAAATTTCATAGTGCATTGTGCTATTTCAGAATTCTATGCCTCTGCTTATACTCTTCTCAGACAGAATGTCTTGTCATTCTGTCTACCCCTCCACACCCACTCAATTTTCAATACTCAAATCAAGTGTTGTCTTCCCATTGAAACCTTTCCTGTTTCTTTCCACGGGTAGAATCAGCCACTCCTCTCTGTGGATACCTGGCACACCTTGTACACACTTAATTCATGTGTTTCTGTAGTGCCTAGCATAGCACCTTATTCGAAGTACTCCATGCCTGCTTACTGAATGAAGATGGAGATCTACAGGAGGTTGGAGGCAGTTGGCTTTATTTGCACTGTAACTAAATCTACAGTGTAATGAAGTGTCTCACATTGCAGGTCCTAAATCTGTATGGTTGAGAAGCAGGAAAACCTGGGATTTAGAAATTCACAATGGGTGCTCTATAAAGTGTGTCATGGATAATCTTTACATGAATAATTGACAGTTGACTGTGGCATCATCAATTAGTAATGGAGGTCAGTCTTATTTCATTAGAATATAACTTCCTGGAGGTACAGCTTTTGTTCATTTATGTCTGAATTTATTTAAAGTACAGTGTCAAAAATAGTGTGGGTGCTCAAAAAGTTGAAAATAAATTAATCAAGAATATCAGGTTCCAGAGTGACCAAAGGAGAGGCTGATATTCAGGAAATCCATTTGCTCTCATTAATAAAACAATCTTATCCATATTAAAGTAACAGAAGATGAGGATAGGAAAAGGATCTATTAGTGTGGTCCAGCTGCGGACCTCTAAGATCATTCCTTCCTTCACGGAGCTCATGAATAATGAAATAAATCGGTGTGACACCAGGGAATAAGCTGTAAAGTGTCACAAAATGCCAGGAACAAAATCCATCCAAAGTGCTCTTTTTCTTCCTGAGGAAAAACCTAAAAGAACTTTTCTGATTACCTGACAGTCCATTTAATCCCCAGGAAACATTCCTTTGTTATGGTTTCAAGGAGAATTACTTGAAATAATCCTTTGTACAATGTGCCTGGTTCTATTTTAGTTTTAAATCGTGTCCCCTTTCTTTTTGAATTTGTTAAAAAAAAAAAAAGACATCTAATCAATGCCCAAGTGGAAGTGGTATGGCCAAGTGTGAGTTTCTTTCTCTCCAGGATGAAGTTACCTTTTGTGTCGAGGCCCTTTTAAGAGAGACTTGAAAGACTTCAGGAGCTGAGAAAGAATAATAAAAAAAATTTCCTGAATGTTATAATTAAACTGTACAGGCTTAACCATCTCTCTTGAATATTATTGAAGAGGAGCATGCTTTTCGACCAGCTCCGTCTGCTGATGCTCACAGTGACCCAGATTTCAGGGGACTCGGGCACTTCTCAGATAAACACCCAGGAGAATTCAGAGCATCTGGTCTAGGGAGCAACCAGCCCTGCCAGCAGTCAGGCTGGTCAATTGCTTACCAGTTGAAAGTGGCGATAAAGAAGAAAAGGAAAGGGAAGGAAAGGAGTCCAATATCCTGTATGCCACTGAGACTTTCCCATATTTTGGTTTGGAAATGCATCAAAGCAATAAGAATAAAGAGAGAGAAAAAAAAACCCAGGGGGTTTTAATTTAGAAAATAAGGCACATTTGAATTTACACGTGTGGACTGTCTTAGAGATGAAGATAAGTGGCTTTGGGGTGAGCTTGCTGGTGGCTACCCCCTCCCTTATTCTAGAGTATCCTTGATAGAGATTTATTTATCATAAAATCATCAGACAGTATCCCTATAGCAGTTATCCAGTGCTCTCCTGACTTAAATATGTTCTTATCTTCCTCATGTTTTTCCTTTCCCTTTCCACTCTCCAAAGTGGGTAAGGAGGTGGGGCTGGGGATGAGCAAAATGCAAAATGCAAAATGAATTACTAGTTAACACAGATGCAATAATTCAGTTCACTGCGCAGGCACTTTATTTTTGTCTTTCAAAAACGTATTGCCTTTTTTCTTCTTCTAGAGACAGAATTTCATTTTGATCTTTAAATAGTAACATAAGGTTAAACCATAGAGTAATTTTTTTTTTTTGTTAAAGAATGAAAACTGTCTTAATAATTTTGGGTTAGCTGGTTGCAAAGAAGCTTCTTGTAAATGTAAGATGGCAACTTTGCCCACTCTTTTACTTGTTTAGGGGATTTCAGATTTTTCTTAGGGCTTTTTTCCCCTTTTACTTTATTTTAGGGGACAATGGTAGATTCCATGACTGCGTTTTAAAACAAACGTATAGTTAAAAATAATATCCAATTTGGCCTTAACTAGAGCATGGCAGAAATAACAAAAGGCAGTTAATGTGGTATGAACTAAATGCTTGTGTCAAGTTGCCAGCACATTATCTTTGTGTCTTAACAAGGAGGACTTCACTTGCAGAAATGGCTCTTGACAAAGTTAAGTGGTCCTATATATTGTTTGGGAAATTGCCCTTATTTTGTGTGCTTCTTGTTCCAGTAATGGAACCCATGAGCAGTAGATAATTGTAGCAGCCTCATCTATCAAATAATATTAGAAGTCAACAGCTATAATCTGAGCCACTTGCTTTACACAGCTTTTCTCTGTATTTTCTGTTCAAATTGTCAGTTGTTACCTGTAAGTGTCCCCATTCCCTGTGGTTGATAGAAGCAAAAAGATTTAAGTAAATCAGGAGGTGAGCAGTGTGCAGACTTGGGCACAGGCTCCACAGCCAGTGTACCACAGCAGATGATAACAGTTCCCTTGAACAGGGAAAATCATGGTTCTTTGTACTGCATTATATGTTACTATTACTGGTGCACAGGCTGGGTGAAAGGGTGTTTTTAGAGATACTCTGGGCAGTTAAAAACTGAGTTTAAGAGGGTCAGAAATAAACCTCTCATTACTGGAGGGTAAACACATGTAGCATTTCAGCATTCTGACCTACTTTCATTCATTTCTCATATCCCTGTGTTAAAAGCAAAGTTGCCCAAAAATAGAGCTGTGCAAGCTTGGTGTTAGGTACTTCGGTATTTACTATCTCCCATAAAGTTATTTGTAGGTATGAAATATTTCATAATAAAAAAGAGAATGCTAGTTTTCCTGGAATAGTTTATAAACATCTTTGGGTTGCTTTCTCTATCAAATAAAAATCAGAAAAATATCAAAAGCAATAATGTATTAATAAAAACATGAATACACCCCAGCCAATGGTAGATTGCTTTTATGTACATAATCATATATAAATGATATAAAACTTATATATTAGATCTCTATATTTATATATGAATTATAGGTATTATGTATATATAGAATCATGTTGTGCCTACTGTGTAGTGTCCTGTTTTTTCTCACTTAATATATGTTAAACATATTTTTATGTTCATAAATATTCATTTACTGCACCATATTTGATAGCTGCCTTATATTCCATTACTTGTGTTCCCTATTGTTGGACATTTAGATTACTTTCAAATTTTTACTACATAAACACTGCTGCAATGCATATCCTTGTGGCTAAGACCTTATCAACATCTATGAAAACTTCTTTAGGTAAAATTATTAGAAGGATTAATGGTTTAAAGGGTTTGTGCAGAAGAGGGCCAGCTGATTTCTGCTATTATTCAATACAAGCAGTATGTGAAAGAGACTGACTTGCTTTCTACCCTCAGCAATGGCTATGTCCAGATGCTTTTTAGATGTTTACAGCTGCACAGAGATGGTTGAAGGAAAATGGGGAGTGGGTGTTGCAAGTCGTTGAGCACCTGCTGGTGGTGGTGATCTGGGACAGATCCAGCAAGACCGAGAAGGTGTCCTGAGCAGGGAGCAGAGCACCTGTGGTTGGGGAATGACACAGTCAGAGACACAAAGGCACTGAAATAAGCAGGCTAGCCTGAGCAGTGACCAACAGGTGGCTGTGTAGCAGGTGGAACTTGCTGTGTGTCTGTCCCAATGACCTCTCCTTTCTTTGAACTCCTATAGGATTCACATTATATCATACCCTTTAACATAATAAAACTACCTATTCTCTCATGATGCTCTGCCATTGAATATTTGTTGGTGGTGTTTTCCCAACAGGATTATAAGTTCTCCAGGGCAAGGAACAACACAAGTGCCCCGAGAACCCAGCATGGTCAAAGCAGAGAGAGGCTGACTAGCAGAGGTTTGAAAACTCACCCCATGGACTGAGCTGCCCCTGTCTGCCTTTGAATTCCAATAGTTTTTTTTATTTTTATTTTTTATTTTATTTCAACATATTATGGGGGATCCAGTAGTTTTGCTCATTTCATTTTTCTTTTATAGGTGATTTTGTTTAGGAGAGAGATCTGGGATTATGAAACATCAGCTGTGCACCATTTTTTTTTAACCTAGCAATTTAAAGATTCAACCCAAATGATCAAATCAGTGATCCTGTTTTTGATTTTATTACTTTTGGGCATTTCAGCGACCCTCAGTTTCCCAATTTGAGTATTGTACTTCCCAATCCCAATGGGGCAGGATTGCCATTGCAAGCCCTGGGTGCTCAGAAGCAGGACTGGAAAATCGGGATCTGTGTGTGGCCTTTTTCCAGTGGGGTGATAGATGATATTTATTAATAACTTATTCTCAAGAGCTGTCATCCTATGGCTTCTTGTGCTGGCCTGTACCAAACGAAGCATAAAGTCAGGTGAAAAGGCCGCCATTAGCTCTTTGTGGAGCTCAATGGAAAAATATTTGGATCAACTGGAAGTTCCTATACTGAGGACTTGGGGCCCAACAGCAGCTGTGCTTTAAGGCTTTGACTGCTGGACAGTCACCTTCCCAGCTAACCGAGAGGCTGTGTTTCCATTTCCATGGTTGAATAACGGCACAGGGCCAGGGCCACGGATGCTTTCCTACCCAGAAAAGGCCAATATTTCAGCCTTCATGCCCTGAGACACAGCCATTTGCACTTCTAACATTATGATAATTTTTCACATGTGGTATTTCAACAAATTGCATATATAGTTCAACAGTTGTTCTTGACACCAACGAAGAAAGAAAGGCTATTAGTACTTTATACAGTTGTGTGGTGAAAATTACCAATTGCATTAGAGATGTGCCATGTGACTCTCCTCTAATGTATATTGCCTACAAAAAAAAAAATCAGTAGGAATTAAAAATGGTGGAGCTGTGTTTGAAGGTGCAGCAATACTAATCAATACTAATGCTACCGAGATGCAAAGCTGTGGTGGCAGTCAGGGAACTAAGAAGGATCCCCTGATACTTGAAATAGCTTCAAAATTAAATGGAAAATCTGAGCTAGGATTAAATGAATACTCGTTTACCTGGATAATGTGTAAAGTAAGATAAAGTGAAGAATTAACCTGTGCATATGAGTGTCACTGTTAGTGTGTAATTCTCCAGAATGAATTTAAAGTGCTAGAAAGCAGGTTGACCATTTGCTTAACTGCTATAGATTTGAGCATTATAATTTTCATAATAAATAAATATTATTAAGGACTGACATTGCTCTGAAATGCTTATGTTAATTTACAGTCCCTAAGAAATTTGGTATGAAGACAAACACATTCATGCATATATTGAAGATAAAGATAGTTTATTCAGGGACTACTATACACCCAGGTTTCCAACCTATGTTATTACATTTCTACAACAATACTGCAAGATACTTATAACTAATCTCATTTTACGGATGAATAAACAGAGACCCATAGAGGTTAAGTGATAAAGCTAATAAGTGGCAAAGGTGTGAATCAAATACAGGTCTATATGATCTCAAGCCAGTGTGCTAACCCACTTTGCTGTGCTATTTTACTAAAACTCTTTTTTTTTTGATACAGAAAGTTACCTGACTTGTCGGGCTTAAAAATGACTGTGTTGGTTACAAGATAGCAATATTTAATTCCATTCAACTTCATTCCTTTAAAAGAAAAAATTAGTCCACGTGCAGCTGATTGCTTTGCTCTTTGTGTATCTGTTTTCGTGTGAAGGTTCATAGCAATGTATTGACTTTCTTCATCATCTAAGTTGTATGCACCTAATGATACTTATTAGTATGCTTAGTGACCTTCTCTAAATTTTTTGCAATAAGAATACACCCCAAACAACTCATCTAAGTAGTTTTTAGTTGGTAAGATGCCTTCAGTGACCAAGCTAAAGCCATATATAGTCATTTATGTGAATGCTATTCTTGCAATTACTGTTGGAGTGACAGTTTCTCTGAGATATTTGAATGATGCAACTTGTTCAAGTTTAATGCTATCTATTATGAACTCTGCTGCATGCTGTTAATAGCTGGAAGGCATTGATTTTGTTTTCTGCTCTCTTATCTCAAGCCCATACATTTTGCTTGCATTATTGACTGTTCTGATCATTTCATGCACCATCTCTTTAGAAGATGTATAAATCAATGTCAGCAATGAAACTTAAGTTGTTTATTAGGCTGCCATGTAGGTTTACACCTTCATGAAAATCATCTAATGTGGTCGGTGTCAGATGTTTCAAACAATTGTTGACCAGGTCTGATGAAAGAGGACAGCCTTGGAACATGTCACCACTGGAGTAGGAAAGTTCATTCAATTATTTATTTGGGTCACATGTTATACTTGACTGGATGCACTTTTTAATGATGTTAATTAACTTCTTCAGGGTGTTAAATTAGTTTAGAACTGCTATGATTAGAGCATGACATAAATTGGACTCTTCTATTCTAGGAGATGCATTTGAGTTTTACACACCGAAAGGATATTTTGTACTGAATTAGTGCAAATGAAACTGCATTGCTTACATTTGAGCATAACTTGATAGAAGACCCACACAGACTTCAGATCAATTTCACACTTAAATCACAGAGTCAAAAAACAAGTGCAGGAGCCTGAAAGCTTGTCCATCATTTTATGCAATTACCGAGTTCTTTACCCAACGCCGAAAGAGCATCAAATTGCTCCTCTAATCCAATAAAAAGTGTTTTCCATAATTAAGGCAATTACAAAATGCATTACAAAATCCATTCTTAGGGTTCAGCTCCTAAATGCCTCCTGTGCATAAAGCACATTTTTGGATTAGTTCAGACTTTATTTTTTTCCCTAATTTTTACCATGCTTTTGATTCATGTCTCCTGTTTAAGATTTTGTAGGGCATTTTTTCAGATGTAGAGATCTGTTCTCCTCTTGGTACCAAAGGTGAAGGGTTACACAGGGCTGCATTACTCACGGCCAAGTTCTGGGGCAGCTGTGGGTCCAGGAATATGGAGTGGCTGGCATTGTGGGAGGTGTGTGTTTGGAGAGTCCTCCCTCAGCAATCGGTCACCTGGACTTGGGCATGATCTCAAAACCCTGCTCACCAGTTGAAAACTAAATTCAGAGGAAAACATGGTAATTAAATTGTCTCTAAGTATTTATTGCTTGGCTATTTTAAAAATTCAACTCATAATCAAATATAAGTTCAAGGAAAATTTATTTTTTAAATACATATTTATGTGGGAGATGCTTTGTAGAGGGTTAAATTAATTGTGTTCCCCAAAAGATACGTCCACATAGAACTTCAGAATGTGGCTTATGGAATAAGGGTCTTTTCAGGTAAGGACTTTGAGATGAGATCACTCTGGAGTGGGCTGGATCTCAAATCCAAACCTAAGTCCTGGGAAGAGAAGAGGAGAGAAAAGAGACAGAAATATAGAGTGAGGAAGGCCCCATGAAGACAGAGGCAGAGACCGGAGTTAAGCAGCCCTGTGCCAGGGCTCGTGGCAGCGCCAAAAGCCGGAGAGAGGAAGGGGACGGCATCTCTCTTAGAGCCTCCCAGGGAACCAGTCTTCTGACACCTCTGTTTTGTACTTCTGGCCTCCAGAACTGTGAGCAAATAAAGTTTTGTTGTTAACCCACCAAGTTTATGGTAATTTGCTATGGCAGCTGTAGGGAATGATCCATTTCCCCAGACACTTATGTCCGAAACGCCAGCCGGTGCTGCTTCACTTTAGACACCCCCTGCCCTCGGGGAGGCTGCTCACCCCGGTCCTCACTGGGGGCCAGCTGCTCCCACCTCTGCCTGCTGAGATGCTCCCCCCCCCATGCTTCTAAGGCCAGCTCATCCACCTCCTCATTTGCCCACTTCCTTAATCTTTCTTTTCTCTGGGTGTCCACAGCATATGTCTCAGTCTGTTCATGCTGCTACAACAAAATATCTTGGGCTGGGTAATTTCTGAACAATACAAGTTTATTTCTCACAGTTCTGGAGGCTGGAAAGTCCAAGATCAAGGTGTAGGCAGATTCAGTGTCTGGTGAGGGCTTCTCTCTGCTTCCAGGAGATTTCTGATTGTGGAGGGGATGAATGCTGTGTCCTCACATGGCAGAAGGGACAGAAGGCAAAAGAGTAAAAAAGGGGACAAGTCTGCTTCCTCCAGCCCTTTTATAAGCGCACTAATCCCATCAGTGAGGGTGGAGCCCTCAGGGCGTAAACACCTCTTGCCACCATCACCTTGGGCGTTTAGTTCTAACACAAGAGTTTCGGAGAGAGATATACATGATAGCAGCATGTTGCATCGATATCCAGTATCATGCTGCTTGTGTCTGCCTTGTATTAAGATACAGGTATTTATTTCCTCTCTTACAGTAGAGGTGCCATGATGTTTGGAAACATGTCTTGTTCATCTTTAAATTTGCCAGAATGCTTAGCACAGACCTTCGTCTACAGTCAGGTTTCCAAATATGTTGACTCTAATTGCATGGCATCCTTTGCTATGAGAAAAATTCTGTTTTTGTTTCACAATTAGGGTATCAAATTGTGTATGCAGAAGAAATTGAAGCCTTGGGAGAACTAATTTCAGCAAAGCCAAAATTTGATGATTCTAAAAGCAAGCATTATGAGAGCTGCTTATATTTCAATATGTTTTTGAATGAAAATATGTTGTTCAGTGGATGATTCCAAGTCCAAATACTTTCCAGGGGAATATGATGTTGAATCATACTTACAGTTGGGGATACTTAATTCACTGTGTTAATCAGTATGCACTTGATTTGTCTGTTTTTATGGGTATTAGTTAGTCAAATATTTTTCTGAAATATATTATACTTTCATAATAAAAATATGCCTTTAAAACTCTTTATTCAGGACTTTAAAAGCACCTTATTCACATCTAGTTGACTTTTGATCATTTTGTTTAGCTATTTGTACAAGATAATGTGTTTAAAAGCACTTTTAGAACTGCCATGTGCAATACATACTAATTATGAAGTTTGAAAAGCTGTCTTCAACTCTGAACCACTAAATGCAAATAAGTACTCAACAGCATTTAATCTTGGTTCAGATAATCTTTTGTGTCCCATTTTTGCAGGGGACATGCTTTCTGGAAATAAGGCCTTCTTTAATGCCATTTCTATGTGTTGGAAGTCTTGCCACTCCTTTTCTCTTGTTGTTATATTTTGGGGAGCAGTATAGTATGAAGTATCAAAGTCTGTGGCTTGAGGGAAGTTTAGATGTGAATATTGGGTCACACTTAAGCCAGTGGTATGGCTGTAATCAAATCACTCAGCCCAGTTGAGACACAGCTTTATCATCTGTGAACATGACTACATCCTAACTACATTATAGCACTATCATGAGAGTAAAAGTGAATAAAATAACAACTGTGAAGTGCTTAGTTCAGGCTTTGGCATATACACGGTGCTTAACAAATAAGACATTTTTATTATAGATGATCAAGAATTAAACCATCTAATTGAATTCATTCAACAAATATCTACTGTTTTAAGTTCTAGGAATATAATTAAGGTAAGTCACAGTGTCTGCCTTTTCAGGGAAGAGCCAGATATTTGAATAGGAAGTTTAAGGCTAAGGGCTCTGAGATACAGTCTGAACCATGTGATGGCCACACATTGCCAGCCAGGACATTCAAAGGGCAACTTGACTTTGTCTGGTTAAATGTGGCAGAATATCCACACATCTTTATCTCTTTTCTTTCCTCAAATCTAATTACAATGGCAGCTAAAGAATAGAAATGGATAAACCCACAAGCACGAAGAGAGGGCAGTTGGAGACACCAGCAAATAAGAGACTATTTCCAGAAGCCTGGCGTGGCAAATGAATGAGCAGAGTGACAATCCAAGGGCCTTCATCAGGGACACTGTGAGGAGGGAGCCAGTCCACCCCACTGTACAGTGTGCTCTGCCCTACAGCTATAGAAACTGGACAGAGTGAGGACTTCAGGGTTCAGTTGCTGTGGGAGGCCAGGAGTGAGGAGGCACCAGGCTGGAAGGAGGAGACGGGCTGGGAGGCTGGCTGTGCGGTAGCTGGACCTGAGTCCCTGTGCCAGCCAATGCATCCAGTTTACCGCCCCCACAGGCAGGAGATAAGAGGTTTATTTTCTGAATAAGTGAAACTAGAGAGAATTAGGAGTTAGTGACAATAAGGCACAGTGAAGGGCAGGGAGGGAGTGGGGAATTGAATACAGGGGGATGAAGAGGATGCCTGTGACTGGTCTGTTTGTCCTCACCCCTGCTCTGCTCCCCAAACATTGGAAGGCAGGCATTTCATCCTAACCTCTGCCTGCTCCAGCATTTGTCCAGCCAGGGCAGAAGATTGGTAGATTCTTCTCTGAAGAAACAGTATAGCCATGGAGAAAAGACCTTTGCATATTGACATTCAGGTTATTCTAGTGAAGGGACTGACTTGCCATCCCATCACAATATAGTGAGCCCACAACCCGGCAAGTCCTGTCTAGGCCATGAGAGCTTCCATCTCGATTTTTACAGCTTCAGTCTTACATAAAAGGGAACAGCTAAGAATTACCATTTGTGGAGAGTCTCTGAAATGAGAGAGACTAAAACAAACAGATTAAAAAAAATAATTTTAGAGGAAACAGAGGCAAGACAGGGAACTTAAGAAAATGTCAAAAATATAAAAATTAATTTTAATCAATTCAGGAGAGCGGGAAAGATATTGCATCTATGAAAAAGGACTAGAATATGGTGAAAAAGGAGCAACCAGAAAGGGTGAAATGTTATTGGAAAATTAAAAATAAGGTAGCTGAAATAAAGTTCCAATACTGAGATTAAAGATAATGTTGAGGAACTTCCTCCCAAACAGAACAAAACATCCCTCCCCCCCAAAAAAAAAACTCCATAAAAAACAATATTAAGAGATGTAAAATAAGAGAGGAAAGATAAGAATTGGAGGATTATTCCAGGGGGGTCTAACATGTGACTATTAAAAGCTCTAAAAGGAAAAGAACAGTGTAAGTGGAGCAGAAGGAAATATTAATGGTCTAATACTACAAAAATGGAAATATTAATGGTCTAATACTACAACTCCATAACATGACTCTTTTGTTGAGTATCCAGCACAGTAAGTGAGTAAACGCTTGATATTGAGGCATATTATTATGATGTACCAGAATACAGGGAAAGAGAAGATCCTAAAAGTTTCCAGAGTGACAAAGTCATACTGGGAATCAGAATGGCATTGGATTTTCCTAACAGCAATCCTGGGTGAGAGAAGACCCTCAGCATTCTAAGGGGAATGTCTTATCAATTAGAATTTTGTACCTGGAGAAACTATTGTGTGTGTGAAGGCAGAATAAAAAAAAATTCCTGATGCGAAATGACTCAAAATGTATTTTTCATTATATATATATAATCTTATTATATATGTATATACATTATATATATTTAAAAACATTTTTTTAAGGAGGCTGCTCTGGCAAAGTGAGAAGAGAAACCAAAAAAGAGGATGACTGGGGCCCAGCATCGGGGGCTGAAACACAAGGAAGTGGGTAAAGGAGGTCCTGGGTGGCCAAGGATTCCCAGGCCTAGAGATCAGTTGGTTCCTGGCCATTGCGTGGTCCTGCCCTTCCTCCCTCTTTCAAATATGACCAACATCCTGACTTTTATGTTTAGCATTCCCTTGCTTTCCTTATAATTTTGCCACATGTCTATACTTCTAAAAATATACCATGCAGGAGGACAGAAGGCTCTGGGTGAAATGTTGTTAGGAAAAACATATTATAGAAATAATAGCTTATATGATAATTTTCAGCATTTGGTAAATAATATTGATGTGTGTTTGTTAGAGCTTATGAAACGTGGATAAAATTGAGATTGATATTTGGAAAACAAATGCTTAATAACTCATGATATTTCTTTCCTTTTTTCATGTTGTTTACTAGAAACTCATTGTATGCTAGAAACTCAGTCCAAAATGAGGGTGCCTTGTTCCCTTGAGTGTGGTGGTTTCCCTGTGGTCCGCAGTTTCTGGGTCTGTATCTGTGTTGAGTTTGTTGTTACATCAGAAACGACTCATATTTGCTTAGGGGGCACAGCCAACCCGGGATCCCTTTAAAGGAAATGTCTTAATTTTCCAGAATGCCAGATACTATAATTTTGAAATGCAAGCTCATCTGAGGAGGGCTTCTTTGTGGTTACAAATTCTCAGGGAAGATGTTTTTTTTTAGCTCTAAGGTTAAGACATGGCCTTTCTTGTGGCCTTGTGGAAGGGGGAGGGTTTATTTTTTGTTTTACCCTTATTGAGAGCACAGCCCTTTGGGGTTCTATCCTTGTTGGGTGGTATGTATCTCTCTTAGGCCATTTCCATCTTAGGCATTGTCAGCTGTCCCTAGTCCCCCTCATGACCTTGAAGACCAAGTTCAAGTTCATCTGGTTTGGCAAATGACCTCAGCCAAGAGACACCTTTGGGGCTTTTCTAATCATTCAGAGACTGGCTTTTACCTGAATTTTGGCTTCTGAGTGTTTCCTTCCTGTCTTATTGGCTCATCAGTATAGGTAAAGAGGTTTCAGATTTTATTAAGCATTTGTAGTTTTTTACAGCCAACTTGTTTAGAATATCTAGCTTTCCATATTATTGTAAATAAAAGGCAGAAACTCATTTCAAGTATATAAAATGATATTCTTACAATACCAATAGTTAATTCATCGTTTATAGAGAATTGAGCAAAGAAAATGAGTCCAATTAAAATTTTTCTGACTAAAAGATTGAATGGAATGGACACTGATAAAGTAATTAAAGGAAACATAATTTTTAAATATTAAAAAAAAAGCACAACAAAACAGTACATGCAGGTGTTTATCTTGTCTGGTAATATACTCCTTTGCCTGAGACATTAGGCTGGAGAAGTTGACCTTCTAATGCCCCTTCAGTTCTGTCATTTTTATCATATTTGTGAGGAAAAAAGCTAGACTTTCAGAACAGTTTTTCACTGTGAGTTTGTGGAGTGACATTATGAAACTGGTCTAGTTTCTATCTGTCAATTTCAACTTCCTGCGGTGAAATTTCCAGGTACTGAGTTATACTCTGCATGACACAAATTTCTTTCTCTTGTGATTTTTCCGTTTTCTTTGGCTTTCAAAATCTTATCCAAAAAAATGTGTAAAGAATGGTTCCCTCCATCTGTATCTGTAGGGATTTCCCTTTGGCTTCTCCGTAGATAAGACAGAATAAGCGTCAGAAATAACAAAATCAATTTTCCATTAATAGTTGATAGTGTAGTGAATGCAGAGATTAAGGGAAGGAGCAATACTTTCAGTATTCAGAAAGATTTTGTCATTGTCATAAGTCACCGGGGTCTTTTGTGACACGACTGGCATAGAAATATTCTCATCAGGGGTTATTCATTGATGTAGAATTTGATGTCTGAGGCCTTATTGGTCCCTAAAAGTTTACCACTGTGTGAGTGACAGCAGCTCCCTTTCAGTCTCTGGCTTATTAAGGGGAGCTGTAACTACTGATACCTCCAGGTTTCTAGAATTGATGGCGAAAGTTGTTTGATCTGCGTGAAAGTCATCATATATTAATTATATAATAAAATAAAAATAAGTCAATAAAATGCTATCTTTATTAAAGAATTAAAAAAACCTACAACAGAGCCGTATGCTTTGCAAAGTGATTTCATATTTCTTCTTTCACTCTATCTGCATAACAACCTCATGAGCAGGCAGACACGACTCACCACGTTGCCCTTGTGTGTACTTTTGCTCACACTGCCTTTGCCCAGTAATTCCTGCTCTTTGCTAGGAGCTAGCTAACTCCCACTTACCACCGCCTCTTCTCCCAACCTCAAGAAAGTAAATTTAATCCTAGGAGTTAGCTAACTCCCATTTACCAGCCCCTGTTCTCCCAACCTCAAGAAAGTTTAATCCTAGGAGTTAGCTAACTCCCACTTACTCCTCCTCCCCTTTCTGCACACCCCAAGAAATTAAGAACAGTACAAAAACAATGTATCAAACATCTATGTCTGGCCATCCTGAGTTAACAGCCATTGACATCTTGGCTTAATTTACTGTCTTTTAAAATAACACATTGCAGATACTGTTAAAGTCTCTTCTTCTTACTTCCCATTCTCACTCTTCTTCCCAGAAGAAGCTACTAATACGTCTATTCAACCAGCCAGAAATCACCGCCCCTAGGAAGGCTTCCTGGGCAATGGGATGCTTGTCTCTGGGCTCCGCTAGTAGAGCACAGTTTATCATGTCGACTATCACACTCTGCATTTTAGCTACCACCTTCCTTGTCTGTCACTCCCAGGAGGCCATGTGTGAATTAACCTTGTGCCTGGCATGGAGCCTGACCTAGAGTTGATCCCAATAAATGTTTGTTCAAGGAATGAATGAGGAAATGGAATCTCAGGCAGGTTAGTTTGACTTGTTCATTTCCCCATTTCTAGTTTCTTCACTGTCATATTTTTACAAAGAGGATATGTGGGCTTCATCACACAGAGTAGCAATGTTTTTTTGGTTTTTTTTTCTTTACAAAACCAAATGTGAACAAATGAGCAGCAATGTTGTTCATCCCACCGATACGTACTGAACTTACTTCTGTGTGTCAGTGCCTGAGTGGCACTGGGGAGCCCACAGTGAAGGATGAACTCTGTGCCCTCCTGGCACCTGCAGTCCCACTGAACACAGGCCTCCTCTCCCCTGTTAGGGGAAGCCAGGCAAGCAGAGTAATAATTATGATGACATCTACAGTACAGGTTTTCAATAGATTCTTGACTCGGGGATTTTTATTTGGGGGGGAAAATGCCATCACAGGCAATTTTTTTCTTTATTCTTAATTTTCTGGATTTTCTGTAAGAGACACATATTATTTTATAAACAACAAGAACAAAAAAATCCAAATGAATCAATCAAAAAGAAGAGTTGGTGTTAATGTGGACCTTGCTCTTGGGGAAGGAGGAAGGCCAGGTTGTTGCTCTGCACTTTCAGTTAATCAAATGTACAGGGTAGTTTGGCATTTTCTGTTTTCTGCAGTTTTCCCAGTTCAGGCAAAAGAATCACTCTGGGCCTTTCAGCAATTTCACTTGCTCATCTTTGAAGATTTCAGCGTGAGACAAGCAAGGTTAACTCACAGGTGACTCCAGCACCTTTTATTTCTTTTAGGCATACAGCCTGTTCCTTGGGGAGGTTTGAACAGGTCCAATGTGCACACAGCTGGTCTTATAGGAGGGTTTCGAATGCTCTGCCAGCACCTCTTGGGTCACCCCACACTGCTGTGGTTTCCTTCCAGGCCTGCATTGGGGTCTCTTCTCATTGCTCACCTCATCGGTAAAACCTTTTTGAGCCCATATTGCTGATTTATGGTTATTTATTTTTACTTTACAAGTGATGTGTAAGTAGTACTCTCCTAATGTATTTTATTTATTATAAACCATATACAAAATGAAAATGAGGCAAAAAAAAAGAAACATAAAGTCTAACATTTTCTTCTCACACCCTAATGAGTTACCTTTGTAGTCCCCAGCTTCTGTGCACCTGCTTTGGAGGACATCAAATAAAGGATATTGAAATATCTAAAAATGATCTAAGAAAACTTCTGATGTGAAAGCAGCACATAGGGCTTTAGCCCCAAAGAAATTTTCTGGGCAAGCGTGGACTGCTGCTGCCCTAGACAGAGACTCCTTCTAGAGGAATCTCTGCACAGGACTTGTCCGCCTCTAATTCTTTTGGGGTTACCATGTCAGGTTGGTAGCAAACAGTATTACAGAAGGGGGAAAATAATGAGATGCTTAAATTATGATAAAAGGAAAATAAGAATCTCCCTAATTAATTTTGTTCATCTGTAGAGATCACAGGAAAGGAAATGAAAGGTGGTAGGAGAAGGCAAAGCAAAAGTCTTGCAAATTCTTCAAATGCGAATAAGATTCTGTGATAAACCCCTAACTTTCTGGTAAGCATTTTAATGGATCTTTTAATTAGCTTTTCTGGAAAGTTCACTGATGATATGCTGGAATAATGATCCCCTGTGCTCTAAAGTGTCTAGTCATTAGCTTGCAAGGTGACTGAACATACTAATGCGTTTGCCTCTTAGACAGTTTAAGCCCGTGCTCCTAATAAGGTCTCGCCTTTGTCTGACTCAATCATAGAAAGGAGCGTGTGGGCTGGGCTCTCTCAAAAATGACAAGGACAGCGAGCCCAACCTACCTTCCTTCAATCCCCATGTGACTCCAGCTCTTGGAAGGAGATTCTTGGGGTAGATCTGTCTGGAACCTTTCTTTTGCTGCCTGCTACTTCTGTGTAAGTTTTGGCTCAGCATTTGTAGGTGCCCCTTAGATTTGGAATTCCTTCTGGTTCAGAGAATTAATTATATTTTGTCACCGGTATCAGTAACATCTTTTCCGTCATGCACCTCTGATTTAGATGTGTTTATTTGTACTTCTAAATGGTGCATTATTATTTCATTTTATTTCTAAGGTATGTGTTCTACACTTCCTAAGGGCAGGTCAGGCAAGGTGGGTGGGTGGAGGCTGGGAATTTGCTTCTGCTCATAGTTGAACCTGTGACTTGGCTTTGTACCAAGTTAGTATCAAACTGGGCCAAGGCTCAAATTTTCCAGTCCCAGCCTGGTTTCGTCCCAGCATGCAAGAACATGCTGACTAGCATGTACACAGCCTTTTCCATTGCATAACTTCTTGTGCCCCTGGCTGAAAGAAGCTAAACTGCAGATAATTTATTCAGCATAAATTATTGCTAACCTTAGCTGGAATAATGTATGCTTTTGATCCTCTTTAGATATGGAGTCAATGGGGAATTGTCCGGCTACAAAGATTTCCCCTATATCTTTCAATTAAATCAAATTCCAGATCTTGAGGACATCTGATATTCCTCAAGGACATTAAATCTATATGAATGGTGCCTGAATTATATGCTCAAAAATATAATTTATAGTTTGTTTTGTTAGTGTGAGCTATTAGTAACATTTTAAACATTGAATTACATTTTTCATTTAATAATTCATTCTTGTATAATTAGAGAGTTAAGTTATGCCACATGCTTATGTTTTAAAATATGGACACATTCCTTAAGTGTTTCACACCACTCTCTATGAGATAGAACGTAACATCAAGTGCATATTATTAAAATTTTAATGTTCTAGCTGCACAAGTTTTGTTATTCGGCTAGGCCCACCCTATAGGCAGTGTTGGCGAGATGTGATTTGAGTAGTAATGAAAGCTTCAACCTGCCAAAACTATGTATTTTTTTACGAGGCTGTTTCAGGGCAATCTTCTTGCCTTACTTGCTTTTAACTTCCCTCCAGGTGGACATATTATACCTGAAAGTATGGCTACTCAGGTCAGCAAGCAACCTGACCAGGGGATTTTGCACAAACCAGTTGAAGAGTGTGTATGTGTCCTTGTCCTACCGTAAGCCATGTTTCCTGGTCCTCTCTTACGGCTCCACATTACACCTATCTGAAACAGAAGGAGGCCTAGCTGGTCTCCAGTCATACAATTGAATAGATGACTGTTGATCCTTATCATGTAGGGAAAAATTTGTCTAGTTTTTCAGTTAAAAATATAATACTTCAATGTGGTGAAAGCACTTCAGCCGTGCAAAAAGGTCTATACTGAAAATAGGTCTCCCTTCCACCTGATCTCAATCTGTACTTCTGCTTCCCAGGGGCAACCATTCTTCCCACATTCTTGGGAATCCTTTATGAAATAGTCTGTGCATATACAAGTTCTATATGTATGCCTCTCTTTAATTTAAAAACAACCACAGGGCATCCTATCTATACTGTTTGACAACTATTATGCTTAGTTCATTTTATCCATTTTTTTTAAATTTGAGGTTCCAAATCAACCATAGATTCTTTTAATGGCTCCATAGTTATCCACTCTTTGGATGAGTCATATCTACTCATTTGAGCCATCTCATTGCTGGACATCTGTGCTTATGTGAAGACTCGTCTTTGGGCACAGGTGTGAATAGATCTACAGCATAAATTACTTGAAGTGGATTTGTTTGGTTAGAGGGGATCTACATCTTAATTTTCATAGATATTGAAAAATTGCCTCCCTCAAATATTGCATAGTTTAAGATTGTAATGAAAGTAGACTTTTGTCCTTGGAGTGGGTTACATACAGAAACTTTTGTGCATCGTGAAATCTCAGAATAACACCAGCTGAGGTGAGGTGGTCAGGCTAAGCTCACTCACTGGTATCTTGGCTCTACCAAACATGTTGGCCTTGTAGTATGCATTCCTTAAATTCATATAGAATGCTTCCCATATAGCATCTTCTTAAACTCTGAAAACAAACCTATGCAGCAGGTGTTATTATCCTATTATAAATCACTACATGATATCAGTATTTGGGATCTGTCATAAAGAAATGAAAATGTGAACATCAACCATGTGCTTGGTAAGGATCTATTAATATTTGTAATTGAAACTAGTACATATTGATTTTGATTACACAGAATATTCTAGGATCTTTGTGAAGTGTAAGTAAATTCCATCATTATGTGTCTCTGTAATCCTTGAAATGAAAGGATTTAGAAGCAGCACACTTGTATTTTAGTACTGTTTGAAGACATGAGAGACACAAGAGCATTTCAGTTGAAGCCATTTAGGTTATAGTTAAGGCTCAGCACAAATTTTTGACCTATTCAATTTCCCTTTATTTAAAGGTGACAAAGTGTATTTGACAAAGAAGAGAAAAATGTATATTTACTTTCCAAGTATGGAAAAAGTATGTATCCAACAGCATTTCCTATTTGTTGAGTTATTTGTTATTTGTTGAGTTATTTGTTGAGTTGTTAGACATTTCATGTTGAATTAAAACAATTCATATTGAAAAGTCTAGTGTACTGTGTAATTATGAATGTAAGAAAAAGTCCATTGTGTATCAACATGTACCCCAAATCAGAAAAGTACGAGGACAGGAAATATGTAATGGAAGCATTTCATAACCTTACAAAATCTTCTCCTCAAAAGTCATCTACTTTTCTTTGCTTATTATAAAAGACATGTAAGTTATAGGATTTTTATTTCCTCATTGCTTCATCTTTTTGTGTGCCTGTGAGTGTGAAGACTGCTTAATCTACAAGCTCTGATTGGTCATAGACTATGTTTAGCTGGCTTTTAGAGGTACACTTTGTGTTCTGGTTAAGGGAGATGGACTCGGAGTCAGAATGTGTGAATTTGAATTTTGGCCATTTATTAGGTGGTGTGTCTGGGGTTCACTTTCCTCATCTATAAAATAGGATCTTGATCAAAACTGTAATACCTCATAGAGTTATAAGGATTAAGTGAATCCATCTGGTAAAGCTCCTAAAGTAGTACAAGGCCCATCAGTTATAATAAAATAGGAATTTAAAAAGTTAGCTCTTGTTAAAGCCCCTTCTACATTCAAAGCACTGTGCTGATTACTGTGAAGTAAATAAAAATTTAAAAATG
The DNA here is from genome assembly GCF_040939455.1 of Microcebus murinus. Classification (NCBI taxonomy): domain Eukaryota; kingdom Metazoa; phylum Chordata; class Mammalia; order Primates; family Cheirogaleidae; genus Microcebus; species Microcebus murinus. The sequence continues at coordinate 10,208,925 of NC_134108.1, forward strand.
GGAACGTCCTTGTCATCTAGGAGCTCACATTCTAATTGATAGATATAAACCACATGTTACGACAGAATAAGGAAAGGAAAGATTATTTTTGAGTGGATAGTTTATTGGAGAAAATGAAATTTAGCCTAAATTATAAAAGACTCAGATCTTCCACAGTGAGGATGGGAAGAAGCAACTGCCTGGGCAACTTACATATAGCTTATACATTTATCTAATATTTATCGAATACCTATTATTGTATGCTAGGCAATGTGTTAGGTGCTGGTAATACTAGTTTTAAAAAAAAATAGGTTATTGCCTGCATGGAGCTTATCATCAAAACAAACCTCCTTTCTGAGAGATGTTTTAGTGTGTTTAAAACCAAATGCCTTTTAATATGGAAAAGAATTTTAACCTAGATTAGTTTTATATGTCAATACCTCACATTTGGAATTATGTTTTTTAGGCCTTTCTTCTTCAATTTGTCTTTTAAGAGACAGGGTCTTGCTCTGTCATCCAGCCTGGAGTGTGGTGGTCGTAATCATAGCTTACTGTAACCTCAAACTTCTGGCCTCAAGTAATCCTCCTGTCTTGGCTACCCAAAGCACTGGGATTGCAGGCATGAGCCACCATACCAGGCCCCTTCTTCCATTTGACATCATTCATTCAATAAATATTATTGAGGGGATAAAATCAAGATAGCAGACCAGAAACAGGTAGTATGTGCCTCCTCCACGAAGATGAACCAAGATGGTAACCACATTCTCACATTTTGAACAGATAATCTAGGAGAGAATGCTGGGATTCACCAGGGAAGAGATAGGAAGCACCAAAGTGGGTAAGGTGAGGGTTTAGGGCAACTTGGTTGGCCAGGGACTGGCTGATAGCCAGAGAAGCTCCTGGACTTGGGGGAAATAGTAAGAGAAGGGAAACAGGAGCCCATAAGCTCCTGGGCACAGAGCTCTACTCACCAAGATGAGCTTTTACAATCTTGGTTACAAGTAAACCTTTTGACCCATGCAGGTCTAGGGACTAACATAAGGAGCTGCTTGGAGGATGCACAGAGACGTTGTTCTAGAAAGGGAACTCACATGGAATCCCACAGGTGTGGAGGCCTAGAGCAGCTTGAGCTGGGTGCTGTTCTGAGAGCCTAGATACTAGGCAACTGTGGGTGTGCCTACAGCCACTGCACGACTCCAGGAAAAGACAGAAGAGCCTAGGTGCTCCCATGAACCCCTGGCCAGGTCCCCACCACCCTGGTGTGGGCTACTATCGAGACTAAGTCATGAGAATACAGCATTTTCCAGTTTCTCACCTGTGCTGCTTGGCTGGGTGGGGCCCCAGCCTTTCTAGTTGCAGGTCCAGTGTGCCATTTTGAGACCTTGGACGGTGCCCCACCATTGGACTGAGTTTGGGTTGACACAGCTGGGGCCCCACCCAGTTAAGGAGGGACAGGGGAGCCTAGGCTCTCCTATACACACCTAGGGGACTGAGTTGTGAGTGGACTGTACTACTCACAGTATCTTGCATGTGCTGTTTGCCTGGAAGAGACCCCACTTTTTCTGATCACAGGTCCAAGGTACCAGTTTGGAGTTTAAAGCTGGGGATAGAGCACCCTACTCTTGGGCTGTGCTGGGGCTGATGCAACTGGAGCCCCATTCAGCTTAGGAGAGACAGAGAAGCACAAACTCTCCTACACACACCTAGGACAACTTGTACCACCCTGCTACAGGGTCCTGTGAGACTGAGACATGGGCAAACAGTATCCCCACAGTTTTTTGTCCATGCTGCTTGCCTGAAAGGAGCCATGCCCTCTTTGATTGCAGACCTATACCTGGTACCATTTTGAGAGTTTTATACTGGCCCCTGCCTCCATCTTGGGTTGAGTTCAAGGTGACCTGACTATATTTGCCACCTTGCTAAGGACAATGTAGGGGGACAACGTAGAGAGACCAAGCTGTCCTAACCACATCAAGGACAATACACACTACCCTGTTGCAGGCAGCTGTGGGGCTAGGGACTAGCCTGCCCAATCTATTGCAGCTACCAGTAACACCAACATGGGCCACTTGGGTCCTGGTGGGTGGTGCCACCGTTGCTACTGCCACCTCCCACATCACAACAGCTGCACAGGGGCCTAAGAACCCATCCACATACCCAGCCCTCTGCTCCCACTACTAGCTTCTGAGAAAGACCCCTGAAAGCCCAAGAATTGGCTCCCGGGGACACACTAATATTGCTACCAGTATGAGCTGCACTGGGACCTAAAATCAGGCATAATCAGCCCACTGCTTCCAGCACTGGATCTCAAAGACTGGCTCAGCTGCTATTCAAGTCAACAGCAAAACTTAACCATAGCCTCAGCTAATAACTGTTGTTTCCTAAGGCACCAAGCAAATCAGATACTGCTGACCCTGTGTGTTGCCTAAGAAATCACATAAAGATCACACTACTACAGGTACCCCAAATCAAATCCAGAGTGTCCTACTCAACCAACAATGTATATAAACCTTCAGGAAGAAATTCTTCCCTTCGAAAGCAATTTCAAAGAATTGGAACAAGTGACTGCTACATCAGATGTGAGATATCAATGGAAGGACACAGGAAATATGAAAAAGCAAGGAAATATGATACCACCAAAGGACCACAACAATTGTCCAGCAATGGATCCCAATCTAAAAAGAATTCCTTGTAATTCCAGATAAAGAATTCCAAATATTGATTCTAAAGAAACTCAGTGAGATGGAAGAGATATCTGAAAACCAATATAAAGAAGTCAGAAAATAATTAATATGAATGAGAAATTTAGTAAGGAAATAAATATCATTAAAGAAAACCCCAGAAATTTTAGAACTGAAAAAGTCATTGAAGGAAATATAAAACACATTCGAAAGCTTCAAGAATAGACTAGATCAAGCACAAGAAAGAATCTTAGAACTTGAAGACAGATCTTTTGAAATAATCCAGCCAGACAAAAATAGGGAAAAAAAGAATTAAAAAAATTGAACAAAGCCTCCAAGACATCTAGGACTACATAAAGTGACCAAACTAATGAATTATTAGTATTCCAAAGGGGATAGAGAGATCAAAAAGTTTAGAAAATCTATTTAAGGAAATAATCAATGAAAACATCCCAGGACTATCAAGAGAGTTAGACATTCAGATATGGGGGACCCAATGATCTTCAGGCAAATACATTGCAAAAAGGACTTCACCACAGCACATTATAATCAGAATGACTATAGCTGAAGTAAAAGAATTTTGAAATTATCAAGAGAAAAGCATCTAGTCATCTGCAAAGGAAACCCCATCAGACTAACAGTGGACCTCTCGGCAGAAACTTTATAAGCCAGAAGAAAATGGGATGGCATTTTCAAAGAGGTGAAAGAAAAGACCTGCCAGCCAAAAATTTTATTTCCTGTGAGACTAAGCTTCATAAATGAAGGAGAAATAGTCTTTCCTAGATAAGCAAATGCTGAGAGAATTTGTCACCACTAGACCAGCCCTACAGGAAACAATCGAAGGAATCTTAAACATGGAAACAAAAGGTTAATATTCACCATTGTGAAAACATACAAAAATATAAAGTATAAAAAATTTTATAGGTTTTATAAAACAATCACCCAAAGGAAGAATAGAAAGGAACTAAATGGCAACATGGCAGAAGTTCAGCAAACCACAAAGCAAAAGGAGAAAAAGAAATAAAATAAATTATAAAATAACTAGAAATCAACTAACAATATGACAAGAACAAAGCCTCACATATTATTAACCTAGAGCATAAATGTGTTAAATTGTTCCACATAAAAGACAGAGATTGGTAAAATGGATTAAAAAAATCTGACTATATGGTGCTTATACAGACTGAAAGGAAAAGGGTAGAAAAAGATATTCAATGCAAACAGAATCCAAAAGCAAGCAGGAGTAGTTATACCTCTGTCAGATAAAATAGAATTTACATCAAAAATAGTAAAGACAAAGAAGGTCATTATATAATGATAAAGGGAACCATTCATCAAGAGGCTATAAGGCTCCTAAATATATATGCACCCAACACTGGAGCACTGACATTCACAAAATAAATATTACTAGACCTAAAGAAACAGACAGCAGCACAATAATCATCGGGGTCTTCAACACCTCATTCACAGCACTGGACAGATCATCAAGACAGAAAATTAGCAAAGAAATAGTGCATTTAAATTGGACATTAGATCAAATGGACTTAACAGACATTTGCAGAATATTCTACTCAACACCTACAAAATATACATTCTTTTCATCAGCATGTGTAACGTTCTCCAAGATAGACCACGTTTTAGGGCACAAAACAAGTCTTAAAAAAATTAAAAAAATCAAAACCATATCAAGCATCTTCTCAGACCATAGTGGAATAAAGCTAGAAATCAATATGAAGAGGAACTTCAAAAACTATACAAACACATGGAAATTAAACATGCTCCTGAATGATCACTGGGCCAATGAAGGAATGAAAATGGAAATTAAATTATTTTTTGAAATAAATGAAAATAAAACATAAATAAGCCTGTGGGATACAGAAAAAGTTGTGCTAAGAGGGAAGTTTATAATATTAAAATCTGACATTATAAAAGTAGAAAGATCACAAATTAACAACCTAATGTCACGCTTCAAGGAACTAGAAAAGTGAGAACACACCAAACCCAGAGTTAGCAGAAGAAAAGACATAACAAAAATCAGGGCAGAACTAAATGAAATAGAGATAAAAAAATATGAAAGGATCAACAAAATGAAGAGTTGATTCTTTGAAAAGATAAACCACTAGCTAGACTAACTAAGAAGAGGCGATATCTAAACAAACACAATCAGAATGAAATAGACATTATAACTTTTGCCACAGAAACATAAAAGATCATTAGAGACTATTATGAACAACTCTATGCTCACAAACTAGATAACCTAGAGGAAATGAATGAATTCCTGAACACATAAAACCTCCTGAGAGTGAACCAGGAAGAAATAGAACTCCTGAATAGATAAAAAGCGAGTAGTGAAATTGAATCAGTCATAAAATAATCAACAACAACAACAGAAAATAAGCTCAGGAGCAGATGGATTCACAGCTGAATTCTATCAGACATACAAAGAAGAATTGGTGCCAATCCTACTGAAACTCTTCCAAAAGATTAAGAAGGAGGGAATTCTCCCTAATTCATTTTACAAAGCCAGTATTACCCTGCTACCAGACCATGAAAGGATGCAACAAAAAAAGAAAATTACAGATCAGTGTCTCTGATTAACACAGATGCAAAAATCCTCAACAAAATTCTAGCAAACTGAGTCCAACAGCACATCAAAAAGATTATTTGCCTTTGGGTTTTATTCCAGAGATGCAAGGATGGTTCAACATATGCAAGTCAATTAATGTGATTCACCATATAAATAGAATTAAAACAAAAACTATATGATCAATAGATGCAGAAAAAGCATATGATAAAATCCATGATAAAACCCTCAATAAATTATATAATTTATAAAATAATTTAAAACAATTATAAAATAATTTATAAAAAACCCTCAATAAACTTGGTGTTGCAGAAACATACCCAAAATAATAAAAGCCATATATGAGAAAGCCACAGCCAACATCATACTGCATGGGGAAAAGTTGAAAGCATTTCTCCTGAGAACTGGAACAAGACAAGGATACCCACTTTCACCACTTTTATTGAACATAGTACTTGAACTCCTAGCCAGAGCAATCAGGCAAGGGAAAGAAAGAAAGGGCATCCAAATTGGAAAGGAGGAAGTCAAATTATCCCTATTTGATCTTATACCTAGAAAACCCTAAGGAATCCTCCAAATGACTCATTTGATAAACAAATTTAGCAAAGTCTAAGGTTATAAAATCAATGTATAAAAATTAATAGCATCCCTGTACACCAACAGTGATCAAGCTGAGCACCAAATCAGGAACTCGATCCTATTTACAACAGCTGAAAAAAAATACCTAGGAATAAATTTAACCAAAGAGGTGAAAGATTTCTACAAGGAGAACTACAAGCCACTGATGAAAGAAATCATAGACAACAATAGAAAAATCTCCCATGCTCATGGATCGGAAGAATCACTATTGTTAAAATGACCATACTGCCCCAAAAAATCTACAGATGCAATGCAATTTCTATCAAAATACCAACATCACTTTTCACAGAATTAGAAGAAACAATTCTAAAATTCATATGGAACTAAAAAAGAGCCTGAATAGCCAAAGCAATCCTAAGCAAAAACAACAAAGCTGGAGACATAATATTACCTGACTTCAAATTATACTTCAAAGCTATGCTAAACAAAACAACATGGTATTCATATAAAAATAGAAACATAGATCAATGTAAAAGAGTAGAGAACCCAGAAATAAAGCCATATACTTATAGCCCACAGATCTTTGACTAAACTGACAAGAGCATATGTTGGGGAAAGGACACCCTTTTCAATAAAATGGTGCTGGAGAAACTGAAGATCCATGTGCAGAAGAATGAAACTGGATTGCTGTTTCTCACCATATACAAAAATTAACTCAAGATGGATTAAAGACTTAAATGTAAGATCAAAAACAATGAAAATCCTAGAAGAATTCCTAGGAAAAACTCTTCTGGACACTGGTCTATGCAAAGAATTTATGACTCAGTTTCTAAAATCAAATGCATTAAGAAGAAAAACAGACAAATGGGACCTAATTAAATCAAAAAGCTTCTACACAGCAAAAGAAATAATAAAGAGACTACCTATGGAATGAGAGAAAAACATTCACAAACTATGTGTCTAACAAAAGACTAATATCCAAAATATATATGGAATTCAAACAACTGAGCAAAAAACAAACAAACCAACCCCTTAAAAAGTAGATGAGTGACGTGAACAGGCATTTTTCAAAAGAAGATATACAAATGGCCAACAAACATATGAAGAAAGGCTGAACATCACTAATCATCAGGGAAATTCAAATTAAAATCACAATGAAATACCATCTTACTCCAATTAGAATGGCCATCATTCAAAAGTCCAGAAACAATAGATGTTGGTGCAAATGTGGTGAAAAGAGAATATTTATACACTGTTGATGGGAATGTAACTGGAGATTTCTCAAAAAACTAAAAGTAGATCTACCATTTGCTCCTGCAATCCCAGTTCTAGTTCTCTGCCCAGAGGAAAAGAAATTATTATATCAAAAAGATACCTGCACTCATAGGTTTATTGCAGCACAATTTACAATCTCAAAGATATGAAATCCACCTAACTGACCATCAACTGATGAGTGGATTAAGAAAATGTGGTATACATTCCATGAAGTACTACTCAGTGATAAGAAGGAATGAAATAATGTCTTTTGCAGCAATTTGGATGGAACAGGAGGACATTATCCTAAATGAAGTAACTCAAGAATGGAAAAATAAATGCCACATGTTCTCACTTACAAGTGGGAGCTAAACTATGGTTACAGAAGGGCATACAGAGTGATATAATGGACATTAAGACTCAAAGAGGAGAGGAGGAAATGGGGAGAGATGAAAAATTATCTATGGAGTACAGTCTACACTACTCTGGTGATGGGTACACCAAAAGCCCAGAATCAACCACTCTGCACATATGTAACAGAATTTAACTTGTACTCCCTAAGTCTATTAAAATTAAAAAGAAATTTAAATTGAAATATTATTGAGTCTACTACCTGAGAGATATTGTGCTGGACAGGCAATGGACATATAGCATTGAGATCAATAGAGTCCTTATCCTCATGGAGGTTATATTTTATTGGACTGAGTTAAAATAAAACAAAGCAATGAAATACACAAAGAAACCACAAGAAACATCATATACTCAGAATGTTTGCATTCTTATTAGATGCGCCATTTGGATTCTGAGAGGTTAGTATGGAGAGTATGTTGATGTAAAGCATAGGATATGACCAGTGTTTGGTACAGAAGCAGGATTTGCTTGATGGTTAGTGTGGAGAGTAGGCTATAACCAGTGGCTCCTAATGGGGAGAGGGGCATGCCATGCTGGCCACGGGAAAGGAGGGCAGGTTTTCTTCACCTGCAGATTGCTCATACCACCTTTAGAGTATAGAATAGCAAGGAGGGCAGAGTGAGGAGGAACATTAGGATTTGTTCTCAGCATCCCAGGTAGATGCTACTTCTGTGAATTTTGTACCCAAAGATATTTGAGCCTGTTCCTAAGATTCTGGTCACTGGGTATTTCTAAGGATGGCTGCAACTTCTTGCTACCTTTAAAGGATGAGAAGGGGAGCCTATCTGAAATATTTGGTCCAGGTAGGAACTCCTAGTCTAAGAAGAACTAAGAATGGGCTGGCTTCCCCAATTTGCCCTTGATTCAGTGCCAGATGCAAGTGTTTGCTGCTGCTGGTTGTCACTGGTCCCTATTCTCTGCTTGACTTGTGGCTAGGGGATTGTTTTCATGTCTTGGATTTGGATTTTACCTTCATGGTGGCCTAGACTTTAAAGTCTTAAAGCCCAGATGGGCTTTTGATTGCTGTGGGTAAAGGTCAAAGAGTACAAAGCCAGAGAAAAACCTCTTGTGAAGAAGCAAGAAAATATTCCCCATTAAAATACAATGGAAGGATGATCTGGAGAAACTTATTTAAAGTTCTTTCAGCTTTCCTTTTGTCTTCAGGTCAAGGGATGTATTTGTTTCCATTGCACAGTGTGTGCCCATCCAATGAATAAATCATTAACTAAAAAGTTAAATGCAAATAGAGTGATAATGACATTTTATGTCTAGACTTAATGGCGGTCTTGGTGTGACCAGCCCTCTGTGACATACAGGGGTGGCCTGGGCAGCAGCACCCTGAAGATTTCTCAAACAAGCAGCGGAAGCCTCTGAAAATTTGACTTTCATAATCATAGTTTACAGCTGCTTACATTTGAACTAAAAATGTTTTCGGGCTGCAGGAATCAGGCTTGAGCCTGCCAGTGACCTATTTTGCAATGCCGCGCTCACGTCCCAGACCCTCACAGGAATTGTGAATAATGTGTGTGGAGCAAGACGCTGAAAACATGAAACAATTCAGAAATAACTTAAAGTTTCAGATAAATTACAACATTATTTGGTGTTTCTTTGAAGATGAAAGTTGTTGAAGGTTTTTGTTGTAATACATCATGCTTTTTAAAATAGTTTGAAAAAAATAAATCAAGGATTCTAGTTTTTTGCCTGATTATGAGACCCTGGGATGTAGGTGGGTGGCAGGCATTTGACTCAAGAGTGTGGAGACACAGGCAGGTAGAAGTGGGGAGTCAGGGGACCTGGCAATGTCACTTGGGTCGTGAGTTCAGTGGTTGGTCCTACTGCCCCAGCTGAGCTGTGTTTGTGGTTGAAGTGTTCCTAGAATGCCTGGGAAATAAGGATCCAACAGTCACACTGTGTGAATCCTACATATCCACAGCACATTACATAAGCAGTTATTAAGTAAATCCTGAGAGATATTTTGACTTACTACTCTTTTAGGTACATGAGAAAGATAAGAGAGAATATAAAGGTATTACCAGCAGAGAGACATTGAGAAACTCCCAAGTGTGATGAAGTCAGGAGTCCTGTCCTTCTCAACTTCAGGTCTGGGAGATGGCCCCAGTTCTCACACCATCTCTTTGATTAAAATATCCATCTTGGTGCATGAATTTGTTCTTCTGTGTTAGATACATAGGGGAATAAAATTACCAAAACGCAAAATCATGTTTGCTCAAATGAGATTTTTTTATCAGGTAACTAAGCTTTGCACAACTCGGAAACAGCAGGTGAAGGGAAGAAATGCCCCGCAGGCAGTTGGAATAACCCACAGAGGAATCAACAGCACTTACTGCAACCTCTCCTGTACCCCACTATCTCCCTATGCATTTTCTATGAGTGTGTATCATGCTGTTCTCCTAAGTTTGCGTATTTTTGTTGATAAAATGATTTAATATGGCAATTGGAACATGAGTAAGAATACTGGTTGTAAAAATGCAAAGGGTTAGCAAAATGTGAGCAAAAAAGAAAGGCCTTAAGAATTGAAGAGGAACTGAAAATAAAATGTTTTAAAAGATATGAGAATGAGAAGGTAGGTAATAGGTATAAAGGAATCCTTACGAGAGACAATGCTAGGAGAGGGAGGGAGGGAGGTAGTGTGGGTGGGGAGAGAGAGAGAGTGAGATATTAAAGTGGAGTTGAACACATCCATGCATCCAGTGACTGTGTTAGTTATTAAGCTATTGCTCTTGGTTCCAGACCCACCTTTTGTACCTTGTTTTGTGAACCAAACCACATTTCTCCTTTGCCTTCTGTCAGCTGCTTCTTGCTAGACTCAATCAGCGGAGATGCCTAGAGACTAGAAGCCTAGAAGCCTAGAGAAGTAGCATTTGGTTGGTTTCCAGTCTTTTCCTGAATTTCTGAAACCTGACTTGTTTTACCAGCTCACAGGTACCAGCAGCAGCTGGTGGGTTCCCCTGATGAGAGATCTGAGTTCCAGCTCCATGGTTCCCCTCCCCCAAGTGCAGGTGGCATCAGATCCAGCCAGGTGTCATTCCTCCTCTGGGATGACCCACCTTCCAACTTTTCCTGAGAGCTTCCTGGTCTGAACACTGAAAGTCTGTGTTGGCCACACTACTTCTTCCCAGAGGTCTGGGTCCAGCTATGTGATGATCCTCCTTCTGGGTTCTGCTTCCTTCCTTTTCCCCCTAGCCCCAGGAGTGACAGATTCTTCCTGAAGTTGCCTCAGTGTTTCCCTTTTGCCTTCACAATCATCTCTTTACCAATTTAACCAATCCCCTGTATTAAATTCTCACTCCTGAAGTAACTTGTGTGGCAGTTGTCATCTACTTTAAGTGTGGTTTAAAATCACTTGCACTGAATTGAAGGTGATGGCTTAATGCCAAAGATAGCAGGCTAGCATTCTGTGTCATGAAAAGAGGAAACTGGCAGAAAACAAAGCTGGATTTCTATTTCAAATCAATGTAGAAGAAACAAATATAGGAGAGTGAGCCATAGCTATCCACCTCTGGTTTTGCAACATTCTCTCCTAAAAATCAAGATGTTTCCACCTCATCTTCATACATCAGAGCCACATTTCACACACCAACTTCCACTAAGCAAAATCCATGCTATTTGTTACAGTAACTTACCAAATAATATGATTTTTAAAATTTATTAAGAATGTAAGATGTTTAAAAGTATGGTGGTATTTTGCTGGTGCTAGTTTCTCATTATTCTTCTTTTTCTATTTTTTAGTGTATCACTCAGGAAATAGAAAAGATTTTGAATGGCCCTGTGTTTTAGTTTGGGTTCTCCAGGACAAGATCCTGAGATAAGAATTTGAGTACAAGTAGTGTAACTGAGAAGTGAAGGAAATACTAGAAGGAGAGTGGAGAAATGAAGGGGAGGCAGCCAGCATAGTGTTCGGACACTGCAAGTGGACCCAACCTCTCTGGGCTGCTCCTGAGTTATCCTGCATAAGGAAGGGGCAAGGGCCTGGGGCATGTGTACTGCAACTCCTGCTGCACATTGGTTAGAGCTGCTCCTGGGAAGCATTAATTCCCCAGCCCTTCTAATCCCCTCCAAGGACAGGCAAAGAGGGCTTCAGAGGCCAGAGAGGCCCTCAGCCAAAGGAATACAGGGACCAGTCATGGTAAGTCTGGCCCACATGAACTAAAGGACAAAGGTGAGGGGATATGGTTGAGGTACTGATGGCATCTGCTACATTTTGTCTTTTTATTACATAAAATTCCATAACATGAAGAGTTTTAGGAACACATACCCATTGTTTTAGGAGAAATCACTGCAATTTGATTTGTCAACCCATAATCAGTTTCTAAGGTTTAGGAACCTATCAATCTTATGTTCAGGGGTTCATTTCTCGTAGATACTAGACCACTCTGGCATGTATTTCAAATCAGGGGCAAGATTGGAAATAAAGTCTTGAATTTTCCAAATTTATCTTACAAAATTTCCAAATACTAAACAATAGAAGTTATTAAAGAGGCAAGAGAGTACTAAGAAATTATAAGCAGTAAACTGATTTACTTTTTTTTTTTTTTATCCAGAAGGGAAAATCCAGGAGGGAGAGGAAAGGAGGGAAAATGGGGAACCTGGTTGTGGGGAGAAGTGAGTGAGCCAACCTGAATGAAAACAGAGTGGGCTGGCTAGGAAGGTGGCCAAAGAGTCAGAAAGACGAGGCAGGTGGAAGACAGATGATTTCTATTTTCCCCAAATGTTAAATCATAGCTGATGTACACAAGGGAAGGAAACTCAAAGGCTACTTCAGTCTTTGGGAAGTGGTGGTAAATTTTGCCTACTAATTTATAGGCAAGAACAGGTGCCAGTAGGGGGAAGAAAGGAGACCTTGCAGGATGAGACTGAGTAAAACCGAAATCTGTGGATCACTCCCTCCCCAACACTCAGATTTCTATACCAGATTGGGTGGTTTTAGGCAACATGATGTAAAATGTATTTTGGTGGAATCTCTGAAGTTGCAGTTTCAGTTCAATAGGTACCCAAAATGGTATCCCTGCCCACCCACCTTCTCCCCTTGGGGTAAGTCATTCACAGAATATGATTTTCAGCAGGACCCAGCTATTGTCTTCTTGCAGTCTGCATTTAAGTGGCATGGGGACACCTTTTATCCCTGTGTCCCTAGTTGGACTCCAGAAGCATAAAAAGGAAAGAATTTGTTCCCTGGGGAAGATTTGACACCATCCAAAAAGTAGATGACTTCTGTTATGGTCTTTAATATCGTCTAAATGAGCTTATCCACCTCCCAGGTCACTGTAAATAAAGGTATTATATCCTCCATCCTTTATGCTAAACCTGGGAGAAATTCTTTGGGGGTATGTTTTGATGCAAACATTCATTGCTGAGCAGTAAGCTTCGTCATGGAGGGAAAACACTTTCCTTCAGTATTAGTAGCTATCATCCAGACAGTGTGATTAGACTTGTTCCTTCTTATTTATTGTCTAGAGGCTATATGTGACAAATTTCAGTTCTTTAGGTTCAAGCAGATTTTATTTAATTACATCTCCAGGTAAAATTCAAAATAGTTATAGAGGAAAATAGATTGAATTAAAAACCTGGTGGGATATTGATGATGACTTAGGATGTATAAAACTGAATGGAAGAAAAGGGACAGCAAAAGTCCCTTTTCCAGAGATTGGGTACATTTGTTTGGAGTGTATTGTAAGTAAAATGTAATGACATAAACATAAGCTTTGATTAGTAATGATCAGGAGCTGGAATAATTGTGTATAGACTCATTTGAGCATTGCTAATTCAGGATAGTTCTCTTTGTATGGCATTATTTGCATTTATGTTTTTCCAGAGTTAAAAAAGAATACCCTCAGGTCCTGCCTGCTCAGAGCATGGGGAATTAAACATACAACTCTCATTAACAATCCTGTGAATTGTACAGTCTGCTTAATTCCCTCAATGCTTTGCAGAAAGCGTTCTCTCTGCCAGCATACTGTATGTGGCCACGACTTCCAGAAGGGAAAGCTTAGGGGGGTGACATCACACTGGAAGGCGAGCGGCTGTACGGGAGGTCTGCCACCTAAGAGGTGGCTTTGGAACTAGATGTTTTCTTGGGACAAGGTCAAAGGAGGAAGTTTGAGCAGGTGAGAGGTGACTAGTGTTACGGTTAAGCTTAGCATTTTGAGTTTTCTTTCAGGTGATCTTTCATTATTGCCGTAGGGCCTCAGCACTCTTGGGCTTGCTCACATGAAAATGCAGGAGCTGTGCTGTGTCACAAAAGGGGCACCTTTGCCACAGGGGCAATGGCACAGTGCAAAGTCTGGCCTCTGATACCAGACAGATTTGGGTTTCCTCTTCCCAGCTGACTGACCTTGGGGGTCTTGTCCAGCCTTTCAGCTTTGGTTTCTACTGCAGCAAAATGGGTATGAAAATAAAACTCACCTCATGGGTTGTGATGCAGAGTCTACACATAAGGAAAGCCCAGGGCATAGTAAGCACTCAAGAAATTTTGGCTTTAAAAAAGAGAAAGCCTCTTAGACCTCAGGGATCAATCCGTTTTAGAAGCAATTTCATCAGAACTTGCAGTTGCTGTAAATCAATGGGCAGATTGCCTGGATTTGGGGCTGTGAAGGCAATTTAATTCCAGTGTCTCCACTGTTTGCTTTGTCTAGCTCCGAATTCAGGCCGTAAAAGGTAAGGTGGCATCAGCAGCCAGCTGTTGCCACCTCCATATGAATGCCGATGTCCCCTCATCTATTGACACAAGAAAAAAGTAAATAAGGTAATGTCCTCGGAATTTTCTTTACACTAAACATGTAATTAGGCACTTACCCGTGATGAGTAAAATTTAATTTCAGTTAAGTGAAAAGGAACACTGATTAGATTTATTTTATTATTTGTTCACTTTCTGGGAAGAGGGCAGCTGGAAAAAAATCTCTCCTTGAGCTGTATTTTTCACTTCCTGCAGTGCTTACCAATGAAATATGCTAAAACTTGCAGGACCAGCACATAGAAATGAAAGTAATAATTGTGTTGGTGTTTTCCTTCTTTCTTTCTGTTAGGGTGACAGCTGGCCTGCCTGCAGCTTCTGTCTGTGCAAAGGCACAGAGGGGCAGGAGGGTGGCCTGGGAGGCGGGCGGAGGAGGAGTGAGCAGGGCCCTGTCCCCAGCATCGCTGCCCAGTGGTTGCTGTCGGAGGGCCTCTCCCCTCTGCGTGCCTTGGTGTGTCTCTCTGCCCAGTGACTTTGCTCCCATTTGGCTGCTCAGAGCCCCAGCCGGGGCCACTGTCCCAGGCTGCCTCTCCCCCAGGAATCCTGGCTGCACCAAAGGCATTGCTTTTCCAGCCGTCATTTCATTAGGACCCCACTTCCAAAGAGTCCTGCTCTCAACTGACTGTTGTAAGGGAAGGCACAGCATAAATTCCTCTGAATCTTTCAGTAAATGATAGCAGCTTCATGCATCTACTCACTAATGCAGTATTTTTATAAAGTGAGTACTTTGAGGTGTCAATGTTTTAGCCTTAAGAAATGAATCATGAATGGTGAGATTTCAGGAAGGACCTTCTAACTGCCCTTCAAATCAGACCACAAACTCACCCCAACCTTGCCTTTGCATGGAGGTCACCCGTAGGCCCTGATGCCCAGACAGAGCTTGGACTAATTCTGTGAAGATCAGGGGCTATGGGTAAGTGGGAGGCACCATTTGGCACAACGGAAGGAAGGTATTTTAAACCAATCTGTTTGGACAAGGATGCTTTGTGAGGTACTAAGTTCTAAGTCTTTGGAAGCATTTAAGCAAAGCTTAGACAGCTACTTAAGAGACATCATAGAGAGGAGTAAGTACATCACTCAGCATTGATCCATGGAGCCCAGACCCGCTCTGTGTAGCCTAGAGCAAGGAGATTTCATACACTGGGAGCTGGAAACCTTGGTCCAGGAGGCGATCTGAAGATTACAATGAACAAGAAGTGTCTACCAGCCCTAGGGCTGGAGGGACAAAGGGGAAAGGTGGTATCCCAGGGCCTGGAAAATGTGTCCTTCTCACCAGTGCTAAAACCATGGTGGAGGCTTCCCAGAGGGCACTAGGGCCATGGAGAGAGGTCTTGTCTATGCCTGGAGCCTCAGAGGCGATGCAGCCAATGCCAAGGACCTCCTGTTGACACCGAGACAGGAGGAGAAACACCTTGCCCTTTCCTTCTGTCCCTTCTGCCCATTGGCTATCCCCACGGCGTCTGTTGGCAAGGCAACCTGGGCAGGGGCAGAGGCTGGAGGGTGGGCCTGAGGGCAGCCTCCCAGCCCATCTGCACAGTGGGCATTTGGACCAGACGAACCCTGAATTTCCTTTCAAGTCCGACAAACATAAAGCTCTACATTCTATTGTTTTAAGACATCCCTGCTAGCCAGCATCAGTCCATTCCTAGAAAAAGAGACCATCAAACACCTAGAAAGCAAGTTGACCAATTCCACCCTGTTGTTTCAGGGACATTGCTCACCATCTGGTACCACTTGATAGAATACTTGATGGAATGTTCTCCTTGTACATTATTTCAGAGGCTCTATGATATAAGGGTGGGAATTGCGGATGACTTTTTCCCATTCTTCTTGTGTTCCTCATTTCCTGGTCATAGAATTAGAACGTTTTGAGCACTGTATTTTTTATTCTTAAAATATCATTTTGCTTACATTTAGAGGGTTTGGAAATGGCAGTTATAATAGCACTCTTCAAATGCCTTTTCCCAGCACCTCCAGCCATGGTTGTCCCTGGTGCCTGAGCACAAGGCCCTTCCTCCCATCACTTTGGGTGACGCTTGGAGGTCTATGCAGGGTGTCTGTGGAGTGCCTGTGTTGCTCGAATCCTGTTAAGATGCTCTGGCCACTCTTCTCATAGTCTCGGCTATTTGCTTTAAGCTGGGTGTCCAGGTGCTCTTCTCTTTATAAGTGCAGCCAGCCTGGCTTGGCTTGGCTACAGCCCGGCGTGACTTTCTCTAAGTCTGACGATCAGCTGGAGATTAAAGCAGCTCTTTCTTTCAACGCGGTGGCAGTGGGCAGATTTTCAGAACTGGAGTGTGCTTTGCAGAGCTGCCATGAATCTGCCCACGGCTGTGACTTTGAAAGCAGTGTGTTTTAACCTTGAAAGTCATTAAGGATGGGAATGGCATGCAGGGGAGGCCGCCAGATGTGTGGGTTCCTTGGCTCTGCACAGCCTTGCTGGGTCATGTCTCCTGGTCACTTTCTATTTATCCCACCTGCTCTGGACCACGGAAGTCAGAGCCAGGAGACAAAGGTGTAGACCTAGAGGTAACTGAGTTTAAGTAATGTGGTTGACAAAAAGATGATTCCTTTCTACTGTTATAATCATAGAATAGTTAACTTGAATGGATATCAGGTGCGGTATTTGTATTTTGTTTTATCAGGCAGGCTTACTGCTGAATTGAAATGATCCCAAACTTGTGGGATGGTGCTGCCAAACATGTAGGATGCCTAGAAAACAAACAATGGGTTTTGTCACCTACCCTAACGGTACTGTATTTATTATTCTATAATGTGCTGTCAGTTCCTGGTGGGGTTAGGGTTGACTCAAATGTTCTACTCTGTGTTTGAAGGTGAGGGGATGAGGCAGCAGATGCATTCAGGTGCACCTGCCCTCCCGCCCTGCCATCCCTGCTGCCTTTTGAAAAGCAGAACAAAAATAGCTTATTTGTTTGAACAAGTATTATGGTTATTAATAAATATTTCGATAGCACCGTAAACAAGGCTGAACTATAAACAAAACTGTGCCGAAAGAAAGAAAGGAACAAAATCCCTCACCCTAGGAGCAGAAAACTTCCTTTTGTTTGCCGTTGCCACCTGTTTTGATGAATACATTTTTACTGAAGCTCATCTCATTGCTGTCACTTAAATAAGGCATGCTTCTTGGGTCTACCTCTGGGGAGGTGACAAGATGCTTCCTGGGCCAAGAGGAGAAGCAAAGCTTAAAGTTACGGTTCAGAGTTCCTATCTTAGAAACACCAATTCCTTTTAGTTCAAACATGAAATAAATAATGTTGCTAGAAGCACCTCACCTATTAAATATTAACTCAGATGAAGTGTTTCAAATAAATGACTTTTCTATAGCTATTATCAAAATCTACACGTAATTGCCTTTCAAAACAAAGGATATGGAACATATTTTAACCTTTTATAAATAATTTAATGGAATCATGTGGTTGTCATTCAATCCAATAGCTATATTTCAGGGACTTTGGTTGCTATACTTTTTCTGTCTACTTGCCATAGGTATTTCCTTCTTTCTCTGAGCAAGTACTTATTGAGCACTTGCTATGGTGTGTGGCATACACCACTAGTGTATGCCACAGGCAGTGTGGTTACAAAGATATATTCATACTTAAGATGATCTCTGCCCTTAGGCATTGGTGGGTTTGGTCTGGGAAACAGACATGCATTAAGATCTACATTTAGTTCAGTGTTGCAGGTGGGACAAACATGTAATATTTGCAGGTGGGAGGGTCTCACATAGGGGGGCAATTGGATTGGGTCCTAAAGGATGACTAGGTGGTTGATGACTAGAGACCCTAGGAAAAGGCATCTAGGCACTGAATCCAGCATGTGCAAAGGTAGGTGGATGTGAAAAATATTGCCACATTGGGGAAGGCACACATTTTCTGGAGGTATGACCATGCCTGGGATTCTGAGGGTGAGGCTGGAAACTATCCCCTGCTCCCAAGACTCTAATTCATTATACATCTCTGCTGTCCTTTGCCTCCCTGCACTCTCCTCTCTTTCCTATCTTACAGCCCTTCATCCTTTGTTGTCTGTGCAACTTGACTATGAAACTTGTCAGAATAGCATTTAAAATATGAATATTCAGGTTCCAAGGGGGGCTTCCTCTAGGAATAAAGTGTAAGGGCTCTGGTGCATCTATTTTGGCCATTCGTTTGGAGACCTTCTGGCTCTCAGTTGCATATTTGATGATGGAGGCTGGTAGAGAGATGACCCTCATAAGAACAAGGTGACCTTTAGAAGAACAGTTGTTTCCCTGAAGGCCAAACAGAGACATCAACAGTTAAAATACAACTCACACTCGTGGTGGAGGATGAGTGAATCAGCATTTACAAACCATTTGACGATCTTTCTGTGAAGGGTGCTGTCAGACGCAAGAACATTGGTGTTTTTCTGGAATGATGGACGGTGGCAAATCTCTTTGAAATAAGTCATAACCTCTCCCATTCACATTCTTCCATCTGCACCAACTCTGTGCTTTAAGTCTTGGATAACCTCCCTGCTCACTGCAGATTTAAGACCTTGATAGGCATCAAAGCATCAGAGAAAAATATCATAAAAACAAGCAACATCAACAGAGCAGGGAGCAAGAACCACCACGACGCTGTGAGCACCCATGGGTGAGGGGCTTTAGACAAATGGCCCACATCAGCCTGCAGACATACACCCTGAGGGGCCCCCGCCAGGTGTTTCAATAGGAAAGTTAGAGCCTGTGACAACAAGAATGAACATGAGCTTTAAAAGGGAAACGCTTGGTGGACATGACCCCCGTGGCATTGCAGCTGGTCCCTGAGGAGCCACGCTGTCCCTTTACTTGAGCCCATCCCTCTTTCTTACTGCCACAGCCTGTGAGTCTATGTTCAAACAAGGTTGGATGTCTGGCTTCCAGTCAGGGACTTCTGCAGGCCCTAATAGGTGGAGTTCAGGTGCAAAGCCCCTTTGCAACATGCCCACCTCCCATGGCCATAAGAGTGCTACCTAGAGGACCCAGGTCATAAGACACCACTTGTTAACCAGGAGAGGTGTTGTCAGTTGAGCTGGAGCCAAGCACAGAAATTCTATCGAGTCAGGGTATGATTCATGATTGTTATATAGTCTTATTTAGAGAACAAACATTTCATCGATACCTGCTAAGTAAAAAGCATTGTACTAGGTCCAACAGAGGCATAAACATGAAAAGGCACGGTTATTTTGAAAGAGGATTTTAAATCTCTTGTTGGCAAGAAAATATTTAAATACAAAGATCCACATAACCCAGGCAACTCTGGTTGAGTGGGGATTGGATTGGATTTATCTCGCGAAGCTTGCTGGAGGGGCACGTTCTTATCTCTGACAGAGAGAAGGAAGCCACAGCATGGGCTTCACGGGCTTCAGGGCCACGGGGACTCTGCAGTCACACAGGCCCTGTACGGAGAAAGCTGCCAAGCTTGGTTTACTGCTTTGCTGTCACCATCTTGAATTTTTAATAATTTTTTACACAAGAGGCCCTACATTTTTATTTTGCAATAGACCCCACAAATGATGTGGTTGGTCCTGTGAGGGTAAATGTTGGTGACACACCTAGTCCTGAGGTGACAGAGTAGAGTAACTGCAAAAGCTTGGGCTTGGTTGGGTTGAAAAGTCCACATGTGAGAAGTTTGGGAAGATAGGTCACTTAATGGTAGTATGGGATTGTAAGCAGGTATTGGAAAGCATGGCTAACACTTCCCTCTTATGCACTTGCACATAATGTGTTAGCCCATGATGTCCCAAGGGACAGAGGTGAGAATAAGCTTAGGCGTGCCATTTCCCTTCTGGCCCCATCAAAGAGGTGTGCACCGATCCACCCTGACAGGACACTCTACCTGTGCTTGCACATGTGGGTTTGGAACTAGGCTCTGCAGGGCTTTCCCTGAGGGGCATTTATGCCAGACATACTGGAAACCCCTCTGCCCACCCTCACCAGTCTTACCGGGAGGAGTTGGGCAGATCAAAATTCATTCCAGTAAATTTACGAGGTGTGAGGATCAAATAACCTATATAAAATTTTACGTCGTTTCAAGATGTCTAATTGAGATTGAAATTCATCTGGTTAAATTCCAAATAAACTGACTCCCCTGAAGTCTTCCCCAAGTTCACTGTCAGGTTAGCCTATGATCACGGTTAGTGTTCCGAGGCAGGGTCAGGAGAGGTAGGTGTAGGGACTTCCCAAGCCCCAAGCACATGGGATTATTTTGAATGAAGTGAAGGGGTGAATGAAGTCGTTATTCTGAACCACTTTTCTAGAGCTGTGTGCTGGGAGGATGGCACTTGGCAGTGAAGATCACGAAATGTGAGCTGGAGACCGAAACCTCTGATGCCCTGATGCCGCCTGCAGGTCCTCAGGCAGGCTCCTTTGTTGCCAACTGCTTTCTCTTTCCCCTTCCTCCATCATGCTGAGATATTATGAGGATCAGCTGTAAATTGCATGGTGTTCTTGGAAAGAAATTCATTATATAAGCCCAGGATATTTTCATTAGCTATGCCAAATCTTTGAGAGGATTTCATAGAGCCATGCTAGCTTCTCAAAACATGCAAATGTTAATTGAGTCAGATTCCCTAGCCATGGCTTGGGGAAAAAAATCCATTCCCTTAATTCTCTTTGTGCACTTCCTTCTCTTCCTCTTTTTCATTCTTCTCGTGTCAGTTCAGCTTATATCTCAGGGATCTCAAAATTAGTCCTAAGTGGTGGTAGCTCATGGGTATGATGGAGCATTTTACAACGGGAGAGCAAGGCTTAGCGACAGGAGTGACTGCAGCTCGCTGGACTAGGTTGTTTTATGGCATCAAGTTCTTTTCTGGTCACTATTAAATTTGTCCTCTGCCTATGGGAAATTACCGGGTGGTGTAAGCGGATTTCTGTAAGTAGCAAGAAAGCATAAACCGGTGGAACTCTTAAATTAACCAGGTCGTTTTCTTATCACACTTTATAGTCAGCCATAATTAAACCCACAGCAAATGCCTAGAAGAGTTCACATGATGGAACCTTCTCAAGGCCTCAGGGGTCGGGCTATAGAGGGGTAACTTTATCGTCAGATGGGCCATTAACTAAGAAGGCATCCAAGCGACGGAATGAATCATCTCTTTGAGACTAACTTGGTGAACCAGGCATCTCTAAGGAAGGTGCTATATGCCTATTAGGAGCTTAAACAAGAAACTTTGCCTTTCCTTCTAGACTAATTACTAGCAACAACAGAGGTATTTGTTAAGGATTTATGAGAATTGAGAATTCCACAAATTACAAGAAATGTAGCATTAATTGTCATAGTGCATTGCATCCATAAAGGAAAAGTAATGGGCCTGAAGAAAGAGGTGCAAATTGTGAGGAAGTGTAAATAGTGATAATGTAAATAAGGAATTCACTGTAGCACTTTGCTGAGTAGCCCCTTCACCTTGCAGGAAGGCTGAGGGGGTCTGCAAATGCCGGTTCTGGTTGACCTAGGATGGTGGCCAGTGTGAGGTTCTTCATGGCAAATGGCTCTTCTAAGAATAGCTTCCAAACCCAAATCTCTTCTCAACTGAATTCGAAGTTGTTGCTTCTTCTGGGTAACTTTGTAGTCACTATTTTGATGATACAAAGATCTGTGGGCTTCTCTTTAAAATTGCCTTCCTAGAATCCACCTTTTTCTCTGTCCTCTCATTTGGCAGCTTCTCATCTTCACCTGGACACGGCCACGCGGGACCCATGGTGGTCTGTAATCATACACAGTCAAGTGCCACATAATGATGTTTTGGTCAGTGACAGACTGCACACATGACAGTGGCCCATAAGATTATAACACCATATTTTTACTGTATCTTTTCTATGTTTAGATCTGTTTAGATACACAAATACTTGCCATTGTGTTAAAATTGTCTACAGTGTTCAGTACAGTAACCTGCTGTACAGGTTTGTAGCCCAGGAGAAGTTGGCTCTACCATACAGCCAGGGTGTGTGGTAGGCTACACCATCTAGGTCTCTGTAAGCACGTTCTGTGATGTTCACACAACAGTGAAAATTGCCTGAGGGTGCATCTCTTAGAGTGTATCACCTCGTTAAGTGAAACACGACTGAGGCTATTTCTCTGCTCATTTGCCCAGTATCTGCTCCCTTACAGAGCGGTAAGCTCTGTAACTGGGAACTATCTCTGTTTTGTTCCGTTTGTTAGCAGAGAACCTAGAAACTCAGGCTGATTGTGGATGCTGTTATTTATCACTGCTAGTGTTTCCGTGTGGGGATTCTTTCTTGGCATGTCTTGGGAAATTTCTATGTTTTTCAAAATCATGAGTCCCAGGAAAAATCAGTTACAAAATTGAGAAAATTGGAAAAATAACATTTTTGCAAGAGTTAATGTTTAACACTTTTACTGATTCAAAGGAATCTACCTATGTCAAGTAGAAAGTAAGAGCAGAAAACACCAATATACAAAGTCAAATGTACATGTCAGCATTTCTGGAAACTGGGAAGGGACAGATTGTAGAGAATTGGTCACAATTTTATCAGTCATCCTTGCCATAGCCATTGCCATGCTATAAGTGTGTGTATTCTTGTCTGCTTCTCATGGTGAATCTTTCTTGAAAGTAGAATAAATATGAATAAGTTTATATACAGTATATTTTATACAAATCCTATGAGTGGTGCTCCAAGAAGTAACATATTTTGGAGCAAAACAAGCCCTTAAATTGGCTATTTAGACACATGATTCTGTTAATGCTTGCTAGGAGATTTAAATGTTATATTATTTGAATACTACCCAATAATGTTTGCTGGCATTTTCCAGTGTTAGAATATTCTCTGTAGATATTTTGAAAATACTACTACATTTAATATTTCTTATTTATTAGCACTTGTTTAAATCTATCCATAATAATGAGTGAAGATTGTTGGAAGTGTTTTAAAAATAACAATATATTTTAGGAATTTTGCGAGAATTCCCAGGAATTTCAAATTTTCATTACTGCATCCAAGAGATTAATATGTGTCAGGAGTTTGGAAACAAAAAGCTGTGTAACAAACCACCCTTAAATCTAGTTGCTTGAAGAAACACCAGTTCATTATCTGTCAAACATTATGTTAGCTATTCCTTGTGTTGGCTGAGCTTAGCTGGGTAGCACGTCTACATCTCATGATGCTGGCTGCAGCCGCAGTCATCTGGGGGCTGTCTGGGCTGGAATTTCTGAGAGGACTCACTTATGTGGCTAGTAGTTGAAGATGACTGTCAACTGGCAGTTGAGCTGTGGCTTTGGCCCTGTTCCTACAGTTGTCCTCCATGTGCCCTCATCTTGTGGCTTAAGCTGCTTCGAGTGTGGAAACTGGTATATGAGAGGGAGTGTCCCAAGAGTAATCTTTCTAAGAAGAAAGAAGGAGGAGCTGCGAGTTCCTTCAGACCTGGCCTCAGAAGGCCCGGGATGTCCTGTATGCCTCTTTCTACTAGTTAAAACAGTCACAGAACAATGCCACATTCAAGGGGAGGAAAAATAAACTCTATCTCTGATGTGCGGCATATGTACAAGGAGGGGAGAAATTTGGGGCCATCTTTGGAGACCACCTGCTATAGTTTGTCCTCTGGTTACAACAATTTATGTCACTCTCACCCTCCCAAGAGTACCCAAATCTTGTCTCTGCTGTCTTTCTGTCTGCACATGCTGGAATGTCCAAAATGTCTTCTTCACTCACATGATGATGCATCAGCTGTAAGGCTTGACTGTGGCCATACATCTCGGGTCTTGGTTCTCCCTGTTAGTTGGTTCCTTAGTTCTCTCCACGTACTCTGAGGGCATCTCCTCCATGTAGTCTCTTCAGTAGGGTAGGGAGACGTCTTACCTGGCAGCTCAGGACCCCCAAGAGAGCTCTCTAAGCCTCCGGGCTTATCAACCCTATGCTTGTGCTATAGTTGCCCATGTTCTGTTGGCCAAAGCCAGTCACCCAGCAAAATCAGTATGGGAGGATTCCACGAAGGTGGGGGAATGGTTTGCTATGGAAATTAATAGTTTTCCATGAATGCTTAGTAAATGTACAAATGAGTGCACTATAACCAGTTCGTTCATTTCCAGACTCAATTGTGGAAAAATAGTTTCTTGCCCCAGAGGAGGCCTAGCTTCAAGTTCCTTCCCACCTGCACCACCCACCTCACAGCCCCTGGGCTATCTGACTTCACTCCTGATTCCTGGACCTGCCTGTGGAGACACAGGGCCCTTCCTTAATTTGGGGCCCCTTACAGATTTACTCATTTCCTAAAGGCAATAACCACTTATCTCCTTCTTCTCTCCCTTGGAGGTTTCTATGTAGCACTTTTTTACTTCCTTTAGTGTAGATTTTCTGAATTTTTGGGACCTCTGAAAGCTCCTGCAGTAGTTCAATCACAACCTGCTTTATCACTCCCCCCCATCTCTCCATAGTTTGCCTCTACCCAGGGTGATTAGCTTCTTAAATCTTATATATTTATGCTTTTTAAATGATGTGTGTGTGTGATTTATATACACATATGCATGTATTTAATAGCTTATTTTAATTTTTAGGTCTTTTAGAATTGATAATATTTAACTAAAAGCCATTGTATTCTTGGTGGAAACTAGCCCAATTAAACTTTGCATTAAACACACACACACACACACACACAGCCCTAAACCCAGCACTCCTATTCTCTTCTTCCGCCAAACTACTGTCTCTGCAAGGGCCATCCCAATGCTTCATTTCTGTATTTGAGCCTTGGCTGTATTGAAGCTTCTTAACTGTATTTAGGCTTTGGTTGGTCTTCTATTGACTATAGATCAACAGTCAATCAAGGTATGGGGTTTGCTTACTGGGACATGAAATCCCAAGGGATGAGCTGGCATCACCCACAACACCTTTGTTGTAAAAAAAATCTTAATCATGCAGGGTTGTTGGTTTTTGGACTCTTTGAGTTTTTTAATGTTTTTGGGAGCTTAAGTAATGGCAGCAAATCATAAATGAAGGAAACTGTTCAAGGATTATAACCAAGCAATAATGATGACATTAGGCAGGGAAATGTACATGAGCATTCGTTTTCTTTTATCTCAGCCAGTAAAATCCTTTTAAGTGAAATTTTGAGCTTTGTTACCCTGGAAAACATAGCTGTGTATAAGGAAAAGATGAGATCATGTTTTTCTAGTGCACTGAGGAAACTTAATTATTAGAAATTCCAGACTTTCTAGGGGACTCTGACTCATGTTTTGAGACCACATTTTATCCAGCAAACCGTACCATTCACATGACCACCTCTTTCTCAACTAAAGCACCCAGCACTACATTATGCTTAAAAATGTCTAAGTATTTTTCTTAGAGCAGAATTCTGTTAGTCCTTGCCTTATTTCTTTTACCTCCCACCCGCATTTTAGTCACTCATGAGCCCCACAGAGGGAGGCAGGATGTGCACATTAATATTCTTTACTCCCTCAACTTATGGGTATGAGAATAAAGTCATATTCTCTAGTCAAGGATATAAAGTTTTTATCATGACTTTGGTTCTACCTAATGCTCTTTGTCCTAAGTCTTGTTATCCCCAATAAAAACCCAAATCCAACATGTTTTGGGTGAACTCTAACATTGATTAATTTTTCTGAGTGGTCTTACTCATTGATTTATTTGTTCTCCTGTTTATCAAATAGGTGTTGAGAAACTCCTACGTGTCTGGCACTGCCCAGGAAATACCACAGGTATCAAACACAAAGTCCCTGTCCTCAGGAAGTTTATATCCAGGGTGGGAATACGCACTGTAAACATGATGAATAATATAATATATATAGCATATTACACACATTTTGTAACATTAGCATCATCAGTGAGTTGGTGACAAGAGTTATGAGAAAAGTACACCAGGAGACAGGATAAAGAGTAACAGGACCAAGGGGTGTGATTTTAATTGGGTGGTCTGGGGAGGCCTCAATGAGAAGGCGTCTTCAAGCCAGCCAGGGGCTCTTTAGACAAAGGGCGTTTCAGGAAGAGAAAACAGCAAGTGCAAGTGTCCTGGGATGCAGGTATGCCTGGGATATCAGCTTGAGGATGAGACTGGCTGGCTGCAGCTGAGAGAGCAGGGCAAGAGGAGTGGAAGTGAGTCAAAAACTTCAGGGCCGTAGTGTATAGGGCCTAGAAGGGCAGTGTAGACTCGGAATTTCACTCTGAGCAAGATGGAAAGTCGTTGAGGGTTTTGCATAGGAGAGCAAGCTGGTTTAGCTTTGAAAGCACTACTCTGGCTGCTGGGTTGAGAACAGACTGTAGGGGCTTAGGGTCAGGATGGGGAGACTAGAGTCTGCTGCACTTTCAGAGAAAGGCAGTGCTGGCGTGCATGCAGGAGAGGTGGAAACGTAGATGCAGGGAGTGTGGGAGAGAGAAGACTTGAGGTGACTCCATAGGAGTTGGTGTGGGCCTGAGTTGGAGGTAAGGATACAAGTGCCATCAACTGGGCTGGCAGGCTCTGGGGGGTATGGGTTCTGGGGGTGTGGGTGTGATATCTGGGGCTCAGTGTTGACATGTTCAGCTGAGATGCTGTTGGACATCCACTGCAGATGCGGCACACACCTCTGGGTTGCTGAGCCTGGGATGCAGTGCCAACTGGAGGTATAAACCCTACACGCTTTCTCAGATTAGGTCCTGGACCTCAGCCCATTTGTCTGAGGCCTGTTATCTACCCAGTTCAGACCCTTGGACCCCTGAAGACCCCTCATTTCCAGCGTGATTTCCTAGAACTCCCGATAGCTCTGCCAACTCCGGGACACTGATGTACCCTAATTGTGCCCTCTCGGTCACTGTAGACCTAATTTCCACTTCAAAGTCTTCTGCTCTGCCCCTACTCTGGGCAGCCTCAGCATCCAGGTGGAGGGTGCACCCCACATCCTGGCCTCTCAGCTCCTTAATCTTCTCTTTGCAAGTGTTTTTCTTTTTCCTAAGTTGATCAGCCTCCCACTCCCATGGCCACATCTTAGATTTCTGCATAATAACAACTTTAAAATATCCGTTAAATATCTCAAATGCTAATCCTCATACCCCTGCCAAATGCTTTCTTCCTGCAGCTTAACTGTTCCAGGAACCCCTACTATAATCATTCATTGGCCTCACTGTGATCCATGGAACCCCCTAATTTCTCATGGTTCATTAACTACCTCTTTTTTTGTCCAGTTTAGGCTCCCTGCTCAACCAGCATTATTGTGGACATCTGCTTCTTTTGGCTATCCTACCCTTTCTTCAAAACTATAACCCAAAGCACATTAACAATATCGGAGGGCTTTAAAAATTACCCAGGACTTGGCCCCACCTGCCGCAGGTCAACTGACCAGAGTCTCTGGGGGTGGAGCCCAGCATTGGGAGTTGTTAGAAGCTCCAGGTGGTTGCAGTGCCCAGACAGGGCTGAGACCTACTGCCCGTGAACTCAGCATCCACCTTGTCAGCCTGCGCCTGAGCTGCTGAGCCTGGGGAGCCACCCTGAGCAGGCCATGTTCCTTTCAGAGTCTTGGTCTCTGGCTTTAGAAGGGTGCCCAATACCACCTGGCCTTCTTACCACCCTTCTCTGTGAGCTCGCTTTCCCTCTCTGAGACGACTACTTTACACTTACTCTCTCTTCTCCAATTTTCTTTCCTTCCCCCTCTCTCCACTGCACACTCAGCTGGTGACAGATGGGGGCCCCTCATCTCCTCTCCTATTCCCCTTCCATGTGTTTGGTGGGATCATTTCAGCTCATAGTCATCCCAACCCATATTTAGACGTCATTTGTTTTCTTGCTTCTTGTCTTTTTCCCATGAGACCGTGAACTCTGTGGGCAGGAGGGTCATGTTGTTTATTCACCAGCGTAAACAACACTTAGTGCAGGGCCTGGGCACCCTACAGCAGAGAGGAGGGTCTCCAGTGTTGGCTGCATGAATACACAAGCCAAATCTTGATCATGTGAGTCGGTGCAAAGGTGTAAATTATATTATCCACTGTTTTTGTGGCTACAAAGAAGTTAGAGATCGTTTTAGCTCAACAGTTTTGCTTTATAAACGCCCAAACCAAAGCATGTCAAATGACTTCCTCTGACCACACAGATGGTGAGTTTCAGAGGTGGGGCCAGAACTCTCACCCAGACCAGCCTGTATTGGTCAACTACAAGGAGTGTATAAGCCGAACGCCATTTGCCCATTTCTATTTGGTTTTGGCACCAAGTATTGTTTTGGGAACAGAAGAGTCTTCTCTGTGGTGATGCTGGATTTGGGCCAGTATCGGTGTCAGCTCAAATTTCTTTAGAATGGACTGATAGCGACAGGGATGGTACCGGGACCCTAGGAGGGGGCTGCTGTGAAAGGAGGCTAGCCCTGCAGAGCACAGAACTGAATTGTTCTCACCTGTGCATTTGATGCTTTCCTTTCAAAACCCTCTTATTGAAAGCACTTTGCTAAAAATAAAGTTTCTAAGATACTGAGAAACTTTAAGGGAAAAGTACCTATAAGGACTTAACATTGTGCTTGTCACTGTATAATCACAGACGTTTTGACAAAGGTACCATTTAAGCAAGAAAGAGGAGAAAGAGAAACAAAGATATCTTTTTCCATGTTAAATTGGTTAAAAAGAAAAAAATCCCAGATTGACTTGTGCAAAGATTATTCCAAAAGAGAGTGTTTTTCTTGTGTGATTTGGCTGCCACTCCGCAGATGTGGGCTAGCTGTACTGTGATAGCTTTTTGGTCGAAAGTTGAACAACATTGGAGGTGTGAGCAGTTTTTAATAGGGAGAGTAGAGGTGACTTTGCTGCATGCCCTGAGCACCAGAGAGGACTGTTAGGAAGTGGCCAGTGTGTCTGTCCAGTTCCGAGCTTGGTGAATGTCCTCATGATGTTTGTACCCTGGCACCCCTCTAGGGTGACCAACCATCCTGGGACTGACCGGTTTCCTGGTATGTGGGACTTTCAGTGCCAAACCGAGAGTTCTGGGAAAGCTGAGATGGTTGGTCTCCCTAAACACTGAGATTTGTTGGGAAATGTCTCTTTTTACTCCATGTTAGGAAAATCCTTGTTTTAGCTCTGTCCATAGAAAAGAGAGCCATGAATTCAGACTCTGCTCTCTGGCTTGCTTACTATTATCCTGTCCTTCGAATTGGAATTAGTCGCAGATACTTGGCCCCCAAAAGCAGTGTTAGATATCCTACCACCTGGAAACCCAGATGTTCTTTTACCTGTTATCTTGAATATTGGACTGGTTTCTCCAGCTGCCTGGCTGATCCCTTCTGTTCTTTTTGCAGACCTTCTGGACCCACGTGGGGCCTTTTCCTACCAGGAAGAGTATTGTGATTTTATAGGGTTCAAGCCAATGTAACCCATCCTTTCCTTCCACCAGGTAGGAGTTAGAGCACCTGTAATTCAGGCTAGTTTGCCACTGTCAGTGTGGATTATGAGGAAGTCTCTGAACTCTCTCATTCTTCACTTCAACCTTTATAAATGAAGCTGTGGCATTTCCTATGTTTAAACTGCCTCAACCTATAATATTTGGGGGTTCCAAGATTGTCTCTAAGAATGGATAGTAAATAGGGTAAAAATTTTTCTGATAAACACTTTTAAAATCCATATTATAAAATCAAGTTGTCAAGTTTCTGTCTACTCATCTTTTCATACTTGCTTGCCATATCCCAACACTGGGAATAGTTGTCAAAATAAATAGAAATCTCACTGCTTGAAACATGCATTAATGATATTAGATGAGAAGGATTTTTCCAGACAGTTTTGAACTCTTGCTACAACGTGATTTATGCTGAAGTATTTGGAAAGTTGGGCTGAAGTTTGGCAAATGATCACAGACTGCCTAGAGTTATTTAGCTCTTCTTGATCATTTCATTTTTAAGAGTGTGTGCCTTGCTTTCCCAATTAATCTGTAAGATTATTGAGGTCAGTAAGAAAGGGTTAAGGTTCCAGAAGTTCTCCACAGTGCCTAGCACAAAGCTCAGGACACAATGGGCATAGCACCACCCTTCTCTAAGAACTGGTATTTGTGTTGGCTGGTGGACGGCCAGTGAGCAGAGTGGCCTTGGAAAGTGAATTATGTGTGGAAATAGCTCTAGGTTATGTGAAGAACATCCATTCATTCATTAGGTTGTAATTAACCCTACAGGTTCCCACTGTGGTGTTACATTGAATAAAAACAGAGACAAGATAAAAAGCTCTTTCATGTTGACACAAACTTGAATAGGCCAGCTATTAACCACTGATGTTGAGCTATATTTTGTCAAGATAATTCATGCCTCACTTTGAGATGAATCTAATACTGGGGATATTACCTGTACTGTTCCGCCTGCACACCCACCTCAGGGTAATGAGGTATCACACTAAGATAAGCCATGGGAGAAAACTCAGAGCCTTTGTTTTTCTTATTTTTAAATACAAAATGAAACAGATCTTGTGCCAGGTGGTTCTGATAAAAACTTCCAACCTTTCTTGTCCCATATTTCTCATCTTTTTAAAGATGGAAATAATTCTAATTATGGGTATGGAGACTTGAGATATTGGTGCATATTATGCCATGAAAATACAGGGGGTAATTACTATTTTCAGTGAATGTTATCAATTAATCATAAAATAATTGAAGCCATTTTATTTCTTTTAAGCAGGGTAATTACACCTTATATACCAATGGAGGCTACTGTGAGTACTTTTGACCTGCTATTCCAGGGGGAAATAGGTTTATTATTGATTGTCAAACTCTGATCTATTGGTAGTGACTGACCGTAGCACTCAGGATCAGGATTATGATACTACCTCTAGAATAGGAGTCAATAAACTTTCTTTGGTATAGAGTCATGTAGCAGATAGTTTAGGCTTTGTGGGCTATATGGTCTCTGTTGCAGCTACTCAACCTTGCTGTTGAAACATAAAGACAACAGGCAAGCCAAAGAGTATGCTGTGTCCCAATAAAACTTTATTAGTAGTGGCTGGATTTGGCCAGTAGGACACTTTGCCAGCCCCTGCCCGCGACTCAAGAAAGGTCATGGCTGATTCGCTTTCTCTGCTGTGGGCGTGAAAGCAGGAAATGGTGCCATCGACACCAACCATCTGCCTTTCCTCCCCACACAGCACTCAGTGAGAAAGAATTCTGCTCATGATTCTGGTTAATGGTCAGTGAGTATAATCTAGATATAGCAATAGAGGCTCTAATTAAGAATTGGCCCATTGTTTTCTATATAAAAGTAATACAGTCCATTGTCTTTTATCCACAATTCTGAACTCCAAAAAAGCTCTCAAAATCCAAAGTTGTTTTTTTTCTAATTTAGTGGCAAAACTTGAGCTGACCTTGGACTCATTTGGCAGCAAACTGACCTGAGTGGACATGATCTTTACTTATCTTTGTGATCTTTACTTATCCTGCTTAGTATGACAACTGATATGTTGTGCTGCTTGGTCACAGGGCACCGTGTCAGCCTCTGCTAGGAGTGTTACATACTGAAAAGTATACGTAGCAAATTACCTGTCTGAAATTCCACAAATTCTAAATTCTGAAACCATCTGACACAGAGAATTTCTGATGAGGGATTTTGGGCAAATGAACACAAATTCCTCTTTTTCTTTTGTCTGTGTTGATGGAGGAACACCTCCAAGAAATGCATGTCTGAACAATGACAGTGAATTAGTCTAATCAAGCACTCTTAATCACCTGTGTTAATGAAGAGTTAAGTTTCTGATTTTAAACCCAAGGAAAGCCAGGTACATCAACATTAATCTTTCCCATAATGACCTTTTCTCTACTCTTTTTGTGTAAATGAATTTTGGCAGATGGTGCTGCACCTGGCACATCCATCTATCAAAATGGTGCAAATCTTTTTGGTCAATAATTGGCTTTTGCAAACCTGGTTACTTCTGCAGGTGTGACCAGGCATGGCATAGTGCAGTGAATGTCAAGGCATGCATGAGTCATTGATTCTGTTTAGGTCGCAGAGCCCATTAGAACCAGAAGTTATAAGGACAAGACCCTCATTTTGCACTTCCTCTATCTAGCTGTGTCATGGGCTTGTTTCTTATTCATCTATAAAATGGGGCAATTGACTCACAGATGTACTAGCATGTCTCCCACTGTCTTTATACGCTTACCACCTTTTATTTACAGCTATTCCAGCATTTGCTATTTTTCTCTTTCCACTGGACCTTGAGAGTTGGAAAAGATGTTTAATTCACGTTGTAGCTTCAGTCTTTAGCACAGAAGTCATGGTTATTGATTGAACAGACTGAATGCTCATAGATTCAAGGATTCATAAAACCAAAAGGGACCTCAGAGACCATTTTCTCAAAACTTTCTATTTTATAGATGAGGAAACTGATATCTAGAGAGGTTTATTGGACCCTCTCATGTATTGGACGCTGTTACCAAACACTATGTTGACCTTATTTCATTAATCCTACAACAGCTTTATAAATTGGGTGCATCATCCATATTTTCAAAAACGAGGCAGTTGACTCTCAGAAAGGTTAAATAACCTAGTCAGAACCAGGATCTGTTTGTTTCTTCCATCATATTATAGGATCGTGCCTACCTCTAATGACTGACAGGTGCCCCTAGATCCTTCTGGAATGTTCAATTCATTTTGATTCCTATCCACTGGAGGATGGTAGGAGGAGCAAAATATGATTCCCCGCTCCCAGAAGCTGACATCCCAGAGGAGAAGCAGATGCATGCAACTTGAATTATTACCTTAGCTTCTTAACTATACCCCTCGCTTTGGCCTTCACCCCCTTTTAGGCTTTTCTTTGCACAGCACCAGAGTTATTTTGTTGATAGATAAGAAAGAAGACCAAGTCTCTTCTCTGCTTAAATCCTCCAGTGGCTTCCCATCTCACCTTGCGTACCAGCCAGGGCCCTCTTGGTGGCTTATAAAGCCCTGAGCAGTCCGGTATTCGTTGCTGCACTGACATGATATTTTTTTGCTCTCATCCACTTTCTTTAAAATTGCAGTGCCTCCCACTCTTCAGATGCCTGGCATGTAATAGGCACTCAAATACTTGTTGGAAATTGAATAAAAGAAATATATTATTTGGAGGAATGCAATTGATGCTATGAAGATGTTTAACTGAAGGGCTATAGGAACCCAGGAATCTTCTCTCCTTAACCACATGGCATTTGTAACTTAGGATTTGTATTTGGTGAGGATCACATTTCTCACCAATCACAAATAGGTTGGCGCAACCATGTAAAGACAGAAAGATGTTCTGCTAGAATTAATTGAAAAGTATATTTTTCAACATAGTCATAGGATTGGATGCAACTTGGTTATGCAGATACAAGGAACTGGAAAATTATGGAATATCTGATGAATGAAAAATGATGTAGTTAAATAAAGTACCCCCATAATACGCTAAAATAAAAAATTAAAAAAAAGAATAATAAAAAAGAATAGTATTGTAGAAGACTAATTACATGAAATTATATCATTTTATATTATTAAGCAAAAGTCTAAAAAGCAAGTTATAAAATAGTATAAAATGATTCATTTTTGTATATATGTTTCAAGTAAAGTTTAAAATTATTTTCATGAATTCTTAACCTGTTTCATGCCATGGGGTCTCATGAAGCCTATGTACTCCTTCTAAAATGAATGTTTTTAAATGCATAAAAAATAGGATAACAAAAGAAGCTAATTATATTTAAAGTGCTGCTATGGTTTGAATGTGTCCCCTCCAAAATTCAGGCGTTACCAATGTGATAGTATTAAGAGGTGGGGCTTCCATGAGGACTCCTCCCTTGTGAATGGAAGGAGGACTAAGGTCCTTTAGCCAGTAGTCAGCTCTCTTGCCCTTTTGCCCTCAGCCACGTGAGGTCACAGTGTTCTCCCCTCTGGAGGACGCAGCCCTCATGGTACCAAAGCTGCAGGTGCTTTGATCTTGGACTTCCCAGCCTCCAGAAATAAATAAATGTCTCCTGTGAGAAATAAATGTCTGTTATTTGTAAATTACCCCATCTTTGGTATTATATTATAGCAGCACAAATGAACTAAGGTAAATGCCCTTATTAAATGTTAAAAGACAAACTCTTGCTATAATTATATATATATGCTTTTTAATTGCCATACTAAATGATAATATACTTAAACACAGGTATAATAAAGTTAAATTTTATTTTTTAATGACATATCAGTGTGAAGGCTATAGTGGCTTAGCTTGAATTAGGATGTTAAACTATGGGGTGGTCTTTACCAAGGCAACATTCATTTATGTTGAGCATCCAATCAATTTTGATTTCTTTTTGATTGTTACAAGTGGTGAAAATCTAAATTTGCAAAGACCTACTTTTGTATGTAGAATAAATTGCTTCCATATCTTAATTGATAAGATGACAATAGGCTTCTATAAGAAACACCAGAATTCTTCATTTATTTTCTTTCTATGACTTTGATTTTTTTCTTACATGTTATTTAGATTTTTAAAAACTATAATATTATTTTTATATAGTGAAAAGCACAGTCTTAAAGTTAAGTTCAATGAGTTTTGACTAATGTATGATTCTGTTTCCTTCCCCTCAACCATTTTCTGATTTCTGTTACTATAGATTCCTTTTGCCCATTTTTGAACTTTATACAAATGGAGTCATATAGTATGTACCTTTTGGTATCTGGCTTTCTTTAGATGATTATTTTTAAGCTCCATTCATGTTATGTGTATATCAATTATTCATTCTTTATTGACAAGTATATTTTATTATAAACAAATTACCTATTCTCCTCTTGATGGACTTTTGTGTTATTTCCAGTAAGTGGTTATTATTAATAAAGCTGCTATTATCATTCTTGTGTGAATATTTTTAGGGAAATATGTTTTAATTTTACTTGGGTAAATACCTAGGAGTGGAATTTCTGGGCCACAGGGTAGATTTATATTTAACTTTATTACAAATTGCCAAATAGTTTGGTATTTTGTGTTTTTTTTTCTTTCACTTTTTAATTGATCAGACTTGCTAGAGGTTAATCAATTTTACTATTCTTTTTAAGAAAAAATCTTTTGGCTTTGCTAATTTTCCCTATCATTTATCTATTTTTCATTTTATTTATTTCTGTTCTTTATGATTTTTTCCCTCTATTTACTTTGGGTTCAAAGGGCTCATGGCTTTCTACTTTCTTGAGGTGAAAATCTAGATCATTAATTTTGAATTTTTTTTAAAAAATAAATATTTAAAGCTATAAGTTTTTCTCTATGCACTGCTTTAGCTGTATCCCACACATTATGTTAGATTTACATTATTGTTTGATTTGAAATGTCTTCTAATTTCCCTTGAGATTTCCTCCTTGATTCAAGGGTAGTTTAGAAGTATGAAGTACTATTTCTAAGTATTTGGGGAAATTTCTAGTTTTCTTTATTGATTTCAGATTAAGTATATTGTGGTCACAGGACATACTTTATGTGATTTCAGTCTTTTGAAATTTATTGATATTTGTTTTTCTCATCTGCTTCTTGTTCTCCTTTTGCTCTTATATGCATTTTTAGAGTTAATCTAGTTTTTTTCATATATGATTTTATCTCTCCTATTAGCATTTTAGCTATGTCACTGTATTAGTTTCTTATTGCTGTAATAACAAATTACCATAAACTTAGTGGCTTAAAACAACACAAATTTATTATGGTTATAGCTATGGAGGTCAGAAGTCTGAAATGAGCCTAAACAAAGGTGTCAGTAGCACGGCTGCATTTCTTCCCATAGATGTTAAGGAAAAATCTCTTTCCTAGCCTCTTGAGGCTGCCCTATTCTCTGGCTCATGCCTCCTTTCATCTTCAAACCAGTAATTATATTACACTGATCCCCCCTTATCCTTGGAGGATATCTTCCAAGACCCCCAATGGATGCCTAAAACTATAAATAGTATTGAACTCTATATATAGCACTTTTTTTTCTCTATACATACACACCTATGATAAATCTTAATTTACAAATTAGCCACAGTAAGAGATTAATAACAGTAATTAATAATAAAAAAGAATAATTATAACAATATGCCAACCTTACTACTCTTGCGCTTTGGGGCCATTGCTAAGTAAAACAAGGATTACTTGAACACAAGCACTGCGCTATTGTAACAGTTAATCTAATAACCCAGTCAACTACTAAGTGACTACTGGGTAGGTAGTGTATGCAGTATGGATACACTGGGCAAAGGAATGATTTATGTACCAGGGGCAAGACAGAGTGGGATGGTGTGAGAGTTCATCACACTACTTAGAACAGTGCACAAGTTAAAACTTACAAAGTTTTTATTTCTGGAATTTTCCATTTACTTTCAAACTGGAATTTTCCATTACTTTCAAACCTCATTTGACCATAGGTATCTAAAACCACAGAAAATGAAACCATGAATGAGAGAGGGGACCACTGTAATTTGTCTTTTTGGGGGGAGGTTGTATTTTCTTTATCTTTGGTTTTCAGCAGTTTGAATCTGACATACCTATGTGTGGATGTTTTGTGTATATTCTTGGGTTTTGTTAAAATTTTTTTTTGTTCTTTGCATTTGAAATTTGTAACATATTTGGAAAGAAATTTTGCCATTATTTCTTTAAATTTTCCTGTTACAAGTTCTTTCTCTTCATTTTCTTTGACTCCAATTACATGTGTTAGACTACGTGATATTGTCCCACAGGTCACTAAAGCTCTGTTCATTTCATACAGCCTGTTTTCTCTGTGTGCCTCAGTTCCCTTCCTATCTTTTTGTTTTTCTTCAAATTCACTAATATTCTCTTCTGAAGTGTTCAATATGCTTTTAAGTCCATAAAATGAATATTTTACTTCAGATATGTTATTTTTCAATTCCAGAAACTTCATTTTCATCTGGTTTTTAAAAATATTTTTTGTCAGTTTCGATTTCTTATCTGTTCATTCATTTGTCTGTATTTTCCTTTATGTCTTTGAACATATTTATAAAAATATTTTTAAGTTTTTGTCTTTTAATTCTAATAGCAGTGTCATCTCTAGGACTATTTACGTTGATTTTTCACTCTTGGCTATGAGTCACATTTTTGTTGCTTTTTCATATGTCTAGTGTTTTAAAGTTGTCTGCTGGATATCATAGATGCTAAGCTGTTGATAGTTTGGATTATATTATTTACTTCTAAAAAATATTTACTTTTTTTCTGTGAGAAATTAAGGGGCTCAGTTAAATCTGGAGTAGCACTACTCTTAAAAGTGTGAACTTTGTGAGGTACCATGGGATTTCTACTTTGCCTAGCCAATACTCCATCTTCTATCATGAGATGGAGGTGAAACCTCCAGAATCATAGTCAGTACCCCAAGTGGCTCTTTTATGCCAGGATTCTTGGAATCTTCCCCTGACCATGTACAGCTTAGTTTTTAGCCAAGACTCATTGTGACCCCATGCAGATTTCTGGGGATTCTTCATTGCTCAACTTCTCCTGACTTGTAAATTCCAGTTGTCTCAGTGCCCCCACACACTGATTTTGTTTCTTTTTCCCAGGGAGACCACTGACCTCTGCTTCATTTCTAAATGCTGCACTTTGTAAAGTACTTCCAGGCAGAAAACTGGGGTGAATGTGGAGGTCACCTCATGTGTTTCCCTTATCTCCTGGATCACAGCCTTGTGACAGATGTTGCCTATGCCTGGAAATAATTGCTCTGTACAGTTTGTGAAGTTTAATGGTTTTGTTAAAACCATTAAGAGCAAGTCTGATCCTTATTACTCTATCATGGCTCACATTGGGAGTCTCTCATCAAAGCTTTTTAAATTCAGTTTCAGTGATGTTATGACGCAACTTCACTCCTTCATGGCTCAATGTGATGATTGATTTTATATGTCAAATTGACTGGAACACAGGATGCCCAGATTAAACATTATTTCTGAGTGTGTTTGTAAGCCTCTTTCTAGATGCAATTAGCATTTGATTCTGCAAACTATAAAGCAGGTGGCCCTCCCCAGTGTGGTGGGCCTCATGTACTCCATTGAGGGCCTAAATAGAACAAAAAGGCAGAGGAAGGGGAGATCCACTCTCTCTGCCCAACCACTTGAGCTGAGACATCTGTTTTCTTCTGTCCTCACTTGGGACTTACACCATCATCCCTTTGACTCTTAAATTACACCACTGGCTTTCCTTGGTCTCCAGCTTGCAGACAACAGATTGTAGGACTCCTCAGACTCCATAACTGCATGAGCCAATTCCTTATAACAGATTTCACCTGTGTATTATATATACTTATATATAAATATAACTATGTAACTGTAACCCCAGCTATATACATATCTCCTCTATTAGTTCTGTTTCTCTGGAGAACCCTGACTAATACCACACCAGGTATAGTTTGCCTAATAGTAGGCCAAGTATGTCATATATCTGTTATAATAATGACAGATAGTATTATCATGTGCTATTTACTGATAGGTCTAATGATATAATTTCAAAGTATTGGTGAGTATAAATGATGTGCTAAGATATCTCCAGCAACCATTATGCAGCATGAAAATATATGATTTTTATTGATGATAAGGTCACAGGCATTGCTACTACTATTATGGTTTATAGTTTCTGTGTGACCTGGCTGCAAGTTCACTGATCTTCAGTGCTCAATTTGCTATTAAGCCCATCTAGTGATATTTTTATTTCAGATATCATATTTTTTAGTTTTAGAAATTCCATTTGGTTCTTTTTTTAAGTCTCCATTTCTGTTAAGGTTCCCTGTCTGCTAATACTAGTGTGGTTTGTTGTCTATATTGATAATGAAAGGAAATGCAAAATTTCAGTGAGAATGTAAAGATGTATTTTTTTCTTATTCATATTCATGGGCCACCTGGTACAAAATGTTAATAGTGGTTCTCTTTGGGTGATGATTATGGGAGTTTCTTATTTTCTTCTTCATTCTTTTCTGTTTTTTTCTAGTATTTCTTCAGTGAGCATGTATTACTTTGTAATTGCAAAGAGTAAATATACCTTAAAATATATCAACACTTAAATAGTATGTAAAGAAATATAACATTCTTTTAATACTATTATGTAAAGTTTAAAAAAATGTGTTGCATCATGTTATATTCATTATATTCCAGTTAAGGTGAAATGATTAAACAGGCATGTTAAAATGATGTTAATTTTTCTTAATGATAGAAAACATAGAAAAAAACAATATGATTAAGTATCGTATCAATATTTATTATAACGATTTTCTCAATTTTAATGTTTGGTATTCTACAAATAAATATATTTCATATACTAACTATCATTGCTTTTTCAAAATGAAAATTTGTATGAGCAATGTAGCTATGAGTACTTCATGATGTATCTGCACCTTATTTGTCTAATGCACTTTATTTTTTAGTGTTGGAATTCACAATAATTATGTTTTTTCATTGAGAGGAGATAGTTCTTTGATTATTCATTACAATTAACCACAAGTATCTAAGCATATTATTAAAAGGTAGGGGTTACTTTGTGGGAGTAGGTTAAGCCCTTGGGAAGTGAGTATTTTTTCCTTCAGGACATTTATTAAATCACCATTATGTGAACTAAGGTCAGAAGCCAGTAATGATTAACTTCCAGGTTACAAATTGTCATTTTGAGCAATTATTATTTAAAATAAAATAATCCCACTTTATTGTAGCTGTGTTTGTAATTTTGCTTGTCCTGGGCTAGGTGTAGTTAGAATAGTCACAGAAGAAGGCAGAATTCATAGATAGACAGCGAGCTCTATTTAAAAGCTGACCTATTTAAAAATTCAAAAACCACATGACAAGTGAATGTGAAATGAGCCCTTCAACAGGATTCCAATAAAAGCACACAGTCTTTTCTATAAAGTCGAACCCTGTTACAACGTGGATTCCTGGGCAGCTTGCAGTATGTCACAGGCCAGCTCATGTTCCCTGAACACTGCCCTACATACAGGAAAAGGTGGCTCGACTCTGTCTCACCTCTCTTGTGCTGACTGTCCTATCTCTGGTTAGTAGCACTAACCTGTTCAATAGTACATCACTAAGTGACACAGCCACAGCCTGGGCCCATCAGTGAGTTTCTCTTACATGTCTGTAGCACAAATTCACTTCTCAGTGTGCAGAAGAAGGATGCCATCTTCGGTCTGGGCTCAGCGATCTGTAGTACACTGAGTATTAATTGCTCACTGTTCTGGGAACTTCAAGTACCAATTTGACTGTGCCGTACAGTGTGATCATTCACTATAAAGGTGTTTGAAATATTTCCTTGCAGTGGCAACTGCTAAAATGAACAGATACTCGTTTTTATCATAAAATGAAATATATCCTAGATCCTCAGGCTTGAAAAGGGGGCATGTGGAGTCACCTGCATAAATAACAAGGGAAAGAGGGCTTTTCACTTACTGAAGCTCAGGTGAAACACCCAGCAACTGTTGGTGCGACTGTAGGCACCCCAGACATGTGGTGCCTTCTGGGATAGAGTTGCATCAAGTCCTTCAGAAACGCCACTTTGCTGTCGCCACTCACCACGCATCTCAGCTGATATGCTCTCAGCCGGCTACCGTGCCTTCTCCACTGAGAGGCCCAGGACAGTTGGGAAGCCTGCAAGATTCTTGGGACTTCGAGTCACTTTCCCATCGTAACAAACCACAAAGGGAAGCTGCTTCCATGGTGTATTCCTCTTTACTGCTCTCCTGTCACAAGAACTTTCCAGAACTTCTGTCAGTGCACAAATTCCTAGAATCATTTCTGGAAACCCTGTCTGCATTTCTTTTCTTGCTGTTGGTCTCATGACTCAGGCTACCTCCTTATTCTAGGTTGACCACAAAGGAGGAGATACCATCTCCTACCCTTAATTATTCAGACTACCCATTTTTGAGAATTTAAAAATGGTTTTGCTGATAACTACAGAGAGATAGCTATAATATAAGGTGACAAACAGAGAACTTGTAAGAAGTCTAAAAAAAGCAGAATCACAGGTGTCCCCTTTTCCCTGGTCTACACAGAAGCAAAAATAGAGTGAGGCAGGATATTTCTTAGATCTTGTCTACTTCTTTATGACATTTTTCTTCCCCTCTGAGTCATTTCTAGACTCAGTACAGTACCCCTTCCATGTTTTTTCTTCAGGTCTAGTCAATCCTGAATTTGCCTTCTTGCAGAGAGCACAGTTTACCAAATCTCCTGATTATAGGAACCAGCTTAAGCACTTGGTAAAAATATGGATCTGTTACAGCAAACTGGACCGGGAAACAAACGAAAAGCCACACGAAAGTACTGCAAAACAGGCTTTTATTAAGCTGGCGGGCTCAAAGGGGTCTCGACTCCAAATTCGGCGCAACCTGGGGTCTAAGCATGGTAGGTTTTATAGGTTATGGAAGCAAATGGTTACAAAGCCTGCACAAGACCATGGTCTAGTCACGTGTTACTCTATAGTTGCTTAGTCATGCTATTTTGCAGTCATGCACAAGATTGAAATCCAGTCAAAGGTCACTCTTTAGTTGCTTAGTCATGCTAATTTGCAGTTATGCTACTGTTAGGAAGGGAGTGGAAAAACTCTCCCTTACAGATCAAATGGCCCCGTCCAAGATGTAAAAAGCCCAAGTCTCCAGAGGAGAGACCCTGATTTTCTGTTTTAGATAATTGCTCAGATAATTTATATTTTCAGACCAACTTGGGACCCACTGTCTAGACCTGCCTATAGGATCAAGTAAAAGTTCCTCTCCAATTTCCTATTTACTGGTGGGCCCGTTAGTAAGTGAGATAATGGCGACGGTGCACACGAATGCAAATGAGGCTTATTTCCAGCCCAGGGGAAATGCTAGACTTATTATTTCTGCTCACATACTCGCTCACAGCCTGCAAACTTCTTCAGAAGTTCTAGAGGCTTCTTTACATTTGTGTCCTGAGGCTCTTGGTCAGCAAAAGGGCACGAGGGTGTGTGCTGCATAAAAGGGTATGTTGCGGACGGTTTCACTCTTGTGTGTGAAAATTCACAGGAACCTCTGTGGGATACAACCAACTGCAACCAGGGGCACAGGACAGATTGGATTTTCAGTCTCCACTTCCATTGTTCAATCTTGATTGATTTCTATTGATACTTTGCAAAAAAAAAAAAAACCAGGTATTTCTTTAAAAAACTAATTAGGAATTTAAAAAAAAGATTTACATTTGCCTTTCTCAATATTAGTGGGTTAAAATTTCTCCACCTTGGAGAAGCCAATGTAGCTGTTTGCAAGTGATAACAGAGCGCGTACTGAATTTGACTGACGTGTTCATTCTGGTGACTAGTTCTCTGGGGCCACACAGGCTTGATTAGATTTCCAGAGCCTCAGCCTTCCTTTACCTTTTTCAGGAGCTGGGAAGAGTCCCTGCCTTTCAGGAGGGCCAGTCAGGAGGCCTGGGGATAGACCAGCCCAGGCTGGGCTGTAGGACTGGCCCTGCTTTGAAGCTACCAACTCACACTAAAAAAGCAAAAAGCACCAAACTGCAAACGAAAACCATCTGCCTGCTATCCAGCACGAGTAGCAAAGTGTTCTTTTAATTGTAGCTGTTGCTGTAATTTAAACAGAAAGTATTTTACATCCATTTTTCTCAAACTGCTCTGATCACAGTAGTTTTCATTTTGCCTTAATGTAGCAAATACATCCGACTACTTAATTTTGCTCCTTTTTATAATATAGCACTTTACATTTAAGCATCCCAGGCTGCTCTTGTGTATTTCCAAAGTAGATGTCGACTGACTAAACCTCTCCAAGTTATGCCATGACTTTAAAAAATTAAACTGTACTTCCAAATGACTTACTTCATTCAACTCCAAATGAAATAATGGCTTTAGATGTCTCCTGTATTTTAAATTTAGATGGAAATTAAATTCAGCACAAACCACATCGGGTGTATAATAGTCAAATATCATTTTAAGAGATTATTATTTGAATGGATCATTTTCTCAGGGGCTACTCTTTGTGGCTAAGTGAGCAACAGCGGGTTCTGCCTATCCTTATTAATGCATGGATAGCTTTTCTTGTTTTCAATCCCACAAATAAAAATCTTTTTCCAAAGAGAGAGAGAGATAGGAAGAAAAGTTCCCACTGGAATATTGTACTTTTCTCATAGGATGAATAAATTTCTTCAAACATTTGTCTTAAAATATTAGCGTATGCATCATCCATATAGTGGCTCTTGATTGAATGATTTGAAGTGCATTTGGAGGTTATATTTTTCTGCACACTTTTTGTTTCAGGTTAAGCAGTGTTATTGGTGGGTCCTTAAATGATCACAGACCTGTCCTCACTGAGGGGTGGCTAAAATACCACTTAAGAAACCACGGTGGAGAGGAGACTGACCTTTATCATGTAATTCTCTCCAACCTGCTGCAGTCCTCTTCATAATGGTCTCTCGCACGCTGTCCCTGCAAAGTCTGGGCCCAGTTATTAAACAAGTTTTGG
Source organism: Microcebus murinus (assembly GCF_040939455.1). Lineage (NCBI taxonomy): Eukaryota > Metazoa > Chordata > Mammalia > Primates > Cheirogaleidae > Microcebus > Microcebus murinus. The sequence continues at coordinate 10,252,485 of NC_134108.1, forward strand.
GGACCAACTGTTGAAAACCAGAGGACTTCTCATATAAATGCCACACCGTCATTTCGTTTTGTACTTTTGGTTCCAACCTTAAGATCTCTATTGTGACTGTTTCCATTTTAATTAAAATGTATTTAACGCATATAGAGTATAATTAAGAGAAGTTAGCATTGTTAGACACAGATGTCAGCTAATACCAAAGAAAGAAACTTACACTGGAAGGCTGAAGGCCTGGATTTTAGTTATTTTTCTGTGCTCATTGTGACTTTGGGAAAGCTACTTAACATTTTCAGGGCTATGCCATTCTTATTTGAAAAATGAAGATATTACTGCTCACTTTACCCATTATGAACCTTTTTTCCCCTGTAAATTGAGCTAGACTACCTTCCCAGAATTTTTTCTTCCCTCTGTGTTCTACTCATACATGATTATTTTAAAGATATGCAATGACAAGTATAAAAGCGTCTTTAAAATGTCTATAGGATGCAAAGCATTGCTTTGAATATAAATATTTGACACAGATTATTGCCAATTTTTTTTCAAGGTAGGATATAACTTGAAGGGTGGAGGAATAGCTATTTTTGTAAGTCTTGAAAATTAAGCCTTATCGTTTTTGAAGAGGGAAAAATACCCATTAAAATCCACCAGAACCTGGTTATTTAAAAAAAATCCTTGACATTTGATTCTTTAAATGGACCTCTGATTAGGCCAATACAGAGTTTGTGGCAAGGCTTTAGTCTGTAGTTTGGCTTAATTTTTTCTGGCTTACATAAAAACAAAAAAAATTACTAAGTAGGTAATAAATTTCCTTAACTGCATGCAGATTTCACCTACATTTAGGGTTTGAGATGCCTATTGTTAAAAAGTAGGACATAAATAAAGGAGATAAATAAAATACCATTCCACTAAGGTTTGTTTTCCCTTTTATCCTCCCCAGCTCTTTCCAAGGGTGTTGAAATCTGCTGAGATTTATTTTGATGAAGGTAAGTTGCTTCTAGTTATCAGGCAGTAAAGATGTTGTGTTATTGTTTACTATTTCAGCAGCTCTGAAAGGTACAACTGAACACTAGTTGCTAGTGATGTCCAAAGCTTTGATTTACCTTTTCAGAAGGTGAAAGATTTATTACTGACACCTCAGGTGGTTTTGAAAGATAGCAGGTCATGGAGCCATCACTGTGAGAGACTTTTGAGGTTTGATCTTGGGAGCAATGGGTTAGTATGTAGAGGAGAATTTTCAGAGATGTAGACCATGGACACTCTGGGGCACATACAGAGAAGTGGTCACCAGGTATTGAGGGCATGGCCAATGAGAGGATGTGTGGATAAAGGTCACAACCTTGAGTTGCTGTCCTCAAAATGCTTGTGTGTTAAATATGGCACATGCATTGCAGAGGTAGTAAGTGGCTTCATTACACCCATATAACTGAAAACCCTGGACTGGCAACTCAGGACCTACCTGGGTCTGATGCTGGCCACTTCTGTGATCTTGAGCAAGTCCTCTGCACTTTCTGAAACTTAAACAATAGATCAGTGACTAACTGAAATCAAAATCCCCAAATGGATTCATTTTATTTAAATATGCATTTATTGACTATCTAGACAAGAGAGATCTAAACAGGAATAAAGCTCCATTCTTGTGGTGGTGGTGATCTGAAAGTGAACATTTATAAAGCTGTGTAGTAAGCCACATAATGAGAAATGGATATTAGCATGAGGGTCACACAGATTAGGAAGCCATTTCATTTAGGAGTAGAAGGACCCACCAGAGGAAGTTGAAGGAGATTGCTTTTGAACTCAGTCTTGCATATGGGTCCAGGGAAAAAAGGCCAATAGGGAGCAAGGGTGTTCTATGCAAAGGGTCAGATAGTAAATATTTCTGGCTTTGGAAGCCACATGTTTTCTGTTGCAACTGCTCTATTCTGACATTGTAGCATGCAAACAGCAATAGTAAACAAATGGGCATGGCCATGTTCTAATAAAACCCTATTTACGAAAACAGGTAGAGAGCCAGGTTTGGCCTGTGGATTTTAGTTTGCTGACTCCTGCTGTAGAAAGACAATATGCAAAGATGAACTTCATCAACTGCTAAGATTATCTTGGTACTTTTTTTTTCCTCTTTAGAATTTTAATAAACATGACTTCACAGATTTATATATATGTCCAAACCTGGGGGTGTGCATCAGAATAAACTGTTCATATTCCTACAGTCTTACAATCTCCAGGCATACTGGCCCAGCTTCCAACTCCCACACTTACAACTCATAGCCTGAAGGTTTTCTCTGGCTACCAGAGCTGCGAGGCCATGCATGGGGAGGAGGACAGGTGTGCTGGGAATTAATATGACTCTCGCCTCCTTGATGCTCCCAACCAATGCCCAACAGGAGTTGGCAGATAAGTGTTACAGCTCTTTCACCCCTTGGGAGAGATCACTCTCAGCATGAGTTCTATGGACTGTCTCTGAGTTCCCAGTGGGGTTAAGTTCAATTGACTACAGTTGTAACATGCTTCACAATACACTCCTTATTGGCTTCTTTCCTTCTCTGTCTCATCTACCCTTCTCACCTACAAGTACATGGACACCTCACAATCATCTGCTTGTACTCAGATCTTTGTATTACTATTCACTTCTGGAGGAATGCAAACCAAGACAGTATAATGTTTTGGGTCTGGAGGACATAAACTCTAGACGTGAATTCCTAAAAACTGATTAAGAGATGGTGTGGAAAATCTTTCTCCGGTAGGACAGGCTTCCCTCTGTGGAACTGATTATGGATGATTTTATTTGATTGCAAAGACCCAATAATGGAAAACATTTTTCTTAATTATTGACAGATTTGCCTACTTTATGGTCAGGTTCTACAGCAGATGCCATTGGTCCCCTCGCAACTCTCCCTGTAGCTGCAGACAGTGCCCACCTGCCCGTACCTGAGGCTCTGCAGCCATCTCTTTTCCTCTCACTTTTGGAGGTGCTGGGTTGGGCACATGCGCAACCTGGACATGCTGAGCGATTGGGGTTGGAGAAAGTTTGGAGAAACGGGTTCCCTGGGATGGTACTGGAGGCAGAGATGGGATCATAGGAGATAAGACTGGAGAGGTTGGAAAGGAGGTTGTGGTCTGGCCATGAGGGGCTTGAATGACTGGCTAAAGAATTTGGATTTCATTTTGTATACAGAGTTAAGCCACACACAGTTTTTAAGGAAGAAGTGGCAAGAGTGTTCAGTAACATTCAGTAAGTACTTACTGATAGCCTACACGTACCAGGTATTGTGACAGGTGCAGCAGTGTGTACAGGAAGGGGCTAAAAAGTCACCTCCTTTAAGAAACCTTTTCTGATCCTCAGGTAGAAAGACCCGTCTCCTCTGTACCCCTATGTGGTGCTCCCAACACTTCAGCGCTTTATTAACTGACCACCTGTCTCCACTCCTACTGCCTGTTTTATTCACTCTGCCTCAAACTTTGTGCTTCAGTTAGCCATAATTAATAGTCTTTGTCCATTTTTTTTCCCCTGCAAGTGATATTAGGTCAATAAGAACGCTGAGCTCAGCCTCCATGGGGCAGAAGTCATAATCCCACGTTTCCCAAGATGTGTGGTCTTCTTAACCAAAGGGCATTGAACGTCTTTACCCTGATGTCTGAGAGCCTCAGGGCTATTTGAGCTCTAGTGGGTGGGGCTATTACTTTCTCCCTCTACCAGATAAATGCTTGAGTCACTGTTCTACCCCTGGTCTAGTGATTCCAAATCTTTTCTGAGAAAGAAGAGCTCCATTAAATGTTTCATTGTGAAAATTCTGAAACACAAAAGTATTAACAGTGAGAACAGTCATAATGAGTATTCACATACTCTTCACTCATTTATCTAGAGTTCCCCATTCTTGTTCCTCTATTCACTTTTGCCCTTTGTGCTTTACTATTTAAAAGTAGATTCCAGCCATCATCTCTCTCTTTTTTTAATGGCAGAAAATTAGGTTAAAAGTATACAGTTCTGGTTGGGACACTGAATTTGAACATGTGTCTATTCTTAGAGCACTGGGTCTAGTCTTTGAAGATTTGGCCTGAAGGTTAAAGCGTCATGAAAAAATAAAACTACAGGCGTAAACCTGCAGTCTTTTTACCCCTTACAGGGTTGGCCTTATTACCTCAAGCAATAAGTCTAACCCTTTTCCCTCGGTGTATTGAAGCTAAAGAGTAAGTAGTTGGTTCCCACTGTTCTTCCCACAAATTTTCAGCAGGGTAAGGCCAATTCACTGCTTGTTTTAGGCTTAAAACTCCCCCTGAAGTGCAAGGATGAAGGCTGGTGTGTAATTGAAGTTGCCGGATATTGTGTGCATAAGGTGGGAGAGTGAGTTGAATTTCATGGGCTTTTCTGCAGCTTTCTGTCTTAACTAAAAATGTTGGCATTTTTCTGGGAAGCTGGCTGTGTGCTTATTGAGAAAGAGAGACTTCTCTTTGGTGTAGTGTGACATTTCTACAAAAATCAATGATTTAGAAACAGGTATCTGAAATGAAATGTGCAGCTTCACTTTCCATTTGTTGGAAAGCCCGCTGGGCTGGTTTTGAAATCTTCATACATGTGTGGTAGACCTTCAGGGGGTAAAAATGATATTGATGCTGCACTTTGGAACATGTAACAAATATCTTATGGAATGTGGCAAAAAAGAAAACAACCACCTAAGTCCTATATTTCCAAATTGGTTCTGTGGTATTTAATTAATTTGTTGTTTACTTTTAGTATTAGTGTTTATTTTTTTCCTTTTATTTTGGAAGCTTTTTATCTTTATTAGACTCGATTACCTAGTCCAATGGAAGGGATGGTAATGGATGTGGCTTCGCACTATATTATCCATATGTCAAGTTGAAACTTGTTCTCTGATTATTCGAGGTAGTGAAGCTTATAGGAGCATGATGATGTTTTAATTTGAATTTTGAAAATTAAAGAAGCCAGGTACTAAATATTGACACAATGAAGAGGGAGAGGCTCAATTCACTTTGAAATCTGGCCCCTCCCTGACTAAGATGCTCAGGACTTTCTACATCTTCTTTAAATTCCTTAAAATATAAAAGGATTAACTTCTACAGTTACTGATAAAGGGGGAGAGAAAAATAGAAAAGAGTATAAAAAGACTCTAATAAAAACTGGGCACAGGGCTAGCACTTAATTCCATCTCACAATAACGAGAAGGAAGCATAATGGAGATGGAGGAGTGGGGCCGTTTGCATAATCACTTCCTAGCAGCAGCTGTAATGAACAAATATGGGCAGACGAGTCAGTTCTCTGCGATACCACCTCACATCGGAGCTTAGAGAAAAGAGAAACAGGAAAGCGGCAATTAAATATCTGACATCCCTTGAACATGGGTTATGTCCTACGTAGTTTCAGACCAGATCACTTGATCTTTGCTACCATGGCTTAAAACTGATTTGGCAAAAGAGATGCCATCTGGTGAGACAAACATCACCATCACCCAGGGACAGGCAGGGGTGAGTGGTGCTCTTTTTCTCTGGGAACAACTGGGCAAGGGCTGATGCCTGTGAATTTTCTGGCTGGGTTTGAACATCATTAACATCAAAGTCATCCTTACTGTCCTTACCGCCATCGCTGCTATCGTCTGTGGAGTGCTTCCTTACTCTATGTCATATTTCCTGCAACCTGCGCAACATTCCTGTAAAAATAGATATAATCATCTCAGTGTAACAGATGAGGAATCTGAGGCTCAAAGCAGGAAAATTGGCCAAAATCATCAAAGCAATATTAGTTCATTTTCATTGAGCATGTGCCAGGCACCATGTAAATGCTTTCATGGGTTGTGTGGTGTTACTATAGTCACCATAGAGGAGAAAACAGAGCAGGGAGTTCAGATAATTTGCCCGGGGTTATGTAGCTGCTACGAGGAACTTGAATTTAGGCAGTGTGTCAGAAGGTGTGAGAATTAGGGTTGGAGCCTGTATGCACTTGATGCACAGCACATGCTGGTACCACTGCAACCCCCTGCGTCCACGGCCATCTGCAGGGCAGAGGCCACTGTGCTCGCTGGCCGATGGTCATGTGACTTGTGTTTCTTTATAGCCCACAGCCTGGATGTAACAAAATTATTAGTATTAAATAGTCACATTATACTTCTGACAATTGACTAAGGCCAATCTGAGGCAAAATCATGGGGAATTTACATGTATGAAAGTGTGTGTGTGCATGCGTGTGTGTGTGTGTGTGTGTGTGTGTGTGTGTGTGTATGTACAGCTTCCTTATCCTGTGGTACTCCCAACTGGACAGCATCTCATGCTCCAGAACTTTCTTTCCATATTCATTTAACTTACTTAGCCTTTATCTCATTCATATAACTGACCGGAATCTGAGAAAATACTTGGTACCACAGTTTTAACACGAAAGAGTGGATCAAAGGCGGCTCATCCCAGAATGGCACGTTCACATTTTTTTTTTTAGGTGCAGGTGTTTTCAGTGCTTTCAACAGAATAAGCGACAACACGTGGAATTTCAGGTTTCTTGACAGGGAGCTGGAGGAGATATCTTTAGGTGTATTGTGTATGTACAGTGGGAATGAGGGGCGGCTCAGAAAGGATTTTTGGGCGGGGGAGAGAGAAGGAGAGACTTCTGTCTCTCTAAAACTGTCAAACAGACCCACGTTGCTTATTCCACCTACATTATTATCCCCAGGCCTACCCTTTTTCCCTCTTGGCAAACAGGAAGATTCAAGGAGGGGCAAGGATCTGGGGGAGATGTAGCCCAAGGAAAGTGGGTCAGTAGGCTGAGAGACAGGGGACAAATCTCTATTCAATTTCCTAGATTGTGCCCTTTGTCTGTTGCCTACAGACAGAGTGCCTGTGTGTTCCAATTTTGCAGAATTACCTTCCCTGGTTAGTACCCGCTCCCCCAACCCCAGGGTCTGCAGAAATCCTTCCTGATCAGCATCCTGTCCCCTTTTCTTTCTCTGTCACACTGTTCATCCTTTTGGAGATCTGTTGTGATTTGGGGCACCTGAGGAATTAACCAGTCCTCCCTTGTCTCTGCTTAACCACAGGTGGAAGTCTCGACCCTCTTTTAAGCCAGCTCCTCCCCCCAGGACGCCTTTGAGCTGTCCTCTGTTAAAGCGGAGAGCTCAGCGGTGGGGCCCTGTTTCTGGCCCCCTGCCTGCCTGCCAGGAGGTGGGGGGCCTGGGGCGCCCCCGCCTCACCCACCAGCTCCTGGACCTCCGTAGGGCCTAAGTGCCGGCATGAATTTCCCTCCAAGGACGGGCACCCAGGTGCGTGCGAACAATGGGGAAAACTGGGCCAGTCGTGGGGGGCGGGGGACCGTGACCTGGGATGCAGTGCACCTGCTGGCGGCCTTCGCCTGGCCTCCCAGGACACATGGCTGCGTTCCACTTTGTGTTGGGGCCAGGACGTCACCGCCTTCTCCAGTCTGAAGGTCGGTCGTTGCAGCGAAAATCTTCTGTAAGAAATTTTTTCCCTCCCCTACATTTTCTTTTTCTGTCCCTCACTAATCCCAGGATTTGAACAATTCTCCTTTGGCTTCCAAGCTTGACATGATAGGAGAGATGCTGACATGGCTGTTGTTTTGCCAGCTTTTGCTTTCTGTGCAGCAGAAAGTGTTTCCATTTGAGACATTATAAGATTGTGCCCCAGCAAATGTCTTAATTTTTTTCTGGTTGAAAAAAAAAAAAACCATCCTGTAACCTACCTTTGCAGTAAGAATTCCCCCCACCCTGCTTTTAGAGAAAGTACTTGACAGCGAATAACATCCTATATTAATAGACCAATAATTGCTACATTTCAAACCATGTAGGTTTCCTTCTGAAACCTCAATCACATTTGGATACTGTGGTAGGGGTTTAAATGTAGCAACTAATGTGCGCTTCCAGCCAGCATTTCTCCACCTCTCAGCTTTTTATTGAACTTTTAAGTGGAACCTGTGCTGCTCTGGGTAGGAGCAAGGCTTTGAGATTGAGTCCATGGTTCAGCTTGGTTCTTTAGTGAAGATTCTAAGATCCCATGTTGCATCAAGAGATGCATTTGTTGGCTTGGGTTTCAGATGAAAGCATGAAATCTCACTGACGTGCTGAATGTTGTGGTTTTGAATCAGGGCTTTGGAGACGAAGCTGTGAAACCTCCCAAACCAAAATTTTTAACAGAAATCACCAGCTGTGATTTGCATATTGGCTTTGGCACAGATTTTTAGTTCAATCCTGTTTCAGTGGCTATGATGTCATATGAATAAGAATATTTTCTGATATTTAACCTAAAGCCCTCTTGCTGTTTCCAAAATCAGTTGCCTCAGACAAGTGAGGCACTTGTGCTATTGTTTGGACAGGATTACTTCATGTACTTAGAGGCGGGCCATTCCTCAGACTAAATAAATCTGGTGTCACCCTCTATTAAGTTTTAAAAATATGTCTTTGCTGACAGAATCATGAAAAGAAAATGCAAAAAGCTTGGGCTTTCCTTTTATATTCCATTTTCACTTTATAGCTCTTGCGAAAGTGTCAACACACATTTCAGTATTCAGTCAGTGAGGTTAGAGTTTTACTAGTGATGGCCTTGGTTAGCATCATAAACTTGAATTTACCATTTACTGGGGGTTTGACTGACCTGGTCACGGCCAGACGATAGGAAGCTGTGTAGACTATTCACATCTGTTAGCATCCTTCCCCTCCCTCACTACCCCTTCTCCTATAGAAGGCAAAGCATTGCCTTTAACAGCAAATGGTGGAAAACATGTTTGTTGCTTTTTCTTTGAATGATAAAAGAGAATTAAAGTCAGTTGGCCACAGGTGCAGGTTCCATCATGCATGGAGGAAGTGCCGTGGGTATGCGGCCTTGTGTATCTAGGGCAGGTTGAAATTGGAACCATTACCACCCCTGAGCAAAGCCCATTTAGTTCCAGCAATTGGAATGTCTGGCACATATTTGAATTACCACCCAAGGTGACAGGTGACATCTTCACTCCAGAGGCCCTTCTTCTAGTTACATAGCAAAAGAAAAGGAAAGAAAAAAGAAAAGGAAGAAGATAGAGCAGGTGCACTGACCCATGCCCAGGGCATACCTGAAGGACTCGTCCCTACAGACTTCATGGAAACATTGTGTTTTCCTCCACAACTGACAGGTAAGGAACTCTCAGGTGATGGTGAGCCCAAAAGGAAGCTGGCATCTTTGAAATTTTTAAGTAAGGGTTTTGTACCAACTGTGCCACATGTAGCACAGATAGCTGATGGCCCTTTTAGAAGCGTTAATATGGTATAAGAGAGCCTTATTTTAATGACTATAGTGCAGAAATCTCTTTAACTGCTAGTTGGAATACATGTAAACATCAGACATCCCACAAGTGTTTGATCTTGAACATGGCCATAACTGAGGATCCCACATAGAATGTGTAGGTGAGGGGTCATTTTTATTGAAATACATTCTAAAATTTCTGTGGCAGAAGGCTTTATCTACTTATCATTAAAGATGCTAGTCGTGAAGAAAGTACTTGTCTTGGAGACTTTGATAGCTATTACAAATCTTGCAAGCACTATTTTCTTAGGCAGCTTTGTGTCAAATCAGATTTCATTGGAGTAATAATTCTCCATCCTGGCCTTATGATATCTCAGGGTGCCTCTAATTCTTTCATTTGGGACTGAAAACTATTTAGTTTACAAAAACTTTCACAGATCTTTCTAAGACAACACATTATTTTAAAAAAATCACATTACCCTTGGCTCAAAAGTTTTGATGGCTCTCCATTGAACTCTGCGTCTTGTCATGGAAAGGGATCAGAGAGATGCTGTCTCCTGCTGGATATAGACATTTATCTCCCCAACAGTCTTGTTCTGTCCCAGCCTATAGCCTGTAGCCACAGGGACTTCACTACCTCAGGAAGTAATCAGTTTCATCGTTGCACAGGTAGGGGTATTAATATGTTTGTTTCTGTATTGAAGTAGAATCCATTTCCTTGAAGTTTGGACCCAATTTTGCCCACAGGGACAATAACAAACTTCTTTCTTTTGGATCTGATAATTCCTCCTGTGGTAGAAGACATTGCCCTGTCTCGTTCTTTACCAGTTCAGGCTCAGAGGCCTTCCCTGGTCCATGGGGCATGGCCTCGACTCAGTGTCAGCCTCTGAGTATGCTGTGGTGTAGGTCACTGTTCCCCTCGGGTGAAGAGTCAGATCGAGGCTAGACTTGTCTGGGATTTCTGGAGCTACTCTGTGGGCCTGTCCCCCATGTCCATCCACATTTGTCTCTAGGACTTCGCAGTACAGAGTCACCTGATTCACACTGGCCGTTTCTTCACTCTTCTGTAAATACAGCACAATAATTCTCCCTTTGGTCTGTCTGAAAGCTTAAAGGGAAGTATGAGCTATGATAATATCTTAGGATAATATCATGGTTTCAGGAACCTGCCATACGCATGGTGCTGATGCCGGGTGAGGCATCATAGCCTGTGCCATTGTGGAAATAACAGTAAGCTGCTCACCTGGAAAATATAACAGCAAACGAAGAAATTATTGATTGCAAATTTTGGTGAGAGTCATGAAGCTGGAAGCCCCAGGTTGCTGTGCCAGAGAATCATGACGGGGTATAGGTCTGTATGTGGGAACCCTGATTTAGACGGACTTGTCAGGAAAGGGCCTCCTTCGGGAGACAGTGTTAAAGTGATACCTGAAGGATGATAAGAAACCGGCTCTTTGCAGAGTAGAGGAGGAGGAGGTGGAGGAGATAGAGGAAGAGGACAGATGTGCAAAGATGTGCGGCGAGTAAGAGCTTAGTCTCTCAAGAGGCCTAAAGAAGCTGGAAGGGGCCGGAGCAGAGCCGATGTTAAGGGAAGATGTCACATCATGACGGGCTTCACAGCCATTTAAAAATTTGAGCTTTTCCCTAAAAGTAGAAGGAGGTTCTGTTCTGAAGGCATTTAAGCAGAAGTGTGTGTGTGTGAGGGAGAGAGAATATGAAGAGGCTTCACTCAGTCTCCCTGGAGCAGTGTGGAGAACATTCTGTGCGTCCAGCCCTGTGAGGCTGCCGTGGTGGGGGAGGAGGTGGTGGTGAGCACAGCTGCCTGGTCAGAGCTCATTCTTCCCCCTCAGGGACACGTGGGGGGAGTGAGACCCCCACAGGAGAGTGCGTGGCGAACCCACCTGGTGGGGAGGGCTTGTTGGGAAGAAGCTTGGGGAGAATGAAGAACTGTCTTGGACAAGAGCCAGCACCTCAGATCCAGGGCCACTGAGCCGTTTCTCCCAATGTCTTGCTCCCTCCTCTGGGGACCTGGAAAGTCACCTACACTATGGTACCAGTGACTCCCAGGAAAAGAGCAGCTGTATTTTGAGGAGGAGCCTGAAAACATGATAGGTATGTGCCTGAATCTTCCTGAGTTAGTGGTGGGAAACAGGAGAAGCAAGAGGTGAGATGAATGAAGGTCGCATGGAATGGCAGTTATCACCATAATCCCTGCTGTTCTCAGTTTGGCTTAGCGGCTAGTGCCTTTCTTAAAATTGAGGATCCAGGGTTAGGTGAGGAGGCAGGGTGGGTTTGTTCCCAGGCTTGGGAGGGATGGGCCTTCTCTAACCCTCTTCCTCTATTTCCTTCCCATTGTTCTCAGCCTTCTTTTGTTTTCCCAAACCAGAGTCCAGACTACAACTGGTAAAATGAAGAATTAAATGTTCAGCCTTAAACACTCACCTAACCTTTGACCTCTGGAGTTAGGGCCTCATCCCATCAGCAGACATCACAAGATGGAAGAAATCTGGTTTTTAGTTACAAACTCTGAAGCTGGGGGCACTAACCCACTCTGGAGAGTGAAGGATGCAGAGTGGGAGAGGGCCAAGGAGGAGCAGCTTCCTGGTGGAAAACCGAAAATCCCTTGGGGAATTGCATCCATTGCTGCCATGTGGATTCTAGAATGAAACTTCTTCCTCTTCTAAGAAATCAGAACTAGAATATGAGTTTCTCCCTGAAAATGCAGCATTGAATTTAGGGGAGGGCTTGGCATTAATTGAAGTGCCTTCTCTTGCTCTGTGGGGAATGCAGGGGTGTGTCCATGGAGCGCGTGAAATCAGTTCACAGAAATATAAAAGAAAGGGGAGTGTGCCGTCCGCACGTGTGTATGTTGGCTTTGTCCTGGTTTTCCATTGCCTACAGTTTTCAGTTACTCACGAGGCCTGGGAACATCAAAATTCTAGATTATCGTTGATTCATGAAAGAGGAAAATCTGGTACTGCCAGGACCTTGGCACAGCACTCTGTAATTATGTTATATTTCATAATTGTTTGGCGCTGGATTATTTGTCCAATTCCATCACACATGATTATTTCCTTCTCTTGCCTTATAAATTGGATAAAGCTCTTATCAGTGTTCGCCCAGCCATAGGAAATGGCCTGAGTTTTCCAGGCCCTCACACTGTGCTTAGAGAGAATTTGAACGTATCTAAAAATATCAGGCCTGGCGCTATTTGTTTAACTCTGTTGTTGCAGAGGCCTCTTTTTGACTAAACCTACCCCCGCTGCAGAAAGCAAAGATTACAATGAATGAGAATCCATAAAACAGGAGCACCACTAACTGGCCGATTTTAGGGAGAGGAAAGCTCAGTATGTGCTGCCCAGGGGTCTGCAAAGTCTTCGACACAAAAGGGCAGCTCGCAAGCCCTCCAGGTGGACGGCCAGGAAACCAGCCTTTTTAGCCTTCTCTCGGGGCCTGCTGAGAAGCCTGTGGCTGGGCCTGCTTATTCAAGGAGGAGGCACGCTGCACAGCAGGCAAGGCTGTGGACCACATGGGACACGGGGACCGTGGAGAGCTGATGTCTATCTTCATTTGGCCACCCATCCCCTGTGTGTGTAGGCGCTGTGCAGTGGACCAAGTGCTTCTCAACATACATTTGCCTCTCCCCAGCCTTATGAAGGATGCTGAGCTGGTGTTACCCCTGCCTACAGGGGAGAGATTACGGCTCAGAGAGAATTCATAGCACCAATGCAAGTAAGAGACTTCACTGTGACTTGAACCTTTGCCTTATGCCTCTATGGCTAGTGTTCTTTCCACAGCATTTTGCTGGCTTAAATTAATCCCTGGGGCGAATGCTTCCTAGCTGTGAAATAGAAGTCTTGAGTCAGAGAAAGGCTGAGATGTTTGGGTTTGAACTTCCCTAGATGTCAATGGAGATTTCATCAGAGGGGGAAGAGGAGGAGAGGTTAGGTCTCTGCCCAGGGGACTTGCTCATGCTGTTTTGTGGAAGTTGTGTAGACCAGGGACATGCGCTGATGCAGCCTCCAGGCTGGAAATGCACTGGAAGCTGAGCCCACACCTGGGCTCGAGGTTGCATTCTTTAAACTGCACTGAGTTGGTTTAGGGTATCTCCACCCATAGCAGTTCTGGGTACTGTGAAGTTACTACGAATGTAAAAATATCATCCAAGTTGTGTTTGTTACTGAACAAGGGAGCACATTCTTTTAACTCAGGAAACCACTATCACTTCCTGTGTTAGAGGAATTGGATATAATTTCAAACAAGACACTAATTATTTTAATTTGTGTTTTTAGCTGTAATGTTCTTTACAAACATAATGTATCTGTAAATTTTACCGAGTTCAATAGTATAGTTAAATATGGTAACATTAAAAAAATAAAAATTTCTAAAAATGGTTCTCAGGTAGGATTTATTTAAAATCTATTTGTATATTAATATATACAAATAACAAATATAAACAATGTTAAAAAGCAAGAAACACAATCAAGCATTTAAAATTCTATTAATATTCAACTAAGAAAAAGCTGTTCTATTTTTCTTTTTAAAGAAAAACATTCCTAAATGAGCAGTCACTAAAATCGCTGGCAATATAGCATAATGTATTTCACAATTTTACAAGTGCATTTTAATTTTCATGTGTTCCTTTCCTTCTGCTTTCTACCTTTGCATCCTGTTTCATGGTAAAAGCTTTATGTTCTCTTTCAAATGGGGCCATCTTCTGTATTTTTGTCCTTGCTCCTTTGGTGAGAAGGATGCTTTAGCAGCAATGGCTGGGGGCCATCTGGACCCTGCCTCCAGTGTCCCTTCTCTCTTCTCCATTTTAATAAAATGTGGAAATGTCCCTGTGCCATCCATCCTTTCTGATAGGAAGAAGCAGCTAGAAAACAAAATCCCCGAAGACATCATAATTCTGCCTTCAAGTTTAAGAGGAATGAGAGAGGATCAAGCTCCTCTCACTTCAGGAGAAGGTTTGCTTCAGAATCACTTTCACTGCCTGTGCTTATGGATGCTGAGAATGAGTTGAGCACCCTGAGTTCTTTCGGGAGCCCAGACATCTGTCCTAACCCTGTGGGCACTTGGAGGGCCCACGCTGGTCAGTCCTCCCTTGGGGGTGATGCCTGGGTCCCCAGCTCTGGTTCTCAGCAGGTTGCAGGTCTTCTCTGCACCTGTTCACTGCTGATCAGACTTGAGTTCCGAGTGCCCTCATGAGGGTTTGGCTGGATCTACTGAGCAGCGCCTGGGAGCGTGCTAGCGCCCCTCTGCCCTTCACAACATTCGTCTCCTTGGGATTAGAAATGACAACCAAAAAGGAATTCAGAGCCACGTCAAGGCTTCTAGCAGAGAGGGATGCGTCTGTTCTTCCTAACAGCAGAGAGAGTTTTAAATTTGGATGAAAACAACTGTGTCTAGTTCCCAGTTAAGACGCTGACACTTGAAGATTTATATAGACCCGTGTTCCTTAATTGGGATGTACATGAGTATCACATGGAAATGTTTTTCGGAATATTCTGACGTAGGCCCTCTCTACACCCAGTGAGTCAGAAGCTCCATGCGGGCCTTGTGTTTGGAATAAGTTGTCGGGGGATGCGGGCAGACATCTCTGTGAAGAGCCACTGGTTTAGAAAAGTGATCCAGGCTGTTTGGAGGCCATCTGACATTCAGACTGTGGTGTCTTTCCCTCCAGGCCTTTCGTCTCGCAGGGTGTGTCTTCTTTTTGGGGCACCAGGGTAGTGCTCAGAAGGCTTGTCACAGCGCGGGCAGGTGAGCTGTTTAGTGCTCGGGAAAACAAGCTTGCATTCAGGTTCTGTCATTCTGCACTGTGCAGATGAGCATGCTAGGTGTCCTCCTGGGGCAATCAATGGCAGTCCTGAGTGCCAGGATTGGTGATAGGCTGATCCCAATCCTGGCTCTGGTGTTAATTAGCCAAGGGACTAATAAGGTACTCACTTGATTTCTCTGGGCTTTGGTCTTCATACTAGTAAGAAGATTAGATCGGATAATGTATAAAGTCCTCTGAAGTTCTAGGCTACTTTGAGTTCAACTTAAAAATTTTTTGTTTTTAAGTATTGCACAAGCTACCGAATACAATGAACACTGAGGTAAGCAAAAAAAAAAAAAAAAAAAAAAATTCCTTTTTTTCTTATACCCTGCCTCCCTGAGACAATCTTAAATGTAAATTCTTCTAGTTCTTGTGCAAAGATAAACACATGAATATGGGTGTGTGCACATAAACACGTATTTTTTTTATATAATATGTATTTTACAAAAAGGATTATATTGTATACTGTCTGGTGATCTGTCTCTTTGGTTAACATCTCAGGAACACAGGAATGCCTTTCTGTGCCACTAAATGACACCTTTAACATGGGGGAAGATGGTTTTGTGGCCTCGAGGACACCTCTGGTTCTGCCCTTTCCGACTGTGTAACCTTGAGCAAGTTGCCTCATCTCTCTAAATCACAATTTACTTCTGCGGAAAATGGCCGTAATAGTAATACCCACTTCATAAAGTGTTCTGGGGATTAAATCAGACAGTGCATGTTAAGTACTTAGTGCAGTGTCTGGCCCATGTAAGGGTCCAATAAATGTTCACTAAAAATGCTGCATATCATTTCATTTTACTAATGTGCATAATTTAACCAACCTTCCATTATTGCTTATTTAGATTTCTCTTTGCTATTATACATGATGCTGCACTGATCATTTATAGATAAATATTTGTATATATTTGTGTATATTCTTAGGATATATTCCTAAAAGCAGAATTACTGAGCTAAAGGACAGACACATTTCCAAGATGTCAATATACTTAGAGGTAGGGTGTGACAGTCTGTGACTATTCCCCATACCTAGGGTTTATATGTGTTAGTTTTCCTTTGATTTTATTTTGTTTTTTGAATTTAAAGAGATGGGAGAATGTGTTGTTTCATTTAACATTTATTTTTATAAACATTTTTCTGTTGGAGTGTTTGCTTGCTTATTGTTGATTTGTAAGAATATTTATACATTTTAGAATTGCAACCCTTTCATTTATTCACGAGAGCCAGTTTCATACCCAAGTGCTGGGGCTAAGAGCCGGTGGTGAATGAGACAGTCCCTGTCCTTGCCATTGTGGGTGTAAGGTGCGGGCAGGAAAATGGATAGGAAAGAAATGATGAAAACCTGCAACAAGGGGGTTGCAGAGTAGACTATTTGGGTGGGTTGATCCTGGAAGGCTTCCCTGAGACAGTGATGAGTGAGGAGATGCTGGAGAAAGAGGAGTTAGTCAGGTATAGACCACGTAGACAGGAGTTCTAGGAATGTAGGTTGGAAATATTTCTTTCTAGTTTGTTCTTTGCTTTTTTTTTTTTTTTAAAAAAAAAACCAAAAAACCTTAGCTCATGGTTTATGTTGACATCTCAAGGTTTTTAAAGTAGTAAAATCTATTAGTATTTACTTTCCTATGTATTTTCTACCTTTGGTGTTTTACGTGGAAAGTCTGCCCCAAAGTTTTTATTTTTGATTTTTTTCTTTATTTTAGAACTTTTATTTATTGTAAATTGACAGTTTACAATTATATAAATTTATGAGGTACAAAGTGATGTTATTATGATTTATGCATACAATGTGGAATAATTAAATCAATATAATTAACATATCTATCATCTCACATACTCAACATTTTTTTGGTGGTGAGAACATTTGAAATTTACTTTTAGCAATTTTAAATTGTATAATACACTATTATTAACTATATTCACCACATTATATAACAGTTTTTAAAAATTATGCTCCTTGTGTCTGAGGCTTTCTACTCTTTGAACATCATCTTCCCTTCTCTCTCAGCCTCTACAAACCACTGCTCTGCTCTCTGCTTCTGTGAGTTCAGTTGTTTTAGATTCTACCTGTAAGTGAGAACATGTGATATTTGTCTTTCTATGCCTGATTTATTTCAGTTAACATAATGATCTCTGGTTCTATCCATGTTGTCACAAATGACAGAATTTCATTCTTTTTAAAGATTGAATAGTATTCCATCATGTATATATTTCATATTTTCTTATTTCATCTGTCGAGGGACACTTAGGTTGATTCTGTGACTTGGCTGTTACGAATAGTGCTGCAGTGACTGTGGGGCTAAGACATCTCTTCCACAAGCTGATTTTGAATGGTTTGGGTAAAATACCCAGAAGTGGAATTGCTGGATCACATGGTAATTCTATTTTTAGTTTTCTGAGGAAACGCCTTGCTTTTTTCCATAAGGGCCATACTAATTTGTGATATTACTAGAACCCCTCATCCCAGGGGAGACAGATATGCATTTAAAATAAACACCCAAGACTTGCTTCTGTAAGCATCCTGTGGAGCCGGGCTCACAAACGGTGAGACCAACCTTTATGATGATCTTTTAACCTGTGCTCAGCAGGACATGTAGTCTTGTGCTTAAGGTGATAGAAGCTGGATAGGAGGAAAAAAAGGCTTGATTCACAAGTGAATTGTGAAGGGGAAAAGTTTGTTCTCAATCCTGTCTCTTCTCAGCTGTTCTATTTGTAGCATTTCATGCACTTAGCACATCTATACGGCCCCAGGTTGCTTCACTGAGATAAGAAAGTGTTTTATCAAACTAATTCATGCTAAGATGTAAATGACTCAATAAGCTATCTGTCCCTAGTCTATTTACATTTTAACAGAGCATCATAAAGAGAACAATACTTATACAATGTATATAAATATTTCAGACATTCAAGTCAAACTGAACATGGGAGGTAAATTTTTGATTAAATGAATTGTGACTTGCCATCTAGACCTACTTACAAAAGCAGCAGTTCTAGAAGGATGCTGAGGGTTGAGAAGTATAGAGTATACTGGTTAAGAAAGTGAATGCTGCCCGGGCATGGTGGCTCATGCCTGTAATCTTAGCACTCTGGGAGGATCGCTTGAGGCCAGGAGTTGGAGACCAGCCTGAGCAAGAGTGAGACCTCTGTCTTTGCTAAAAATAGAACAGTTATCTGGGTGTCATGCTGTGCACCTGTAGTCCAAGCTACTCGGGAGGCTGAGGCAGGAGGATTGTTAGAGCCCAGTAGTTTGAGGTTACTGTGACCCACAGAATGAGACTCTGTCTCAAAAAAAAAAAAAAAAAAAAAAAAAAGTGAATGCTAGAGGCAAAATACCAGGGTCAAATTCTAGTTCTGCCATTTACTAGCTGTGTGACTATAGGCAAGTACATTAAGCTCTGTGTGCTTCAGCTTCCTCCTCTGTAAAATGATAATGATAGTACCCACCTCACAGTAATGCTGAGGGATTGAATTATTTATTAAATATATGGTGCCCAGAATACTGTCTGGCATGTAACAAGTGCTCAATAGTAATTGTTACTTCAACCAAGGAACTTTTTATGGGAAAAAATTAGAAAGCTGAACTCTTCTCTCTTCCTTTATGTAAGGGACTTATGTCCTTCTCTCTCTCTAGATCCTTCTCCTCTCTTTACTGATCCTTCAGTTGCTAGCTCCTTGGAAACATGCTGTGGGAGGGCCTAGGTGCTGGCAGGATCACCTAACGGTGTGCACTGCAGAACTGCAAGTCCATGGGAGATGAATAGATATGATAAGAAAAGAGTTCTGGGGTCAGGTAAGTTAGAGGAATGCTACCTATGATATGGCTGTATCTTTGAGAGTCTGTAGTTGATTGTGTTCTCCTAATGAATTTGACCACATAATTTCTGTTTTACGGAGTTTTGTAAGATGAGGGTCTCATATCATTCATTCTGTGCCAGTTGCTAGCTGCATTGAGCCTAACAGAGGCCTGCCGGGGACAGATTGCCTTGCACTGTCGGCTCCACCCCTGCACACATCCCTAGACTTAGGGAGCTATGCTCTGCTGCATTTGGTGGCCATGCTCATACTAATGAGCTGTGGCATAGGGTGGGGTTCTAATTTTTAACCTCACAAAGCTTTTGGAAGACTTTGATATTCTAAAACACAGTCTTAGTTTTGATGTCTCTCAAAGTCAGAGATGGTATTTAATTTGTATGGTAGAAAGTGGATGCTTAGTAATTTGCTAGTTGGCTAAAATTAGGAGGAAGATTTAATCTATTGTCTTTCTCTCTCCAAAAAGATCTGGTTTAAGATGACTGCTTTAAATAGATATTTCTCAAGTTTTATTCTTTTACTAGAAGAATGTGTTGTCCTTCTTTAATCAAATGACACTATGTTATGTTGATAGGATGTAAAGGTTTAGTAATAAAGAGATGTTAAGCTCTTTTCATTCCTTGCACACACTTTCTTTTCACAAAGGTTTTTCCTGGTTTTTGTTATATATCTTGCTGTATGGTAACAATAACTGTAGATTGCAGTATGGCCAATAAGAAAGAGAAAAGAGAAGTTGCTATTTATTTATTAGCATTTGTAAGTTTAGGCATGAGAGCAGTGCTAACTCAAGAAGGTATGGTGAGTATTTTCTGTAAGCCTTTCATGGAGGGATGGAGAGCCTCTTTCAAAATGAAATAATTACTGCTCTTGGAAGGTAGAGAAAAGAAGAGGCAAGTCTATGACTTTTTCTGGTAAATGCAACACTTGTTTAACATCTCTAGAAAAGTCACAGCTGAGGTCCATGCATGAAGAGAGCCAGTACACGTTTTCATTGTCTTTTCTAGGTGTGTGTGTGCGCACACATGCATTTGATTTAAAATAGTGCCTCAAATAAGGGTGGTTGTGGTTGAGAGTGGGAACCAGGGAAGGGGCTAAAGACCTCTGGGTCTTCAATTTAGCACCTTTCTCTTAAACTGAATCTGGCATGTAGTCGCCATGACTGACCAAACAGGCAACTAAAAACTGGTCCCATCTTAAATCAAATAGCTGAGGGTATGGACACAGGCAAATTAAAGATAAGAACAGTTTTCCTCAAATTTCATATATTACCCTTTTCAGAGTCAAACGCTAGTGTGCTTAAGAGTCAACTTTAGAATCCAGATTCCAGGGACTTCTCTCCCCAAGATTCAGACTCAGTAGATCTGTGTTGGGGACCTGGAATCTGCATTTTTAGCTAGTACTCAGATGATTCTGATACTGTGTGTGTTCAGACCCACCTTCAAAACCACTGGCCTAGAAGGCTCTGTTTCTGTGCAGCACATGGGCCTGGCTGTCCCCTTGCCAGATAAAGCCTGCCAGTAAACCACACAGCCTGGCTGTGTTATCAAGATAACGCTGCAAACGAAGCCCAGATGAGTCATACATAAACTTATTAAGTTCAAATGTTTTCATAAGCAACTTATCCTTTCCAAAAATTAGGTTATAATAGATTTGGGAAGGAGTCTTTGAGTTTGCTTGTCAAAAACAATACCAAGTGTAGATTTGGGGACATTGCCACCTAAGCAATGGATTCTGTAATTGCAAGAATATAAATCTTTGTTGACTATCAGGTGACTAATTACACTGGACTTCTCTGCGAGAGTCCTGCTGAGTGTCACGTATTTCTTTCCTATTATTATCTGGGATACAGTAAACCAACTGCATGCTAAAAGCCCTTCATTCACCTTAAAAGTGTCCAAGGAGGTTATTTCTTTCTGTCCCACAGAGCTTAGAGCCTCCCATGAGGAATGGGCCTCAATCTTTGCTAAATTAACTCTTCAGGTGTTATTCCATCAGGATAGGATGGGGAAATCAAAATTGCCCATAAATTACAGAGTCAGCACTCCATGGGACGTTTATGTAAATTGTAGCCTTGTACTTAACCTAATCCTAAAATGGTTTAGATTTTATGCAAAACTAGTTTAGTACTGATCACTGCTGTACTTTCAGGCTGCTGACAAAATGATTAAGAATAACATGGAACTTTTCTCAAAGCTCATTGTTATTTTGTTGGTCTTTAATATGTAGATAAGAATTTTTTATGGGATGATCTGTTAAACCTTATTGTATATCCCAAGCTATTAGTGTTCCTCAAAGTCCAACTCACAATTTTATTGTCAAAATCTAAGTGGGGAAGAAAGAAATGTGTTTTGTCAGATGAAGATCTAATATAAGTGGTGTAAATCAATGCCATTCTTCTATTAAATGTTTTTTTAAGGAATGATGCAACAATTAGATCACTTGGATATTTCTCTGTCATAGGAACTAGGAATACACACATCCACTTCTTTGTTGATGGCAAAATCTTACTATCCCCTTATCAGAATGCCCATAAATCACTAATGAACCTATTGCCTATTTACTATCAGAAAGGATTGGTATCTATTATATAAAAACTAAAATAATTGTGGCTGGCCAAGATTTCTCAGAGATGATCTGAACTTTGTCCTAACTGGGAAGTTCTAAATGAACAACTCATTCAGACTTAAATAAGATAATGAATGTAAGAATTTTGGGTAAAATGTTAAGGATTATTTTTGTGGTTCTTAGGGGCTACCTCTGGCAGCTCACATCCCAGTGGGGTCATCAGAATTTAGAGCTATTGAAAAATCTGAAATTCTCCTGGGGTCATATTGGGATTTTAAAATTTTTGAGGTGCCCAACCAGTAAGATTTAACCTTAAAAATTTTCAGACCAAGATATTTTCTTTTCTTCTTTGGCCTAGAAATCTGGAGGTTGCAATCCAAAATCTCAGTACTTGAGCAGATTTAAAATCCAGTTTTTATAAAAGGCTTTGGCCCTACCTCTGGGCCAGCGGTTCTCAACTGGGGTTGTTCTTCTGTCTACTTGCAGGGAACATTTGGCATTTTTGCTTGTCACAACTGGGCGGTAGGGGTGGAAGGGGCTACCGACACATAGTGGGGACACATAGTGGGCATCTCGTAGGGTGCTGAACTTCCTATATCTTACTATGCACATGACAGGTGACAGGTGTCCTCCCTCACCCCCAGCCAAGGAATTCTCTGGGCCCAAATGTCAGTAATGCTGAGGTTGAGAATCCCTGCCCCAGGCCATTCCAGGACCTCACAGGGTGTGGTTCTGGGCTACCATTTCATAAAGGTGAGAACCAGGCTTCTCTTGTTTTCTCAGAAGGACTTAAGTTCTGCATCTGGCATCAAAGACTCAGAGATTCCTCTTTTCTTTTTCTCCATCAGAACTCTAACATGATATTAGCTGTCACACCAATTCAAATCATCTGGAGAGATGCCTCTTTAATTGACTCTGTGACTTATTAATACTGAGGCCCTTGTCAGGGATGTCAACTCAAAAAATAAGTAAGAATTTTCCAAAAGGTCAACTGAGTTTTAATTTGAAGGGACAATCCAAAGAAAATTATGCCCATTCTTTCTGCCAGTGTTTCTAAAATGTTTCCCTGCAGGGAGCAGATCATGAGAGAAAAAAACAAAACAAAACAAAACAAAATGCAAGCTAATGTATATGCATTTTATCTTAGTTTTCCAAATATTTCCAAATTGAGGTGATGCAATGATAAGCTCTTGAGAAGGGTCGAATTGAAGAAAGATAATTACTGAATGCCATAAAAGTTGTGATGATGGTAATCTAAAGTTCCTCTTGTAGCTGTTTTTTGGTGTGGTGTTATTTGGGGAGCATTGATATTAAGAGTATTTCCGTGACTTTAGCAGAACTGTACACATCTGAAAACCTAATGGCATTAAGTTCCTGAGAGAGACGGCACAAGGAAGCGATGGAGCCTAAATCCAAGACTGCTTCCTCTTCTACTGAGTCTGGGTGGCCCAGAAACCTCAGTTGCTTTCACAGCCTCGACCACAGCCAGCTTGAAGCTTCTGCTCCCTACCTCCCCACCCCTCAGAATCCAGGCCCATTGCTCCCCCAAAGGGAAGGCACCCTGAGTCCAGCGTTTCAGCATTCAGAGGGAGGAAGGTGAAACTCTTTCCTGGAGATTCCGAAGAATGGGAGAGTGAATGCCAGGCCCTGGCAACCTGTGTTAGAGGCCTTGTACGGAGTAGGGCTGAAGGAAAAATGAAAGGTATAGGGAGGGACCAGCATATTAAAGGTGAAGATTTTACTTATTTATCACTTTTTGTATAAACAGCCAGCAATATAGTCGTCTTGGAATATAATACCTGGAAAATTAATCTCTTTTTGATGAACTTGGATACTTCCTTTTACTAGCAGGCCTATTGGAGTGCTCAGTTGCAGTGACTAATGAAACCCAAATGCCTCCGTCTTAATTGGTTTTGATCTGTCTGTTACCTTGAATTTTTCCGTATCATTTAGTAATGTAAGACAACTCCCCTCCTTGGGGATGTGGGCAAAGCAGAAATGAAAAATAAATAACAAGTGAAGAAAGAGATGAGGAGTTTTAAGGTTATTGACTTTTTACTACCATAGAGCACCTGCTGCTGTGGTGTGAGTGAGTAAACGACTGCCTCGTTGGGCTACTTTGTGTAGTTTGCTGTTGGTTCCCATAGATGTGAGCGGTTTTCCCAGCATCACTTTATTTCTCGGCTGCTTCGCTCCTCGTGGACTGACATCCTCCACCCTTCCTCACAGTACCTCTTCTCCCTTCTCCAATTCTGCTTTTGCCCTTGCCAAAGGCTTGGTCATAAACGTCCCTTAAAATAGGTTAATTCCTTTGCCAAGAAATCTGCCTATTGGTTGTCCCTTTGCTATGACAAACCAGAGGAAGGAGGGGAGAAATCTTGTGCTTTCAGTTTCATAGCTTCTGAAATGATTGGTTTTAAAGGTACTAATGTTGACAAGGTCCTCCCCTACCTGCCTGTCCTTAGTGTCTTCTGCTGCTCCATGCCCTGCCTTTCCATTAGTTCTGGTTCTACTCTGCCGCAAGGAACCTTAGGGATTAACCACTCTACCCCGTTGACCAACAAAGTCAAGGCCCCCAAAACATGAGGACTGTGTAAACTTTCCTTTTAGTCTGGGCCCATGGAATGTCAGAGGAAAGCCACTAATCTCAAAAGCATTTGAAGCTGAGCTCTGGGCATTACTATTTAACAAAATGAAGTCATATTAATTTGGAAGTCCTAGAGTTAGAATTTATGATCATCCACCTTAAGTTTACTAAAGTGTAATCTTGTGCCAGATACATAGAAAGGATTTTCTAAGGCAGCATTTCCTAAAATGTGCTCTTCTGAACACTGATCCATATCCAGTGCCAGAAAAGACAGTTTTACCATCAAATAAACAATGTTTGGAAAACACTACATATTGTGTCTAGCTCTTAGAGATTCAAAATATACATTGGAAGTACATTATAGTCTCAGAGAATTCTTATAGCAAATTCATTTCTCTATGTTTAACTCAGCATTTCCTAAATGTGCTTAACCATACTTCCCCCACTCCCTTCTTATCTGTCATATATATATATGTGTGTATGTGTGTGTGTGTGTGTGTGTGTATAAATAAACTAATAACATCTCTGGGAATTACAGTTCCCTAGAACATAGTAGCATTCATTAAATCTGGATAATAATTATTGGCTTAATACATATAAAATTGCTGATATTTGATCATTTTACCTACTGGAATGGTCCTGTAATATGATTTCACATATTTTCTCTTTGCTGCTTTTTGGCAGTCTCTATCTTGATGCTCTCTGTCTGCGATGTGGCTCTTCATTTTCTAGGCAGCTTGTGAGGCGGGTTGTGGTGCAGGCAGGAAGAGGGTTGCTGTGCTGACTCACGCTGCCTCTTCCGTTCCGGCCAATTTTCTGTCTCAGTTCTGGGATTCCTTCTTTAATCTTCATCATCTGCATGACATGGATTTACTGTGGAACTGCCCAAGCCTAACCGGTCAGGCCTGCCACTTTGCGAGGGACCTTTCCAAGGCCCTGGGAGAGGCCCCCAGACATGTATGCACATGGATATTCGCTTTTTAGAACGTGCACAAAGAACACATTTTAATCTCAGTCAATTAAAACAGAGTCTCTGTGCTCTAACGTCTCCTCCCACATGTCTTGGGCCGTATGGGAGTGGCCCTGAACAAGTTTGAAATAACCTTAGAGGAAGGAGAGATGGGAGTATGTTGACTTTGGATTTGGCAGATTATGCTTGTGTGATTTGCAGTCGCTTCCACGTATGATCACATCACGGGTTGCCAGTTGCCAAGCGCAGAAACAGCGTGCAGGCCCCGTGACGTGAGGGGCACAGCCCGGCCGTCTTGCAGCAGGAGTGCAAGCCCTCGCCCGTCCCGGGATTGCGTGCTAGAGAAATGAGGCTTGAGGTGTATGGAGCCAGAGGCCACTTTGTGAAAATGTCAACCAGTGTATGGCATTGTAAGGAGAAGGTTTGGTTCTTCTCAACACCTAGTGGAAATGGAAGTTGTCTCTCGTCAGGAATATATTTGCTAGTACAGCATCTTTCTCTCAACCATGCTAGAGGAAAGACTAAACTATCTGTCTAGTTTTTGTCTTATAAAAAGATGCTCAGAGAGCATCCAGCAAAAAAAAAAAAAAGAAGAAAAGTATTAGTGATGTATACTAGTTATCAAGTTATTTAGTTAATAAAATATTATGGTTTTGTTGGGGTTTTATGCTCGCACTGTGTTGAATTTGCCAACTTCAATTGTGTAATTTGTTGAGATTTCTTTTCTCAGTTATATATAAAATATACTTCCAGAATAATTCTATATTTATAATTTTTTATTCTTTTTCTTAAAGAGGGGCTGTAAGATTGTAATGCCTTTTAACCTAAAAAGCCTTGATCCTTCCATGACTCAGCTCTCGGCTTCTTTCTCTTAAGATCTGGCTGTTTTTCATGGCATCCAGCCAGTTCTGTTTGTCATATTCAGGCCATTTTAATATCCAACAATAAAGTGAACATGCCAGGCGAGGTGGCTCATGCCTGTAATCCCAGCACTCTGGGAGGCCAAGGCAGGAGGATTGCTTGAGGCCAGGAGTTGGAGACCAACCTGAGCAAGAGTGAGACCCCATCTCTACTAAAAATAGAAAAAATTAGCCAGGTATTGTGGTGCACACCTGTAGTCCCAACTATTCGGGAGGCTGAGGCAGGAGGATTATTTGAGCCCAGGAGTTTGAGGTTGCTGTGAGCTATGATGATGCCACTGCACTCTAGCTGGGATGAGGGAGTAAGACTGTCTCAAAAAAAAAAAAAAGTGAACATTTTTGTAATAGGCTCTTGACTCACAGAGAAATTAATGGCAGCAGTGGGTAAAGGGGGACATACTCTTGAGTACTTCCTGCCCTCATAGCCTTACCCCATGTGAGGGCGTCTGTGGCAACTGTCTTTCCTGTGGCTGCTGAACACCTCAGTACGGAGGGAGGGAGGGAGTGGTTATCTATTAATAGTGTGAGTTGCTGTTGCACTCATGGAGCAATTAAACAGTGTTTTCTTAATTCTGCAAGAACTCCTATGTTTTATTAATGTTCAGATAAATTATTGATCTTCTGTTATGACGTGAGTTCTAGCCCTATTATAACTAGGCGACATTTAACTATTGTTGACTATATTTTTATTTAGTTAATAAACTGTTTCTATACTTGTTTCTTATTCATAGCATGTTGAAAAAGGTCATAAATAATGACATTATTTGTCTACAGAACATGCTGTTAGGACTGGGCCTCTTTCATAGTTAGAAAAAATTGAAACAAGTTTCTAAGCAGCTCTGTTCCCCCAAACCCACTCTCGTGGTCATTTGTTTGTTATTAGAGATTATATTCGCTTATTTTACTTGAGCTGAACACATTTCAACGTCATTTTGTATGGGTATTCTTAGCTTTAGAAAGATAAGGATTCATGTATTTTGCTTTTAAAAAGAGACATAAGAGGATTTTAGGTCTTTAAATGGCTAGTTCAAACAGCTAGAAAAGGCTGGGCTACCTTCAATTCTGTGACATCCTGAGTATTACCGACTATTGGGGCAGCCAGTCCTTGTTTGAATGTTTAAACATTTGCCCCTGGTCCTCCTCCTAGAGTGGACTACGCATTCTACCTTATGCCTTTACCACAAGTCACAACAGAATTACATGGAGTTGGTGAGGATTGAACATCATGAGACTCTTGAAATAACATTTTCTGGCGTTGCCTTCAATCGTGTAAATCTCATGGAGTTGTCCTTAAATTATGCAAATTGTGTTATAAAAAGGAAACAACATAACAAGAGCTATGTCAGTGTCACATCAAAGTGACTATAATGCCATATCAAAAGAAAAACAACCTTTAAAATTTGATTTTATTCCTTCATTATTGGCAACATGCTTTTAGATACAGGAAGCTTTCTAGTCATACTGCCTAACTTGAGTTCTAGAAGATGAGACTCAGTATATCCCAAACATTCCCCAACAATTGATATAGAATCATTCATGTGTTCAATCCTGGAATCTTTCCTGACCCTCTGTGTGTGTTCCACACAGTTTTCAACACTAGGAAGATAGGATCAGTGGGAGACTAGGGACCCTGCCCTCAGAAAGCTTCACTTTTTGGGTGGTGGAAAAAACCCAGTGAACAAATGCATATGTAATACTGTGTTTCCCCGAAAATAAGACAGGGTTTTATATTTATTTTTCCTCAAGAAGGAACCCTAGGGCTTATTTTCAGGGGATGTGTTATTTTCTCCTCAAAGCCCCAGCTTGCAGCACACACAGGATGGCCAAGACCTCACAGGGGGAGCCGACCTTGTTGGTGGGGCTGCCCGCACCCTTCCGGTTACCTCTGGGACAGTAGCTGTCAGCATGGGGCAGATGAGAAGGGCTGTTCATCGTCCTTACCACTCCGCGACGAAATGCATGGGTTGTACAGATACGCTGTGTAGCCACGCCCATCACTAGGTCTTATTTTCGGGGTAGGGCTTATATTGCGCAAATGCTTAGAAATCCTGCTAGGGCTTATTTTATGGGTAGGTCTTATTTTCGGGGAAACACGGTAGAAGTTTCACAACAATAATGAAAGATAAAGCAGAGTAAGGGGACGGAGGCAGAAGGAGAGGGTGCTGTAGAGAGAATTAGCCCGGAAGGCTGCTCTGAGGCGGCGACATTTGGGAAGAGATTTGTGTGCAGGAAGGAGGGAGTCATCTGAGGTTCCAAGGAAAGAGCTTTCCCGATGGAGGGAACATCATATGGCAGTGTCTCCAAGTGGGGACAAGCATGGCTTATTCCAGGAATAGCAACAAACCAGAATGACCAGAATGGAGAGGGTGGCAGGCTGCTGGCGCCAGGGACCATGATGGCAGGGCAGCCAGGCAGAGCAGGGTGGGCTTTGATAGTGCGAACAAGATCACTGGAGAAGAATCCATCGCAGTTGGAGCAGCATTTACTCATTAGCGTCTGCTGAGAAACCTTCCCAAAATGTAGTGCAGTTGTCCCTTAGCCTTGGCGGGGGAATTGGTTCCAGAACTCCCTCCTTGGATACCAAAACCCATGGTATTAAATGCTGTAGAATTTGTATATAACCTATGCACATCCTCCTGTATACTTTAAATCGTCTCTAGATTATTTATAATACCAAATATAATGTAAATGCCATGTAAATAGCTGTTACACTGTATTTTTTGTGAATAATGACAAGGGAAAAAGGTCTGTATATGTTCAATTTTTTATAAGAAATATTTTCTGCCCACAGTTGGTTGACTCCACAGAGGCAGAAGCTGTGGATACAGAGGCCCGACTGTAGTTGAAAACAACAGCCATGCATTTAGCCCACAAGTCTTTGGGTGGGTCAGCAGTTTGGGCTGGACTTGGCAGCCAGTCTCTGCTATGCTTAAATATTTTAGTCTGGAGGAGCAAGGTACGGATGAAATTTTGTGTGGTTAGAGAAGTCTTCATGGAGGAGCTGAGACGGGAGCTGTCGCTGAAAGTGTGGTGGGTTCTCGGGGAGGGGAACGTCTGGATGCAAGAGGCAAGGCAAATGCACGTGGTGTGTTGGTGACAGGAGGGAGAGTCTGGCTGGAGACATGACTGCCCTGGGGAAGTGCCATAAGGGCGGTAGGAGACAGCCAGGCTCTGGAGGGACTGGACGGCAGGAGAACTTCAGCTCTGAGGTGGGAGAAAATAGCCACGAAGACCTTTGACTGCAAGAGCAATGTCGGAGACAAAGGAGAAGCAGTGAGGCTGGATGACGGGGACTGGGTGGGGCTGAGGCCGCCCCATGGTGGAGTGATCACCAGGGGATCAGGAGGTGGCTATGCAAGCTCACTTGTAAGACAAAGCAAAAGGATTTGCTGATGGGTTAGTTGCCGGAGAGGAAGGGACGGGTCTATAATCCTGTGGCAGCATTTCCTAAAGATGTTTTCTCTGTTCCACAGTAGCGTAAGATGTACTGTTAAATTCCATAGTATCGGGTGTTCAAAGAAATAGAAACAAGCCCAGGTATTTCAAGAAGGAAGGGATTTAATACAGGGGAATCTTAGCATTTAGAGGGGCAGGTGGTTGTAAGGTCTCCAGGAAACTCTCAGATACAGCTGCCTCCAGCAC
Organism: Microcebus murinus; assembly: GCF_040939455.1. Classification (NCBI taxonomy): domain Eukaryota; kingdom Metazoa; phylum Chordata; class Mammalia; order Primates; family Cheirogaleidae; genus Microcebus; species Microcebus murinus. Next base: position 10,282,007 of record NC_134108.1, read on the forward strand.
ACGTGGGGCTCACCAAAAAAACCATGTCTGCCAAAGCCCTCGTTTGCCCCTCACTGTTCCAGGAGCACTACCACGAGGACTGCTTCTCTTCTGCCTTCCAAATCACACGCGAGTGCTTCTCCTGGGTAGAATCTGACTAGGATTCTGGGAAGTGTAGATTTTAGACGCCCAGTACTGTAACACGGGATGATAGGAGGAGAAAATGGTGCTGAGTAATGGACAGCAGTCTGAGTCAGGTGAATCCTCCCTCCCTCCGTCCCTCCCTCTCTTCTCCCTTCCAATTTCTGCAGAGACTCTCTGGTCTTATTTTACAAGATTCTTTTTAACAGAATTTGGTCAAAATTCATCAGGGAACTCCCATAAGCAGTTGCAAAGAATAATTCTAAACTTATTGCTAAAAATACTTAGCAATGTTTCTTATTGTTTTCTATTATTATAGAGCAAGGCTGGGTAGACTATATCGTGAACTAACTTACTGGGCTGCAGATAGACTCACTTTTACCTGCCTTATATATTTTTTTAGCATGTATATATATATGCACATTTATATCTGTATCGTTTTTAAAATATAGATATGAATGGATAACTTGTAATTGTATCTCAGTCTCTTCTGGCATGAGTGTGTGTGACAGTATGTGTGTGTGTGTGTGTGTGTGTGTGTGAGAGAGAGAGAGAGAGAGAGAGAGAGAGAGAGAGAGAGTGTGTGTGTGTGTGTGTATGTGTGTGTGTTCACTTCCCTGCACTGCTCACCTGCCTCCCTGGCATTCTTTCACCTGCAGGGCAACATCGAATTCCATCTGGACGTAGATGTGAGGAGGGGCTGCTCAGATATATTCTAAAGAGCTCAATAAGTCAACTCTTCCATTTTTCTTTCTTCCCATTGCTTTGGTGGAGCAAGAAGGGAAAAATAAATAAAGAAGAACAGGTACTAAGTAAACTCAGAGCTAAGGCTCATGAAAGCCAAGACAGAGGTAGATTTCCTCGGTTGTATTCTTAAGTCTGCTTTGCTGGAGTGCTCAGTGGTCATTCTCACACGGCCTTAATAACCCATTCCTTTATTCTGCAAATATTTATTAGGGCCTTGTTGTATGCCAGGGAGTATGCTGGAAATGGAAGATGAAAATACGATGTCTTGACTCTCAAAACCTCAATATGGGAAATAGATGGACCAATAAACAATTACAATATGGAGAGGGCTTCGTATAACAGGATCATAAACGTACAGTATTTAAAGGGTGGAATTTAGCCGTTCTGTGTTCTTTAATGGTCTTTTCCGTGCTTCTCATGAAACTTGATTTGTGTTGTGTGCCTGTGCATCTGTGTGCACTGGCTTCAACTGGCTAGTTATCTCAATCTAGCTTGTGAATTTAGTTACTAAATTAAATGGCTGCCCCCTCATTGCGACCTATTCTAAAATGACTTGAGTATGTGGTTGTGAGGGTTGGCTCATTGTGGTCTCATGGAGGTGGGGAAGAGAAATACCTCATAGGCATGTTTGCTCGTCCCTTGGTTTTCCTTTAAGTCCCCAGACTCTGCACGCAATGTCCTCTGCCCCCCTGCTCACTGAGGATGATGACAGGCTGATTTACTCGTGGCCTCTGTTCTCCTGGCCTCGTGGTCTTCCTCTGCTGCTGGGCTCCCCCATGTTATGACACAGCAAGGAGGCCATCCCCAGATGTGGCCCCTTAATCTTAAACTTGCAGCCTCTAGAACCACGAGTCAAGTGAACTTGTGTTATTTATGAATTACCCAGTCTGCAGGATTCTGTTACAGCAGCACAAAACTGATAGAATGGGGAGCTAAGCTTTGTTGGCTTGACTTTGGCGGTAGATGGCATTCAGGGAGGGGGCAGGCCTGCAATCTATGGGGCACATATCAGGAACTACGTCACACACACTGTTTCTGTGCTACTGGCTATCTGGGTGAATCAGTAGAAGCTTCACAGAACAAGTAATTCTTTAACTGAGACTTGGGGGATACATTAGACTAGAAAAGTAAGTAGACAGGAGTAGGGAGAGCATCCCAGGCTAGAGCACAAGTATTTTCAAAGTCATGTAAGCACATGAGTTTGGCAAGCTCAGGAAAAAAGAGTTTTTGGCCTCTGTGATTTTAGACAGCCCTGGACTAAAGTTATTTTTGTTGGCGGGGTGGCCCAGGCAGCGCTGATGAGCTCTATACTGGAAATCCGAAGGTATGGCTGCAGCCTGAGATGGGCTCTGAGCCCATGCATTTGAATCCCCTTTCTCTCAGGGTTGTCTTTAAAATGACAGTAAAGGGATAATAACCACAATAATAAAGACACAAATGATAAAACATGGGATTATCTTCTATGATCCCACCTTTTACTTTTTAATTTTGGTTTCTGGACTGAAACTGGAAAAAGAATCATAAATAGGAAAAGAGTCAGTAGGGTTTCCCTCTTGGATGAAACAGGACATCCCTGGCGGTTCGTTGGCATCCACCGCTGTGAATCAGGTTCACCGCCCACCAGTTACCACATGCAGTTTCTAACACCTGCACCAGTCTGGTGAGACAGAGCACATGCACAACAACTAAACCAAGCAACTTTAATACTCACAGATAGACAGGGGACAGCAGAAGCCTAGGATTCATGGCGAGCCAGTCCCCCAAGGCTTAGGGAAGTTGCCCATGGCTGATGGAATCTTGTCTGTGTGTGCCCCACAGCTGAGGGACCCTGTTAGTACTCCTCTGTGGGTTTTAATAATATATCCCTGGGGGCACCTGGGATTGCTGGGCTGAAGCATTGCAGGACGTCCTGTTCTGGGAAGGATGAGAACAGAGCCTGGGCTGTTCCAGACTGTTCCTCCCTATCTCAGGATGTTGTGTTCTCAGCACATGCTACAGTTATCCTGAGAGCTACAAGCAGGAATTGAGGACAGCTGGGCTGGCCTGCTGTTCCGGGACATGTTCTCCTTGGAACTACTCCCTGGCTCATCCCCACAGCCAAGGGGTCATCCCTAACTGGCAGTTCTTGACTTCTAGGGCTTCCAGTTCTGTGATCCTACCCCACCTCTCTTCCTACTTAGAGCCACCTTCCTGATCACTCACTACCTATATATGACTTTTGTGTATTTTATTCTGAATACAACTTTTAGTATGGTGCTAACGCTGCTCTTCAGGTCCCTGCAGTCTCTCCTGGCTTCAAAGTCCTCTGCCCAGTCTGGTCAGTCATCACCACTGTGCCCTTCCTGTTGTCCTGGTGCACCCGTGCTGGACTGTCAGCCACCCCTCACTTGCCAGCCTTCCATGACTTCTGGCTTCTCACTACCAAGAGTTGAAGATGCCCACAAAAATGTGACAATTGAGTCTCCTATGCATTATTTGATATGTCATTCAGAAACAAGGATTGTTTTCTTAAAATTAAACTCTATTTTTCTCAAACCTTCAGCCCAATACCCATCAAGTATCTGTGGAAAATGGCCCTGACTCAACTTTAACAGGATGAATGTTCCCATTCAAATCCAGCTCCCTCAACGGGCCTCCTCTCCCCTTCAATACTCTCTGCTATGTTCCGGTCTTTTCCTTCTTTCCTGTCTCCAGGACAGACCTGGCCCCTCCCTCTCCCACACTCCTCTCCTTGTGCCACAGACTAAACCCCCTGCTGCCTCCTCACACTTCTGGCTTCATCAATTTTCTACACTTTTAACTTGTTGCAACTTCTGTCTCTTTCCATGGGCCTCTTCTTCTCTGTCTTTTGATAGATTAAGATTTTCCAACCTTAAAACAAATCTTCACTGCAGTCTGCTGTCACATTAGTAGCTCTCTTAATTCCCCTGCTTTTTAGCTTTAAAACTCCTGAAAAAATATGCTATGCTTCCCATTTCTTATCCTGTACTCCTCAACCTAGCCTGGAAGCCTTGGCTTCTGCTTCCAATCTTCTATTGTAACTGTTTTCTGGAAGATCATCAGTGACCTCCAACTTCCCAGATCTAGGACTGTCTTCTCTGGTACGATGTCCCTTGACCTTGCTCTAGGGTTTCATAGTGTTAATTAACCTCTCCAGCTTAAAACCTTCTTGGCTCTTTGTTTCCATGACAACTTATTTTATAGGTTCTCCCCTATTTGGTTTCCTTTGGTCTTATTTTTGTCCTTCTTATTTTACCCTTTTTCTTTCCTCTTCTTTCCCAAATGTAAGCATCCATTTACATTGTTAGAATAGCATTGCCCGTCACTATTCTCACGAATACCTCTTTCTATAGCACTAAGTATCCACCAGCCCCTGTTCCAAGTGCGTTCCATCTACTGACACAGTTAATGGTAACCACACCATATGCAGTATAGGCTACTGTTGCCTCCATTTCACTGATAGGGCCGGTGAGGGACGGCAAAGTTAAATGATGGACCAAGTTCACCAGATGGAAAATGGCAGAGCTAGGATTCTGACCCTGGAGTCTCGGTGGTGCTCATCGTCTTTTTTCACTCACCTTGAGGTTTCCATGCTGCCTCCCATATTCCTAGGCTTTAAACCCACTCTGAGTGCCACCAGCATCTGGACCCTTTCTTCCTTCGGGGCGCACACTCCCATCTCAACCCGGCAGCTGTGGTGCCTGCCAACATCCCCACAGTGTGTTACAGGGAGACTGTGTCTTCCACTCCCTCCTCCCACCCCTGACCCTGACCCATGATCTTACCGACCTGACATCCCACCATTGCTAACGGCCCCACCTGCTTCTGAACGTGGCATTGCCGTTGATGTTTCTATATCAGATTGACCTGTAAGTTCTATCTTCTCAACACAGCATCTCCACTGCTATCACTCTGCCTCATACTTAGTATTTATCCTCCTCACTGGTCTCTATACCCGATTCCTATCCACAACAAAGACAACGCATGATGTATAAATAAAATATTTCCCGTAGGGTGGGCTCTCTGGCCAATTCCTCTGTGTTTGGTATATCACCAAAGGGTGGCTCCATCTTTAGGACTCTTTTTACTCTATGTGTCTGTGAGCAAGTGTCTTGGCTGGGCTACGCCTTAAGCAAAAATGCCTACAACTTTGGAAAATTATCTTCCAGTTACCTTTACAAAAAGAGGTCATTGGCTTTGTGAGTTAGTTTCCAACCCTGCTTGAAGCAAACCAATTCTATTTGATTGACAGGGCATTGGGCAAAGCATTTTCCTGTGAGATGGGATTGATGGGCCTGCTGTGTGCCCGGCTGGAAGACTAGACCACTGCAGAGAGGGTCGGGAAGTGGGTTCTGAGGCCGGGGCTTCTTGGCAGACAGTGGTGGAGAGCCCTGGTTTTGGTGAGTTGGCTCACACTCCTGCTCTCACACCTGGTCTTGGTTCAGTAGTCTCTATCCTGGATTTTACCTCCCCCTTCCTTACCATTTTAGCACATGAATTTCCTGTTCTTTATTCTTAATCCTAAACTGACTTAAATGCATAATTCAGTGTATAAATTTTTAAGCTTAAGAAAAACTCTCTTTTTAATGAAAGATTTTGTTTTCAAGTGAATGATACATAAAAGAGATACATCCTCAGAGATTGGGGACCTGGGGGTCCTGTGCAGCCCCTGCTTCCTCCCCCAGGCATGTCCTGGGGAGGTGCCCACAAACACAGGGTGTGGAAGGGACATGTGTCTTAGAGCATTTTGGTGTGGGGTCTTATTCCTTGGTGTCCTTGGGTAAAGCACTTATTTTTAGGCTCCTGAGTTTCCTTGTGCTTACAATTAGCCTACAGAATAAGACTTGTGCTACTTGTAGATAAGATCCTTTTTTAGGGAATACTGAAAAAGTGAAAATTCTATACAAAATATAAAGATTTTTATAAATGTTAATTGCTACATCCAGATTAAAACAACTTCTCTGCATTTAATCATTATTTGTTAATTTTAAAAATAGTTCTCACAAATGAATGAGTGCCTGTAATTATTTTCAGCCTCTGTGCATCCTTCCCATTGTGGCTTCTTCAGTAAACAATTTCCAAGGCTATGGTATTAGACAAAAACAATGTAAATGTGAATAGTAAATCTTATTCCTGTTAAATGAGAAATGGGTACACTCCATGGTGTATTTTGTGGTATAACTCTGGGTGCCTCAAAAGCATATTATTGGTTAAAAAATAAAAACATTATATTATTCTTATCTTTCATGTTTCATATCTGAAATTTATAAGGAAAAATGCCCACAGACCAAAGTAATGGAGGTTTGTTTATGTATTTGGCCCTTGATGCCCTGCAATATAATTCAATTGGTGCATTTTGCATGACTTTTCATAGAGCATGCTGTATTTAGTAGCATCTGCACATTTAGGAGAGTCCCATTGCATATCATGAGACGTTTAAATCGTATTGAATTGTTTATAAAAGCAATTTCCATGCCTCTGTGTTCTTTGTGCAGATGGTGATCTGAAACAGTTAACCATAATAATATTCTTCACTTTACTTATTTGTGACTTATCACTGTCTCAGATGGAGAAACAACATTTATGGGTCACCGTTTCTATTCCCTGATTTCGAGGCTGACTTCTCCTTAGACAATACCTTGGATTTCACATTTAGGCCTCTAGTGCCAGATGGAAGCTAGCTTTCGCACGTGTATGCTTGGTTTGCACCTGGAATAGTTAACTAGATGCTCGATTTAATAGTGATTGGTCCCTGCGGAGACCAGTGAATTTGGTTTTTAAGGTAATGGAACCAATAAAAATACCACTTGAAGAATGTGTCTGTCTTGCCCAAGTTCGAGTGCCCAGGAGCACCCACTTATTAAACATTGAGCAAAGTGATTGACTGGGGACTGCACTGTTAATAAGGCTCTCTTCCTGCACTCAGAGATTATATAGTCAAGCAAGGAGGAATTATTCAATAATAACAAATATTTACCAAATGTCTCCTCTGTGCCATGCCAGGCATTGTATTATTCAAGACTGTACAGTTGTATTTTATTTTGGATATCTCAAGGTAACTCACAAAAATCTCCAATTTGAAATTGTAAGGGGGAAAAATAAAAGACTTTGAAAGTCACCATCGTAGACTTAATAACCATTAGTCATTCAACAGCCTCAGTACATAGAGTTGATCCTGGTAAACTGGGCATCTGGGTTGGCAAGCCATTAACCCACTTACTAGTCATTCACCAAAGAAGTCTCTAACTGTCTGCTTTCAAGATATAGAGGCTGAAGTTTTGATATAGAAAAGAGAAATTAACCCAATGTAAGTTAAATTTCTTCTAGCTTATTTAAAGGAATGTGGAGATTTATATCATAATCATGGGCTCTGTAACATTACATACATATCCACACACAACTTTCAGGTGCCAAGCTTCATTTTATGCATAAAATGTAAACATATCATAATGAAGTTGATTGTAATTTACTAGGACACACACACATCTATATATGGGTGTATATGTATTCACACATCTCTCAAATGTCTCTTGTCAGATTCTGTAGGTAAGGTTACTGAATTCATGCAGTTTAGGATAGAGAAGGAAAAATCTTCTGGCATTCACGCAGTTTTTTATTCAATCTTTTTATTTTTAAAATCACATGTACACAGATTTATATAATGTTTAAAGAGCACCTATTACTAAGTACTGGGTGCTGAAGAGAATTGAATTAGGCAGCATTCTTGCCCTTAAGTAGGATGAAAATAATTGCCTTTAATACCATGTGATAAAAATTCTTGTGGCAGTAAACAATGGGTAGAATGGTTTCTCACAAGGTGGAAGAGGTGACTTCTCCCTTGAGGTCCTGACAAATGATGGTGACTATGTGAATGAATGAGGCTTTCTCAGAAGAGAAGATGGTAGATGTGATGAGATGATTTGGAGATGTCCAGACAGATAATGGGTGTGGGTGGGACCAAGCCGCAGGATGAGTGTGAAGTCTCCTAGGCAGGTCATTTGATTGGATGAGCTGCAGATGAGGGACCAGTTCAGAGAGAGCTTTGCAGGTGTGTTATGAGGACCAGCTTGGACTCCAGCTTGGACTGTAGGCAGTGGTGGGCCAATGAAGAGTTTTAAGCAGGTCAGTGACATGAGCAAGCATATTTTTGTTTTATAATGATGCCTCTGATAATAGTGTTGAGGATAGACTTGAAAGGGGTAGGTTTGCAAACAAGGATTTGGTGCAAACCACAATAAGTAAAGAAGGGAAGCCATGAGGGATGTGAAAGGAGAAGGCATTACATAGGAATGAGTTGAATAAGAGGTGGGGGTGAGGGAGAGGAAGGTTCTTAGGATGCATGAGGATTGGGGATGCAGTGCTGTATTTACCAGGAGAGAGAAAGCTGGAAGAGAAGTGGTGTCTGGGTGCCCAGTGATACATTCAGTTTTGTTCCGGCTGAGGTTGAGGTGCTGATGGACTATCCAGGCGGGGAAGCCCTACAGGCCATTTTTGCAATGTATAATTCACAGGGACATGAAGATGAATAAAACATGAGCTCCTGCAAAGAATTCACAATCCAGTGGAAGAGTGAGTTGTCCACGTTATGGGAAAACATAAGCCAGAGCTAACCCCGAGCTGTAATAGACAATGTTCCCAAGGAGCTGTTTCCATTTGTCATTCTGCCTCCAGCTCCTCCGTAGTGCTCCTAGTTCCTGACATCCAGGCTCTAGGCCTGGCCAGACTTATCTTTTTGGAACACATATTCAACTGCATCATTCCCCAATTCAAAACCCTTTGATGGCTATCAGTTGCCTCTGGGATAAATCCCAGACTCCTCAGTGTGGCATCTTTGGCTCCCCAGGGCTCGTGTTCCCCACGCCCTTCCAACACGGAGATGGAGCCAGTCCATGTGACAGGCTGTCACTGCCATGGCAGCCTGTGCCATGTCACGGCTGCCATGAGGGGACAGTTGTACTCCCTCATACGCAGCCTTGATTTTCACTGCTCCTGAAACAATGTCTCCACTTGCTCCAGAAGCTTTGCCTTGTGGCTTTTTTTTTTTTTTTGAGGCAGTCCTGTATTGTCGCCTGGGTAGAGTTCAGTGGCATCATCATAGTTCACTGTAAGCTCCAACTTCTGGACTCAAGCTGTCCTCCTACCTCAGCCTCCCGAGTTGGGACTATAGGAGCATGCCACCATGCCCAGCGGCTAAGTTTTCTATTTTTGGTAGAGACAAGGTCTCGCTCTTGCTTAGGCTGGTCTTGAACTCCTGAGCTAAAAGCCATCCTCCCACCTCAGCCTCCCAGAGTGCCAGGATTACAGGCGTGAGCCACTGCACCCGACCCTGCCTTATGGCTTTCTAGACATGGACTGACCTCTCCGGCTCCCGTGAGGGGACAGTTGTATTCCCTCATACTCAGCCTTGATTTTCACTGCTCCTGAAACAATGTCTTCATGAGAATATATGATGAGGTCAATGGATGCTGAGGAGTGGACAGAAGTTAGAAGACCTGGGCCAGAGTCTTGGCTCTGTGCTTTCCAAATCACATGGTCTACAGTCACTTAATTTCTTTAGGTTCAATTTCTTCACCGGTAAAATGGAGTTAAAAAATGCTCTTGCAGTTTTTGCTGAGTGATGAGGAAGTTCAGAGTGATAAATAGACGTAGAGTAACTTGTAAATGAAGTGCTTTATAAATGTGTTTTATGTGGACATTTCACTTTAGGCAGTGAAATGTCTATTTCTAAATAATAAGACAAAATGTACAACTAATGACATCTTGCAATTGCAAACCTTTTTTCTTCCTGAGAAATTTTGATGAATATATACTGCACATAGGGAGGTGCTATCTATTGCCAATCTAAATTGATCACTTACTTAGTATGTGGTGCCCTGCTAGGTGCTGATAATTTATCATTTATTTTCTCCTTTTGGAGATTATGTGTATTTTTTTTTTTGCCACAACTGACGGGGCTACAAATTATGTTCTCTTATGTTTCAGGGAAATTCAACTTTATCTCAAATTGCATAACTAACTTTTACTTAGGTTTGGCTGCACAAAGGATAATAGATAATCCCTTATACTTTTGCTGGATAGTTCTCAAATATTTATGATCTATTATTCTTGTCCCCACAGTAATACAATGGCACTTGGTCCCTTAGTGAGGACAGTACAGTCAGAGAGACAGTGATGAGCAGCTCCTTTGGCAATTGCATTAAACTTTTTATCTGCTTGTCCAGGCATCTGCAAAAGTGAACACACAGGAGAATGGAAAATGGGGCTACTCTGCAGATAAGCATGTGAATGTGTCATCTGAAACAGAAGTCCTAATTGGCCCAAGACAGCTGTCAAAAGCATTCGTTGTTCCTCTGATTTGGTCAGAGCTTCTGCCTCTGACATAATTGTTTCTTTTTTCCTATATTTTTTTCTGCACGAGCAAATACACAAAATGTTTACATATCCCTATTTTCTAAAAGTTATATTCTTCATTTCTATCCCCTAAGCTGCTGGCTTGTAGCTTCAAACATCATTGAACACTATCACTATCAATGCTTATATTACTAATATCATCACTGGCTTTTATTGAACATTCTGTGTGCCAGGCTCTGTGCAAAGTGCTTTATTTACATTGTTTCATTTATTCTTAACAACATAGGTTGGTAGGAACAATTGTATTAATAGATAGGGACTATGAAACCCCAATTATTCTGATTAGGAAAAGGAAACATAGAGAATTTAAATAATTTGCCTAAGGGCACATAGCTATTTAGTGGTTGGGCAGAGTCTAAAACCCAGAACATTCTAAAGCCTGGCCACCTAATCACGGAACAACACTACTTTCTGAGGCTTTGCCTTTTGGTTACATTTCTCTTTCTAGAGTCCTAGTTTCAACTTTCTTTAAATGAAACTTTCCGAGGGCAGTACAAGGCACATGGGAGTCTGTTGTTGATAGGCGAGCATTATAAATAAGCAAATAAGCTTCTGCCCTGTATGACCTGTTATTATCCTGTGACTAAGTTTCTAAGTCAAAAGTGAAATGGAAGAGCGAAGTAATTATCTGGACAATTTAGCAGGAACATAGTGGCAGGCTGAATTTTCCAGACAAAGTGTGACTGTAGCCCATATCACTTAGATGAGAAGACCTGAACTATGTTCGTACACCTGGTCCTATTCAGCAGTCCCCAACCTTTTTGGCACCAGGGACCGGTTTCATGAAAGATAGTTTTTCCACAGACTGGGGGTATGAGGAGGGGGAGATGGAGCGTATGCCACCGTGTGAGGGATGGGGAGTGGCTGTAAATATAGGTGAAACCCGCTTGCTGGCCTGCTGCTCACCTCCTGCTGTGGGGTCTGTTTCCCAAGGTTCATGGAAGACAATTTTTCCACGGAAGTTGCGGTGGGGTAGGGGCGGAGCTCAGGCAGTGATGTGCGGCTGGGTTCCTAATACATTGCCACACTAGAAAAAAAATTTTTTTTCCTTGGGGTCATGGTGTTTCATTAAGAAAGTAGAATAAAAACTGTGAACAAAAAACAATCCTTTCTAATTTAATGACAAATTTGTTATTTTTTTATTGTTTTATGTGTGTGAGCTATGCACAGCTTGAAAAATTGTTCACACTGCTACCAAGGTGAAGAGACATGAGTTACATGTGCTTCATGAGGCCCTGGGATCAAAACTAGCATGAGTTAAATACAACTCATAGGCAGTTAATATGCAAACAGTCCATGAACTAGCACCAGGCCACAGCCTGCGGATTGTGGACCGCAGCTATCTATTATATCAGGATTTTAACTTATCCATTTAGACTGTCAGCTGTTTAGGCAAGGGCTCTGCTTGTTTATCCGGAGAATGCATCTAAATTCGCCTCTCCACCCTGGCCTCTCGTAGTCTAGTAATGTACACAATACAACCATGCATTGCACTGTCTGCAATTCCCCCTGACTACCCTGTTGGAAAACCAGGTAACCATTAATAAATATACGTGTGTCAGATGCTTAAAAAATGCTTATACATGGGGAATATTGCAACTGCAATGAGGTATACTACAGGTGGCCTGTGTAAAATGCTTTCTTTACAGAACTGTCTCTGGTATGACAATAGTCCTCTAATTAAAGCACCAAAGCCCATTTCGTCCATAGCAGCAAAGGATGCAACAACACCGAAGCATCTCTTTCTCCCCAAAGGCACGTTATTTTGTGCTGGAGACTCTTCATAGGTGGAAAAGCACAAAGAGAGACAGCACAGCATTTGGGCTTTTCCACTAGAGCCAACACGGGGGGTAGAAAAGTGTGTGTGTGTTGGGGGCAGATGACTTATTTCCTTTTCTAAGTAACACATAAAATTGGCCTCTCTCCCTATAGCAGTCGTGATAGCCAGAAACATTTCCCTACCTGCCCAGTTATTTGCACGTGAGTGTTTCCTCCCGATTTCTCACATCAGTCTGTGCTAGTTGGTATAAGCCAAACAGATCCTTAGAGCACTTAATAAATCTAGAAGAGGCATATAGGGTAGTCTTTATAAATATATAATCACAATCTCTGGATAACACTTAGACATTTTAACTCTCTGAAAGTGATGTTATTTTGAGGGTCTCCGATTATAGCATCATGAAAGGAGCCACGCGGATGATGTGGAAATGGAAGGAGGATAATGCATTTAACATGGCTTTTTCGGACCACTCTTTCATCAACTATTGATTTGATTGCAAAAGCCTTTAGTTAGTGCAGGAATTCCACTGGTGGTAATTAAATTTTCAAGAGATACGCTCGTAGGAGAAATGAAGGGGGGAGGGGCTGCGTGCGGAGTGGGTTCCACGAATGTTAATGACTCTGTTAGAGTTACATAAAATTAACAGAAATTAGATCTATGGTTATTGAAGAGCCTCCTTCATATTGAGAGGAGCCATTTAAGTATAACGATTGGGGATTATGGTTCAGTGGAGCCTTTTAACTGTTCATTTGCCTGCCTAACTGACCGCTGGGCGGGGTGTGATAAATCCAGGACATTGTGAAATGACTCCTGGTTCCCTTTAATTGGGATTCCTTTACCCAGTTTTCCTCGCCACGTCGCAGGACGGGCTGGTGTTGGCCTTTATCCTTCACCAGGCGAGGTTTACGGAAACTATCAGTCCTCACAAAGTGTACGGTAATTGTTTCCCCCATTTGTCTCACTTTCTGTCTAAAAGACCCCCCGCCCATTTCCGTTGAATCTAATTGGAATGTAGTTTTAACGTTTCCTTCCTACACAATCCCTATAAAAGGTTACCAGGATCTGAACACGCATTATCTCGAAGTAGAAGTCGGTGAACATTCTGACTGAGAACAGCAACATTTAAGACAATGGAGTGTGCAGCTCCTGCAATGGAAGGATGTTTTTTTTTCTTCCTATAGAAATATTTTGTATGCTAATGTGCTTCTGACAGGGAGGCCTGACTTTTTACTGCTAACTCCGGCGTTGGTTGCTGAGAATGTTAGCTCAGGTTTCATGGGAAAAGATATTCTTTGTGAGTAATGGGGTGAGAAGTGAGAAGAAGAATGCAATCTGACTGCTTATGATGAAGACTTGACGAGAAAGAGTTAAAACCCACTCTATTGTCTGAGGCGTGCTTAGTGTTAGGAAACTGGGGCATATAGATTAATTCACTAGGGGCCAACTGTTTGATTTCTCTCCCTGCTGCTTGGCACAGGAATGAAATTGTAGCTGCATTTATAGCAGAAGGTTGGATTATATTCTCTTTTGTAGGAATTAAACCCCATAGAATAATTTGTGTACAGCCAAGCAAAATTAAGCCAAAATATATAAAGAGAAGTTGGTGGAGTTTTCTCGAGGCAAATGCCCTGTCCAAATGGTGTTTGTGCTCGGTGCCATCCTTTCTTTGGATGACCCACGTTCCTTGGGAAAGAAATGTTTGCAGACTATGCTGTAGCCGTGGTGCTTTGGGTACTGCCTTCTGCGTTTCTTTCTGATCTAACCCAGGAAAGCTTGGACGGAAGGACCCAGGAAAGAACGGACTCACTCATATGCCCTGAGGAATCACCACTACCAGACAGTAATAATACTTTCTTGGGATATCAGTTCCTATTAAAAAATATGCCACCCATTACCCTCTAACTTAGTGTGCAGTTACTCAGGGTAAATAATTAAGGTAATAGGGGAAAGTTAGGCTCCTACATAAATATTAAAGGGTCTGCTTTAACTGCTTGTTGTGCTTGTTGCGCCAAAATGCCCACCACATATTAGATGTGAGATGGCCAATGTTAAACTAATACATAAAGGCAAAGGATGATTTTTGTCTCAAGGCTGTGCAAGGAAAAGTTACAAGAGAATGAAGGGAAGATGAATTGCAGGATGGTATCTATGTTGAGTACTCACCCCCAATATGCGATGCTTTTACACGGAAGTGCTCTACAAGTTAGTCAGGTTAGCTCATTGTCAGAGACAAAAGGTGGGGGCTGAGGGCCCTGGCTTCTGGATCTTCAAGCCAGCTCTAAGTCATGTTGCCTTGGAGCCTGAAAAAGCCGGAGGAATGCTGAACCCTCTGCTGGGGCTGGGGCTAGTACCCAGTTTTAGCAATTTGTGTTATTGCTGTTCTTACTTTAAAATCACGAATGATTTTTTTGGAATTTTTTTGAATCGCTTAGACAAAAATAATCGGATAAACTTTGTGGTAGATGAGGAAGAACATTACTTTGCAAAAGACTAGAGTATGATCATGTACATAAAGTCAGTTCCCCCTATAACACTTACTTTGAAACTGAATTTGTTCCAGCACAACTGATATGTTAGGGAACAATTTGAACACAATATGAATTTGGTATTGGCTTCTGTGCAATTTTGAGAAACACAAGGTAAATCCAGAAAACTGCATCCAGCTGAATCAAGCCTCGGAAGGAACACAAAACGCATACACCTCAAATCTCTGCCAGCTACCTCCTTCCACCAGATGTGTGATGCACCACACCCTGCCATACTCGTGTATGTGGCGGAAGGTGTTACAACTTCCCTCCTATTCAGACAGCATTTCTTCCACCACTTCACAAAAGCTCACATGTAGCATACCTCGGGATGTTCACATCCACCAGCAAATGTCAAATCTCTTTTAAGGTAAAATCCATATTTACTATAGTATATATGATTTCTTAACTATTAAAAAAATAAAGAAACAGTTTTTAGAGACAGGGTCTTGATATGTTGCCCAAGATGAATTGAACTCCTGGACTGGAGTGATCCTCCCACCTCAGCCTCCCAAGTAGTTGGGAGGTAGTTGGGACTACAAGTAAGTAGTTGGGACCACAGGCCTGTGTAACATATGCACTACTATTTTTCTTAGATTCTTATTTAAAAATTTTTTTTAACACATCTCTGAAAAAGTTTTTGAGTGTTATGTCCCTAACACCAATTTCTCTATAGGTCCTGAGGTTTTCATTTTGTACTTTTGCATAGTGCAGTGATATTTAGGAACCCATGTCACATTATAGCAGAACTGTGTTTCTGTCATTTTGCAAAAACTGAAATATTTCTCTCTCTCTGCCTCTCTCTCTCTCTCCCCCCTCTTTAAAAAATATGTTTTCTGGGTTCATTAGAATCTCTTCTAGTTTTTAACTAGCTTAATAGAGAATAATATTCACCATTATTTGTATATTTAGGTTTGTAAAATCATAGATCTCTTCATATTGCACAATCTCAATAAACTGTTTGTTGAAATGATTTGAATTGGTTTATTCACTGGCTAAATAATAGAACCTGTAATTAGGGATGCTAAGATTCCTGTCTCAGATATCTATTCAAGCTCACTACTTTCATACCCATGAATTTTCCAAACCTTATTTGCAGAAATAAATTCTATGGAGATGACAATATTTTCCAAGGATCAGGTTTAATAATGATACATTGAAAGCAAGATTTTAATGAAAACAGCTTTTAAGGATCAATTTGCTTTCTCTCTCTTTGATTTGAAAATGTGATTGATTAGCCACAGCTTAATCTAGGCACGGAGTTATCAGAAACTCCTAGCCTGGATCTTCCCCTGTCAGCCTTCTGCTTACCTTGGAGGTGGCTGCATTTGAGGTCTGGTTGCAGCAACAGAGTTGCATATGAGATGGACATGAACAGTTTAAAGAATTATATGTTGAACCACATCATGCCTGACTTACTAGCAGACGCCATTCTCTAGTGGTTTTCAATTCTCTCATAATTCCCTTCCTTCCTTGGAGAGGAAGAAAAAGAAACTGCAATAAGTATGAAAATGCACCATTTTCCATAATGGAAAATTTAAGTTTCCAATCCCTCTACAGGAAGAGAGAAGCATTTTTAAGCAGATATTTCCACTGATGATATTCTGAAATTTAAATATGACAACTTTCTTCTTCCTCCGAGGTTGCACCAAGTAGAATTTAGTGCCCTGCTGGAGCAGATCAAAACGTTCCACTGGGTGGAAGAGTTTCTTAGAATAGATGTCTTAAAAACTTTGCATTCACTGTCAGTGAATTTTGAAGCATTCAAAAATATTTATATGAGATTTTATACATAGAAAATTAAATCAAAACCTTTTAAGTGTTTTTAAATTAAAAATAATTTAAAAGTTTGTTCTCAGGCAACTTTTTCCCCTCGTATTTTCTATCATTTTTTCCTGATTCTTTTCTCCTCCTTTGCTATAATATTTTTGCATAGCTTCTGTGCGGATTCCTTTTTTTTTTTTTTTTTAACTATCACTCACAGCTATTTGCAAGAGTTCCTCTAGTAGAGAGGACAGGATCATGGTTGTTAGTAATTCTTCTTATTCTATAGGGTAGTGTGTTAAAGAAAATCCCATTACTTCTTACTTCCCAGTTAGCAAAATTTGGCAATCATAGATCTGACTTTCCCCTTCACCACATCTCATGGACAGACCACTTCCTGCGAAGATGGCTTGTTTGTGTAATTCTTTGTTCAGATTCAGCTATTCTGCACCAGGTTGAGCAAAACTGGAAGGGCATATTGCCCGGTGAACACAATGCTGGTGAAAAGGAGGGATTGATTTGAAGGAGACACTCAAAAAATGTCTATAATGCTAACACATAGCTTGGAACTAATTCTATCCAGATTCTACAGATCACTCTCCAAACTAAATTAATATTTTCTACTCCTCAACATCAAGACTTCATCAGAATAGTCGCTCCATAGAAAAGGGGCTAAGAGTTCCAGAACTCCTCTTCCCTCCATCACCTAATCTATGGAGAAGGAGCTAAGTGGTAAAGTGAACATAGGGCAGTGGGAAGAGAACAGAGAGAGGGACATCAAGGGAGATTACAAGACTATAAACTAAGTCCTAGTGTTGTAATAAATGAAGAATGAGCTGTCTCGTGTTTTAGTCAGGAAATATGAACAAAAATAAATATGAGAACAAAAGGGATAACCAGTGAGTCTAGAAAGTAAAAAATTATAGGCCATTTTAATGACTCTGGCTTTTTAAAAGTCTTATTGTATAGTCTTGAGTAATCATATCACTCCCTGAGCTTTATTTCTTAATGTGTATACCTGGGTTTTTAGTGCCAGATGTTTCCCCTTTAAAAACAGAATACCTTACTAACCTCCTCCCCTTGGTTCATGTGATAAACAGGTAAATAAACTAGTTCAAGACATTTCCAAATAGTCCTAAATATCCACTGTAAAGGAAAAAGTGTGTTGAAAAGAGTTAGCAATGATCCCAAATGTTAGGAAAAGACTAACAGTAGTCAGCGGGTGTTCAGAAACCTCAAATTCCTGAGGCCAGGCTTGTTAACTTGCTCCAAGTTTTCTGGTCTTTCTTCTCTCTCAAACTGATAGAATGAAAGGCCAGCAGATAAAATCACTTTGCAGTACAGAAGCAATCGCACCAGATAATAGCCCTGTTTAAGTCTGCAGGTGGGATACTTTATTGACTATAAACTCCTAGAGCCTACGCACAAATATTGGCAGGCAGGTAACCAACTAACAGTTGGAAAAGGTAGGCAAATAGATGCAGTCAAATCAGAGTCTGAAAAGAAGACTGTCATTGTTGTGGCAATGTAAGTGGAGAATATTTTCCTTATTCCTTTGCTTTCGCCCACAGGGCAACATTCGGGTCTTTCTTCCTCCTGTGATTGCTTCTGGCGACAACTTTGGTCTACACCAGCGGTTTTCAATCCTGGCTGCAGGTTAGAATCACCTGGGTGGTTTTGAAAGCTACTAACACATAGTCAGTACCTCCAGTGATTCCAATTTATTTGGTCTAGGGTGGAGCCCAGGGCTTGGTAATTTTTCAAGCTTCCCTGGTGATTCTAATGTGTAGTTGGTGTTGGGAAGCATTGACTGTAAACGCTTCTTTGCAGTTTAGCAGTTATTGGGTCTAGAGACATGACTCTTAACTTTGGCTGCACTTCTCACCTGAGGAGCTTTGAAAAATGCCCATGTCCAGGGCGCACTCCTGTCCAATTAAATCAGAAGCCCTGGAGCTGGGATCCAGGAATTGTTATTTTAAAAAACTCTGTAGATGATTCGGATGTGCAGCCAAGGTTAATAATCACAGATATAGAGTGGTGTGGGGTCCATGCAGGAGGACAGCCCAGATGTGAGAAACACCTAGTGATGATGAGATGTGTGTCCAGGGAGGACTCCAAGAGGGCTGGCCTTGTCGTGGAGGAAAAATCCCTAGGACCTAACAAGAAATGAAGAATTGATGTCTCTAATCTGCAGGTTAAGGAGTCGGGATTTTTACGAAGTTAGGAGGGCACGTGACACCCATGGGGAGGAACAGGGAAGGGACAGTGGTGGCATCAGGAAGGGAATCAATGAGGCAGGATTTCCCTGCAGTGGCAACATTGGGCAGGGAGGAATGGCAGCAGGGGCTCTGAATCTGGAGATTTCTCACAGTGAGCCTTCACCTCCTTCCACTCTCGTTTCTTCACTCTTCTGCCACGCGGCACCCTTCTCCCCCTTCCAGAGGATCTCTGGCTACCCGAACAGCTCACCCCAGCCAGCCCTCCCCAGAAACACCCAGCTACCAAATCAAAGCAGTGGCAATCATGGCAAACTCATCTTCAGTAAAGAGTAAATAATCATTACCCCTGCACAAAGTAGATTTTTAAATTCTGTGTATTGACATAGGAATTCCTTGTGAGTTTGTTTGACTTGCAGGTACCTGGCTGCCCGTCTCAGATCCTGACTCAGTAGGTCTGGAGTGGCCAGAATCTGCATCTTCCCCCAGACATTCCCAGCGGCCTGTGGCCTTAGTTTTCAGATTTCAAGCATGCAGGAAACCGGTGTTGAATCCCATGCAGGTTGCTGACCTTTAGAACAAAGTGACTGATAACCCAAAAGAAGCTCTGTTGTTCGTCCCTTATACCACATTTGATTTCCATCTTCAATATCTAGCTATTTCTACAGGAATCAGAGTTCAAGGCCACATCTATTGTGTATTTCTATGACATTTGCAGTTGCCTACGTTGTAAGCTGTGTATGACCTAAGTGTGTAATTGGCACTTGTCCCTAATCCCCAGTTCCTTTATACTAGAGCCTCTCCCCAAAGTGTGCCTGAACAAGCTATGCAACAATCTCAATATAATTCTTATAAAGCACAAGGAGCAGAGCAATAAGGTAATTTTCTCTTCAATATGGTTCTCCTAGTAATGGTTGGCCGATGCCTTATAGAAAACCCTCTTCCCTGTCCCCAGATGGACACCCTCTACAGCTGGCTTGGATAGGGCCTACATTAGGGACATCACTGGCCCCTGATATATAGATCTCAAGGGTATTTATGGAGAGAGTATGGCCTGGGGTCTTAGCCCCTCAGTCCATGCTTAGGTATCCCTATAGATGTAAAATATGTTTCATAGGGGCAGAATATGACTTTCTTCATCATCCTGATCCATGGGTTTGGGTGAATGAGTAAATTCAGAAAGCGGTGAGACAGTGTCCACACTCCATATCTGGGAATTTTCTATAGCATGGGTGAGATCTGAGGCAATTGAGTGAAACTTTTCCAAACTGGAAATGATTTTTGCAATTGAGTACACTCATATGTGGACAGTACATCAGAACCACCAATTCTGGGGTCCTTTTATTTATTTGTCTGGCTTTGTAACAGAGGAGAAACCCAGCAATGCAGGAATTATTTCTAGTTTACCGATGAGAAAACAGAAGTGCAAAGAGGATAAGTAACCTGTCCAAGGCCCTATAGGCCAAAAGTGGCAAAGTCAGAACTGAAATCCATAAATCCACATCTACCTGACCATGAATCCTGTGCCGTTTTCCACTACACTACCCCATATCCCTGGAAACTGCCCTAAATGAATGGGGGTAGTGGGCGCTAAGGCAAAGGCAGCAAAGGCATCTGTGTTTTTATCCTGCTACTGCCATTAACAAGACGCAAGATGTGCACAACCCTTTAGTTTCTATTAAGAAGGCTGAGTCTGAAAGCCTCGTCTTTCTTTAACCTGAACCTTTTTATTTTTCATTTCTTTTTACTTTGAGCTTCACGTAGCCTATGTTGAAAGAAAGAATTCTATAACTAAAATGAAGTTCAAAAACTACAGGACTAGATGATTTCTAAGGTGGTCTCCAAGTTCCTTCCCATCACTATGATTTGAGGATTCTAGATCTCCGAATTGGCTCTGAGGCTCCTGACTGAGAAATACATATGCTCTCTGCCATGGTTTTGGCAGGTGACCTTTCTCCTTCTCATCAGTCCGCTGCTATGAAAAGCACAACAGATAGGAGAGGAGACTTCTTGGGTGCTACTGCTTGGGTGTGGCAGTATTAGGCACCACTCTGATGTATCAGTAGAAGATGACAGAAGTGGAAGCCCCCGTGTGGGAATGGATTCACAACAAGATAATACTATGTAATCTGGTGGGATTCTCTTTATTTGAGGACATAGGAGGCAAAGATGTAAAAGATGAATTCAGAAGTATAATATGTCCCATTTTATCTACTCTTTTTCCATCCAGAGCCTTGCTATTCACAGATCAGCCTCATGAACATTGCCAGGGAGCTTCTTAGAAATGCAGAATCTTGGGTGTACACTAGATCTATTGACTCAAAATGTTCATATTAAGAAGCTTCCCATTAAATGTGTATGCACATTGAAGTTTTGGAATTCCTGCCCTTGAGTAATACTGAAACATCTTGGCATGTAGGATCAGAAGCCTGTGATAGAGTGAGAGAATGGCAGATTTGTCTTAGATGCTAGATGGTCCAAAAAACTAAATGAAAATGTATTGTGAAACTTAGCAACAACAAGGGTAGATCATGCCTTATAATGCAGTGCCCCCCTTCTCTCCTCTACTTTCCATTTTCCATAGTCCTAACTAATAGGCAGGTGCTTGCTAGAATGCCCAGATTGGTGGTTGTGATGTGGAGCTCTGTGTTGGGATATAAGGGGCAGACCATTGAGGATGCAGAGAAATTTGTGACCAGTTGGGGCATTGAGGCAATGGACCACCCTTGTTGTCAGTCACTTCTTGGTGTCTGAACAACAAATGTGGATAGAAAGGCTCTTTATTAGCTAAAGATAGCTGAAGTGGGGCTGCCGGGCTAAGCTTCCATGAAGACCAAATATCCTCAGTACCTACAGTTGAGCAGGAGTGCAGATAGCAAGTGATGGCGGTAGTCTATGGTAAACACTAGTTAAGAGCTTTTGTTGCTGTCTTAGTTAGAATAAGTCACACTAGTGGCCGTGGCAGACACCCCACCTCTCAGGGCTTAGCCTAACAGAACTTTATTTTTCGCTCATGTCACAGTCTATGTGGGTCAGGTGGCTACCTACGCCAAGCACCAGATCAGGGACCCAGACTGCTTCATTTTTGCAGATGTGCTATTGGTAGCTTCAGGTCACTTGGCCTCATTCAGAACTAAACACAGGGTCGTGTGGGATGCTTTCACGGGCCAGGCCTAAATTGGCATCCACCATTTTGACCCACGTTCCATCATCTGGAATTTTGTCACATGGCCCTACTCAATTGTCAGAGAGACTGGGAGATATCACTGAGAGGAAATAGGTTTGGTGGTCATCTAGAAGAATCTGTCATTGTCTGAGTAAACAGAGAAATCAGTACTGGCTCATGCCAAAAAGTGATGGAAAAGTCCTTTCTTCTTTCTGTTTATTGAGGTGAAACTGATTTGTATGAGACAAAATGTTACTTTTATGCATGTGTTCTATGTAAGTGAGAGCGAGGAATGCAAACTTTATAATTTCCTAGAATTGATGGGTAAAGATTGAACACTGGGGAGTTTATCTGAGGACCACTGGGAGGTGTTAGGGTACAGCAAGAATCCCATAAGCCCTTCAACGTGCTCTTTTAAAATGTACCAAACAAGGTTTAGACTTTTAAAAGAGACTGTGTGTGTAAATGATAAGAGAGAGAAGAAAGGAAGGGAGGGAGGGAGGGAGGGAGGGAGAAATGACTGCTCCAACAACCTCATTGGTACAACTCACTTCCAGGAAGAATCTGGTTGTTGGATCTGGCTGGCTCAGTCTCTGCTTCCTTGTTCTGCTTCCTGGTCGCCAGGCATGGTTTGGTCACACGACTGGTGTCTACATGTCTGCTCTATGTCTTCCTCTGACCTTTCCCTGGCTGGTCATCTTGCTCTCATAAGCAGCACTGGATGTAGTTTCTGTCTCAGCTCTGTCTTGCTGTTGCTTCCTTTCTTTCTACTCCTTGATTCGCCTTGAATTTCTTACTTTCAAACCATGCCAGTGCAATGACAGAAGGAAGGAAACTAGTCCTCACTGAGTGCCCATCATGTGTCTGGGATTATAAAACTGGCATAGATGTATAATAAAACCTTTGAAGTGGGTATTAGAAATCCTAACACTAAGAAGAAAAATCAAACAAAGAAAATCCTGATGCTGAGAGAGGTTAAATTTTTTTTCAATTTTTTTTAGTTTCAAAATATTAAGGGGGTACAAATAATTTTGTAACATGGATTCATTCATTGTATTATATAATGCTGAAGTCAGGGCTTCTAGTGTATCCATCACTAGGATAGTGTTCACTGTACTCAACAGGTAAGTTTTTACCCCTAATCCCCCACTCATCCCCCTTTCTTGGTTTCCAATGTCCTTTACATCTCTATGTGCCCTTGTGTACCCATAATTTAGCTCCCAGTCATTAGTGAGAACATGTGGTGTTTGTTTTTCCATTTCTGAGATACTTCACTTAGGATGGTCTCCAGTTCCAACCAAGTTGCTACAAAAGATGTTATTTCATTCCTTTATATGGCTATGTAGTACTGTGTGGTGTGTGTGTGTATCTATCTCACTTTTTCTTTCTATTCTAATGAATCAGTGGGCACTTAGGTTGATTCCATATCTTTGTAACTGAATTGTGTTGTGATAAACATTTGAGTACAGGTGTCTTTTTGATAAAATGACTTCTTTTCTTTTGGGTAGATACCCATAGTGGGATTTCTGGATTCACTGGTAGGTCTACTTTTATTTCTTTGAGGAACCTCCAGGCTATTTTCCATAGAGGTTGTACTAATTTGGAGTCCCACCAAGAGTGTATAAGCAATTCCTTTTTCTCTGCATCTACACCAGCATCTATTGTTTTTTGAATTGTTAATAATGATCCCTCTGACAGAGGGAAGGTAGAATCTCATTGTGGTTTTAATTTGCATTTCTCTTATGAAAAATGCAAATTAAAATTTGCAAATTTCTCTTATGAAAAATGTTTCATTTTTCATGTTTGTTGGTCATTTATTTGTCTATCTTCTTTTGAAAACATTCTGTTCATGTCTTTTGCCCACTTTTTGATGGCGTTATTTTTCTCTTGCTGATTTATTTGAATTCCTTATAGATTCTGAATATTAGCCATTTTCAGATACATGTATAGTTTGTGAATATTTTCTCCTGTTGTATAGGTTGTCTATTTACTCTGTTAGTTATTCCTTTTGCTGTGTAGAAGCTTTTTAATTAAGTCCCATTTATTTATTTTTGTTGTTGCTATATTCATCTTTGGGGTGTTAGTCATAAATTCTTTGCCTAGGCCAATGTCTACAGAGTTTTTCCTATGTTTTCTTCTAGAATTTTTATGGTTTTATGCCTTATATTTAAGTCTTATTCTACCTTGAAGTAATTTTTGTACAAGGCAAAAGATAGGTAGGTCTTATTTCATTCTTCTGCATGTGGTTAACCAATTTTCTCAGTACCATTTGCTAAATAGAGTGTCCTTTACCCAGTGCATGTTTTTGCGTACTTTGTCAAGGATCATTTGGTTGTAGCTATATGGTTTTATTTCTGTGTTCTCTATTCTGTTTTATTGGTCTATAGCTGTACTTTTATACTAGTACTGTGCTGTTTTGATTATGATAGCCTTATGGTATATTTTGCTTAAGGTTGCTTTGGCTATTTAGGCTCTTTTTTGGTTCCAAATGAAGTTTAGGATTATGCAAAATATGACATTGGTATTTTGATAGGAATTGCATTGAATCTGTTAGTCACTTTGGGCAGTCTGGACATTTTAACGATGTTAATTCTACCAATCTGGGAGCATGGGATGGTCTTCCATTTGTTTGTGGCATCTGTTATTTCTTTCATCAGTGTTTTGTAGTCCTTCTTGCAGAGACCTTTCATCTCCTTGGTGAAGCATATTCCTATGTATTTTATTTTCTTTGTAGCTATGGGACTTCTCAGGTGGCATTGGCGCCTGCTCTGTTAGAGTTCCCCAGTGTGGGTGGGGTGTTCAGCTCCTAGTTATGGAGCACATGAGAGCGTCTGTTCTCCCTGCTCCCTCCCTGGTCGGCAGGGGTGTTGTGGAGGTGGCTGCAATGAAGCCAATCAGTGGGGGGGTGGACACACAAACTCATGATAAGACCAACCATTGCTCTTGGGAAGCAGCGTGCACCGAGACCCATTCTGGGTGCTGCCGTGTGCTGCGTGGATGTGCAGGGACACAGTGTGGTGGGAGGAAGGCACATGGTTTGGAGGCAGATAGGTGTGAATCCTGTTTGATCACTTACTGACAGTGTGACTCTAGGTAAGTCACGGGACAGGTCTGAGACTCAATTCCCTCATCTTTAAATTCTGATTAAGTAACAAGGCTGATGTGTGGTTCATGCGCGCATGCGCGTGTGTATACTGGCAAAGAGCAGGTCCTCAATAAATTGTAGCTATTATGTTTTTCCAAGCAGATTTCGTCTCTGCCTTGTAGAAATGTGTGCTTTGAACCAAGTAATATTTACTCTGATTCCTTATTAAATGATAAATGTCAGAGATTGGGCAGGGTTAGCTTTATATGCAGTAGGAGCCAGTGTGGTCTAAGGTTTTGCTACTCAAAGCTTTGGGTGACGTGGACCAGGGCATCGGCATTACCAGGGAACTTGCAAGAAATCCAGGCTCTCAGGCCCTCGCCCAATCTCTGAACCAGAATCAGCATTTAAACAATATCTCCTGGTTATTTGTATATACACCAAAGGCATTGGCAGGTCTGGGAAGGTTAGGCCTTCATCTTCAAACTGCAAGATATAAATGCTGACACTTTTATAATTTTCTTTTTTGGGCAGATATATCTGTCATGGGGTGTGCTGGGGAGCATCTTTGTTTTCCCTTCCATCATCTGAAAGAGGTCTCTGCTGTATGTGCAGTGCTTATTATAGCTATGATAGAAATATGGGGATAGAAGCTGCCCACTCAGATCTACTTTTGATCTCACTCTAATTGCTTTTGGTAGCCTGTTGCCGGGTGCGTGGACAGTGCCGCTGAGTCAGAGCGTGCAGGGGAGTAGAGAAGAGCGTGTGTCTGCTGGTGTTGGCATCTGCAGTTGTGACCCCTGGCCTCCATGGAGCACAGTGCAATGGTTGCCATGGTAACTGCTGTGCGTGGTCAGAGGTGACTAGCTGAGCTGCAGGAATTGGATCAGGGGCCCCTCCCCAGTGTCCTCCTCTTGCTGACGCAGCGGTACAAAGTGCGGTTTGGCCCCACCCCCATGGGAATTTGACCGAGAGGCAGAAGCGAGCTTTCTTGATCCTTGTTTGGCTCTATGTCCTTCACTCTAGGGAAAACCAAGAAATCTAAGAGAATAGAATAAAAATAAATTAATATGAAATTGAAAGTATTCTGTGCTGAGTATGATGAATGTGAAGCACGTAACATAGGTAGGAACTAAAGGGACAAAGAGGACCCCCCTTTCCCTGGAACCTCTGGTTTGGAGCTAGACAAGATGAATGCTCAAGGGGAGCTAAGGTATTGCCTCCTCCAAGTGCCTCATTTTACAGATGACATGTCTGAAGCCCAGAGATGTTCTGCGATTTGCTCAAGATCACAGAGCAATGGGAAAAGTAAACTCGGTTTATGATCTCTAGAAGCTTATGGCTTACAGAAGCTTGAGAGAAGGGCTGATTCTAGAGCTCAACATTTCTTATTCTTACTACAGTGCTCTTTCTGATGTAATGCACTGCCTCTTTGACTTATTATTTATGTTCTTTTGGGTCTCAGTTTCTCCCAGGCAGAGGAGAAAAATGTCACCTGTCCTGTGCTTGCTGGCATCGTGGCCCAGGGGAAGAGTGTAGCCTTGGTGTCAGGCCGACTTGAATGCCAGCCTTTGGCCTGATAATAGCAGTGGCTTTGGGTAAAGTTATTTTCCTTTTTTGAGTCTATTATCTATGAAATGGAAATAATAAAAATACTAATACTAATAACAGCAATCATATCTACCTCACTGGGTTATGGCAATCACGTATAAAGAGTTTTTGGCATGGTTGATGTTGGAAAAATGTCAGTTTTTGTTCCTGCTCTATCCTTGGAGTGAGGAGGCCTTGACTTCAGTATTAGACCTAATTACTATGGAAAACTTATAATATTGAATGAAGTACTTATTAAATACATGTTATTAGTGTGCAATTTCAGACAATAGTGACAAGATGAAGTGAGAGGCAAAAAGCAAATGGGTCATAACCTATAAACCTCCAGCAGTCTGTGGATCCTGTGTGACAATAGCTAGGACTTGAAACCACAATGATAAAGCAATACAAAAATGTACCAACAGCCTTGAGAGTTGTGAATAGAGCGTATTGAATTTGAGTCAAAGAGAATTATTCTACTATTATATAAAAGGACTAGCAGAGTCTCATTTAGAATATAATTTTCAATTCTTATCTCTTTGGTATAAAAAGGATATTGTAGCAATGGAGAAGTAAAGAAAAAGCAATGAAAATGCTTCAGGGACTCAGGGAACTTGGTGACATGGAAAGCCAAAGGATCTAGGCTTGTGTTGGCTTAAAAAGAGAACATAAGGAGAGATAACTGAGGCCTAGGCAAGCAAGCCTTTGGATCACTGCCTACAAGGCTACTGCATTTATGCATATGAGAGAAGGGATATTGTAGTGGGCAGAAACTAAGTTTTACACAAGATGGAAGCAAATTCCCTATGATTCTGGGCGTTTATGTGCATAGTATATTAGGGTCATAGAGCTGCCAAACCTGGAGTACTATAAGTTGGGTAACTTAAAACAATAGAAATTTGTTCTCTCATAGTTCTGGAGGCTAGATTTTAGTAGGGCCATGCTCTCTCTGAGGGGTAGAATTCTTCCCCACCATTTTGCAACTTCTATTGGCTA
Organism: Microcebus murinus; assembly: GCF_040939455.1. Classification (NCBI taxonomy): domain Eukaryota; kingdom Metazoa; phylum Chordata; class Mammalia; order Primates; family Cheirogaleidae; genus Microcebus; species Microcebus murinus. Next base: position 10,309,407 of record NC_134108.1, read on the forward strand.
TTCCCAATCCTTGGTGTCCCTTGGTTTACAGTTGTATTACCCCAATCTCTGCCTCCATCTCCACATGACCTTCTTCCCTGTGTCTGTCTCTGTGTCTCTTCTCCTTTTCTAAGGACACCAGCCATATTGGATTAAAGGCCCATTTTACTCCAGTGTGACCTATTGTAACTAATTATATTTGCAATGATCCTATTTCCAAATAATATCACATTCTGGGGGACCAGGGATTAGAACTTGAAAATATATTTTTGGTGCACACAATTCAACTCACAACACGTAGAGATAATTCATAGAGCTGTCCAATAAAAATTACCCTCTATTACCAGGAAGGTAACCATGGAGGTTTCTGGAAATTTTTTTTTCTTTTTTTTTTTTTATTGGATAGAAACTCAAGGATTTCCAAATAAAATCAGAAATAAAGTAAGAATGTCCCCATTCACCACTCATTTTCAACTGTAAATCCTAGTTAATACATTAAGACAGTAAAAGGAAATAAAAATATACAGATTAGGAAGGTAGAAATCAAACTGTCTTTATTCACAGATGACATGATCATCTACATAGAAAGTCCAAAAGAACTATAAAAAAATACCCTCCTGGAACTAATATATAATTATAGCATGGTTATAGAATACAAGGCTAATATACAGCAGTTAATCACTTTCTTGCCTACTAGCAAAAGATGAATGGAATTTGAAATTTAAAACATACTTCCATTTAAATTATCACAATGAAGAACAAAATACTTACGTATAAATGTAACAAGATACAAACCAGATCTATATGAGGAAAACTACAAAATTCTGATGAAAGAAATCAAAGAACTAAAAAAATGGAGAGATATTCCATGTTCATGGATAGGCAGACTCACTATTATCAAGATGTCAGTTCTTCCCAATTGATCTATAGATTCAAGGCAATCACAATCAAAATCCTAGCAAGATACTTTATGGATATTAACAAACTGATTCTGAAGTTTATATAGAGAGGCAAAAGACTCAGAATAGCTAACTCAATATTTAAGTAGAAGAACAAAGTTGGGGGATTGTCACTGTTCAACTTTAAGACCTACAAAATAAAACTACAGTAATCAAGATAATATGGATTTCTTATTGCAACATGGCAGCAAGCTGGCTTCCCTATCCCCCTACTCACAGAAAACCATTAAAAAATACAGCACTGAGATTATCACTAGTAACATCCCAGAACCCAAACATGAGGAGGAGATAATTCCTAGAGCCACAGAGAAGTGAAAATACTCTAAGCATATAGCAAGAGAATAATACTTCCATATCCACAACATCCCTCCCCCCATTCTGTCTTGCATCAAACATGTGAAAAATTTCCCACTTATGGTTTCTACATTGAGAAAAGTGAGATCAAGGTGGACAACCAGCTTCCTTACCATCTTGGGTTCTCTGGCAGGAGACCATTCCCTGTCCCAACTCATGGGAAGCATTAGGAATGACTGAAGGGAGAAATATCCCTGAGGATAGCCAGAGACAAGGGGGTGGGGGAGGTGGGACTACCGTCTACAGCTCTGGAACTGGCAGGTCTGTAACTCAGCCAAAGGAGATGCCAAATCAGAGTGGTTGTTCAGCAGCACTGTGCCGTAAGAGGTTTGTTACACAGGTCTCCTGGGCACGAATCTTTAGCCAGCCTTCCCACACTATTGAAATGTCCTCTTTTGGACCTCCTTCAGGCCAGGTGGCACTCTGATTACTAGAACCGAGGCAAACCTGGGCTTAAAGTACTATCTAGTGCCACAAAGGAGGCAGCAGACTAGTGGGAAAAAATCAATAGGTAAGATACAAAGAATTTTTCTAAACAAATACATACAAAAAACATCAAGCTAGACAGAGAAAACTTGAATAAATAACATTGTTGTAGAAAATAAGAAATCATTTTATCAGCTGGTAACAGAGTTCCTTTTAAGAAGTGTCTTTGTTTAGGAAAATACCTTGATAGGCCCCTTGGGCATGGAAAGTAAGGACCCGATGACATGGGTTGGGAGGATAAAAATAATAGCTAAATAGCTCTACCTAAGAAATGAACAGGAATTTGAGGATATAGAACAAAGGAGAAAGGAAAAAGGAAATCTAAGCAATATGGTTAGAAGCTAAAGCTATGGTAGGTGGGAAATTGGAGAAGCTCTTTAAGAATAGAGAGATCAAAGATTTAGTTTTAAATTATCTGGTCTGTGGTTCTGTAATTCAACCCTTCCCTCCAATGTTATCCATTCCCAAACCTCCAATAAGTGTCTATTACACACATACAGACACACACACAAATAACTAACCCTTCAATGAAAATACCTAGCTGTACACCCACAAGAAACAGCAGTAAATAGGGACCTCCCCAAATGGACAAAGCAAGGAACCAGTGACTGACCCTAATGAGATGGTAATATGTGAACTCTTTGACCAAGAATTCAAAATAGCAATTTTAAGGAAACGCAGTGATTTCCAAGAAAACACAGAAAATCAATTCAGAAATTTATCAGATAAATTTAGCAAAGGGATCTAAATAATAAAAAAAATCAAACAGAAATCTTGCATCTGAGAAATACATATGCTAAACTGAAAAAGTGGTTAGAGGTTCTTAAGAGCAGAATGGATCAAGAGGGGGAAAGAATCTCTGAGCTTGAAGACAGGCAATTTGAAAATATACCATCAGAGGGAAAAAAAGGGAACAAGAATGGAAAAGAATGTAGATTATCTAAAAGATGTAGAAAATTACCTCGAATGAGCAAATCTAAGAATTATTAGTGTTCAAGGGGGAGTTGGGCAAGAGCAAGGAGTAGAAAACTTATTAAAAGAAATAACAGAAAACTTGCCAAAATTTGAGAAACAAATAAATATCCAGGTATGGGAAGGTCTGAAGACACCAAATAGATTCAACCCAAATAAGATTACCCCAAGGTGATAATGATCAAATTCTCAAAATCAAGGACAAAGAGAGGATCTTAAAAGCAGCAAGAGAAAAGAAGCAAATAACATATAAATGAGCTCCAATTTGTCTGCCAGCAGACTTCTTAATGGGAGCCATATAGAACAGAAGGGAGTGGGATGAAATTTTCTAAGTACTGAAAGACAAAACTGTTATTCAAGAATACTATATCCAGGAAAGGAATCCTTAAACTAAGGAGAGATAAAGTCTTTCCCAGCCTAACAAAAGATGAGAGAATTCAATACCATCAGACCCATCTTATAAGAAATGCTAAAGGGAGTTCTTCACTTTGAAAGAATGAAAACCACTAATGTGCAAAAAGAGAACATTTGAAAGTATAAAACCCAATGATAAAATTAAGCACATGGACAAACCCAGAATATTCTAATGCTGTAATTGTGTGCAATATACTCATAACTCTAGTATGAAGCCCAAAAGTTAATCTATCAAAAATAATAATAGCTACAGCAACCTGTTAAGAGATAGGGAATATAAAATATGTAAATTGAAGCAACATAAAGTCAAAATGTGGGGTGAAATTAAAGTGTAGAGGTTTTTTTCAGTTTTTCTTTGTTTTTATTCTTTCTTTGTGATCTAAAATAAGTTTTCATCTCTTTAAATTAACTTGTTATATCTATAAGATATTTTTTGTAAGCCTCATGGCAACCACAATGCAAAAACCTATAATAGATTCACTAAAAATAAACAGCAATGAATTAAAACATACTACTAGAGAAAATCAATTAACCACAAAGGAAGACAATATGTAAGGAAGAAAGGAAGAGAGGAGTTACAAAATAACAGGAAAACAAGCAACAAAATGTTAGTAGTAAGTTCTTACTTATCAATAATAATGCTGAATGTAAACAGACTCAAGTTTCTAATTAAAAGGCACAGAGTATGGCTGGGAGGGCTAGCTGATGCCTATAATGGGAGACCGAGGTGGGAGGGTTGCTTGAGGTCAGGAGTTTGAGACCAGCCTGAGCAAGAGTGAGACCCTGTCTCTACTAAAATTAGAAAAAAAAGTAGCCAGTCAACTAAAAATAGAAAAATTAGCCAGGCATGGTGGTGCATGCCTGTAGTCCCAGCTACTGGGGAGGCTGAGGCAGAAGGATTGTTTGAGCCCAGGAGTTGGAGGTTGTTGTGAGCTAGGCTGACGCCATGGCATTATAGCTTGGGCAACAGAGTGAAACTCTGTCTCAATAAATAAATAAATAATAATAAAAATAAATAAATAAAATAAAAAAGGCATAGAGTGGCTAAATGTGTAAAGAAAGAAGACTCAACTATATGCTGCCTACAGTCAATCCACTTCACCTATAAAGACATATAGACTGAAGGTTAAGAGGTGGAAAAAGATATTTTATGCAACTAGAAACCAAAAAAGAGCAGAAGTAGCTATACTTATATCAGATAAAATAGGCTGCAAATCATACATTGTAAAAAGAGACAAAGCAGGTCACTATATAATGATAAAGGGATCAATCAGCAAGAGGATATAACAATGATCAATATCTAGGTACACAACACCAGGGATCCCAGGTATATGAGGCAAACATTAATGGATCTAAGGGGAGAGATAGACTGCAATACAATAATAGCAGGGGACACCAACACCCCACTCTCAGTAATGGAAAGATCATCCAGACAGAAATCACCCAAGAAACATTGGAGATAAACTACACACTAGACCACATAGGCCTAACTGACATTTACAGAATATTTTACCCAACTGCTACAGCATACACATTCTTTTCATCAACACTTGGAACATTCCCCAGAATAGACTATATCTTAGGCCGCAAAATAAGTTCCAACAAATTTTAAAAAGTAGAAATCATATCAAATACAAAATACACAAATGGAATAAAACTAGAAATAAGAAGGAACATTGGAAAATACACCAACACAATGAAATTAACATGCTCCTGACTAACCAATGGGTCAATAAATAAGAGGGAAATTTAAAAATTTTCAAAACAAATGAAAGTGGAAATACAACACACCAAGAATCTATGGGATGCAGTAAAAACAATACTAAAAAGGAAGTTTTAGCAATAAACACCTATACCAAAAAAATAGGAAGACTTCAAGTAAACAACCTAACAATGTACCTCAAAGAACTAGGAAAGCAAGAACAAACCAAATGTAATCTGTTAGAAGAAAATAAATAACAAATATCAGAGCAGAAATAAATGAAATTGAGACTGAAAAACTACAGAATGTCAATGAAACAAAAAGTTTGTTTTTTGAAAAGAAAGACTTAAAATTGACAAATTTTAGCTAAACTATCTAAAAATAAGAGATCAAAAAAAAAAAAAAAAGAGATCAGACTTAAATAAATAAAACCAGAAGTGAAAAATGAGACATAACAACTGAGACCACAGAAATAAAAAGAATCATTAGAAACTATTACAAACAACTATATGCTAACAAATTAGAAAACCTGAAGGAAATTGATAAATTCCTGGATACATATAACCTATCAAGATTAACCATGAAGAAATAAAAAACCTCAACAAACCAATAATGAAGAATGAGATCAAAGTCATAATAAAAGTCGCCCATCAAAGAAAAGCCCAAGACCTGATGGCTTCACTATTGAATTCTATCAAACATTTAATACAGAAATAATACCCATTCTACCTAAATTTTTTTTAAAATATTTGAAAAGGTGAAATACTTTCAAATCCATTCTAAGCTGCCAGTATTGCCCTGATACCAAAACCAGATAAGGACAGAACAAAAATAGAAGACTATAGGTTAATATCATTGATGAACATTGGTGAAAAAGTCCTCACCAAAATACTAGCAAACCAAATCCAACAACACATTCAAAAAATCATTCAACACAGTCAAATGGGATTCATCTCAGGGATGTAAGGGTGGTTCTACATACTCAAATCAATAAAAATGATCCAAGACATTAACAGAACCAAGAATAAAAATCATATAATCATTTCAATAGGTGCTGAAAAAACAGTCAATAAAATTCAATATACTTTTATAATAAAAATCCCCAACAAACTGGATATGGAAGGAATAAACCCCAAAATAATAAAGGCTACGTATCACAAAACCATAGCTAACATCGTAACCAACAAGGAAAAATTGAAAGCTGCCTTTCTAAGATCTGGAACAAGACAAGAATGCCCACTTTCACCACTTTTTTTCAACATAATACTAGAAGTCCAGGTAAGATCAGTTGGGCAAGAGATAGAAATAAAAAGCATCCAAATTGGAAAGAAAGAAGTAAAATTAGCCTTGTTTACAGATGACATGATCTTATAAAAACATAAAAACTGCACCCAAAAAGTGTTAGAACTGATAAATTCAGTAAAGTTGTAGGATAAAAAATTAACATACAAAAATTTGTAGCATTTATATATGACACCGTGAAACAATCTGAAAAAGATTCAATGTAATCTCTATCAAAATACCAATTACATTCTTCACAGATATAGAAAAAACAATCGTGAAATTTATATGGAACCACAAAAGACCCCGAATAGTCAAAGTAATCCTGCTCAAAAAGAACAAAGTTGCAGGCACTGCACTACCTGGCTTCAAAATATACTATAAAACTATAGTAGCCAAATCAGCATGGTACTGACATAATTATAAATAGACACACAGACCAATGGAACAGAACAGAGAATGCAGATATAATTACAGACAACTCAATTTTGACAAAGACATTAAGAACATACATTGGGGAAAGGGCAGTCTAGGTTCCTCAAAAAATTAAAAATAGAAGGACCATATGATCCACCAATTCTGCTGCTGGCTATGTATCCAAAAGATGGGAAATCAGTATATCAAAGAGATATCTGCACTCCTGTGTTTATTGAAGCACTATTCACAATAGCCAAAATATAAAATCAACCTAAGTGCCTACCACTGGATGAATTGATAAAGAAAATGTGGTATATATACACAATGGAATATTGTTCAGCCACAAAAAGAATAAAATCCTGTCATTTACAGCAACATGGATGAAACTGGAGGTCATTATGTTAAGTGAAATAAAGCCAAGCACAAAAAGACAAAGAATACATGTTCTCACTGATATCTGGGAGCTAAAAGAGTGGATCTCACAAGGGTAGAGAGTAGATTGATGGTCACCAGAGGCCAGGAAGGTTAGGGAGCAATGAAGAGAGGTTGATTAATGGGCACAAATATACAGTTTGATAGAGGTAAGACTAAATCAGTACGATGACTAGAGTTTGCAATAATCTATTGTACATTTTAAAACAGATAGCAGAGAATAATTTGAATGTGGCAAGCATAAAGAAAAGATAAATATTTAAGGTGATGACTATCCCAATTACACTGACTTGATCTTTACAAATTATATGAATGTATTAAATTATATACCCTGAAAATATATACGTCTATTATATATCAATAAAAATATTTTAAAAGGACAGTCTAGTGTTGGTAAAAGAATAGACAAATCAATTAATGGAACAGAATAGAAAGCCTACAAATAGACCCACATAAATTCAGTCAGCTTATCTTTGATGAAGAAGCAAAGGTAACAGACTAGAGCAAGAGAGTTTTTTAAACAACTGGTGCTAGAACAACTGAATATCCATATCCAAAAAAAAAAAAAAAGAATCTAGACACAGACATAGACCTTATACTCTTCACAAAATAACTCAACATGGATTATAGACCTAACTATAAAATGCAAAATTATGTAAATACTGGAAAATAACATAGGAGAAATTCTAGGGGATCTTAGATGTGGGCTAGCGTGCAAGATCTATGAGAGCAATCATTGATAAACTGTATTTCATTAAAATTATAAACTTCTGCTCTGCAAAATACACTGTCCAAAGAATGAGAAGATGGCGAGCCACAAACTAGGAGAAAATATTTGCAAAAGACATGTCTGAAAAAGGACTATTATCAAAAATATACAAAGAACTTTTAAAACTCAATGATGAGAAAACAACCTAACCAAAAAGTCAGCCAAATGCCTAAACAGACAGCTCACCAAAGAAGATATACAGATGGAAAAGAAGTATATGAAAATATTCTCAACATCTTACATTATTAGGGAATTGCAGATTAAAATAACAGTGAGAATACCACTGCACACCTATTAGAATGGCCAAAGTCCAGGACACTGACAACACCAAATGCTAGCAAGGATGTGGAGCAACAGGAACTCTCATTGGTTGCTAGCAGGAATGCAAAACGATACCGCCACTTTGGAGGAGAGTTTGGCAGTTTCCTACAAAACTAAACATACGCTTACCATATGATCTAACAATTGTGCTCCTTGGTATTTACCCAAATTAGTGGAAAACGTATGGCCACATAAAAACCTGCACATGGATGTCTATAGCATCTTTCTCCATAACTGCTCAAACTGGGAAGCAACCAAGATGTCCTTCAGTAAGTAAATGGATAAATAAAACGGTGGTACATCCAGACAATGGAATATTATCCAGTGCTAAGAGGAAATGAGCTATCAAGCTATGAAAAGACTTGTAGGAAATTTAAATGCATGCTACTAAGTAAAAGAAGCCAATCTGAAAAGACTACATACTGATTCTAACTATATGCCATTCTAGAAAAGGCAAAACTATGGAGATAGTGGAAAAGATGAGTAGTTACCAGGGGTTAGTGGGCAGGAGGAATGAATAGGTGAAGCACAGGATTTTTAGGGCAGTGACACTATCCCACATGACACTGCACTGGTGGAAATATGTCGTTATATCTTTGTCAAAACTCACAGAATGAACAACACCAAGCCCTAATGCAGACTGTGGACTTTGGGTGATGATGATGTGTTGGTGTGAGTTCATTCATTGTAACAAGTGTATCACTCTAGTGGGGGACATTGATAGTGAGGGAGACTGAGTGTCTCTAGGATAAGGGGATATATGGGAATCTGTGTACCTTCCACTCAATTCTCCTGTGAACCTGAAACTGCTCTAATTTAATTGAAACACTGTTATTATGGTAAAAACCACATAATATAAAATATACCATCTTAACTATTTTTAAGCATACAGTACAGTAGTGTTAAGTATATGCAAGACCACAGGGCTTTTTGAGGGTCATGGGGTGGATTGTGAGGGACCAGGCTCTGAAACATACCACGATCAGGCACGGAAAACATGCCCAAGACCAGACAAGCTACTTCTGAAAACTGGAGATCAGGCAAGAAGGCACACTCGTCTGGAGATTGAAAAAGAAACATTAGCAGAAACAGGAGTTGAAACACATTTAAGGAGAGCAGAGGTGCTGACTCTCAGTAGTGCAGATGCTAAAAGCAGGGAGAGTTTCCTGAAGCCTTCTGTGCAGCTCCCGAAGCTTTCCTTCTGTAGCCGGGGCTACTCCCACACCAGGGAGACATGCAAGTGTGCCTGCGAGGAAGGCAGGGGGAGCAAGGGGGACATCCTGCTCCAGTTGGGGTAGGGGTGGGGGCACAGGGGAATAGGGAGGAGGAGATCCCTGCAGAGAAAGGTCTCCCTCCTCTCCTCAGCTGGGCCTTGATGGGAAGGTGAGGGTAGGGGAGGAAGACCAAGATTGGGACCTGCTCCTTCTGTCTGCTTGTCCCCATCTGTTCTCCCTTCCAGACAGAGAGAGAGAGAGAGACAGACAGACAGACAGACAGACAGACAGACAGACACCCATGTCTCTGACTCCTTCACCTTTTCTTTCATCTGTTATAGCTGGGTTTCAGGAGGTGACCATGATTATTTCATGAAATAAAACTGCTTTGAAGGCTGTCCAGGGCCAGGCACTGTGCTTTGTCCTGGGATGCAATGGTGGGGAGCAACCTTCTGGGGGGGCATTGCAAGATGGAGGAGTAACCCCCCAGGTGGGAGAGAGCCCTGTGGGCAGGGGGAGCACCAAGGTGGGAGGAGGTCTCGGCAGCCTCTCAGAAGGTGGAGCTCCATGCTCTCTTGTCCACAGGTGTCTATGCGAAGTATCCAGAGAATGACTTTGATTTAGGGTTAAAAAAAATCTATTAATAGTATACTAACTAGTGGTAGGTAAGCTTGCACTAGTGTTGGTGAATTGGTTGTACTGTGGAGTGCAAGTTGTACTTGACAATGCAAGTGGGCAGGAAGAAATAGCCCCTTAATATCTACAGTATGAGGACCCTCTGGCTTCAGGCCTCATCTGACATTTCCAGTCTCATTTACCCTGCCCTGTACTGCCTTGTCCTTAGAATCCACTCTTGCATGCACTGTTTGAACAGCACCTGGAAGGGGAGGTAGAATCTTTAATGCTAATGGTTTAGAACCCTTCCTTAGATGGCCAGTGGGGTCTCATCCTCTCTCCTCCTCCTCATCCTCCCAGCCCTCTCCCTTCTCATCACTGCTGTGGCACCGGTGGTCTGAACTCCTGAGCGACCCGTCAGTGACACCTCCCTGCATATCCAGTCTCAAAGCTCATGCACAAAGTGCTGGCAGCATCTTTTAAAACTGTAACCAGGAAGGGGTGCCAGGATTGCAAATGAGTCTTTCCTACAGTGTGGCTGAGAGCTGACCTCCCTTTCAGAGGCAGCCTAAAGCTGAAATAAGTCTTGGCCGCCCACAGCAAGAGTTCCCGGTGTGTTGTTGACAGTGAACACAGCACTTGCTGAAATGGGGGAGGCAAATGTGGGCAGAGGAAGCCAGGAGGCTGCAGGCTAGGGAGCTTAGAGCGGGGCAGATGATGGTGCAGCCCAGTGAAGTATTTTTACGTGGATAATTAATACTGGAGAAGCAGTACAGTGACAGAGAGTCTCCCTCAAGAGAACACTGTCAGTCTCCTAATCATTTATTCTTTTCCAAACAAATTGATGGGCCAGTCGGCTGCCTTTCTGGATCCACACGGATGATGAAACTGCAAACAAGTTTCATTTAAATAATGGGCAAATCTTCCAATTAGTCAGAGCCTAATCCTCGTGACTTAAAAATGACAAACTGCTCTTACCACTGCCTCTGATTGTTGAAAAGATAAAATAGGGGGGAAAAAAACAAATGAAAAACATTGATTGAAAAAAATTTAGATGCATAGATTCTACTACACATTAATCTAGGGGGAGCTTTACAAAGTCAATAATTGTCATAAAGATTCATTGGTCAACATTTAAGGCCTAATTCAATATATATATTATATATATATATATATATATATATATATATATATATATATATATATACACACACACACACATATTTTTGATGGTTTTTTTCCTAAAGCATATGCATTTTCTTACTACCAGGGTATTTTAATTTCTCTGTAAGACCAAAGAGGATTTCTCAGTAAAGGGACAGTTGTGGCTGACATAAATAAGTAGGCATTTAAAAATAAGCACCTTAAAATAAATGTATTACCAATATGTTTAAGTATTTCTGCTACTGACAAAGTTAAATGCATCCTCTGCTGTGTAACTATTCGAATCTTTATTTAGAAATTATTCCTAAATGCGTGAGAACAAATCACATTCACTGTGTTCCTTTGTTATTCCTTCACAGATCCAGCAAGCATTTTATTGAACACCTACTATGTAGCAGGCCCTTAGCGAGATATTCCACTAGAAACAAACAAATGCTTGTCCTCAGGGAGAGGGATACGCAAATAAGTAAATGTCACACGAATTGCCCGAACTCTCTCATGTGTGTGTCTCATAGTGTTTGTCAAATGTAGTGTGCTGGGAATTGCCCTGGGAAGCCTTAAAATGAAGATTTTGAGTTGGCAGGTCTGGAATAGAGCCCAGGTTCTACATTCCTACCATGCTTGCAAGCAATGCTGGGACCATTCTGGGAGGACAAGGTCACAGTAGAGGTTGCCACTGGGCTTGCTGGAGACAGGAAAGAAGGAGGACACTTCAGCATGGGGGAGGGGTGGGGCTGGGTTGGAGCAAACAGGTGAGCTGACAGGTAGAGAGTGAGCAGGGAAAGACTGACTGACACCAGGTCAGTGTAAGCTTTCCGCAAATACTGTATTTTTTTTTTAAATATCACTTCACTCTCCTGGCCAAGATCTCTCAGTGTCTGATTTCTGTGTCATATATTTAATCCAACTCCGAACGAGGCACTCTGAGTTCTCCTTAACCTGTGCCTCCACCTCTTCCCCGTCTCCGGCATCCTCTCTCAATACTCTGGGAGCCCTTCCCATTCCAACTCAGCTGTTTCACTTTGTCAAATCCTGCTTCAACCTCTTTCCTCCTCTTCCACTGCCTGCTATGGCCACTGCTACCAGCAAGTATCTATCGAGAAGCTGTCATATGGTTAGATATTCTGCCACATATTTGATATCCATCATCACATTAACCCTCACGACCGCCCTATGGAATAGGTACTATTATTATATCCATTTTGTGGCTGGGAACCCTGAGGCAGAGGGAAGTAATATTACTCACCCAAAGTCACAATACTACAGACCAAAAGGTGGCAGAACCAGAATTCACATTTAGGTCAGCAGCTCTCCAGAGGCAGTATTCTTAACCACCAATCATTCTCCACGTTTGTATGGTATAGCAGGCTCTGCTTTGGCTCACACAATGATTTTTACTTTTACTGAAAGGTCTTTTCTTTATTTCATCGTTGTCCCTTTTGCCCTTCAAAATTTGGCTTTCTTACCTAACACCACCCATTCGGATCATCCTCACATTCCGTACTCCTTTGCTCTCTCTGGCCTTGTCCCCAGGCCCATGTTGCTGTCCCCTGCTTTTTTTCATCTAGGATGTCCCATCTTTTCACCTTTAGAATGCTTTTGCCTTTTTATGCACACAATTTGCTTAGATCGATAGGTGTCCAATGCTTGTCAAACCAGTGACTTAGCTTTACAGTGTGTTCTTTCATAGTGAGAAGGGTAGGCGAACGCAAACTCTGCCTTTAAAACTCATGTTTAAATGTACAGATTCCATCTATGCAAATTTGCACCCACTGGGTTGGTTCTCAAAGTGTGATCCACAGACTCTTGGGGGCATCCAAGATCATTTAAGGGGGGTGTCTGTGGGGTCAAAACTATTTTCATAATAGCATTAGATGTCGTTTGCCCTTTTCACGGTGTTGACATTTCTACTGATGGTGGGAAAGAAAGGATGGGACAGGACGCTGGAGCCTTCACGTGGACCAGGGCAGTGGCCCACAGTGTGCCAGCGTCCGTGGCCTGCCACACCACCAAGCACGTGCAGTAAAAAGATAAAAAAAAAAAAAAAAAACAACCCAGCTTCACTTAAGAATGTCCTTGACCCAGCAGTAAAAATGATTAGTTTTATCAAACCTTAGACTTTGAGTTTGCATCTCTTTAAAATGATGTGTGAAAACGTGGGTGGCACACGTAAAACACCCCGCCGCATGGCGCGGGCGGTGGCTGTCTGGATGGCAGGCTCTCGTGCGATTGAGTTGTGAGCTGAACTAGTTGCTTTTTTCATGAAGCACTATTTTTTACTTGAAAATGTCTGACAGACAAACTGGTTATTCAGACTTGGGTATTGGCAGACATTTTCTTTTAAAAATGAATGAAGGGAGCCTGTCACTTCTAGGAAAACAACTGACAGTGTTTGTTGCCAATGATAAAATCTGAGCTTTCAAGAGAAAATTAGAATTTTGGAAAACTTGTATCCGCCACTGTGAGCTTGACAGCTTCTTGATGCTTGCAGACTTTTTTGTGAGATTGGGGGTGGTATTAATGCACATTGGTTTTTTGGGATATTACATAACTTATGTCAACAATTGGAAGATTTGCACCAATTAATGTATTGGTATTTTCCACATAATCAATGCATGAGTAAAAGATCCATTCAATGTACAAAATAGGCAAATGGATTTTAATATAACCAAGTAGGGAAAAGTTTATCAATATAGCTTCAGATTCCACATCACAATTAACCTTTAAGAAATGACTACTTGTTGAGTTTTGGCATAGTATTGAAGAATATTCACAATTATCTGAAAAACTAAAATACTCTGCCCTTTTTCAACTACATGTCTGTGTCAGACTGTATTTTCTTCATATTCATCAATCAAAACAAATATCTCAACAGATTAAATGCAGAAGCAGAAATGAGAATTCAGCCATGTTCTATTAAGCCAGATCTTAAAGAGATTTGTGAAAATATTAAAAAGTGAAATTCTTGTCACTATTTTCTGTTCTAGACAATAGCTATTTTTTCGTAAGATTATATTACTTATTAAGATTATATGGTGTGTTAAGATTATATTATTGTTACTTTCCTCTCTGAATGCTTTCGGAGCCCAGCAATCACCATGATATGAACAGACCCAGACGACAAGAGATCTGTGGCTCAGTCTCTTTCATCACTGTCTCAGTCTAGTGACTGGTGATGACCATAGATATGTGAGTGAGACCAGCCGAGACCAGCACAAGACCTACCTGACTGAACCCAGCCAAACTACCAACTCACAGAATTATGCAGAAAATAAATGATTGTGCTTTAAGCCTCCAAGTTTTGGGGAATAATTTGTTAAACAGCAAGAGCTAACTGATACACCACCTTTGTTCCACGTCTGGGTTACTATAGTGCCCTCCACAATGTCTCTCACTTTCCAATGTCTCTCCTTCCTCTTTTGATTTCTCTATCATACTGTAGCCAGAAAGATCTTTTAAGTCATAAATTGGATCACGCTAACATCACTAGATAACAGCTTTCTACGCATGTGGAGTGAGATCCAAGCTCTGTAGCTTGCCATGGCTTACCAGGCAACCTGATCTGGTCCCTGGCAATGTTTTGGTGAGCTGGTCTCCTTTCATTCCGCCTTGCACACTGTGTTTCAGCCCCATGGCCATAGCCTCTGCCCTGCGTATGCCAGCTTCCTTCCCATTCAGGATTATTGCACTTGCTGTTGTCATTGCCCGCTCACGTTCCCTCTGGCTCTTTGCCTGGTGGGCTTGTTTTCCTCTTTCAGGTCTCAGGTCAGATTTTGCCTCCTCCTTGAGAACCTTCCCTGACCACTTTCTCCTAAGCACTGTCCCTGCTCTTCCCATCACAAACACCTCTTAGTTCCCTCTAGCATCTCTCTTATTTATTGACAAAGATGTTGTCTCCTTGGTGCACTGATAACGTGTCTAGCTCCTAGACCAATGCCTGGCTCACAGTAGGAGTTTAGTAAATATTCAACAAATCCCCGCTGAGTAAGGAAAGAGGATTGGATCTCTCAGGGCTTGTCCTACTCACAAGTGGCTGCACAGAGGGCACAGTTTGAAGGATGGCCTCCTGCCCCCAGTGCTGTTGCCATCCTGACCCAACAAAACACAGAGTGATACAGTACAGTGTTCTCTAAACTTGCCTGAACACAAGAATCACTCATATTAGGAAAACATGTAGCCTGGGTGCTATTGACTCAGAATCTATATTTAAGCAAATACCCCAGTGATTTTTATGATTGGCAGGCAGGGGAGGCCCTGCAGAGGTGAGAAGAGCATGGGTTTGGGAATCGAACAGTGTCAGTTTCAGTTCTATCCTGGGTCTTGCTGGCTGAGTGACCTTTTCTCTTCCTCCTGCCTGCCCTCAGTCATTCATTCACTCACTCACTCACTCATTCATTGATTTAATGAATCTTTGTCGAGCATCTGCTATGTTTAGATATAACTTTTGGCAATTGGAGTACAGCCATGAGCAAGATCCATAAGGTGCCTGTTCCATGGGGCTTAGCTGGGGAGAGACAAATAAATGAACAAAGTAATTCCAGATAAGATAAATGCCTCTTCCAGAACGGGAGTGGGAAATACATCAGAGTGATGGGATAGGTGCCAGAGTGCCCTTGTAGACTGAGTGGTCAGGGAAGACCTCTCTGAGAAGGTGGCCTTTGTGTTCAGACCAAATGATGAGAGGATCCAGCCTAGACGTGACATTCCAGACAGAGGAAGCAGAGAGTGCAAAGCCCCTGAGCCTCGGCGAGTCTCCATTTCCTCCTCTGTAAAGCAGTATGCCCCAGACGGGTGGTGGGTTATTAAAGGGTGTGAGATGATGAAGTAATACCGAGCCTGATACTCGGTAGCTACTCAGCAGACATTGTTTCCTTCTGGCCTGGGGGCAGGAGATGAGATAATGCACTCCTTCATTTATTCAACAAATATGTGTGAGGCATTGTGGGAGGGAGGGTTTCTCTCCTCAAAGGGCGTACAGTCCAGCGGGTAAAGCTAAAGCATGTGGACATGATGCAAAGAACAAGGTGGACAGTGATGCTTGTAACTTATTCCCCACTGTCAAAGGAGTTTTGCTGGGGCCAAGGGATGGTGAGCGGGATGAGAGGGAGGGAAGTCTGCAGGGCCATACAGTGTCCAACGTCCTTCAGGATGCTCATTCTGGGGCTGTACAGAGATGTTGAGACAGGACCAGAAGAAGGAAGCACTTAGTGATTGGAATGTCCCCAAAATGACCTTCACCTGCTTCTTAATTTTGATTTTCGTCGCCCTCCACTTTATCTCTCAAGGGCCTCAGAGTCCTTGGCCAGATACTCAGGGTCCATGCTGGGGACTAACATCCATCAAGGACACCTCTGGTTCCTGCTGGGTGCCTGCCCTTGTGCACCCGAGTCAGCGCTTGGTGGGGGTGGGGAGAAGACTCATTCAGCTCATTGGCATGTCAAGCGGTGGACACAAGATGGGGCAGAGGAGAGAGCCCTTTCCTGCCTAGCCCCAGTGACGAACACTTTAACAGGTTCACAGGGCATGGAGGGACTCACTTATTTAGATTCCCTACATCATTCCTAGGATTTAATTACAAAGGAAGTTCTCACTTTATAGATGTAGACACAGAGGTGGTAGGCAATGGGGCCCACACCAAGGTTTATTCGGAATAGAATTTTCTTCTTTTTTTTGAGACACAGTCTTGCTCTGGTCCCCCAGGGTAGAGTGCAGAGGCATCATTTTAGCTCACTGCAACCTCAAATTCCTGGGCTTGAGTGATCCTCCTGCCTCAGCCTCCCAAGTAGTCTGCCCAGCTTGATGAGGGCAGACTTTGAGCTCTGTGCTTCCTTTAAGTAACAAAATTTGGTTTTGTTGGATGGCCTTTTATTTGATAGATTATCACACAGAAAGTGGAAAGTGTTTTAATAGAATGCTGCAGTAATATAAGAAATTTAATTTCATTAACTATGCTAGAAGCAATAACATTGAAGCAAGTCTCTGGTAGTGTGGTGAGGGTTTGGGCTCTGGGGCACAGTCATTAATCCTTACGATATCATGGCTCTGAGCCAATTTCAAAGTGGTGAGAAAAACTGCTGTTGTGCCAATTCAAAAAGACAACTGTATGCATGGTTAGAATTACTAAATTGCATGTTTGACTTTGGTCAAAATTGCCTTTGCATTTTACATAGCACTGACCATGATAAATAATCATCACACTTTAGTGTTATAAAGTATCTGATCATAATTGCTCTCACATTTAATATTTTTTGAACATTTTCTTTACTTTTCCCCCTCCTTTATATTACTTTTTGGGGCTCCCTTGTCATATGTATGTATAGGTTACTAACTGGTTACATTCCAGATCACATTTTGCTGGCTAATTCTACATGGCCTGCCCTTCCAATAAATAGGAGGCTTTCTCCCCATGTAAGTTTCATCACTTTTTGCGGACAATGAAGGCTGGTGTCATATTTGGAAAGGAATGAGCATTACTTATTACAGAATTCAGAAATGAGTCAAAGTGAAAACGATTGAGCACATCAAAGAAACCTTGACATTCCTAGAAAGAAATGAGCAATATTTTTTAACTTCTCTGGGCCTCCACACACATAATCTAGCGTAGCACTGGGCAGAAAAGCATTTAACCAGTGAAAGTGCACGACAAGGTGCAAAGCAGAACTCACTGCCACCAGCACCGCCTGTGTCCCCGGTCTCCACTGAATAATCTCAACACTCTCCTGGAGTTTTAGGACTAAGGCTCTCTCTGATAGCTGTGTATCATTTGAGGAAAGTAAATTCAGCTGTCTAAAATTTCATATTCTTTTTCTTTTACAAAAATGAGAAGATCAGACTAACTCAGTAATTTTTAATCTTATTGTAGCTCTCAAAGATTTTCTTACTTACATTTACTAGGAAGTGTAAGGAAATGGAGTGGGTGACAGTGAACTGTTCTGACTGGAAAAGGGGGTGAATGACCTGAAGCTCCTCTGCTGGACCCTTGGGATTTCCAGGAACATGGTTTGGAGATCCCTGAGCTAGCACAGCTCTGAGATCCTAACATTCCATTAACAATGGGTATTGGTGACCTTCCTGTTTACTACTTGCCAGGTGGCTGGAATAGGAAACTAGATTGGTAACTAAACTTGCCAGTCTACTTATGTTCTATAATATGCAAGTTTTGGCCCACATCATAATTTTTGTACAACAAAATATATCACTTTGAACAACAAACAAAAATAATTGTGGTGATACTTTTCCATCTGTGGTTCTGCTTTGCATATTAAAGCCACTAGCAGTGCAATATGGGGAAGAGCTTGGGCTTAGGGCCAGGCAGGCCTGTGTTCAAATCCTCCCTTGTCTCTTATTAATTTCACAGTTGGAGACACGCTAACTAACCTCTCTCAGTCTGTTTCTTTGCAAAGTGGGAAGAATGAAGCCTACCTCCAAAGTTCAGATGATATTTACACGTAAAAGTTCCTAGTAGAGAGCCCTGCATAAATTAGTGAATAATAATAATATGGCCCAAACTTTTTGGAGTTTCTTTATTGTGCAGACGCCAATGACATAGACTATGTTAATTTCTTTCAAAACATCACTTGTCCATATTATCATTTTAAAAGTGGTATCACCTTGCCTAAATGCCTAAATCAACAAGGGAGAAAATTAAATGAAAGGGACCTTCTTTTAAATATTAAACATGTAGACCTACCTTCATTTTCTTGAAATATGGGCTTTCTTAATCTATCTTTCATGTTTCCACTTTTTCTAGAGACATGGGTATAAGAAATACGTCTGTGTCTTAGCTCCTACAAGAAAAACATCATCCAGAGCATGACAGTAAGAGGCAACTGTCTTTGGCCTTGGTGGGCAAGGAGAGGCTGGAGGCAGGGACCCTGGGGGGCAGGGAATAGCCCTCAAGGAACAGCCCTGCTCTGTTCCAGCCAAATATTGCAGATTAGGGTCCCGTGTTATTAGATGGCACAATTTTTAAAAGGAGGTGGAAGTCCCCCAAATTTTTTTATGGAAACTTCCAATATCAAGCGTGGAGTCTGTTTTTACAAATGGGTAGGTAGCCAGCAGCATGTCTGGGGGCTGAATTAGACACGCTAGAGCAGGTCTGGGCCTCACACTCAGCGTCTGGAAGCTGCAGGAGACCAGGTGGGTGCTGGAGGGAAAGCTTGGTGCTACAGTGGAATTACTGAGGGAGACCCTGCCCGTCTAATCCTGCCCTGTCCTCCCTTTGGGATTTCTGAGGTGGAGACACAGACTTGAGCTAACATTTAAGTGGGATGTGGAGTGTATGGGTTACTAGCAGGGTAGCTCCTGATGGCAGGTGCATCTGGTGGGTCCTCAGGCTAGAGGCTAGGTGGGCTCTCCCTCCCCACCCTGGCCTCCCCTTCCCTGGCCTTTCTGCCCTTCCCTGGCCCCGCTCCTGCCTGTGCCTGTGGTAAGACCCAGAGCACAAGGTCCCCGAGTGCCCCAAGTCCATTGTTTCACTGGCCCACACAGAACGCGGGAGGGCTGGGGTGGCGTTTACCAGTGCTGTGAAAAGGGGAGAAGGAGCAAGTGCATGAGAGAATGGGGCCTGGGTCCCTGCCTTGGGGGGCCCAGTGACCCCCTCCCACTGGCACGTGTGGGCCCGGCTGTGGCTCCACGCGTGCCTCGGCCAACCGGCGATCAGGGGCCTCTCCTGTCTTGGAGGCTCAGAGGGAACTGTGGGGAGGAGAAATATTCTTGGGGTGAGGGGTGAGAACAAATTTGATCTTTGGGTCACTTTTTTCTTCAGCCTCTAAATAAAGTCTTCTGGCCAGTCTTGCCATTTTATAACTTCAGATGTCTCAGAGTCACGCTTTCTTCACTACTTGTCTACAACCTTAAACCAAGGAGTTGCCGTTTCCTGTCTAGGATCATTCCCTATGTCTGTGCCCCCTCCCTCCGCTATCCCGTATTCAGCTGCCAGCCATACCTCTCCGGAGCTCACACACCTGGCCAGAAATCATGGCTTCATGAAGTCCACTGCAACAGGCCTCGACTTCCCCATCCGGCCTTCAACACCCACCCCACCCTCAACTTGCACATCTGGTGCTGTGCTGCTCCAGGGTTATTTTGGGGGATTCCCCAGTGTGCCCCTCTTGGTCCAGGCCAGCAGAATTCTCTCCAAGGAGATGCTGATGGGTGCCGAAGCCAGCAAGCCTGTTACCAAGAATGGTTATTGCCACTAGAAACCTCCTATAATTTAAAAAAGTGGGTTGCCAAATTTTATAATTACTACCATTACAATAAAATATTTACATGTGGGGAATAATAGAAAGAAGTATTCTAAAAATAACTAAAAATAATATTAGCTGTATTAGAAAGTAGAAATCAATGAAATTCTCTATTTTGTTGTAACTTTCCTGTAATTGTTTATATTATTTTGATAATTACACTAAAACAAAAGAAAAATAGTCTTTTTTTTTTAATTAGTTAAGCTCTGGACCAATGGTAGTTGGTCAAAAAGATCTCTAATAATCCAAATTTAAAATTCTCTGGTTTCACAAAAATAAAAAAGTAGAAATGTCAAGAGGAAATAAAAGGATGAAGAAGCTAATAGATTATTTGCAGCCATAGGTATGTGCAAACATAATATGCCGTAAGAAGTGCATGTTAATGAATGATAAGGATTAAAACTTTTCTGTCTATTGAATTAAGAACCTAGATGATAAATACTAACCATTTAAGAAAATTATTTTCTTGAAAAAAGTTTCCCTGTTCTTTCTTATCAAGCCTGCTATTAGAGATGAGCTTTTAAGGTTTATCCTCTTATTTATTTTTTTTGAAAAACACACTACGCCAACTTAAAAAAAAAAAAAGAGGGAGAAAGAAAAAAACAGCCTCTGATAGATTGCCCAGTAGAGAATTATTTATATGAAAAATTCTGCCTAAGCATAATTTTTTGAGATGACATGTGCTTTGAAAATACAATGTGATTTCATCTGGAATGTAAAAGTAGCTGTCTTTTTTTTTTTTTGCTGACACCAAGAGATACAGAACATGCTGATGTAACACAGACGGTACTTGGCTCAATCAATTCTAAAACCTATAAATCCATGTGATATACAATATACAGTACAGTATCGAGGAAAATATCATTGATTTATATAATTGGAAATTTGAACAATACAATTTTACTTATGTTTGTTTTCCCTTCTCAAAAGCCTGCGTCTCTGATGACTAGGGGATGGTTATGATTCTTGCAGAGCTGCTGTGCCTTGCACCCCGTCCTTCTCTGGGGTACAATTTAGGATCTATTAGCATAGTCTTTGTCGGCCACTGAGTGTCAGAACGTGCAGTTTGCTGAAGAGTGAAAACAGTAGCAAGTTTCAAGGATTCATGAATAAAGCTCCAGCACATGGCACTTAAGAAAAAACACAAAGGGATAAGAACAGGCCAGCCAGCCAGTTTCCTGAGATTGCTCCCCTCTCGGGGAGATCCCAGCCGTACCTTTTTCTATAAATGGGTACTTAAATTGCACGTGATCTTTTCTTTCAGAAAGAATATTTATATATTAGCTCTGCTCAATAAATGTTTGTTGAGTGTATTTCCTGGCAGAGTCTATATTTATTATTTGGGGTTTATTGTAATTTGGCCTTACCTCTGAGGTTTCTAGGTTAATTGACTGCTCACTGTGCATATAGAAAATCCCTCTCCTTTGGCTCTGGCTACTTACCCTGGGAGGGCGGTGCAAGGTGCAATAGTGGCAGTTTTCTTACCTTGCTCTACTTACGGACATCACATGTGTCCTCACTTAATCGTTACGGCCTCTGTGAAGCTTCTGAGCAAGCTTCCAACAAGTAAGTGGTCTATCTCAACCTGTTAGGGGGCTCTAACACCTTTCTTTTATACCCATATCATTCAATATCTGTACTTTTCATTTTTCCATTATTCCTATGCTTTCCTGTGATATTAATTGTACTGCTATGTGTTGTATGTTTTTGTTGTTCTTAAGAGCAGATGGCATTTACTGTTTTGAATTCCCAACAGAGCCTAGCACAGTGTTATGTGTGTAGACACGTGTTTTGGTTGGAATTGTGTCGTCCCTCAAATTCATATGTTAAAGTTCTAACACTGAGTACCTTAGAACATGACCTTGGCATTTAAAAATAGGGCTGTTGGAGTAATTAGTTAAATAAGAGGAATTAAAGGGTGGGCCCCTAATCCAATATGAGTAGTGTCCTTATAAAAAGTAAAAATTTGGAGACAGAGATACACATATAGGTTTGGTATTTGGGCAATGATGGCCTCATATATGAGTTAGAAAGTATTTGCTCCCTGCTTCTGTCTTTTAGAAGAAGCTATAAAGAATTGGTATAATTTCTTCCTCAAATGTTTGGTGGAATTCACCAGTGAACCCATTTGGGCTTGATGTTTTCTGTTTTGGAAGGTTAAGTATTGATTTAATTTCTTTAATAGATATTTCATATATATATATATATATATATATATATATATATACCTATTCAAATTCTCTTTGTCTTTTAGTTTGAGTTTGGGAAGATTATGTCTTTCAAGAAATTGGTCTATTTCATCTGGGTGATCATATTTATGGCATAGAGTTGTTCATAATATTCCTTTATTATCTTTTTAATGTCTATGGGATCTGTAGTAATGTCCCCTCTTTCATCTCTGATATTTGTAATTTGTGTCTTCTGTCTTCTTCCTTGGCCTGGCTAGAGGCTTATCAATTTTATTGGTCTTAAAGACCCAGTTTTTGGTTTTGTTGATTTTCTCTATTGATTTCCTGTTTTTAATTTCATTGATTTCTTCTTTAATTTGTATTTTTTCTGCTTACTTTGGATTTAATTTGCTTTTATTTTTATAGTTTCTAAGTTGGAAACTTAGATTATTGATTTAAATCTTTCTTTTCTAAAATATTCATTCAATGCTATACACTTTTCTCTAAGCACTGTTTTAGCTGCATCCTATAAATGTTGATAAGTTGTATTTTTGTTTTCATTTCTTTCAAAATATTTTAAAATTCCTCTTGAGATTTCTTTTTAACTCATGTTATTTATAAATCCATTGTTTAATATTCAAGTATTTGGCGATTTCCATATCTTTCTGTTACTGATTTCTACTTTAATTTCATTATAGTCTGAGAGCAGACAGCATATGATTTCTATTCTTTTAAATTTGTTAAGGTGTGTCTCATGACCCAGGATGTGGCCTATCTTGGTGAATATTCCCTATGATCTTGAGAATAATGTATATTCTGCTGTTGTTGGATCAAGTAGTCAACAGATGTCAATTATATCAGTTGTTCAGTGGTGCTAAGGAGTTCAACTATATCCTTACTGATTTTATGCCAACTGGATCTGTTAATTTCTGACAGAAGAGTGTTGAGTTCTGTCAGTATAATAGAGGATTTATCTATTTCTTTTTATATTAATAGTCCTCAGTTTTTGCCTTACAATATGTTGATGCTCTGTTGTTTAGGTGCATACACATTAAAGATTGTTGTCTTCTTGGAGTATTGACCTCTTTGTCATTATGTAATGCTCCTCCTTGTTCCTGATGATATTTCCTTGCTCTGAATCCTGCTCTATTTGAAATTATTATAGCTACTCCTGCTGTCTTTTGACTAGTGTCAGCATGGTATATCTTTTCTCTATCCCTTTATCTCTGATTTATATGTATCATTATATTTAAAGTGAATTGTGTGTAGACAACATGTAGTTGGGTCTTATTTTTTGATCCACTCTGACAATTTCTGTTGTTTAATTGGTGTATTTAGACCTATGACATTTAAAGTGGCTATTGATATAGCAGGATTAATATCTTCCATATTCGTTACTGTTTTCTATGTGTTGCCACTCTTGTTTGTTTCTACTTTTGTCTTCCCCTCATTTTATGCTTTTTATGGTATCAATTGTGTACTTTATATCATTTTTTTCTCTTCCTTTATAGCATATCCATTCTACATTTTATGATGGTTGCCCCAGAATTTGCAGTATACATTTATAATTAATTCAAGTCCACTTTACCAATTTATGGATAGTACAACTACCTATAATAATAACCCTAATTCCTCCCTCCTGTCCCTTGTATCATTGCTGTTATTCATTTCATTATACAGAAATGTAAAATGTATGTGTGTATATTCAAATACACTGGTGTTATTATTTTGAACAAATGTTATTGCTAGGCAAATTAAGAATAAGTGAAGTAGAAGTATTTTACCCTCACTTATTTCTTCTCTGATACTCTTCTTTTCTTTATTTAGATTTGAGTTTTTAATCCATATTGTTTTCCTTCTCTCTGAAGAATTTCTTTTAACATTTATTGGAAGGCAATTTTACTGGCAGCAAATTCCCTCAATTTTTGTTTGTCTGAGAAAGTCTGTATTTCCCTTTCACTTCTGAAGGATAATTTCTCAGGGCACAGAATTCTAGGTTGGCAGGGTTTTTTTCTCTCAATGCTTTAAATATTTCACTCTGCTCTCTTCTTGCTTGCATGGTTTTTGAGGAGAAATTGGATGTAATTTTTATGTTCGCTCCTCTGTAGTTTAGTTTTTTTTTTCGGGGTTCTTTCAAGAATTGTTGTTTATTATTATTATTTTCTGCTCTTTGAATATAGTATGCCTATGTGTAATTTTTTTTTTAATTTATTTTTCTGGTATTCCCTAAACTTCCTGAAACTGTGGTTTGGTATTTAACATAAATTTGTGGAACTTATCAATCATTATCGTTTCAAATATTTTGCCTTTGCCTGTTCGTTTCTCTCTTTATTTCCCTCCTGGTATTTCCATTACACATACATTACATCTTTTGTAGTTGTCCCACACTTCTTGGATATTCTGTTCCACTTTTTCCCAGTCTTTTTTCTGTTTTGGAAGTTTCTAGCAACATATCCTCAAGGTCAGAAATTTCATCTTCAGCTGTGTCCAAGTCTATTAATGGACCCATTAAAGTAGTCTTCATTTCTGCCTAATGTTTTTGATCTGTAGCATTTCTTTTTTATTGTTTCTTAAAATTCCCATCTCTGTTTTTACATTGCCCATCTGTTCTTGCATGCTGTCTACTTTATCCATTATAACTTTAGTGTGTATTAGTCTGTTTTGTGCTACTATAACAGAATATTTGATAATGAATAAGTGAAAATTTCTAAAAAAGAGAAATTTATTCACTCACAGTTCTGGTGGCTGGGAAGTCCAAAATCAAGGTCCTGAGCATCTGGTGTCTGGCGAGGGCCTTCTTGTTGCATCCTCACATGGCAGGAGGCAAAAACAGACAAACTCTATGTCCTCACATGGCAGAAGAGCAGAAGATAATTCACAATTTCAAAGTTGTGGAAACAACCCAAGTGCTCATCAATTCATGAGTGGATTAATAAAATATGGTATATGTATACCATGGAGTACTATTCAGCTTTAAGAAACAATGGTGATATAGCACCTCTTGTATTTTCCTGAATAGAGCTGGAACCCATTATACTAAGTGAAGTATCTCAAGAATGGAAAAACCAGCACCAACATGTACTCACCAGCAAATTGGTATTAATGAATCAACACCTCAGTGGACATATAGGAATAACATTTATTGGGTGTTGGGTGGGTGGGAGAGGGAAGGAGAGGATGGGTATATACAAACACAATGAGTGAGATGTGCAACGTTTGGGGGATGGTCACACTTGAGGCTCTGTCTCGAGAGAAGAGGGGGGCACGGGCAATATATGTAACCTTAACACTTGTATCCCCATAACACGCTAAAATAAAAAAAAAAAGAAGAGCAGAAGACAATGATCACACTTCTCCAAAGCCTTTTAACCATAACAGTAATCCATTCATGAGGCCAGAGCCCTTATGACCAAAACACTTTCCCTTGAGTCCCACCTCCCAACACTGTCGAATTGGGGATGAAGTTTCCAACACATGAATTTTGGAGGGAACAACAACTTCAAACCCATATCAGCATGTTAAACATAATTGTTTTCAATTTCTCAGTCTGGTAATTCCAACATCCCTGCTGTATTTGACTCAAGTTCTGTTGCTTGCCCTGTATTTTTTTTTTTTTTTTTCGTGATAGCCAGATACGATGTAGCGGTAAAAGAAACCAAGGTAAATAGGCTTTTAATAGTTTGGTGGTGCGGTGTAGAGGGAGAAGACGCATTCTGTAGTCCTATGATTAGGTCTCAGTCCTTTAGTGAGCCTGTGCCCCTGGACTGTAAATGTACCTCTCGGCCACCCTCCTGCCCGACAGGCGCCAGCACAGCTACCCTGGGCTGGAGTTGGGTATCTCCCTTTTCCCACGTGGAAGTCTAGACTAAGCTGGCATTAAATGTTTTCTTTCCCACAGTTTGGTTAAGCACTGGTGAAATCCCAATACTTTAGGCTCTTAAACAGTTTTTCCTGTGGATAGGCCTTATTAAGAATTGAATGCTCTGGCATATTTCCAAATGGTTCCTTTTCTCCTCTTCCTATTGGAAGCATAAAGGTTTTTTCTCCCCTTGATAGCCACTGTGAGAACTGAAAGTAAAACTCTCAAAAGTGTGGAGTCCCCAACATGACTGGGTCCCCTTGGAATTTTTATCTCTCAGATTGTCCATACCAAACTTCTAGCAATTTGTCAATTACAGCTCAGGTTTTCCTACATTGGTACTGGTTCCCACAGATGCTTCTCCGGTAAATTGTGGTTCTCCATGTCTGCCTGTCTGTCGCTTCAATTTTGGGGGCAGCGGTTTGCCCTGTGACCTCACTTTTCTGACAGATCTAAGGAGAGTTGTTGATTTTTTCACTTCATTTAGATTTTTGCTTGTTGTTAGGACAAAATGACAACTTCTGAGCTGTTTCTGTGCCAGACCAGACACTGGAAGTCCTGTGGACTTTTCACCTGTCTGCTGGGCCATGCATAGGTACTCTGGCTATGTTTTAAGGCAAAGCTAGACTCATTTTATTTTGAATATAATGCAATTTAAAATTATAATCTGTTGCTGGGACTGCAATAGGAGTTCATTAGATATAATGTGAGTGTGGATTAAAATAGCAGAAAAAGATTGCTTAGATAAATTAATTGCTACAAGAAGTGATCAAATTTAATTTATCAAAAGAGAACAAAAACAAATTAAGTAAATGTAATCATTTGTATTTTATTAAGAGCTAAGTGTATTTAGAAATAGTAAAACATCATTCTTTTTATTTTTTCTGCTCTTTCATGTGGTATACAAAAATATCTCCATCAGAACAATGAGAACAGTATACTGTATTTGTAACATTTTTAGGTTTACATAGTCACCCAATCTCAGCAGTCAGGTTGGATCATTATAGTAGGTATAGACTCAGATCCATCTCCCACACCCAAATACTTCTTTTGATTCATAGCTCAAAATTCTGTCATTTCACAGGACTTTTGCCTTAATAAGTGGAAGAGAAACATCACTGCACATTTTTATAGCAGTTGAGTTCTTTTTAATTAAGCTGCTCTAAAAGTTACTGTTTTATCTTGTATAGCTACCCTACTGATTTTTTAGAACTGCGAGCTATAGTTTATCTTCCTTTAAGTATTCCAACATTTTTCTTGTTTTGTTCAGATAGTTTGACAATGAAAGATGACTTCTTAAAACATTTTATCATAAACTGTCTTTCAGTCATGGAAATAATTAATAGTAATGTTTAATACTAAGTAAACTGCAACATCCCAAATCTATATTGAAAATATATAGCCGTGTAGTAACATAGGCCAGAGGTAAGTGGGTAAAATTTGTATGCCAGGCGATTTCTCATGCTGTTTTGCAGCATGGTCTGCATCTAAAGGCAGAGACCCTTATCATTGGAACACATATATAAATGTGCTTAGGATGCTATATATATGAAAAAATACTGCCAGTTTGAACATTTATTTATCTTCTAATATTTTTTACCCACAGAATGGCTATTGCTGACTCATGGAATGCTGTTTAGGGAAGACTATGGAGGGACTGATTCTTTGCCAGGGATCTTCTAGTGGTGGGGGACACCCAGATGGGGTTCATTCTGGTGATATAATTTATCTGCATGCTTGGAGAGCTTTAATCATTTGGAATACATTCTTAAAAGTATTCAATAAACTATATACTATGGGGTAGAGCTGTGAAGAAGTGGAGAAATAAATCTGTTTACATTGGGATTTAGTTAATCTCTAGACTTTCTCAATGTTTCCTCTGACTTGTCTCTCAATTTTCCTGCTTCCAATGAGGTGAAATGCCACGGTGTCATGATTACCCATTGATCTGTTCATGTGAAACTCCGTGGAGTCTGGTATTTATTTCTTCTTAATGAAATGTCTAGAAAGTCTTGGGCCTTTCAGAATTGGCAAAGTTTTTATGTTGACTGCTTCCAACTCAGAGTGGCCATTGGTTGTCATATTTTCCTCAGAGAGGGGTTTGGAAGGCTACCTCATATTTTACTGGGGAGGAGAGCGTTAAACAGACAAGCATCCCTGGGTTGCATTTGGTGTGTGTTTCCAGGCTGTCCCTCACTGGGTCCTACCCCACGTCTCCTGGTCTCCGAGCAGGCCTATGTGGGAAGGCACAGAGATAAGTCAACAAAGGACCCTAGGCCTGGTCTGAGGCCGTCAGTTAAACCTTTTTCCTACAGGCCTCAGCACAGAGACAGATGAAGCTTGTTGGAGCCACACACACAGAATAGCGGAAAGGAGGGTGGAAAGATGGCACATGTGGGGAGAAGGATGCCATCTTGTTCCCTGAGTGCATCTCTCCCCAACCCAACTTTCTGCCAATGAAAGAATGGTGAAGACAGACAGACACTCTCAGTGAAGATAGACATTCTAAAGTCCCGTGACATAATAGAATGGTTGCTTTTTTTTTTTCCTTCGGGATAAATATTAGAATTGTTGGATAAAATAAATATTTATTTCTATCTCTCCCTTACCCCGCCAAATAACTTCATAGTGTTAAAAACTGTGAGACTGGTTGTAGGATTCTGAATATGCATCTATTGAACATACATCTCTCTGACCAATAGAGAGGATTTGAGTGATTGTAACAAGTTACATCACTCAACTATAATATTTAGTTACAGATGACCAATTAAGTTACCCAACCTGACAAAAAATGTATGGTGTGGTGCTTATCGGTAGCTAATGCATAGGTATAATGCATACAATCAAAATAGTATAGACCTAAGATGATTTCTGTTCTGGTAGAAGATATAGCATT
Source organism: Microcebus murinus (assembly GCF_040939455.1). Lineage (NCBI taxonomy): Eukaryota > Metazoa > Chordata > Mammalia > Primates > Cheirogaleidae > Microcebus > Microcebus murinus. The sequence goes on from NC_134108.1 coordinate 10,338,657, forward strand.
TCCTGATTGAAATATTTTTTATAGTTTGAAAAGTATCAGAATTACATTCTTCCTTCCTCACCACCCTTCCATTTCTTTTCTTTGTTTTTCTGCATATCAGGTTTCTTTTCTTTTTTTTTTTTTTTTCTTTTTTTGAACATGGGAAGACCCAGAAATGCTGACATATGAGAAAATGCTTGTTCTGACTGAATTTCCAGATTAGTTCGGTGGATGAATTTCATGGACTCTGGTGAGACAGGTAACTTTTATAAGAATTCTGGGACTTCTGCAAGCTGGGTAGGGAAGATAGTAAGGATTTGAATGTACATATAAAATGCTAAGTAATTTTGGTATTCTTCTTCTCTTTCCAAGACATACTAAAACCAGGAATAAATAAATGCCAGGAATAAATAAATGCCTCAATAAAAATGCCAGTGTTTTTTCTGTCTCAGTGCCCAAGCCAGTAAAGTTACAGGGATTCAAACCCTGCCATTTCCTCCTTTCTCGCTGGGTCCCTTGGCAGCCTGGCACTTTCCTGTTTTTCTTGTCATCCTGGCCAGCTCTGGGCACCTGATGTTTTTGCTCTGTTCCTTCCTCCTCTGGTCACGAGGGGGCAGGCGTCCAGGATCAGCTCCCAGTCACTGCCGAGAAACTTCCTGGGGGTGGTGAGGGGCTCTGCGAGGCCATTTCCCAGCACCACACGCCAAAGCACATCTCGCCTTTGTCATAAGACCCTCCAGGACTTCAGCTTTTTCCTCCTGAAGAGTGCATTTTCTGTCCCCAAAGAGCGTTTCCTGTCATTGGGGAGAATCCAACATTCTCTTTTTTAGGGAGTGTTAATCTTGGTAGTTACAGGTCATCTTTCTTCCTAAGAAGCTAACAAGAGGCTGGTGAGTCTTCAAAAATTAAAAAGTAAGAATAAAAAAGAATTTAAATATCCATATTAAGGACACCCCTTCTGCTACAGTTGAAATTGTCTGGTCTGTAATTAGTGATTGAGAAGATACATGTGCATGTATATTGCAAATTATCCTACAGATTTCAACATTAATCACCCATTGCCCTGGGGCCCATAACAATGGAAGTTTTGTGACTTCCGGTATATTCAAGACTGTGTCCTAGAGGGAAGAAAGTTCAGAAGAAACATTAGTCTAATTAAATCATCTGTACTTACTTGTAGTGATATACAACGGATGTATGTAGCAGGCACTTAACAACTCCTTTTACCCTCATTTTCTGTTTCTCAATGCCACTGAGTCATTAATTTTCATAAATTTCAGTCAGTAAATCCTATACCACAGCAAACAAGGAGAATGTGAACTTGACCTCACAGCCTTGTAGCCTAGTGGCTGTAAAATAACATTAGTAGTTAACCTCATAGTAACTGCTCATCTCAGTTTAGGAATCTTGTTAAGACCCAGCACTTCTGGTTACGTTGAGGATGAGAAAATATATAATTTTAAAAAACAGAAGGCAAATAATTCAGAGTGGTGCTGAGATATGTTATACGACTTCTTGAAAAATGTGAGTTTGTGCTATGTTTCAGTGTTCAGCAGTATGGTGTGAGAGTTGTAAAGAACTATCTCTCTTTATTAAGGCTAAGTGGTTAATTTTAGTATAATATGTTTGCTTTATATACAATACAAAGAAAATATCAATAATACCTTTGGCATTTTTGAGAAGTCTACATGAAGCCTAGAATGTTCATTCTGCAGAAACCTGGAGAATATCTTATCTAATTCTGTCATTTTATAGAGAGGAAATGAAAGAGGGAGAGACAATGCTGGCCCCCCTGGCCCCCACTGCAGACTGAGGGGTGTAATTGAGACCAGCTGAGGCTGCATGACCTCACACTGGCTTCAACTATAAAAAGGGAATTGGAGAAGAAAACAAAAACTTAGAAGAGGCTAGGTTATCTCCAGAGAATTGGTCTAGTGCAAAGACTTGTTCTTGAGGAAAGCTTGGAGGCAGAAGCCTGTTAAAGAGATTTGCTTTAGGAGGTAGGTTGCTTGTGACTTCCAGAAAGAGCAGAGTGACAATTTTGAAACCTTAAAGAATAAAGGAACCAAGGGAAGTACTCGAAATTTCCCTCTAAAGGAAGTGAATTGAATTTTCTTGGGAATTTTAGCCATTTAAGAATAAAATAGAAAAAGTTTTAGAGAAAAAGGGAGCATTGGTTAAAATACATTTATTAAAAGCCAGTTACCTATTTCATTAATTCTAATTCACAATTAATTATATTTTTTTATTTTATCTTTTAAAATTTATTTATTGATTTATTTATTTTTGAGGCAGAGTCTCACTCTGTCACCCTGGCTAAAGTGCCATGGCATCACCATAGCTCACAGCAACCTCAAATTCCTGGGCTCAGGCCATCCTCTTGCCTCAGCCTCCCAAGTAGCTGGGACTACAGGCACATACCACCACACCCAACTAATTTTTTCCATTTTTTTAGTAGAGACCGGGTCTTACTCTTGCTTAGGTTGGTCTCGAACTCCTGAGCTCAAGTGATCTTCCCGCCTCGGCCTCCCAGAGTGCTAGGATTACAGGCGTGAGCCCGCGTGCTTGGCCCACAATTGATTTTAAATGCCCCGCCATGTTGTATATCACTAAGAAGGACGAAATAACAGCCCATGAAGCTATGATCCAATGTTTTCTTATCACTTAGAATTTATGTTTATTTAAAGAGCTCTTGGAACTTAAACTCATCCTCTTAAATAAATCTATATTTCCTGTGGAATAAGAGTGTTCAGCATAACCCAGCTGGAAATTGTTAGAGGGATGGGTAAGAAAAAAAAATGCATACATTATGGTAGAATACTATGCAGCCACTTAAAATTGAATTTAGACAAAGGTTTTTTTTTTTTATCATTGATCACTCTCATGCATATAGGAACAAGGAAAATAAAAGGGACCAATGGTGCTTAAGGTTTTCCTAAAGCTTCTTCATGTCAAGCCCAGTTCTTCAGCCCTACTTCTTATTTAATGTCCCTGATGTTCGCGATTTTGTACATGTCTGTGCCATTGAGGACACTGGCAACTCCTTTCTTAAAAGAACCTGTAAGATAGTTAAAACCATTGATACAGAACTCTTTACTTGGCTTTGTAATTAAGTAGAGCTAGCCTGCTTTGCTTCTGGGTAAGCCACGCGACCCAAAACTTGTGGTCACCCCACAGCTTGGCCACCTGATTCTGTGTCTTTATAAGAACTCAAGAGTGTGCCTCTATTTTTCCGGGATGTTTTCCCAAGTTGCTGATGTTTGGTTAGCTCAGATGATGAGCTCTCTCTTTCTATTGTCATGGGGCACTCGGAAATTGTCAGACTCCTGCGACTCTGAGACACATCCTGATTTCAGGTTTCAGAGATGTAAAAGGAACTGTGTCTCAGAACTGATGAAAGATGGCACCGACAGACTTTATTCCCTTTATTGCTCTTCTCCGCTTGGTATTTGACCTATTTTGTTGGAGACAGAGTCGATTAGCTGCTTTGTTTTGTGATTGTAAGAAATTGAGTTCGGGGTTCTATGGAGTACCGCCCGGCCTTCCTTGAGGCCAGCTGTCCCCTTGCTGCATTGTCAGAACAACGCTGGCGAGCTCTGAGCCGTCAACAGGTGTCCCTGTGGAGAGAAGTCTGAGGTTGCACAAGTTTGGACGATGCTACACCCCACATTTCTCCCTTGGAGAAGCACAACACCAAAGTGGATATTTAAGCCTCTGAAAATTCCTACACTAAAGAGTCCTATTAAAAGGCTTACCTCCATGTTCCCAAGCTTATTTGACAATATAAGTTTTTCCCGTTCACTCTCTTTTATTGAGTGTGTTCCTCCCCACTGGAGTATTTCAGTGCTCCATCCTCCACTGTCACTGCTGGCCTTCTAATAGTGGATAAGGCTTGCACATTTATCACTGAGTCATCCATGGTGGCTGCCCCTTGCATGGCTTGCAATAGGGAAGAGTGTGTGCACAGAAAAACTAACCAGTTCCCGGGTATTTTCCCAGTCCGCAGGCAGCATGAGGCTGTCCCACAGGTAGACCGTTTTAGGGCTCTTTTCCAGTGACAGTTACTCTTTATGCCCCCCTTGGGGCACTCCTGCCTGCATCTCAGACTCAGTGGCTGAGTCTTAAATTGCACTGTTCCTTTTGAATCTGGCCCCACCTGTCCTTCTGCACACCTTCACACCCTCCTTGCATCATCTTTTCCATTCCCAAGGCTTCACCCTTTTAGTCATGCTAGAAACTTCCAAAGCTGCTTCTCTACCCAGGACCTAATCTGGAGCTGCAGACACATGTATCAATATCGTGACTAACTGTCACTGAGTTAATGTGTCACATGTGGCTTCAACGTCAGTGTGTCCCGAAATGAACTCAGGATGTCCACATCACCCCAGACACCCTGTTCTCGGGTTCTCTGCCTCTGTGAATAAGCGTCCGGGAGATAAAGCTCCAAGTCAAGGCCTGGCCCTTCCCCTGCCTTAGCCCCCACGGTCGGTCCCCATCTTCTGTAAATTCACTCATGCATTCTCAGGCTGGGTCCTTCCCACATCTTTCTGAGTTCCTGAATAGAAAGATTAAAAACAATAACAACAACAACAACAACAAAGCAGAAATAAGAAAGCAAAACAAACAAGCCTAGAATCTTCTGTTCTGATGCAATCTACAATGGTTTTATTACTTTGACCTGAATCTGCAAAGTGGCTGTGTCGATGTAAAAGGGAACATGGTTGGAACAGAGTTATTTCTACTTTTCCCCAAATTTCAGGATCCTTAGCAGCCCCCGGGGAGGAGGTAAGTGGTTTCTGGCTGGTGGAAAAATGATGACTTGGGTGCTGCTCCCACTCTCAGCTGGCCACAGACAGCATCTGTGATGTCCCCTCACCTGGTGTGCTTCTAGGGTGACCTACCATCCAGATTAGCTTGGGTCTGAGTACTTTCCTGAGATGCAAAACTTTTAGTGCTGACACTGGGGACACTTCCCTGCAAACTGCAGCAGTTGGTCACCTAACACCCCCTCCCGAGTAACTCTCTCAGGCAGCTTCTCCTTACTCCTTCCAGTGTGCCCCCCACACACTCTTTTCTCATTAAAAATCAGTACATGCACATAAGAAGCTTGGAAAATATAGAAAAGTATGAAGAAGGACAAACCACATGCACATAGTCCCCTATCATCTGGGGACAACTGCTATTAACATTGTAATATATTTACTTTCAGTCATTTTTTCTGTATAGGCAACCTTTCTGTGACTTATTTTCACATTTCATAGCTGCCCTCAATACTCATTTCAACCAAATTATCTTCATAAAATTATTTGTAGGAGTGAGGAAAGCCTAAGATGATTTATTTCATCCTATATTCCTGAGATATGGCTCTGGACAGATGCCTATGGTGTAACATACAAGAACTATCAAAGACTTCAGTATCAGGTAATTAAATCCTTAACAGAGGTTGGCAACCATTTTTGAGGTTTATAGAGATAAAGGAGGGCAGGAGAAGTTGCGGAAAATTTAGCGGAGAACCACAATAGCCCTGGAGTATTTCATTAGGAGATTGCAGAGCTGATGCCATAATTATTATCAGTATGTAAGTATTTTTTTATACGAAAGAGAGTGATAAATTTTTCTCCTACCTCTAGTGAACATTGGAGAAGAAGAAATGAGTCTTAAGCATAGTGTGAAGGATTTAGGCTAGATAATAAGAAAAGTTATTAACTACCCTAGTGGGTTTGAGAGAGTCTAAGAAATCTCCTTCTCTGAAAGTCCTTAAAAATGATAGAGATTTCCTATCAAGGAAGGATTAAGCGTGGGCCTGCTTAATGTAGAAGAATAAACAAAATAGCCTGGCAGAGTTTCAGCTAGCACTCAGGTTCTATGATTCTCTATATTTTACAGAGCACATAAAATACATGTAAAATTGATTTTTATTTTACATTTTCCTTAGAGAAAGAAAAATAGGTAGTGCGATTTTTAAGGCTTGAGTTTAATTTTCAGAGGGTTACGGAACAACACGTGGCTGTGGGGTTGGATCATCATATCAGAGAGGAGGCACTGGGCCTTGACCAAGTTGACTTTTTTTTTTTTTTTTTTTTCCAAATTACATTCTTGTTGCTTTTCCCTAAAACTTAGATAGGTTCATTTAGTTTGGGAGATGTGTTAGCTGGGATTTTTAAGCCGTGTTTGAATTTCAACGGATTATACAAAATCGGCATAACTTGCAACACCAGGAATAACGTCCAGTCTTTGCTTCTTCGTGCTTGTTCTGTTGATTATTCTTAATTGTTAGCAACGTTCAACTCAAAACTCTTTGTATTTTTTGCTGGTCTGTTGCTCTCCCGCACGTGCGTGCGAATAGGGCATCTGCTGCAAACAGAGCCCACAGGGAGAACATCCCTTTCTATGCAAATTGGCAGCTTAGGGAATAGTTAGGCACTTACAATGTCATTGAAAGTCACACAAATCAATTGGCAAAAAATCATTTTCTGTGATTATCTTGTTTTTGCAGTTACATTTTTAATTTTGACAGTTTAAGTGTGTTTAGGGTTCATGATAGTTAAAGGCCAAGTGGAATGTGGGGCAGGTCACTGCTGAGATTCCCACTGCTTGGCTAATGAGGTTTTCTTTGGACTTTTGGTGTCATTTAATCTCATTAACATTAAAGAGAGATACTTTAGAACAAAACAAATGAACAAATATTTATTGGGTGCCTGTGATGTGCCAGGTGTATGCTAGGTGAAGCAGGATATAAAAATTAGAAGCTCTTGCTTTGAAGAGCCTCACTATCTAATTAACAAGAAATAAATAGTAATAAAGTAAGGATGTCAGACCACACAGGAAAAGGCACCACAAAGTGGGACAGTATTGATTGTCCATGAATTCTATAAATAAAGGGTACCTGATTTTGGAGAGAGAACGGTAGGGCCATGCCAGGATTCTTTCCTTCAGTTGATGGTATTTGAATTAGTCTCAAAGGCCTTGGCTAAACAGAAAAGGGCCTTCCAGGATGGTGAAATAACCTGTGTAAAGACTGATTGGAAGAAAGTAAAAGTATGTTTAGTAACCAATGAATAAATTTGGTTAGAGAGGAGACTGAGCAGGATAACAGTGGGAAAAGTCCGGAGACCTGTTGATACCCAGTGCACTCATGTTCCTGCTGTGTAACAAAGTACCACCAGTGCAACAGCTAAAAACAACACCCATTTATTATCACATAGGTCTGTAGTTCTGTAGGTCAAAAGATATGACCAGGTCCCTTGCTTAGAGTCTCACAGGACCAAGATCAAGGGGTCAGCAAATAATTCCTTTCCAAGCTCATTCACACTGTTGGCAGAATTCAGGTCTTTGTGGTTCTACGAGTGAAATCCTTGTTTTCTTGGTTGCTGTTAGCCAAGGATCACTCTGAGATCCTAGAGGACATACTCATGTCCTTTCCACATGTTTCCCTCCACCTCAGGGACAGAGGACCTCCCTCATGTTGACTCACTATTACTCTTTGAATCTCCCTGACTACTTCTTCTGTTACCAGCTGGTGAAAACTCCCTGCTTTTAAAGGTATCCTGTGATTAGCTAAGGCTCCCAGATAATCTCTCTGTTGATTAATTCAAGATCAACTGATTAGTAACCTTAATTACATCTGCAGAGCTCTTTTGCCATGCAATGTATTAGCAATGTAATCATGGGAAAAACACAAGGAGACGATCATGGGGGGCAGCTGAGTACTCTGCCCACCATGCCATGCCTGTGACATAATGCTGTCATGTCCCTGTGTATTGTCTAAAGGCTCAAACTCAGGGGGAGTGTATATGAGCATAAAGTGACTAGTTCCAAAGGTGACAGAATGTAGAATTTGGCACTTTTGTCAACTCTGTTTTATTTTCAACCAACTGTCCTTTTCATAGAGGAAAAATGAATCTTTAAGGAAAGTTCTTCAATATACTTCCATTCATCTTTCAAGGTTATAAGCATGTGAAAGGTTTCCTTATGCCCCTGAAGACTTGGGCAGTGTTACTGACTTGACCTAGATGGGAGGATGAACTAGAAAGAGTCAGAATAATTCCCCTGAGGGTGTGTATACTATTCATAAATCCTTTTTTTCTTCTCCTGGCCCAAGTATCCTTATATTTACTACATTTTTAAAGAGTCATGCCATTCCACAAATACTACAAAATCCTATTTCAGGGCATAGAAAGTAGAGCTGGTGTTGGAATTTAATTAAGAAAAAAAGATAACTCTAAATGTTTATAACTAAAATTTACCATGCTAATGGTATTCCTTAGTCCAACATACTTGCGACATGTTGAATGATTCAGGGAATAAATAGCGTTTATTTCTATCTCTCTTGCTAAGCCGTTGCATCCACTCTGAAATTTGACAGTCATCCGAGTGGGCAGCAGAAGAGGGGGGAATGCTGAGTTTATAATGCAGAAAATAGTGTCTCGTACGGTATCATTGGAAAGAGTTGCTGATGCCATGTAGCCAGTTATGTACAAGCAGGATAAATACTGCCAGTCAGCACATTCCTAGCGCCCCTACTAGCTTTGGGCAGAGCACTAAGCAAGATGCTGCTGGGATTTTTCAAAATTGTTCATCTTTTTAGGCTCTGAAAGAAGTTCTGTCCCTTAATAGGGGATGCTTAACTTCATTTAGAAAGAGTGTTAAGACCTTTCTCATAATCTATGAATCCCATGCTAATGGATGAATGCAAATATTGTTATCACCTTCCATTGACAGAGGACTCTATTGTTAAAGTAGAGAAAAGTGTTAATCCTTTTGTAATTAATGCCTTATTGGGGTCTTCACAGGTCAAGGATATAGTTGGATTTTGGTAAATTAACTTTGAAGACTTTTCCCTAACTCTCATTTTTCTTTCATCTTTAAAAAGTAACCATTGCATAAAACTTTGTTCTTTTTCTTTTACCAATGATATAAGACCTAGTTTATACGTTGAAATGAAACAAAATCAGATAGAAGGTGAATATGAAGGACACGTGGCTCCCTAGCAAAACACGGAGAGAAAAATTCAGCATAGGAAAAGGACTGTGACGATGTGCTAAAGAAAAGCCACTGGTTTAATAATTGGCAGTCACTATAGTAGTTATATTCCTGGAAGTTTAAATGGTTTTTATTAAATGGTATCTATTATGATTGCCATTAGTATTATTTTGACATACAGACATAAGAAAATAACCAGCCATGACAGATGTCAACATAGAGGTGCAAACGGTAACTGTGTGTTAAGTTCAGGGAGCAAGAATAATGGGATAGTGTATTCAGAAGAGATTTTTCTGCAAGAGATGGGTTTAAGTCAGTGCTTTCCAAAGTAGATTCTTAAAAACATCCCTAATTTGGTAGGATTAACAGGGTTCTGGGGTCAAATATATTTAGGCAGCACTGGCTACTAAAGGTCAACAGGTTCCTTCACTGTGTGACTCCTCAGAGCCTTGTACGATAAATAGATAATAACTCTAAAAGGAAGAAAGCTCAAGATGCAGTGATTCTCAAGCATACTGGATCATTCTATTCTTTCATGGTGTTCCCATGGGCTGGTGCGGTGGAGCAAACTCTGGGAAATGTGAAGTGAGACCCTGCCTTGGAGGACGGTGGGCCTCTGATGGGTGGAAACAGGGCAAGAGTTGGGCAATTAGGAGCACAGGCTTTAGAAGGAGCAAAGGTGAAGTATGGTGAGCTACAGGGATCAGCTGAAGGGGCAGATTGGGGACAACCTGGGGAGAAAGGACTGTTTTGCAAAAATGGGGAATGAGTAGAGGTGGTGGTAGGGTTAGTTGGTTTGTTTTAGTAGCAGAGTTTTTTTGTTAAAGGAATATTCATCTTACTCTGACAACATGGTCCAGAGTGGTCTGGGTGGGCTGAACCTGCAGGGAAGAACACTCATCCAGAGTCTTTTGTGTTAGTCTGAGCATGGGATGGCCAGGTCCTTCCCAACCTGGTTTCTCATTACACTCTCTCAGCCATGGCTGTGTGGTCCCTGCTGTGCTGGGGCTCCATCACTGCCGACTGTCCAGCATCATCCCAGGGACCCAGCATTTGTAGCAGGCCTCTAAGACAACACCTTTATTAATTCATGGGCACGCCTTAGAACATTTCTGTTGCTCTAAGTCTGTCTTTTGCTTCAAATCCCTTTCTTAAAAAACATGTGAACATGTGGAGATGTTCACTGTTAGGTGAAGTGTCGACCACAGCTCTCATGGTGGGTTGCATGTTTGTGTGTCTGTCATTTGAAATGCCTCCCAGACTATACTGGCAGCTGGCCGGGCTGAGCACACAAACTGGAGAACCAACCAGTCTGTATGGCCTTTCCCCTTGGAGTTATCGAGGAAGTAAAAACAGAGTCTTTTCAGCATGAACAAGAGTTAAAAAGATAACTGAGCAAAGAGGTGATTAATCACAATTTACAATTGCTGGAAAGCCCAGCTCAGAAAAACTCAAGAAGAGTCTGGCAATTTCCATGGGAAGAACAATTGTTGCTTTCATGGAATCTACTCCCTCTCTTCTGTCCACGCTCCTTTCTCCTCTCTATTTGTGCATCAGTGGGATTAGCAGGTCCAGCCTGGTGAGTCATAGACACTGGGTCAGTTCCCTGTCCTCTCCCCTACTTCTTCACTCACTGTGGCCTTGACCTGGAAGAGATCCTTCTACCACATGGGAGTTTTCAGCTAGTTTTGCACTGTTTGATCACTTGGCTATTTGCAGTGTGAGTTGCTTTTTAAAAAAATATGTGGAGAATAACTCATTTATGTTTTTTTTTTTTTTTTTTTTTTTTTGGTTTAACAAGTGAGAGGTGAAATAAAGGAGCTCTTCCTAAGTACAGAGATTAGAAAACAAAACAGAACAAAGCAACAACAAAGCTTCCACGTCTCACAGCCAACAGCTGCCCAATTAAAGTCATATGCGTTAACAGCAGAAGTGGCCAGTGACAACGCAGTGGAAGGCAGTTCAGGTCACAAATCCAGAACAGGAAATATATTTTCATCTTGTTATTTATGACCCAGCCTTAAAGGAAAACAGATGGTACTACTTTCAGAGCTGTTTTGCTCTTGTTTCAAATGGCTAATTCAAATCAAACACGGATTCTATTCTTAGTCAAGGCAGCTGCTGCATTGTCTGAGCTGGGCTGTTTTTACCAACAACACCCCTTCCTCTGACAGAGTGGCCAGAGAAGACCACAGCAACATCGCTGTCACCATCACCCCACAGCCCAGAGAGAACTGCATTTGTCTGCAGCAGCCCAAAGCCTATTGCTGGATGACATCATTTGGGATAAACTGTGGTTGCACTTCGGGTACAATCCACAACTCCCATTCCCTTCCCTCTTGCATTTAATTCTTTCAAAGGTCTTACTTCCTTTGAAAGCAATGATTTATTCCAATTTTAGACTAGAGTGACCTCTCTCAGGGACTCTTTTCGGGTAGGGAGGATTGCAAAGATGGGAAGAGAAGTCAAAGAGGGCTAAGAGAGGAAATAGAATGTGAAAGATGCTTCCACAGCACAGAGAAAGCAGCAGACGGCGCTTCAGTGCCCTCCCCCTGGGCAGCCACAGGGTCCTGCTGATTCTTCAGTCAAAGCCTCTGTTTACAAGACTCACTGATAAGAATTGGAAGGGTAACTAACCATTTGTTTTTAAAATCAATTTTTTAGAAAGAAATATATGTACATAATTTGAAAAAAATAAAACATTTTCCAAATATTTGTTTCTCCACTCTATGAGGAGTCCTTTGGTTTAATCCTTTCAGGACACCCACTCTCTCCCCTGCTACACCCAGAAGCAATCACTTCAAATTCTCCTAGCTGTTAACTTCAGGTGTTTACCTCCATATTTCTTTTTTGTTTTTTTGAGACAGAGTCTTGCTCTGTTGCCCAGGCTAAAGTGCAGTGGTGTCATCATGGCTCACTGCAACCTCAAACTTCTGGGCTCAAGTGATCCTGTTGCCTCAGCCTCCCAAGTAGCTGGGACTATAGGCACTCCACACGCCTGGATAATTTTTCTATTTTTTGTATTGACAGGGTCTTATTCCTGCTCAGGATGATCTTGAACTTCTGACCTCAAGCAGTCCTTCCACCTCAGCCTCTGGAAGTGCTAGGATTACAGGAGTAAGTCATTTTGCCCAGCCTAACTCCATATTTCTAAGAAATATGCATATAGTGTTGCCACTTTATTTAATTTTAGATAATATCTCTCACTGTTCTTTAATTAGTTGAGGATTTGGCTTGCCTGGAACTCCTCCCCCAACTAATTAATTCATTCAACTGAGTTTTATTACATTTTTCAGTTAATTACTGACAGTTTTTACATATAATAATAGGTAAATATTTTTTGTCAAGCCATGTAGCATGGTATTATTGGATTTCCTTCCCTGTGCAACATTTTTGTTTTTCCAGAAGTTAATAACTGTACAACTTTTGTTTGCTTATTTTTATGTATGTATTTAAACTTTCTTGAGATCAAAACTTGTCAAATGCTTTGTAAAATCTTTCAAATAATCAAACACATCCAACCATCTGTTTTCAGTCTCCCTCTCTTTTTTTCTCCTCTCTTTCCTGGAAACATTTCTTCTTCCTCCATCCTCTTACTCTGATCTGTTTGTTGGCTGTGCCTTTTGAACAAGGCTTAATCTAGAACTTTCCAATACTTTTTCTGTGTTAGCTCACTTTCCAAGATTCCATGTCCTAAGAGAGCATGTTAAACACAAATACATGGAAGTAAAATTTTTTATTTCTTGCATTCCTGAAATTATTATTTTATCCTCAGAGTATGTTATTAGACATGTCAGAGACAATGAGAAACTGTAACTACTGAACTTGAAGACATATTAACCCTTTGCACTTGCTTGCTTTTTTCTCATCTTCCACTCAACATTATCCACACTCGACATCCGAGTGCAAAGGGTTAATAGAAACTCTTAAAAATAAAATATAGACCTAAATGTAAAACTCAAAACTATAAAACTTCTAGAGGAAAACATAGAAGGAAATCTTTGTGATCTTGGGTTAGTTAAAGATTTCTTAGATAAATCACTAAAAGCCTGATTCTTAAAAAATTGATTTATAAACTAAATTTTATCAAAATAAAAATCTTTTGGCTCTTTCATAAGAGTATGAAAAGGCAAGCCACAGTTTGGGAGCAAATATTTGCAAAACACATATTTGATGAAAAACATTTAAGCAAACTACACAAAGAGCTCTCAAAACTCAACAGTAAGAAAACAAACAACTCCATTTAAAAAATTGGCCAAAGATATGAACAGACAATTTAATAAAAACGATATAGGGATGGCAATTAAGCACATGAAAAGATGTTCAACATCATTAGTCATTAGAGAAATGCAAATAAAAGCCATAGTGAGAGAATACTTCACATCTATTACAATGAAAAATTAAATAGACTGACTATATCAAGTATTATCAAAGATGTAGAGGACCTGGAACTCTCATATAGCTGGTGGGAATGTAAGATGTCAGTGTGTTAAAAAGTTAAACCTGCACTTATTATATGTTCCAACAATTCCACCATTTACCCAAGAGAAAAGAAAGTATATACACATACAAAGGCTTGTACACATGCTCTTACTAATTTTTTTCTGATAGCGAAGTCCTAGAAACAACCCAAATGTTTATCAATAGATAAATGAATAAACTATGGTATATCCATACACCATCCATACCGCTCACTAGTGGAAAGGAGCAAAATATTGCTACACATAATGTGAATGAATCTCAAAGTTAGTATACTGAGTGAAAGAAGCCAGACAAAAATGATTATATACTGCATGAGTCCATTTATATAAAATTCTGGATAATGCAAACTAATCCATAGTGACAGGAAACAAATCAGTGGTGGCTGCCTGGGGTGGGGGTGAGGGGCTCCAGATAGGAGTTATAAAGGGCTCTCTGTCTTGAAGTCATGATGGTCTCATGGATGTATACATGTGTCAAAGTCTATCAAAACTGTACACTTTGATTATGTGCAGTTCTTATATCAGTTATACTTTGGTAACATTTTTTAAATTTAAAAAGACATCATACATATATCTGAAATTACACATTTCTAATAATTTCAACAATGCTTTCAGATCACTGGTACATGTGCATCCATCAGTATCTATTCAGCCAAGCACTGTCCCGTGTTCCAGTCCCTAACTCCACTGGCTTTCAGTCTAATGGGAGAGAGAGATAATTGTATATATAAAACAATAACACTACGTAACACTTGAGCTCTTTCTGCATGACAGGCATTTTTTTTTAAAGTGTCCCATGTGCTTAATGCATTATTTTACTGATGTGGGCACGGAGGTACAGAGGGTGAGAGCCTTGCCTGAGGTCACTCAGTATGTGGCAGAGCTGAGATCCAAACCCAGGCAGGCGGCTGCAGGGTTTGTGCTCCCACCCACCTCACTGCCCTGCCTTCACAAGGACAGCCTGAGAAGGGCTGCGAAGTGACCACGTGTTCCGGCAGGGCTCCCCAGGGTGAGGTGGGAGAAACAGGAAAGGGTTGCCCTGGGCAGTCTGGGGTGAAGGAAGGCAAGTGCCTTCCAGGCAGCACGTGTGTGGGTCTTGTGTCTTTCTAGTCACTCTCTCTATTTCTCTTTCTCTAAAATGGGCAGAGGTGGGGACTCGTGTGCCTATTGCACTTGATAATCACGGAGAACAGATCTGAGCCCCTAGGGCCTGGAAGCAAACTCTCTCCTGGCGGAGTCTCTGAAGGCTCAACCCAAGCAATAGTGGAGCTGTAAACACTGGCTGCCAACTGCAGTTTACTTTTTTTTTCCATTTTTTAAAAATTTCAGCATATTATGGGGGTACAAATGTTAAGGTTATGTATATTGCCCATGCCCCCCTTCCCCTCTCGAGTTGCACTGTACTTTCAGCCACCAAGGGTTTCCATACTTTTGTAGATGCTTTTCTGAAGCCTTTTGGAGGGAGTCCTGCAGCTGCTGAAAGCTGTGCCAAAATCCGTGTTTTAATTTGAGGAAGATCCATAAATGACTATGCTATGGTAATACTGCTATTCAGAGTGGCAGTCTGGACTGCAATATTCTTATTCACATCAAGAGGGGAGATAAACTCGGATTTACAAGTGCCAAAGGCCAAAGCCACTCCTTCCCCACTGGACGAATCTCTAACCTAAACACATTACAGAATTAAAATTTAGACTAATTGCAAATTAGCGATGGTCATAAAGAGTGCAGGGTGCTGTTGTAAAGCCTGTGTGTAGCCCTCTGGTATTATTATAATTGTTTTAAAGGAAAAACCAGATTAGGGCTGAGGCATGACAACACGAAGGACACTCAGCGTTCAGCAAGTCGAGACAGGCAGCTCAGGGGCCCCACTAATCTTGAAGTCCCTGAAAAGTATATTGTTAATACTACATGACAGATAAATTATATCTCAAACCCCAAGAAACGCCTAGAGGGAAATCAAAAAATGCCGTGAGCAGGCAGACCTTTTATAATTTTCCCAGGATACTGCTATGTTTCCAGAAACCGGCTCACAGCCCCACTGAATCACATACGTCACATTACCAGAAATAGTTGCTGACAAATACTTCATTTAAATGCTGTTGAGATAAAAGCAGGGAGGCTGTGAATAGTTAAAGGCAGAAAAGTAACATATGTGTCCATTGCTACGTTGTCCCAAATGGGTAGTACCTTAATCATTTTTTTTCATTCCTCGCTGCTCTGCCAGGGACTGGAAGACATATGTCACTTTTCCACCTTAACAGGGCATTTTCTAGTTTGTTTGGATTTATGTCACAAGCTTAATGAGATTTAAATGGAATTTTTGTGTGTGAATAATATGGAGCATTAGTGCAAAAACTTTCATTGGCTGTGCTGCTGACATGATTTGCATAAGGGTTTTTAAATATGAAAGGAGAATATTGAAGTCCTTATAAATCACAAGGCAAGAGCTACACTGGAGCAATAGAGGAAGCAGATCAGATTGTCTAAGTAACTATAGTTTCTGAAAAAAGGTTACTATGCTGTGTAGACAGGGTGTTTAGGGAGAGACCCCAGGAAGAAACAGAGTATAGGCTGCTAGCTTGGTTGTGAGCCAGATGTGGCTTTCTTTCTCTTTTTAAATAACTCACAGGAGCATGGACATCATCTCACTGCTCCCTTGCCGGCTTGGGGACATTCCAAGGCCCCCTCCCCACTTCCTTGCACTCCCTGGGGCTTGAAGGATCTCCATGAGGTCCCCTTCTTTTGCTTTGAGTCATCTCACTATGTGCCTACTGTGGTATTTTACTCACCCTCCTCTCATCCCAGGTCAGGAAGGAGAGGAGGAGCTTTGATCTACCCTCAGGGGACTGGAAACCATGCCTTGGAAAGTCACCACTTGCCTGTGTTCTCATCCTCCATCTGTGCTGAGCCACCGGTCACTAGAGGCAGTGAGCAGGGGATGCCCCAGGGGACCTGCCTGGTAGAAGAGGAGGAAGGAAAGAGGACAGCCTCAGAAACTCCTTGAAAGTGTCCCCCAGGCAGGCTTTAGTCTGCAGTGGCAGCTTAATCAAGTCAGCGTGCATCAGGGTGCAGGGTGGCCTGGGGCAGTTTGCAGGAAATCTGTGCCCTCCCCAGCTCTTACGGAAATGAGATTGTGATTTCAATCTCCATGGCCTGCAGAGTCCCCGATATGAAGGAGGATGAAGTCACTGTCTCCCTGGGAAAACAGGAGGAGCATTCAAAGGAAGGCCCCCCACCCGTCACTTGTTCCTACTGGGCTGTGCCAGGTCGGACCTCACGCTACAGCTTTTAGGGGCACACGGAGTACACCTGAGTCACAGGTGTAAGAGGGAAATGGATCTCAATTGGGTCCGTTACTGAGTTGTGCCAAGACCAGAGGAAAATCAGCCATACCGACACTGTATTTAAAATTGATATTCTGTCCATCATGGATTTTTTTGGCATACATTTCAATTTGTGGCACCCCTGTCAATTTTGCCCCGTAGGTGAACCCCTCACGCACTCCATCCTAGTCCCGGGGCCTGGATCTAATCTAGCTCCTTAGGTTTTCAGATGAGAAAACTGAGGCAGGGAGCACAAAGGGACTTACCCAGTGTGACATAGATAATTAATGGAAATATGAATTAAAGTTTATGTTCAACCTTTTGGGTTTTTTTTTTTTTCCTTTCCTACTTCATCATATTGCTCCTTCACTTGCTAAGTTTTTTTCTTTTTTTTCCTTTAAGATGGAAGAAAAAATTTCCTGAAGTCTGGGGAAAGTTTCCTTCTCATCAAGTTTAAGGCCCATAGTGGCAGGTGAGGAGGGAGCAAGGTGAGGTGAGCGACTGTCGCGGGAGGGAAGAACCTGGCAGCGCGGCGCGCTTCACAGAGCGGTCCCGGTGGAGCCACTTCTCTATAGCTACGGGTTATCTCTTCTAAGGTAGGTCAAGTAGGATCTTTAAATGGCTGCTTCTTCAGACTTATAGCTATTTTAATTTAACTCCAAGTGCTTAGAGGAACACTTTTATTTAACTTCAGTAGAGTATAGCTTTATTAAAGTCAAATAAGAAATAGAAAAAAGATGAACCCGGAGAAAATATGCCAATGGAAATTCTTATTTGAGAAATGTCCAGATATTACATGTCTTTCATTTTAATTTATTTCTTAAGCATTGAATGAAATTGTAGGCCCACCTGAGAAGCAAAATAAGATTAGTCTACCGAACAATAGGTAACCAGGTTAGAAAAAAAAAAGAGAGAGCAAAATTTGCAGAGATAAAAGTTTAATTATGTCCTAGTTGCTTGCTGAGATCTGGAAATCAATGTAGTTATTTCAATATAATTCTTGGTGGGCTATCAAATGACATGAGGGATCTTTGTACCCCTTCTGTTAAAATATAGCCACCATAAAATAATTAACAATAATGGAGTTGACATTAGATTAATGTAGCTAACCTCGGGTTGGTAGTGGAATTGCTTTTTGAATGAAACAGAAAAAAAGAAAAAATTAAGAGCAGACCTCTGTGTGAGTGAAATAGCAAGGAACGTGCCTGGAACTCTGAAGACGTGTTATCCTTTGTCTCGGTGTGAAATGAAATTCTGTAAAGTCTGCTTAAGACTTTCTTTTAGGAAAAATTTATGAAAAATACCTCAAATGAAAAAACCTAGGTGGTTGAAATTGATCACTTTTATATAATTTAGATCATAACTAAAACATTGAATATACCATATTGCAAAAGCTAATCAGCATAATTTTCTCTTTTTTTCAGGGGCGGTGGGGATGGTGGTGGTTATGGGATATTGAGATAGGTTTGAATTCCATTTAGGCTACTTATCAGTTATATGACTGAGCCTTAGATTTTTCATACATATAGTTGTGAAAATAGTACCAACAACTTACCTATCTTAAAATGTTTTTGTGTAAAGCTAATTCCTAAGTGTTCTCTCTCTCTCTCTCTCTATATATATATATATATGTATATATATATATATATATGTATAAATGTTTTTTATTATTTGTTAAGTATTTATTAAAAATAAATATTTTGGTGGATTTTTATAAGTTAAAAAATCTGCTGAGCTACTTATTAACTGAACCAATATTCTGGTGGATATCATGCAGTTGTGTTCATAAGACTAAGAGAGCATTTTATTTAAAAAAGGGAAAAAAATATTTGGAAACTTTCTGCCTATGCTTGGTATAATAGCCCATCTAGGGGTGAGGCAACATCAGATGGGCATTCAGCTTGTCAGCTGCGTCTCAGGATTGAATTTTCTTATTTTAGCCCTATGCAAATGCCAATCGTTTCCACTGATAGTATCCTGCTATCTGACTTGCAATTCCACACTTTGTTTTTTGAACTTTATGAAGTCAGATTCCACTGTAGCCATTCTGGAGCCAGTTGCTTTAGCTTCAATACACAAGAAGCTTCCTAAGGACCCAAAAATGTTGTGGATGTTGTTATTGGAAATTCTTTACTCTGATTCCTTTGCTTGGGAATCCTTTGGATTTCTGGTTCTAACAAATGTCTGAATCTGATTTTTACAATTCATTACTAACTTGGTTAAATCATTTAAATGTGCATCATTTGACAAAAAAATAAGGAAACTTCCATGATGTAAAAAGAAAACAATACCACCAAAAAACTTGGTGCTAGGAATATGGAACCAACAGATACATGGGATACCCTTGAACCATTGGTCTCCCTATTGATTCATGGATTTAACAATATTTATTGAGAAACAACTATAATGCTAATAAGCACTTTGCTAGGTGGTAGATAGAGTTATGAGTAAAAATCAAAGACATCATCCCTGCCCTCATAGAACATTCAGTATCATAAAAAGGATAGATTTTAATCAAAGAATCACATAAATAACAGCTACAAGGAGAAGTCCATGGTGACTTTAAGAATAAATAATAGAGAAAGTGATCTGGACATGGATTCTGACAAAATCTCCCTGAAGAAGCCTGAGATCTAAAAGAGATTTGTAATTACAAATAGGAAGAAAGGCAAAGGCAGCGGGTAGAGGGAGAAGGATTCCAGCCAGAGGATGCAACAAGTGCCAAGGCCCTGTGTCAGAGGGGACATGGGATGTTAGAGAGCCTGAGAGCCATCCGGTGTGGCTGGAGCCTGCTACAAAATGACCATGCAGGGACAGAGAGAAGCCAGACTGTGTAGGTCTTGGTAGCCATCTGAAGAGGTTTTGTCTTGATTCTGAGGCTAATGAGAATCATTGAAATGGTTTGATCCAGCTTGTGAGGTGTGTGTGTGACAAGATCAGATTTGCATTTGGAAACGCTGACTGTGGCTGACTGTTGTGTATAAACAGAAGATTGAAGGTGGGCTTGAGTCAATGCATGGGGCTCCTTTAAAAGGTAATTCTAGTTGTCCAACAAAGAGCTGCTGGTTGTTGAGATCAAGGTTCGCATGGCAGAGCTGGGGAAGGTGAAAGGCTTTGAAAGAAATTCAGGAAGGCACTTGGCAAGACACCATGCAAAGATAGATCATACCTTGGAGTTTCTTCTGATAGTTTTAGGAAAGCTCATCTTATTTGTACTGATTTTTTATTTTCAAACCTTTCAAAAGAAATTTATTTATGTATTTATGCATACCCGCAAGAGTTAAGGAGTGTGCCAGGCACTGGGGCATTTCATGAAGAGCCTTCATGGGCTTACAACTGGCTGATACGGTCACTTTCTTTATAGGGCATTGAATTCTCCCTTCTGTATTCATATTTTTTATTTGTTTGTCTCAAACTACACCTCAGAATGCCAGGGAGACAATTTGGCATTGCATCATTTGTCATCATGAAGTGTATCAAGCGGCTAAAATGTGTTTCATGTACAGATAACCAACTTACTAATAATATTTTCATTTGGGAGTTTCTCTCTTGCTCTTATCCTCCATTCTTGTTCAAACTGTACTGAAACTTCCTTGTGGTTGAAAAAGTGGGGTCCATCTCATCTTTGTCCTTTGAGAATATGGTTTTGATTGCTCGAGTTACATCCATTTCTAGTGGCACTTGGCGGCAGGCCCCCAGCAATGGTAGAGGGATTGGACAGTTCAAGGCGGTAGTTTGGAAAGCAGAACTATAAATGGAAGCATGTAATATGAAATCCCGACCAAACAGCTTTCAGAATTTAACCTCCAACTGAGCCCTTCTGATATGTGAAGGATGAATTGTGCTGGCTGTTTTAGGGGGAAAAACTGTCTGTCTAATAGCTACTTCAAAATCTCTCCCCTTTGACCCATGTGGAGTCTTCCTTGTTAAAAACAGAAGGAAGCTAAAAGTATGGAGAATATAAAATAAAGGATAAAAGGTATTCTCTTAAGCTGCTTGCTAATCACAGTGGGGACTGTAATATCAGTCTATCTGTCTAGTTATTACCTATATAAATTTTAAGATCTTTATTTCTATTTAGTAGAATAAAAGGTTAAAACCTCAAATTTATCTCTATTGGAAGCAGAATGATTTTCTCACACTACCCTTTCACCTGATCTATGTTTAATTTAGACAGGCACATTCAATTACTTCTTATTTATCCTGATCTTTAAAATCACAGTTTCAAAAAAAATATCACTTCTATTGGGGTTTAACTTCTCTGGGTTCTTGTGCAGAAAAATTCTGTTTTTGATGCATTTTATTTCTCCCACTTGATCTCTCACAAGTAGTCTGCCCCTACTAGTGATTCTCAGAGTTACACGGTGATTGTTGAAATGCTAGATGCCAAAGCCCCAGATGTTCTGACTCATGAGATTGGGGACAAGGCTGAGGAATCTGACTTTTATTTAACATCCCAGGTGGCTCTCTTTTAGGGTATCTTAAGACCCCCCCTCTTTGAGAAACACTGCTTTAACCCAAAGAGCTTGTTTTAAAAAGTTCCTGAGCTGAAACACCATTAGAGCAGTGCATTGTATATAGATTTTTGTTCCCCCTCTTTCCTACATACCATTCATGTACAATATATCCAGGTTGAGATGTCATTTTTTATTTTCAAATACTTTTATCAGAAGAGTTTTCTCTCTCTGCCTCTGGGTACCCTATTATAAGGCAAAAAATAAATCTGAATATTCACTTAATAACTTAAAAATATGAGAACATTAAACCCTGAATTGAGTCTTCAGATCGCTCAGCCCGTTACTAATTTTTGTGCCATAAGTGATGTAGAGCCTCCATTGTTATCTTTTTTATTTGAGAGATCTGTCACAGAGCTGTCACATCCCAGACTTGCATTTTGCCAAACTTTCTTTAAAAATATTTTAAGTGGATGAACATCTCTGTGACAAATTTAGACTGTGTGTGTGTGTAATATCCTAAGCCATCATCCACTATGAATTTAAGTCCCACTGGCCACCATGTGGTGGTCCTCAGAGTTTTGTACAATGGTCACTAGCGTTAGAAATAATCATCATTATTATAATAATCATCATTTCCTTTCAGAATGTGCTACTGCTGGGCCTTGCTCTTGTGACACACCTAAGAATCTCAGATGACATAAATGAAGGTGCCATCTGCAACAGTGTAGGAACACTTTCTATATTCCTGCTATTGTTACCAACGAGAGTTAATTGTTTCCAGGTGCTTCCTGAAGCCCTGATTTAAACAGCCCCATCTGGATTGTAATTGATTAGCTGGAATGGCATCTTCAACCTCTGTGACTTGTGAGCACTTGGAATAAACTGGTACACTTCACCTACTCACATGGGCTCTGGTTCCAGGAGCCTTTTAACGGGGGGGGGGGGGGGGGGGCTTTCTAAAATGATTTTCTAGGATAAAGACCCAAATAGTCTGGTAAAATGAGATGACATGAATAAACTGATTGTCTTAGAAGCACTCCAGAAGAGAGAGTTTCTCGTGGTAGAGGGGGTTCTTGGGTGTGCTGCAGCTGAGTTGTTGGATTGCTGTTTGTTTTGTTAGTTAACTGAAGGGAGTCTTGGCTCAGGAGTTGCTAAACTTAGACTTCTTGGTGATGATGA
This sequence comes from Microcebus murinus, assembly GCF_040939455.1. Lineage (NCBI taxonomy): Eukaryota > Metazoa > Chordata > Mammalia > Primates > Cheirogaleidae > Microcebus > Microcebus murinus. Next base: position 10,361,061 of record NC_134108.1, read on the forward strand.
GATTTGCCATATTTACATTGAATTTGAGAAATTGAACTATTAGTCATTCATGAGTATTTCCATTTTATTACTACAGGTGAGTATATTTGTCAGAATAAGGAACACTAGCTGCTAAATGATCAACCTCCAAATCTTAGTGACGTAACAAAACCAAGGATTACTCCTTGCTCCTGTAAAAGCTTGGTGCAGGTTGGGCTGCTTTCCTGGGATGCTCTTCTCTAAGAGGTGGCTCAGAAATCCAGGCCCTTTGTAACCTGTGATGCCACCATCTGAAGCACACGGCCTCCACCGATGCAGAAGAAGAAAGAGTGCTAGTGTGGACAGCCCGTTTTCTGGCCAGGCCCGGAAGGGGGATCCAGGTTTGACTGGCCAGAGTAACGCCCTGGAGGCCCAGCCTCTCTTCAAGCGAGGCTGGGAAACGTGGTCTTGCTGCGTGCTCACTCAGGACAGGTAATATGGGTAGCATCGAGCCAGTCTGCACTTAGGAGACTTGTGCAGCTTTCATAGTGTCATACCTCTACTGGGTGTGGCCGTGTTTCAACAGGAAACAAAGAAAGATAGTTTAAAGTAAAAAGGTTGAATTCTGCTTTGGGAAGGAAGGCCTTCAGAATTTGGTTGATTGGGATTCTAGCTCTTGTTCTGCCACTTACTCCTATGTGATGTTGGATAAGTTTATAAAATGGGGAAAATACTAGTATTTAGCTCACAGAATTGGTATGAGAATTAAATGAATGACTCAGAAATTGCTTATATGTGCTCAATATATGTTAACAATTATTGTTATTAGTACTATTAAAAGTTGTTTATGTCTCCAGTGATCTGAGAGGAAAGGGATTTGTTTCACAGTGGTTTTCAATCCTGACTACATAACAGAGTCACTAGTGAGATTTTTTTAAGCACACGTGGGGGAGGGAGGGTAACACCCAGAGGGGCCGAATGTTGGCAAAGCCATGCAGGTGGAGCTGCTGCCCGGTCAGGACTGGAGCCACTGGTCTGCACCCCACACAAGGTGGCCGAGGGGATTCCAAAGGCCCGGAGAACAAGAGCATTAGAGGAAGAGCCTGTCCAATATGAGTCTCCAAGGTGAGTCAGAAGGCAGAAGACAGAAGGAAACTGCAGCATGTCACAGAGGAGAGGGATCCAGCGTTCAGCACTGTGGATCACTAAAGACGTTAGGAAAAACAGCCTGGATAAAAATGTGAGACAGCTGCAGGAGCCGACCCGCTCACTGCTGGTCATGTTCCCCACAAGTGCTGCTTTTTAGTCCTCTTTCCAGCACTATCTCCTGATCCAGCCTCCTCCAGTCCAAAGCCACCTGCCTAGGAGGGATGTAGGTAGTTGGAAACAACCACTTTATGAAAGAGGGAAAAACATCTTCCTTTTCCCTGTAGGATAATAGACATAGATCAGTGTGTTCCGGTTCTGAGAATTCATCTTTCTTCTTATGAAACATAAAAAAAGTTAGGTCTCCAAGGGCCCCCAAGCCCAGCGGTGGTGTGCTGGGGGTTTTAATCTTCTTCTTCTTCTCAACTCCACTCAGACAGAAAACGCTGAGGGCATTTCAATATGAAACTAAAATAAGGTATAAATAGGGATAGAGTGAGTTATGCTGCAGTAGCAAACAATCCCCAAATCTCACCGGCTAATTACAACAGGTTATTTCTTGCTCTTGTTACATGTCACTCAAGTGGATCGGGAGTCCGGTCTCTGCCGTTCTCTCCCTAGGACCCAGATGGAAAAGTCAGTCACCAAAAGGAAGATGGCATAATTTTGGAAAGAGAATGCTGGACATGTCTGGTGTGGACAGTTAAAGGCTCCAGCATAGACAGGACAGTCTGCGTCATGGCGCATTGGCCTGAGCCAGATGCACAACAACTTCCTCAGCACCCCATGAGGGGTTGGAAAGTTAGGTCTTTTGTGTGCCCAGAATAAGAGGAGAACTGGCTGCGGATGAGGAGAACTACTGGCTATTACAGAGACTCGAATGTCGAAGCAATGTCTGAATTTCAAACACCTGCCTAAGGTGATATAAGTATCTGAGAAAAAACAACCAACCAAGCAAACAAGCATGGCCATCACAGGCAATATGTCAAGGAAAGGCCTCCTACCCCAAAGTTACGCTGGAAAGTTATTCAAACATTAGCCTCTGAAGAGGAGTTTCCTTCCAAAATTCATGAAATTGGGCAAACAGAGAAATTGGCATTTCTCTATTTTCTTTTATCTATCTAAAATTTGGGTAGCTATTTCTTGCCTTTAAGAACAAATAGACTTTTTGTCTTACCTTATTTGATTGTTTCTCTGCTCCATGTGGGTGGGGATAGTTCTGAATATTTAGTTCTTGTGTCCTTACTGCCTACCCAACTGTGCCTAGAGTAGAATAGTCAATGTATCCATATTGACTGGGACAAGCATGGGATGATGACCAGCATGAAAATGAATAAGCATTGGTTTTATAACAGCTCAGCATATCTCTGTATCTCCCAAGGATTTCTGAGGAAGCTGTGAAAATTCTAAAACAAAATTAATTTTAAATGATTTTCATTTAAGAAATAATATGAGAATTCTTGTAATGTCACACTATCAAATGGTGAAACCATACAGGTTATGGAGTCTTAGTGATGATCACACCCTCAGGGTCCCCTTGAACACTTGCATGAGTATGTATCACATCTTTGGCAAGAGTGCTGTCAATTAGATTCTCGAGTGTGTGCAGGCATATGACTAAACAAGGTATCATGCTAGGTCCTAATCACGTGGTATTTTCCAGGTTTTCACTTTTCTTGGAAATATTTTTGGGTTTGTCGATTGGCGGCCATCTATTTTATTACTCATTTGTAAAGTGCTGTATAAAAGAATGCATTGCTCAAGGAGAAGGAAACGAGAAGTTTTCTTAAGTCTTTCAGTATGAAAACCGCGTCTCAAAATCAGGACACTTGAATAAGGGTTAAGTGACTCGGTTTAGCATTAAGCTTGTGAGCCAAATTAAACAAATGAAATAATTTTAATGAAGGTAAGGTTTCTTTTCGAATTCAGTTCTTCTTGCCTTTCAGTATCTTATTCTTCTTATATGCCTTTTGCATTTGATAATACTCCTCTCTCTTCATGTAAGATGTTGCTTTTGAAACGTACTCACAGGTCCCCTGGCACCCGTTCAGCCTTTCTCTCTCCCCTAAGCATTGGAGTTGTCATGGCCATTGTTTAAATATTAGGGACAATTACCCAGTGTCACCAAATGTGGTTGGTGCAGCTTTTCCTCTCTGCTCTGGCCCAGACAGTACAATAGTGCTGAATAGGATCCCCATTAGTCCTCGCCACCATTGACACGGAGAGAATAGATTGCACAGAAGCCAACTCTTTTTTACCTTGTCATTGTTCCCTGACCGTAGGCTTTCTCAAGGTTAGAAATAAGTGGTTCTTTAAAAGAGAATTCCTGCATTAACCAAATACACTCTAAAGGTCTGTAACAAATACTGTGTGTGTAACCGTCATAGAGCTGAAAGAAAAAGGAACACTGCAAACGTACTGACTGACACAATTAAGAAATGTTCATTTCTTATTTTATGCTGGGAATGATGTTTTTGTGCACTGTATAGTTGGTGAGACTCAACATTCTCAGGCCTACTTTTTAGTTAGTCACCAACTCTTAGAAGCCAATGGAAAAATCACAGGCTTTGATGTGTAAAATAACTGCGAAAAAGGGTGTAGAGCCTTATAAAATACCTGCGTTTAATCTGGACCAGCCGAGAGCAAGACTTGAAATCTTCTTACTGAGGAAAATGAACGAAAGCACACTTGCCTTTTGAGGCACAAAATAAAAGAAACCTATAAAATTTGTGTGGCACAGTGTCCCAGAAATCAATTATGTAATTTTGTACAATCATATCAGGTAGAGTATCAACCCATTACTGAAACTCAGAGCTTTCAAACCTAATGGAGACTATTTGACATTCCTAGGCGAGCTGCCAAAGGCCCATTTCCAATTTCGACATGACAATTATTGACACAGACATGTACAGGCAGGGAAGGGTTTTCAAGGAAATAACGTCAATAATTTTCTACTGTGTTTTAAGCTAAAAATCAGTAGAAGGTGAGTGACTAGAATCCTTATGGAATCCATATCTACAAATCCCTTGGGTCTTGGAAAAGAAATCTTTACCATGCAGAACAGTGACAGCAGTAATGGGGAGGTGAAAATCCACACAGAATCCAATTAGGTTAGAAACAGAAAGTTGGGCTGTACATGCTGGAATTGTTCATAATTGTACTAATATATTATCCGCAAGTATTGAAGATCGGATGGAGCAAGCTGCTCCTTGCCCTATCCATTCTGCATATCATGGCAAGGTTGGTGTTTTATAACTGATCGCATCAAGCTACTCCCCTGCTCGCAAGCTCACAATGGTGGCCTTCTGCTAACTCCTCATCCTGCATCCTGGCCTTCGGGTCTGCTCCTTCATGCAATCTTACCATTCGCTGCTCCCGACGAATTCCTGTCAAAATGCAGACTGTCCTCCTAAATTCCGCTCATATCTGATGAGCTTAATCCTCCTTCTCTGCTGATTCTCATGCTGTCCCCTCATTCAGAAAGATCCTCTCCACTCAATTTACCATTCTCGTTCTGCGTATTCTTTGAGGCTGTTCTTGAATCTAGCTGCTTCGTATTATTCACACTAGTGCTTGCTCACTGAGGGTCCGTTAAGGCCAAGGACATAAGAAGGATGATGTATATGTTGCATGTATGTTTGGGGTACATTTGTCTTTCTGTGATAGGTGCATAAATAAATTGGTGTGTGTTTCCAGGTGTTCCTTCATGGTCCTGCCTCCCCAGCTGGGCTCCTGAAGGCTGGGGACACCATCCCCGATTTCCTCCATGTCCACTCGTCAATATCATATGATGGAAATCTGCTGTTGGACATATATTATCTTCCTCTTGAGGCTGCATCTGGATAACTGGGCTTGACTAAGTGGGCCACAGTGGATCTAGACTAAAGAAGCTGCATGGTTTTTTTTGGTTCAGACCCAGGGCCTAAGCATCTTTTTGTGCTCTGGTTATGGGAAAGGGCACAAGGGGTGTAAAGTGACAGGGGGTGACAGGGCATCTTTCTGTGTCTTAGAGATACAGGAGAGCTGGCCTCAGCTGCAAATGTTGAGGAAAATGCACATGACAGGCATCTATAAGTCAGGCTTTGATGGATATCATGCCATGCTTCGTGCCAGCCCTGTGCTAGGAAGCTAGGCCCTTCAGAGGCAGGGCAAGCGGCATTCAGAGCACTGGGTCTTTGTAAAATATCACCTCAAAATGATCAGGAAATAAAGCAGTGTTGCTTTTTTTCCTGGACTTTGCATAAGGAGAAGTCGGTAAGTCTGTTTCTGCCTATTGGGGTACGCGGTGGGGACCACCCAAACAGTGCCTTTGAAGACCTTGTTCTCTGGGGTGATTTGTTTCCTTATGCAGAGATCCATACAATCAATTCATTTCTTCATGTGATGACAGGAGTTTGGCTTTTAGACGAGATACTCTGTTACTCTTTGAGATGGTACCAGGGGAGAACTATATTACTCATCTGTTTAACTTTTTATCTTGGCCTCTAGGAAAACTAGAGCTCAATTTTATGCTCCATTCAACAATTACACTTAGCCTAAGTTTTCGGTACATCCACCTTCCATAGATACCTAAATAAGTTGACATGTACACTGAGCAGGACGTTTTCTGCCCACAGTATACTTCTTATTGAGCAATTAAATGACTATTTTTCCCTTAAAGAAAAACAGCTTGAGTTTTGCTCCCTCATGCAACATGCTCATTCACCTGTGATTTCCAGGAGAGAGAAAACACCAAGGACATTCTTGGAAAAGTTTTGTTGAATTATGCTTTTATTCCTGTTGCATACTTTGTAAAATGTAAGACAAGTGTAAATTAAATCTAGTGATCCCTGTTTGGTAGGGGTTCCAGCCCAAGCCTAACTCGGGCTTCAGAGCTCTTCAGACCTGCCCCGTGGGTTGGGGTGGGGATGGGTGCTGCTAGGGGCTGATTTCCTCGAGGACTTGTGGTTTGGCAGAGAATACCTGGGCTCAAGAGAAAGTAGGAGGATGTCTATCTCTCAAATGGGCCATTATTGTGGCCCAGTGGATTTATTTCCTCTTAAACTGGAGTTTAAAGAGCTGTTTTTAATGAGAGACTTTATGATACACAAGGATGTAGGTGGTGTTGGTGCCTGATAAGACAAGTGGTACTTGGAGGTGGAAGGAGAAGGATGAATCACTGCACAGCCCGGGTTCCTTGGAGACCAGGGACCTCAAATTCAGACAGTGTAGACACTGGCAGAGTCAGGAGAGGGAACTCTTCCGAGAGGCAGCAGACTCTGTCAGAGAGGATCTGTGGTCATGATTGCAGACAGCCCTCCGAGGACACTGGAGTATTGAGCACAAACAAGGGGGTAGTGAGTCCAGCAGTAAGACTGCGGAGCAACTATTACTAGATGAAGACTTTGAGAGGGGCAGGAGGTTCTGCGTTAGGCAAATGTATATGTTTGAATCAATATACAGCTATTTATTGATTCTTGTCTTTATTAATAACGTGACTTTATTAACACCCACTGGCTGCTGAGGCTTGGGGACACCAGGCCGACGCTCGTGTTGCACGAGACTGTGATGGGCTAGTGTCTGCAGGGGCAGGGGCTCACTTTCTCTCATTCTCTCTAGGGTTCGCACAGCTCCAGTGATGTGAGCACAGGTAGGTCGCTGGGCCGATTTTCTTACCTGCAAAATTAGAGATCTGGACCAGATGGTCTCTTAGAACATTTCCATCTCTAAAATTCTTTGAGTTCATTATTTGATACAAACTAGGATTCCAGAAATAAATAGAGACGAAATAAAGGGAACATGTTAGTCAGTTTGGGTTGTTATTCACATAACAGAATACCATGGAACGGCTGGCTTACGCAACAAGCACGTATTTCTCAGAGCTCTGGGAAGACCATGAAGTCCAAGATCAAGGCGCCCGCAGATTCAGTGTCTGGGGAGGGCCCTCCTTCTGGTGTGCAGATGGCTGTCTCGTCGTGGTATCTTCACATGGCCCAGAGGAAAAAAATCCTCTCTCTTGTGTCTCTTCTGATAAAGGCACTAATCTCACCGTGCGGGCTCCACCCTCATGCTCTGATAACCCCCCCAAAGCCCCACCTCCTGATACCACAACATGGGGTTTGGGATTTCAACACATGAACGTGGGGGTGGGGGAAGGGGACACAAGCATTTAGTCTCTAAGCGGGAACAACCGAAGGAGACGGGAGGCCAGGTGACTGGTGTGTGGCTGCAGAGGATGGACTGAGGTCGAGTCCCCCATTCGCTGCTCCTGCCCTTCATCTTTGGACGGGTTCCTTAACCGCGCTGCACCGAGCTGAGGTCCCGAGTGCTAATCCTTGCCTCCAGCGCTCGCAGCGACTATCACATGCGTGTGCGAGTGCGCGTGCGCAAACCTCCAGGTGCGGGCAGCGCGGCGTGGGTGTGCGGTGAGTGGTGCGTGTGCTCGTGACACGCACCACTCACCCAGACCCCACAGGCCTCTAGGTAGGATCTGGTGACGCGGGAGCCTCTTGGCTGTCAGGAACGGAATGGAAAGGCACGAGCCTAATTATAGTCAGAAGATGTGAGTTTGGGAATTTCTGCTGCCAGTTGTCGGAGAAGGTATAAAATAGTTCAGGGTCTTATTTCCTCATCTGTGAAAGGAAGCAGTTGGATTACATATAGTCAATACTTTTTCTAACTCTTGAGATTCTAAGGTCTGTCAGCTATTAACCCCCTTGAGGGTAGAAGCTTTTTATTTTCTTGAAATTTATTCTTTATGCTTCTGCTATCTCTTGCACATAGTAGGAGCTAGTAAATACTGAATTAATCGCCAGTGAGACAGCTCCAGTAATTTAATTCTATCATCCTCAAGAGAGGGAGAAAACCTCACCTAGAACCAAGGGACACAAAAGCTTAACTCTCTGAGTGTTGAGCTATCTGCGTCATGCTGTTTCAAAGACTCAGGCCTGTGGCCTCAACTGATAACAAATCCTTCCCATTAAGAAATTGCTCTCTCCGGTGAGCCTGGCTTCTGAAGGGACGCAGGCACTGCAGACGCCGGCAGAGTGATTGGGTCTGCTAGTAAAATGATTGCGCCCGCTTTGGGCCATCATGACAAGAGCCCAGCACGCCCCAGGGGTGACAACAGAACACAGCAAAGGCCCACAGCCAGGCTAGAAGCTGGGGACAAGTCTGGCTGGACATCTCCTGTGCACACCCATCCTGCCAGTTCCAGGGCCAGAGACCAGATCTGCTGCCTGATGACTTTTGAGTGACTGTTCATCTGTAAGCACCTAGCTGACGCCTGAGAGGCACCTCACTGCTCAGAACATGCCCGTCTGTGCTTGAGCCATAGCTCACAGCCCAGCAATTACACAACACGCCATTCTGTGCCTCCCTGGCACATAAGCATGAGTTGGAAGTGGCAAAGCCCAAGACCCCTGCTTTTTGTCACCTGCTTTTGGGAAATGTGTCTGTGAGGTCCCAGGTAGAGAGGAGCACCTGAAGAGGCGTGGGTGGGGGGGGTTGGAGAGAGGAGGTGCTGTGGGGAGAGATGCAAGAGAGGAGGGAGAAAGGGCAGGTCTTTGTAGCACCCTTTCAGGGCTTTATTTCTGGATGACGTTTTTCCTACCTTTTCTCCTCTAGAGCAATGTCTCGGGGCTGCTTGGATCTGTCTGTGTAGGTTTTTCCTTCTCTTTTGAGATTGCAGAGAGCAAGGAGGCTTCCCCCCTCCCCATCCAGAGTCTAGTTACTCCATTCGCTCTTGGTGCAGGTGCAGGGAACCAAGCCTGTGCCAGGCCTGGGCTTTGCCAGGGACCCCTTGGAATTTAGTAAGTTTCCATCATGTGAATGTGCAGATACCATAGAACCAGAGGAGTTATGGTTGGTTGTTTTTATTTTTTTTTTTATTTTTAATATCATTGGGGAAAAGTGCACCTTCAAGGTTTCATCCAAAGCAAAGAATTGTTGCTATTGACTTTTATCCACTTCCTAAGCACTGCATTTCTTTCAGGCTTCATCAAAGGCATAATCCTTCATTCAGAATCTTTTTCATCACTTTAAATAGTCCTCCTGCCTTTGTTGAAGTTTTCTGCCTTTAGAGAGACGAGGTCAAATCTGTTCCAACAGTGGAAATAAAATGGGGGAGGAGAACTAGCTGTAACCTTTGTGCTCAAAACCTGAAGATGATGCACGATTTTTTTTTTTAAACAGAGTTACTGCTTGTCTATTCTGATCTCTTAAGTTGCATCTGAAAAAAAAAATACTACTTTTTAAACAGAAAATGTTAAGGAAAAAGTCTGTGCTAACATATATATTTCAACAAAGTTTTTAGAGAGAAAAAATGATCTCCAAATTGTTTGAGAGAGTCAGCCTGGTTCTATTATATCTGTGTAGCAGCAGGGTATAACAAAGCTAAAGATTTAAGGCAATTTTGACACCTTAAAGCAGAACTGCACAGGCTTTTAAACCCAAAGAGGATTCAGCCTGCTCACTTATTACTTTCCACATCTTCAAAAGGACAATGTCTCTTTTTTAATCTTTTGGCTTTGCTGTGAAACCATGGGAAGTTATTGACTTTACAGGCACTTTAAGTATACAATCAGGCAGAAAAGGGACATTGGTGCACTCAGGGGCTGCGAGTTCAAATTCTCATCTCTTTGTGGCACTCTCCTCCCTGCTCAGACAGAATTGAAAAGGGCAGAGAAAACAGCAAGGGGCCGCCATGCGTTTTGATGGGGGCCTTCTCATCGAGTCACCAGCACCTGAAGCCGTTTTGCTAAAGACAGGCTCCTTTCTCGTTTCTGTTGTTATTTTTTAATCTGAAAGCTCCCAGGGTTCCCTTGGATCATGTGCTCGGAAATGCCATGCTTCCTTGTAGCCCCTGAGAGCTGAAATAATGAACAGGCAATTAAATCTCATGCTTGAGGGCCTGTGCTGATTGCTTGCAGGAGAGGGGCACAGCCCAGCCTTGCACGGCGCCAGGGGCGCAGGGCCTGGCTGAGTTTCGCTTGGAGGAGCAGCCTCGGCCACCAGCCTGTGTCAGTGGCAGGCTGCAGGAAGGATTGGGTACCAGAGGAAAGGGACTTGATGGGACATAAATGCCCACTGAGTCACCTGTATTGGAAATGGTGCTGGTTGATCCTGTCCTTGTAAGGTATTGTCAGGATTGTTATTTGTTAGCAATAGGCGGTGACTCTACATTTTCTTCTTTTGAAATATCCTCTGATGAATGGGTGAACGAATGAATGAACGTTTACTAAGAGCATGGTTTTTGCTGTGAGGCTAACTCTTGCCTTCCTGACTTTCCTAGGCAAGCTATCTAGTTTTGGAGAGGAGGAATTGTGGACAGTGGCAATGTCCCCAATATCACATAACCAGTGAGTGGTAGAGCCAGAAATGGAGGCTGGCAGTTTGACTGGGGAACTGGGGCTCTTAACCACTCTGCTAGCCTACCTCGATGTTAATTTAAAAACCTGATTAATAATTTAATAAATAATTCCATCAATAATTCAGTAGATACATATTAAAATTCTACCGGGGCTTGCCACGGTAGAATTCAAGCAGAAACAAGGTGTACTGCCCTAGTGGATGGTTCATTCTAACACAGGAGACTGCCACTGATGAGAAGAACCATATTGCCACACAACAGCAAACGTGCTGAGTGTCAGGAAAGAAAATCGTGCAGCAAGATGAGAAAGTCTAAAATCATTAAGGGATCATAGAGTACCATCCCGAAGAAGTGAACTTGGACTGAGGTCTGAGGGTGGCTAAGGGGAGGAAAGAGGCCTGGTGGTACAGGGGCAGGAAAACTATGCAAAACAAGTCTGGTAGGGAGCCATGGCCAGGTCACACAGGGTCGTATAGTTCTCATTAAGGGATTTATTTCTGACCCAAAGAGCAGTGCTGAGCTGTGAAAGGACATGAGCAGGGGAATGACACTGTGGCATATGCACCTTGGGAAGGGCACCCTGCTGCAGCACAGGAGTGAGCGTGATGGGATGGCTTAGGGCTGTGGACCCCAAATCCCAGGTTGCACAGAGTGATACTAGTCTATGGCCTGTTAGGAACTGGGCTGCATAGCAAGAGGTGAGCAGTGGTTGAGCTAGTGAAGCTTCCTCTGTATTTACAGCCGATCCCCATCACTCCTGTCACCACCTGAGCTTCACCTTCTGTCGGATCAGCAGCAGCATTAGATTCTCATAGGAGCAAAAACCCTACTATAAACTGTGCATTCAAGGGATCTAGGTTGCTCGTTCTTTATGAGGAATGCAGTGCCTTGTGATCTGAGGTGGTGATGCTAGTGCTGGGGAGTGGCTGCAAATTCAACAAATGTAGTGTGCTTGAATCATCCTGAAACCATCCTCCTACCCTGGTCCATGGAAAAATTGTCTTCCATGAAACTGGTCCCTGGTCTAAAAAGGTTGAGGACTGCTGGTTTAGGAGACAGATAAGCATAACCCACACCAGGGCGGTCGAATGAGGATGTAGGTCTGAAGGCGTATTCCTAGCTCTTTAGGAGGAAGAATGGACAGGGCTTATGATGGCTGGGGTTGGGGGTGCTGAGGGGTCAGGAATGACTCCTTGGCTCCTGGCTCACACGGCTGGAGGAAGGGTGGTGCCATCGCTCAGCAGGAGAACACAGGAGGACTGCTAGACTTAGGAGCGAATGTGAATTTCATCTAGACTTGTTGAGTGGGAGATACCCCCAAAAGGCGGTAATGTGCAAACAAGTTCAAATGAAGGACTGGAGGCATCTGAAAATTGAAGCTGGCAGCATGATGAGATGTCTGAGAGACGCTCTGAATTGAAAATGGAGACGTGAGAACCCTGCGCGTGAACAGGCCGTGGAGCAGACCGTGTAGAGGTGCCAGAGGAGCAGAAAACCCCTGGAGAGTGGGGCAGCGAGGGGCGGGAGAGGCTGTTTCAGGAGAAGGGCTGGAGGTGGGATGAGGATGCGACTGAGACCACCAAGGGGATGGTCGTCTCTCATCCTCACCATCCTTGAAAGCACTAGCCAGGCAGGAATTGTTATTATCTTCATTTAATAGACTCGAGAACTGAAGCTCAAAGAATTTAGGTAATTTGCCTCCAATCACACAATAAATGAGAGGTGGGGCAGGATTGGAAACTGGTTCTCTGGGTCCAGGTCCCCTGGTCTATCCCTGTCTCTCTGTAGCTTTATTTCTGTTAATTCTTTTTTTCTAGAAAAGCAGCAACATAATGGTATTTTGGTTTATTACAGAATCATGATGAGAAAAAGAATGACAACTGACATTTAATGTGAGGCTTATAAAATGATGAAAGATTTTGAATATCATATGATAAATAGGGCTTTTAAAACCCACGTATCTGACCTCTTATTAGGCTGTTTATTTCAAAACTGGCAGGGCAGCTAAAACAATTGCTGAGAGACTGAATATATCTTCTGCCTCACTTACTTTCAGAGACAATTTAGTAAAGATGATTTTTCTGAAGTTAATCCATGTAATTCAAAACCAGATAGGTAAAAGAGAGGCCAGGCACTGAGGATGCATGAGGAATATCATGTTAGGGACTAAGAGAGTGAAGGTGAACTGAGGACTTCCGCTTTTCCCATCTTTATGAAGATCAGAAATTGAGGCAAAAGGACAAAATGAAAGCCTATTAATTTCAAAGCATACCACAAATCATATGTGGATTAAGAAAACTCAAACGTGGGCTGAAGTGGATTGGCCTATGGGGTTTGAACCAGTCTGATTTTTGTGGTAGTATTGATAATGAGAAGCTGAGGAGTTGGGGTTCTTTGTGGGAGTGGTTCATAGAAAGAAAAATATTTAAACATTTCAATAAAACTAAATCCTGAAAACACATGGAACTTGAAGAGTAAGGAGAAAGACACAGGGTCCTAGCTGGGTGACTTGGCTCTTTTGGGGGCCCTGTCATGTCCTGGGCTTGACTACTCTCTCTCTCTCCCCCTGCCCTTCCATCTTGTTCTCTAACGGTCTGATTGTTGCTCTCCTTAGGAGCAATGGCTGTGTCTTGCTCAGCTTTGTATCTTGGTGCTTGGTTTAGTGCCGCCACCATAGTCAATGTTTGTTAAGTAAACACTTGTGAGCAAACTGAACAAGTGAACAAATGCCAGGAAAGGTGAGAATTAGCAAGAAGGTCGGGGAAAGGGAAGGAAGAAGGCTTTGGTCCATGTGCTAAGAGAAAGAGAATTTGGGAGCATCGTGCGTCCACGGATGCCTAGGAGTGCAATATTGGTGGCTGGAACCTGAGTCTAAGAGCTGGAGAATGATGGCAGAAAGGTGCCGCATTCTTCAAGATGAAAAGAAGGAGAGGACCATTTAAGAGTAGCTCAGGTGGGAGGAGAAATCCCGTCACAGACCCAACACGGTGGGGTCGTCAGTGCCAGGAGGGAGACCTGAGCAGCACAAATGCATGAACCAACCTGCAGGAGGCAGAGCCTGTCCAAAGCCTGATTTAACTAGTTAGGTTGAGTTCATTCAGCTTGGAAGACAGTTTTTATAACTTAAATACATTTTTGTCCTGAGGTTTCCATAGGTGGCAGAAAGGTTGTTCTGTGTTTTAAAGCTGTTGGAGCATGGGGCAGTAAACTAAAAACAGCCCGGTGGTGGTAGACAGTGAGGGGCTGAGGGAAAAGGCCCTTAATTCCAAGGGTGAGATCTCTGGAGATGGCCTCTCCTCCACCCCATTTCCTTGCATTGGGGCCTGGGGAGGGGAAGGTCTTACTCCTCGGCAGCTAGAGAGATTAAAAGCAAATCTGTTCAGTGGAGGAGGTAAGACGAAACATCAGGCCTTGATGTACAATCTCTTGATGTGCAGTCTGATTGCTTATTGATAACAATGGGTCTGTCCTAATTGATTCACTGGAGGCAAGTATGGGGACTGTATTGTGTGTTCTTGAAGGTTTAATTTTGTCTGCTGTCCTGGAGTTCAGAGACTGCTGAAGGATCGTTACTTTTTCCTCTTCTTTGTGAGTCAGGAAGCTCTCTGGTTAAGAAAACTGTCCAGGCGCAGTGGCTCATATCTGTAATCCCCGCACTTTGGGAGGCTGAGGTGGGAGGATCACTTGAGGCTATGAGTTCCAGGATAGCCTGGGTATCATAGTGAGACCCCATCTCTACAAAATATGTTTTAAAGTTTAGCTGTGTTTTGTGGTGTGCACCTGTAATCCGAGCTACTTCGGAGCCTGAGACAAGAGAATTGATAGAGCCCAGGAGTTCGAGGCTGCAGTGAGCTATGAGCGTGCCACTGCACTCCAGCCTGGGTGACAGAGTAGAACCCCACCTCTATTCACCCCCCCAAAACAACCCTTTACCTGCCATGGGCATTAATTAATTAACTAATCAAATTAATTAATTAGAGAGGTATCGTTGTAATTTACTATATTCCATGTAGGTTAGATTGTTGAAGGCTTTGCTTTTTTGGAGTTTTGGGGTTTCTTGATGGTATTTGCAGCTTCTTGGTATAATATGATAGGTTAAAAATCAGTCAAATAGGGAAAGATGAAGATCAAAATGGGAATAGTTTAAACTTCTGAACATCAAAGTAGTGGAAATATGTGCTTTTATCTGAATTTCTTGCTATGAGGCTTTGGGAAGTGTTTCTATAGATAACATTTTAATGGATTTTTGATTCCAAGTTTTCAGTGTTACAAAAGGATAGCTTTTAGATTTTTCTTCAGCGCAGGGGAAGAAAATGAAAGGCAGAGCTCTGTTCTCCACACTAATTGAGAAGTGAAGGACCAGAGAAAGAGCGAGGCAGCATCAGTGAAGGGGCTTGCAGCTATTTGTACCTGTCTGGCCCTGGCAAGTGTCTTGACCTCCCTAAGTCTATAAAATGGGAATATCCAAAGGGGGTTTGGTGACAAGGAAATGAGATAACTGCATGTAATGCACCTGGCACCATGCCCAGCCTCATGCATAGATGTGCTTCATAAGTGTTGACTGTTATTTTTCACATTATTGTAATTTGTTATTAGAATATAATGTAACTTCTCCTCCTTGTCCCTTTGACCCAGAAGTTTACCCCTAAACATTTTCATCCTTCCCTTTGTGCATGATTTCCCCCTTAGTTCTACTGACATTGGTTGGATCTGATAAAAGGTTCTCAGACGCTACATGTTACCTGAATTAAAAAAAGGGCACTATACCTTTGGATAGCTTAGAGTTCACTGGAGATTAAACATATTAAAACCTTCTAAGAGACATTCATGCTCTTAAGGAATTTATCCTCTGATAATTTTCTTATTCAAGATGTACTTTTAGGCTCCAACTATGTCTATAATTTGCATTTATCTTTAAAGAGACTTTTTTTATTCCCCTGAATAAATTTTTAAAGAGCTTCTCAGAGATGCATCAGGCAAAATGTCCTATCTTGTTGCAGTTATGTTTTATGTAAGAATTCCTGGGCTGCTCACATTTCTTTATCCCATGTTAGTAATTGATTTGCTGTTGGTCACCTACACGTTGTGTGACAATTGCTTAGAAAATGGGCCTTTGCTACAGAAAGCCTTGACAACAATTTGGGACATACTTTGTAAAGATACTTTAATTTGTCCCTGGTACAAATTTAGTTTATCCAAGTTGATGATCAAGGCTTGGGCATTGTTTTTAACTTTCAGCAGCTTCCAGTCTCAATTCCACCAGCAGGTTCCTGAGTAGGCTGGTACACACCTGTTCATCCCTTGATTTTCTTTTCATTAGTATTTAAAGCAGCTTTTATGATTTCAGAGATGAGAGTGGGTAGACCACAGTGGGCATTGGTGGTTGGAAAATTCCAAGTTTCTGACTTGCTGTGTGTGGTTTATTTGCTCTCTGTCTGCATGTCTTGGTTTCCCAGTGATTAAAACTTGGGATAAATGTTGCTACTTACCCACCTGTCAAGGATGGTGTGAGAATGAGTAATAATATCTGAGCCATATTTTTGCTCCTTAGTAGAAAAGTGCTATATAAATACAAAGTGTTATTTCATTAAAAATACTTGTATGATAACAGCATATGTTAAATTCAATTTCCTTGACCAATTTTATAAATATATTTTGGTGTTACAATATGGTTGTTTTTATGGTGAGTGTGTGTGTATCCTACACTCTGTGTTCTCTTTTTCTCTCTGGGTGGTGTAACATATCAAATGTTTAAGAAAAATAAAGACACCGTTCTAGAGAAACCATGAAGCAACTACTAAATGTTATTTAGTTTTTGGATTTCAAATAGATGTTAGTGAGATACCTGCTGAATGTAGAGGATATGCACTGCACACCCATATAATAGCACATTATAAATATGCAATCGGGATAAACAGTATATTTTTCTTATTAATCTTAGTTCTGTGTTGATGATTTGCAGCCCACATGACAGAGGCATTACATGGCTAAATCTAGGATCCCAGGTTTCTATGATCAGAGATGATGCTCCTTGGCATCAAACACAGGGGCATCGGAAGCCACGCTCAGCCCAGGGAAAAGACTTCCCTTCTTGCTTA
Source organism: Microcebus murinus (assembly GCF_040939455.1). Lineage (NCBI taxonomy): Eukaryota > Metazoa > Chordata > Mammalia > Primates > Cheirogaleidae > Microcebus > Microcebus murinus. The sequence continues at coordinate 10,377,612 of NC_134108.1, forward strand.
AGACTACCCATCAGAAAACATCTCCTTTGGCTGAAGAGTTGGATTTGAACCCCTTATATCATGACTACATGCCAAGAGAACACCAGGGTAGCAGATAGATGGAGACATAGCACAATTACAGCACAGTGTGGTTGCTTTTTGATATTTAATTTGTTACAATGCAGAATAGACTTTCAAGAAGTCACAATAAGGGCTTTCTGTAGCCTCTTTCTCCTACTCACATTTTTCTCAGCAAATTACTTGACTTTATCACAGATGAGAGATACCTCCTTCTGCACCTCTCACCAAATTATTTGTAACTCTACCTATATTCTTTAAGTTTTTAGTTTGGAATAATTTTAGAATTACTAGAGTTACTAAGACAGTACAAAGTGTTCCTATATACCCTTTACTCAGTTTCCCCTAATGTTTACATTTTATATGTTTATCAAAATTAAGACATTAGCATTGGTAAAATACTTCCAACTGAACTGCTGACTTTATTTAGATTTATTGTGTTTTTCCACAAGTGTACTTTTTCTGTTCCAAGATCCCATTCAGAACACCAGACTACACTTAGTCATCTTGTCTCCTTAGTTTCCTCCAAGCTGTGATAGCTTTTCTGTCTTTTCTTTTGTGACTTTAAACATTTTGTAGAGTAGTGGTCAGGTGTTTTGTAGAATGCCCTTCGACATAGGTTTAACTAGTGTTTTCTTATCAATATACTGAGGTTGTGGATTTGGGGAAAAAATATCACAGAGGTGATGGGCCCTTCTTGTATCATATCAATGGGCACATATTAGCAACATCACTATCTACAGGTAACATTGACTTTGATCACTTGGGTAGGGTGATGTCTGTTAGGTTTCTCCACTGATTGTAACTGTACAACCATCCCTCTTCTGGAGTCTATTCATGAGAAGCAGGTCATGAAGTTCAGCCTACATGCGAAAATAGGACATTAAACTCCACCTTGTAGAGAGGGGAGTATCAAAGAACTTGCAGTCATGTTTTAGAACCTCAACTGTAATTAGTAAACATTGGCAAAGATTAAGATGTGATCTAAATATCCTGCTGCTTCTCAAAGTTCAACCACTAATCTTAGCAATTATCTATCAGTCTTGCCTGCAGCAATGATTACTGCTGCTGTGTTCTAATAGTGATTCTCTATTTCTCTGATTCCTTCCACACTTACTAATTGGAATTCTTCTGAAACAAGGATTGGTCCTTTCTTCTTTGCTTATTTACTCATTTTATTATTTATTTATATCAGTATGGGCTCATGGATACTTATTTTATTCCTTAGGTGATTTCTTACTATTGAGGGAATACTTTTGAAAGAAGAAGTAATGAATACTGAATACTTTTGAAGGAACATTATTGAATCACCTTATTTAGGTGATTATGATTTATTACATTGCTCAAATTACATTAGCTGTGACCACTGGGAGCTTTTTCAGATTGGTTGTTCTTCGGTCCTTTTGACATGCCCTCATATTAAAAAAAAAAAATTTTTTTTTTGAGCATGTCATTGCCTTCTGGCACTGAGAGATGTTCCAGGATCATCTTGTATTTTCCTTGCCTTGGCCCCAGGATCCTAGAGAGGCTCATGTGTGAATAGCAGAGTCTTCCGCCTGCCAGCCACGAAGGTGAGCCGCCTTGACATTAGCCCTTGAAGCCCTGCCAAGCTCTGAGGCCACTTCTATCCCTGCAGACATCCTCAGGGCAAACTCATGAGATACCCCAGCCAGAACCATGCAATTAAGTAGCTCCCAAATTTCTGACCCAAAGCAACTGTGAGATAAGAAGTGTTTGTTGTTTTAATACACTCCATTTTGGGGTAACTTATTACCCAGCAATAGAGAACCAGGGCAGAGTCTGGTGTTTGGAAATGGGGTGCTTCTGTAACAACCACCTCAAAGGTGGATGTGGCCTTGGAACTGGTCGGTGGGCAGAGGCTGGAAGGACTTTTAGAAGAGAGTTAATGAAAGTTTAAAGAGCCTTAAAGAGATTGTTTGTAGAAATATGATGGACTCTGAGGCTATGGTGAGGGTGTACAGGAAGATGAGGAAGACCTGACTGGAAACTGCTTGTTGTGTAGCGGTAGGAAGTTTACAAGGTTGCCACCAGTTAACTCGAACATAAAAAAAGCAATATGGAGATACCTTAAAGCAATACAAGTGGATCTACATTTGATCCAGCAATCCCATTACTGGGCATCTACCCAAAAGAACAAAAGTTACTCTATGAAAAAGACACCTGCACTTGAATGTTTATAGCAGCACAACTCACAATTGCAAAGATGTGGAAACAACCCAAGTGCCCATCAATACATGAGTGGATTAATAAAATGTGGTATATGTATACCATGGAGTACTATTCAGCTATAAGAAACAACAGTGATCTAGCGCCTCTTGCATTTTCCTGGATAGAGCTGGAACGCATTCTACTAAGTGAAGTATCCCAAGAATGAAAAAATAATCACCACATGTACTCGCCAGCAAATTGGTATTAACTGATCAACACCTCAGTGGACATACAGGAATAACATTTATCGGGTGTCGGGCAGGTGGGGGGAAGGGGGTGGGTATACACATACATAATGAGTGTGATGCGCACCATCTGGGGGATGGACACGCTTGAAGCTCTGATTCAAGGCGGGGGGCAAGGGCAAGATACGTAACCTTAACATTTGTACCCCCATAGTATACTGAAAAAAATAAAATAAAAAGCCTGCTAATGAACGGGGTGGTCGACGGCTAAGGAGTTTTCAAACATTGAAGAAGATGTCTCTGGCTGCTGCTTGCCACTCACGCTAAAATGCAAGAGGAGACAGAGAGATGGAGAGAAAGATTGTTAATCAGAAAGGGGGCAGGACTTGATGGTTCTGAAAATCCCCTGCCTCTTCAGGTGGGAAATGATGCTGGAATTAAGGAATGACATCCAGGCAAGCATCAATCTGGGCACTGTCAGGAAGACATGGTCTAGGAAGGCAGCCTCGGCCTCACAGCCAGCCGCCGTGGGCAGAAGGGCGGTCCCTACCTTCTGCCTTCTAATCTCGGGCAAGCCCATCTGATCCTTAGATCTAAGTTTGGATCCAGGACCTTAGCTGTGAAGAAGTGAGGGGAGTAGTTACCGGTTGTGCAACTGTGTGCTTTTAGCTGTGTGCTGACAGTCTGTTGCTAGGAAAGAAAGGAAAACATATTTTGGGGATGGCAGTCTCTTTGAAGCCAAATCCCTTCACGTTCTGCAGAAGAGCTGCCAGACACAACCTTGCAGGACTTAAGAGGTGAAAACACGGATCCTTCTGTCCTTGCCTCCTGCGAGCCACCCAGCCTGGATAGGCAGAAAAGAGAGTTCAAAGAGACAATTGATGGGATTAGCATAGAGTCCACAGACATGGGTGAAATATTTGGCTTTTCTTCTTCCTTTCCCATAGGGAACAAAGGGGTGTCCCTAAACCGATTGTGAAGGGCTGCAAGAGAGTTGCTCACAGGATTGGGGGATCTGTAAGAAGGTGATGCTGGCACATGGTTCACCCTGGTACATCCAAGTAGAGGAGTGAGAATGTTCTTGAAGGAACATAATATCCGTATTCCGAGTCTGGGCGGATATGTGAACATGGAGACTGGTGTTTGCTTCCTGCCTGAAGCAGACTGAATCCTGGAGGCTGGTGGGGTCTGCCTGTGGTGACCGAGCAGAAGCGGAGGCAGCAGTGGGAATGGCCTGTCCTCCCAGTGTCTGAATGGCCAAAGCTGTGTCCTGGGTGTGGCCCACAGAGAGAGTGGGGCCAGCCACCCTGCTGAGCCCTTGCTGAAGTGGGCAGTGACAGCCCGTGGGCTGTATCACGGGTACTGGGGCCTGAGGGAGGCTGACAAAACTTCAGGGGAGTCCATGCCCAGGTCACAGAGATGTGCAGCTTAGAGATTCCTCTGTGGTCTCCAAGGAATCCCTGAAATGGGCTCTGTGAGTGGGCCAGGGTTGGGACTCCTGCCACGGAGGAGGACAGCCGGCACCTGCCAAGAGAGAGAACACCCACAGTTCCAGCTAAGTGACGAGACTTCTCATTTCTCTGTCTCTCCACCCCTTTTCTGACCTGTCTGAAAGAGAAGAGGATGGCAAGAGCCAGGAAAGAAAGTGCTAGAACAGATCCTACCTCTGCCTTGCTGCCCCGAGTCTGAACTGGGGGTGGGAAGAAGCTTTGAGTTGGATATGATATTGAACTTCTGCTTTATACTGAACTTTAAAATGTTATATATTTAATTTTGTTACCAGATAATACATTCACATGGTTCAAAAACCAAAGGTATATGGTGAAACATCTCCCTCTTACCACTGTCCTTCATCAAGACTAAAACGTCTGATACTTGAAAATCATTTTGAATGGTCATAGTAAGACTACTGTTGTAAGTAAAAGTAACCCTACAGCTATGGAGTTTGTGTGAGATGTCAACTGGTGATGAAGGGAGAGATTCCACCTGGTAGGTTGAATGGCCGTGAGGAAATAGACCCATTTTCGGGGATGCCAGCGAAGATCAGCCCGTTCAGGAAAAGGACCACACGGTTTTCATTTCACTTTGTGTCTGGTCACCCTCCAGCTGCTCTCCTGTGTGGTCTGATCAGAATGGAACAAGCAGGGATCTTCATGTCATCAATGGGGACATCACCCTTCCTTGCTGCAGCCTAAGTCTGTGTCCTATTAAACTTTGAAGTCAGTAACTCCCCCCTCCCCCTTTTTTTTTAAAACACCTGAACTTCTTTCATGGTGCGTCTTCCTAGACTTTAGTATGCAATTGATTATTTTAACATAAATGCCTGGCTGTGAAAACGCATCATGTGGGTTTAGGCTCTTCATTCCAGCCTATTAAGATTTTCTTGGCCTCCTGACTGATGCTGACCGTATTGGTTATTCTCCCAGCTTAGCGTTCTCTGCCGATCAGATAAACACTCTCAATTACTTAGGATGTGCAGGTTCAGGTGCTCAGACTGAGCCTCAGCATAACAGAGGCTTAAACAAGATGGAAGTTTACTTCTCTTTCTTAACTGTCTGCGTGTAGCAGTCAAGGACTGCTAGGAAAGCTGCGTGGGGCCGGAAATCCGGGTGCCTTCTGTCTTATCTCTGAGGGCCAACGGGGCTCACCAGCATGTTCACAGTCTAGTTGATAAGCAGCGGCAAACAGAGAAGGGGGCACATTCTAAGGACCTGACCCCCAGAGCACATCACACATCACACCTTTTCGCACTCGCAGAACTTTGCACAGAACTTAGTCACGTGGCTATACTGACTTGCAAAGAAGGCTGAGAAAAGTAGTCTTTTTTTTTTTTTTCTGTACATTCATCTGCTCAGCTAAAAAATTCTATTATCTGAAATGGGAAAATAGTTATTGGCAGACAATGAGCAATCTTTGCCATGCATGATTTCTGCATTTGCCTGTGTGCAATTAGTGAGAGTCTTAACTAGCCATTGTTATGGGCATAACTGTGGGTCTTAATCTTCTTGTTTACGATGCTTCCTTGATTAACACTCCAGGGTTATGGATTCCAGTGAGCCACAAATCCACTCAATGCCAAATCACGTTAAGTCCACATTTCTCTTTCTTTCCCCGAAGGATCACATCACAGCCTTTTTCCAAATGTCCTACTGAAATCTAGATATTTCAGGGTATCCATCCACTACCCTATCCATACAGGAAAGGAAGTTAGCTCAGCTTGACTCAATCCATGTAAACCTAGCTTTTCTTTAGTAACTACGGCTCTGTATTCTAAAAGCTCCCCAACCACCTGTTTAACAATCTTGTCCAAAATTTTGTCAAGGGAATGCGTTTTAACTGTACCCATCTGTAATTTTTGGAATTCATGCTGTTCCCACTTTTGAAAGTCAAATGGACTATTTTGAAAGTGCCTACTTCTAACTCATAGATATCTGTACTATTTTATTACTTCTCAAAGATTATAGACATTCATGATAAGCAAATTCTTTTAATACCATGGCATACTAATTTACTTAGCCTGCCACAACATATCAACATAAAACATCACAGACTGAGTGGCTTAAACAACGGAAATTTATTTCCCACAGGTCTGAAGGCTTGAAGTCCAAGATCAAAGTGTCAGCAGATTTGGTTTCTGCTGAGATCTCTCTCCTTGGGCTTGCAGACTGTGTTTTTGCAGGGTCCTCATATGGTTTTATCTCCATGCAGGTGCAACCTTATGTCTCCATGTGTCCAAAGTCCTCTTCTTATAAGAATATGAGTAAAATTGACTTGGGATCCAGCCTAATGGCCTCATTTTAACTCAACCCCCCCCCTTTAAATGCTCTATCTCCAAATACAGTCACATTCTGTGATACTGGGGGCTAGGTCTTTAACATATGAGTTTTAGAGACACAATTCAGCCATAATGGGTGGTATAATATTTTCTGGGGATTAAAGTCATAATTTTATTTTTAAAAGTTGGGTACCTTCTTATTTTAGGAAATTAGAGTTTTAGGAAGGCAGTACAATGGCTGAGGGCCTCGCTCACTTGGGAGTTTGTTTAGAGGTGCTTCCTTGATTAACACTCTAGGGTTATGGATTTCAACGAGCCACAAATCCACTCGATGCCAGGTCTCACTCTAGATGTACTGAATTGGAATATGTATTTAACAAGGCCCCCAAGCTGATTCATGTGCCCACTAAAGTTTGAGAGTTTCTGGGCTAGTGGAACCCACAGGTGATAACCTCATATTCCCAAGCAGTTCCCAAGGGAGACATACGTAAGGGACAATGGCAAAGGAATCCAATGGCAAAACCTGTTGAGGAGAAAGAGAGCTCCTTGGCACCCTGGATTGAGTGTGAAGACAGAAGCAGAATCACCGTATTCTTCCTGCAGCCAAATGTCAATCTTAGATATAACTTTTCTTGTCAACCATAAGGGAGGAAGAGAGAGAAAAACAAAGAGTGGTAAGATTGATATGGCTGGTCTTGGGTCAGGTTGCCGTTCCCGATGTGTGGGTGCAGTATGTTAAGGAACAGGGAGAGATTTGGGGCGGAAGAGAGTGTCGTCATGTGATGGTGTGGAGGAGAGGTAGGCTCTCCTGCGTCCATCCTGGTTTTGATCTCAGCTGCCTTCTTTCCCCACGACTCCCTCAGCGACGTTATTAGCCTCATCTTGCAGTTGAAAACACACCAAGAAGGTTCAGGGTCAGGTTCTGTGATGTAAGAACAGGAAGAGCAAAATTGCTCCTAAAACCAGAGGGCCTGCTATGCGCTGGTCCATTTGGGTGAAACTTTAGCTTTCTCCATCCCTTTCTTTACTCCTCCTCCTCTAACACACCTTTTTATGTGTATCCCTCAGATTTCAGCTTCCTTGTCGCTCTTGAGACTGAATTAGAAGCCCTTCCCACGCAGCACTTACCAAGCTTTGCAGTAACGGCCAATCTACTCATCTCTCTTTCCCACCACACTCTGTCATGACCTGGGCTTTGTGTTCCATCTAACCCATGAAATGTCAAACAGGTTAGAAAATTATATTGCTACAGTTTTAAATATGATACATGATAAATTTTATAGAAGATGTACCTGTATTGCTGTTGCAATAAAATTTCACAGCGATGGAAACATCCCTAAATATCTGTTTTCAAAACGTTTAATCCATAGACTGAGTTTTAAAAAGCAGTTTCTTTTTGCTTTTTAAAACTTAATTGGTTTTTTCTTTTAAATTCAAATAGTATTAGGGGGTACAAATGTTTTTTTGTTACATGGCTGAATTGCATAGCAGAGAAGTCTAGTCTTTTAACATACTCATCATCTGAGTAGTGTACATTGTACCTAACGTCATTTTTTATCCTGCACCCCTCTCTCATCCTTCACTTTCTGAATCTCCAATGCCCATTCAATCACTCTGTATGATCATCATGTGTACCCAGTGCTTAGCTCCCACTTACAGGTGAGAAGGTGCAGTATTTGGTTCTCTGTCCCTGGGTTACTTCACTTAGAATAATGGCCTCCAGTTTCATCCAAGTCTCTGCAAAAGACATTATTTAATTCTTTTTAATGGCTGAGTAGTAGTCCATGATGTGTGCATATGTATGTGTGTGTATGTGTGTATGTGTATTCCACAGTTTCTTTATCTAGTCATCAGGTGTCAGGCACTTAGTTTGGTTCAATATCTGCAATTGTGAATTGTGCTGCAATCAACAAATGGGTGCAGGTGTCTTTTTTATAAAATGAGTTCTTTTTTCAACTGTTGTTAAAAAAAACTATCTTAAGGGACAGATTGAATGTGATTTTTCTTTTGGAAACATTTATTTTAGTAGCAAACGACTTAGAAGTCATTTTCATCATTGAAAAGGTCAGGAAACTGCAAACACATCGTTTAGTAAAAGGAAATGTGTAGCTCATCTGTAAATTTGACAATTATTTTAAATAGCCATAGCTAAACAATGAATCTCTTTGTAGAACAACAGATTTTCATCATCTCTCTCCTATTTTATTATGAAACATCGTAAATTTTTTACTGTATTTTAAAGTCTTTATGTTAATAACATTAACCACATTGATGACATTCTGTAGCACTTCATGCATTTCTGGCTTCAATGTTTTTGCTGCAATGCTCTTTCTATAAATGATATGGTGAATGTACTTTATATATGGTATTATCTCTATAAGCTTAATGTGGGGCATTTTGAGGGTCTGTTTATGGTAGCTGAGGACAACTCCTCTCTGTTGTGTTACTACCATTGTAAGTGGCCCCTGTCTACTGACATAAAGACCTGGTTAGGATGCTAGTGTCAGTTTGCATATTGAGTATTCATCAAGATTAATTTCTCTTTCAGTTTTAGCTAAAATTGACATAGAAGTTTAAAAATGTTAATTTCATCCACTGGTGGTTTGATCCCACTGTCATATGCTGAAGTCCCAAATAGACTGGAATTTATTTCTTGCCTGTCTCTGTTATTAAAATTATCTATAATTCTATCACTACATTTAGTATCACAGTGTCTTAATTATTTTGACTTTAAAATAAGCTATAAAGAGACAGAAATCATGAGGGAAAAAAGACAGGGATAGATCCAGGGGAATTAATGTGTGAATATTACATATTCCATATTACTAAACAAATACTAAAAGAAAATATCTGTTAGCTAAGGGAAGACTTAATCATGAAATTCAAAAGGTTCACAGTTCCAAGGAGGATAGAAGAGAAAAAAAGCACATCTTCACAAAATTCAAGAATGTAGATGGTAAAGAATAAAAATGCCTGTAGGCTTCTAGGCAGATAGAACACATCGGCTATGGAGTAGATTTTTGTTGTTTGTTTTTATTTATTGCATTCAGACAATGTTTTATTCTATTACAGAGAAAAACTACTAATTTCACATAATCTTGAATCTAGAAATTTTGATGAAATTTTTTACTGGTTGTAATGATGTTTTTGGAAATTGTCTTGGATCTTCTATGTAGATGATTGCATTATCTGTAAGTAATGAAAATTATAATTTTTCCTTACCAGTTCTTATATATCATTTTTTGTTTATTATTGTTTTTGCAGTAGTAAGTTTCCAGTACTATGTACAATAAAATGGTGATAACAGAGGGTATTTTTAAAGTGTCACCATTATCTGTAAAATTTTCTGTAGGTTTTGAGTAGAAATCCTTGAGACTTAAAAAAAAGCTATCTTCTATTTTTAGGATATTAAGAGTATTTACTCATTATTAATCAGCTGTTGAATTTGATTAAATTCTGATTTTTATTCATTGAGATGGTCATCTAGTTTTTCTTCCTTAATCTGGTCATGAGTGAATTGTTGTTTTCTAATAGAAAATTATCCTTGCATTTCTGAGATAAATTTTACTTGGTCATGCTGAATTTTTGTCATATTTTGTTATTTTTAAGTATTTTTTGCTACACTAATGGATTATGTTTTCTAATATTTTATTTATTATTTTATGTCTATTTCTATGATATTAAGCTATAATTTTCCTTTCTTGAACTGTTCTTGTCATGTTTTAATATTGAGAAAAATTTCTCCCTTTTTCTATTTTTGAAATTGTTTCATCTATTACATAAAATTATTTCTTCATTTGGATATTTCTTAACTGATCTGGGTTTTGTATCTACACTTGGGGGAAGATACCAAAAGTACATTTACATAATGGTTTATGAACCACTGTAAATATAGAGTAACTTTTGGTGATTCGTATTTTCCTAGAAAATTGTACATCTTGACTAAGTTTTCAAATTTATTGGCATAAAATTGTTGACTTTAAATATATTGGCATGAAATTGTTAGGCTTTAAAAATCACAAATATACATATAGTTCTAGCCTATTGTTTTCCCCTAAAACTGTTATTTCTGTATCCTCTTTTTTTCTTGATCAGTGTTGAATTTTTGTGCTATATAATTAATTTCTTAGAAATGCTTGTGTCTCAAATGTTCTATACATATTCCAACCAATCTTATTAATTTTAACTCTTATATCTCTTATTTCCTTTCTTCTTATCTTTGAATTTACTGATTTTTGTCTTAGGTTCATGACCTGAATCTGAGTTCATTTATTTTTAATAAATTATAAAATTTATCTTCATTTTAAAAAACATGTCTAACCATACATTTTCTAACTAAGTCACATTTTAGTTCTACTACATAGGATTTTATATGATAGTAGTTTTAATAATGTTTTGTTCCAAATATGTTCTTATTTTTATTGTGAATATTCTCTTTAATTAATAAATTATTCCATAATTCATGGGCTAAAAGAGACCAAGATAAATCCAGGCATATATAATTTTGGTCATCTCTTTATTGTTTGATTTCCAATTAAATTGCATTGTCATCAGAGAATGTAGTCTCAACAGTATCAATTGTCTTTTATTTCTCATAAAATCCTTTGTGATCTAGTAGACAGAACATGTTTTTGCAAATATTTTATGTTTGCTCTTAGATTAAAGTTGTTTGTCATTCAAATATTTAGCCTCAGTAATAGTTTCTTGACTAGTTCTGTTTGATAGAAGTGTATCAATCTTGCCCATCAATTTTGCCTTTATATATTTCGAAGTTATGTGGGTAGGTGTGTGCAAGTTCACGATTTTCATACTTCATTGCTAGATAATTTTCCTTTGTTTTTCTGTAGTGTAGTTCTTTATTTCTATTATTTTGCCTTAAATTATATTTGGTAACAATTTGCTATATTGACTTTTTATTGCTTTCCATGTTTACCTGCGGTATTTCTTGGTAACGTTATTTTAAATCTCTCTGCTGGGCATTTTTTTTCTTTTTTTAGTATCTCTCGAGACCATATATAGCTGAATTAAAGTCCATCTGATATTCTCTATTTTTTAATAGATTAGTTTAATTTATTTACATTTTTTTGTGATTTCTGATAGATTCGTATTTATCTCCAACATCTAAGTTAGCCTCTTTGGTTTGCTGTAATATTTCTTAGCCTCTTTCCCCTTTCATGCTCTCTTCTACTAGACTGATAGAGTTGTCTTTATTTCTTTATTTTTCCCCTTACTGGTTTAGAAGTTATAAATTAAATCTCTAATAGTTTTAGTAACCTTAAATTTTAAAAGTACATGGATAACTATGCATTTTGCAAATAAAATCTAAGATTAATTCATTATTTTTTCATTCCTTAGAGCAGAAAATGTTTACATATGTATTAATCTCTCTTTTAATTCCCAAATTTTCTTTTTATTGCTGTCTATAACTTTAGTTTCACCATTTCTTTTTAAAAAGGAAACTCATCCATGCTCCTTAGTTTACTTTTCTTCTTGTTAAAATATTTCTTTTAGTAGTCATTTTAAAGAGGTGGTTAACTCCCTTTATCTCTGCGTGTCTGAGAATATTTTTATTTTTACCTCAGTTATGAATGATATATGAACTAAGTCTAACTTCTAAGTTGACAGTTATTTTCTCTGAGCACTTTAAAGATATTATTCCAGTGTAAGCTGGACTTCCTAGTTTTCCATGAAAGTATACAGCTAGCCTAATTTGCCACTCTTTTATAGATTTGTCTTTTTTTTTTTCCCCCAGTGAGCACATGCCACAGATTTATTTGATTCATGAGTGAGGACACCAACAGGATGGTGAGCTGGCTCTAAGAAGTATAGGAGAGGCAGAAGTATTTATATTCACTAAAAGAAAGAATACTATAACACACACAAAACTGGTTAATGTCAATTATAGGCAGTCTGGCTCTTACCTGTGAGATGAACTCTGCTCTACCAGACAGAACTCATTTGACACAGACCTTTTACCACATGGCAGACTTCATTTGCATTGCCATGGTGCAAAAATCATTTGCATAGTTACTACTTTTGTACAGATTGAAGTATATCCTTAGGGATTTGTAAAATTTCCTAATTAATAGTAAATGAATAGTTAAAGCTATATACTCCTAGAAAATCAGACAATTCTTCCATAGTCCTGTTAGTTAAAGCTTTAGATTTGACTTTGAAAGGACATGAGTCATCTTTTTGTCTGTTTCCAATTTGTAGATTTTTTTCTTCATAGTCCCTCCTTGTGTTTATAAATTATCTCTAAGGATTGCTCCTGGTTCAAAAAAGATTGGTCTCATTGCGTTTTGGCTACTCTCATAGGTTCAGCATTCAGCACTAATTATCATATATAAGCTATCTTATGATCATGATGTCTAGAGTCATATGGCATCAAGCAATTATTAAGACCAAAAAAAAAAAAAAAAAACTCCATTGAAGATTTTGTAAGAAATCTAGGATTGGATTTTCAATAATCTTTATTCTCTCTAGATTAAATGAAACGTTGCTTATATTCATTTAATTATGTGGCTAAGATGCCAAACCCAAGAAATTTATCTCCATTAAATTGTGCTGTAGTACCTTCAAATTTGTGTGAATTCTTCTCTCTGCAGTGTCTGCCTAGTGTCCTAAGGTTTCTGGCCTGACAGGAGGTGACCTGTCTTACTACCTGTAGGGCTAGGACCCTGCAATCCATAGAACAGACAGGAGAATAGTTTCCTGGGCAAACTTTGTAGGCATTGGTTCCACCCATGAGGTACAACCCTTGACCCTTAGTAGTGGGCATCTCATAGCTGATTGAATGAGATTTATTCTGAAATATGATATTCCATGTATGGTCTTGATCACACATTCAATTTGTTCAATTACATTATGATAGAAAATATGATCAAATTTTATGAACCAAATACAAATAATTACATTGCCATTAAAAGAAACTCAACAGAAGTATTTCTTTCTGAATTTTGAGGAGTCAGGGAGAACAAGATACAAAAGCATAGTAATAAAAGTTAGGTTAGGCATAGATCAAAGAAGATGATCCAACAATTTTATTTTTAGGTATATACCTTAAAGAATTGAAAGCAGACTCAAAAAGATACTTATGTGCAAATGTTCATTGCAGAATTATTCACAGTAGCCAAAAGGTGGGAACAACCCCAGTGTTCACGAATGGATAAATAAAATGTGGTATATACATATGGTGGAATATTATTCAGGCTTAAAAGGGGAGGAAACTCTGATACATCCTATTAAATACAACATGGATGGACCTTGAAGGTATTATGCTAAGTGAAATAAGCCAGACACACATGGTCAAATATTGTATATTTCTACTTATATTAAATGTCTAAAATAGGCAAATCCACAGAGAAAGAAAGTAGCTTAGAGGTTACTAGGGGCTGGGGTGTAAGGCAAGGAGATTGGAGAAATATTAATGCATACAGAGTTTCTAGTTGGAGGAAGAAAAAGTTTTGGAAACAGAGATGGTGTTGTTTGCACAGTACTGTGAAAGTGATTAATGCCACGGAATTGTTCACTTAAAAATGGTTAAAATGGTAAATGTTATGCTATATATATTTTACCACGATTAAAACAAAAAGAAAAAGAATAGAGATCAAGGAGAAAAAGAAAGGGCTTTCTCATGTAGCCATCAGAAAATAGAACATTGAAAACTCTACCAACCTTATTTCAAAATCAATAATCACAATTTGTTGTTCTCTTAAGTTGATTCAGTATTTACTTGCTCTTGTTCCATTGGATCTTGAGTCCTCAAACAGCCTTCATGAAATTATCTGCTGCTGAATTCAAAAGCGTCCTGGAAATCCTGAATCTCTCCGACAATTATCTGAGAGATGTCACCTCCAAAGTCTAGTCCTTGAAATATCAATTGTTAAAAATACCTGGCAGAGTCCTTTTCATGAGACTCAGGCTGTTCTTCCTTGTTGCAGACCAGATTTCTGGCCTGTGGCTTCAAGGAGAGCTTTTAGGCAAGCATGAGAGGAAAGCAGAAGCTGCCGGTTGATGACAGAGTAGTAACAATGGCAGAATGGAAAAGAGAAAAATTCTCTATTAGAGTACGATTACATACCTCTTGTAAGGCTTTGATGGATGTTCACTTGTAGAGTAAGATAAAATATTATACTCTATACTGATCAAATCGGGGAAAAGACATATTCCTGAAGCCTTGAGCACGTAAAATTTCAGTGATGCTCTTCCAATGTCATACTGGATGTTTATTTGCTGCTGCTTCTGTATATAAAGGGATAAAATCAGCAGATCTTAGCAAATAAATACCTGTGACGACTACATGCCAATCACTCCACGTTGCATTGCAATGCTGCATTGCCACAACAAAGTTTATCGTTTGTGGCTTTAGTTTGCTCTGTCAACTACAAGTTAATTTCCTCTTTATTGGACTTATGGATGGTCAAAGTTTTAAAAATCAGCACATATATTTTACTACATTATAAGCTTGTATATGTCTCTCCTCTTGATGAATGATGCAGACCTTTATAACCTGTGTTAAAAAATAAGATCGGAAATACCACCTTTCACCCCTCTCAAGCCAGTACTCCACAGCAAGCTGACCCATTAATAAAAAATTGTTAGTATGAGTTATGTGGGTATCTTATGCTGTGTTTTATACCATAGAACTCTGTGAAATTAGACAATGGCACCTGGTTTCTGATCGATGGTAATACCTGCAGTGACCCAAGGCAGCGAAATTCACCAGTCCCTACACAATCTCCTTGGGAGATGAACGAAACCATTCCCTAAATTTCATGCTATTTTCCCTCTCTTTGCCTAGTGGCTCCTGCTTTCTGATGTCATGTTCTGATGGTCTGTGTGTGGCAGGAAGCTCTAAAATAACCACCCAGAGCAGGGCCCTGGGAAACGTGGGCATATATGAAAAGGATAACCGAGTCGGAGGCTAGATGAACAACATAAATCAAGAACAAATAGTTGAATGTCATCAAAGAAGTGTGAATTCAAACAAAAACGAGCTCTTATTTTCATCTCTTCATATAGCACAAATGAATGCTATAAAACTGCCAGGAGCAGTTTCCTGTGACTAGGGTAAAATCTGGAACTTAAAATTGTTGGCAATAAAAAGAATTACCGTTTGGTGAGTCTTAAGAAGTTTCTGCATGCTAAGGTAGCAGCTGGAGTTTGTCCCCATCAGGCTGTCCCTGTGTTCTGGAAGTGATTGCTTTGGTGTGTTGAGACAGGTAAGGCTCCCAGAATTCTTGGGAGCAGTACCATAATCTGAACGAAGATGCTTTAGATCGATATATTAAGTAAAATGCACATAATAGAAAACTGGTCTCATTTGGGTGGAAAACTGGATTTCTGTAAAGATTTTTATAAGAATATTTTCCTTTGGCTGAGCACAAGAAAGAGGAGTTGGGTCTGGACTGAAAACCTGGGGGCATGGCTGAGACCCCTTCCTTTTTGTGGGAATTAAACTGAGATAGAGTAATACCTTATAGGGGCTAAGGAGAGATAAGGCCACAAGTGGTTCCAAAGGAGGCATGGCCAGAAGACTAGAGGAGCAAAGAATTTAAAGAATTAGTTAAAACATTTTTTCCTCTGATACTCTATTCTTCTCTTATTGACTCCCCAGTTTTGTTAATAGTAAAGTTATTAATAGTTATATGCTACATTCATTTTAGCTGTGCCTTAGGGAATTAAAGGTCAAGCCTGTATTTATACTTGGAATGATACAGATTGGGTGAGCTATAGCTGTATAAGAAAGAAATGAACAGGTGGCAGCAGTGACATACAGAGCAGTAGTCTGGAATGGGAGGGACCACCAACTCCTGGGATGAACTTGTGGGTACCATAAGAGAACTCTGAGGAGTCTCTGAAACATCAAAGACAATGAACTCAATAGAACTGTGGACCTCAACCCCCAGGCCATGAACTGGTACAAGTCCGTGGCCTGTTAGGAACTGGGCTACACAGCAGCAGGTGAGTGGGAGGAGAGAGATCAAAGCTTCATCTGTATTTACAGCTGTTCCCTGTCCTGGCATCACTGCATAAGCTCCGCCTCCTGTCAGATCATCAGGGGCATGAGATTCTCATAGGAGCGGGAACCCTACTGTAAACTGCGCATGCAAAGGATCTAGGTTGTGCTCCTTATGAGAATGCAACGCCTGATGATCTGAGGTGGAGCTGAGGTGGTGATGCTACTGCTGGGCAGTGGCTGCAAATACAGATTATCATTAGTAGAGAGGTTTGGCTGCACAATAAATGTAATGTGCTTGAATCATCCCCAAACCATTCCCCCAACCCCAGCCCCAATCTGTGGAAAAATTGTCTTCCATGAAACCAGTCTCTGGTGCCAAAAACGTTGGGGACCGCTGCAGTAGAAGATAAGGGCTATATGTTGTCCACCCAGGATGGGGGCTGGGACTTTGCTCATTTAGTTTAGAAGGGAAGGATAAAAGTTTTAATTGGTTATAGTCAATGTAGGTTAATTGTTGATTGAAATATTTATTAGTATAATCCTTTGGGGAAACCATTAAGAAATATGTATTTTCATTCATACACTGTGGCCCAGGAATCCTATATTTTATTAGTGGTTGTCTTCCCAGGTAATGATAAGAAGTGATTTATTTTCTATTTTTATTTCTAATTTTAGAAAATGAAGGATGAACATATTATAATTAGACAAAATACATTTTATTCTTCAAAAAAATATAGGCTTAAAATTCCTGAGTGCCAAACCAGATGAATTATCCAAATTCCAAACAATAAAGGGCTAAGACCTGGCTCTGTCAGCATTGGTTCCACAGTGTAGGGTGTCAGGCAGGTGCCAAACCTGCTCACCTGCCCAGGCTGTGGGCAGGGATGAGGGGCGATTAAGGAATGAAAGTGAAAGTCCCACTTTGAAATCCTCACCTCTGATTTCAGTGGAAATTCTGTCCTTTTTATCTTCACCTACTTCCTCTCATTTGAATTCTTTTCTAATTCCCTCACAGTTAGTCCTTGTTCCACATCTCCACTGTCCAGAGACCAGACCTTGCCCCTGGCATCCGTAGCACCCCTGTCACACCTGGCAGAGGCGCAGCAAACGGTCCTCACCCCACTGATTTCCTGAAAAGCTTTAGAATAATTATCACCATGTCTTTTTATTACTTTAACTCTGGTCTCACTAGGTATGTGCCTTAAGTTTTCAAAATATGAGGCATAAAATTAGAAAGTAGAAATACCCTATATTACCCACACCTACACTGGAGCCCACAAGTAACCATTTTAACATTTTGTTGATGATTTATATGGAAATATAGACCTGGGTATATCCTAGAAACAAATTATAATAAATATAATATTTATTATATTATATTTATTTTATGTAAGTTAATAGACAATTAAGCATAATTTATAATTTATGTAAATATTTATTATATAAACAATTGATACAAATATGTAATTAATTATGCTTTGCTATATAAGTAATATACTAGTACAACATTTATACTATAATAATATACATATAAATAATGATTATATATAAATATTATATTATATTATTAATAATAATAATTATATTATAATATAATATATTAGCATTAAATATATTTCTAAAATAGTGAATCGTACTATACATGGTATTTTGTCACTTTCTCCCTACTTAACATAACTTGGAAAACTTTCCATATCAGCATGATATTCCTAATTTTCAGCAGAGCCACATTTTGGATGGACCATTTGTATCTCCTTATTTTGATTTGCACTTTAATTTGTAAGTGGCAGAAACTTTTCCTACATTTAAAAACATTTTTTTCCCTATTTGAGTTCTTCCTCTGATAATTGCCTGCTGGTTTTTCTATTGGGATGTTTATTTTGTTTCATACTGATTTTCAGAATGTCTTTGGATATTAACCCCATTGTACCTTGCATGTTTTCATAAATCATCCTTTTCCCAGTCTGTCATTTTTCCATTGATTTTATTAGTGGCGATTGTTCTTTATAAGCAGAACTTTTTAGAAACATTATGTGGTCCAGTTTATCAGTATTTACTTTGAAAAAGAGTCACCGATGAGAGAGAGTCTCTGCTCTGCTTCTGGGTGTGGTCACGTCTCAACACGACTCCCAGCGCTGACACTACCAGGTTGTAGTCATCACCTGCAAAGGTCCCTTGTGGCCCTTCCTGTCAATACATCTCTCCAAGACAGCCACTTTCTGATTAGTTTTATGTCATGTTTCCTCTTCAGAACTTTACATCAGTGGGATCATAAAGCTTGTGGTATGTGTGTTCTTCTTCTTGTACTCAGCACAATGTCTGTGAGATTCTTCGTGGCATTATGGCCACCAGTCTATTACCTGTTCCTACTGAGCATATTCCATTGTGTGTGTAAACCGCAATGTGTTTATCCATTCTCTTGTTGATGGGCATTTGGGTAGTTTCCAGTAAGGGGCTGTTGTGAAGAGAGTTACTTCTTCTACAAGTCTTTTTGTAGCTGAATATTTTTATTTCATGTGGGTAAATGCATATGAATAGAATCACTAGGCTATTGGGTTGAGTAGTTATTTAATAAGAAACTGGCAATGATTTACCAATGAGTTGTATCATGGTATACTTCTGCCAACAAGGTGAGTTTCATTCTACATCCTCACTGATATTTGGAAATAAAAGTCGTTTTAATGTTAGCTAGTCTCATGGGTGTGTGGTGGTTTTAGTTTGCATTTGTCTAATAGCTAAGGCTATTGAGCACTTTGTAATGTGTCTGTTCTTGCCCATTTTTAATTGAATTGTTTTCCTTTTTATTGAGTTGTGATTTCTATTTCTATATGTTAGCCTTTTATCAGATAGATGATTTGTATGTATTTTCTCTTACTGTTACCTATTTATTTTGTTAATGGTGAATTTTGTGAGCAAAAGTTTTTAATTTGATGAAGTCAATTTATAAATTTTCACCAGTGAAACCAACTGGGCCTGGAGTTTCCTATATGGGAAAATTTTGATAACAAATTGAAATTCCTGAATAGAGTATATTTAGATTTTCTGTTTCATCTTGTTTTATATATAATGTTTTGCCAAGACATTTGTTAGTTTATGTTGTCAAATTTATTAACCTAAAGTTGTTCACGGTATTTCCTCATTAGCTTATAAATGTCTGTAGGATATGGAGGAATATCCCCTTTTCTAATCCTAATTTTAGTAATTGGTATTTTCTCTTTTTTTCCCATCAGTCTTGCTAGAGTTATCCATCTTATTAATATTTTCAAAGAACCAACTTTTGACTGTTAATTTTTCCTATTGTCTATCTGCTTTCTATTTCATGATTTTGGGTCTTATTTTTCTCGATCATTCTTCATAGGAATTTATCAGTTTTATTAATTTTTTTCAAAGAACCAATTTCTGAATTTGTTAAATCCCTCTATTATTTGTTTTCTATTTCATTGGCTTTTATTATTTCCTTTCTCCTAACTCTTTCAATTTAATTTTTCTAGTCACTTCTTATAGTAGAAAGTAATTTTTACCTTTCTTCTTCTTAAATGTAACTGTATAAAGCTATAAATTTCTCTGTCATCATTGCCCTAGTTATATCTCACATGTTGATATGTTGTTTTAAAATTATATTTCAGTTTAAATATTTTCTAATTTCTCTCATAACATTTTTTGATTCCTGTATTATTCAGAAGCATATTCTTTAACTTTTAAATACTAAGGGCTTTGTAGATATCTTATTTTTTATTTCTAAAACTCAGTTCTATTTTGATCAGAGAACATATTTCAATCTTTGAAATGTATTATTAATAGAACTTATTTTATGATTTAAGTGTCATAAAAATTTAAAAAGCTGTATGTTTACTGTGTACTTAAAAGAATGTATATTTTGTAATCGTTGAATATATTTTTCTATCCGTGAGAATGAGGTCAATTTGGTTTGTAGTATTGTTCATATCTTCTATATTCCTCCTGAATTGTTCCTAGCTCTTTCTCTGAATTACTGAGAAAAATGGTGTTAAAAATCTTTATCAGTGTGAATTTGCCTATTTTCCTTTTAGTTCTTCCAAGTTTTTCTTCACCTGTCTTGAAGCTCCATTGTTAGGTTCATGCAAAAGAATATTTTAAAAAGAACCATTTGGAATCATATTGCCTAGTGACCATCACTCCATAATTTGATTGTTTAATCTATGTATATATTATGTATCCAGATATATGTATATCCATTATATGTATAATTGTATATCTTGCTTTCACAGTAATGTAGCTTGAAAATTTTACTTTAATTAAATATCCTTTCAAATGTTTCTTTTTAATGAGTATATAAACTTCCATCTGTGATATACCTTGGCTTACCCAGTTCCTTGGTCTTGAATATGCAGGTATGTCTGCTTTTTCACTATTTTAAACAACAGTGCAAGGAACATCCTTATGCATAAATGCTGGTCTGCATCCCATTGTATTTCTCCTTAACCATTGTTATGAAGTTCTGTAAAATGGCATCAAACTGAGGAATCCAGGGCATCTCATTTGGATTTAAGTCTTGCCTGAGACCCAAATCCAAGGTGATTTTAGTTTGTAATTGTCAGTGTATTTAGAGAAAGTTGAAAAAAGAAGCATTTATAGCATGGTTTAAAAAATCTTCATTCCATAGGAAGCCTGTGGGTTCCCTGAGAAGGAGTTTGACTGTTCCTGGCCAGCCTAGCATTTAATCCCAACCTGTCACCGGTTTCTATGAAGTGAAGTTTCTATTACTTCCTGGATTGCTCTAGTCTATCAGAGGTCACCATCTCCAATTTAGCCTAGATGTGGATGGGAAAATACCCTGTACAGCCCTAGCATCCAAAGAACTTTGGTGTCAAATTCAATTACTGGAGAAGACCTTTTTTTTTCAAAGGTCTCTGAATCCATTAAAAAAAGCTTCTCAGATTCCTAGCACTTGTGCTTATGGTGAGTGTATCTTCCACACAGGCCTTCTGACAGCTTGTTTGTAATTTCACATTGTCAACTGCTTTTGTAGTTGGAGTTTCATTTATTGAAAAAAATCCTCAAATGGAAGTAGAGACGGTTAAGTCTTTAACATACGTCTGAGTGTGTCTGAGTGAGGAGAATATTGTAGATACATAATGACCCAAGATGATTTCATTTCACGTAGCTTTCTTCTTCTCATATTCCCAAACATGTTGATTTCCCAAATATAAGGTATTATTTCTGGATTGCTGTGGCCACAATTTCCATTAACTCCCTTGTGTGCTTCAAAGGAATGAAAATATTCTTGAAGTCTATTTTCATTTTATTTAAAAATTCTCTTTTGTGGAAATTCCCTACATTTCCTTTCGTTCAATTTGGAGAGCTTTTTATTTTCTGTGATTAAGGAGTAAATGAATTCATTTTGCATTGAGGAAAATGGTACAAAATAGATATTTTTTCTACCTGAGAAATTTGTATTTACAATTCCATTTCAATGAAACCACCTAATAGTCATGATAGATTAGCAGTGTTTTCTCTCTCTGCGATACAGCCTTCTAATTTATCTGGAACACAAATGAATCAAGAAATGCAGCTTTGCAGACTATTTTGAGTATTGCCGTATATTGCTTTAACTCTTGGGTCAATCTGGGGTGCATAAACTTGCCATTTAAGTTGTTAAGAACTATTTCCAGAAAAGATACACTTTATATTGTGGATTGAGCTTCTCTTTCATCCTTTTAAGTTCAAATTTCATAATTAGAACACGATGAACAATAGAATTCTCACAGAAGAATAAAGACATCTTCTTGGTTTCTTTTCTGTTGCCTTTGAACATGGAATAAATGACATATTCTGTAGCCTTGTTAAATCTTCTGTTCTTTCTTATACTTTGTCATATTTCTGACTATTTCTATGAGAAAAAGGGAGCTACTCAGATGGTGTTACTGCCAGACAAAATTCAAAAGTTCATACTAAACAGTACTAACTAGTAGCAGCCATTAAGAGTTATTTTGGAAAATAATATGCCATAGGTTTGGCATATGATTCTTTTTTTTTTTTTTTTTTTTTTTGAGACAGAGTCTCGCTTTGTTGCCCAGGCTAGAGTGAGTGCCGTGGCGTCAGCCTAGCTCACAGCAACCTCAAACTCCTGGGCTCGAGTGATCCTTCTGCCTCAGCCTCCCGGGTAGCTGGGACTACAGGCATGTGCCACCATGCCCGGCTAATTTTTTCTATATATATCAGTTGGCCAATTAATTTCTTTCTATTTATAGTAGAGACGGGGTCTCGCTCAGGCTCAGGCTGGTTTTGAACTCCTGACCTTGAGCAATCCGCCCGCCTCGGCCTCCCAAGAGCTAGGATTACAGGCGTGACCCACAGCGCCCGGCCTGGCATATGATTCTTTAAGAACAGTTTCCATGTTGTCATTCCATTTATTTTTTTTAATGTCTGATTTTACCTTTATTTAAAAAATGTATAACCATCACTCATGTTAAAATCAAAATTTTCTTGCAGTTCTCATGAACTGAATCTTCCATTCTGATCTGTGTGAATTCTGCCTTCAATGCTGACCCACCCCAGTAGAATGGAAGAGTTTCATTCCAGGCATATAACACTGAGTTAAACTGGAATCCACAATTGGAGTGGCGAGTTACTCCAAATGTGGCTAAACTGAAACTAATGCTAAATTATCTAGGGAGCCAACTGATTTCCCCAGATCTGAGTCAGTTGAACATTCACATACAGATTGTTTTGTGAACATTACTTTTCATTTTTTCAGAGACAAATACACAGAAGCCTATTTACTGAGTCCTGTGGTGAGCACATTTTAGGTTTTTATGAAACTACCAAACCATTTTCCAGAGTGGCTCTACCATTTGCATTTCTACCATTCATGGATGAGGGATCCAGTTTCTCTGCATCTTTGCTAGCACTTGGTATTGTCACTATTTTATTTTAACTACCCAATGGTTGTATAATGATACCTCATCACAGTCTTAATGTGTACTTCCTTAATGCCGGGTGAGGTTGAACATCATCTTGTGTTTATTTAGCATCCGTATTCTTCTTTGGTGAAATGTCTTTTCATGTGATTTTCCCCCTTTCTTATTAGATTTTTTTTTTACTATTGAGTTTTTTCCTTATTTTAAAATATTTGTCAAATCGAGATTGAACATATTCAAGGTGTAAAACAATGTGATTATTTGGAATACATATATTGTGTAATGATTGCCACAATTAAATTAATAAACACATCCAATCCATCACCACTCATGTTGTGTATTAGGTCCTCAGAACTTATTGACCTTATAACTGAAAGTTTATGCCCTTTGACCATTGCCTGATTTCCTCCATTTCCTGGTCCCGGACAACTACAATTCTATTCTCTGCTTCTATGAGTTCCACTGTTTTAGATTCCACTTATGAGTATGATCATACAGCATGTGTCTTTCTGTTTTCTGGCTCATTTCACTTAGCATAATGTTCTCCAGGTTTGCCCAAGTTGTTGTGAATGACATTATTTCTTCATTTTTTATGGCTAACTAATAGTTCATTGTATGTATGTACGATAATTTCTTTATCCATCTGTGGACATTAAGTTGTTTCCATATCTTAGCTATTGTGACTAATGCTACAATAAACATGGGGTACAGAGATAGCTTCAAAGTACTGATTTCATTTTCTTTGGATATCGACCCAGAAGTGGGATTGCTGGATCATACAGTAGTTATACTTAAAATTTTGTGAGGAACTTCCATACTGTTTTCCATAATTGACTGTAACAATTTATTTTCCTACCAATAGTGTATGAGAATTTCCTTTTCTCCATGCTTTCACTGTTTACTTGTCTTTTTTTATAGCCTTCCTAACATGTATGAGGTGATATCTCACTGTGGTTTTGATTTACATTTCTCTGATGATTAGTAATGTTGAGTACTTTTTCATATACTCAGTGTTAATTTGTATGTTCTTTGGAAAAATGTCTATTTGGTTCTTTTCCCCATTTTTTAATTGGACTATTTGTATTTTTGTTATTGAGTTGTATGAGTTCCTTATTTTTTTTTTTGGATTATAAACCCCTTATCAGATACCTGGTTTGCAAATATTTTCTCCCATTTCATAGATTGCCTTTTTATTTTGTTGATTATTTCCTGTGTTGTGCAGAAGCTTATTCATTTGATGCAATCCCATATGTCTATTTTTGCCCTTTGCCTATGCTTTTATTGTCATATCCAAAAAGAAAGTCTCTTAAATAAATGCTTCTGGAAAAACTAGATATCCACATGAAAAGAATGAAATTGGATCCTTGCTTTACACTATATACAAAAATGAACTCAATGTGAATTAAAAACTTAAATGAAAGGTCTAAAACCTAAAAAAAATTATTGAGTTTTGAGAGTTTTTACATAGTCTAGATATAATTCCTTTGTAAGTTACATGGATTGAAAATTGTTTTTTTCATGTTCTTAAAGGGGTCTTTCTCATAGCAAAAGTTTTTAATTTTGATTAATTCCAATTTGTAGAATTTTTTTCTCTTTTATGGTTCATGTCTTTGGTATTATGTCTAAGAAGTCTTTATCAAGCCTTTGGTTCCAAATATTTTATCTTGTTTTCTTCTGAAAGGTTTACAGTTTTACATTTAAATTTATGATCTAGAGGAGTTTCAAGGGGCCTGACCAGAGGCATCTGGCATTCACCTTCTCCACAAAGAGGAACCAAATTAGCAAGTAGATAATCACACCTCAAATAGATCATCTAAGAGAGTTCAACAGAGAAGTCACAGGAAATACACAAAGCAAGGAAGGAGAGAGGGAAATGAGGCAGCCTGCTCAGCAAGGATTAGCTGGGAACCTAGAAAGACTTTCCATTGTGGGGAAAGAGCAAATGGTCCGCATTTTGACTGTAGACTCTTGAAAATCCTAGCCACAGGAGAGATCCTTAGCTCTTATGAGTCCCAAGACAAACATAGGTAGCTGCCCAGAGACCACACAATGGCATTGCTGCAGAAAAGGAACTCTTGTTGGGTCTCACACCTCTGATTCCTAAGCAGCTACAGCAAGGCACCATTTTGAGGGCCCAGTCCCCAGCAGACTGCATCTTGCCCTGGGTCCCAACAGACTCTGCATCTCACATCCTTGGAGCTGGCAGTGAACATCCCCCCGCACCCAGGAGAGGGGCAGTCATGAAGAAATATACCTGGCCTGCATCTGTAGTCACTGTTGGCTGTGACTGCTGCTGGGGCCAAAGTGTGATCCACTGATGACTGTACATTTTTATATATCCCAAAGACAAACTCTGCTGCCAATAGCCACTGCTACTATGGGCTGCTGCTACAGGACCAAAGCATGGGCAAAACGCACAACCCCAGCTGCCTGCCTATGTCTGTTCCCATTGAAAACAACACTGCCCCTCTAGCAGGGCCACAGTTTACCTCCACCTGAGCATTCCTCTGGTGGCCTAGGAATTACCCCATCCCTGCCTACCACAGCCGGTGTCTGCATGCACTAGAAGGGGGCCTGAGGACAGCTTTTCCTGGCCCAGCTAGACCCCTCAGCCACTATCTAAGCCTGCCATCTGTGGCCTGGGGTTCACCTAGCCCTGTCCACTACCATTGGCACCTAAGCAAACTCCTGGGGGCCTAAAATTAGGCCCACCCAATGTTCTTCCCCCACCATAGCTGACACCCACCCACATATGCCACGTGCATATGTGGGGACTGGCCTGCCCAGCTTGTAGCAACCAATGCTAACACCAACACAGGCTGTTTGGGACCCAAAGGTTTGTCTCACCATTGCTACTGCCATCACCCATGTTGCTGCCCTGGGGCCTGAGAAACCATCTACCTGCTTAGCCAATTGCTGCCATTCCCAGCTCTTGAGCAAGTTGCCTGGAAGCCCAAGAATTGGCCTGCCTGGACCCATTAACACCAGTGCCAGTGTATACCATCTTAGGGCCCAAGGACAGGCACTCACAGCCCACCACCACTGTCACCATTGGGGCCTGAAAGAATGGCCCACCTGGCATCCCAGTCCCCAGTAAAACTTCATCACAGACTCTACTAACAACTATACCCTAAGCCAGTGAGGAAATCACAGACACTACTGACTGTGTTTGCAGTCAAAGAAATCATAGGAAACTACACTACTATTTACACCCAGAATCAAAGCCAAAGTGTCCTTCCTAACCAACACCACAGATACATCTTCAGGAACAACTTCTCTTCTATGAAAGCAGATTCAAAAAAATTGGAAGAAGTGACTGTTATAGCTGATTCACAGATATCAACAAAAAGACAAAACAAACATGAAAAAGCAAGAATATGTCCCTTTCAAAGGAACACAATTTTTCAGCAACAGATTTCCTATCAAAAAGAACTTTATGAAATCCCAGAAAAAGAATTTAAAATACTGATTTTAAAGAAGCTCAGTGAGATACAAGAGAAAACTTAAAAACATTACAAAGACATCAGAAAAACAATTTAGGAAATGAATGAGAAATTCATGAAAGAGATATTATAAAACAAAAATAAACAATCCCCAGAAATTCTGGAACTGATGAATTTATTGAATGAAATACAAAATATATTTGAAAGCTTCAACAATAGACTAGATCAAGCAGAAGAGAGAATCTTAGAACTTGAAGACACGTCTTTTGCAATAACCCAGTTACACAAAAATAGAAATGAATAAAAAAGAATGCACAATGACTATATGACATATGGGATACCATAAAGTGAACAAATACTTGAGTTTTTGGAGTTCCAGAGGCAAAGAGAAAATTAAAGGTTTAAAATACATATTTAATAAAATAATAGATGAAAACTTCCCAAATCTAACAAGAGATTTATATATCCAGAATAGGACGCCGAGAAGTCAAAAGTCATAACAACAGCAAAAAACATAACAAGCCAATTAGAAAATGGACCAAAGCATGAAGAGAGATTTTACTGAAAAGGATATATGAATGGCAAATATGCACATAAAACAATGTTCAGCATTGCTACATATTAGGGAAATTCAGGTTAAAACCACAATGTCACAATGAGACATCACTATACACATATCAAATTGGCTAAAATAAAAATTAATGACAATACTATATGCTGGTGAGGATGTGGAGAAAATATTTTTCTCATACATTGCCAGTTGGAATGTATAATGGTACAATTTCTCTGAAAATTAGTCTGGCAATCTCTTAAAAAACTAAACATATACTTAATCATATTCCCTAGAGATTGCACTCCCAGGTGTTTTTCCCAGAGGAGGAAAAACTTACCTCCCCACAAAAGCCTGTACACAAATCTTTAAAGCAGCTTTAATTATATATACTAAAACCTAGAAAAAAACCAGTGTCCTTCAAGAGGTAAAGAATTAAACAAACTGTACTACTATCATACTGTGGAATATTGTATAGTAACAAAAATAAACATGAAATAATGTAAAAATAAATAAATTTGTGATCAATTTTTAGTTTTTGTATAAGGTGTGAGAGTTAGGTGGAAGTTATTAGTTGTCTAATGATATCAAATTGTTCCAGCACCCCTTGTTAAAAACTACATCTTTTCTCCATTTAATTACTTTTTTTGCCTTTGCCAAAAATCAGTTGGCTATGCTTATGTCATTTCTTTCTCAGATTTCTATTTTTTTATATTGATCTATATGTTTATTTATCAGCCAGTTTCATATGGTATTGATTATTATTACTATATAATGAATCTTGAAATTGGACAGAATGACTTAATTTTTCTTTAAATTTTTTTTAGCTATTATAGTTTTTTGGCCTTTTTATATAAATTTTAGAATAATCTTTTCTATATTTATTAGAATGTTGGTGGGAATTTTATAGAAATTATGTTAACCTGTATGTTGATTTAAGGGAAATTTATATCTATATTATATTGAGTTTTCCAATTAATGAACATGATATATCTCTCCATTTATTTTGATAATCTTTAATTGATTTCATTACAGTTTTGTTAGTTTTAGCATATAGATCCTGTATAGATTTTATTAGATTTATGCCTAGGGGTTCTATTTTTTTGATTGATTATAGTTGTTATTGCATTTTAAAATAAACTTTATTTTGTAGAACAATTTTAGATTTGCTATAACAATTTTACATTAACTAAAATTGTTAGAAAAAATTATGAAGATATTATAGAGTTTCCATATACTCCAAACCCAGTTTTCTCTATTATTAACATCTTGTATAATTATGGTACATTTGGTATAATTAATGAGCAAATATAGATACATAATTATAAGCTAAAGTGTATACTTTCAAATTTCCTTAGTTTTCACTTAAGGCCTTTTTTCTGTTTCAGAATCCCATCTAGGTTATCATATTACATTTGCTCATCTAAATACAAAGTCTTTTCAGATACATATGGAATATTTACCAAAATTGAACATATGCTGGGCTATAAAACAAGTCATAGAATATTTTAAAGAATTTAAAGCATATGTTCTTTAATCAGAATGAAAGTAGTCTAGAAATCAATATCAAAGAGAAAAATAATGTTTGGAAATTTAAATATACATTTCTTAAAAATGCTGTTTATATTTTGTGGCTTCTGGGTATAGTGTTCTATATATTTCAGTTACATCAAATTTGTTCATTATGTTGTTCAAATTCTACATTTTTACTAGTGTTTTTACTGTTTCTTAATGAGACAGTTATTGTTTTAGTTCGGGTTCTCTTCAAATCATACACTGGGAAAAAAACTTGGGCTCAGGAAATTTGAGTGGTAATCCTAGGAATCACAAGAAGAGACTAAAGAAAGTGAGACAAGAAAGAGGAAAAACATCAATAAAGGGCACATTATTGAGCTGGTTACCATTCTTGCAAACTAGGGTTTAATGCCATTTGGAACCTTCTAAAAATAATGTGGAGCTCTTGCTTCAGAATTTTCCCTCTCTTAAACAGAATGGTTAAAAAAAAAAAAATGTCTACTAACTCCCATCTTCCCTTAGTTGAGGGCTGTACCCAGAGGCGTTAACTCTTCTATATTTCTAGATTGTATGTATACATTGTATGTATACATGAAGGTGTATACTTGGGCTCCCAAGATTTTAAAGCCTTCAGGGAGGAAAGCAAAGTTGTGTAGGCATTTGATATGGGATGTTGTCAGTGTACAGGAAACTGTTTAACTGCATATGAAATAAAATAGGCTAATAATGTATTACAATTTCTCATTAAGCTGGCAGTTTATTTTCTTTTTTTTATAACCTGTTTTACATCACATATTTTAAAGCTATAGTTTTAGGTACATTCAACTTTAGTATTGTTACATCTTCCTTGTAAATTGACCTTATTAACATTATGAATTGTTCTTCTTTTTCTCTAGTAACTCTTCTTGCCTTAAAGTCTACTTTGCCTGATATTAGTGCAGGTATCACAGCTTTCTTTTAGTTAGTATTTACATGGTATATTTTCTTTTATTATCTTACCTTTAATCCTTGGGTGTCCTTATATTTAAAGTCGTCTCTTGTTAGCAGCATATCAATTTTTTAACTTCAGCCTGACAATCTTTGCATTTTAAGTAGAATCTTTATTACATTTATATATAAAATGTAATTACTGGGATGCTTGGTTTTAAATCTACCATACTACTCTCTTTTCATATATCATATCTGTTGTTTATTTCCTTTTCTTGTTTACTTTTTGGTTAACCAAGTATTTATTTGTGATTGTATTTTCCCCATTTCTTGTTACCATTTCTTTATGATAGGTGTCCTTGATTTATTAGGCTCTAACATAAACCAATATTTTTCACTTCTTATATAGTGCAGGAAGGGACTTTAGAATACTTGAATTCTGTTTACCACCTCCACTTCCCCTCTCCTTGCCATCTGTAGTGAATTGATTTTTTTAAATGTACATATTTTCAAATTATTACTATTATAATTATTTTGTGCAGTGAATATTCATTGAAGTTTGTTCAGATATTTAGCCTTTTGTTGTTCCTTATTCTTCCTGGGTTTCTGTGAAATCATCAGAGATTATTATTTCTGCCATATTTATTTATATGACAGCTCTGCAAGTGAGGAAATGTGTCAATATTTGTTTATTTTAAAATGTACTTATTTTGAAATTATTTTTGACAGATGTTTATACAGGGTATAGAAATACAGGTTCTAGTTATTTTATTTCAAATCTTTAAAGGTATCATTCTATAGTCTTTGACTTCCATTCCTTCTGTCAGAATTTATCTGTTACTGTTAATGTTGCTCTTTTGTGCTATGTCTTTTCCTCTCTAGAAAACAAAGAGTTTTTTTCTATTTAATTGGTATTTAGCAGTTTTTTCTCAATTTGCCTATGAATGATTTTCTTTATTTTTATCTTGCTTGAGTTCACAGCAGGACTTAAATCATTGGCTTGATTCTTTTTTAATTATTGCTGACAAATTCCTGGTTATTATCTCTGTAATATTTACTTTTACCTCCTCTTCTCTCTCTTTCCTTTTAGACTTAAATTACTTAGAAAATCACTTAGATAATTTGGGAAGAGAAGGCATGTTAGTTCTTTATCCTCTATATCTTTTGCACTCTTTTCTGTATTATACATCCTTATTTCTCTCTGTGACATTTCCTAGACATTTTCTTGATAGATATTTTCTTCTAGAGATAGTGTCTTTCTAAATATTTTCTATTCACCTGTTTTCCAGTTCATTTATTGTTTATTTATTTGTATAAAGCTGCTATGAAACTCACCTACTGATTTATTAAGTTAAAATATGTAAATATTAATACCTTCCCTAGAATTTGCATTTGGTTAATTTTCAGAGATTTCAATTTTCTATTGATGTTCTCCTCTTTTCAATTGTTTTTGTAAAAAATATATTAAACAGAGTTATTTTAAAGTTCATTACTGATAACTCTAATGTCTCAATATCTGTGTGCCTCTTTCTTGTCTGGATTTCTCTTAGTCCTGTTTTATTATATGCAGGGTAATTGTTTATTGAATGCTGGATACTAGTATAAAAATTGTAGAGGTTCTTGGTAATGATCTTTCTCTCTATGAAAGGTTTATATTTGGGCTTCTCAGGTGTTTAGAGTAGAGGCAGATCACATTAATCCAATCAGGAGTTTATCTTCCCAGATGCAGAACAGAGACAAGATCAAACATTCTTTCACCTCCCCAGGACATCTACATAATTGATGCTTCCTTCACTCCCTTTTTCTCTTCTAAGATTTGCCTTATCCTACTTTTGTGCAGATTTCCTGAGCCTCACAAGAATGTAACCATTTTACCTCACTGCCTAACCTCTTGTTCTTTTTTTCTTTCTGGAAAGGCCTATCCCCTTTAAATGCTGAAGCTCCCAAATTCTCCTTTGGAAAAAAAAAACAGCCACAGATTTATCTATAGTTTGTATTTTTCCCATGCACATCCTCAGACGTTGGCTTAATAAACCTCTATTGATTGAGGTTTTTGCCCCAGTCACTGATGTTGGGTTGTCATTTGTGACATTCATTTTTTTCTCCTTGATCAGCCTTACCAATGGTTTGTTGATTTTATTAGACTTTTCAAATACGTTTTCCTTTTTGCTGATCCTCCAGATAAATATTGTTTCTATTTTATTAAATTGTTTTTACATTTTTATTTCCTCCTTTCAGGCTTCTTTTGGGTTTACTCTCTGGTTAGTTTTCTAACTTCTTAATTTGAATGCTCAGCCTATTACTTTTTTCTAATGTTTCCTTTATTAATTTATGAGGATAATATTTCTTTCCATGTACAGCTCTAGCAGCATTCTACAAGTTTTACACAGAAGAGTTTTGTTGATTTTGTTGTTGTATTTTAGATAATCTATAAATTCTGCATTATGACTTTTTGATAAACCTGTGAATAACTTAATGATTTTAAAATTCTAAATGTATAGTGTTTGATTTATAATTTTAATTAACAATGGTCAGAGAAGATTATCTGCATGATATTAAGTTTTTACAAATATGAAAATGTATAAGCATATATATACTCATACTATGTTTGTGAATGCAAAGAAAAATTTTTGAAGTTTATATATCAAAATTGTTAATAGTAGTTATCCCAAGTGTTAGAATTTTAAAAGTTTTTTTCTTTCTTTCAATTTTTGTATCTTCTACATTTGAAATGTGTATATATATTATTTTTTACTAGAAAAACAAAGATATTTACATATATTGGGGATAAAAAAGAGTTCACAGTGTGAACTGAAATAAAACCTAAGGCTTCCCCCGCCACCCACAGGCTGACTGAATGGACCCCCTCTTGGCCAAGGGGATATCCCAAAACTTAATTGCCTGCCATGAGAAGGAAGGTCAGACATGCCTCACCATGCCCCCCTACTTCTTGGAGACAGCCTATGTAACCCATTAACAAGCCTAAGGTTATGCAAGACAAACCTGCAG
Source organism: Microcebus murinus (assembly GCF_040939455.1). Taxonomy (NCBI): domain Eukaryota; kingdom Metazoa; phylum Chordata; class Mammalia; order Primates; family Cheirogaleidae; genus Microcebus; species Microcebus murinus. The sequence goes on from NC_134108.1 coordinate 10,410,165, forward strand.
GTCCTCAGTTTACACAACAAATATGTCAGGTGGCTTGTCTCTGATAAACAGCTCCTTATCTTAAAACATTCCAAGTCTTTAGACAAACTTTCATGTCTTTAACCAATTACAAGTCAAAGAATCTTAAACCCACCTATAACCTGTAATCCTTCCACCCCTTCAAGATGGCCCACCTTTTTGGGCCAAACCAATGTCTGCCTCCCATGTATTGATTTATGACTTCGCCTGTAACCTCTATCTTCCTGAAATGTATAAGACCAAACTGTAACCCAGTCACACCGAGTCCAGTTGCTCAAGGCTTCTTGGGCATGGCTCCGGATCATGATCCTCAAATTTGGCTCAGAATAAATCTTTTAAAAATTATTTTACAGAGTTTGGCTTTTTTTCCCCATTAACAAGATGAATATATACTACCTGCATATAAGAACCCATTTCTAACCATCTGCAAATTTTAGAGTTCAGCATTTACTTATTGAAATACTAAAGAAAAACATAAAAGTGTTTAAAATACCATTAATTCCCTTAGCATGAATTTTAATGCAAATATGTGATTAGATATTATAAGTTTCTGTTGTAAGCTAAAAATAAAATCTTAAGCCCCCTGCTGACTGAGTTCCTGGCCATGAATCTGACACACCTTGTTATACCTCCTCCCTTTTGGAGTTTAGACTAATTGCAAACAGAACCTAAGGCCATGCAAGACAAAGGTTAAGTCACACCTGCAGGCCATCAATTTGCTTAACAGATCACTTTAAGTATATTGTGGCTTTGTTCTCTGATTAGAAGACCCCCTTAGCTTAACTCAACCATTCCTTTCTATTGACTCCAAGACTTTAGACAAAGCTTTATTTCTTTAAACATTTACAAACCAAAGAATCTCTGAAACCACCTATGACCTATCAGGCATCCCCTGGTTTTAGATATGCCATCTTTTCAGGCCAAACCAATGCATACTTTCCATGTATTGATTTATGATTTTACCTACAATTCCTGTCTCCCTAATATGTATAAAACCAAACTATAACCCAACTACCTCAGGACCATTTATTCAAGGTTTCTTGGATTTGTAAATCTGTGGGCTGGCAGTCACATATATTTGGCTCAGAATAAATCTCTTTAAATTATTTTACAGAGTCTGTTTTTGTTTTTTTTTTCATTAACACTCTATCTTTAAAAGAATTATGAATTCTCTAATTGTGAGTACCTGGGGAATTTCCTTGATTTCTTTTGAGTTCTTTATTTTGTTGTTAAACTGTTTTATCCATTCCTTCAACATGTTTGCAGATGAGGGATGGGGTTGGATCTACAATGTCATATTATGAAATCTGGAGGTTTATTTTTATTTTTTTTAGTTTAATTGTTAAAAATATCTGAATTTGTACCAGATTATTATATCCTTGAGAACAGAAGTCAGGTTTTATTTTTTATGTCTGTATTTTTAGACATAGAACCTAGCATATTGAAGAACCTTTTAAAATGTTTCATGAATGGGTGAATTTTAAAATAGACATTTCAAAAATTAAGAAAGGAGATAGTTACAAAAATACTGATTTAATTAACTTCTCCTTGAACTTAAAGTAAATTCCTTGACTTGGACACTGGTATGTCTTTAGCACTTTGCTTGGCACATGGTAATGACTGGATGAATATTTGTTGGAGGAATGAATGGCCACTTGTTTTTGTTAAATGTTTAAACCAGATGTACTTCCACCCTTCTTATTTGAAGGGGGATCATAGGCTATCAAAACTCTAGAAAATCAGCACTTGCTTTCTAATTGGCATTACAATCTGTAAATCAGAATCACATCAGGTGCTCTTCTCTTTACCTATTCTCATCTCTCCTGCAGCACTCTTCTTCACCTCTCCCAAATCAGTAAGTAGGAAGAATCCTTTCAGTTTAGCTGAATGAACCAGAAAGGGTTGGACATTCTTTTTTCAGTTTAATACATTGGAAATAAATATGAAATCAACCATATATCACCAGCTTTCCTTTGTCCCATCCCCCACAACACAGACTATCTTGGGACTCTGCACCCGCAGCTCAGAAAGGGGCTCATGTGGCCCTTCTGGTTCTCTTCAGTATTCCCACTTTAATCTCAATGTATACTTTCATGGGCTCTTGAACTTCTTGTTTTCCAAGTTTTGCTTTAGGCCCATGTCTACAAAAAAATATAGTTTTATGAATCGATGTAAGACCCTAGAATTTTCCCTGTATTAACAATTTCTTACTCTTTGATTTTGGCAATGTGCTGACAAAGACAATTTTTGTGTTTTAGTAGCGTTTGCTTCAGGCAGATTGATACTGGTTGCACATGACCTCTCTAGTTGAGTGACACATGAGTAGAAAGAAGATATACTATACTTTGTGTCAGTGATGCTTGTATTTGATGAATGTAGTCTCTTTTTTATTTTTTTTTTCTGACTTTCAAATATGGTTTTTTACTTTTTGTGGACTTTCATTGTGACTAATGATTTCCTCTGATATTTTTATATTTCCCTATAATACTGGTCTATATTCATGTACACATTGAAGACTGACACTAATGTCCTCAAGTACATTCCCAGGAGATTAGCAGAATTTTGGTATTTCAATGAGTAAATTTCCCTAGAAGGGGTACAAGAGAGACCTGTCCAACATTGACTCGCAGTGTGTTAGAATTGTGGTTTTTTTTAATACTTTTATTTTATCATATTATGGGGGTACAAATATTGTTAGGGTTGCATGTATTGCCCCTGCCACCCCTCCCCCTGGCCATGCCAGAGCATCAAGCGTGTCCAACCCCCAGATGGTGCCCACCGCACCCATTATGTAAGTATACATCCTTCCCCTCCTCCCCCCTCCCACCTGCCTACCACCTGATAAAAGTTTTTTGGTTTTTTTTTTGACATTTTGGTTACATTGTATATCTTTGCCTCTCCCTAAGAAGGGTTAGAGATATTCCCTCCCCTCCCCCACAATGCTTGCCGCAACCCTAAGATGTGGGTCTCCCCCCCCAATTCCTGGTGAACACTACCACCATTTGAGCACCATAGTTTTAATCAATCAGTACCAATTTGATGGCGAGTAGATGTAGAGCCCATTTTCCTGATCTTGTGTCGCCTAACTTTGGATATGGGCTTAAATTTAATCCAGGATAGCATAAATGGTGCTAGCTCACTGTCATTTCTTAGAATTGAGTAATATTCCATTGTGAGCATATACCAAATTTTAATTATCCACTCATGAATTGAAGGGCACTTGGGTTGTTTCCATGATCTTGCAATAGTGAATTGTGCTGCCATAAACATTCGGGTGCAGATATCTGTATAATAGAATGTCTTATGCTTTTTTGGGTAGATGCCCATCAATGCTATTGCTAGGTCAAATGGTATTTCTATTTCTAGCTGTTTGAGGTATCTTCATTTCCACAAAGGTTGCACTAATTTGCAATCCCACCAGCTGTGTAAGAGTGTTCCTGTCTCTCCATATCCTCGCCAGCCTTTTTTGTTTTGGGATTTCTTGATACAGGCCATTCTCACTGGGGTTAGGTGGTATCTCATTGTGGTTTTGATTTGCATTTCTCTGATGGTTAGAGATGTTGAGCATTCTTTTATGTTTGCAGGCCATTATTCTGTCTTCTTTGGAGAAGTTCCTATTCATTTCCATTGCCCATTTCTTAATGGGGTTGCTTGATTTGTTAATTCTTTTAAGTTCTAGATAGATTCTTATTATTTGACCTTTATCAGAAGTATAGAGAGCAAATATTTTCTCCCATTTTGTGGGTCGTCTATTTGCTCTAATGATAGTTTCCTTGGCTGTCCAGAAACTTTTTAATTTGATGAGATACCATTTGTTTATTTTTGATGCCATGGTGATTGCCTTGGGGGTCTTCCTCAAAAATTGTTTGCCTAGACCAATGTCCAATAGGGTTTTCCTAACATCTTCTTCTAGGATTCTTAAGGTTTCGTGCCTTAGTTTTAAGTTTGTTATCCATCTTGAGTGAATTTTTGTGAGAGGTAGGGATCCTGTTTCAACCTTCCGCATGTAGCTAACCAGTTTCCCCAACACCATTTATTGAAGAGAGATTATTTTCCCCATTGTATATTTTTGTCTGCTTTATATAGAAATGTGTTTTGATATACTTGTAGCATATATCCATTTGAGTTTCCTTTTATGCCAGCAAATGTAAACAGTTTTTTATTAAAAATAATTCATCCTTATTTTAAAAATTAAGAAAATACAGAAAATATAAAGGAGGAAAAATAAGAAGACTTTTTAAATTCTAACACTTTGAGATAACTATTAATATTTTTGCATACATTTGTCCAGGTTATGTTTCTTTCTTAGGTTAACACCCACTAAAACACACACAAACATATATACATACATATTCATAGACATTATATTTACAAGAAACGTGATCATAATATGCACAGAGTTTAACCGATTTTTTCCACTGAGATCTTTCATCCAAATCTGAACCAATGTGCCTCTTTATCAGCAATTATTTTACCATTTAGCTCTTTTACCATCAAAACACATTTTTCTCCTAAGGCTTTTTTGTGTTTGTTATATACCATTTTGTAGCACCTCTTTGCTAAGAGAGCACAGCTACAGTTTGTGAATTTTTTAAATGAAAACTTCCAAAAGGAGTAATGGAAATATGAAGATAAGTGAGAAAGAAAGCAAGTATGTAGAAATGAAGAAAAAAGGAAGAGACCATATATAGCATGGGAAGTTGGGAAGGGGTGCATCATTTTCTTTGAGAATCTTAGGATCTCGATTCCTTTGATTCTAAAACAACAACAAAAAAAGTTATTTGATTTAACTCTGTTATACCACAAGGCAGTAATGCATTCTTCTCTTCATAGATGTTTCCCCAATGCTAGAGGCATCCCTACCTGTTACTGGCCTCCAAGTGGAAGTTTTTCCAAGTTTTTGGTGTTCATCACAGAAAAGAATTTGGGGACACACTATGTAAGACAAGTGAGCAAAGGCTTTATTGAAAGTGAGAATACACTCTCAGGGAGGAGAGCGTATAAGCTCAAAAAGAGCAGCTGCCCAGAGAGGAAGTTGTTCAGATCTTTTCTAGTTTTATTAATTGAGGGGGGCAATATTCAAGGTCAGAAGGTTGGCTTTTACTAAGACTTTGGGTAGTAATCCCTGGAATTGGGTTCCCTCTCGTTTTCCTAATTTATATGATTGCCTCAGAACTGTCATGGTGATTTCAAGAACAGAGAAATTTTTAAACCACAATGTAAATGATGTTAAAATTAGCCAAAGTTCATATGTGGTGGCAGAGATAGATGACAAGATGATCAAGGCTGGTTTTTGCCTGTGGTTATCAGCCCCTCTAGTGAGCTTCTGCATGAGCCGTTGTTACTTTAACACCTGCATCTGATTTTCACGCCCCTGTGTCCGTCTCAGCCCTGTCTCCTATTCTCCTACTCTGACATGTCTACACATGCAATGGCTTGAGTCTGCCCCTTCTGGCCTTGCTACCCTCTTCTTTCTTTCCTTGACTGGTGAGGGACGCTAATATGATGCTAATTTACACGACTTTCAAATTGTTCTAAACACTCTCTTAACCCTTCAAAGTTTGGAACTCCTTGGCAACCTATGAATCTTAAAGCCAATATTCTCATAAAGAGAACTCATCAATGCAACTTAGCTACCTCACTACAAATAAAACAGAAAATTAGCAGTGAAAGTAATTTGAATGTAGGCTTTATGCTGAGGAATAAAGTAAAGGAATAAAATGGCGCCAGCATATCTTAGAGTGGCCTGAGCACAACAAACTCTCTTAAAAAGATAATAAAGCTGCTGGAGCAGGAAACAATGATGCCACAGAAATCTGCTTGGACAGAGAAATAACCCAATATTCTGCAGGAACACAAGGGTAAGGGGGGAAGTGTCATAATTTTGTAACACTGAGCATATCACAGGATTGTTCTGAATTTATATTTCTCAGCTGTAAAGTGTTAAATAGAAAATAGATATGCTTTTGTTCTCTTTACAGAGAATGACTTACTCTACAACTATACCAAGAGAAAGGCTCTAGAAAACCTTGGTGTGCCCTGGAAGGAACTATATAAACTCACAAAGCAGTAGAAACCCTCTTAATTGACACACACAAAAATGACTCGCCAAATTAGCCAATTCTTTTAACTCTTTTTGTAAGACACGCAGACTGAGGCCCGCATGTACAGTGGGCTACTTTTCATGTACTCACCCAAACCCCTGCAGATCTAAAAGTCCCTTTGGTTTATGCTAGTTGAATTTATTATTGTAATAATATATGTTAATTGAACTATGTAATATAATAAAACATAACTGTGAAAAGAATAGCCATGTCTATGAAAGCAAAGTTAAATATTCAGTAAAGATTTGATAAAGTTATTGGACTATTCTCTTGGTTTTGGTGTCAATGAGATGACTGCAAGATGTCAGGAAAATTGTGAGAGATCACTCCTCGCCTCATATTGTTCCCCAAGTTTACTTGCATTCTGTTAACTTTAAAGAAACTGAAATTGAAGTTACATTGTATTATGAGTTTAATTTATATAAAAACAAACAAAAAAAACATGAAACTCTAATCACTGGTCACTCATCTGAAAGCAAAAATTATTGACCCATGAAAAGATTGATGAATCAATATTTTTAATTAAAATAAAATATTTAAATGATATATGTTTATATTCACATATATTTTTCACATATATTACATATATGTAATTTTATAACTGATTATCTAATGGACCATTTTGATTAATGACTATGGTATTCTACAGTATTACATTGTGTTTCCTGTATGGGTCTCCAGTGAAACAGACAGGTTTTTCAGAGCATTCCTAAGGCTGACAGCTTAGCATGGTACAAAAGGTAATTGTGAGGCCTCAGGTTTTATTCACACTAATTTACATAGGTCTTGCCATACTTGCAGGAGTGAAGTTTCAGTGTTTAAAAATGCCACATCAATATATGCTTACAAGAAAAGAAGAAAAAGGCCATTTCAGAACTGAAGACTAAATTACACAGAACAAAATAAAATAGTCATGGTTGCGGAATGGTTAGGGACATAATCCCTAATCATTCAGTTAGAACTGAAGCAATCAGAGAAAAAAAATAAATGTAAAAAATAGATATAGAAAAAATGATATAGAGGAGAGGCAGAGGAAATTTAACATTTCTATAATCACAATTCCCAAAGAAGAAAATGAACATACTGGAACAGAACAAATATTTAAACTATGATTCATGACCCCTTTCTTGAAATAAGATTTATATGTATATATAAAAAGTGAAAATTGACCCCAAACTGTTAACACTGACATATTACAATATTTGATTTTGAAGATAAAGCTAGTATCTTTTATGACCGTCAGAGAAAAAAGAAGTTCTTTTGACAGAAAGAAAAATCACATCATGCTAGAGTTTGAATGTTTGTGCCTTCCCAAATTCATGTTGAAATTTAATTCCCATTGTAACCGTATTAAGAGGTGGGACCTTTAAGATGTGATTAGGCCATGAATATTAAGGCCATAAATATTAAGTAAAGATTTGGTAAAGCTATTGGACTATTCCTATTGTTTTTGGTGTCAGTGAGATGACTTCAAGATGTCAGGAAAATTGTGAGAGATCACTCCTCCCCTCATACTGTTCCCCAAGTGTGCTTGCATTCTGTCAACTTTAAAGAAACTGAAATTGAAAGTAATACACATTGCATTATGAGTGTAATTTATACAAAAACAAACAAAAAATGGCATGAAACTCTAGTCTCATGAGTCTGATGAAACTCTAGTCTCATGACTCTGTCCTTATGAGTCGATTAATGCTGTTATCATGGGAGTGGTTTCCTTATTATAGGAGTGAGTGCCTTATAACAGGACAAGTTCAATCCCCCTTCATCTTTCTCTCTTTGACTGCTTGCCATGTGATGCCTTCTGCCACGTCATGGTACAGCAAGAAGGCTCTCACCGGATGTTGGCACCTTGATCTTGGACTTCCCAACCTCCAGAACTGTGAGAAATAAATTTCTATTCATTATAAACTACCCAGTCGGTGGTATTCTGTTAGAGCAACATGAAATGGGCTAGAGCAGGTTGGCATCGGGCTTCGCAACAGCAAAGCCATGAAACGACCTATGAGATGCCCAAGAAGATAAAAAGATGAGCCCAGGAGTTTATATCTGGCCAAGTTTCTGCTCAGTTATAAAGGATACTGACAAATAGTGGTGACCATGTCTTGCTGATGAATCTACTAGAGAAGGAGCTTTGACCAACCAAGAGAAGATTGGGAAGGTTTTAGGAAATGGAAACTATATTAAATATATTTATCTTTGAAAGTCAGATTAAAGGAAAGTTATAAGTAAGCATAACAAAATAATATGTACATTCTCTGTGCTTTGAAAATGTTGGTGAATATACCAACAAAAATGGAAACAGGAAACAAAGGTAGAAAGTAGTTTAAGATCATTGTTTGCCTCATAGGAAATATCTTGGAATCAAAAGTTATTCTTTAGAGCTGACATGTCAGGCTGGGTGTAGTGGCTCACGCCTGTAATCCTAGGACTCTGGTAGGCCGAGGTGGGAGGATTGCTCGAGGTCAGGAGATTGAAACCAGCCTGAGCAAGAGAGAGACCCTGTCTCTACTATAAATAGAAATAAATTAATTGGCCAACTAATATATATAGAAAAAATTAGGCGGGCATGGTGGCGCATGCCTGTAGTCCAAGATACTCGGGAGGCTGAAGTAGTAGGATTGCTTGAGCCCAGGAGTTTGAGGTTGCTGTGAGCTAGGCTGACACCATGGCACTCACTGTAGCCTGGACAACAAAGTGAGACTCTGTCTCAAATAAATAAATAAACAAACAAACACTTTAAAGCTGACATGTCAGGTAGTAAAAGTTTTATTTTACTGAATAGTACAAATAGAAAAGGCAATAATTGTATTGTTTAAAATTAGGTGGTGAAGGAAAAGGAAGAACTTACAAACTTGTTTATAATAGAAAACTAGTATAAAAAATGTCTAAAGCAAAGAGGGAGTTGAGGACATTTTATAAAATTAGATATAAAAGTAACTGAGAAGAAAAATAACTTTATAAATATTAGAGTAATACTGACAATAGCAGACAAAATAGCAAAGAAAACAGACCATATTGTGAAAATTATATATACACATTCATGTGTATGTATACATGTGTGAACACAGTAACGTTACAGACTAGAGACCATGTATATCTGGTACATGAATAACTGAAAATAAACTCACTTGTCTATTAAAAGAAATTTCAGATCAGATTACAGAGTACATACAACTCTTTGCTGTATATAAGGGAAACAAAAGTGAATAAGAAAAGTTAGACAAAAAGATGAATAAAGTTACATGAGGAAAATGCAAACGAAAGGAAATAGAAGTCACAATCTTATTATCAAACAAGGGATGGTTCAGGGCAAAGAGCATTAACAATGACAGACAGGAAACTTTGTAGTGCCGAAGGCTGTAATTCACACAAGATGCAATAATTAAGAATGTCTGTACAGCAAATGACATTGAGAACCTTCATGACGCAGAAACCACGGCAGATACAAGAACCTTGCTAATAACTGGAGGCTGTGAACTAACCTCTCTCAGTGCAAGATTTATCAAGTGATTTAAAAAAAAAAAAAACAAGGATAGAGAAGACCTAAACAACATAATTAGTTAGCTCCCCTGGGTATATATCAAATGAGCCCCCCTTCCAAACTTTTTAAGTGCCCATAGATGTTTCACACAAATTGATCACGTATTAATTATACCACAAAGAATATCTCAATAAATTCTAATGAAATAGAAATAGCACAGCAAAATTATCTGAAAATAATGCAACGAAATTACAATTCAATATAGAACAAGGCCTTTTCACTTGGAAATAAAAACAAAACTGTTAATCAATTCTTGGGTCAAAGAAGAAATAAATGTAAGCCAAAATACAGAATTTAATAGTGATGAAAACACATATCAGAATTTTGGAATATAACTAAATCATTGCTAAGGAAAAAAGCCATAGCCTGAAATATCTATATAAATAAAAAAATGAAACAATAAAACAAATTAATTAAATATATGACTCAAAATGTTGGAGAAAAGAGAGCAAGGAGATGAAGTAATAAAGATAAAAGCATACATTTTTGCTGCCATATCTATAATAAGGAAATATTGGAAACAGCACAAGTGCAGAGAACAAAGTGAACATCTGACCGTATGTCCACATAATGTGACATCGTGCAGGTGTAAAAAGTGAATGAGGATGATCTGTAGGTATCGATGTAGAATTATATTGTTAATTGATAAAGCTAAGTGCAGAATGGTGTGATATAAAAGAGGGGAAAAGAAAAACCCACTTCCCCATACTAGTTTTTGCATAAAGAAGCCTTGGAAGGACTAAGGAGAAACCAACACAAATGGTTTCTTGCAGGGAACGGTGACAGCACAGGGTGAATGAGGGGTGGTTCTCACTTTACACATCTTTAAATGTTTTAATTTGAGGACCCTCTCAATATAGTAAAATCACGATAAAAATGTGAACAAAGTGAGAGCAGGTAAGAGAAATATTTTTTTCTAAATATCTAGGCCAAGACATAAAGAAGAGATGGTTAAGAGGTTGATTGATAACAAGGACGTCATTACTCTTGGGCGGGCGGTTGCAGATGGGAGAGACATAAATGGGATGAAAGGAACCAAACTGCTCTCTTGACAAGTTGAGCAGAGTATTCTGTGGACAGACACTGCTCCATGCTGGGCCTGCTGCCAAGAGTGGACTTGGGCTCCTGGAGGGGACAACAGGCTTCTGTCACCTTCACCTGCTCATGGTCTCATTGTAGAGAGGGAAGGACCCAAGGCGGGCTCTCTTTCTTCCTTCATCCTTCGGGGCCTGACAGAAAACAGGCTCCCAATGGGGCTTGCGATGGGGGCTGGTTGTTTGCTGAATATTCATGATTTGAACGTGCACATGCAACGCATGGATGAATGTGTGGTACACGTTCACCCACAGACGCAGGCACGGGCCTCAGGAAGAAATGAATGCTAACACAGACTGGCAAGATTAAATCTCTTTTCCTCACACAGTAGGAACACAAAATAGCAAGGAACTCATAAAGCTCTTGAAATTTATTTTTACAGTTAAAATTTTGAGAAGAGTCTTCACAGATTTAGTGTAAAAATAAAAGGCTTCCCTAAGACTGCAACTAGAAATGCCAAGTCTTAATCCAGAGCAAAGTTTTTACAAATGAGCTGGCAGGTCTTTAAAGAGGTCTTGTCAAAACAGAAACCATCCAGAACAATCAAACAAGCAAACAAACAGAAACCCTGTCTGCCTTACTACGCATGTCCCTGGTGTGGCAATGAAGAGAAATAGCAACATGGCACAGTTAGAAAACAGAGCTCCCGGGTGAGGTTGCTGCATCTTTCTCATCTCCTTTCCTCCCTTCCCTCTAAGAAGAGAGGTTTTAGTAAGACTATAAATGGAGTAATCATTTTGTGGACTTCCATCTTATTCTAGACCTTGCTTGTTTGTTGAATCACTCATAAAACAGCTCGTGTGGAATTGAGTCCTGCACAGGACCGAAGGCAGAGCTTATGTGACACCATGTTCCCTCCCCATTCGCTTCTGCAAGCCCAGAAACCCTGGTCTCCGGACTGTACCTGCTGTGTTTTCAGAGAAAGAACAGAAGAAATAAGTGTCAGTCAAAAGGGTTTGTTTTGGGGTGTGGAAAGTAAAAAAAATGACTCCGCAAGTTTTGATAAACTTGTTTTGGGGCTACATATTGCTGTTAAAATTTTTCTTAAATCCTTTCTAGAATAAAGCATAAATATGAATGTTAAATTCTTAATAGCATCTCCTGGGTTCTCTCGAAGGAACCCAAACAAACATAGCAAACAGAGTGGCAGTGGAAATGTATCGTAGTTAAGAGTGGTACAGTGTGGGAGGGTGGGATGGGAGTTCCCTGGAGCAACCTGCTCTGTCACTTTTAAACAGTAATCTCTCCCTCCCTCCTTCCCTCCTTCCTTTCCTCCCTCCCTCCCTCCTTCCCTCCCTCTTTCCCTCCCTCCCTCTCTCCCTCCTTCCCTCCCTCTCTCCCTCTCTCCCTCCCTCCCTCTCTCCCTCTCTCCTTCTCTCCCTCCCTCCCTCCCTCTCTCCCTCCTTCCCTCCCTCCCTCCCTCCTTTCCTCCTTCCCTCCCTCCTTTCCTCCCTCCCTCCCTCCTTCCCTCCCTCCCTCCCTCCCTCCCTCTCTCCCTCCTTCCCTCCCTCCCTCTCTCCCTCTCTCCCTCCCTCCCTCTCTCCCTCTCTCCTTCTCTCCCTCCCTCCCTCCCTCTCTCCCTCCTTCCCTCCCTCCCTCTCTCCTTCTCTCCCTCCCTCTCTCCTTCTCTCCCTCCCTCCATCCCTCCCTCCCTCTCTCTCTCCCTCTCTCCCTCCTGAAACAGCACAACTCTTTGTTCTGGTCTCACTTTTTTGGTTTCTGTCCTTTGAGAACGCAGTCTCCCCTCCTTGCCATGCCTGCTGCCTCCGCTTCCCCACATGCCCTTCCCCTCCTTGGACTGGGGTCTGCCCTGCAGTCCAGCCCTGACAGCAATGGGCGCCAGAGGACAGCTTCGCCCAGGGGCCTCAAGCCTGCAGAATCCTACTCAAACATACAAGCTTGAGAAATCTCTTCTTCCTGTTAAATGCCTGGTGTCAAATATCTGATTCCTTCTTGATTTGTCACCTCCTGGCATTCCTGTGAAAACCTCACCTGCGCAGTGAGAAGGAGCCGCCCTAGCTGGTGTTTCTTCCTCCTGGTGGTTCCCTCTCAGCTCAGCTCTGTTTGTTTCCCTGTATCCCTGGGGCCTTTGGGGGACACAGATTATCAAAACTCTAACCCTCCTCATGCACTTAAAAAGGAAAAAAACATAGTAGCTACAAACAAACCAGGGAAACCTGGGAATTAAAAACAAATCGACTGACAAGTGGCAGTTCAGCTGGGATGTGAAAAAAAGAGGGGGGAAAAAAAAAGGTTCAGTCTCTTAATTCAAGGAGCCCAGTTGAGGTTATTTTGAAAGTCATCGACTGCTCTGGCTATAACAGCAGTATAGACCAAACTAAATTATTATCCCCTTCTTGTTGAATTTTTCTTATTGAAGTTTCTAGATCTGGACTCTCTGATGGTAAAACAGCAGCTACAAATAACAATTCTTTCTTCCTTAGCAAGGTGGTGGCATTCATTCTGAGATGATTTTTGTTTGTTTGTTTTTCTAAATAAACACTAGCACCTTCATCCTCCTGGAGCAAATGTTAGCATAGCTGAGATGTGGAAAATTCTGAAGGAAAATTCTGAAGTTTTTTCTTTTGGGAATTTTTATTAATTATAGGGCCAAACACAGTACCGGCTCACTCCTTTCTGTGGCCTCTATGCCTTTGCTTTCTAATTCCCTTCTGAATACAGGCTATGGGAAGAATTTATGGCCTATAATGATTCATGTATAAGATAAAATTGTCCTTTCATTTTTGTTTTGACACCCCCCCCCCCCAAATCCACTGTCTATGCTTCTAGCACAGGCATCTTTTTATTTACCAATCTGGCTATTGCCCTTCCTTGTGTGTAGCCTTCAAAGGCTCTGCATCATCTGTAGCAAAGATGGCAAGATCTCATCTTACATTCTGGCGGATTGGGATTGACAGCACCCATGCTAAAAGGATTCTGAGGTTGCATCGGAGTTCCATGGAGATGCTGTGATCCATTAGTTATGTCTGCCACGGACATATAGGAAGGGGCGTGGCGATGTGTATGTGGTGTTTAGAGGACGTGATCGAATCTTTGCCAGGCCATACGTGCACCTCCATGCAATATTCTGCTGTCTAGTAGGATAGAATTTCTTCTAGTTTCCTAAGAGGACATATTTGTCTCCAAGCTTTTTGCACTTACTGTCCCTCTACCTGGATCATCCTCTTTCCAACTTCTTTCCCCAGTTTAGTTTTATTTGAATTTCAAGATTGAGTGAAGATTCATCTTCCTAGAGAAATCGTTTTTCTGCTTTCTTTGCTTGCAGACCAGGTACTGTGCCCGTGTGCTACTGTTTAGACTGTTGCTGCATCTGTCGTCGTTCGTAACCCACTGTGTCATAGTCACCTGTGCAGCTGTCTGCTTCCTCTAAGAGACTACAGTGTCTCTGAGGGCAGAGGAATATTTAAATTTCTCATTAATTACCTGACATAGTGCTTGAGCTTTTAGCCGGCATATAATAATTGTTTACTGAAGAAAATGAATGAGTGAATGAACAAATGGCATATTTCCTACAGATGTGAAAAATAAAACAAAACTCACTAGTTTGTGCGTTTCATGATAATCAATAAGCAAATGTGTTCTGAAAAACCCAAAAAGTACTGATGGATAATTTTAATGATTTTTTTTATTTGTCACTATGCACTTTTTTAGTACTGCAGAGGAAAGGAAAATATCTTTTCTCTTCCATCATAAGGTTCATGGCTGAAACACCAATAACAAAAGACAGATTAGTAAGAGAAAAGCCATGCACATTTACTTTAAAAGTTTTATAGGAGGCTTTATAAGGTAATGAAGACCCAAAGAAACAAGCAAATTTGTGTATTTTTATGCTTAGACTTGATGGAGAGTGGACAGTCATGGAGAAATATGATTGGAAGACAAAAAAATATGATCTAACGGTAATAAACTGGAGGGAATTTAGTGAGGCCTGTTTGTTCAGATTCTTTAAAGCGTCCTTTTCTCTGTGTATGGGAAGGGCACCTCTTATGACCTGCTTCATGGGAAAAGGGCGAGGGGAAGGTAAGAGTGACTCCTTAATCTGCTATTTTCTCAAATGCCAGGTGACATATTTTGGGGTACGGAGCCCTGACCTCTATCAGTACATTGATTTAGAGTTAATTTCAACGTTTTTTTTTTGCAATGCTCATAGACTGTTTTGGTGAAAACCTGCTGTCTTTTGCCTGCTTCACTGTTTCTCAAAATAACATTCAAATCTATATCTATGTATATTGATACACATATGTAAAAAAAAACCACATATAGTTTGTTTACCACATGTCCTTACATTTGTAGTACATGGAATAAAATCTGAATTTCCAGAGCTCTTTACTGTATTTATTCATTCATCAAATATTTACCGAGCATCTGCTATGTTTGATGTGCGGGGAACTTAGTGGCACAAGAAACAAACAAACACACAACCTGGTACAGCTCACAGCCTAATTGTCCTGTCTCTGAGTTTTCTTCCAGTTTGGGTGGGTTGAGTAGCTTCTTGGACCTATCACATTGAGAGAGTGAGTCCAAGCAAGGTTATGCCCCGAGAGTAAACCCCACCCTTCCTCCTGAGAGCTGAAGCAGCCAGGGGTGCATCTCTGCGGCAGGTCAGTGCAAGTGGACGTATGAGGATTCCGGACTAACCCATACCCCACTGAGGTTCGCGTGCTCTGGGAGTGACATGAGCCATCATTTAGACCTGTTCCGCTCCTGCTGCACAGCTTCAGGATGATGCCAGAGGAAATTGCTCCCATGTGTCAGATGACAGGACTTGGGCCCTTGAGAAAAAGAAAGAGAAGGTTGGAAGTGGACAAATTTCAGCTAAACCAAATAATTTAAATTTTAAATGAAATTGTCCAGAAAACCAGTTTCAAATGAATTCGAAAGGCATAGATATTTATTTTCCTAAATAAAAATTAGTTGCTTAGTTAAGGATTGGGTAGATTTCACTGTTTTTCTCTTCTGAAAGTCGTTAGATTAGTTTCAAAGTTGTGATTATCTTGATAAAAGAAATGCCTCAGATCGAGAGAGAGGTTGTCATCTTCAGAACTGCCCCTGCCCCAATTTAGTCTTATCCTGAGCACTTGCTTTAAAGCAGGGGAGTGAGTTCATGACTGCAGTTAACCCCTGTCATTTTGGAATAATAACTTTAGTATTTATTTGTATTTTTATAATTCATCTCCAAAATAATTTTGCAAACAAAGTCTGTATACTCTTTTTATGCAGGAAGAAATGAAGGACGAGAAGGTTGTGTGTTTGTCCAAAGTGCTCAGTTGAGGAAGGGGGTGTTTGCCAGGACTTCAAGTCCTGGGTGCATTCTAGGACCCCTGCTGCCCTACAAGGCAGGCACTTGCTCAGCTCCCAGGACTCACTCTGTCCCGTGTTCTCCTATCCCAGGAATTCCGCTGGGGACCAAGGGAGTGGGAGAAGATGGGAAAATAATATTCTTCGAATGACAGAGCCATGTTCAGGAAACAGCAAGCAAAGGAAAAATTAGGAGATCAGTGGCAGTTGAAGATGGAAGGATGGGTTGGGTCTTCAATGTTAAAAGTGCCCCAAATGCTAGGCAAAGGAGATTTTCTCACTTCATTACGCAAGGAGGAACCGTTACGTGTTTTTGGACAAGATGAAATAACATAGGAAAATTAATGTAGTGTGTAATGGATTAGATAAAATAACAGATTTAGAGGCAGGGAGAAGAGTTATGTGAGCCAATACAATGGTCCAAGCAAGAAGTACTACTTAGTGTGAACTTGGAAAACAGTGATGTAAACAAGGTTGTGATTTAATCTTAGATAAACACATTTTTACTAATCACATAAATTCTAGCACTGAGTTAAAGGCTAGAGGAATGAGATAGAGGTATTTAAGTGGCCTACAGTCTTGTGGTGGGAAACCAACATGGGCACAAGGGCGTGGAAGTCTTGTAGCTATTACATAAAGCCATGGAAAGGAGTCGATGTGGTATGTGCTCTGTAACTGAACTTGGCTTGCAGGTAATTTTTGATGCAGGGACAATGAGAGTATAGTTGGGAGGACGTGAGGACAAAATCAGATTTGGGTGGAGAAAGAAGGCAAAGATGTTCAACGTACATGACTAAGGAAGGTGATGTGCAAATAACAACTAAAAGGCGGCAGAGCCCTTTAGGGGAAGATGCATTTGTTTTGAGGGAGAATTCTATTTTAAAATTCCAACCGATCATCCCAGTAGCTATGTCTAATAGCCTGTTAGACACACAGAATTGGGGCTTGAGGAAGATCCCAGAGCCGGCACTATTGATCCAGGACACGCTCTCACAGGGATGACCGTTGGAGCTAGGGTCATCGCCATGGATACAGAAGCAATGATTGGATTGCATTTGTTTGTGTAACGGGATTGATGAAGGGAGAGTCAATCTTCTAAATTTGAGGCCGTGAAAATTTGAATCAGGTGAATTTTTTCAAGTTGAAGCAGATTTACAACTTATATTTAAAATTAAAAAGATTGGAATTCTGTCCACACCACTTTATATTGGCTTTGAAGCCCCATGGAGCTTTTGGCTTAGAAACCATATGGAATGCTCTAGAATGAGAAGTCATAGAAAAAAAAATATCAGAGTAAATTTTTAAACCAAATTATAGGAAAACAGGAGTTTGGAAATTGTAAAGCTAAAATCATATCATGTGGCACTTATATTAGTGTTCAGAGGTTGAACCAAAATTCATGGTTAGAACTGTAGTGTTAGGCCAGAGAGACTGGTTTCTGGCAGGGGAACGACCTGTGCAGTGGGATGTACTCTTCAAGGGCATGTTCAGATTCTGTCTCCTGGAGCGGCATTGGAGTACGTTTCCACCCTGTAAGAGACAGCATTAGATCTCTGCCTTCATTATAGTCTGGTTTTCAGGCGAGCTCCTGCCTGCCAGAGTGCCATTCCCAAATCTGCATTTATTCCTTTGTCCATCCATTACTTAATTAATTTATGATTCACTCCAATCATGCCTCCTTCATCCCTTCATTCTTCCGATGTGCATTGAGCTCCTGCAAAGTAGTGCATATTGTTCCAGGCACCCTGGGGACACAAGTGTGAAAATACGTGTCTTGCTCACAGTCTGCTGTGGAGACAGATGTGATTACACCTAATCATTATATAAACAATGGGTTCATGCTTTGTAGGAGGAATATATGTCCAATCCCATGGGACCACTCAGGAGAGCATATTTGGAGAAGGTTTCATGTAAGAGGTAACCTTTTAACCTTGGCTGAAAGGGCGAGTAGGAATTTGTTAAGTTGAGCAGTCAGGGTGAGCCTGGGGTAGAGCTCTTCAGTGCAGGGAACAACACATGCAAAGAATATGGATGTTTGCGAGTGGGTCTGTTCAGGGAATGCCAGGCAGGGTCCACAGCAGACTTGCTGGAAGGTGAGGCTGGAAAATCAAGCGACGGTCAGATAAGGAAGGGTCCATTCTATCGGCGGAAGTCAGGGTTCCTTTTATTTAAACTTGAACCCATTGATCAGAGACCTTCCTAATTCTAGCATAGTAATTCTAATGGTTCCCATTGATTATTAATTGATAAAAATTAACAACTAGTAGTCTTTGAATCGATATTTATTTTTGGCACTTATAACCCCCATTGTAATTTGACGTAGAAAATAACTTTAAAAGCAACCACCCTGCTACTCGCTAGCTCATTACTGTTAGTATTGATTTGAGTCCAGAGTAGACCAGAAAATGGCACAAAGTGAATCTGGTCTCTGTGCTTCATTTCAACAAGGATAATATATGTTTAAAGCTTCCTTCTTAAAAAACAACAACAATGCTTTTACTATCCTGGGATATTAAAATACCTATCAATACACTCTTGGCCATAAGCATGACTTTAATTTTTTTTTCTGAAAAAAATTAAGGTAAGGAATAATATGGATAACGATCTTAAGGACCAAGAGATTTATTTTTTTGTTGTTGTTAATTTCATTAATGGCTGTGTCCAAGTCTCTTTTTAAGAACTAAGAAATTATTTAGGATGGAATACTTTACTTATTTCAAAGTTAAATGCCAGTTGTTGTGCTTGGTATAAGACCATAATGATTCCAGGACCCATTGAAGATATTCAGTCTGAGCTCTGAGGCTGTGGTTTATCTTGTTCAGTTTTTAGACTCTCCACAAAAACATTTCTATAAAGAAAAATATCCTCAGCTAAGGAACATGGAGGAACGCCAGGCACTTAGCTGATCTTTGTAAATTGGCAGGCTTAGAAAAACATCTTCCAACTGATTTTCAGACACAGCATTAGCAATCAACAAATATTTTCTGAGCATTGCACATACACATGAAGAATTTCTTTGAAATAAGATGCTAGAAAAATAGGATGTGCTCTTAAGGGTGATGTTGGACCCTGCTTCTTCTTGGAGACATAATGTGCCTATTCCTACTCTCTCATACAGCTTTGTGAAAGTGGCAAATGAAACTTTAGGGCAGAAATGGTATAAATCAAATGAGTACCCATTTGTGTATGCTCAAAGAGAAAGATGCAATTTAAACTATAAGTCAGTATTAAAGTTTCCATCATGTGTGTGCACCTGCTTGTGTGCCTGTGTGTATGTGGGTGTGTGTGTGCATGTGCCTGTTTGGAAACTGAGGATGAAGGTAGTTAGAAGGTTAGGTTTAAAACGATGTCAGTGAATAGCCTTGAAAAGAATAAAATACTTAGGAATAAATTTAACCAAGGAGGTTAAATATCTGTATACTGGAAGCTATAAAACATTGATGAAAGAAATTGAAGAAGATGAAAATATCCCATGTCCATGGATTGGAATAATTAATATTATTCAAATGTCCATACTACCTAAAGTGATCTATCTACAGATTCAGTGCAATCTCTATCAAAATTCCGATGGCATGTTTCATAGAATTAGTACAAATAATCCTAAAATTCATATAGAATCACAGAAATTCTCAAGAGTCAAAGAAATCTGGATTAATAAGAACAAAGCTATAGGCATCACTCTACAGACTATACTCTGTAATACTGTATACTCCATATTACAGAGTTATAGCAATCAAAACAGTGTAGTACTAATATAAAAACAGGCATATAGACCAATGGAACAAAATAGAGAGCCCAGAAATAAACCCACACATAAACAGTCAACTAGTCTTTGACAAAGGTGCCAAGAATACACAATGGGGAAAGGATAGTATGTTTAACAAATGGTGGTGGGAAAACTGGATATCCACATGCAAAAGAATGAAATTGGACCCTTATCTTAAACTACACACATACACACACACACACACGTGGATTAAAGATGTAAACATAAGATCTGAAACCATAAAATTCCTAGAATAAAACATAGAGAAAAGCTCCTTGACATTGGTCTTAGTGATGGTATTTTTGGGTATGACCCTAACAGCATAGAAGACAAAAGTAAAAGAAGACAATTGCAACCGCATCAAACTAAAACGTTTCTACACAGAAAAAAAAGTCAACATAATGAACAAGCAATCTATAAAATGGAAGAAAATATTTGCAAGCCATATATCTGATAAGAGATTAATATCCAAAATATGTAAGGAACACATACTACTCAATAGCAACAAAATATCCCCAGGAAACAACAAAAACAGCCCCCAAACCAAAAAGTAAATAACGTAGTTTAAAAATGGGCAAAGGACCTGAATAGACAATTTTCTGGAGGAAGCATACAAATGGACAACAGGTAAATGAAAAGGTGTTCAACATCATTAATCATGGTACAGCCATTGTGAAAACCAGTATAGAGGTTCCTCAAAAAGTTAAAAATAAAACTATCATATGATCCTAGCAATCCCACTATTGAGTATATAGTCAAAGGAAATGAAATCAGTACCTTGAAGAGATATCTACAATCTCATGTTCATTGTAGATTTATTCATAATAGCCAACGTATGGAAACAATGTTACTGTCTATCGATGGATAAATAAAGAAAATGTGGTATAGACATATACATCAGAACATTATGTAACCATAAAAAAGAAGTTAATCCTGCCATTTGCAACAGTATAGATGAACCTGGAGGATAGTATGCTAAGTGAAATAAGCCAGATAAGAAAAGATATTGATAAATACTGTATGATCTCATTTTTGTGTGGAATCTAAAAAAGTCAGACTCATAGTAGAAGAGTAGAATTGTGGTTACCAAGGGTTGGGGGCTGGTGAACTGGGGAGAGGTTGGTCAAAGGGCACAGACTTTCAGTTACAAGATGAGTAAGTTCTGGGGATCTAATACACATAATTGTGATTATAGTTGATAATACCGTATTGCATACTTGAAATTTGCTAAAAGAGTGGATCTTCAGTGTTCTCACCACACACACAAAGAATGGTAACTATGTGAAGAGAGGGAGGATGTGTTAATTAACTTGATTCTGGTACTCATTTCACAATGTATACACACATTATAGCATCATTCTGTACATCTTCAATATATACAATTTAATTTTTCAATTAGACTTCAATAAAGCTGGAAAACAAACAATGTGAGTGGTTAACCTTTTTATATTTCTTTGAAATACTGGATTGTCTCCCTCCTCCCCTTGCTCTGCCATTTAAAGACTGTTCAGTGTGGGAAGAGAAAGGAAAAATCTTAATCTGCCAATAGCATCATGAGAAGCTGTGGCACATAGCTCTTTTACATTTCTTTTTGACCCAAGTCCTCGTCATATGTAGCTGAATCAGTTTAACACTGCCGTGGATGTGGGTCTCATTCGTTCCAGTGAATATATTTGGCTCTGCCATTCAAAAGAAACATGCAAATACTCGTCTTTGCAAATTCAGACACAGACACCATTAGCTGTGGGAATCAGTGACATATGATTTTTGGATGGACAGATTCTGCTGCAGAGGGTGGTTAGATTCTATTTAGGGGGTAATCTCTTCTGATTTGTGTTGTTGGGAGCAGAACTGGTGTACTTTTTATTTTTTACTCGGGACCTAATGGAAAGATAAGTTATATTCTATTTGGAGGAAAAGGAGAAGGAATACAGTGGACCTGGTATATACTTGGAAGTTAAAAACAAGCAAGAACTGACTTTTTAAACTTTCCTTTCGGAGGGTGAATTCTTCCTGGTGTGTGCGTGCATCTAAACTCTGCCAGGAAAATCCCCAGAGAACAGCCTGTGCTTCCTTTTTTGCGGAGCGTGGTCACACCCAGTGGCCAGTTAGGCTAATCGCACGTGTAGATTCCCCAGGGGTACCTGAGAAAGAGCAGCGGACCTCAGCCACTTCCCCGTGGATGCCAGAGGCCAATTTGGATAATAGCAGAACCACCTTGTTCCTTTGCTTTGTTCCAAAATGTAGTGCCTGGGTAGGAAAAAGCCCCACACCATTCATGATGTTAACAATAGCAGCATTAACAGTCATTGGACTCCTACCGAGTCTGTTATTCTTTAAATTAGGACCTATGAATATAATGAGGTGGATTTTCACAGGAACAAGGACAGGCTGAAACAAAGAGGTATTGCTTTTTATTCTTATTTCCCTTTGTTTGTGCATAATTTAAACATTTTGAACCTTAACTGTTCTTTTCATTTTAGTTTTGAATTTGGGAGCGATCTAATGTTAATGTTGGGGAAAAAAAAGGACCACCTTTTTGAATGCAAATAGGGGCAGAAACCCTATTTATAAAAATTTAAAGAACTGTATGAAACAACTCCAAAACATAGCATCTCCCATTAGCATCACAATGACATTTTTCTTTCTTGCTTGCTTGATTTTTAAAATTCTCTTAGTAGATACGATGAAGGCTCCATTTTCACTCAGGGGCAGGCATGACTCATGGATACAAGCATTGAAGTTGTGTTTGTGACTTGTGCCTTTTGTTAGGCTGATAATAAAGTAGAATTTGTGTCTATGGGAGGCTTCTCACCAGATGAAAACTTAGCCTATTTCTTTTTAGGAGAGAGCCTCTTATGGTCTTGTTTCCTTGGGCTGTGGATACATTTTTCACACTTTATGAGGTCTTTTAAGGGCCTCATATGGTACCAGGTTCTTGTATCAGCTCTGATGTTCATCACACTTACAACTTAAATCAAGCTTCACTTTTCTAATTGAATGGTCCTCTGGGCACCTAGTCCATTGTGATCTTGCTCTTGTCTGAAGTTCAATCATTTGGCACTTTTCAGAAAAAACAGAGACTTTAATCACCCCAAATAAATTGAAGCCAAGCAATCTGAATCTGAGTCCTCAGCTCCAAGCCTAAGGAGCAGTTGACCTGGATTTGAAAATTACTTGGCTTCCACCAGAGTGACTCAGTCTCCTGTAAAATTGGGAGGGTGTACTAGAAGATCTCTAATGTTTCTTCTAGCTCCTTGAGAGAGTAGCTTTAATCAGAACCTCTTTCCTTCTCTTAACTCATTTCCACAA
The DNA here is from genome assembly GCF_040939455.1 of Microcebus murinus. Lineage (NCBI taxonomy): Eukaryota > Metazoa > Chordata > Mammalia > Primates > Cheirogaleidae > Microcebus > Microcebus murinus. Next base: position 10,433,320 of record NC_134108.1, read on the forward strand.
CCCATTATTTTCTTCTCAAAGCTATTCATTTCTTAATTAAAGACAGATATTTATAATGAGTTCTGCAGTCTCTGGGCTAGTGCTTTGAGTCCTGTTCCCCCTCCCTCCTTTATTTCAGTGCTTCCTGTAAATCCTGCAGCCAGGATCTACCATCAAACACCTCTTGTGTGGGTGGTGGTGTGTGTTCTTGTTTTATTAAAGTGGAACTCTTGTGTTTGTTCCAATGCACAGATCGTTTCCCGCTTGGTGCTCATAAGGAGAAGACCTATATTATTTTAGAATGAAAAACAAAACTTGCATTCATTGTGCTGCTTGATCCTCCTTCTCCATCTGCCCCTTACCAACCTTAGCCCACTCGAACTTCCCTCTTCTATAGAGTTCTTGAGGCTCCCAAGTGACAGAATAATAATGACTGACATATTTTTTGCCAGGAAGGTGTTTAAGGGGGTCACATAGGAAGTTACATGACATTCTTATTTGATGGGCTCACTTTCAGTTATTTCTTTAAACAGGTAGAATATTGTCCTGCCAGGGGGACTTTGCAACCCTTCTTCTATGGTCCTGGTAAGAAAAAACTGATATGCCAATAAGAATGCAGAGGCAAGGCGAGCATCCTACCCATTAATGTAGCTGCAGTGAGCCCCTCTTCACCAGCTGCACCAAGTGTCACCAGCTACAACCTGCTTTGGCAGAATTCAAAGAAAATGAAGCCTTCACTCCAAACCAAAATTTAAAGGTTTAGAACTTCAAGATAGAAGTTTGACAAAATGGATAGTAAATACCGCGTGTGACCATGGCCTTTAAGCAAGAAGGCGATTGGTGATTGTTGTACTTCAGTCCCGTGGTAATCACCTGGAGAGCGCTTGCTAAGTCTGGGTGCTGGGACCCACCCCCGCAGCTTCTGATTCTGTGAGTCTGGGGTCGGGCCGAAGAAGTTGCAGTTTTAACCATTCCCAGATGCTGCCGTTTTTGAGATGACACTGTGAGAACCATTGTTAGGTCATGAGGAGCAAGAACTATATGAGACACGAAGAAGACGACTCGGTTCAGCTAAAATGACTCTCTTACTTAATCTGCTAAAAGGTTGACATTGCTTCTCAGTGAGGAGTCCAGGAGACTGAGAGTGAAGCCACTTGATGACCTACACATATGTCCGTAAACTGTGTCGCCCTTATTTTAGAACCAGGCAGAGAGGAGGGGCATCATTCTTTATCAATGAGTTAGGACCAGAGACACTGTAGTCCAGCTGCCTGGGATTGGATTTTGGGTCTGCTGCTTACTAACTTTGTGATTTGGGGCAGATAATTTCAAAGCTCTGTGGCTCATTTTACTCACTTGTAAAATAGAAATAACGTAATAGCACCTACTTCATAAGGTCATTGTATTAAATGAGCTAATATTTTTCAAGTACTCAGATCAATGCTAGGCACTCAAAATGTAATAAAAATGGAAAATTTCTGATTATAAGAACACTTTCAGTCATTGTTATGTGTAATATCTGGCTTCTGCTACCAAGGATGGACCAGATCAGGTAAATATTTTGATGAAGTACAATTTGTTGATTTTTCCATAAAATGCTTTTTGTGTCCTAAGAGACCTTTTCCTATCTCAAGATAGTGAAGACTTTTTTTCTACTGTATATTTTTCTAGAAGTTTTATGATTTTAACTTTTATTGAGTTCTTTAATACATTTCAAATTTTTGTGTATGGTGTGAGACAGGGATTGGGATCCATTTTTTCTGTGCCAATATCCAGTTGTTCCAGCATTGACAAGTAAACAAAAAGTCTATACTTTATTGAAATGCTTTGGTGGCTTTGTGAAAATTAATTGACCATATGAGTTTGGATCTATTTCTGGAATTAATTCTGTTTCATTATTCTATGTATCTGTGCTTATACCAAAATCATGGTGTCTTGATTTCTGTACCTTTATATAGTAAGTCCTGAACTCAGGTAGTGAAAGTCTTCTAATTTTGTTCTTTTTTTTTTTCAAAATTATTTTGGCTGTATTCTAGGTCCTTCGTGTATTTACATATGTTTTAGCATACTTTGTTAATTTTTATAAAATAATCTGATGGGATTTTAACCACAAATGCCTTAAAGCTGTGATCAATTTGGAAAAATGTTTACTTTAATAATATTGCATGAATATAATATATTGCTCCATTTATTTATATCTTTTATTTTTTTCAGCAATATTTTATAGTTTTCAGTGTATAGGTCATTCATATCTTCTGTTAAATTTATTCCTGAGTGCATTTTTTGTTTTGTTTTTTGTGCTAGTGTGAATATTATTGTTCTTAAATTTCTATTCAAATTGTTTATTGTAGTGTATAGTAATTGTGATATAGTAAGAGGAAAAAACCACGCATTTTTATGGCTGGGTTTGATGAAGAATGGAAAGTCATGTGTGATTGGATGAATGTATGAAGTATAACTGGACAAAAAGAGAGTATAATCTTAGCAATGCCTCTTTGTTCAGATTCTTATTGCCCTCTGGGTATGGGGGAGGACTCCTCTGGAATGAGGGTTTTATGACCTACTTTCAGAGGAGATAAATCAGAGAATTATTTTTTGACCATGCTTCAGAGGAGGAAGAAGATCAGAGAAAGAAAACGAGAAAGTCAGAGAGATATTTCTGCTTTTGTGGTTTTCTGTTTCCTTCAGCTGAAAATACTCAGTATGCCAAGGTGTCATATTTTGTGGTAGCATTTCCCACACCCCATTAACTTGATATCCTTTGATCTTATTAAATTCACTTATTAATTTTTGTAGCTTTTTGTTAATTTCTTAGAATTGTCTAGATAGACAATTGTGTTTTCTGCAAATAAAATTCTTGCTTTCAAATTTTATGCCCTTTATTTCTTTTACTTGCCTTATTGCACAGCATAATAGCCTGAGCACAATATTGCATAATAGCAGTGAGTGGTGAGAGCAGATGTCCTTCTCCAGTCTTCAGGGGAAAGCTTCCATTTGTTCACCATGTAGTATGATAGGACTATAGGGTTTTCATAGATGCCTTATATCTGGATGAGGATGTTTTTCTATTTCTAAACTGCTGAGAACTTTTATTATGAACAGGTTTTGAATTTTCTAAAGTGCAACTTCTGCACCTATTGAAATGCTTATGTGGTTTTTCTTTATTAATGATTGCATTTTATATTGATTGATTCTCAAATGGTGGACTCTGTCTTGCACTCCTTGGATAAACCATACCTGGCTACGGTGTAATTTTTTTTATATATACATTGCTGAATTCTGTTTGCTAATATTTTATTGATAATTTTTATGTGTATATTCACCAATGATTTTTATCTATAATTTTCTTTTCTTGGAATGTTTCTGTTGGGTTTGGTATCAGAGTAATGCTGGATTCATAAAGAGTTGAGAAATATTCATGCCTCCTCTATTTTCTGAAAGTGTTTTTGTCTAAAGATTGGTATTATTCAGCTCTTAAATGCTTCTTTGTGAAAAGATGTTGATTGTGAATTCAATTTTTTAAATAGATACAGAACTACTTAAATTTTATATTTCTTCTACAATTTTCTTTCCTTGTGTTTTTTAAGGAGATCATTCATTTTATTTATTATCAAATGTATTGGCATAGACTTGTTTGTAATATATGTTTTTAAACCTTCTAACATCTGAAAGAATTTTAATTATATCTCTTTTAATTTCTGAATTAGGTAATTTGTATTTTCTCTTTCTTTTTTTCTTTTAAGTATAGCTAGGGGTCTGTCGGTTTTACTAATATTTTTAATGAATTAAGTTTTTCTCTTTTTTATTTCATTTATTTTCAGTCTAATTTTTATTATTTCTTTGCTTCTGTTTTTCTTGGGTTTAATTTACTCTTCTTTTTTTTTTTTGCTTCTTAAGATAGAAACTCAGATTATGGATTTTATACCTTTCTTATTTTGTAGTATAGATATTTTACATGTTAGCACATTTATGCTGTGGGTCCCATTATTACTCCCATTTTATAGATAAAGAAGCTGCGGCTCAGGGCACTTGTAACTCTTCCAGGATCAGGGGGCTAGAATGGGTCGAGCTTGGATTCCGACCCGGGCAGCTAAGCCTGCCTGTGGGCCCTTGAAAGCAAGGTGAGATGCAGGTGTTGCACCTTTGAGAGAATGCTAAGGTCAGAACCTCGAGGACTCCTGAGTGGTTTCTTTAGATACTTTCTGCACATCTCTCGGTGTGTTGTTGCCTCCGGCTCCTTTCTCCCTTTAGCACAAGCAGATTGTAAGATATCGTACCTTGGGACCACGGCTCGCACTGGCTTAGAGGGTTCAGATACATACGGGTGGCTTAGACACTCTTGACAAGCGAGTATATAAAGAAGTTTTTATGTAGCCTCCTCCATAATTAACCCCCACTCTCTGCTCCAACCCACACGGCCCCCCTTGCCTTCCTCCCTCCCTCCAGCAGGGGTGCATGGGGGGCCTGGGGTGGGGGTCTCACTGTGACTAGCACAGCAATCCTCTAGCTCCAGGGGGCTGCGGGGGACCAGGGCTGGAGTGGGGAAGTTTTCAAGGTCTGTGCTCCAGGCTGTGATGCACTGACTACTCCCTGAAGAGCCCTCTGCTCATAATCGCAGAGTTTTTGGCATGTGCTCCCTGACAAAAGAACAGATGTTTCCTACAGGAACAAAAGAACAGGGCATAACTGTTGGCCTAACGGTTCGCCACTAATAACATTGAAAGTGGAAGCAACAAGTCCTAACGAGAAGGTCCCTACAGGATCAGGAGGCCAGTGCCAGGGAATTTGGAATGGAAACGAAAGAACTCAGTGCTGCTCTTGCCCTTTAATAGGCAGCGTGTTGGGTGTTTTTTAACCTCTTCCGATAAGTGGCAACAGGATATTCTTTCTAGTTGTGTTCATGAATTTTGCAGCTGCCTGGTAACGATGGCTTCGCAAGTTACCTTACAAGGTCCCAAGTCTGTGTCCGTTTCAGAGATGCACTTAGAGGCTTAGTCCGTGCTCTGCAGCCCCTGCAGCATCTGCTTGCAGCCCGTGTGTTGGGGACGCCTTAGTGAAATCGCAGTTCTCAGCCAAACGAGAAACACCAGAGCAAGTTTTTCTCTCCACTGCTGGCTGGAACTTCAAAGCATGAAGAGCCCACACACAAAAATGAAAAACAAAGAGCCTTAAAAAAAGGGCCGGGCCTCAGAGCCCACCCCAAAGAGTTCAGTAGGCCCCTTGTGTTAAAAACCTTCCACCCCATACATCACGTGCCGCATGGGGTTTGGGTCACATTCCTCGAGCAGTTCCTCTGATTTTTGATCTCTGAAGAATATCCCCTTTGAGTTGTCGTTGGCTTTAGCCCAACGGAAAGACATTTTCGTCTTCATTCTTTCCCCCAGCCACTTACCCTGACTATGTTTTTCAGATTAGCAGAAATGGGTAAAATATTATTTTCAGTCTTTTAACTTCTTTTACCCATGAACTGCTATCACCAAAGAAGATCATTGTTTGAGTTTTGTAAGTTGTTATAAAAGAATACTTACAGCATCTCCTATTAAAATCTGTACTAAGTGAACATGATCTATAAAAATCTCCCCTGCAATTTCTTTTGGTCTTAGCTGAGTGACAGGCAATAGGTCCCAATGTGGCAACAGGGAAGTCCCAGTTGATACCTGTGGTCCAGCTTATACCTTGGTCCTGATGTTCTGTTTGCTGATTTTGATAATATGCTATATGACCACCCTCTCCTTAGCAAGTGTTTTTGAAAAGATTTACCATTATTCTAATAATTTATATCAAATTTTTCTGATGCTGTCAGTATACTGGTGATGTGGAAAAATGAGGAACCAAAAACTTACAGTGGCTTAAAATTTTCATAAGGTGAATCGGTTAATCAAATATATGTTTGAATCCATATTATTATTTTTTTTAATGTGGCACATTGGAGTTCATACCATTTTTCCGTATGTGTGGCTGAGGTAATATATGAAGATGTTGTTTCTAAGAAATGTAAAGGTTTTGAATTCAGTAGGGCATGTAAATAGTTGTAAGGACTCTTGTATTTGGGTTCCAAATGTAGGTTGCGTATTTGGGTTGAGTACCAGCTGGGGAACACAGAAAACCCAGGCATGATTTTGTTACTCACAAAATAATACATTCTGTGTTCCAGAGACTAAATAACAACAGTAGATACCTTTGAAAATTGGAAGAGTATGAGTTAAAGATAACTAATCTTACCGTAACATCTTAAGATGGTGCCAAAATTGAGTTCGGAGTTTCTATTTTTTTTTTTTTAAAGGGTCAGCACAAAAGTCAGATGCATCAGTGTCTGCTGCTAAGTTTGTCTCTAATCAACTGTGTGGCTCTGGGCCACCGGATTTCTTTGCCCATGTGTCAGTTTCCTAATCTGCAAAATGGACATAAGTGCACTTTCTCTATGACTTCTCACGGAATGCTCATAAAGGTAAAACAGGCACCTGTTTGGGATAGTGCTTTGAAAGTCAAATATATTACACACATTACCCACGCTGTACTTACAACAGTGTGCTGCAGTTTTGTGGCAGCGGCCTCGAGGTTGCCGGAACTCTTGGCCTCTGGGGGACATACTCGGGGTGAAGTGCAGGTTTGGGTCAGAAAGTCCCAGTGGCTAAATGACAATTTTCCATATTCCAGACCGTGAGCAACATTTCGCTGGTGTCTCAACTCATCTATTTTAAGTTTATTTCCATGGCTTGATTCAAAAGTTAATGAAAACAAATGTACATCTATTACAATTCAAAATGGAGCTAGCTGGGTGGCATGGGGTGGGAGGAGCAGCGATTGAAATGAGGGAGAGGAAAGCTTACATTTCCATGGTAATAAAAAAGTAGTTTTTACAAAACTGAAAACTGTGAAAATGGAACTAATGAAAATCATATGATACAACTGACTGAATTTGGTAGAAAACTAGAACTCAGTGACTGTTTTCTCTCTTTTCGAATCACTGGATGCCACAGCTTCATAGAACTAAACACTGCTGTGTTGTTTCTGTTCAGTTATGTTTGCATTTTAATTAATAATGGTGACACTCACCTGTCCCCATTTAAGCCATAATGAGAACTCTGGGTTGAAAATCTCCTTGATTGGATAAAAAGGAAAAGTATAAGAAACACAGAAAATTAGTATTGCTGTCCCCAAGCCAGAAGGGCAAGCAAGTGATTTGAGGTAATTTTCCAGCAGGAGTGACAAATTTAACTCAAGTTACCTGCCCCTTTTTTGTGACTAACGGCTGGATCAGCATTTATAGGTGAGGACTACAAACCATCAGATTTCCAGAGAGAGGAAAGTGTCCTGTTTAGGGTGTCACTATGCCCTGGTTTGCCCGGGACCGTCCAAGTGTACACGTATGGCCCAGTGTGATTATTGATTGTATCTCTTTTCATTCCTAAAGTGTGCAGGTTTACGTGATAAATTACTCGGTCCCGCTGCTCACACCGGACGCCGTGCACACAATCTGGGCATTAGGATTCCTGAGTCCTCATCAGCAGAGAGGTCTGGCCCAGGAACCATAAACCCGTCATCAGTGCACGGTACCAGGGTGGACCTCGGTGCTTTGATGACAATTTGTTAGTCTGTGCTTTTCCCTTTAATACAAATTCCCAAACTAATTGTCTCACTAAATTCACTAAGTGCATTTTCTGGCTGCAACATTTCTATTTGGGAAAGTTGCCAGAATTGTCAGCCAGTGAAGACTTCAGCCCTTTCTTGGCCAATTTGCCAAAAAAACATCAGAGGGAGTTATTGATCTTTTCCCTTGTACTCATTCAGCTCATTTTTTTTTTCCTGTTTCCTTTCTTTCCTTCTTCGTGAGCTGACATCCAATAAAAGCTATTTCTTTCAGGTGCCAGCAGCATGTCAGCACCAATACCTTTGCAGGCCCTGCCCTTTCTCTGCAAAGACCCTTGTCTTGGTTCTACTGACAACACAGGTGTCTGTCAAGCTTGCTTCCCCACGCATTCTTTCTCGGGAGCCACGAGCCTGGACTAGCACACGGGACTGAATCCCATTTGGATACTATTTGGATATTATTGCAAGTTGCACACTTTAAAAAAAAATAAATGACACAGTATCCGAGTTATCAGGGTGATCTTATTTTATACTTAATTTATAGAAGAAAGCCTAGAAGATTAGTCAGGGACACTTAAATAGCTAATTAGTTTCTCAACAGGAGTAAATTTTGGATTTGGCCTTCAGAAATACGAACTATTCTTTCAAAAATCTCCGCCCCTGAGTGGTGCTATGCTTCCTCCTGGGAGAGCTGAGCACTTACGCCTTTTCCTAGCTGGAGGCCAAGACTCATTCTGGCCTCCCAGGTGTGATAAAAGGAGGAGGCCTGGGGAACCGCAGGCATAATTACCAGAGAGGTGGGTAAGGTGGTTACAGCGACAATAAATATTTAAGATATCTGGGAAGCTCTTAAGAACAGGATAGTGACAACTCTTTAGCAGGTGCTGGTGACCACTGTGCCCGCTGATGGCTGGGACTGGCATTTGACTAATCTGCGACCTGTTTACCTGAATCATCCCCCAAATAGTTGCTCCTTTCACTTGAATGGTGTTGGGTAGAACCTCTCCTCTGATGCCAGAATGTACTTCCCGGGGCAGACTGCAGAATCATGGCCTGAGGGTAACCCAGTCTTCTGAGCAACTCTCTCTGGGTTGTGGATGCTAAAGACAGGAACCCAGACCAGCCGCACATTCGCTGTATTGACTGCGGAGGATGCTGCTTCTCGCAGCGCCTGACTCGTCAAGCAGCCGCCTTCAAACTTCTGATCCTCTTTGATCCTTTCTGACGCTGCTCCATAGAATTTAAATTCCACAGGAACTCAAATCAGCAATCTTTTCTTTTTATTCCCTTTCTTTTCCCCTCCTGCCCACTCACGTTTTTTTGTGGTCCTAGGATCAGGGCTCCTGAGCTTGTGAAAGCTAATTTGGGTAGGAATCACTCAGAGTTCGGAAGGAAGAGGTGTTGACACAGTGGAATATAAGTAATTTACAAATTGATATATGCATTCTAAAAATACGCTTGTGAAATTTTTGTAATTCTAAAATGGGAATGGAACCAAAATGTTTAGTCAGACGTGGTAATTATAGCTAACATTTATTGAAAGCTTGTAACAGGCCAGCTACTGTTCTAATTGCTTTACGTTTATCAGCTAATGTAGTTCTCACAGTAGCCCAACGAGACAATTCCGATCACCATCCTACAAAGCAAGACACAGGCCCAGAGAGGTGGGACCTCTCTCAATGTGGGTGATGGGTTGGTACTGGGACCCGAGCCCTCTTACTCCCCAGAGAGCCACTCTGCCAGCACAGTTCCAGAACGATTCTAACTCTGGCCCTTTAACTTTTGAAGAGTTTTGCAAGAACTGTTCTTATGTAAAGAACAATATTTGAATTTCTTGCCCCAGAAATATTAATAATCAGAAAGTCATACTTTAGAATATAGTATCCTTGCATGTTAGTTACCTTGCTTGCTGCTGTAATGAAGTACCACAAACTGGGTGGTTTAAAACAATAGAAAGGTATTCTTTCCCCGTTCTGCAGGCTGGAAGTCTGAAGTCAAGCTGTTGGCAGGGCCATGATCTCTCAGAAGTCTCTAGGGGAGGATCTTTCCTTGCCTCATCCTGGCTTCTGCTGGTCGCCAGCAGTCCCTGGCACTCCTTGGCTTGTGAATGCCTCTCTCCAACGTCTGCCTCCCTCATCACATGATGTTCTCCCAGTGTGTGTGTCTATGTTCAAATTTTTCTCTTCTCCCAAGGACACTAGTCATTGGATTCATGCCCACACTAATCCCAATATGACTTCATCTTAACTTGGTTACACCTGCAAGAACCCTATTTCCAAATAAGGTCACACTCACAGGTACTGGAGATCAGATTTTGAGGATATCTTCCCGAGGGACACAATTCAACCCACAACAATACACATGTCTTCTTAGCTCATATTTTCTCCCATGTTCTAGTTCTGAGAATAAAACAAGAAAAATGCTTTCCTCATGCAGTGTCTTTCTTTTTCCTCCAACACATGTGCATAATTCTTTTATTCATTCCTTAAAACAGCATCTAATCTACCAGCAGATGTTTCCCCTATAATAACAGGCAGATAACACCACACTTGAGAGGCCTGGAATTGAGGTGGAGCAGTTCTCATGATAGACTTTTTATTTTATAGTAGACCCCTTTTTATTTTCTCTTCTAAACTCCTTTTCCACTACTTGTTCATAATAGTTAAAACAATAGCATAGAAGTGATCATAGAGTTGACATTTACAATTAATACTGTACAGCCAGGATTTCTCTATGTCTTTACAAAAGCTTTGCTTATTTTTTAACCTTCCTCATAATATTTCACCAAATTGAAGATACATAATTTAACCATTCTTGTATTTGGGACTTAAGTTCTTTCCATTTTTTTCTTTTGCTTTAGTACTGCCATGAATATGTGTGCTTATATCTTTTTTCTTCCTTTGAATTTTTTTCTATGAGGGATTTCTAAAAGAATATATTTTTGTGTATCTTGAGAGCCTATTGTTTGGTATAGATTTTGCTGTCAGAAATTGTGCCAGAATCACTCCAACATTGGTATCAGCAAGCTGATCATTTAAAATTTCATTTTAAATAGTTTCTTATTGTTTTCATTTTAACTTCATTATTATCATGGTCAAACACTTTTCAAATGTATTTCTTTTAAACATTAAAATCATCTGGGAACTGAAAAAAAAATAGGACAGCTTATCTTTCTTTCACAGTTGTTAAAAACACATGAGAAGGAAGTTAGACTGAATTAGTTGCATAATCCAATATTTAAAGTTTCCTGAGTTGATATGGCTGCAACACTTTTTTGTTCCTAATGCCAGTATTTTCAAATGTCATACTTAAAATAGCTAAAATTTAAAAAATATAGGCTTGTGTTATTAGTATAAATCTAAATCTGTTAGAACAAAAGACCCAGTATACATAATTTCTTATTTGAATTAAATAGCATTATTTAAATGTCTACTGTGCTTGGTAGTGGTGCTTTTCCTCTAGTTTACCATGGTAAACACATGTCCTAAATAATTACTATAAACTTGTTGAATGGAAGATGATTCACCCCTTAATGAATTCATAAGTATCTATTTAAATTAGCATTAGCTTTAGTAAATAAAATTACTAGCTTAACACTCACTTTTCTAAAATGGCTGCTTGCTAAATTAATTTGCCAGTTTATCAGATTACATTATGACTTAGACTATAGTGTAATATGCATGATTAGAAATTTACTTGTACATCAGATTTCTGAAATGTGTACATTTAAGATTCTATATATGATTTAAGGAGACATTATATTTCAAAATATATATATATATCTTCAATGGTATGTGTTTTAAATCACATCTACTTTATATCAGTTACTTATTATAATGAAATCTGGGAGGTTTCAGTTGAGGGCAGGCAAAAAGGATTTTAGTTAAGCAATGTGATTATAGTTTGTATAAAATTAATTGTGTTTTTCCAATTCTCCTATTTTATAGCAAGCTTGAAGTTGGCCCCAAACTCAGACAGAGTCTGTCTGGGTCCTCAATCCTACATCTCTTTAATGTCAGTGTTCTTTCTGGCCTCTTCTTACTTAGGAGTCCTGACTTCTGACTTAGGAGTCCTGGCCTTAGAAAAATAGGACAGTGAGTTCAATCTTCGTCCACTGACTCCAAGATTCAGTAGGCCTTCATTCTGGTCCTCTTCTGAGTCCAGAACCATACCACGGAGTTAAGCAATCAGGCTTCCTGCTTTATGAGCTAAATATATGTAACATATACATTTTATATGTATGTATCTAAATTTGACCCTTGAACTACAGGGGCTGGAACTATGCAATTTGATTCTGCCTCTGCCACCCCTGAGACAGCAAGACCAGCCCTTCCTACTCTTCCTCCTCCTCCTCAGCCTACTCAGTGTGGGGGTGATGAAGAGGAAGACCTTTATGATGATCAACCTCTACTTAATGAATAGAAATATATTTTCTCTTCCTTATGATTTTCTTAATAACGTTTTCTTTTCTTTAGCTTACTTTATTGTAAGAATACAGTGTATAATATATACATATATAACATAGAAAATATTTGTTGATCGATTGTTATCAGTAAGCCTTCTTTCCAACAGTAGGCTATTAGTAGTTAAGTTTTCAGGGAGTCAACAGTTATAAGAGGATTTTTGACTGCTTAGGAGGTCAAGATGGGCCCCTAACCCCCACCTTGTTCCAGGGTCAACTGTGCACACACACACACACACACACACACACACACACGCACACACACACATACACGAACACATATATGTGCATTTTCATATTGTATCTCACGCTGCATTCTAGGCTTGTTTTGGAATTCTAAAGTGTATGAACAGCAAAAAATTTATAATAGGAAAGAAAAAAATGCTATTAAAACCAACTTCAGTTGCTTTAGTCCAAAAGGGAGTAGCATAACATATTCTTGTACTGGATATTCTTTTATTTAAATAAAATACATTGCTAGAGAACTTTTGGTGCTATTTAATTCCTTTCCTTTCCATCTCTCTAGGCCTTTGGGGCATCGGGGGAAAGAGGCTGTGTTCCCTTCTGGATAGACCAGGGCACAGTGAAGAGAGAGCAGGTGGGAAAGGTACTCTACTTCTCGAGAAGTAATATTGTTTGTTTTAGTGTCCAAAGCGCCTTCTTTCAATTCTTGGTATTACACAGAGCTCCCGCCTTAGCTGAGAAGGCCTCTATCTGAGCCAACGCTATTCCCAGTCTTGTCTGATCCCAGAATGGCTCCTGTGAGAACAGGGAGATTTTCAGTTCTTCTCACCACACCAACCAGTGACAGCAGGATCTAGAACATCACAGCAACTGATATTTGGGGTCCACATTGATTGCAGTCTGCCACAAAGGGCTGCAGAATCTTCCAGAGGCTGAGGTCCTACCATCTGTCTGCTTACAGTTGGGGCCACACGGAGTCTGACCATCACCAGGATCCTCAGTGTGGACAGACTGGTTCATGGACTCTCTTTTCTCCCTTACCTGATATTTCTTCTTTATGCTTTGCCTGGTTTCAACTCCAGGTTTTTTTTCTACCTACCCCCATGTTTGTCTCGAGAATAACAGGTGATTACTCACACTTCCATGAAAAATATTTTGCCTTTGCCCGCAATTGGAGGGCATCTCCTAGATTTCCGGTCTTAACTTTTCCCAGAAGGATTATCAGAGTCTTAGTCCTAATTATTACTTAAAATAGGGCTCAAACTCACAGCTCACCAAGCCCCAGCCCTCTTGACTAAGCTACTATAGGTTCAGCTGGCCTCACTGCATCTCTGAGGACCTGTCCCTAGTGCCTTGCAAATAAAACACAGTATATATTTCTGACTAAATGGATGAATGTTTTATTCTGACGGGAAAACAAAGAGAAGAGGAGAAACAGCAGACACATTCTAGTTGAGAAGAAATGTTAGTAAGCCTAAATGTATTCATTTGTCTTTTTACCTAACAGTGGATGAAAGATTGCCCAGTTAGAAGAGAAGCTCACGTCTGGAGGAGATGCCAGAGGAGCTTTGTACAAGGTTTGCAGATAGCCTTCAGCTTGTGATAGTCCCCCCACCCCCGGAGCATCTTTCTCGGAGTTCAAAGACCTCAGTTACAGATGCAGGGGAAAGCACAAAAAGAGAAACAATAACATAGCAAATAGTTTTTACCCAAATTCTGAAGGCTAAGGGGAAACATTCACGTGAGGTGCAAATGCCTGCTCAATTTGCAGCCGTTTCCAGATACCTTACCTGTTCCCAGAGCTCACACCTGAAGGATGAATGAGGCAACTTGGGCTTTTTCATGACAGTTTTACTGACTTTTGGACATTAATCAGATGATTATATTTCTAAATTTATAGCATACACTACACACACACACACTCACACTTACCTATATAAATAATTACAACAAATGTATTGTTTCTCAAAGTAACCAAATTTTAACTAAAATATCTAACAAATATAATTAAATTGGGATTGATTACTCACATCACAAAATTCTTTTTTTCCCACTTCACAGAAGAACCAAATCAAAGATCTTTTTCAAACTTCTACCATGTATTAGAAGTAAGTCACGTATAATACATTGCTCTAATATTAACTAGCAATGGAGCTTATATAAGAACAGGAAAAAAGTTAGAATTGAAGCGATTTCATGTGAATGTGAGGGGGTTGGAAATATTTTTAAACGAATGTTTCTCATTGTTGCATGGATAGTGAGAGCAACTGCCAAAATGTGGGCAAAACTAGAGAATTATGCAATGAGAGGAAAGAAATCAAAACATGTAACATAATTTAGACTCTATTGTTATCAGGGTTTTTTTTTTTTTTTTTGAATTAATAATAAAATCGAGCAGGTGGAATGAGTCAGTTGATGACTCAGGAAGGCCCATAGGAAACTTGAAACTGTTAAGCAAAACACTTCTTCCTCACCATGAATTTCAGTTTTCTAAAATGGTCTTTCAACAAAAAACTTAATCTGTGAGAGGATCTCCGTGCATTGGGGTTAGCGGGGAGTCCGTGCCCCCCGCAACCCGCGTGTGACTTCAGCCCTGTATGAAAATGACTGATTGTCAGAGCAGGTGGCTCACATAACTTTTCTTCCTAATTTAGGAAAACAAACAAATCAAATGTCGCAAGGCTGTGCAGTCCACACGTGCCCAGTAGAAGGTCTGGGGGTGGGGGCTGGCGATATAATCCAGGGAATAGTCTCTATTTTCTGTTTCAAAATAAAAAGGAGAGTGCTCTTCGGGCAGGCCTTGCCCCTCAGCCGTGCCCCTGAGGTGGTTTCTAACTGTCTCCCTGCTGTGCTGTCCCCAGCGTTTCCATGACGCTCCCTGTGACAGGAGCTGTCTTTCCTGATGAGACCCATGCAGTGGCTGTGCCCATGTCCTGCCACCGTGAGCTGCTTTCAGCTGTTTCAGGCTCCGTCAAGCCTCCGTGCCCTGGTACATGTGTCCCTCTGTCACAGATGTCTCCCTTTTTTTTTTCACTTACCTGTACTTTCAAATGTTGCCTCCCCGGGAAACCTTCCCCAGTCTCACACCTTCTTTGTGGTCCCCTGCACCCTCCTCTGCTCTCAGATATTTCCTACCTGCCCCACTTAGCACTCCACGTTGTCCTGTCCTGGTTCTCACGTCTGCTCCACCTCTAGACTGTGAGTTCCCGCAGCTACAAACGCGACCCTTCACACTCGGAGACCCTCATGCTCCCTCCCAGGTAACAGTCCTCACTAGCCTGCAGAGGACAGGCCAGCAGCGCGAATGTCTGTTTTGTGTGAGATGAGATGAAATTACTTAGCTTTCCTGACTGAGTCTCTCTTTGCCACTTCTCGGACCTCTGGCAGTGTCTCCTATGGGAGGAGGTCACCCCATTGCCAGTCCTCCTGTCCATACTCTCGTGGAGACAGTGCCTTTATGTAGGGTGCTCGGTCCTAGGGCTCCAAACCTTCAAGGCCCTCAAATGTCTGCATTGTCTTCCATTGCAGGTGCCAGAAGGTCCCTGTGTTCTGTGTAGCAATGGGGGCAATGTTTTTTACTTCTCAGCATTCACCGTGGGTCCACAGGGCCAGGCTGAGAAGCAGACACCTGGTTATTTTTGTTTTGTCTGCAAATCAACTCCCACGCGGAGACTCGAGAGGGACCACCAACTGGTTTATCCAATTCAACCAAGGCGTGAGGCCAGTCTTCATCTCAGCTGAGACCCTCTAGTATTAATACCTTTCTTTTCCCTGGCTTCACCTATCACTGACATTTTGTAGGTGCTTTCCTAAGTGTTTCTGGAACTCTCTGAAGAAGGCCTTTGTATTTCCTTTTGTCACTGACCAGTTTGGTCAGTGTCACTTGGCACCTAATATGCACTGTTTTTCTTCATGCTGGTCACGCTCTGCCGCCTCGTATCTGAATTCCCAGGCTGAGTTATATTTCTGGTGCACTGCGCTGAAAGTGTGGAGAGGGCCCACGGACTATATTGCAAAGCAGGAAACAAAAATCCAAAAACTTGACACTGGAAATGGCTGCCTTATAAGGACCTCTCAGACCTTTAATGAACCCTCCCGGGCTCCCCATAGAATAAAATATTTTATTCTAAATGAAACCATGTGCATCGTGGTGCCTTTTTTTACATTATTAAAATTTAGCTCTTTGCCGGCTGACATCTCAGCTTGCTATTCAGGGAAGGATGTTTATTTTGGTATAACTGAAGGGAATCCCTAAAATATTCCCACCAGGAACACTGGGATATTATTTCCAAATTCCATTCTCCTTTGCAGGAGATATACTCAGTCATCAAATTTTTCATATCTACCGGGAGACTCATACTCAAATGACTGGTGGCACACCCCATACCGGATGGGAAGGCTTCTAAGTGCGGGATGGATGCCGTATTTGAGAAAAGCTGATAAGAAAAGAAGTTAGAGACTATGTATATATGTATTACCACCACACAGACTTTGAAGGCAGGGAAAGATTTAGAACAACATAACAGTGGATAATATTAGTAATGACCTTCTCTTTATTCACCACTGAACTTTTAAATGCAGATTTGTCAATACCATTCCACTCTCTCTTTTCTGAAAAACTTAGTGCCAGTTGTGTTTCAGAGTACAGCATTTCTCTGATTTTATAACTTATGTAACATTTCCAGGAGAATGAGGCAGCATTACATAATAAACCACTAATTGTGATATTTTGCAATTGCCAATCAGGAATGGTGGCCAATGGCATGAAAGCAGATGTATCCATGGCATATTTTGGAAACCTTTCTTAAGAGAAAGCTGGCAGGCACCTCTGCCTTCTTCCTCTCCATCGCTGTTGGTTCTGTTGCCCGGAAGATGGGTGCAGCCACCTGGATTGTGAGGAGGAGGCGTGAGGCTCGTGAACTGACAGGACGGAGGGGGCCTGCATAGCTTACCTCTGGGCTTCATTGATGGGAAAGAGAGAACAACTTACTCTCTTGTTTAAGCCACTTTCATTTATCTATTTTTTTCCCTGACATATACAGCCAAACCAAACCCTAAATTATTCAGTTATAATGGAGAATTAAAGTCCTAGATTTGGTAGGATTTTTAATTACTGTGCTGACATAGTCAATCTATATCTCAATTTGTGTATGGAGAAAGCCACATATAAATGCATTGTGTTTTAGAATGTACCGTGCAGCTAATTAGATTTTATGCATGAATATACAAAAGTACCACAACAGAAGGCAGAATAAAGTAGGGTGTTTATGGACTGGGGTGGGTCCTCCTTACTTTCCTTGTCTATCTTTGGAATCAAAGTTGTTTTTGTGTGTGTGTGTGTGTTTACACAAAATTAACTCATCATAGGGAAGAAAACCTCTCCATCCTAGTGGTAAGTTTAACAAGTACTGTAGTCTGTTTTGCCTCAACATTTCTAATTCACACAGCATTAATGATTTATTTAGTAGTGACCAAAATGTGCCTTTAGCTTAGAGAAGACAGAAAGAAGTGGTCGTCTGATGCTATGGTCTGAATGTTCATGTCCCCTCAAAGTTTAGTTGTTGAACCATAATCTTCAATGTGATGGTATTAGAAAGTGGGGCCTTTGGGAGGTCATTAGATCATGAGGGCTGGATTAGTATCCTTACACAAGAGGCTACAGAAAGGTTCTTTTCCCTTCTACCATGTGAGGATATGGCGAGAAGGCGCCATCCATGGACCAGAAAGTGGGCGGCCACCACACACTGAATCTGTCAGCACCATGGTCTTGGACTTCTCGACCTCCAAACTGTTAAGAAATGAATTTCCATTGTTTATAAGCTACTCAGTCTGTTATATTTTGTTATAGCAGCTAGAACAGACTAAGACACCTGACTGTATTTACTAAAAAGAACATAAAAAGGAATCTTCAAAAAATAGAAGCTTCTTCTCATTCATTTAGGGCTCAATTCTTCCTGTACATGGCTATACTCTGATGGCCAATCAGAGCTTTCATGTGTGTCTAAGCTCTGGCTGCCTGTAGAGTGAGGATTGATCCCGCTGAACAATTCCTTCCATGCTGACTTGTGGGCATCTCTTTGAAATTTTTTAAAGTTCAAGGGTTGGAACAGCAGGGCTCTGAATAGCTCTGGATCAGGAGATGCCTCTGTTGGTAGTTGGTCATTCATATTGATGGATGTTATGGCTCTTTATATTATTGGCAAAATATTTGTTTTTCCTACACAAGTTTGCTCATCCCTTGTGCATGTATTTGCCCATTTTCACCAAGGCCTGGACAAATGGGTACCAAGGCCTTGGTGCAGAGCTTTTCAAATTCTGTAGGATCTCACAGAGGTGTCTTACGCTTTGCAGGGGAGAGTGAGATGGTTCCTGATCATTCTACTTGCTCCCTTGACTCACAGCAGATCACATTTTGTCTTTTTTATATATCAGAGTATTATGTACATTCTGTTCAAGCAAAAGGACTCTGCTGCTGTAAGGTAAAATCAATAAATTGAAAAGTGCTGGTATAGGGTAAACCCATGACTACAATTGGAAAAACGGCCACTAATGTAGGTTGTACTGAGTGTGGATAAACATTATCAGTATTGTAGAGCATTTGCTGTATCACAGATTAATGTCTTTATATGTCATGGGTCAAAGTAAAGAAAATAGGTAATTGCTTCTTTTCTTAGCAGCGAAACCATTTTCCACCACTTTATTTGTGAGTTTGGAGCACTGGGAAGGATGGGGGTGGGGTGGTTTAGGACAAAGAGATTTATGATCTTCTGAATTGCTACAGTGACCTAAAGAAGGCTGACTGCGAATCCCCAAATATTTAACATGCAGATAAAACAGACACTGAGGGTGACTGGGCTCGTTAAACTCTGCCTTAAATTAGCGAAGTATAAATATAAAATTATTCTTCTCTTTCCTAAGGACACCAGATGGTTGAAGGACACCTGTATGGACATTTGAACACATCTGTAGATCTCAGTTTTAGCAAGAACTTTGGAGACGTCCCTCAGCACAGGCCCCTTCCAACATTTTTTCCTTCCTTGTGCAAGTTATTCCTCACCTGGAGGCTCTTCTGTCAGCCTCCATAGTCCATCCCAGCCCTCAGCGGGGCCTTTGCTTGTCTGTCTATGAGATGGGGCCTACTACAGAGACCACCTCTGCGTCTCATGTTATGCTTACGTGCAGCCAAGCACCAGGGGAACCCGACTGTCCTGGTTTCCTGGGACTGAGGTGGTCACTAGAGTGTCATTGGAATGTCAGGCTTTCAGTGCCGAAACCAAGAACACCCCTGGGGTGAGTTGATTATCCTGCCAGCATCCTCACCTCTGTCCTCTCACCTTCTGCCCAGAGTAGTCCCCCGAAGACTCTGTCTTTGGCTCAAAGAAACTCAGCAAAGGCTGGCTTAAGAGGGGCTTGTCATGAACCCCCTGAATTCTTGAACCCACCAGTGAACTCTACAGGTTCTCCAGCTCATACCTGGTTTTACTTTGACAATGTCTCGTTGCTAACCATTCCCAATTCTGGCTCTTGCCTCTGCTGAGACCTGCTAGATCTGAAACCCCAGGTTGTATTTTCTGTCCCTGCTTTCTCATTCTGGTCAGTATTTTTGTGGCCCTTGGCTTGGCAAATTCTGGTTCCTCACTCACAAGGTGCTGCCCCTCAAGGCTCAGGCAAGCTGGGCATCCATTAATGACCAGTTAATGAGTGGATATTAAGAGTAAAACAATTGTGGTAATAATCTTTAAGTTCAAATTCAAACCAATTATCTGCCCATAGGAAGAACTAAAGCCTGGAACACTACCCAGTTCATTAAGGAGGCACAAGATGTCCAGGGAAGTTTAAGCATTCTAATCCTGGCAAGCTGCTGTGGGGAACCTCAGTAACCCGAAGGTTGCCTTTGGGCAGGGCAGGTAAATGGTGGCAGTTTTCCAAAGACAGGTTCTCTGAGCTGTGTGTAATTAGTTAAGCCTCAGTTTTGGTTGAAGAGCTGACTGTGAATAGTAGAACCTTCCAGGTGTTTGATGACAAAGTTCTTACCTAGGAAGAGAGGAGACAAGACACCAATGAGGAATGACACGCCCTCAGGGCCTCTCAGGAGTGATTTCTGCTGCAGGCCATCCACCCACTCATTCCTTATTCACTCATTCATCCATTCAACAAATAGTTTTGAGCCAACGCCAGGCATTGTTCCAGGAACTGGGGTTATAGCAGTTGACAAAATAGACAAATATCCCAGTCACAGAGTTGACATGTGAGTGGCCAGAGAAAGGTGACAAACAAAAAAACACAAAATTTTAAAATATTTATATAAAAACATATAAAAAAGAGAAAAAGGGAATGTCAGGGGAAGGGTTGCAGTTTGAAAAGGGTAGTGAAAGGACATTCTCAATGAGAGGGTGACATTCAAGGGAAGACTTAAAGGAGGTGACGGAAGCAGACACACAAACACGGCTGCAGGAGGGAGGAGGACCGTGCACGGCTCCCGAGGCCGGGACAGCCTGGAGTGTTGGAGGGGTGGGGAGGAGCCCGCATGGCTGGACAGTGAGGAGGGTGAGGGGAGAGAGAGCAGGAGCCCTGCCTTCATCACTGCCGGACCCCGCAAACCCCCAGCCCTCCTGGTTTGAGGAGTCACACTGACACCCTTTGTCCTGGTCACCTCCCTTATCCCACTCCTCTATGGGCCACTGAGCCCTGACCTGGCCCCGGGTGACCTGGGTTAGAGTCCCAGTGTGCCCCCAATTCATGTAGCCACGTGACCTTTTCTGGCCTTGGTTTCCTCACCATAAGATTGGGGCTTGGGCTGGCCAATTTCCAGCTCTTCTCATCACTGAAGTTCAAGGGTTCTTGCAAAAACACACCTTAGTGTGATAGGATTTTACTTCGTATGCTAATATAATTCTTCTTATTATTCTGTAATGCCTGTCTTTATTCCTGGTAAATTTTTTTTTCTATAAGTATTTGATTTTAGGTGTTTTTTTTTTTAATTTCAGCATATTATGGGTAAATTTTTTTGTTTGAATTCTGCTTAATCTGATACTAATATGTGCACTGTACCTTCAACATACATGTGAAAAACACAAGCAAGAAACTGAACTACAATGAAATATTTTAAATCTCACTATTATTATTATTTTGTTATTGGCGAGTTGACAGGGAAAGACTGTGAGTCACGACGAGGATGCAGAGTTCAGGGACATTCGGTAGACTGTCATTTGCCTGTACAACCGTTAGGTGCCTTCACATGTGTTGTTAAACAGTTCATGTTTTTAACCTCAAAATACATGAGAAAAGGTAAAGGACATAACATTAGTGACGCTGACAGATGAGGAAACTGAGGGCGAGTGGATTTCAGGACATCACCTAACTGGTTAATGGTGTCTCAGGTCTGAGTCTTACGATTTTTCTCCCTGTTGCAGTGAGATGGCCCAGCCATGGCTGTTTTCAGACATGGCTGCTGCAGTGACACGTGGTGACAGAGTCCTCCTCTCTCGGCCCTGCTTGGTTCTCGGGGGCGTTGTCTTTTTCTGCAATGCACGCCGGCCCACCACACATGGAGACCTGGAGATTTCCCTCCATTCATTCCACCCGCGAGCACTGACAGAGCTCCTGAGGTTAGGACAGTCCAGCGGGGAAACAGGCGGACAGTAAGGATGACCTGTCAGAAGTGCCTAGAAAATGGTACTCAGCTGTACTTTTGAAGCTCTGGGTGCAAGGGGGATGTGAGTTGCGCCCAAGGGAGCAGGCAGGGGGAACCCGAGAAGGGTTTGGGAGCCCGAGAAGGCTCCGCGGAGAAGACAGCACCGCAGCTGGCTTGAGGGAATGGGCAGGAGTGTGCCAGGCATAGAAAGAGCAAGTGGCATGCAGCCAGGCTCGCTGCAGACAAAACCGTGTTCATGGGAAAGCACAAGGCACGTTTGGAATCAGCAGTCATCTGTCACGGGTAGAGCCAGAGTGAGTTGAGAGGAGAAGGGAGATGAGGCTTGAGAAGGTAACTGCAGAGAAGCAGGACATCTCAAGTTTCATATACTCAAGATGTTAACATCTAGGAGAAGACTCAGAGCGAAAATGTTGCCCACAGGTGAGAAATTGGGTCCTTTTGATGCCTTTTTCCTTTAACTTAGTTTTCAGGTGAACCTGCTGCATCTCTTAATTCCCTGGTCCTTACTTTGCTCCCACGCCCTCCCTTACCTCTGTTTTGTGTGCTCCAGGGTGGTGCATGCTTTGCTCACCCCTTTCTTCCTCCCCGCTTTTCTGATGAAAGTTCTGGTCCGTCTGATGAGATCTGGCTCCTTGGATATGGCACAGATACCCACTTAGTTGTATTTCAGTTCCTTTGCCTGCAAAAATCTCAGATGGAGCTTTAAGCATCATGGAAGACCTTCCTCAAGGGGGACTTGAAGTGCTCTGGGAGAAATATGCAGGCGAGACCCTTTCCAAGGGGCAGGACAAGGAGAGCCAACACGCCACTCTTCCTGGGGCTGGGAAATGGTCCGGCAGCAGGTTTCTGAAAAGAAGACTGTTAATTTCTGAACCTAGAAAATAAATTGACTCCTGGACCCAGAAAATGCTCTTCCAAGTTGCAAAAAAACAATCATTCTTTTTAAATGGGGTAACATTTCTGGAATATATCGTTCCCAAAATAAGATCCTCCAATTTGGAAAAATCTAGCTGAAATAAATGAAAATAACAGATGGAAGAGAAATAACAGAAGTTATCCAAAGAACAGCAAGAGATATGAAGTGGGGAATCATCTGTCTAGAAAATGGTACTCAGTTGTACTTTTGAAATTAAAGGTACATTGGCTTCTGAAGAGATTGCAATTTTTCTCTTGACAGTTCCCCTTTCCACATTATGTCCTTTCTGGGCCAAGGTTAGTGCCGAAGAGGTATAGTTTTCTTTTCTATTCCTGCTTTTCCCATTTGTGCAGTTTCCATCTGTTCCAAGGTGTTAAGATCAACTGTTCTGGTCTCCTGGATAAAGGTTTGGGCTCTTGGCAGAGTGCTGGATAAATACAGAGTCATGCTATTAGCATAGGGATGTTTAATAACGGATTGTTTATGTTCTTTCAGGCTCGTCTGAGTGCAACCCCGAGCAGCGTGGGCCCCTCGGCAGCCTGGAGAGGGCACCTGCCAGCAGGGCTGAGCCTCCTGCTCCCACCTGCAGCCACCAGAGCCCTCTGCAGGAGCCTCCCGGCCTCCCCGAGGGCGCCCTCCACAGCCCTCGTTTTGAAGAGCACAGGTTTGCTATTTCATTGACAAGGCAGACTATTTGGGTTACAGGATTCATCATTCTGTGTGTGTGTGTGTGTGTGTGTGTGCATGTGTGCGCGCGCGCCTTAGCTGGGAGAACGTGGCACATCGCTGACTTTCTATGCTTCCGTCATCCTTCCTGACCTCTCTCCCAGTGACTCAGTGGAGCAGCCTGTGAAAACCCTTGAGTCCCCCCCCCCCCCCCCCCCCCCGGGAGGCAGTAGCTTAGGGCTTTTGTTCCCGGCTGCATCAGCGCCCTGCCCAGCTGCTCACCTCTTCCTCAGGTTGCTGAGAGGCTTTTTTGCAGAGAAAGAGATGGAAGCTTTGGCCAATGTCATCATAGTCTCCTCTTTGGGTTTCCCTCTATGTCCGGTCCCTACCCCGTGTGTGTGTCTGGTCTAGTGACCTGAGCTGTCCCTCCGCAGGGCTGCTGGCGCTTTGTTCCTCTCTGTGCCGACGTCCTGCCCACCCTCCCCTCCCCCGGCTCTCCGTACCCCTCCAGAGTTAAAGGCACAACTTAGGCAGAAGGCATTCCTGGCCCTGCATCACAGCATCTCCAATGTCTCTGCAGTAAGATGACAGCGGGAGAGACAGAGGAGGAGGAAAGAGGGGGGAATGGGTCACCTCTCCAGTCCACACCCCCACCGAGGCCCTACCCTGCCGCAGTTCCGAAGCCCTGGGTCCTGGAGGAGACGCACGCGCACGCCAGCTCCCTGCGGCCTCGGTAAGGGCGCCGAGAAGAGTGAGGCTGACCTTGCCGTTGACTCACGTCCCATGTCATTGCAGTTTTAAAAATGGGTGCTGAGTAACTTCAGAGACGTGTTGAAATGGGGCGCCGTGGTGGCTCCCTGGGAGTGTCAGCGTCAGCAGCACCCGAGTGAGAGCTGGGGAGGGCCCCAAAATCAGATACTGCAGGCCTTCCAGGTTTTCCCCAAGCCCTCCTTTCACACTTTCATAGAGTTTTTGGGCAAGAAGTGCTTAAAGGGGACAGTCTAGGTCCCCAGCATCAAAGCGGGGGGTGGGGGGTGGGGGGCAAGGTCCGCGTTTACCAGTCAAGGGCGGTTTCCCCGCTCCGCTCGGCAGGCCCCGCCTGCCGCTCTCCGGCTGTCAGGTGGCGGCGGGCGGCTGCGGGCTGAGAGGGGCCAGGAGGAGGCGCCGGCGATAAAGCCAGCTGGGGAGCGGAGTGGAGAAGAACTAGAGGCGCAGTTGACTTCCCACTGGAAACTCCCGAGCAGGGAAGCTGTCGGAGCAAGGATTTGGCTTCGAGTTTAAACGTTAGGTACATCTGGTTGCCATCAAACCTTCCCAGATCATTGCTTTGCTCCCCCCCCCCCAACCTCCAGCTGCTAGGAAAGAGAGCGCTATCCTTGTAGTCTGCGTCTTGGGAATATAACATCGTTCCCTTGCCTTCCGTGGCAACCTACGCCCAGTAAAGACGAGGGGGCAGGGAAACACATCTTTCTCTGAAATGAGAGGAGAGCGATTTTAGAAGCAAAGAAAACCTGCATCACTCAGTATGAGGAAAACCTCTCTTCTGCTTGTCTCTACCATTTCTTGTTTTCTGCATTATTTTTTGTCTTCATTACCTAGGACGTGAATGACACCATGGCACAGTTACTTCCCTCGAATTGTAGCTGCCCCATTCTCTTCCTGGTTAGGTCTGCCCAGTGGCAGCCACGTTCCTCTCAGGTCGGTTGGTGGCACCTGGCTCCTCACAGCTAGACTTTCTCAAGAGAGACGCATTCCCTGTGCCCCTTGTTCCCAGTCCCGTCCCCCTTAATCCTCATGCCCCTGCTGCTGCCGTCAGGACTCTATTGGAACTGCCCCTGCAATGGTCGCTGCTGGTCTCTGAGCTGCAAACTGTCTCAGTGCTGGCCCTCCAGAACTCTCTGCAATGCTGTCACTCTTTCTTAAACTGTCTCTTCCCTTGTCTTCTGAGACCTTGCACAGAATTGATTGTAGTTCACCTTTTTTCAAAGCATACCTCTCTCCTCTTCCTTCTGCCCTAAAAAGTCGGGTATCTCCCATGGTTCTCTCTTCTTCCTTTTTTGATCACCCCCGTGGCAATTCCATACATCCTCAACCTCATCCCCTGCCTCCCCATTTCCAGAGTTGGCTTTTCTCCTGTGCTTTTGAGCCTGTCTGTCCTACCTGCCTGATGGGATTCTCCAACAGACTATCTTATAAGCAACTCGAACTCAATATTTCTGGCCGGACTTGCCCACTTTTCTCCCCAACCTACCACCCTGCTGTGCTCCCGATTTCCAAGGCACTCAGGACCATCGTCGCTTGTACCTTAAATTCACCTTTCCATCCCATTTCCATTTCCATTATCCTAGTTACACACTTGCCAGCTCTCTTCCAGATTGCTGTAGTAATCAGGTGACATTCTTTCCTCCATGTCCCTCTCTGCTAAAGCATCGTCACAGCTCACACTACAGATGGGGCCCCCCACATCATAGCTCTGATGACGCCACTCTCGCTACTCAACAACATTCTACTGTGGTTTTTCATGAACTCCTAAGTTAAATTTTTTTGCCATGTCTTTCAATACACTCAATGATCCGGTCCTAGTCTGCTTTTACAGCTTTACCTCCTACCACTGAACCTCGTGAGACTTCCTTTCTATCCTTTCTATCTTTTCTGCTTAATTCTACCCGTTTTATTCTCTTTGTACTTTCCTCAATCTCTGTCTTCCCCATATCCCACCTCTTCTTTAAGGATCCCATCTCTTTCATGACTCTCTTATTCTCTCTTTCAGTGTAGAACACCCATTGAGGTTTATACTGACCAGTGTTTGGGCATTCTCACTCGTTAACTTCTTTTAAAACGATGGCATATAAGTTATCTTACCAACGATGGCATATAAGTTATCCTACCAAGCTCCTAAGAAACAGGGATATTTGTCTTATGCATTTTAAAAATCTTCTTCAGCATGGAACAAGCAGTCTGCCTTGCGTAGTTGGTGTTCTGTTTGTTAGAGAAGTGGAATTCATCTGGACTTATCATACCATCCTTCATTAACAATCAAACTACCTTCATCTCTCTCACTCCTCCTCCTCCCCCTGCCCCGTTTATATATAAAACACAGACTGCTACCATATGGTGTCTTTCTAATCACATTCTTGTAGGAGAGGAAGAGACATATTATTACAGACTACTGATCCTTTAGCTGTATAAAATGACAATTCTAACTTAGGAGCAGATAGTTGATTTAAAGTTTTATAGTTTTCATGTTCTTCTGCTGGGCTTTTAAACCTCCTTTACAAGTAAATTGAAAGATGAACATACCATAAAGATTGCATTAATTTAACTTTACAAAGGTTTTAATACAAAGACACCCTTTAACAAACTGGAAAATCAAAAGCCATGGTGGACAGGTAGGCATAATTCTTAAAGGGACATTGTTTTCTCCTTATTTCAATATAATCAGTGGCATTATGACAGAGAAAAAAATTGTCATTTAGTTGGTGAATAAAGAATAGAATAGAAGCCAAGAGACAAATTGTTCTAAATAATGAGCATATGACAGACTTCTGGTGCTGGCCAAGGTAGAGTAAGCCCACTATTTCTTCTCTTTTCCATTGGTTAAAACTCAAACCTCTGGAAAGAATAAAAGAGACAACTACTTGAAGACTCAGAAAAGTAATCAATAAGAGGTAAACACAGGAGGGAGGTTAAAACTGGAAAAAAACAGTCATGTCTTAATCAGTTTGGGTTGCTATAATAGAATACCATAGATGGGGAGGGGGCTTAAACAACAAACATTTCTTTCTCACCATTCTGGAGGCTGGGAAGTCCAAGGTCAAGATGCCAGCAAATCCATATCTGGTGAGGGTGCACTTCCTGGTTTACAGATGGTCACCTTTGTTATAGCCTCACCCTAACTCTAGAGAGAGAAAGAAAAATTGATATATATTTAGAGAGAGGTAAGCCCTCATGTATCTTCTTATAAGGCAGTAATCCCATTCTAGAGGGCTCCACCATCATGTCCTAATTATCTCCCAAAGACTCCACCTCCTGATACCATCACATTGGTGGTCAGGATTTCAACATAAGAACTTTGGGGGAGTACACTCACTCACTCACTCAATAATAAGCCAGTACTGGTAAGTTCTCTGTTTTCCCCCTCCTTTATGTCTCAGCTTTGATTCACAGAAGGCCCACAGTCTGAGAGGTGAAACTGTACCACAGGTGTGGAGAGGACAAAACCCCAAATAAAGCCGTCATCTTGATTGGAAGATGAGTAAAATAGGTCACTGAAAGTCAGAGAATATGGGATGAAATTCCGCCATTTTGTTGTTGCTCCTTTTCCTTCCTTAGCCATGCTTGAGTTCAGCCCCCGTCATGGTGCTGTACTGCCTAGACGTGGTGGTGGTGGAGTGTGTAAATCCCAAGAGATACACTCATCTCCATGGCCAGAGGACCTGGAAAAAGAGGCCCCAGTATCCTGAATTATGTGTTGGTGGGAATCCTTTATTTGTTCTCTCACGTGTACTCTTTATCCCTTCATCCCAAGTGTGGCCCCCATTGCAGAGAACAGTGAAACACCATAGGGCCTAAAACCCAGAGAGTAACTCATCATTCTGGCCAGAAGAACTGGTAAAAGAGGTCTCTGGGAGCCAAAGAGTCTGGCAATCTTTGACAGGAGATAGATAGAGAAGAATATATTCTAATGATGGGGCATGAACCAATCTAGGTCCTGGGAGCACACCTGAGATGTATGTGCAGAACATACCCAAAGAAGAATAGTAAAGATTCTATTAACTGAATAAATTGAAACCAAAACAAACCAACCAAAAATAAACATTATCCGGAGGATTTTAACAGGATGCAGAGTCTTCATATTCATATGTTCAATGTGTCCATGATACCATACAAAATAATTCAACATACAAAGAGCTGGGAAAATTAGACCAATTCTTAAGGGAAAGACAATCAATGAGCCCAAACCTAGGAAGACCCAGATACTGGAATGATCAAATAAAAATTTTAAGGTACCTTTCATGACCATGCATCACGAGGTGAAAGCAAACACACTTGAAATGAGTAGAAAAATAGAATCTCTCAGCAGGAAAAAGAGAAACAATTAAAAAGTAACTAAATGGAAGTTTTATTTATTTTTTTTTATTAATTTTTTTTGACATACATATATACACTTGTGAAAATGGAAGTTTTAGAATAAAAATATATAGTACCTGAAATAAAGTATTACCTGGCCTCAATATTATGATGGAGATGTCAGAGAAAAATCAGTGAACATAATGATAGAATAAAATTATTTAATCTGAAACAGAAAAAAATGGAAAGAAACTGAACGGGGGCTCAGGGATATGTGGGAAAATATCAAAACCTCTAATATTTATGTTATTGAGGTACCAGGAGGAAAGGGAAAGAAGCTCAATACATTCCAATGAAATGCACGCCCAGACAGATCAGAATCAAAGTGCTGAATACCAAAGATTAAAACACTAATCTTGAAAGTAGCCGGAGGAGAAAAAAGTATGACATATAGGGAAAGATTTGATGGACTCTACATTTGTCACCAGAAACCATGTAAGCCAAAAGACAGTAGAACACCATTTTCAAAGTGGAATCAAAAAGAACTTTGAACCCAGAATTTTATAATCAAGAAATGACTCTTTCAGAAATGAAGGGGAAACAAAAATATTGTAAGCAGCTAAAGGAATTTCTTTAGAGTGAAAAGAAACAATATAAGAGAAAAAAATGGAACATCAGGGGTGAAAGAAAGCAAGAGAATTGGTAAATATAAGGGTGAAAAGACTATTCTCATTTTGAGTTTTAAAAAATAACTATGAATATTGAGAACAAAAACTCCAATATTTATGATGCAGTTTTAAATGTATGTAATTGTAATATAAGTCTTAAGTATAACATAGAGGGGAGAGGAAAAAGGCACTTATATCCTACACACTGTAAAATATTAACTTTAAGAGTACCATGAAAAAGCAACAACTAAAAAAACAGTACAAAAAGTAGAGACAAAAATCCAATAGATAAATTATAAGGATATGTTAAGAATATTTAAGTAATCCAAAAGAAGACAGGGAAAAGGTGAGTCAGGCAACAAAACCAGGGCACACTAGAGAAAAACAAAAAATAAAATGTAGATTTAAATTCAAACATATCAATAATTTCAATAAATGTAAATTGTTTAAATAAACCAAATTAAAGATAGAGCTTATTCAATTAGAGCAAAATTCAAGTATATCATGTTTACAACAATTCCATAACAAATAAAATGTCATAGATAGGTAAAAAAAGTAAAAAGATGGAAAATTATATGCCCTGAAAAAACTAATCAAAGGAAAGGAGAAGGTACTATATTAATATCAGATTAAGCAGAATTCAAACAAAAAAAAATTTACCAGGAATAGAGACAGGCATTACATTATAATAAAAGGGTCAATTCATCAAGATCTTTGACAAAGGTGCTAAGAGTATATAATGGTGAAAAGACAGTCTCTTCAACAACTGGTATTTGAAAAAGTGAATATTGACATGTAAAAAAGTGAAATTGGACCCCTACCTTACATCATGCACCAAGATCAGCTCAAAATGAGTTAAAGACTTAAATGTAAGACCTGTAACTGTAAAATTCCTAAACCAAAACATAGTGGAGAAATTTCTAAATATTGGTATTGGCAATGATTTCTTAGATATGACACTAAAAGCATAGGCAACAGTAGCAAATATCAACAAGTGGGATTAAATCAACTGAAATCTTCGGTACAGCAAAGGAAACAATCAACAGAATGAAAGGCAACCTACAGAATGGGAGAAAATGTGTGCAAACCATATATCTGATAAAAGATTAATTTCTAAAATTTATAAGGAACTTATACAACTCAATAGTAAAAAATAACCTGATTAAAAAGTGAGCAAAGGACTTAAACAGATATTTCATCAATGAGGACATACAGATGACCAACAAGTCTATGAAAAGATGCAGAATATCATTAATTATCAGGGAAATGAAAACTAGAACTTTAATGAAATATCACCTCACATTCATTTGGATGGCTATTATTTAAAAAACCCAAAAGATAACAAATGTTGGAAAAAATGTAGACAAATTGGAACTTTTGTACACTTTTGGTAGGAATGCAAAATGGTACAGCAGCTATAGAAAACAATATGGAGGTTTCTAAAAAAATTAAAAGTAGAACTATAATATGAGCCAGCAACTCTACTTCTGGTTATATATCCAAAAGCATTTAATGCTACGAATTTCCCTCTAAGTACTACTTTAGCTGCATCCCCCAAATTTTGATATTTCATTTTTATTTGGTTCAAAATATTTCCTAATTTCTGTTAAGATTCCCTCTTAGGCCTATGAATTATTTACAAGTATATTGTATGCTTCTATTAGAATAAAGAAAGACCTGAAATAAATAATCTAAACTTCTACATTAGAAGCTAGGAAAAAAGAGCAAAGTAAACCAAAATTAAGCATAATAAAGGAAATAATGAAGTTAAAAAAGGAATCAGTGAAATTGAAAACATAACAATGATAGAGAAAACTGAAAGAAAAAAAAAAAGGAATAAACCTCTAACCATACTGACCAAGGAATAAAGAGTATACAAATTATCAAAATCAGAAATAAAAGAGAGGACATTAAAAGAATAATAAGTTAATAATTGTGATGGTTAATTTTGTGTGTCAATTCAGCTGGGCTAAGGAATGCCCAGATAGGTGGTAAAACATTATTTCTGGATGTATATGTGACAGAGTTTTCAGAAGAGATTGGCATTTGAGTAAAGAAGATAGCCCTCACCAATGTGGGTGGACATCATCCAATCTGTCCAGGGCCTAAACAGAACAATAGATGAAGGGTGGGCAAACTTGTTCTCAGCTTGATTTGTGACATCCATCGTCTCCTGCCCTCAGAAATTGGCCCTCCTGGTTCTGGGACCTTTGGGTTTGGACCAGGACTTTCACCATTGACTCTAGGCCTGACTGGTTTCACCGGAGAATTTTACATACATTTAAGGAAGAAATGATACCAATTCTATGCAATATCTTTAATAAAAAAGAAGATGAGAAAGCAATTTCCAACTCATTTATGAGATCAACATTACACTAATACCAAAACCAAAGATTTTACAAATAAAGAAAATTGCAGAATAATATCCCTAATGAATAAGCACACAAAAATTTCTTAAGAAAATAGGAATAAATTCTACAATATGTACAATATGTAGAAAGAAATTCTACATCACAAACAAATAGCCTAATATTCTAAAACTAATCAATATAATTCACCATCTTAACAGATTAAACTAGAAAAACTTCATGGTCATCTCACCAGATGCACAAAAAAGTATTTGACACAAGTCAACATCCATTTATGGAAAAAGCTTTCAGCAAACTAGGAATAAGGGAACCTCTTTAACCTGATAAAGAACATCTACAAAAATCTATAGCTAGCATCATCATTATTTGTGAAATACTGAACGCTTTTCCCCTATAATCAGGAATAAGGCAAGGATTTCTGCTCTCACTAATTCTGTTCAGCATTCTACTAGAAGTCCTAGTCAGCACAATAAGACAAGACAAAGAAATAAAAGGCATAAATATTGGTAAGAAAAGAAATAAAGCTATCTTTGTTTGTATATAACATGATTATTTACATGGGAAACCCCAAAGA
This sequence comes from Microcebus murinus, assembly GCF_040939455.1. Taxonomy (NCBI): domain Eukaryota; kingdom Metazoa; phylum Chordata; class Mammalia; order Primates; family Cheirogaleidae; genus Microcebus; species Microcebus murinus. The sequence continues at coordinate 10,465,233 of NC_134108.1, forward strand.
ATCTACATAACCTCCTAGAACTGATACATTATTTTAGCAAGCACACAGAATGCAAGTATAAAAACCAATTATATTTCCACATATTTGTAATGAACAATGAGAAATCAAAATTATAAAAACTGAAAACATGAAATGGTTAAGTATTAATTTAACAAAATATATGCAAAATCTGTATTCAGAGAACTATAAAATACTTATGAAAGTAATCAAATAAGATCTGAATAAATGAAGATATATATTATGTTCATAGATTGAAATATTGAAATTATTGAAAGATTCAATATTGTTAAAATCTCAATTCCCTCCAATTTGAGCTGTAGCTTTAACACAATCTCAATCACAAATTTCAGTGTATATGTTGTATCAAAAAGTTAATTCTAAAGTTTACATTGCAATACCAGGAACTAGAATAAACAAAAGAATATTAGGAAAAAAGAAACAAAATTAGAGAAGTTACACTATCTGATTTCAAGGCATTATAAAGTAATGCATTGATCATTGGAATAGAGAGTCTGGATATAAATTTACACAAACATGTTCAATTGATTTTTGAAAAAGAACAAAGGCAATTTGATGGAGAAATTACAGTATTTTCAACAAATGATGCTGGGCTAATTGGATAACCAATTAGCCAAAAAAGGAAACCACAATTCATATCTCACACATTATATGAAATAATTCTAAATGGATCAGTGAACTAAATGTAAACATGAAATTATAAAACTTTAGGGTAAAACACAGGACAATATCTTTGTGACCTTGGGTCTGACAGAGAGTTCTTTGATATGACACCAAAAACTTGATCCATAAAAGAAAAAAATTGATAAATTGGACTTCATCAAAATTAAAAATTTTGCTTTTAAAAAGACACTAATAAAGTAATGAAAAGATTAGATAGAGATTAGGAGAAAACATTTGTAAAACATATATTTGATAAAGTACATGTAAGGAGACTCATTAGAGGTAATTCAAATTAAACTACCACAATATACCACCATACAGCTAACAGAATGGCTAAAATTTAAAAAACAAAATAAAACAGAGGAAAACAAGCACTGGTGAGGATCAAGAGCGACTAGAATTCTTATTCATTGCTAGAAGGAATGCAAAATGATAGAGCTGCTTCAATAAACAGGATGGCAGTTTTTTTTTTAAACTTAAACATACATTTGACATATGATGTAGCAATCTCACTCCTAATTTACTCAAGAGAAATGAAAACCTATGTTCACACAAAAGCCTGTATGTGAATTTTTATCACAACTTTATTCACAATTTATTCCCCAAATTGTAAACAGCCCAAATATCCTTCAACTAGTTTTATTAGTTTCCTAGGGCTGCTATAACAAAATATCACAAACTAGGAGGCTTAAAATGGCAAAAATTAATTTTCTCACAGTTCTGGAGGCTAGAAGTCCAGAGTCAGGGTGTTGGCAGAGCCAATCTCCCCCAAAAGGCTGTAGGGAGAAATCCTTACTGGCCTCCTCCTAGCTCCCATGGCTTCCAGTGATCCTTGGTGCTCCCTGGCTTGTAGACACATCACTCCAACCTGTGTCTCCATCTTCACATCTTCCATCTTTCTCTCCTGTGTCTCTTCTGTAGCTCTGTATCCAAATCTCTCTCTCTCTCCTTTCTTTAATAAAGATACCAGCCATTGGATTCAGGACCCACCCTAATCTGGTGTGGCTTCATTTTCCCTTGATTGCATATACCAAGACCCTATTTTCAAATAACATTACATTTACAGGTATCTGGGGTTAGGATTTGAACATGTCTTTTGTGGAGACACAAATCCACCCATTACACTGGGGAATGGATGCTTACACTGTGGTGCCTCTATTCGATGGAATTACTCAGAAATATAAAGGAACAGTTGCAACAACTTGGATGAATCTGAAATGCATTATGCTAATGAAAAAAGCCATATTCAGATAGCTACACATTATGTGATCCCTTTATATGATATTCTGGAAAAAGCCCAATGATAGGGAGGAAGAACAGAGCAGTGGTTGCCAGGGGTTAGGGGAAGAGGGAGGGTTTGACTACAAAGGTGCAGCATGAGGGAACCTTTGGGGTGAGGTTTCCTGTATCCTGTTTGGGATGATAGTTAACAACAGTCCATGCACTTGTTAAAATCCATACACAATATATCAAAAAGAGTAAATTAAAAATAAAATTAAGAATAAAAAATGTATGGTCGGAATCAGGAAAGTATGGGAGAGAAAAACAGAAAGCCAGATGTTCAAGGAAGGTCAAAGATGCAGTGAGAGAAGTGACCTGGCACCTGCTATAAAGGATGAAACTTTAAGGAAAGAGAGCAGTGGAGAGCATTTTTAGTAGTCTTGTTGAGTTGAATGCAAATGAGGCTTTTGCCTTCATATTACAAGATAACTTCAATGAAGATCTGCACCTTTTGTCAATGCTTTTGGAATAATACTTTTGTTTTGGAAATTCAAAAATTATTTACTCTGTTCTTAAGACAAAATTATATTTTTGGTCATAAAGTGATCATAGACCTACATGAGTTATTTTTTTTAATGACAACTATTTTCAGGTGTGACCCACAATTTAGGCACTGGAGTTTTGGGTCACGAAGAAAATTTCTGAAATGCAAGAGCTCAGAACATGCAGCAATTAAGAACACATATTTTCAAAAATCACTTGAACATCTACCTTAGACACTTGTAAAAAGAACCCAAATTCAAAATGTAAGAAAGGCAATTTCATGGTATATAAGAATATGAAGTAAACAGAGAAACTCAATAATTATTAATTTTAGGATTTATAATGCTCAAAGTGTTTTAAAAACTGAATGTGATTTTAAAACTTTTGAAAGAGATGTCATATAATGTAAAACTATAATTAGGTAAGAAAATGGTTTTGAAATGTGTTTAAATTCATTGATACACAGAGTTAAAATGTGGTTATGCAGGAGTGTGGTTGTGGGTGAGGCTGGGGGAGAAGAACCGCAGGCAGACAAAACACACTGTTTTGCTCTTAACTTTGACAAGCTTAGAAATAATGGCAATTTCTAATTTTTTGCCTAAAATATAGTCTCCTTCTTCCTTGCTTACAAAAACTCAGTTTTGTTCAGGGTGGCAAACTACCCAGATAAAAATCATCTATTTCCCAGCCTCCTTATAGCTAGAGGTGGCCCTGTGACACAATTCTGGTCAATGAGACATAAGAGAGAGTTTGCTGGAAGTTCAGGTAAGTCTTACCATACTGATACACACTAACTGCCATTTCCTTTCTTGTTTCTTCCTCCCTCTGTGTGCACCCTGCACCCCGGCCTGGTTTCTCTTTCTATTTGGAACATGCATGGAATGTTCTGCTCTCTTGGGGCCTCCATGCATGCAAGTCTGGTGCTTAGGCTACAGAGAGGGAAGGAACTCGGGTGGGGGATGACTCCAGGGAGCACCCTGTGTTCCTCTGGGACCATTCCCTGCTATGTGAGAACAGTAAGTCCTGGTCTGGGAAGACCACTCTAGTCAATTTCCTATTGCAAGGAAATTGAAATCTTCACCCAATCTCTAACTACCAGTGTTTTTGAAAGCACAAATCTAACCATCAGTAGAATCATACATAAGATATATACTTACCAAACTACTACAGAAGGTAAGGGCAGCAAAATGTTGTCTACACAGCAAACAACAAGAGACGCATCTGAAGAATATCACAATAAAAATGATGAAACGATAAAAATAAGGCCACATGTGTCAGGTATGACCACAAACAGAGGGCAAGGTTTTTAAAAATGTAAAATAAAATCTCACTGTAACCTGCTTCCAGGAGTCGCTTTTCAATAAAGAACCAATAAAAAAAAAAGTTAAGATTAAAAGTATTTCAAATAATTTGTCAGGGAATCAACAAAGGAAAGCAATTATGGTAGCAAAGTTAATAGCAGACAAAATAGAAATTAAGGTCAAAACATTAAACCAAAGAGGGTCTTTCATTTTGATAAAAGAAACAATGAATTATGAAAATATTCTTTTAAGAGCTATCTACCTAAACTAAATACATCAACCAAAATTTCTTAGAGGAAAGAAGATAAATGGTTGAGAGACTTTTGTGAGAGCCCTTAACACAATCTTCCAAGCCTTCAGAGATCATTGAGATGAAAAAAAGAAAAATAACGGCATCGACAATTTGAATGATGTACTTGATGAGACTGAAATAATGATTATATATTAAGCTGAGAATACATATTCTTTTTGAGGGTTGAGTACATTTTCAAAACTAAGTTAAAAAAATTATAACATGCATATGTTATATATTCTGATCTTTATTCAAAGGGAAAAACCCCAAAACATGAAACTAGAGCTGCATGGTCACTACAAACCATATTTTGATGATCTGGAAAAGTACTGATGACATTATGTTAAGTAAAAAAGCATTGTGAAAAATTATACATCTTTTTATCTGAATTTCTAAAGTTTCAGAATGAAATACTTTATTTTCACAGTGGTTACCCTTGGATGTTGAAATTAGAGAAGACATCTTTGTTCTGTGTTTTATGAATTTTCTACAGAGATTAGTTATTGTATTTAGAATATATGGAAAAAATTGATGATAAAAGCAGAAAACCGAACTGAATGTACAGTATGAATCTTTTGTAAGTGTATGAGTTCATGTGCATATAAGTTTATAGAGCCAAAGGTTTAGAATAAATATGCTAAAATATTAACAGTAGTTATCCCAGAGATAAGAGATTTGTCATTTAAGCTTCCCATATTTTTCATGATGAGTATCCATCATCCCTATAATTAGGAAAAATTAAATATTAATAAAAAATTAAGCCTTCTCTGGAAGTCTCCCTGTGGAGAGGGCACAGGGGCTATGCCTCAGAGCACCCCCTCTTTCCAAATACACAGCAATACGAGTCAAAATATAAAGAAAAAGATCATAGAAAATAAATAACTGCACTCAAAAAAACAGCAGCCCTTTAAGGTGCAGTGCGGGGTTGGCCTACCAGAGTCTGGAAGTCAGCGGAGGGGCGTGGGGCTGAGGGCTTCGCTTCTGCAGGAAATAACCTCTGCGCAGGCGCCTTGGGGGGCAGGTCACCAAAACCAGACCCTGGGGTGAAGCGGAGGCTGCTCGGGGCTGCCTCCACCCACCACCATCCCCAGGCCCAGAGGACAGGGCGGGATCCGACCACACTGGGGTCTACCGCCTGGTCCCACAGTGACAGTGCGGAGCAGGGAACGAGTCGGGTGGCCCACCTGGGGGCTGGGTCCTGGGTACCCGGTATCGCCCAGAACTGTCATAAGAACTAGCTGGGGGGTGGCGGGTGGGGTGGGAGGGAGGCAGGGAGGAGTGAAAAATTCCAGACCGGGAGTGTGGGGGTGGGGGTGGGGCTGGGGGCAGGGGTGGGGGTGGGGCTGGGGGCAGGGGTGGGGGTGGGGCTGGGGGTGGGGGTGGGCTGGGGGTGTTAATACAAGAGGAAGGAGGTTGGGGGAGAGGGACAATATGAATGAGAATAACGGACAACTTCCCACTTAAAATCCCTAAACACGTGAGGAAATCTCTCGCAAAGAAGGAGATGCGAGGAGAGCGGCCGTCAGAACAGGAATCCGGTCCCAGACCATTTGTCGCAAAGGAAGTAGAGAGGTTCAGTAAGCAGCCCCGCACGAGTCCCTTCCGTCATTCCCCAGAGCTTCTTTATAGGGAGCGACTGGGTTTGCAAGACGGAGCCCCGGCTGCTGCCCTGGTCATCTAACGGCCGGTCTGGTGAAGTGTTTGGTGCGGGAACCATGTATATATGGTTTTTATATTGCAAGCCCTGTCTTCTATTAGGGGAGACCCTCAGTGGCAGGTAATTAGCAAAGGAAAAATGTACTGGTTTACAGCTCACATGCCTATTTAATAACGTGTTTAAACCCCAGCGGTGCGGACGGGACGCCGGAGTCGGTGGGCTCTGCTCTGCCTTGGCCGAGGGGGCGTCCCGGAGCGCCCCCAGGGAGAGCCGACCCGGCTCAGTCCGGACTCCGCGACCCGGGACAGGTAGGACAAGTCCCCAAGTGCCCCTAAGAGAGCCCTTCGGGGGTCACGGCCCCCCAGGCCCACAGCACCTCTCCCGCCCTGCGCCCCTACTGTGCGGACCCCACCTCCCGCCTCACCTCCACCTGCCCCGCAGCCCCCCACCTCTCGACGCTGCTTCCACGTCCCTCGTGCCCCTGAACTCATACTTTCCGTTAATAACCCCTCCTTTCAGGAGTTTCTGTCCCTGGGCCTGGTTGGGGACAGTGCTAAAGGGACGCTCCTCTGGGCTGTCCTGCTAAACCTTTGTCCACAGCACTAACCTTGACTTTCTCATACCACCGATGCCTTCCATACCTCCCACCTCCTCAGAGACTCCTCTCCGTGGTTAGTTAGGATAGTTTCCCCCTCCTCTATGGGGGCCTCAGTCTGAGTACCAGAGGACCTCATTGCCAGTCCCAGGGGGGTCTTTGGTAGCTTCCCCCAACAGACTAGGGGCCCTCAGGAATAGTAGTACCCACCTAAGTGGCCCCGCTTACTATCCCCAGGGTCAAAGGGTGGGTGTCAAGACCTTTGCCACATGACACAGAAGAGTGTGTGCGGCTACTTCCCCTCCAGTGAGGAGGGGACAAGGAAGAAAGCTCTAGACTGCAGCATGAAGAATTCCTCCCAGACTGTAACAGTGCTCTACTATTGAAGATTGCTAATCATTAGAATGCCAATGAAAGGTTTTAGGCAACATAGGCTCTTCCACAAAGAATGATCAAGTGTCAGGAAGTCTTCTAGGGACAAGGACACAGATATCTAAAGGATAGTCATACCATGAGCTTGTGGTAGTGGTTAGGTTATACCATGTTTCCCTGAAAATAAGACCTACCCATAAAATAAGCCCTAATAGGATCTCTAAGCATTTGTGCAATATAAGCCCTACCCCGAAAATAAGCCCTAGTGATGGGTGTGGCTACGCAACGTAACTGCACAACCCATGCATTTCCTCGCAGAGCGGTAAAGAAGACCAGCAGCCCCTCTCATCTGCCCCATGAGAGCTCTAGTGCTCCACATGAGAGATTGGGGCCAATGGTTCTAAAGGAAATAGAATCGCAAGAAATTCAGGATGGAATTCGGGGTTTGGAGAGTTATGATGATGTTCCAGAAGAAGACGACTTAACTATATTTGAATAAATGTAGATTGTTGTACCATACTTAAAAAAAAAATAACACATTCCCTGAAAATAAGCCCTAGGGTGTCTTCTTGAGGAAAAATAAATATAAGACCCTGTCTTATTTTGGGGGAAACAGGGTAGGTCCTCTAAAGCAGGGTTTCTCAACCCCCCCATTGACATTTGGGGGCAGATAATGGTTTGTTGTGGGGCTGTCGCAGACATGTCAGGGTGTTAAGCAGCACCTCTGGCCTCTACCCACTAGATACCAGTGGCAGCCCCTCCCTAGAATTGTGACAACAAAAATGTTTCCAGACATTTCTAAATGTCCCTGGGGGAAAGCTGTGAGAGCAAAACTGAGGTTCAGAACCACTCATCGAAGGATGGATTACGATCAGTGAACCCCATTTTTTTTAAACTGATGTTGTGTTATGGCAGAAATAATTCTGTCCACAATGGCTTTCTATTGAACCGATCAACCAAGTGGGAAACAGCAAATGGAAAGGAGGCGGTCACCTGGTGGAACCCCATGGCCGTCATGCTGTCAGGCAGAGTGTCGTCTGGCCCTGCATTAAGAAGATGGAACGAGGGCTGCAATCACTCATCGGGGATGGCACAGCAGCCTGGAGAGATCAATCCCACCCAGTGTCGCATTAAGGCTCGAGAAAGTGCGCCGGGGAAACAAGTCGGAACTGGCATACAATAAAAGCTTTTTAACCGCATGGAGCAAATCAGTCTCTGGGCTGTGCCAAGAAGGGAGTCTGGAAGGGACACAGTTACGGGGATTACGACTAGAGAGATGATTAGAGACTTGGGGAATTCTTTTTTCGAGGACTTGCAAAGGAAATGCGACTGTAATTAGAAAGGGAAGCGGGCTTCTCACTCTCTCTCTCTCTCTTAGGTGAACTAAAAGCTCCAGTAAATACATAACAAGAACCTACAAAACTTCCAAATCAGTAGGAAGATGTTCTAACTTCAAAAATCACTAATGAATATGTCCTAAAGCAAAGTGAAACTGCGTTGGAAAATCAGTCTCCTAGTTACTTGTCAAGTCGGGGGCTTCAGGATTCTTAGGGATGTCCTGAAGCAGCAGATGACAAGCTATTGAAATAAAAATTCTGAATAAAATCAGGGCAGCCCATTAGCCCAAACAGGGGGAACCCCAGCAAGAGACTTAAAGGATTTGTGAACTGAGATTTTTTTTGTGTGTGTGCGGCTGATATTCTTACTTTGAGAAGCGTAGAAAGTAATTTTTGCCTTTTTGGCGGGGGGGAATATAAAAACCCAAACTGAGATCTGAGGTTTTTATAGTTTGGCAAATTTCAGAGATATGAAAGCAGCATTTTTGGCACTCAGGGATTGAGAGGCAAATGACATCATATGGCTTAAGGGAAATAGAGAGCTAAAAAAGCACATTTGGAAAATTTCAGAAGCTGCCTGGCACTGATATAATTTTGAATTTTTTTTCCCAGTGAATTTAGTTGTCACAAAAGGCACTAGACTGATGACCCCGCAGAGAAAAACGGCAAGTCCCAGCTGCACCCTAATTGGCACTAGGGTTGGAGCTGTTGCCTTGTCAGAGTTGGCCCTCAGGGGGCGACTCCCAGAACTGGTGACCCGCTGGGTGTGAGTTACGCGGTTCAGCTACAGTCTCGTTGGCTTGGAGAGAGGTAGGAGAGTGACTGACTTGTCACTTCCTGGTCTCAGCTTCCTAAGCCTCATGGCACCCCAATCATTATTGGGGTGATTTGGGGAATATATATTTGGAAGCTCAAGATAGTCATCCCAGAGTTGCTCTGTTGTGTTCATCCCCCTAGCAAGAGCTCACGGGAATGACATCATAGTCAGTAAATGGCAAACAGATTCAAAGGTGGAAGACAGAGTTTGTGAGAAAAGACAAGTGGGAGAAATATTTTCCCTTCAAACCATTACTGACCATTTCCCTCAGTAATGGACACTGGTTAGGGGACACCCATGGGCAAGGGGAATGTACCAAGGGTTAAGACAGAACAAGGATGGGAGAACTGAGATAAAAGGAATTGTTTCTGGCTCTCATTTTTTTCTCTTTTTTTCCCTGAGCCTGTTCATTTTCAATAGCCATCCTAGAATTTATGGCTTTGCAGAGAGGTGGTAAATGAAAAGTTACATAAAAACATTTTAAAATGGGGAAAATATTAAAATGGAAAAGAAGAAAGAGGAAAGGATGAAAATATACTTAGTGCTACGAATACACATTCATAGATGGGAAAATGCAATGCAAGGCACCAAATACAAAAATCAGAACAAGTGACATGTAGTGACCTTGTGGCAGGTCTTTTCTAGGTTCTGATAATATTGTATTCAGTGCTCCAAGCCGGGTTTTGGCCTGATGACTAAGTTAACATTAGTGTCACTCACTGAATTGGAAAAATAGAATGGGGCTAAGTGATGTGCTCATCAGTATATCAATGTCTGATCAATTCCCTACTTGTTTTCAACTCTTGATTCAAAATATTTGCTTTTTCTCCCCACTTGGCTGTCATGGTGCTGCGTTTCCCATAGGATTAGGGAAAATTCTGGTGTTCACCATGAAGACATGGGGAAATATGTCCAACTTTCACTCCTGAAATCATCTACTCAGAAATCCTACTTTCTGATTATGGGCTCCTCTTCCGGCTCCCCTCCAATCTTCTCCTCCCACCCCTAGGCTCCTGGAACTCATTCAAACCGGGGGAACAGAGACGGTCTGAGCAAAGGAGCCTGCTGCCTCTTGTTTTCTGTCTTTGCTACTTTAAACCCAGGGAGAAGGAATTTTGTCTACTCTGCCCCTCTGATTTGCCAGCTTTTTATTTTTCTCACATACGTCCCTTCTCTTTTTTTCAGGCTAACCCTGCTCTTGTGAACTCTCAATCCCATCTCCTTTTGTTTCTCCAAAGTTTCTGCTACATCAATTATTCCCTCTTTTTCTAAAATCTTCAATTACTCTTTCTCTGTACTGGCTCCTTCCCCCTCTGGCTACAAACACACTTAGATCTCCTTCATCTTAGGAGAAAAACATATTCTCCAAAAACTTTTGTGTCTCCCTGAGCTACAATCCTTTTCAACTTCTCTGAAACGACGACCTCTATTTCTTGACCTACTCTTGACTCATCGGGACAATTTGATTCTGTCTCTGCCCCACCCCATGCAGCCCCTTGTCATAGAAATTGCTCTGAGAAAGGCCAACCACGATCAGCTCCTAACTGTCAAATCAAATCACTTGCTTTCATCTTCCTACCACCTGGCCTGTCTATGGTCTGACATCAGTATTAACTTTTCCTCCTTGGCACTCTTTTCTCCTGTTTACACCCCACTTTGATACCCATTTTATCTTCACTGGCTCCTTCCCCTTTATCCTCTACTTAAATGTGGACACTCCCCTTGGAACCAGCCTCACCCTGTATCTCTCTTCATTCTACAGGCTCTCTCTGGACAGGTTTATCTGGTTCCATGACTTCAGGCATCTCTTTTCCATGTTAAAATCATTTCTGCAATCATGACCTCATGCCTGAACGCCTCTCGAGTGTTTCCAGTTGTCTTTGGGTTTTCAAATTCAAGCTGTCAAAACTGAACTCATTATCCCAGACTCTGGCATGGTGCTTGGCATGGGACAGCCTTGCTGAAGCAGAAGAGAAGTTCCAGGCAGGTCAGAACATAGAGTTTCCAGGCCAGGTCACATCTGCATCCTCCCCTTTCCCCCCGAGAGCTAGAAATTAGGCAGATGCAAACTGGTAATTCCCATCCTGACTTATCTTCAAAACCTCCACCAATTCTGTAATTACAGAAAACAGAGAAGATAAAATAATGAATGCAAACTCTTGTGGAAACAGATGTGTTGGCCAGCTTTGCAGGAGGACCAGACGGCCTCAAACAGCCCAACTTCTGGGCCAGCACAGTCACTAGATGCTTTAATATTATCTCTATGTGCCTTAATCTGTACTTGTTACTTTTCTGCAAAGAGATAATAAGAACATCATGGAAATCCTAGCTCTGGAATTCTGCTGTGGATATTGCAGTGTCTTGTGTCAAGGCTAATCTCTTGGTACAGGTAATTCAAGTTATTAGTTCAGGTTCATTGTCCCTTCTGGAAAAGATTGACAATTCAGCCTCCATCCAAGATTTTGGGAGGCAGAGAGGGACACTCCGTCAGCAGGTGGTACTGTGCTCTCCTCAGATGAGATCCCAGAGAGCAAAGCGGTAGAAAGTTATCTGGGGAGGTGGGGCAGGTTAGGGTGGGGGTAAAACCCTTGGGCTCTCCCAATCTCATTTAAAATGAGGATATGCCCATCAGGGGGTCATATCTTGAGCTATTATCTATTTATATTAAAAGTTAACATTGGCCGTGGCTGGTTGATAACCACTTGAAGTGTTTCATAGGTTCTTTGGGGTAGAATGATACCTAAAAAAGAGAGAACGTCCTGGGCCAATGAAAAGAAAAGTCAAGAATAGGAGGAGGCATCCAGGGGCACAGAGACAATCAGACCCTACTGCACTATGTTTCTTAGGGTCGGCAAAACCACCCCAAGGTCCCCGAGCCCTGCTTGCTGTGCTGGCACAGAGAGCTAAGAAATCAACAAGGATCTAAGACTCATTGTTCACCTCAGGAGCGACATTCTATTCATTTGATAAGAATGGTGCTCCAAATAATGGGAAGTTTGAAAACTTCACCTTCTTTTTGGTTTTGTGCAACATCAGGTCTGATAATGATTAAGCATATACGTGGGCCACATTCACATCAGTCTTTCTCGTGGTTTCGTATTGGAGGCTGGTGTCCACCTGTGCGTGGTTCACCTGTGGATGTGGCAGTCGTTCTAGGAACGCAGAGACCTTCCTGTCTCAATGGGAAAGTGATTTGATGATGGGCAAAATGCTTTCTTTCTGTCTTTAATATTTTTATCCAGACCCAAATTTGAAGGTGTGTTTGAGGAGATCCATGCAAAACAGCTGCCCCACGTAGGGGACACTCACGCTGCTCTGTGGGGGCTGAGCTGAGACCGGAGGGAGGCGCAGCTGCACTCACGCCCTGGAGGACACTTCCTGATGGGACACACGGAGCCTCATGCCGTGCTCCCGCAGCGTGTCAGTCTGGATGCTCCCCGATCTTTTGGACTCGACAATTTATCTTACTCTGACTCAGTCAATGCAGATGAGAACGTCCCACGAGGCAGTAATGTCACCCAAATCCTTGCCTTCAGTTCTTATTGTTCTAATTGTATCTGCTCTGTAAGGCCTTGGAATTGACACAGCCCAATCAATAACGACTACTTTTAAGTGAGGAACCATTCTTGGAGACACTGCTGCAGGATTTCAGATTTACAGATACTTTCTCATTCAATTAAGAAGATGGAGTGGACACACACACTGCTGGTCGGAGCCCCAGAGTTCCCGTAACAGACTTCTGTCTCCTACTAAATCTGGCTGCAGAATTACTTTAGAAGAGGAAATTTGGGCCTTGTCCCCTGACTTGAAGCCCAGCGTTTGAAATATGCAAGGGAACTGTGTGTGGTGCAGAACAGAGTGTCCTTCCTGCCTGCTGGGAAGAGCGTCTCTCTGTCCAAGTTCTTCTTACAACGTGGCTTCCATCAAGGAAACAGTGGTCCATTGAAGCTGTCTCCTAACATCAGGGCCTTCTGCCTACGATCAGGAGGGGTGATCATCAAAGGTGTGCCATCCTGCAGAGCAGCTTAAGGGTTTCAGTGCATATGTAGGAAACAACGTGGATTCCTGCATACAAACTCTCACAGCCTGCTGTGGACAGAGCAGCCCCCAATCCCAGATGAGCATGGGACCATACGCAGAGATCCTGACAGGTGTGGGCAGGGCCGACTACCATACCCAGGGCTCAAAAGTGGTATTAATAGATTATTTAGGCCGGGCGCTGTGGCTCACGCCTGTAATCCTAGCTCTTGGGAGGCCGAGGCGGGCGGATTGCTCAAGGTAGGAGTTCAAAACCAGCCTGAGCAAGAGCGAGACCCCGTCTCTACTATAAAAATAGAAAGAAATTAATTGGCCAACTGATATATATATAAAAAATTAGCCGGGCATGGTGGCGCATGCCTGTAGTCCCAGCTACCCGGGAGGCTGAGGCAGAAGGATCACTCGAGCCCAGGAGTTTGAGGTTGCTGTGAGCTAGGCTGACGCCACGGCACTCACTCTAGCCTGGGCAACAAAGCGAGACTCTGTCTCAAAAAAAAAAAAAAAAAAAAAAAAATAATAATAATAATAGATTATTTAAAAATTGATTCTATTAAGGAATAATCTATATACAATAAAATACACAAATATTAAGTATATAGCTTCATGAATTCACTTATTCACACACACACACACACACACACACACACATACATATCAAGCTATAGAATATTGCCATAATCCCAGAAGGCTCACTCCTGCTTTCTCCCAGTAAATACCCCTTAAACTCTTACCAGTATTTTGGCTCTTATCACCATAGATTAGTTTTGCGGGTATTTCAATTCTATTGTATTTTGCTTTCTTTTGCTTAACATTATGTTTATGAGATTCACACACGATAGTGTGTGCAGTATAAGTTCGTTCTTTTCTGTTGCTGTTTAGTATTCCATTATAGGAATACACCAAAGTATTTTTACCATTCAACTGTTGATGGACATTGCAATTATTTCCAATTCTTGGCTCTTACGAAAAAACTACTATGAATATTCTTATACCAGTCTTGTACACTGCCAAAAAGTTTTCCAGTGTTTGTAACAATTTACATTTCCACCAGCAATGGAGGAGAGACTCAGATGTTTTATATTTTCACCATTACTTAGCATTTTCAGTCTTTTAATTTTTGGCTATCCTGGCAAGTATGTAATGCTATCTCATTGTGGTTTTAATTTGCATTTTCCTGATGAATATACATATCTTGCATTAAGCCTCTTTTCATGTACTTATTGGCCATTTGGATAACTCTTTTATGTAGTGCCTGCTCAGGTGTTTTGCTCATTTTGAAAAGTTGGGTTGTTTGGCTTTTCCTTGTAGATTTATAGTAATTCTGTATACATTCTAGGGGTTCTTTGTCAAGTGTTTAAGTATCTTCTTCCAGATTATCAGTTGCCTCAAAAGTGTAGTCTTTTGAGGATTGTCTCTTGCTAATGCTGATGGAATTATGCCTAATTCTAATCTTCCAGTCCTGACGTGCAGAGGAAGCAAGGGGAGCCTGAGGTGAAATGGAGATTCCCAACACCCCCGGGAAGGGACATTCCTATGAACCCTCACACCCTATATCTTAGAGGGCTTTGTACACGCTTCTCTTTGCACCCTGATCACATTATATTGCAGTCAGTGTCATGCCAGTGTCTTCACTAGGCTAAGAGCTTCTTGAGGACAAGAGATATTATCTTATCCATATATCCTCAAAATGCAGCCCGCTTACTCATTGCTCAAAAATACATATTAAGCAAATAAATGGATAGAGGATTTTAAGCATAGAAGAGACATGACCAGATTTGCATTTTAAGTAGATAATTCTGGCAGCAGAATGGAGAAAAAGGCTAGAGATTGCAAATATGAAGTGGCAATTTAGACTACGCTGGCTTAGACAGCAAATCCAGAGAAAATATGCTGAGCAATAACAGGAAAGGTCTGCCTGTGCCTCTTCATCTAAGGGCTACTCAGTCAACCCCAGGCAATGATGATGTCAAATGTTATTAGCCAATTCACTGTATCTGACTCAGAGAAAGATGACGATAAAAGACAACAAAAAAGACATGTCATACAGCCCCAGATGACAAATGCCAATTGAATAGTACTGATATTAAGTGCTAAGAGTTTAGAGGAGGTAGTGATTATCGTGAGCCATAATCATCAGGATTTTACTAGTAAAGACTTTTCCCTAATATTAAGATGTTAACTGACATGATTTTTTTTTTAAAAAATATGATAATAGAAATATTATTTCAAATGTGGAATTAGGGTAAATTGAGTGAGAAAATGCAAAAGATGAAACTTGCTGTTCCTACTGTCTCTCAGGCTTGGAATCAGCAGTGAGGAGGGAAGCGAGTGAAAGCGTGGAGAGCTATGACGATCAGCACCGCTGAGCTCAGAATAGCTCCGTAGGCTGCAGCAAATTGCAGGCTCTTGGAAGCCACCGGTCCTTCACAGTGGGCCCTGCCTGTGTGCGCGCCGGGCCCGGCTCCAGCCAAGAGGACGTGCTGCAGGACTCGGACGAAACCGACCTTGGGCTTTCTGGGGAATTTATGGATGGGGGAATATGTGGTTTGGAAATCCTTGGGTTAAATTTTAAATTCAGAATTGACAGAAATCAACCCCCAAAAGTTTAACTTAAAAAAAAAAGTGGTAACTTTTTTTTTTATCGCAGTGAGATGCACATAAAATCCCCCAATTTAACCATTTTGAAGTGTACAGTTCAGTGGCACTAAGTACACTCACGTGTTGTACAAACATCACCACCATGCATCTCTAAAACTTTTCATCTTCCCAAACTGAAATTCTGTACCCATTAAACACTAACCCCCCCTTCCACTCTGCCCCATCCCCTGACAATTGTCATCCCACTTTCTGTCTTTATGAATTTGGCTCCTCTAGGTACCTTATGTAAGTGGAATCATGCAGTATTTGTCCTTTTGTGCCTGGTTTATTTCACTTAGAGTGATGTCCTCAAGTTTCCTCCACGTTGTAGCAGGTGTCAGAACTTCCTTCCTTTTTAAGGGTGAGTAATATTCCATTGTATGCATAGACCACATTTAATTTTTAAAAATTAATTATGCCTACTTCTCAAGGTGCATGTGGATTTTTTGTATCTTTTTACATATCATCAGAAGAAAAATAAAGTAGAGAGGTGTGTCTGGCACTGGGCAATATTCTTTAGACACTGTAACTGTTTAAGTCTCACAACAGTCTTATATGAAGTAGGCATTATCACAGAAAATTCAGGTGGGGAAAGTGGAGTGGTCTGTACCCAAGCTCATTTCTCTGCAAAGCCCATTCATTTCCCTCCGTGCATGGGGCAAATCCCAGAGAAAGCTGACACTGTGCTATTTTTTAAATGCATGAAGTTTATCTTTGGCTATTTTTTATACTTTTACCATCTCCCCACTTTCAATACCCCCTCCTCCACCCTCAGGTGACCCATCATATAAGTCAGCTCTGGTTCTAGCACCATTAAACAGGAATCATTTTCTTTTATTGAAAAAGCACATAGTTGAATAAGGAAAACTGCCTGATTATTTTAAAAGATACTGAAAAGCATTTTAATTCTTCACATTCATTATTTTAATATTTTTTTAAAAAGCTCAAACATTTAGCAAACTGAATGACAGTAGACAGGTCCCTTAGGCTCAGATTCTTCATACACAACATGAAAACCAGATCTCTCCAAGTCTTAAACTTCCCTCCTCTCTTTCTAGTCAACCCAATGCTTGATATTTATCAATTACATTGTCATTTGTTTCCATTATATTTTACCATCCTGGAAGGTACCTCAGTGATCAGAATACTGAATCATAGAAAAGAAAGGTTGTATTGGTGTTCTGGGAGCTCATACCATAGACTAACTGTAGACACATCAACACTTGAACTCAGTTACTGGCTGAACAACTAAGCCGTAGGAATATTGCTAACAGATAGACTAATTCAGTTTTGATGGGGAGTCTGTGGTTGGCTTGGGGCCTGTCCTACATTCTTACCTCATGCTATAGTTTTTTTATATGCTATAGTTAATTTTTTTATATGCTATAGTTAATTGTTGGGATGAAGAGTCTGCTAACGAAATGATCAAACTTGAAGATAACATGAAGCTGGAAAAGATAACAAAATTAGGACCCCAAAATATTTTTATCAGCTGGAAATGTGTCCTGAGTCTAAGAATATTAAGTAGATGTCAGTGTAGCATTTGGACCCAAACTGCCACCTAATTGTTCAAGCACAGACATGGTAACAGTGAATTAGTCAGGACTCCTGGGGTGGTAAGTGACAGAAACCTTTCATTGTTTGGAAACAAAAGAGGGAAGTTTTGGCTCTTGTAAGCAAATCACAGGGACCTCAAAACTTGAGTGCCGCTAGACTCTCTCAGTCAGTCTCATTTCTGATTCTCCTTGTGGATTTTTTAGTTTTCTCTACGAGGGAGGAACTCTGCCTCTAAGAACCCTCATACTCACATGTTTCCAGCTTAGTGAAAATAAAGGAAATAGCTTTCTTGTCTCTGTCAAAAAAATTCCTGGGAAGGATTTTAATTGGCCTGGGTCAGGTTCTGCTCTAGGCCAAATGCAGTAGCCAAGAAGGCAAGTGTATAAAAAGCAGTCACCCCTCATGTGAGTCACATGGTTACACAGTTTTTCTAGAATGAGAGGGAGTATTAGATGAAGGGTAAAAAACAAGAAAGACTGGGAAGATTTGTTAACTCTAAAGTTGGTAGAAGTTGATGGTAATATGGGATTGTCAGTACATCTAGAAGTTTCCCTTGAAGGAACTAGAGTATCCAGAGTGAGAACATGATTGTTCTGTCCATTCTTCGCTCTTCTGGTCATTCCTGGATTATCATATCTGGCTCTGTCCTTTGTGCTTGAAAACAAACGTTAGCAAATTAGAAATAAGAGAGTTCCCAGAAAGGTGAAGAAACGCGAACTTTTATCATGTGCACCACATGAGGAAGGACCAGGGATGTTTAGCCTGGAGAAGAGGATATTTATGGAGACATGACAGGTGTCTGTTATGTATTCCAGGAGGAGGTGTCCTGTGGAAATAGGACTGAACTTAACTTACCCTCGCTTAGTGGGACAAACTGGCTCCAACACCACCTGTGACACGTCACCAGCAGGCCCTGCTGTGCAGAGGAAAGAGCACAGGCCTTAGAGCCAGGCAGACCAGGCCATTCCTTGGCTGTGACATATTTGGCACCCTGACCAATGGGGCACATGTGAACATGTGAGCATTTCAGAAGGTTATGTTAAAGAGTCCATGAGGCAAGCAACCGATTGCTGCTTGTAGGATGCCTGCCATATCGTGGTGGCTTCATGCATGCTAGCATTAGTATTAGCAGGCTTTGCATACACATAAGGAAGGCATTGTCAACAACTAGGGCTATCCAAGCAAATGAGAGTCTTTACAAGTAATGTGCTTGGTATTACTGTAGGTGTTTAAATGGAGGCTTCAAAACCACTTGGTTGAGTGGATTCAAACATTGCATCTGGACTAGGTGGCTTTCGGGGTCCCTTTCTGAGTTACAGAGTCGGTGATTCTAGATCTTTATTCATTTCTTAACTCCTTAAACTATTTTTCAGATTCGTATTCATAATTTATCTGTTTTTAAAAATTTAACAAGTAACAGTTTTAGTGATAATTATTGCATTTCTATATTTATAGATAACTGGCACATATGGAGGTGGAATAGCACAATTTGATATTTTCTCGTGTGCCAGATTTTTTTAATAAATATAGAAAACCCTATAGTTATGAAAAACTATTTGTTAAAATTAAATGTATATGCAACTGGGCATCTGTTCTGATGTATCAAATCTCTCAAGAACCAATTTTCCTGTTGCTGTTGGATGAGATCCAGTGTTAGCCCAGAGTTTCAGGGCCTTAAGTCTCAGAGTGCCCAGTGAAAGTTGAAAAAAAACTTATACTAAGTCCTGCACGTAATGCACTTCTCATTCTGGTTAAAATTAAACTATTTATAAAATTGGGAAAGTATGCCCTCCCCTCAAAAAACTATAGTGGGATTTTTTTTCGTCCTTAATGATAAGAGTTCCAAGTAGACCACATGGAACAGTGGGGAGATCAAATATTTGGCTTAACTAGATTTGGGGATAAGTTCTGCCTTTCTCTCTATTTCTACCTGCGAGATCGTGGACACATTGTTTAATATCCTCGAAACTTGTTATCCCACCTGTAAAAGGCAGGGAGTGGTGCCTACTTTTCAAGTGTTTTGTGAGGATGAAATAATATCAACATGGTGCCTTGCACACAATGGATGTTTTAAAAATGTGGCTTCCCTCTTGGATATGTGTGAACCTGTGCATTCTTGAAATGACGATAGGGATTGTATTGATGATAGCAATAGCTATTAAATTAATATCTACCATTGATTATATGGTAGATATTCCTGTGTGCTGAATACTAGACTGAGCATTCATTTAAAATACATCAACTCTCTTAATTTTATCAACAGCTCTATGGTGGAAAGGTTGCTTGACAAGTGAAGAAACTGACACTGTGAGAAGTTCACTTCCTAAAGATCCCATAGCTTATATGTTGCAGAAATGGGTTTCGGACCCAGGACAGGCTGATTCAGGTGCCTGAGTTTTAACTCTTACTCTACATTGCTTAGTTAATATTCTAAAAGAATCTTTGGAAGAAATGAAGCAATGTTAATGGTATTTTATACTTAGGGTAGTTGATATTCTCATTTTCATCTGACTGAGCTGAGATGTTTTTTGTTTCGGTGTAGCTGAATTTTCAGGTCCTACTGTCTTTTTGTAGTCTCAACTCCTGTAGATTTTGATAGGTAGGGCAATGACTGGGGACTCCTTGCTATTCTGTTGCTTCCTGCCACATATATGTCTTGCTTATGATATTGAACCAAAACTATAAATTTGTTGTTCTCAGATTATTAATTTGCATGGGAAAACATTCCAGGCACTATGATCTAGACAAAATTATGGATTAGTGAGTTTTATCGTCAGTCTCCCTTCACTTGTTCGAATTTCACTTTGGGTCTGCTGTGCTCTTCTCCTCCCTTCAGTAGTCAAGTCTGGCTGCTTCCCTTCCCGCCAGCGTGCCCAAGGGACAGTCTCCTCGACACACAGCAGAGCGTCTGGTCATTAATGCCTGGTGGCCACCTGTGACCCCGAGGACTTCCAGAGATGCTCGGAATACCTGTTCTTTCAATTTAGAAGGACACAGCGCTTAGCTTTCACTGAATGTCAATGTCTAATTTGCTAGCTTCCAATTTAGGCTTATTTTTGAGAATTCAAATCTCCTTTCAAGCAAATTAGGTTAAACTGCTTGTGATGAGGGAGCTGCTTGACCTTGAGTCATTTTCTTTTTCCTTTTTGAAAGAGAGATGACAAAGGGGTTGACAGATGAGATTTAATGTGCTCTGGAGAAGCCAGCAAGAGCTCATGAGCATAAATACATAGATCAGGGAGCAAGTAAGTCACAGACCGAGGGTGTCAAATTCACGACAGAAACAACATCTCACCTTTTTTGATGATTATATCTCGTGCCATACAAATTTTGCAGTATGTATTTTATTTTTTAATGATTTCCCATACAAAAGTTCTTGCTATTTAACAAATTCTACAAAAAAATTGGGTAGATGGTATTAAAAAATGAATAGAAATTCAAGGTTATCAAGAGTCTAATATTTCATTTAAAATACAATTGTGCATCTTTTATTTTTTTAGTTCAATAAAAGTTTTCCCTGCAGTCATAAAGAAGAAGCTGTTCTTTCTACAAGGTTCCCTTATCTCTCATGCCACCAGAAGGTCTGTAAAGAGAGCCACTTGGCATGTTGTTCCCAAACAAATTGTAGAGATTTTGCAAAAGAATAGGAACTCAGTTGAAAAGGTGTACATGGCTTGACCATCATCTAGGGCAGTGGGTCTCAAATTTAACACGTCACAATCATCTGGAGGGCTTTTACAACTAGAATGCTCAGCCCCATGCTCAGAGTCTCAGACACAGTAGGTCTGGGTGGCAGCTGGGAATCCGTATTTCTAATAAGTTCCCAGGTGATGCTGATGCCTATAGCCTAGGGAGCCCGCTTGAAGAACCGCTGATCTAGAGTAGTGCTGTCCGCTAGAAAAATAACATGAGGTGCACAGACAATTTTAAGTTATCTAGTAGTCTCATAAAAAAGCAAAAAGGAATAAGTGGCCTTAAGTATAATAATACATTTTATCTAGCCTAAAATATCCAAAATATTATCAACAGAGTCAATATTAAAATTATTAATGAGATATTTTATGTTCTTTTTTTTCATAAGAAGTCTTTGAAAGCTGGAGCATATTTAATGATGATAGCACATTCTAGTGTGTGACAATTAAGACTGGTCACACCCCAAGCACTTCACCACCACACGTGGCTACAAGCTACTATATGAGAAAGTTGAGAACAAATGTTCTAGTACATCACGTTGCAAAGAAAGGGCTTAGAGAGATTGTCAGTGGGTTTCAACCTTGGCTGCACCCCAGAATCACTAGGGGGACCTCTCAAAACCACCAATGCTGAGGTCCCACCCCAGGGAATCTCATTTAATTGGCCTGGAGTAGGGCATGGGCAATGGTATTTCAAAAAAAATCTTTCCAAGTTGTTATAATGTGTAGCCAGCTTTAAAAAATCACTGGGGTAGACAAAGTCCCGATTGAAGTAGGAACCACCTTTTCCTTTGGTAACGGGAAAAAGGAAGGTGTGCTAATACCCATAAGATATCTGCAATGGTGTGAGGCAGACACACTCAAAAAGATTACCTTAATCCTTGTAACCCTGGGAGACAGATACTGCTATTTTGCAGAAAGTGTAGTTGAAACTCGGATAGTTGGTCCGCCAACCTCAGTTTTGCCGCAGCAAGGACACTGAGTTGAAGATGAAACAACTAATTCTGAGACCTGATCTTTCTGTGTTATCCTCTTGTCTGACTTGTGACTTAACTTTGATTCAAATGTCCCTTCAACTAGAACCGTGAGTTTACTCTCTCTTGCCCCCTCGTTTAGTTGAATACAACTTCCTCATTTTTAGAGAAAAATAGAAACGTAAGTTTTATTAGTACTAAGCGAATGTAGTCAGTGGCTTCTGTCTACAGAAGATCTAGATACTCTGCCAAATGTTTGGGGATAGTACCAAACAGGATGATTACAACTGGCAGGCTGTTTCCCTTTACTTTTCTGTTTTAAATAGTATTTCCTCTGGGTTATCATTTATATTTCTTTGAGTTGAAAATAATGTCCATTTGATGTCTGAGAAGCTTTTCCCTCCTTGACTTATACACTTTAAAGTTTCTTTTCTTGGGACTTGTGAGCCGTGTTGTGTGAGGGGACGCAGGGTAACAGCAGGTGTGCCGGTGGTCCCACAGCCCAGCCGAAGGGAGGAGGCAGGGGCAGCAAGGACAGCTCAGGCTGTGGGGGAGGGGCAGAGGGCCCTGGCTCACCGGGAGCCACTGCTCCCCACTTTCACACTGATTTACCATGAGCTCTCCTGAATTAAAATGTTTGAGACCTTTTATGATTTTCGAGTGTATGGAATTTAGTGTATTCAATATATAGTTTGCATTTCAGAACTCAAGGGACTTCAACCCTTTTTGTCTCAACTCACTCTTTTCTCCTCAATAGTTTTAAGCCTGGGATGTACCACCTTGAAGCTAAGGATTATAATTGCATTCCAATATCTCACCTACAGTGTATTTCATGGCCCAGTTTTCATGGACTTCAAAATCATTAAAAAAAAAAAAAAGGGAGAATTTGGGTCTCTCACTGATCCGGCTTCAAATTCTCCTCTAACACTAATGATGTAAGGACATCTACCTATTTAACCAATCATTTGTATGTTCTTCCTGTGAAGGCCATGAGTGTGACCTTGGAATCCCCCTGCTGGCAGCCCTGGCTCCAAAATTTCCTTGGAACTTCCCTGGAAACTGCTGTTTTTGAATGCTTGGATCTAAAAAATGTCCAATAAAAACCCTATTGAAGTCCATGTTACTAGTTCTTAGAATATGGTGACTACTAGTTCGAATAAAGGCATTTTATCCATCCTTTGTTAACTTATTAGCAAATGGTATCCGTTGTGAATCTGAAGACATATCAGAGAGGTGGGAATTTTGAAAGGTAGTATGTACATTTGGCTAGTTTATATTAGATTTAATTCAACAAAAAAGGAGAAGCCTCATGTTGTGGAGAAGTAGGGAATAAACTTGGATAGTTGGGTCTGGTTGAATTACATATGCCCCCAAAATTCAGCAAAATAATTTGCTCCTTGAACTTTGTTTTGGATTTAAAAAAAAAGGACATTGTGGTTTTCTCACCAAGCGAGTTGTGGAACTGATGTTGAGTCTGTACCAAGAGCTGCCCAGTGGTGGTGGTGGGAGCCGGTTTTTGTTACTGTCAACATGATTTCATCCCCAATAATGGGTAAAAACAGGAGTCCCCTACAGTCTCTTCTGGTTAGACTAGATTTCTTCCTACATAATAGGATGCTCAATATGATTTGTCCTGAGGTCTCTGCTTTATTCTGTGGAAGCCTCAAATGTTTAGGACACTATGAAAGGTGTCAGGTGTCTCCCCGTCTAAAGCTATTTGCAAGACCATCTTGTGCATGCTGGGGAATTGTGATTCCAGCCTTTCAAAAAGAGACGTGGGAGAGGCTGGCCATGTGTTGTCCATCCTCCACCACCCCCAGCAGTGAGAAGGACACGTGTCCCCTTCCCTGAAGCCAGCTGGAGGAGGGAGCTTCAAGAGAACAAGCAGGGAGCTTGCCGTTTCTCCTGGAGTTTGGAGCAAGCAAAGACTCTGTCAAGGTGCCTGCTGGCAGAAGCTGGCAGAGAAAGAGAGGCCTGAGGTCCCAGCGAGAGGCACACCCCAGTGGCAGGGCAATGGGCTCTCTCCAGACAAGACAAGGGCCTGACAGAAGGAACCAACCTGGGGCCATCTTAAAAAATGTCTTTCCCAACAAGGCCACCCGAGGGGCAATTGGACCCTAAAAGAGGGATGGACATTTCATTCAGAGTCAGGAAAAAATAAGTCCAGGGAACTAATTTGAAAGGAATGTAGTAGAAAATATAAAGTTGGCTTCTGTTTGCGGCATATAGATGCTTGTTCAACAAAATGGCTATATAAAATGCAACTTCAAGTCGTCCCCAAATAAAGATACAATAAAAATAAAGACATGGTCAGTTATGTAAATCTTCTGACTTCACCTATATTCATTGTCCCTGAGAAATTTTGGAGCTGTCACATTAATTGTATTGTGCTAGGAAGATGTGTCTAGCAGTGGCATAAGGGATACTTCAGAGGAAAGAGAAAAGTGAGCTCCTGCCTCTGTCTTGGCTACCCTTTTCTTCCCTACCATCAGATGTCCTTGCACAGAGCTCTCATGCCAATTCCCTGCCCAACTCATTGCTGCCCTTATGGAAATCATTCTTTGGTTATCTGATTGCAACTTACCTTCTGAAGTAGAGCCTCAGCACTGGGAAGTCAGGGATTCATATGCCTGTTGGCATATGAGCACCTAGGACAGCTCCCGGCCCACCGCATGTGTTCTGGAGATGCGTCTACAAGGATGAATGAGTCTCGGGTCTGCTGCCAGGCCTGCGAGGGTGGCGCTTTCTTTGACAGTTGACTTTATTTGGGCCGCAATTTTCTCAGTTGTCGAAGTATGGGTCTCGATTCCTAGGTTTCTAAGTTCCTTTTGAACTACAAACTCCTGATGCAGTAAGTGTAAGAAAAGAAGAATCAACTAGCAGAAAGAATCAATCGTGATACTGGTAGTCGTAAACTTAAAAGAATACGGGAAAATAGCGGCACCAGCAGACTGAACTAATTTTAGGTAGGGGTGACAATTGAGACGCTTGAGAAGAACTTTTTGGGAATGTTTATCTGAGAAAAAGGGAACATATCCAATTAAAGGCCAGTTTGTATGTCAGGTTTAAGTTGGAAATTTGGGGGTTACCTTCATACAAGTGATAGAAGGTAGATAATGAAGTTGATTTAGAGAGAATAAAGCCAAATACTAAAGACGGAGTGCGAAAGTGTACTGAGAGTCGGTGGGTGGAAAAGGAGGAGCCCTCCTAACAGGAAGGACAAACAGGGACGGAAGAGACTCAGAGAAGCACCACCCCATAAGAACCTAAAGAAAAGAACAAATCAAGGGACGTTTTGCAGAAACAATGTGGTGCTTACAGGTCACAGTAAGAAAGTGGAGTTTCATTTGGATGGATCTACAAACTGCTCACAGCCCATGGGCTAGTGTTGATCCTTTTGCCACATGACCCCCCCATGCAAAGTTGTCAGCATAGGTCTTTTTTTTACTTTTTACTATAGTATGATGCGCTTACAGGACAGAAAGTTCCAAATGGGATCGGAAAAGAATTAAATTATACTTCAACTGTCACAATCATTGGGACAAACATATGCTAATTATTTCAGGTAGATTTTTTTAACGGATTATTCTCAGGACACGCCCCCCCCCCATGATGGAGGGGTTAATAAACTATTGTTCTCGCACAAAGAATGTGTATTCATTCTTCCTCCAAACAACTGTTGATGTCGTGTTTCCATGCAGATGGCATTCAGTCTAGTTCTTCAAAGAAAACACGAGGACCGCTGTCTTCAGCACGTGGGAGTGTGCGGGGCACCCTGGGGCAGAAGCAGGAGTCCAATCTTGCAGCTTCCAGACCAATCGGTGGAGGCCTGGAACTGGCCGGGCCAGACAAACTAGCACGGGGGAGGAGATGACAAAAATGGCGTTAAAGGAAAACTAGCTTAGGGAAGGGATCTGGTATAATAATCTTTACATGCATTTACGGGGTATTATAGAATTTGTTAACTAGTTTGTTTCAGACTCAGCAGTTGACCCGCCTTGAGGTGACATCCACCAGCTTCACAGGGACCAGCAGAAGTCCTGGTGGGAGCGCACGGCCCGTGTTTCTTTCCCTTATCTTCAGAGTGGGGTGAAGTATGTCCACGGGACCTTGAAGGCAGAGGGAGGAAAAAAGTGGGCCCACACTGTCAAACCTCTCTTGTGTATGGTCTGAACTGTGACATCCAGAAATACACGAACAGTCTGAAAACTGCTGCGAATGCCGGGCGTGCGTGAAAGCTGCACCGTATCAAAGAAAGAATCCAAAGGACACATTTTCAAAGGGAAGCATTGCGGGCAAAGAGCACCGTGGACAGATCAACATGAAAACAGTGGCTGATCTAATCGCTGCAAGAGGAAGAAATGTTAAGCATCCTCCCTTCAGCTGCTGGCCTATTATCCCTCGGAATCCGGAGCCTTGCGAAGCTTCCCCTCCCTCCCTCCAATTCCAGAAGTGTCAGGCAGGAGACACAGTGCCAGCAGAAAAACCTTCCACCGATCCCTTGTTAGCTAACTGCGTGTTGTGTTCCTCGCTCCCGTGTCAGTCACAATTACCACCTGTGCGCGCGCTCCCTGCAGGTGCCATCACCTCCGCGGCATTCAGCGCCAGGCAGGAAGCGTGTCGATTGCCCAGGAGCGGCGACTGTCAGGCTCCGGGTTTCAGAGCATAATTGCTGCCTGCGCACAGACGGCCCCGGCCTCTCCTCTCCTTCCCCTCCCGGCTCTGGAAGCAGAGGCCGGCCGCACACTCCGACACCAACTCACATTCCTCAGGCATGGGAGATCAGAGGCGCAGCCAGCCAATGTCACCTCCGTGCCACGAATCGCATCTGAACTCTCACACAGACATGTCATTCTGCGAATAAAAAAAAAAAAAAAAACAACCCACAAAAAGTTCAATTTTTAAAAACAGTACAGACTGTCACGTCTTGACCCTGCAGTTTAGTGCCCTTGAATGCCACATGGTTTGTTTTTGTTTTTAATAATATCATGCTCCGAAGTTTTTCGTTAGAGACTTTCATAAAAATGATGTTTTTGCATTACATATTTGCATCCTTCCTCATTCATTCTAATGCCATAGAGAACAAGCGACAGATAACACTAGCTAACAGGTAACTGAGCTCTTAGTACTTGACTGGCCTTGTTTTTAAACACTCTCTGCTAAGGACGTGATTTAATCCTTTAATCCTTGGTTAAGTTCTACCAGCTTTTTCTCAACTCAGCCATAATCTTTTCTTGCCTTTGCACTTGCGGTGCCCATAGGGCTAGCCCTCTCCTCACCAAGCCACCTCCTGTATACGCTGAGAACTCATCTCAAATATCAGTTGCTTGGGAAAGCCCTTCCTGACCTCCTCTCTAAATCTGCATTAAATACTCTTACCAACTTGATGCATATCCATTGGATAATTCTTATTTATGCTGCTGTAATTATTGGTGTTGTGTCTGTTACTTCCTCCTGGGACAGGAGTTTATAGAAATTCCCCAAATAAATTGCTCTCCTGAGCCAAGTGTCTTCTGATTCAGGGCTAATCTGACATTTACAGTAGTTTCTTGGTATATGCCAGGGATTGGTTTCAGGATCTCCGCATATACCAAAATCCACACATACTTCCCCGCGGAACCTGTATATAGAAAAAGTCAGTTCTCCATATACTTGGGTTTTGAATGCAAGGAATACTGTATTTTTGATCCACGTTTGCTTGAAAAAAAAATCTGAGTTTAAGTGGACCAGCGTAGTTCAAATCCATATTGCTCAAGGGCCAACTATATTTATATAGTTATTAGCAAGAAAAAGATGATGAAAATCATAGCATTTCTTTGCCATTTTTTGCCCTGAAATTTACCAAAACATTGTGTCTTCAACTTTATAATGTTACCATGAAGCACCAGTCACAAATGTTTACTGTTGATTGACATGGCATTGCAAGATAATACTACTTGAGTTTTTAAAACTTCAGATTTATGTACATAAGAGTCTGTAGGTTCAAAGCTGTGATGCTTCCATGCTGGGATGTGCCAGGATTAGATTGATTTTGCCTTCTAGTGATGGCAGGAAGGCGAGGCTGGGGCCAGGAAGGCCAGTGGGGGCCGAAGCTGACTAATCACAGGCACCTGGAGAGCTTTGGGAAAATGCAGATTCCCTGGCTTCCAACCATCATGAACCCGATAGGCCAGAATGTCTGGAGTTGACGCCCAGGAATATGCATTTTTCAAAGCACTCTAGTTAATTCTTATGATCAGCCAAGTTTGGAAGCACTGTGATAGGCCTTGAGGTGGCTTAAGTCCTTATGGTTTAAGTAATGACCAAAAACTAAGCTAGGATAGCTAAGGCTGTCTTCCGACTTGAGGACATTGGAACATCAGAGAGGATAAAATAAGCAACTTGCTAGTCACATGTGTAGCAAGGAGCAAATGAGCAAGATAATGGACAGTTTTTAGGTCAGGGCTCCACTAGAAGAACCTGGAGAAGCTCTTATACAATACCTACTTCCCAGGGCCCACATCAACTGATTAAATCTGCATCTGAAACCTGAAGGAAACTCAGGCCTCAGTGTTCTTTGAAAGGCAGCCCAGGTGACACAGCCAGGGTGGGGTGGGACTAACAGCACAGTCAGCAAGCTTCCAATACGAGGCACAGTCAGATGCTGTGAACGATGGCGCATCATCCAGACCGGCTAA
The DNA here is from genome assembly GCF_040939455.1 of Microcebus murinus. Lineage (NCBI taxonomy): Eukaryota > Metazoa > Chordata > Mammalia > Primates > Cheirogaleidae > Microcebus > Microcebus murinus. The sequence continues at coordinate 10,493,624 of NC_134108.1, forward strand.
CGTTTCCCAAAGACTTTCCTCAGAACACTACCTCCTCAAGATGCTCCGAAAACAATTCTGTGAGAAAATAAATTTGAGAAATGCTGCCTACTACCTACTCCCACCTTTGAGACTTACATACATGGACCATATTATTGTCTCTGAGAAAACCTATGGCCAAGAAAACCGTCAACCTTGGTTTAGTCCAGTAGTTTTCCATGGAAACCACTTTTGATTTTCATAGCATCTACTAACACCCTGCAGAGCTCCAGAAACAATGAACTGAGGTGAGGAGGACAAGTACTGAGGCCCATCCGGGCGTGGCATGTGGCTTAGGCTCCTCTCCATCACGTGCCAGGGAGTGAGGGATCTAGACCTCGGAATTCCAGTTTCCATACTTCAGTTTTAAAATGATGGGGCTTGAGGGGTGAGTGGAAATGGGCCTCTCTCCATGTGAATGAACCACCATGCTTTGATCCTTGGTTCTGGGATGTCTTCATGTATGAAGTCATGTGCCCTTCAGTGGGCACAGAAACTTCCTTTTCCCCATCCACCCACCTTCAGTGGAATACAAATCTTTGGCCTTGACTTGGGAGGCAATTGAATTTGGGCTTGGTCGTTGGCTTGCTCTGGTCATTGAAATGGAAGTGGAAGGGACGGGCATTGGGTCCAAGCAGAACCTTCCGTGTGCTTGCGTGGTTTGGCATTGTCTCTTCGCTCCTCTCTGCACCTGGAGAACAACATGCCCTACAGAGGAGCTGCTCCTTCGGCCAGGCCTCCAGGACCAGGGACACATGGGGCTGTTCCCAGCCCAGCCGGGCCGAGCCAGGTCACTGCTCACGTAACACGAGCAAAAAGTAAACGTTAGTCACTGTAAACACGGAAGATTTGGGTCTAGTTTATAGATTACTAAGTGTAATCTATAAACTTTGTTTGGCTTCTGAGTCAAAGCAACCAAACAACTCTTCAAAATGAAGAGATAATCAGGGAAATTTATACACTAACATTAAGAAATCAATGTCACTTTTACAAGATGTAACAGAACTGGTTTGCCTGTGTTTAAGAATCCTTATCTTTAGTGATCCATGCTGCAATACTTATGCATGAAGCCATATTACCCGGCGACAGGGAAGTGGGCAGAGTTATAAACTACGTAAGAATGCCTGGGAGTTGTTTAACTGTTGCAGATGGACAATGTGTCATTGGGACTTCACCACATTATTTTACTTTTGTGTATGCTTGACATTTTCCACGGATAAGGATATTAGAAAGTCAACACTCACAAAAATTATTCTCTGTGGGTTAAAAATTGGTGGAGTAGCTTGTTAGGATTATTAGAATCTTTTAATTTTAGAGCATTGCCAATGAGCCATCCCTGCCACAAAAGAATTAGCCTGAGATATCTAATAATCTCCACTGTGTCATTATTATCGCTGTTTTTCTTGGTGGAAACTGGTGCCTATTTGGAGTTGGAACACTAAGAAAGAGAAATGTAGCTCTAGAGAACTCAAAGGATAATTATCCTTTTTGAATATTGACACACTTACATGTTTTTCCAGACGTAGATTTTGTGTAGGCGAAAGTGATTTGATTATAAAAGATCCGGTTTCTCCAAATTTTTTAGAGGTAAAAACTTCATTAATTAACATCAAGGAAAATGGAGCATCTGCTACTTTTTTGTCAACAGATTTTAATAATATTGAACACTGCTAATTAGATAGAACTGAAATATAGCTCTTTGTATGTTAAATTAAGATGGTTTCTTCTGCTGTTTTTTTTTTCCTGTTAAATTTTATTTAAACTGTGGCAACTCTTCAGAGTTTTCCTCAACCACTTAAGTTAAAGTGATTTTGAATACCAGCAGGTAAAAAGGATGCATGTCAAAAAATGCTATGGTTATCGCTGCTGTGACAGTCACTTTGACCTGGAAGGAGAAAAGCAATCGAGCCTGCTCATATTCCAGCTCAAGGATGTTCCCGCACGTTTCTGAGGTCAGGAGATGAAGCAGCTACATCTCATAAGCCCGAGGTGGAACTCCAAATGCAGCACTGGTTAAAGACCAAATGAAATAGTTGCTGAAATAGATGTGAGAGGGCCAGGAGACAGTGGATACTTTTGTTTATCTTTGAACATTGACTGTTCTTGACCAGCAGATGGTGGATTATCCACGGATAGCTGGATGGCAACTTTGGACCCAGTTTACCCTCAGCTCTAATTAATGAATCAAAATCAGAAGCACTGTTAAACTAATCAGAATCTACTTTGATTTCAGGAGGCAGCAGAATAGCACCGTAGGAAGAAAGATAGAGATGAAGCCAGGTAGCGTGAGGCTCAGGTTGGACTTCGCTGTGTTTGGCTGTGGGGCTTTGAGCAAAGGAGTTAAGCAGCGCCAGTCTTCGTTCGCGTCAGGATGATGGGAAGACTTGCCACATGGGAATGCAGTGAGCGGAAATCGCGTAACAGTTGTCAGGTTCTCTTCGGAGAAAGGCTCCCAGGTTTTCTTGGTTCTCAAACATTGGCATTCCCACTAAATCCCGTTGGGTGCTCTTGGTGCCAGTCCTGGGTTGTGACAGGAGTCAATGCTGTCTGCTAGGTCAGGCTAGGCTCCTGCAGGAAAGCTTCCTATCAGTGGAAAGTTCATTTCTGAGAAATCGGAGCTGAGAATGTTATTAAGCAAAGCAAGTTCTTAAAATCCTCACCCTCAGTGACTTAATTTTCTTGTAATTCACTCATAGGTAATAGACCAGGCAGGGAAGCACTGTCCCAACACAGCGCAGCCGCTCTGATGGCCTGCCATCTCCCAAGAGGCCAGTTCTCCCAGGAGAATATGACTCAAGGCCATCATGGTCAGTCATGCAAGTTGTGCACTGCACAATTCCAGAGGGTGCAGTCAATGTGAATGGTACCTCTAGGTGTCAGCACTGCGCAGCCTGCTTGGTTGTGTGCTGTGGCCTTGAGTTTGCAATCTTTCTGCAGACATAGGGTTCCCAGGGCCTTTTCAAACAGCCCAGATTCCCAATGTTGTGTGTCTTAAGAGTCTCCCCTCCCGTGTGCACCTCCTGGGGCACCCTGCCAACCGTCTTTGACATGTGCTCCCTTGGCCACAGAAAGGCTACAACAACTGAATTCTGAGCCTCCTTCCTCCTGTGGACGCCAGCGCTTCCTTCCACGTGGGGGCTGGCAGCCTCGCCTTGGGAGGCCCAGTGGAAGAGACTGCCTGACCGGCTTAGCCGGCAGACGCCAGGCTGCGGTCTGTGCTCCCGCACATCCTGCCTTCCGACCTTGACAAGTGGGGTCCTCAGCACTGTTCCCCTGACTCACTCAGGGGACCACTGCTCATGGCCACGTGCACATGTCAACACCCCAAACCTCCCTTCCCCTTGGCCGGTGACACGGGTCACAGACTCGCCTACCTGAGCAATGACATTCTGCTCTCCTATTCCATAAGGTGTTTCTCCTAAATCTTGCAAAACATTTAACATCTTGTTCTAAGGGAGTCTAAAACTTTCTTATTTTTTTCCCCTTAAATGCAAACGTTGTTAGGGATACGTATTCATTAATAAGTCTAGAGCTTCCCAATTCTATTCCTTGAAAGGCAGTCATGTTCTCTCTCTCTCTTCTTCTCTCTCTTCTTCTCTCTCTCTCTCTCTCTCTCTCTCTCTCTCTGTCTTTTATGGCCTCTGAACTACCAAATTATCCGAACAGCACTGTTTTTATTTTTGTTTTGTTTGTTTAATGTTAGTTGGCCGTTGAATCTTTACCTTAGGAGTTGTGGAAAATAGCACAACATTAGAATTCTGGTGTAAATCATACACAACTCCACACAAGACTGTCAACTGTCAGTACTTGGGGAGCTCCTATTTTGAATTAGGTGCTTGTGGAGATGCAAAAATGTTTAAGGTATAGTCCCTGATCTTAATGAGCTTAACATCTTTAATATTAAATGTAATCTGTAGAAATTTGTGACTTTTCACTTCTTCAGTGCACAGGCGACTCCAAAATTTTCTCCTCATGTGTATCGGCACTGTGGGCCCCACTGGGAAGAAGAATGATGCCCTGGGTGTGGGATCAAGAAAACGCAAGGCAACAAAATGATCCCTTAGTAGTGCTTGGTAGCTAATTAAAAACGTTTTATCTATTTCCTCATTGACCTCCACCACAATGCACCCCCTTCCTTTGAGCCACAGCAAGACCCGGGGTACCCACGAATGGGATGTTTTCTACTCAGGCTTCCAGCAGTTGGGGGAAGAAACAAATGAGAAAAGTCACCAATCCTAGTACTGTTAGGTTAGATGTCAGAGGTTAAAAACCAGGTTTCTAGAGAAAGGTGATTCATCTCAGGTTAACCCAAGTCTGCTTCATGACTAGAAACCAGAGGCGTTGTTAAACTAATCAGAATCGAGGAGTTTGGTGTGTAAAAGGAAGCAGAACAGCACAATGGAAGGAGGGATGAAATTGGAGTGAGGTAGCTCGAGGATCAAATCTGAACTTCATTTACTATCTGGGTGGCTTTGGGCAACTTACTTTAAGGTAGGAGGGGGCAGGGGTGGAAGGGCTGGCTTGGGGCAAGCATCCAGAGATGGGTGGTGGATGATGAATCTTGAAGAGTGAGTAGCCGCTGCTCTGGAAGAGGAAGTGTCTGGAAAGGCTTTCCGGACCCTCACTGGTTCCAAGGCATGGCGGCAGGGAGCTGAGTCGGTCAAGAGGCGGCGGAGCAGAGGGCCTGGGCTGGTGAAGCTGAGCAGATGACAGAGACCCTGTAAGCCGCACTCAGAGAGCTGGGTAAGCCCTGGTGGGATCCCGGCAGGCATGAGACATCGTCTTCAGACTTGCACAGTAAATGAGAATGAAGTAGGGCCACAAAGGAGGCAGGGAAGCTTCTGGAAGCCACAGAAGCTGCTGTGGCAAAATGGTGAGAAGCTGGACCACTTTTGGCACTGGCAGTGAGGATGGAAAGGAGGTGATTGGGCAGGAGAAGTGCCGTGTCCTAGCCCAAAGCTGACTTGGGGTGACCAGCATGGGCAGGCACTTTACCTATGCACAACTCATTTAATCCTCAAAGCTGGGCAGGCACAAAATGAGACAGGTGTTGGGATGGAGTTAGCCCACATAAGGCTTTAAGTGAAGTAGGCAGTGCCTCCTTAGGCTCAGAGTGTGGTTGAGAGAAGATGGCGACTGAGTGGGTAAAACCCACTCTGGTTAGGCAGCTGTGCAAGCAGAGGGTGTCAGTTCTCCCTTATGTCTTTGGCGGATGCCTTTGTGTGATGCCAAGCCGTCCATTGTGCTTGAAAACCTGTCAACTGAGGACCCCAAAGCTAGCAATGTTCATTAATTAGTTTGTCCCAGTACCTGCCTAGTGAGAGAAGAGCCAGGATTTGCATCCTGGCTGTCAGCTACTTCGAAAGCCCATGTTTGCAATGGCGTGGGTGGCCTTCGCATGCCAACTTTTATAGATAAGGAAACTGAAGCTCCAAGGGTGTAAAGCAATTTGCTCATCACTGGAAATCAGGAGTAATGTAAAGGAAAATGAAACTCAAGATGTCTGTCTCCAAATCTCACTCACTTTCCTAAAATCAAATTAACCTCAGTAATTTTAAGTGGCAAAAATATGACAGAATGCAAGAAATTGTGGGCCAGTAATTCAAGGGTTGAACATGGATGGATTGCTTTAAAATTATCAACTGTATGTCTCAGAATATGACTTTGAAGCAATTAAATTGTCATCACATTTCTGGTGGCCATATTTTGAATGCCGAAAGAAAATGCCTAGCTTGAAAATTTGATATTTCTTTTCCTTTAGAATAACTGGGTAGCATTACCTATAAAACAGAGGGCAATTCCGCATTATTACAGGAGTTATACCAAAATACACTTGGGTACAACAAGCACAGCAACATTTGTGAAAATGACCCCATTTTATGGAGATTTCCCATTGCCTGTGGTCCATAGTTGTTTATTCAGATGCTCATTTCAAGAAGCACTTGCACCTGCTTTGAGGTGTGATGACAACTCTATGTCCCAACCTCTGTGTCTTTTCAGCCTTGGAATACACAAAGCAACGATGATGATTCCAAAATGCCTGTCGTCTAAAAACTCATACACTCTTTCTAGATACTAACCGATAGTTCATTTTCCCCCATAGCATCTCCGAGACAAACCGTTCTCTTATATTCATTTTACGGTGAAACTGAGATCTGGAAAACTCACGGTCCACACACTGCCCTGACGCCAGTGGTGGGGCAGCAGTGAAGATTACGTACGGTATGGTCCTTCGTGGGTAAAAGAAACACACGCTGTGTGCTCTCTCGGATGCTGACCAGGACCAGTGCAGTAGGATGATGATGGCTCTGTCTTCACAGATGAGGAAACGCAGGCTCAGGAAGCTTGCGTTCATTCACTCATTCATTCACTCATTCATTCATTCAGTACGTGCTTAGTGGGAACCTGCTATGGCCATGGCCTGTTCAGGTTGCCAAGGATACAACTGCGGACAAATGAGACGAAATCTCTGCCCTCAGGGAGCTGTGTCCACATTTTCTCTCCTTATAAGGACACCGGTCAGATTGGATTAGGGCCCACTCAACAGACTCATTTTACCGTAATCACCTCTTTAAAGGCCCTATCTCCAGATAAAGTCACAGACCGAGCAACTGGGGTTTAGGGATTCCACGTAAAAATTTTGGAGGACACAGTTCATCCCATGACACCCACCTAAAGCTGCACAGATGGCAGGTAGTCAGGCCTGGATTCGCCTCTGCTCTTCTGACCTGTTGTCAGAGCCTAGCACGTGTTTCCGCTTGTCTACCAGAGCAAGACTGGACACAGCACTGCTGGGACGCGGGGGCATGTGTGTGCACGCGTGTGGGTGTGGTATGTTCATGGGTTGTTAGGAACAAACGACTTATACGAAGGGTAAGTTTGTACTTCAGGGACTTGGATAACAGTTGAGGGTAGTTGATCTCTCAAAACTCCCTGGAACTTTCTGATTCATTGCTCAGATCTCACCAATTATTCCTTTCCCTTCAGCTGTCAGCTCGCAAATATTTTGGTTTCTTCTATGTCTTTTTCCATGACTTCAAAATTCACACCATTTAAAAGTAGTAGCTTCCATTATTCTTCAAACTGGAGCTTCTTTCTCTTTGACTTCAAGACTTTCTGCTTTGATAGCTTCAAATGTTTTCCCCTTACACACCAAACACTTATTACTCGCTGGTGGTTTAGCTTTTCAGATACCTTTGTAATCATATACTTTTTGTTTATTTGTTCTTTTTCTCAGTTTTAACTGTACATCTTTGCCTGCTATGCTGGTATAAACAAGGCTATTAACTGAATAATATTGCTTTTTTAAAAAAATGTCCTAAGGAGTCCTACTGCTTTTTTTTTAAATGCTGCTTCTAAGCACAGGCAGATCTGTACAACTAAAATTTCCTCTCTGTGCTCTCAGTTTACTGACTGTGAAATAAATAAAAGACAGCTTTTGCATTTGGTCACCTTGAAGTACTTTTACCTCCAAGGCCAGGTAAGTGACTGTTTTCAAGTGACTTAAGGAGACCAGGGGAGGGAGACGGTGCACAGGGAGTGAGCCTGGTTTTTACATGAAATAAAAAGAAGACTTGGGATATTCAAAACTCAAATTAAGAGAAGTAAGCAGAAGTGAGGAGGAAAAAAAAAACAGAGGGAAATAATTTTATAATTTAAGATGCACATGATACAGCATTTGAATATTGTACTATGAACAGAAACTCTTAATTTCCTAATATATTCAGTAGCTCATGGTGCTTTTCTTCTGGAAGGAGTGCAGATGACTTCACATGTATCTTTTTTCTTTCTCACAAGTGTCACCTCTGCATGCAGCATAGCCATCTCTAGGCTAGAGTAGGGCTACTAGTTAATAGAAAATAATTGGACTCCTTCTTCAATGATGAGCAGAAAGAAAGAGACTTGGGATCCAATGAATAGTAAAAGCACTCATTCTGGCAAATGAATTCTGGCCTAGCTGTTAACTAAATTTGTTATAATAACAAAAATTTTAAAAAGTCTTTTATTCCGTTTGAATAAAGACAAAAATACTATTGCGAGTATCTGCGGCTGTACTTCTTTAAATTTGTACTTTCTTCATAGACCTAGCCATTTTGAGGCTTGAAGCTTTTCTGGGCAAATAATTCTGTGGTGCCCTGTTTTTTCATAGGATGAAAAAGTTCATGTTAGATACATACAGTGACCTTTTGCTGTCTAAATATTCAGCAGACACTAGTGTGATTTCCTGAACCAAATAGGACTGGAGTTTTATGAGACAAGCAGGGGTCAGCAGGCTTTTTTCTGTAAAAGGCCAAATAGTAAATATTTGGGGCTTTGTGGGTCATATGGTCTCTATCTTCACTCACCTCTGCCTTCATAGTACAAAAGCAGCCATAAACAACATGTCCAGTTGACCCTTGAAGAACACAGTGGTCAGGGGCACCAAACCCAGAGCAGTTGAAAAAATTTGTTAACTTTTAACTCCTCAAAAGCTTAACTACTAATAGGCTGCAGAAGCCTTACTGATAGCCTGGACATTCCGTTAACATGTGTTTTGTATGTTATATGTATTATATATTGTATTTGTACAATAAAGCAAGAGAAAAGAAAAGTTAGTAAGAAAAATCATAGGGAAAAGAAATATATTTGCTATTCATTAAGTGACAGCGGATCACTGTAAAGGTCTTCATGCTCATCATCTTCGTGTTGAGTAGGCTGGGAGGAGGAAGGGGAGGGGTTGGTCTTGCTGTCTCAGGGGTGGCAGAGGTGGAGGAAAATCCTCCTATAATTGGACCCATGCAGGTCCAACCCTTCTTCTTCAAGGTCAACTGTAAATGAATGGGTGTGGCTGTGTTCCAATAGAACTTTTATCTATGGAGACTGAAATTTGAACTACGCATAATTTTCATGTGTCACAAAATATTACTCTTCCTTTGACTTTTTTCTAACCATCTAAAAAATGTAAAAAATATTCTTAGCTTGTGGGTTGCACAAAAACGGGCCTATGCACTTTTATTTACTGACCCTTGGGGTGAAAGCTTGTGTGGCCTTAGTGGTGGAGTTATGCTATTGAGGGGTATGTCACATGATTGATTAGAATCGGGGAACTAAGGTAGTGATTCTCACCTAAATGGTAATACACTGGAATGTCTAGATAATTGATTTGTAGTATCAGGACTTTGATTTTCTGCCACATGCAACCAAAATCAAAATGAGAACTGCCTGGTTCTGTCAGATTCTAGTTCTATTTACTCTGTGTGGTAGGGATGTGATTTTTTTTTTGAAAGGTCTTTTCTACCATATTCTTCTCCCTACCCCTTCCTCTCACTAAAGGAGACTCTTTTCCAGCTCAGTTCCTGGGTCTTTTCTGATCTTGAATTGGGAGAAAGCTAATACCTTGGAGGCACAGAGAGTGGAGGAAGGACACAGCCAGACAAGGGAAGCTGCTCCACCTGTGAAGATTGGAGAAGGAGAGAAGACAGGGGGGTCATGATGGCTGCGACTGTGGGGTCAGTTTTGAATTTTAGGCTGTGGGAAGCTGTGTAGGAGAGAAATGAGGGAAGGGGAAAAGGAATTTGAGTGGTGTTGTTGGGTATTATCAATTCGCTGTGTTTTGATGTGCTTCTAGAAGCATAAGCAAAGATTAGAGTTCCCTTTTAAAGTTTACATCTTGGCTGCTGGGCTGTGTGTCTTTGTTAAGATTCCTTTCAGAGACCGGGCCACACGAGGCCTCAGATTTATTAGTTATATAGCTGTCTAAAATATCATAAAGAGAAGAACACCACATGCACAACGCAGCATATTTTATTTTTATTTACTCTTTTCTAGATAACTTGGAATTACTAAATATTTCATGAACTTCAGCAAAGAGTGTACAACTTGCACAGGGGCTAGAGTTGCCAAAAGATAGGTTAATTAGCATTTTAGCTTTGGGCTTTGAGGGTAAGGGTTGTTCACTTCTCCTAAGAAGAAGATTTGAGACTTTGTTTTGGTTTCTGGGTACAATAGTTCAGCAATCCTAGTTGAATTCCTCATTTGAGTAATGTGTTCTCTGATAGACCTAAGAAGAGCATTAAGAAAGTAATTAATTTATAAAGGCAAGCATCATTTTATAAATTAAGAAGTATGTATTTATGTGCACAGACTCAGTAGAACTATAACATACGATTCTTATCCATGGAGGCCTTTCTGTCTACTTAGTTTCAATAACATGAAAAGGCAAAAAAGAGATTCTAAAAATGAGGGCAACATAACATCCTGTCTCATAAATATAAATATCTGCAGATATATAAGATACCATAGATTGTTTCCAGCAGCTTCCATTAGAAACTTTGTTTGAAATGCATAACAATGATAAAAATCTATGGAATGAAGGAATGAATGCAGTAGCCTCTCTTCACTTTACCTTGGGCCTGAAGCTAGGTTTAGGATTCACTCAGAAAAGTCAGTTGCTCTTGCTAAGAGATTTGGTTTCTTCCTTATAGGTTTCTTGATTGGCTGACACCTTCCACATGCTTTTCTAGGTAACTTGGAATTTATCACAGCACAGAAATAACTCTTCAAATACAATTACATTTTAAAATAATTTAATAACTCAACGACAACATCCAAACAAATGAAATTGATTTTCTCAGTTCTTCTAAAGCTCATGCAGCAATCAAATTATCATCAATATCCTCCCCAATAAGAACAAAATAGTTTTGAATAATCAAACACTTTGCAAATACATGAAATGTTACCCCTCAAAGCTCTATCCATTGCTTACCATCTTGAGATAGAGGAAGATTTTGATTGAAATCCTCAATCAAAATGGTCTATGATCACAATGGTACACTGTGTTTGCTAATCCCAATCCAAATACTGAGTGGTATCATTGGAGGTACAGTTACTTATAATAGTAGAGCTAAGCTCATGCATAGCTCAGGTAAACAGCACCAGGCAGTACAGTATATTGATATTTACTCTGAGTATGCTGAGGTAGCAATTACTGTATAAATTGCATAAGGCAAATTCATCTTCTGCTCATATAGGGAAAGCCTCATGTAAACCATGAAAGAATAGAAATGTGCTGAATCTGTCATTTGCATTCTATTTACATTTTAAATACATATCATATGTTGAACATTTTATTCTCAGGTGTTCCCTTGTCTGTCTTCTCTAGCTCCCCAAGTGCTACCCACCAATGGATAGTTTCTATTTGTAGGCCCAGAATTGAGTCAGTCAGGGCAGAGGTGGGATTCCAAATTCCATCCTGTGACTGGATCTTCAATTAGTCTTGGTGCCAACAGATTTAGTGACTCATATTCTGGGGTTGCCCTGGCTGTTCTTATAGCTTGAATCCTCACTTTGTTTTCCAGGTTGGGTGTTTGTTTAGTTTGCTTGTTTAGCACTTGTGTTCTTTCCTGAGACTGGAGGCTTACTCTGAATTCAGGCTCTGCTTGGTGGGTTCCTGATACCTTATGGGAAGATGGTGGAGCACTACCTTTTAATACTGAAATAAAAAGTCAACCCAAAATTTTGTACCCAGCAAAATTATTTTTTGAAAAGAAAAGCAAAATAGGAACTTCTTCACACACACACAAAAGCTAAAAGAATTCATCACCAACAGAACAATGTAAAAAATGTTAGTGGTAGTATTTTAGTCAGAAGAATGGTATCAGGTAAATATGTGGATTGATATAGAGAAATAAAGAGCACCAGAAATAGTAAAGACAGAAGTAAATAGGCAAGTTTTTTATTTATTATTTAAAAGTCTTTAAAATATAATTGAATGTTTAAACAAACATAATATAAATGTATATAAAAGATGTTTGGCAGCATTAGCATAAAGGCCATGGTGGGAAAAATGGAAGGTTCTTATACTATAAAAGGAAAGGTATAATAAACACTTTATGTAAACTGTTATAAGTTAAAAGAGTATACTATAAACTCTACAATCACCACTACAGTAACAATATATTTACACCTAATGAGCTGACAAAAGAGATAAAGTGAAATTTTAAAAATAATCCAATAAAAAGGGAGAACAAGAACAAACAGAAAAAAATAGCAAGATTATAGACATAACCATATTGAAAGTCACATTAAATGTTAATAGTCTAGTCATTAACCACCACACAGATATTATGAGATTGTATATAAAAGCAAGACCTAACTGTATGGTGCTTGTAAGAAACACTTTACATGCGAGGAAAAAATAGATTAAAAGGAAAAGGATGGAAAACAATATGGGGGGAGGGGATGGATATATACATACATAATGAGTGTGACAGGCACCAACTGGGGGATGGACATGGTTGAAGCTCTGACTCGAGGGGGGAGGGGGGCAAGGGCAATATATATAATCTTAACATTTGTACCCCCATAATATGCTGGAAAAAAATAATAAATAAATAAGTAAATAAAACAATATAAACATAAATAACATAAAGCAATATAACATTCAAAGGAAATCTGGAGGGACTATATTGTTATCAAAGTATATTTTAGAGCAAAGACTATTACCAGGGACAAAGAAGATCATTTTATAATAAAGGGGTCATTTTACCAAGAGGACATAAAGTGCTAAATGCACATGCACCCAATAATAAATCTTCAAGATACATGAAGCAAAAACTGATAGAACTACAAGGAAAATAGACAAATCCATTACTATTTCAGAAATTTTAATATTCCTCTGTCAATAATTGATAGAACAAGTTGATAGAAAATCAGGAAGGACATAGAAGATGAACAACACTGTCAACCAAACCTAACCAATTTATATTTATAGAACTCCATCCAATAGCAGCATTTTATTTATTTATTTTCAAACATGAACAGAGCATTTACCAAGAGAAATCATATTCTGGGTCATAAAACAAGTCTCAATACACTTAAAAGGATGTAAATAATATAAAGTAGGTTTTTTTTATTGCAATTGAATTAAACTAGAAACAAAGATCTCTGCGAAGTCCTAAAATATTTGAAAACTCATTAACACAGTTCTAAATAACTCATGGGTTAAAGAAGAAATCAGAGGTGAAATTAGAAACTACTTTGATCTGAAAAAAAATTGAAAACATAGCATATCAATATTTGTGGGATACAAAGTCACATTTAGGGCAAAACTTGTGGTATTAAACACCTATTAGAGAAAGATCTTAATAAACATTATAACCTCAGCTTCCATCTTAAGAGTTAAGAGAAAGAAAAACCACTATGCATATATTCATAATGACTAAACTTAGAAAGACAGACAATATCAAGTTGGTGAAGATGTAGAGGAACTGGAATGCGTAGGAAATGCTGGTGAAAATATAAAATGATGCAATCACTTTGGTTTCTTAAAACCTTAAACACACACTTACAATATGACGCAACAATTCTACTCTAAGGTATTTACTCTAGAGAAACAGAAGCATATGTCCACAGAAAGACTTCTAGAGAAATATTCATGGCAGCTTTATTTATAAACAACCAAAGTCATAAACTGATGAATGAATAAATAAATGGTGGCATATTCATATAGTGGAATATTACTCCTTAATAAATACTATGAGTCATTGATACACATGACAGAGATGAATGTCAAACTAAACATGCAGAGTGAAAAAAGCCATACCAAAGCAAAAAGGGTACAGAGTTTATGATTCCATTATATGAAATTCTAGAAATAGCATCCTAATCTGCATGACTGAAAGCAGATCAGTGGTTTCTTGAGGAGGAGGGGAAGAGGAGAAAAGGAAAGGACAACAAAGGGAAAAAGTGGCTTTGGGAAAAATGGTTATGTTCACTATCTTGGTTGTGGCGATGGTTTCGTGGTTTTATGCACATGTCAAAATTACACACTTTAAATGTATGCAGTGTATTGTTTGCCACTTGTACTTAATCCACCCTCCAAAAGAAATCTACCACTGTAGTTTTTCTAAAATACTAATTGTTATGTAAAATTTTCCACTTACGAAAAAGAGCATACTAACACTCAGTGTTAGGAGCAGGAAATGGAAACAAATCAGACATGCTTTTGCCTTCAGTGAGTTTTCAGTCTTACAAAAAATATATGGAAGCAACTTCTATGCAGTGCTTGGTAATCTGTAAAATATTGATTTCCACACCATTAGCTCATCTGAGAGTGATTATTTTAAATCTAAGGCCTTAATTATGTTTCAAAGGGATATATATATATATATATACACACACACATATATATGTATATATATATATATATTTTAAGGCTTTGGGCTTACATGCGATGCTGGGAACAGCTAATGCAGTCTCTGTGAATCTCATTTCTATTTGGTGCAGGAACTTATTTCTGTTTGGACGTCCCCGTATGCAGGAAGAGAAGATGGCCACAGACAGAAAGTGGGAGTAGCCTCAAACCTGAGCTGATCTCTCACCACCTCTAAGCCTATGACTTTGACAATAGGGGTGTACTTCACTATGGAGCTAAACACACATCTGGTCTAGAGATGAGCAAGTCAGCCCAATGCTGATCCACTAAGGCAATAAATAAGAGACAGCACGCAGCAAATTGCATATAGTGCCCCAAGCTCTGTTCTGGCCTTCCAAGAGTTAAAAGCAAGATGGCTTCCATGCAACTGCTGCCTTCCAAATCTTGTGTAAAATGTCCCTCGTGTATCAGGAAGAGAATTTGAAAGACGTGAAGTTCAGTTTACCTATGTTGATATAATTAAACCACACACACACATATATATGTATATATGTTTATGCATGTACATGTATATTTATGTGTGTGTATGTGTAGTGTATATCAGATATGTAGTTATATGGTCAGTACTTTTTGGAGAAACTGTACTATTAAGCAAAATGACCATTACTGAGCATGTCCTATGTGCTGAGCTCTGTGTTGATTAACTTACATACCTTATATAATTTTACTCTTAAATAATTCTACAAACATATATTACTGTCACCATTTCATAGATGAGGAGAACGAGGGCAGAGAGCTTAACGGACTTGTCCAAGACCAGATGTGTGTAGGCCGTAGAGCAGGGTACAAACTCCAGAGCCTGTGTTCTTAGCATGTGCTCCAAACCTACACGGCAATTCAGTGAGATGAGAATAAAAAAAATAAAACTAAAAAAATACATAAATAGTAAATTACCAGAACATATTTAAATAACCATTTACAGAATTTTTGAAACATGGCAACGCTAAACAAATTGAAAATCCTCTGAAATAAATAACCGCTCAAATCATATTTTAAAGATTTTAATCTCATCTGTGTAGTACTCTCTGTAATTTGCACTGAGTATACACATTCCTAAAATATATGCCAACAACATGCAAATGTTTACTGACTTCAATTTACAGGAAAAAAAAAAGAGGAATCAGAATAGCCATGTGGATGAGAGGCAGGCTGGTGGGTGCGAGGGGAGAGGATTCGACAGAGGGAGAGAAACACGGGCGAGAGATTGAGAGAGGCAGAGACACAACACAGAGAAGGGGCCCGAAGCTGAGGGTGAGATATGCAAATGCTCATTGACTCCGTAATGAAAAATCTTCTTATTAAGCTGCCCTTTATCTGGGAACAGTCTTCCTTTTAGGAACATATCCAAGCAGAGATAAAGGCGTCTTACTATACTCATTAAACTGTGCATGGTTTGATGCAATCAGACTTGTATAATTTGCATATGGAGCAGTTTAATCTAGCTCACCCTGCCTTGCACCTATTGTTAATCATGCCCAGGCTTCCTCCCTCCTTCCCCCTCCTCCTCCACTAACCCTTTGATTCCAGCAGATAAATGAACAGACATAAGGACATCAACATGTTTGTGAGTGATCAGCAGCCTTGTACTTCCAGAGTATGCCCTGGTTTGTGGATTACGACAGTCCACATTTTGATGGTGTCCGTCCGTCTGATTTAGAGAAGGCTGTATATGGACAAATCAAGATGACAGAAAATCTTTATTAATGTACATCACAGGCCTAAGTCTCTGTTCATCTTTGGCCGTAAATAATAGGATAGGTATTCTCACCTTACTTATTGGATGGGACCTGCTTTCAACAAAATGCCTTTGAGTCAGTATGCAAGGTTTTGACTGCACAATTTTTAGGAATTATAGCATAATTTTAGATTTTTAGGAATATATGGAAACTTTTGTAACTACTCCTTGGCTGTTAAGTAACATGCAGTTATGAAGATGGCTACAATTTGATATTGGATGTGTTTGTCTCTAACAAGTATGAGAAAAACTATTCAGTTATATTGCTTCCCATTATTTGTGTTAAGGGGATAGGGTATAGAAATTGGGGAAAGGGAATCAGTGTAAGATTTCCTCTACTTCCTCTCGAATTTGACATCATTCCCCAAATCCCGATGCTGTCTTCTAGCCATCCCTCAGCCTTCCCGCCACCCACACCCTCCCAGGGCCAGAGGCAGAGGAGGAACAGGAGAGAGGATGGTGGGAAATTGTCTCTGGAGTGAATTGCATCCACTCAGAAATGAGGGGGACCAGCTAAACTGTTTACGAACAATCCTTAATCACAGCCTCCCAATCAAGGGATAGGACCACATTGCTGCCTGAGAGTGAGGAGCCCACCCTCAAGAAGCATGGGAGGAAGTGTGTGAATATAGCCATGCAGTCATCCGAGGGGATATTTTCTGGAAAGTGCATTCTTAGGAGATTTTGTAATCATGTGAACATCATAGAACCTACTTACACAAACCTAGATGGTCCAGCCGACTGCTTCTGGGCTACACACATGTACGGCATGTACTGCACTGAACACTGCAGGCAACTGTAACACAATGGTAACTATTTGTGTATCTAAACATAGAAAAGGTACAGTAAAAATACTGCATAGAAGATGAAAAATGGTCACCTCTATAAGTAACTCGCCGTAAGTGGAGCTTGCAAGACTGGAAGTTGTTCTGGGTGAGTCAGTGATGAGTGAATGTGAAGGCCTAGGACATTACTGTACACTGTGGTAGATTTAACAAATGGGGTACATTTGGACTACCCTATACTTATAAAAATATTTTTCTTTCTTCAATAATAAATTAACTTTAGCTTATTATAACTTAACTTTTTGACTTTTGTAATAACACTTAGCTTAAAATGCAAATAGCTTAAAATGCAAATTTTGTACAGCTGTACCAAAATATTTTTTCTGTATATCCTTAATCTAGAAGTCTTTTTCTATTTAAACATTTTTAAATTTAATTTTTATTTTTAAAACTTTTTTTTAAAACCTAAGACACAGACACACATTAGCCTAGACCTACACAGAGTCAGGGTCGTCAATATCACTGTCTTCCATCTCCACCTGTCGTCCCACTGGAAGGTCTTCAAAGGCAATAATATGCACAGAGCCATCATCTCCTACCTTAATAATGCCTTCTTCTGGAATGCCTCCTGACAGACCTGCCTGAGGCTGTTTTACAGTTACTTTTATTTTTTTCATCACTAGAAAGAATACACTTTAAAATAATAAAAATAATCAATAAAAAGTATAGTATAGTAAACACACATATTAACAATATATCAGTAACGGTAATGTAGTAACATATTTATTATCACTATCAAGTATTCTGCACTGTGCATGTGTTCGGTGCTGTATGTGCTAGACTGTATGACTGGCAGTGCAGTGGGTTTGAGGCATGGGCATCACCACAGCCCTCTGAGTGATGTGCTGCCCTACGGTGTGACAGTGGCTTTAACTGCACTGGATGATGGGAATTTCTCAGCTCCATCATACTCTCATGTGACCATCATTGTGTACGTGGTCTGTCGTTGACTGATACATCTTTATGCAATGCATGACTGTGTCTCAGGGGCACGACTGAAACACAAGTGTCAGGTAAATAACACTTAAAGTTTAAAGGGTTTATCCGATCTGTACAGGACTCAACTTTGCTCCGAGTCTCCCCAGTCTGAGTAGGTCGGGTTGGATATCGGGTCAACACATACTCGAATGGCAGGTGAGGCAAGGAAGTAGAGGTGAGCGTGGGCGAGCATAAATCCCCTCCTGCCGTCTGGACAGCCCTCCGGAGGGCAAGCCACCCTCCTACACTTTGAAAAAGTGATAAAAGAACAAGTAAAAAGCCGTTCCAGGGTCTGGGAGATAAAATAGTACGCTTGGAAGAAGTCCCTGGCGTTAGGATGGAGCAGAGCAAAGAGTTCTTCCCAAGGGAGATGACGGTGATTAACTTTTTCTTAGAAATTGACTGAGTGTGCAACTCTTTCTCTAGAGTGTTCACTGATTCACCAGCATTTGCTTCCTTCCGTCCCCTCTGTGTCTTCAGGATGTAGACTTAAATACAGAATGGGAAACACCGGAAGTCTGAAGTCAAATATGCTTGGGTGTCCACATCGTGTTCTACATGTCCAGCCAAATAATACGGCAGCAACGATAACAATAGCAGTAGCAGTGGACATTTGTGGAGTGTGCACCAGGAACCAAGCTAAGAGCTTTCCATGAATTACCTCAATCAGCTTCCCCAAACACTTAGGCTGTTATTATTATTATG
Organism: Microcebus murinus; assembly: GCF_040939455.1. Lineage (NCBI taxonomy): Eukaryota > Metazoa > Chordata > Mammalia > Primates > Cheirogaleidae > Microcebus > Microcebus murinus. The sequence goes on from NC_134108.1 coordinate 10,512,099, forward strand.
CCTGTTTTTACATTTGATGTAACAGGCTTGGGAAGGTACCTTAGGTACCTTACTCAAGATCACTCAGAAATTTGTGGGTTTTGGCTTTTGTTTTTTCTTTCTTCCTTTCTTCCTCCCTCCCTCCCTTCCTTCCTCTCTCTCTCTCTCTTTCTTTCTTTCCTTCTTTCTTTGTTTTTCTTTTTCTCTTTCTTCCTTCTTTCTTTCTCTCTCCTTCCTTCCTTCCTCCCTCCTCCCCCTCCCTCCCTCCCTCCCTCCCTCCCTCCCTCCCTCCCTCCCTCCCTCCCTCCCTCCCTCCCTCCCTCCCTTCCTTCCTTCCTTCCTTCCTTCCTTCCTTCCTTCCTTCCTTCCTTCCTTCCTTCCTTCCTTCCTTCCTTCCCTCCTTCCTTCCTTTTCTTTCTTTTTCTTCTTTTTTAGATGAGGCCTTGCTCTGTCACCCAGGCTGGGTGCAGTGGCACCATCATAGCTCACTGCAGCCTCAAACTCTGAGACTCAAGTTATCCTCCTGCCTCAGCCTCCTGAGCTGCTGGGATTACAGATGTGCCACCATGCCTGGTGGTGTGGGCTTCTAATATCCATCTCTGTGCCTTTGCTGCCTGTTAGTCCCTGACTTCCAGCTGGATAAATGAATGGATCAATGAGTTTGCAGGAGAGCAGCTTGTAGTGCCTCCTATTCTGCCTGTCTCTCGATGCCACGTATGACTACAGAAGCAGAGCCTTTGTTTACATGAATCTGGTACCCCTGGGGCAGACATGCACTCTGAGTTCATCCTGTCAGTGTTGTCTCCCCAGAATTTGAGTCCTGGTCACGCAATGCAAAGCACGATGGGAGGAGAGATTCATCACAGCAGCGGTACAACCTTGTCTATAGTCCAAGGTGTCCAGTGGCTGGGGTTCCCTTGGTTCCTGCCTGCTTTCCAAGTCCAGCCTTTGTGGCTTTCACTGATTCCAGGCACCCCAGATAACCTCTTTTAAAAGTCCTCCTTTTCAACATAGCCAGAGAACAACTGATACCTTGATCCTTAAGTTCAGGGCATGAGTTCACCCTCCCACAGATAAAAGGTCTACATTCTTAGGTCATGATTTGGTGATATCATTTATTCCTTTCCTTGCTGTTCCTATATAAACCCTGTCTATCTATTTGTCAAGTTCCAGCTCAGATCCTCTCACTCTGCCTTGGCTAACACACTCGTCTGCGAGGACTTTGTGTTGCTGTAATCTATTGTACCCCACGTGGAGCTGAACTGTCGAGCGCCAACACTCTGCTTGTGCTCTGCAGTGCAGAGAGCTCTCCTGGAAGTGCATGTTCATTGAGTCAGTTATTTATTCAACAGTATTTACTATGTGACAGAACTTCAGTAGGTGCTGGTGACAAAATGGGAAATATACACTTTAAACATGTGATGTCTGTTTCCAAAGAGGAAGTAAGGGCACTGCAGGAAAGCGTGGTAGGAAATTCAACCTCCTCTGGGGCCATAGAGGGTCCCATGAAGGATGGGAAATCTCTAAAATGTAGCAGAGAAGTGTGTGCATATTTGAATTTTCCTGAAACAGGTCTCAGCAACTGTCATCAGATTCTCTAAGAGCTCCATGACCCCCCAAAATGTTAAGAAGCCAAACTCCAAGTGTTTGTGCTTCTCTGTCTTTACAATTAGTGAAATCTCTTTGAGTTGGAGAACTGAGTCTTACAATCCTCTTCCATTGCCCAGATGACCTACTCCTACTGCGACGCACATAGTAGGTTGTCAAAGCATTCTTATCCGTTACTGAGGAACCCTGAGAAATGAAAACTTTGCTTCAAAATGTAGGTCAAATTTCCCCTTCTCGTCATAGTTTTTTCTAAAACTCAAATTTAATCATCACATGTGTCGTTCAAAATCATACTCTTTAGAATTGCACTGCCTGAGAGAAATTGCCTGGTGGTGAGAAATTAGGATCCCTTTTAACTTTTTGGTCATAAGTTTAGTCTGACAGCGGCACTGCCAGTGACAGCTGACCCTGCATTTAGACGCCAGGCCGCCACCCCATGCCTTCTGTGACCCTCCCGCGATGAGTAGCAGGCACAAGTGTTTTAATTCCAGCCTTGCCTCGGTAGGTAACCATCCCTGCTTCTCCTGCCGCGAGCGAGCCGGCGAGAATGCGAAACACCTTTGCTCATTCATGGTGATTGCTCTCAGGCCTCTGGGAGATCTGATTGAAAAACTGAGTCCCTTCTGGCCAGACTGGGAATCTGGAAATTAACTTTTTATAGTTTCGAGAAGCCTTGGAATGAAAGAAGATGTTAGGAGAACAAGTGGCAACCAGGTCAGAATCAATATTTATTGGCTTATTAGCGGAAGGGGGGATGTTGGGAACAAGTGTCTCTCTACTCGTGCGGGCTGGCGAATAGAAGTCGCTGTATGCCAACTGCGCTGCCCCATGGATCCCCACTGTTAGGGTCGAATATGCTCATTCTTCTTATATTTACAGTATTTGAAATTTCTCATTTAGCATTCCACCTGGCGTGCACATCAGCCATTCAGGTGTTAATATGGGAATGATTGCACCAGAAATGACTTCTTAGTTTTTGTTTCTTTTCTCTCTCTAAACTCTTCCCTTCCCCAGCATGCTGCCTTCCCTCCCTTCAGCATTTATCTCTTGGGGGGGGGCATGCTGGTGGGATGTTCATCATCAAAGACAGCCCTTCTCCATGTCACAGAAGTGACGGATGGTCTCTTGAATCGCTCTCTCCCTCTATTAAGGCACCTGGAGACCGAGTTTCTAATGAGCCTGGTTTTCTAGGAAGTGTGAGGGGTGTGTGTGTGTGGGGTTCTCCCAACCTGTCTCTCTCCTTCAACTTTCCTTTCAGCACCAGTGAAAATCCCTCTCATTACTGCTGATGCTACAGATTTCTCCCTAAGATGTTGTCCTTTGGATCAAAGTGTCCTCTTGGGGAGAGAAGGGTGATGAACTGAACCTCGTAAGAGCCTTGGCACACCTGGTTACTTCATGCAATTCGAACATTCAACATGGCTTTTACTGAGCAGCTAGTCTGTGCCTGCCGCTGTGCTACATGCTTTGTACTAATCAAAGCGCATCATTTTCTCAGGTTACCTCATCACATCAATTTCATAATTGGCTCAAAAACTTTTCTGAGAATGACTTAGGGTGACAAGCGACATGATCAGAATTTGATGCCAGTCTAACGTGGCTTCAAATGTAAGGCCTTTCCACTAGACAAAATGTAATAAAACCACAAACACTATACATAAGGTACTTAGATTAAAAAAAAATGAGTCCCTTCAAGCATCTACTGCCCTCAATTTATATTAGGGAATATCATTAAAAACTATAACACCTGAATATTATTGGGAATTGAAGGGATTCAGTCATTCAATAATATTGAGTGCCTATTGTGTGCCAGGAACTTTCCTAGTTGCTGGGAATAGAGCAGTCAACAGAACAGAGACTTGAAGTATCTGCAAAGCTTACATTTTGTTATATATATGTGGTATATTAGAAGTTTACTATTGCTATGGGAAAGATAATCAGGGAAGAGCAATAGAACAAAGGGGTGGATTGTAATTATAAATCATTTGTAGGAGGCCAGGTAGCCTTTACTGAGAAGGTGATGGTTGAGCAGATATGCAGGAGCAAGCCCTGAACAGATAGCTTCAGGAAAGCAAAGACTGACACAGGCCTGCAGGCAGCAGTGTGCTAGGCGTGGTCAGCAGGGCTGGCAGTGGAGCTGGGCGAGGAATGGGGAGGGGATACTAGAAGATGAGATCAGTGAATTCATGATGAAGGGGGAGATTACTTAGTTGCTGGCAGGCCACAGAGAGGGTTTTGGTTTCTAATCTGAGAGAGACAAGAACTCATTACAGGATTTTAAGCAGAGGAATGACCTCACTTGAGTTCCTTATGGTAGGATCACACTGATTGCTGTATTTGTCTGTAGTCTGCAGAAAGCAAAGATAGAGGCAGAAAAACCTGTCAGAAGGGGACTGTGGTCACTCAGTTGAGACATAATATAAACTCAGATCAGGGTGGTTGTGGTGGAGGGGGTGAGAAGTAATTTTATTATTCGTACATCTGGAAGAGAAAGCCAGTGGGATTTGTTGACCGACTGTGCGTGTGGGGTGACAGAGAGTGAAGCGTCAAGGCTAACTCCATGATTTTTGTCTAAATATTTGAAAGGATGAAGTAGCCCTCACTGAGATGGTGCAGATTTAAGCAGGGACATCAGGGATTTCCCTTTGAATATGCTAAATCTGTGATTCTGCTAGATTTCCAAATATTAATAGGCAACTGAATATTTGGGTCTGGAGTTAAGGGGAGATATTTGAGCTGGTGATAAAAGGTTGGAGGTCATTAGTGTATGTATATGGCATTTAAAATAAAGGTGTAGGTAAGAAGAAATTCAAGGAATGAGCCTTGGGGCACAACAAAAATAAAAGGTCGAAGAGATGGTTGGAGAGATGTGGGAGAGAAAGCAAAGGACAGTGGGCAGGAAAATGGAAAGGGATTGGTCTTAGCTCAGAGCACTGCGTTTCTCCATGGTATGAGGAAAGGAAGCAGAGTCCGTGGGCACTGCTGCTGCTGCTGCTGCTGCTGCTGCGTGGCAACATATGGCAGTGAGAACTTATTGAAGCTGCTACCCAACTATCAGCTTCTGTTTTTCCACCGGTGTAGGAAAGAAAGTTATCACATGAGAGTGAAGCTGAGGGAGGAAGTGATAGAGCCTTGGGGAGATAAGAAATAATTGTCCAGAGAAGAAGGGTATCAATAAAATAGAGACATCTAGAATGATTCTCAGGCAGCAGTCAGGGCCTCCTGAACACCAGTGATCATGAATTTTAAGTGAAAAATAGCAGGTGAGAGATTAAGGCAAGAAAACATGATAGGGCAATTCCACTCTGCCCCAAACACGTTCCAAACACTAAAGGCCCTGGAAGCCTGGAAGAGGGCTGATGCGGGGAAGAGGTTGGTGGACCAAAGTCAAGATTTGCTCATCTCGACATCATCTCCAGAGATGGTGCTACACACACACACACACACACACACACACACACACAGACACACCCTTGTATAAACTTTCATTGTCAAGAGTCTTCATTTTTTCTTCACCACTATCACCTAGTCAAGTTGAGTCGTTGTAGGCATAACTCAGGCAGCACTCTGATCACCTGGTCACCTTTAGCTTCATATCTGGAAAAGATTCTAAAAATTTTTGTAGGCTTTAGTGATCAACCACAATTTTTGTAACTTCCTGAGTCAGTATCATGGAATGTTAATGGTGTTAGAGAACGTTAAAACCGGAAGGCCCTTAGCAAAGGTCTGGCCTCATCTTGCCAATAAGCCAACAGAAGCCCAGAGAGGAAAAGTGATTTACATAAAGCAACTACTTTGGAATAGAAAGGGAACTGGTACCCAGATGTTTGTCTCCTGCCCACGGCTCCTGCTGGCACGTGTCTCAGCTGGTTTCTTGGACTCGAGACAACTGCACAACTTCTCTCAATTGTGAAGTGAAAGTGGTTCTTGTGATGTATCTTACAGTGTCACTTTATGACAGACAAATGGACCACACTGATATGAAATTAATTTCATTTGATTGCCAGTGCTGTAATAATGAGTGATTTAAATAATGCCACCTTGAGAGAACTAGCTAAAATGTCAGATTTTAAGATTTCATTACTAATCAGGGAAATGGTGAGAATCTTAAAACTGGTAATGGGGTCCATCTCTCCTTCCCCTCCTTTCCATGTCATGCCATGTCATAAGGCTACACCCTAAACTTGAGATTTCTACTTCTAACATATCCAGTACCCACTGATGTTGGGTTGGCCATGTGAATCTATACCTTCCACAGGCTGATTATTGTTAAATGTGAAATAGTAGGAGAATACCATACTATCCATTACACAGTAACTTTAATTCCCTAGTAATAATGGTGCCCCTACATGGGGGATGACAACATGAAGGAGAAAATCTTATGGAAACAAATTATGAAAAACACTTCTGCTTGGTCTCCCATAATTATATGGTTTATTTGTGTCATCATGGTGAAGGGATTAACATTTTCTGTGTTGTGTTTTTTTCTTTAGTCCATAGTGTAGCTATTTCATGGCTTTAACATGTTGGGATTTGTGTGGCCTGAAGCATGGACGAGTGGAGCAATGGATTGTTCCTTGAACCTGATAGCAAATTACCTGACGGGACGTGACTACACCAGTGATCACTACAGAGGGAACTTGGATGCAAAGTGTCCAGAGAAGCATGGCTTGGAAGTTTGAAGTAAAACGAATGAGCATGATTTTATTGGTGAGTGTAGACATTTGAAACAACAATGGTGATTTAGTGTCAAATGAGTGTGATCGTGGATCCCTCTGGGGTGGGAGTGCCCACACGGTTTTGTTGCTATAGGATACATGACAGGGGGGTCGTTGTGAGGGTCAGCTCTGCTCCCAGCTTTGTCATGAACCTGTAGTTTGTATAGTAAGGTCTCACATGTACTTGAAGGACTTATTAATGCCACCAGAGTGCCCTGATTTCCCTTCCTGCCTCATACTATATGTCTAACAGAAATAATGGTTGTTTTAGAAATATGTGTTGCTCCAATATTCTCATTGTCCAAATCCTTTCTCCAAACCATGCTATCTTTTTCAACTCTATGTATCATCTTTAGCATACACGTCACTGTGCTCACTGTGGGTTCTCAGCAAGTAATTGGGCGTAAGGATGGTGTTTGCTGTACAGGGAATGCCATGCACTCTTAAGTTTCCCTCACTCATTCTGACGTGATGGACTGACTAATAAACCAGTGTTAGTGTGTAGCATTTCACATTGGGCAATATGCATTAGGCAAGGAAAATGGCCTTCAGTTCTAATTTACTCCAAGTAGTAACTTGGAGTACTCTTAGGGAAGATGCTGTGTTCTTTGGGGCCACAGGAGACTATACAATATATTCTGTTACCAGATAAAGAATCTTCTAAAGTTCTCAATTGATTTTAATAAGAGGATTTGGCAAGGGAGGAAGAGATGATCTTCTTCATGTAAATGGTCATCTCTTTGCCTTGATAAGATATCATAAATAGAAATAAGAAAGATTACTAATTGGTATTAACAAAAAGGCCTTTGCTGATTTGCAGGCTAAGGGGCTCAATAATTTTACCTGTTTTACCTGTTCAGATAGTTACAGGAGCTGTTCACGGGCCTATGTCTTGTGCTACAATGGCTGAAGTGGTATTTGTGTATCTTTTCTTGGTAAGGAATTTAACCATGGTATCTCAGGGGAATGACTTTACAAAAAGAATTGAAAGAGTCCTTCACAGATAGCAATGAGACTGACTAGCATGTCAATTTGAATATAAAGGCATCAATGAATCAAAAGATATTTTTTAAGCCATTGTGCTAGGTGTTGGGGATGCACAAAGATAACTAAAGTAGGCTTTTGAGAGCAAGGAGCTTATAGTCTGGAGAGGTAGGCATTGTGCATGTGATATTTTTAGTACCAGGTAAAAAGAAGTGGTGTCAAAGGTGGAAATGGAAAGCAAAGCAACCAATGCACTAGCTAAGTTTGAAATGAGTACCTATGGGCACATACAGGACATAGTCCTCCGACTTTGAGAAAGTGTAGTCCTGCTGCAGCAATGACAGGTTACCTTACTGTTTGTTACAAGGCAGTGAAGGCCCTGCAGTTGGCATAGTAATAATCGCAGTGGGTATTCACAAAGCAAAGACATTCATTCCAGCTGGGTGATCAGAGAAGCCTTTGTCTCTGAGTTAGGACTTGAGTCTACTCATGAAATCCGTCTTGCTCATGGGTCAAGGTGATGGAATATGGGACATCTCAAATGGACCAAGGGAACAGCAACAGCGAGGTTCTGGAATCAGAGAAATAAAAGGTGGTGAGGTTATGGAATGAGGAATGGCAACCAGCCAAAGCAGATAATGTCCATTATTGCCACAAGAACCCCCCCTGAAATGCTGGCCTAGGTGACCCTGAAAAATTTTGAGTGTGGCTATATTCCTCGAGTCCTCTGAGAATGAGAGGGTGTGATTCTCTGTTTCCCAGCCAGGGCTTCACAACCCTCAAAGGAGGGTTTGCATACAAGAATGAGGAAAAGTGAGGTGACAGAGATTGATGTGGTCAGATTCTAAGAGACTTGAGTGACAGGCTGGAGCTTTTGGCAAAGGATTTGCTGTCTGCTTTCTGAGGTCCCTCTGGATCTGTCCTTTTGCCTGGAAGAAGTTATTTTAATTTGGAAAGGTAATGGGACATTGTCTGTCCCAGCCCTGGGGAGCTTGGGGACACATCTGGAACATTCTAACTTGGACTCATAAACTGGGTGTTAGGGGGTTTAACCTCTGTGCACTTTCCCATGTTTGCTGCGAAGGGTCTGAGCTGCCGGCTGAGCCGACAACCCTCACTCAGTTTCCCTAAGATGCAGGGATCACCTTTAGGTTGTTGTGGACCACTCAGGGCGCCCAGGGAAGGAGTGAACATTTGAGCCAGACCAGGGTTTTGTTAGAATCAGCCAGGTAGTGGGCATGGCATCTTACCTTAGTTCCACTATCTCCTCTTTCTTCATCTCTGGTCTCCCTTCCCAACCCCTTCCTCTGCCTCCGCCACTTTCTCCTGTAATAGCACACACACAATCCCACAAACACCCACCCCGCTCTCTGATACGATGAATGTGGCTGTCAGTTCAAATAAGAGCACCCGCTGGATAGAATGGCAATATTTTCAGTCCTGGCAAACACGATCATAAGTTCAGTTTATTAATATTGCAACAGTTGCACTAAATGAGATCACTTGGCTAACAAAACATTTATCAACAAAACGCTGCCACCTACTGAAGTTTTGCAAACAGCCCAGATGATTGGATAAGATCACAAATTCACTCTGTCACAAGCTTATGGTCTTTTCTGAAATCGTTGTGAAACGAGAATGATAACCAGCCAGAGCAGACAAGACATCCCTTTCCTGCAGTCTGCGTAGAAGGTGTCAGGGCGGATCCTGCAGAGTGGCATCTCAATGGGGAAGGAGGGTTGGGGGCTCTTGATGTTGAGCTTATCCTGAAATTTTCTAGCAGGGCTTCGGGAATGCTCCCAGATGCCTGCTGGAGGGGCTGTGTCTGTTAGGGACACACTCTTTACAGACGGATTTGCAATACTGGCGTTCAATCTGCAGTAGAGGCACATAAACGCAATGAGGTTTTTATTTTTGTTCTCTAGAAAGTAAATATATTTGGCACCAAAAAAAAAAAATCCCATGAAACTTCTGATGATAATAATAGCTATTTTTTTCCTATGTGAACATATAGCTGTGAAAATACACTTTCATTCAAAGACTCCTTAAACTGCAGAAACCACTTTAGAAAGGGATAATTAAGTTGTATTGTGTTTATAAAGTTCAGACTACTTTAGTAAGTAATGTGAGAATGAATTTGTAATGCCAAGAAGGAGTATGGAGAAAAAATGAGAAAGCAACAATGATGATTTATGTGTGATTTTTCTTCCAAAGTTAACAGTCACTCTTCTTCAAAAAATCTTAGGACATAATTTCGAAATGTTGAATGACAAAACAGGGCTCTAAATACCATGGCTCTCCTCCTCCAGCTCAATTCTGCAGCAAGCTGGGGTTGGTTTTGAAAGAAAGAAAACATGTAGTCCTATAGACCCATGTGCCTACTTCTCACTTCATTTCACACATGTGCAGAAATGTTATCTTCCCAGTGGACTGAGGTTCCCAAGGGGAGGGCCTTGGCTCCCAGGGTCTAGGACAGTGTCTCGGATATTGCAGGGACCGATGATAGGAGACAGCTAAGAAGTTAGCATGTCTGAGATCTACTTAGCAAGCCATGCCAATTTCAACAAGTTCTATATTCCTAGTCTTAGGGAGTTTTTAAGGATTGATTTTTTTCCTTTTCTTTTCATTTCCTGGAAATTCCCATATCTCTCTGACAGCTATGGGCCTGGGATTACTGGTTGAATGACTTTTGGTGGGTGAATGCGGCCTTTCTCAAGGTAAGAGCAGAGAGGTGGAGAGGAGGGACCTGCCACCTATGCACATTTCTGATTAGGGTAAGAAAACTCCTCGCCTGGGCTTCTCCTATGCAGGTCCATGTCTCTGCTCTGTCATTTCTCTGAAGTTATACCAAAGTGAGCCCGAAAGGGAGGAAATGGCAGGGTAGTAATGGGAGAAGGGAAACAGGCCTGGTGTTGGGCTTAGGGTCAACTAAATATATAATAAAAACAAATGATACCATTTATTAAGCATCAATTATATGCCAAACACTGTTCAAGGCGTTTTACCAGCATTAATTCTATTTCATGCAACAGTCTCTCAAGGTAAGAGTCGCTGTACCCATTTTATAGACATAGACTCTAAGATCCAGAAAGATGAAATGACTTGGCCAAGTTCACCCAGATGAACGCGGCAGAGCAAACCCAAATCTAAGTGTATGTCTTCTGATTTGAAAGACCCTGCTATTTTTTTATGATACCAGTTTGGGCACAGCCAGCCTATTTTTCTCTTTTCTTGTCCAGAGAGGGTTAAGTAGAGAGGGGAGTAGAGGAAGTTCCTCTCTCTTCTACCCGGGGAAGTGGCACTTCTCTTGCACATGGGAGAACAGAGTTCACAGTGTGCTAGTAAATGAGATCATGGGTAGGAAGCCCTTGGACCTCCTTAGAAGTAAGTGACTATAAAAAATCCAAGCCATTTGTATTACTCTTGTAGGTGATGTGATTTCAAATGGACAGAGAGCACAGTTTGTCTTCTGTTCAAATTGGCATCCCTTCATGCCATTCTGGGAATTAGTTCAGAACTGACTACAGGAAACATAAATCACCTTTGATACCCAGTACTATTTCCTAGCAGGCCCATATTTTCCCAGGAGGTTCTTTCTCTGTAGTAGATAAAAGTTTGCCTTCATTTCATGTGATCTCATTTCATTTTCCTCTTCAGTAGATACCAGCCTATGTCCATCATTCTGGGCAAAGAAGGATGCCGTCCCGGGCACTTCAATTCAAGGTGGTCCTATTGGAACCTCACTTTTTCCACCGAACACTTCCATCACTCCCACTGTTATCGGGGGAATAATTCTCTTTCTCATTGAAAGGAAAAGCACATTCTGAATATGTAACAATAACCTGCATGCAGCTCTCTGATTATAAATATCAAGTGTTCTAATAGCCCCATCAGTGTAGTGATCAAAGGCATGAAGGACTCACTGCTGAAGCAGCAGGTGACCCTGCACAATCGGGATAAAGGGAAATGCTGAGTAGACACAGGGTCCCAGGAAATTCACATTAAAGATTTTTTTCTGATGTATTTTCAGTTGTGCCTTTTAAAAGGATTTCACTAAAAGCTAACAAGGCGGTTGATTTTGCATTGAATGCTACCTGATCATTAAAAATAAACTTGAGATTCACTGATTGGTAATTATTTTTATTTTTAACCACTAATAAAGCCAGTAAGTGTTCGTTATAATAATCCCTTTCACCTCTGGAAAATAATGTTAATAAAAGCGTTTCCATTGATGGTGTCCTTCAGAGAGATGTTATTCTATGAGCCTGGGAGAGACGTGGGTCACAGAGAAAAATTTTGGAAGATTTGGTGGCCAGGGACTTCATGGAGGACGTGTGTTTGGGAAGCAAATTCGTTTTTTCTTTCTGAGAGTAAATAACATGTTCTAAGAACGGTGTGGTCCTATGAACGTCATAGAGGTTACTTGCACCAACTGAGCTGGTGCAGCCTACTATCCCTAAGTTACCTGGTACAGCCCCTTGCTCCTCGGCCACAAGCCTGCACGCCTGTCCCTGCACTGAATGCTGCAGGCAGCTGCAACACAATGGGACGTATTCATGTATCTAAACAGATTTCAGCATGGACAAGGTACAGTAAAAACGTGGTGTAACAGATGGAAGTGAGTGGCACACCTGGATAGGGCACTCACGGTGAATGGAGCTTGCAGGGCGTTAGTGCTCTGGGTGAGTCAACGACTGAGCGGGGAGTGAATGTGAAGGCCCAGCTCGGACGTCACTGCGCACTACTCAGACTGTATAGACGCTCTACACAGAGGCTACGCCAAACTTATAAAAAATATATTTCTCTTTCTTCCATAATACATTAACCTTAGCTGACTGTAACTTTTTACCTTTATAAACTTTCAAATTGTTTTCAACTTTGTGACTCTTTTGTAATAGCATCAAGCTTAAAATACACATTGTACAGCTGTACAAAAATATTTTCTTTATATTCTTATTCTATAAGCTTTTTCCTCTTTTTAAAATTCTTAATTTTTTTTTTTAATTTTTAAACTTTTTTGTTACTAAGACACAAAAACACACATTAGCCAAGTCTGCACGCAGTCAGGCTCATCAATGTCGCTGTCTTCCACCCCAACGTCTTGTCCCACTGGATGGTCTTCGAGGGCAAAAACAGGCATGGAGCTGTCACCTGCTATGCTAATGGTGCTATCTGCTGGGATACCTCCTGACGGACCTGCCTGAGGCTGTCTTACCGTTCACTTTTTTTTTTAATAAGTAGAAGGCTTACACTCTAAAATAACAATAAAAAGTATAGGATGAAAAATATGTACACTAGTCCCATAGTTTTTTCTTATCATTATCAAGTATTATATACTATACATAGTTGTAGGGACTATATTTTTATAGGACTGGCGGCACAGTGGGTTTGTTTACACTAGTGTCACCGCCGTCACGTTGGCTACACCATCGCTAGGTGACAGGAACTTTTCAGTGCCATTGCAATCTTATAGAACTACCGTATGCACATAGGCTGTATATGTGGCTCGTCCTTGACTGAAAACATCATTGCGCGGTGCATGACTGTATTAGTGTTTTTACTAAGTTAAATGCCAGCCATTACAACGTAAACATTTTTACACCTAAAAATTTTAATTGGTTACTTTTGAAAAATGCCATTTCTCACTTCTGAGTGAGAAACGATTAAATCTATTTCCTGGCAAATGAAGAAAACCATCAGGTTCGGTGCTGGCCATTCACCTGTTTCTTCCCGGGTCTTTTCCTGGCCTTTCCCTGTTTCCCCTGGATTGCAGGGAATGCTAGTCCCCACGTTCCCACCTTCTAGTTGCCAGGGAGGCTCGAGCAATGGGCGGTGCCGGCAGGAGATTGGTGGGTGGGATCTGAGGGGAAGCCAGGAGTTCCCTCCCCGCGTCTCTGCTTTGGGTGACACCTCCAGTGGAGATCTGCCTCTCTGGAGGTCTGACTCACGCTGCACGGCCTCCCTTCTGTGGGCACCTCCTCCTTAGGCCCTGTGGCTCTAGGAGTGATGGCAGCTACTGACAGTTATGTGTGTCTGAGCTGCTGCACTGACCCTTGTCTGGCATTTCAGTTCATCCATCCCCTGTGTCACTCATTCCCTACATTAAATCCCCTGTGTTTGACACACCTGGAATGTGTTCTGTTTCTCTGGTTAGACACTCACATAGTGTCCTGTTGGATTAATACCCAATTCATATGTGTTTCACATCTTAGCGTCCCCTAACTTACTGCAGTCTGTCCTTACATTTAACAGGGTCTGTGGTGGCTGTTGTTGTTGCCTGTATTGTTATTATTCCTTATTCCATTACAGACTCTCCTTATTTCTCTGCAGAAATGTGTTTTTTTTGGGTAGAAGAAATAGCCATAGATGTTCTTATTTTAAGAATCATTTATCCAAAATGTTGCCAATTTTTGAACTCTGAAACTCGTCAAAGATTCCAGACTCCCTGTCTTCCAAACTAAGGTCCACAAGATTATGAGCAAATTCTTTTGTTTTCCTTTCTTCGTCAATATCTTTCCTCATCCATTGCAGGGTGTGCACTCAACCCAGAGTACATTTTATTCCTCTCAGAGCACCTGAAACCTGTGGAGCACTTGTTGGCCAGGTACAGCAGAGAATATTAAGAAATAAAATGAGAGCAAAAGTTTGCATATACATTTTTAACTTGCCCACTAAAAGGTAAAGCTTTCCAAATAGCCAGACCAGGAAAAATCTGTGAATGAGCCAGGCTGCTAAAGACAGGGTCCTTTAATTGGTAATGAAATTATCCCAGAGAGGAGCATAAGTAATATTTGTCAATTGGGCATCACATGGAACCATAAGCTAATAGCTGTAGTGACCAGCGTATCAGCAGAACATCCATTCTGATGTGAAAAATACAAGTATCCATAAAATGGTGAATGGTATATTGGTATATATTGTAGTTTATAAAAGCTATAAGTAAATATAAATCCTAAAGCTGTGTGTAGGATCCTTTTTGCTTTTGTACTCTGGCACCAGCCACAGTGTGATGTTTTGGGGGGAGGTTTAGGTCTTCAACATGGAATATCCTTATGCCCAGGACAGGTGCTCTCAGGTGTGCTCTTGAGGTTCTGCTTAGGTTACCCCGAGGGCCAGGTCAGTAAAAGGGTCTGTACCAGGTCATCTTCAGGCCCAGCAGTGGGGGCCAGCATGTATTGTCCAACTTTGAGGTATGGTTGTATGGGTGCAGGCTTTGGAGCCAGACAGACTGGATTTGAAACACTGCTCTCCTCTTAGCTATGTGTGCTATTGTAGATAAGTTTATTCACCTCCCTCAGTTTCACTGTCTTCTGAAAAGTGAAAATCTTAATTAAACCATAGCATTGGTGAAATAATTAAATCAGATAATACATCAAAAATGTACAGCACTGTTCCCAGCTCAAAAGTAGTATAGTAGTGTAGTATTCAACAACAGATGAGATAAGGGGCTGAAGAAGAGCTGGACCCTATTCCTGGGCAATGCTGGAGCCACCCCTTCTGGCTGGTTCCTACAGATTCTAAATTCTCCTTTTCTTTGTTTTTCTTTAGGCCAAAGAGACTTGCCATATCTTCCATTTATTGTAAAAGACAGGCCCTGATAATCTCAAAGTTTTCCTTGGACTGGAGGTGCAAACCAAGGACTCTCACTGCATCTGATACAAATCTCCCACTAGGAGCACATTCTAAGACAGTTATGTCTCTCTAGGAAGAGTCCTGGTTTGAAATCCTTGTGCTGGACTTGATGTTTCTGTCCAATATACGAAAACTAAATTGTATCATACTTTCTTTAACTCTACTGCCAATTTTAGGGTACATGTGCTATTTATTCTACTTATTATCTGTTAAAGTAATTAAGCATCCCTGGCAACTGGGATGGTCACTGTGAACTTAATGACTAGAGTAGAAGTTAGCACAGCTGGTCAGGGACTGCCAGGAAATACCCGATTAGGGGAACATTATTTTAGAAGCCTGGTAGGATGGTTCCTTCTCTTACTTTTTTCTGTAGCCCAGTCCGGAGTCCCTTGGGCTGCTTCTAAGGGTGTGGGGTTTACAAGATAGTTCATTCTGTAACTTTTAGTGACCAGGGAGACAATGAATAGGAATATGACCCTTAATGCTCAACACTTCATTATATTTGCATGCGGACAGGATAAACCCTCTAGAAGTTGAGAACAAGCTGCTCCTAATGGCCTGACGCTGGAGCCAGGGGAACTCAGGGCTGGGGTGGGAGAGAGGGTAACTAACCGACCCCTGGGATGGAGCTCTGTGGCTGTTTTCTTTTTTGCAAGGGTTCTAAGGCACTGGTCTTGTGAGTTGGGAGAAGCAAGGAGGCCACATTTTAGTTTTATTTTTTTTCTCTTTAATTGCTTGGCTCTTTGGAAGCAGAATATTTTCCCTAAAAGCATTTTCTCGTCTGCCTATCACTTTCTCTCTCCTTCACCTGCTTTTACAATTCCAACTCCCAACTCTTTTTATCTCTCTCCATCACTTCATCTTTCCCCTGTAGCCTGTCATCGGCCTGAACAGTCCCTTCCTTTCCAGCCTGAGCAGTCGCCTCAGCCCTCCCCGACCTGGGTGGTCAGGGTCCAGCATAATCGAGGGCCTTTCATTCTGATACTGCAGAGCACTCCCAGGCCCACACCGAGCCCGCTCCCCTAATGCCGTCCATTAGACCACGCCACGCCCTTCACGCAAGGGAAGGTGCACTTTGCTGGGACGTCAGCCGACTCGCAATCCCACTAATAGCCTTTTACTGGGGGGAGACCGTCGACAGCAGCATCCCAAAGTGCCCATCTATCCGATGCCTCCTAAGGAAGAGACAAATAAGGAAGCTAAGAGAAGGATAAACGTTTTGGTCCCCCACTATAATTGCAGTTAAGGAAAGCAATCGGCCGTGTGCAGAGACGGTGGGCTTTGTACCTTCAACCACGGGTTTCCACCCGGTGGTCTAGTAACCACAGCGGACATCAGAAACAAGTGCAGAGCGGAGCACATCTTATTTTCCTGACATTTGGGACACTAAAGATATAGAACATTTCATCATCAATATTATTAATAAAATCTAGCATTTAAACATTTCTTTAAAAAATATCAGACCAGAGCCAAGCAGTGTCTAGAGGTATTTGTCACAGGTCTATTCTATGCAGTGGAGCTAATGTTACACAGAAATGAGTTTTTGTCACAAAAGAAAATGTGTTTTCTTTAATTTTCTATAATTGATCTCAACTTCTGCTTGGAGCCCCATTCTGCTGTGGATGGAGAAAAACCTGACCATGAAAGATAGATCAATTTTGTTGCTATGAAAGTGTCTTTGGGTGAATTTGGTCTCTCTTAGATAAATGCTTAGGCTTTTACAGCTTTTCTACCTTTTCCTTCTCCTTGTCAGGATGGTATCTGGGTATGGGGAGAAGACTACTTGTCCTCATGTCACAGTGTCCTCCTCTGGTCCTCCCTGGCCACAGGAGCAGTGTCTCCCTGACCTCGCCACAGAGTAGGGTCCATGTGAGCATCTCCCCTGGGGGAACACGAACCCTTTCTACAGCGTGACCGACACCCTTGACCTTGGCATTGGTCATCTCTCCTCTAAATCTCAGCCCCATCTTCCATTCAGTTCCTGGGTTAGCTGAGCTCCCCGCAGCACCTGTGACATCATCCGCAGGCTTCATGCTGGCAGGTCCACTGCACCTCAACTCTGCGGCCTTACTCTTCTTCTACTAGGAACTCCCCGAGACTTCCCTAAAATTGGCAGTAGAGTTAAAGGAGGAATGATGATGGGAGTATTGGACAGAAGCATTAAGTCCAGAACAAGTATTTCAGACCAGGAATGCTTCCTAGAGAAATATAAATGTCTAAGAATGTGCCCATTTGTAGTTTCATGTTGGCATCTTTGTATCAGAGCATCAAGAGTCTTCAGTTTGCACCCCAAGTCCTACGGAAACTTTGGGATTGTCCTGGCCTGTCCTGTGCATCTACTGAAAACATGGAAAGTTTCTTTGGGCTGAAGAGACACAGGGGGCATTATCTGCAGTCCTTTTCATAACAAGATTCTTCTTTAGTCTGGTTGACCAACTGTGTGGTTGGTGCCATGTTGGACATGGTGCTTATTTAGGGACACTTAGTGTTTTCATTCTGCACCAGAGGGAGTGGTAGCATGGCCACAGCTCTGGGACTCTCCCCCTCCCACCTCTGCCCCATGCTCCACTCATCCAGCCAAAGAAACTAGATGCTGGTATTTGGCCTCTTCTCCAGCTCTTCCTCTTTTCTCCCTTTTCCACATCCAAGACTAGAAAAGCTCTTCACTTCTTTCCAACCTGGGGAAAAACTTCCCTGGATCAAGCTCTATAAACCAAGTGAGTTAGGCATTTCTTCGAATACATAACGGTGACTTTGGAACCTAGAAATAATTTCTCTCATAACAAACCCTAGATTCCAAGACAATTATTTCATTTTATATTTAAAAGAAAAAGGTAGTTAAAACCAAAGCTGAACAATACCTGCCTTGCTCTTGCTGAAGTTACCTGTTTCTGGAGTTCGCCCTTTTCCTGAAGCTTGGAAGGATAGCAGAGGAATGCCTAGGGAACCTCAGGGCTGTGTGATTCTTAAAGGAAATGAAGAAAGTACTGGTTTATTCACATCCTAAATGTCAGAAACAAAACTTTTAGAAGAAAATAAAAAGAATATCTTTTTATGACATTAGGGTAGGAAAGATTCCTTAAATAAGAAACCCAAAACTGTACCAAAAAGAAACCTTGAGGACATAAAAAGGTTGAGGAGGGAGACATGGGAAGGGTGGCTTCCTTCTTACTCTAAGTCAACTACAGGAACTACTTGGATAGTCTGATGTGTTTCCCTTGTAATTTGGTGGGAAAACAAGAGGCTGGTGTTTGAACTACATCTGAGAAATTGAAAGTTTTAAAAATGTTCTGGTGAGAGTGAAGATGAAAATGTTCTGGTAGCTACATTGGTAGCAAGCCATGTTACCCCAACAGTGAGTAAAGGTTTATTTTTGTTTGTTTGTTTACATGGTTGCTTTGTAAATTATTTTACCTGTGGGTCAATTAGATCTGCTAGCCCACCTAGAGCTTAAAAGGGACTATGCCCAGAAAGGAGCCCTAGACAGCAATGATTCCCAACAAAGAAAGCCTGTGTGGGAGCCCCAAATCAGAGGGTTGGAGTCTTCAGCTGTCGCTCTGCATCAAAGGAATTGCAGCCAGAGGTTTGTCATGGAGCTCTCAGAGAAATCCACCAAACTGCCCCATGTGTTAAAAACTCATGCTGGGAATATACCACATTATATCTGTGCTGATCAAATAACACTTCCCTTGTTTCTAGTGTTTACTCTCTGCCCCTAGCCCCGCCCCTCAACAGGGGAGGTGTCAGAAACTGAGGCTATGGACCCAGGGTTGGGTGCATAAGAAGAGACAAGGGTGAGAAAGAAATGCTTAACTGCATAATGCTTAATTGCATAATGTCCTCCAAGGTGAACTTCCTAGCCTAAATAGCTAAAGTAGCAGGGAATCTCAAATACAAATATAAGCAAATAAGAATTAACAGCCACCAAAAGTAGAAGCATTAAATATGAAATACAGACAAACCAAAGCCCAGAGAGATGGAGTCAATAGAGGGAGGGTGTGCTAGTTTGGGTTCCCCAAGGAGCAGACCCCAGGACAAGAACTCAGTGGAAGTAATTCATCTGTGAGGTGAAGGACACAGCAGGAGGGGAGTGAGGAAGTGAAACAAGGGAGGGAAGGCAGCCAGTAAAGGGTCAAGCTAGCAACCACCATGGGCAACTGGGCCACAGTCCTCTGGGGCAACCTTGGGTGGGAACTGGTGCGGAACACGTGAGTCAGTATTATCCCACCCGAGGGGGAGGGAGCTCAGGGAAATTATATGCCCACTCCCATCAGTCATTGGTTGAGGGCTGCTTCCAAGGGACATTAATTCCTCATAACCTTTAGCCCCTGATTTTGGCAGCAAGATTGGCTTCAGAAGTAAAAGAAAAGTCTCATGCAAAGAAATACAGGTGCCAGCAATTGGCTTGGGTGCACATTGTGTTAAGAATGAGGAGATACGCATGGGCATGGAGACAGAGCATGCTCCTGACTTTTACAATAAATTAATATCCACAGAAAGATGTGAAAAGAAATCACTTTCACTGTCTTAAAGAAAACAAGTAGAGGATTTGGAAATAGAAAAAATCACAAATAAAGAATAAACTAGTATAAAGATTACATTGAAGAATTCTCTCAGAAAATAATGGAAAAGCACAAAGAGTTTAGAAAGCATGGGATAAAATTTGAGGATAAGGGATGGATCCCAGAGTTCTTATATCTATCTCTTCCAGAAGAAGAGAAGAGAGATGACTGGGGAGAGAAATCACTGAGTAAATAAGAGAAGACAATCTTATTGCTGAGAAAGAACCGAGTTCTTGAACCACTATGTCAAAGTGCTAACACAGATAATGTTACAAAGACAAACAGTTGGACATAAAGATTTCCTCACAGAAAATTCTTAAACACAGTTCTTAAACATGTAGAATACTGTAAGTGACAAAATGAAATTTCAAGTTAGTAAGGAAAGATATTCAAACATATTATTGTCACAATTAGCCATCAACTTAGAAAATAATAAAGCAGATCTCTACTTCACATCATACTTAAAAATAAATCTAAATGAAAACAAAATATCGGGCCGGGCTCGGTGGCTCACGCCTGTAATCCCAGCATTCTGGGAGGCCGAGGCGGGCGGATTGCTCGAGGTCAGGAGTTCGAAACCAGCCTGAGCAAGAGAGAGACCCCGTCTTTACTATAAATAGAAAGAAATTAATTGGCCAACTAATATATATAGAAAAAATGAGCGGGGCATGGTGGCGCATGCCTGTAGTCCCAGCTACTCGGGAGGCTGAGGCAGCAGGATTGCTTGAGCCCGGGAGTTTGAGGTTGCTGTGAGCTAGGCTGACGCCATGGCATTCACTCCAGCCTGGGCAACAAAGCGAGACTCTGTCTCAAAAAAAAGAAAACAAAATATCTATAAGAATATGAGATTTAAAATATAGGAGTCTTGTTTCTCATTTATGTTCAGTTGATTTTGACCAGGGTACTCATACAATTCTATGGGGGAAAGCATAATCTTTTTAACAAATGGTGCTGGGACAACTGCATATCTACATGCACAGAATGAATTTGGACTCCACCTCAAAGCATCTACAAAAATTAATCTAAAATGATCAAAGTCCTAAAGGTAACAGCTAAAACTACAAAACTCTTAGAGGCGAATATAGGAGTAAATCTTTGTGACCTCGGATTTGGTGATTATTTTTTAGATGTGACACCAAAAGCACAAAACCAAACAAAAAAAACAAAAAACAAAAAACAAAAACAACCCCAGAGATATTGGGTATTAAAACTTTTGTCCATCATGGAATACAATCCAGAAAGTGAAAAGACAACCCAGTGAATGGGAGAAAATATTTGCAAACCATATATCTGACCGCCATGGGCTTGTGTTTAGAATATATAAAGAATTCTCACAACGCAGTAATAAAAAGACAAATAACCTAATTAAAAAATTGACAAAGTAATCATATAGATATTTCTGCAAAGAAATTATATAAATGACCAATAAACATATGAGAAATATGCTGACATCACTAGTCATATGGAAATGCAAATCAAAACTATTAATGCAATGAGATACCACTGTACAGCCACTAGGGTGGCTTAGAATTAAAAAGTCAGGTAATAACAAGTGTTAGAAAGGATGTAGAGAAATTGGAACCCATGTACTGCTGATGTAGCCACTTTGGAAAAAAGCCTAGCAGATAAACATAGAGTTGCCATTTGACTCAGTAATTCTTGATATATACCCAAGAATACTAAAAACATATGTCCATGCAACAACTTGTGCAGGAATGTTCATGTCAGCATCATTCATAATAGCAAAAACGGTGGAAACAACCCAAATATCCATCAACTGATGAAAGCATAAATAAAATGTGGCATATTCATACAATGGAATAGTATTCAACCATAAAAAGGAATAGAAGGCCAACACTTGCTACAGCATGGATAAATCGTGAAAATATTATGCTAACTGAAAGAAGTCAGTTACAGAAGACCACATGAATGATTCCATTTGTATAAATTGTCCAATTTAGGCAAATCCATAGAGACAGAAAATTGATTAATAGCCATTAATTAATTCATTAATTGCCCAGGACTGGTTGGGATGGGAGGATTAGCGGGTAATAGCTAAAGGGTATGGGATTTCTTTTTAAGGTGATAAAAAAAATGCTCTAAAATGTATTGTGCTGATGATTGTGCAACTCTGTGAATATATTAAAAATCATTGAACTGTATACTCTAATGGGAGAATTATAATGCATGTGAATTACATCTCAATAAAAATGGTTTCACAAAAATAAAAATAGGAGTCTATTTCTGCAATCTTGAAGTTATAGAAAGCTTCGCTAAGCACATAAACTGAAGAAGTTAAAAGAACAGCTTGATAAATCAACATTCAAAATCTATATTTGGTAGAAGATATGATAAAGTTAAAAAAAAATCACAGAAGTGGCAGGCTGGGAGAAAAGATAGTTGCGGCGTAGATGTCAGACAATCCAGACTCTGTGGAGAGCTTCTGTCAACATGAACAAAAGGACCCAAGCAACTGATAACCAGTGAGTGTGACTGGGAGGTGGGCATGGGAGGAGGACACCAGCTCCTCCATGGGGCTTGTGGATAGGAGGGAAGATGTGAAGATGTTTGAGTCCAAGGAGGCTGAGCTGGAGGGCAGATCAGCTTTCAGTTGAAAAGTACACACTTTTCTGTGTGCTTACAAGCTTGGACTGGACATTTTAGTTCCCGAAACAAGATTGTTCTTGTGACCAAAAGAGATGGGAAGACTTTTACTTCTGTTAATTATGGAAGCACGAAGGGGTTATCTCAGATTGCACTCAAAAAGTGAAGTCCCAGAAGAAAATGTGAAAAAGTCTAGGTCCCACATTGGGTTTTCAACAGAAAGTTTGAGAATGGATAAAGTTGTTTTTTTTTTTTTTTTTTTTTTTTTTGCTTAGTTGTTGTACTAATTATAACCAGGTGAAAAAAAAAAACTCAACCTCATCAGTTATCAGGGAAATCCAAATTCAAATGATATATATATATCATCCATCAAATGGGACAAAATTTTAAAATGTGGCAAAGGGGTGAAAAATGGATATTTTCATACCAATGGGTGATATAATTTGATGAATACTTTTTGAAAAACTTCACAGTTGCTATCAAAAGTAAAAATTCCTATTCTCTTTGGCCAACAATTCCAACAATATTTCCACAATGTTATTACGAAGAAAAATATGGGAAAAACCTAAATTCCATTAATAAGGGAATATTAAATGAGTCTTGGGGACACAAATGCAACATTCATGCAGCAATAACGAAGAATGAGGAAGAAGTATGTGCTGACATTGAACCATCTCCCAGACATACTGTTAGGTGAGAAACAAAGCCAATTTCAGTAAAATGCACATAAAATGGTTTCATTTTGTTTTTAATTATATATGTAGGTATGAGAGAAGGTCTCCAAGAATACACAAAATGTTATGAGTACCTTTTCTGGGGACAGAAATACTGAGAGTAAAGGGGAACTTTCGGGAACTTTCATCTTCTGTTTTAGCACTGTTCTACAGAAGAGTAACGAGAGCCACATATGTGAACCACATATTTAATTTTAAATGTTCTAGTAGCCACATTTAAACAAGTAAAACGAAACAGGTGACGCTTTTAGTAGTATATATTTTTAATCTAGGATATACAAAATATTACCATTTCAATATACAATCACAATCAGTATAAAACAATTATTAATGTAATATTTTTAAATCTTTTTTTTTCATCCAGAGACTTTTAAATCCAGGTGTATTTTAGACTTATAGCACATCTCAGTTTGGAGTAACCATATGTCACATGCTCAAAAGCCACATGTATCTATTGGCTACCATACTGGATAGTGCAGTTCTATATTTTATGTACTGCTGCCTTTCTTTTGAGCTATTTATGATTATATTTTTGTGTTTCTTTTATTATTAAAAAATATCAAAACCAAAAAAAAAAAAAAAAAAGCAAATTCAAAGGACCAGAGCCTATCCTATTCTTAAGGAAAAAAAAAAAGGGAGACTCGTCTAGGCCCATCACCAGCCGAAAGCCTGTGTTTCTGCTCTTCTGGGCTCCGGGATGTCGTTATTGATGTGGGTGTTTGGCAAACGCTTCTGGCGGGCCAGGGTCAGCAGAGGAGCAAGAGTGCTGTTCTTGTCTCTTGGGACTGTGACTCGGGCAAGGGACTCCCAAGGGCTTTGGGCAGCTCTCTCTGGCGTCGGGGCTGTGACCTCCCCTGCCCGGGGGAGGTAATCAAATCCTCTCCATCTGGTGGATGTGTCCCCAAGCAGGTGAGCAGGGGAGTATTTCTGGAAGCAGCACGACCTCAATCCTGCTCTTGACGCCTCACCCTGTCAGCTTGTCTGGTGTCCTGCCTATAACTCTCTTTACCACGCTGACACACCGAGTTAAAACTGAATCTTGGCTTTCCTCCAGCCGCAGCAATATCCCCCGTCCTCTAGACTGGAGAATACCAGCACTGCGCCCCTCCGCGCCCCTTCCAAGCGTCCGCACCTGGCTGTAGTGCAAAGCCACAACACTGTCATCTAATTAGTAGAGTCAGAGGAGTCACTTGAGGTCTCTCCCGTCCACACCCTGGTTTATACATGATGACATTTGCCTTACTCTGTTCCCCCCACCAACCCCACAGGCAGCAACATTTTACTCCACCAGCTATTCCCATGTTGCATCCAGAAAGCTCTGAAACCAGAGTTCTTCCTCTGTTCACAGGATAATTGACTCCCCTGGCAGAAATGAGATAAATGATCCTTCCTTGAATTATCCTTCACTCCTCTAAACCTCCACCATAACAAAAATTTGAGAGAGGCCTAGGAGAACTATTCAGATTAGAAGTACATTTCCTCATGTGAACAGTACACATGATAGACATGAGGAATATTAAGTATTGATATTAGTTTGTACTGTGGATATGTGATCCCGTGAGTCAGTTCAGACCTCAGTCTTCCCTAAGCCCCTGGGGTTGGGTTAGGAACCTCCCCTGGGATTTCCATTCTATCTGTGCTCTGGAACATGTCATATTTTTACTAATACAGAGTTGAGGCTCAACCAAATACTAATGCTTCTACTGCTATTACAACTAATAAAAATAAAACTGTTGTAGTTAAATGTGTGAATATTCCACTGAGCTCTTAGCATCTTGGAGGTAGGACCTTGTTCAGGTGCTCTGCCAGTCAGCCTGTCCTAGAGCAGGGCCTGGAAGGTAGTCAGTGCTCAAAACGCAATTGCTGAATAAATAAAACGGGTGCAAAGAAATCACAGTAAGAAAAGAAACCCTTCTTTGAAGAATCCTATTTCTAGGCTATTGAATGTCACTTGATGCATTTGATAGTTTTACTCCTCTGGTTGTAATGTTTGTTTTCCAGGTACAGAAAGAGTAACAATAATAATCAGTGTTTCTGTTCATTAATTTTTTTTTTTTGCCAATGTGTTAGCGAGATATGTAATACTTACACTTGTGAAACTTACTACACATTCCTGCATTGCTCTTTTTTACTAACATTTTATAGTAATAATTACTAATAATGCTTTGTACTCATATGGCAATTTGCATCAAAGAATTTCAAAAGCTTTCAAGTCAAGGTATTTTCAGGAACAAAATCATATTGTATTATAGAGTCTTACAAGAATGTTTCAAGAATACTTGTGGATATTGTTCATTCCTTTCTGATTTTATTTATTTTAAACCTTCCTGTTTCTTCTTTTCACAATTCTATTGAATAATCTCTCACCTTTTCAAATATTACTCCCACCCCACCCCCACACTCCCCAGTACACATTATACTGTATTGTAGGCAGTCAAATGCTTCCTACTAGATACTAGTTTGAAATAGCTCTTAATAAGCATATGATCATTTCAGTTGAAAATACCAATTTACATTCCAAATGAAGCAAATGTTGCACAAAGATTCAGAAATAAGGTCCATTACACCTACTGGATGCAAAATTGCAGTTATGACTAAATCTTAGAAACAAAGTTGCTATTCATTTTAACCATAAGCTTTAATTACAGAAGCTCTTATGATTCCAGCAAGCCATTTCAGGTAAGGACTTCTGGTCAACTAAACTGGAAATATAATCCAGTGGGCCCTTAATGACAATCAGGATATATATTTTTATGTCTTACAATGAGTTTGCTTTTCCACATCATATGTGTATGAAGTATCATTTTCTAGAAGTCTCCAACTGGATCTCAAATAAGTTCGACTCTTTTTATATGTACTCAATTTGGAATATGAAAGGATACTGGAATTGAAATGATCATACGCATGTTAGGCATTATTTTATGTTAGTATCTGTAAGATTTACCCATCCTATGCCATACATCGAGTAGAACTCAGAGTTGTAGAGAAAGAGATTAGCTAAATGACTAATAGGTTTTTTTACTGTGATGATAAATCAAATCAAAGCATGTTGTGCATAAGTACCTTTTAACAGCACTGCCTCTCCTCTGAAAGTTGCAATAACTTTGAGTAAAACCATTTGAATGAGAAAAGAAAAATGCAGTCAGTCATTCGGATGTTTAATTTGTGCACTGCCAAAACACATGAATAATTGGAAACATTCAGGTTACTAATTGGCTGAAGTATGTGAAGTATTGAGCTTTCCATACCAAAGGCTTTCTTATTATTACTGTTATGATTATTAGTTATCCTTCATATTCCTCTTTTGAAATGTGGCAGACTGTAATCTAACATAGTTTAAAAAATTTTTCTGAATCTAAATTTTTACCTTTAGAAATATTATTTCAAGAGGCAAAAGAAGAAGTAAATTATTCAAGTGGCATGTTTACCCAATAGTGATGAGAATAAAACATTTTTATTGAGGGTTCCATATAGTTATTTACACATCTGCATTGATGTATTAATGCTATAGGGTCTCACACATTCACATTTGTAAAAGGGTGCACCATTATGAATTATCTGGTTTTATGAATTAGCTTGTAAAAATAATGCAATTGCTATTGAGGCTATAATGCCTCGTGGAATTTACTTTGCTTGTTTGTTTTGACAAGTGCAGTTTAGTTTTATGATAATATTTCAGAGCACACAAGTAAATGCCCTGTAGTCTGTTTTGTAAAGGTAATGAAGCCTTAGCTATCTGCAATCTTACTGCTGCTTCTAGATATTAAATCTTTGCTTGAAAGTAGAGTGAGACTGCCGGCATGTTCGCCGAGAATTCCCAGGCCGAGTGAAAATGATAAGAACACCCACCACAGATAATGTTTCAGTAAATTTATCCTGGTCAGTATCTCAGCGTGTTAAAGTCAACACGTCAAGAGCATTATTCAGAGGGCTCCTGATCTTACTTAACAATAACAATAAATATCTGTTGAGGAACAGCCTTTGCATTCCAGGCACTGTCGGGCTCTGGGGACATGGCAGTGACCAAAACCAGACAGAAGTACTTCCCTTGTGGAGCTTACGTCCTGGCGGGAGAGGGCGTCCAACGAAAACAAAGCAATGGGCAGGCAGAGGCCGGGACAGCCACCTCTTGCTTGGGCTGCACCCAATGGCGTCCCCAATCCACGCTCCACACAGCAGCACCAGCAGTCTTCCTAAGACACAAGGTCTCATTTCGTCACTTTTCTGAGTATGTCGAAAACCCCAAACAAACAAACAGTGAAACAGCCAACAGCAGTCCCTAAACTCATTGCCAAGGCCTAAAATTCTGTTGCCCATGTTGCATACCTCATCTTGCAACCAGACTGTTCTCTTTGGGTCACAATGCTTTTCCATTGCCTTTCCACAGTCCATTTCATTGAACAACTAGTATTTCTCATCTTTTCAGGCTCCACTGAACTGACACCGTCTCAAAGAAGCTTTGCCTGACCACCCGTTTAAAGTGGTTTCCCCCAGGTTATTCTCTATCTCAGCCTTGGTTGCTTCCCTTCACAGCACCTGCAGCATTTGCCATTATTTTGTTTGTTTCTTTGTGTTTTTGTTGTTTTACTTGTGTTTTATTGGGTTTCTCCCATAGGATGGAAGCGCCATACAGGTGAGGGCCACATGTATCTTGTTTATCATTTTATCCCCAGTGCCTGACACGCAGTAGATGTGTGTTAAACTTGATTGACTGATTGACTCTGACTGTCTGAATGAATGAATGGAAAGGGAAGGAAGTGAGGATACCCATGCCATTATTGCCCCCACGGACACTCCATGCTCACTGTCAGACCGGCAGAAGAACGCTCACCCCCGCCCTCCCCAACACACGCTCATGTGTGTGTCTATGGCAGAGTCATCTGCTATTTGCTACTGCAGCATTTGACTCCTTTCACTGTTTTGAATCCACCTGGCATGCTTTCATGTTGAAATTTTGCACCACTTTGAGTACTATTGGCATCACTAGAGATAGTGATCATCACAAGGGCCAAAGCTCCATAAGTTTTGCTAAATGCTTATGTCTGCAAAACTAGTACAAAGCCTCACAAGTCATAAGTACTCAATAAAAATCTATGGAATGAATGAATGAATAAATGAAAAGAAGTTCAGACAACCTACCTTATTTATGTCAGAGTATACTAGGTGCACAAAAATGCCAATTTGACCATCTTAGATATAAAATAATTTAGGAATTAGTAGTCAGAAGAGAATCCCCTTTGATTTTTACCTATTGAAACCTCAAATGCCTGAGGTGCTCAAGGAATAAATGTTTTTCCTAAGTGGTTACCAAAATTAACTGCAGGTTAAGTGAAAATCCCTCTGATTCTTGATATATAATAGGGATTATCCCTATTCCTGCCTTAGCAGTAGAATATCATCAGCGTAATTTAATCTTCATTGAAGGCATGAGCAGATGGAGTGAATAGTACACCTGGGGGAGGATCGGGGGTGGGGTGGGGGTGGGGCTGAATAATTGGAGAAGACGTGCCCTCTATAAAGACATTCAAAATGAATTAAATGAAATAAAACAAGCACATGCCAGACAGGACATGCCATCAAAACCAAATGTGACCCAAGTGACCACTGACAGATGAACAGATAAGCAAAATGTGGTGTACACATACAATGGAATGTTACCCAACCTTAAAAGGAGAGGAAATTCTGAAACATGGTACAACATGGGGACATCAGTGACATAAGCCAGTCACTATTACATGATTCCACTCATATGGAGCACTTAATGTAGTCAAAATCATAGAGACAGAAAATAGAATGGTGGTTGCCCAGGGCTGGGGACAGGGGGACATGAGCGGGTGTCATTCATGGTTCCAGAGTTTCAGTTTTGCAAGATGAAGCGTTTCTGGTGAGGATGGTCTTGATGGCTGCACAACAATGTGAGTGTACCTAATGCCACTGAACTGTATACTTGAAAATGGTTAAAATAGTAAATTTCATGTTATGTATATATTTTGCCACAATTAAGAAAAACAGCACAAATGTGTCTGTGGGCCAACTGGGGCCTGAGGTCATGATGGTGTCATTTCTTCCTGGCTGTGCAGACGCTAAGTCTAGAGCACGCACTGAGCTGGAGAGACTGCTCATTCATTCCTTCATGCAACCCGGAGACTGAGCGCCTGTGAAGAGGCCCGTACTGCTGCAGGAGATGAGAAACAACAGAGAACAAGAGCAGCAAGGCCTCGGTTTCCAGAATGGACATGCTAGTCGGGGCTAGAGATGATAAACAGACACATTACATAAGGGAATAGCTGGTGGTGCCTCAGGGCTCAGAAAGTATTTTCTACATTCTGGCCTATTTCATTTTATTTCTACCTTTACTGATAAAAATGTCCTTTCTTTTTCTCTTTCACACACACACGGATGTGCACAGACACAGCCCTTGTGGCACTAGGCTGCCAGCTGGCCTGTGCACTGGTGAACCAAAGTTTTGCTGTGAGCGGTTTGAATTGTGGTAATGCTGATATTTTCCAACACATGTCTTATTGTTTTGGTTATAGAAAATAAGATGCATGAATAATAAATTAAAGTGTGTAATAATATAACTAAATCACATTTATGGGATGTTCTTTGTTTCGCAAATTAAAATGCACAAACAGCCGAATCCTTTTGTCTTTATTAAACAGTTTGCCGGATTGCCTCAACTTGGAGCATGTACATAAATATTCAAATTGAGTTTTTTCACTCTGAGGCAATTTTGACATTTTCATATTGGGTTCCTTGGTGTTTTATCTAAGAAAAATTAACCACATGTGACCAAAATATGAACATTTATATTTGCATTGTAATTCTCCCAGTTATATACCTAACAAGTGGATGATTTTAGCAAGTCCTTCTAAATGAAAGCACCTATAAAGGTTTTCATACTAACCACTTACAAAATTAAAAATAAAATGTTTATAGGAAGCTAAAATGACCATGAGCTCAAACAGCCCAATTGGTATCTCTATGGCTCTGTTCTATTCTATGTCATTTTGAGAAATTCCGGATGTGAGTCGCTTTTATTTAAAAAGCAGTTCGTGCCAGCTCGCTGCTTAGACTGATTTCCACTGGGTATGGGAGCAGCTTAGAGAAAGGAGCTGTGGCAGCCTGGTGCATATGGATGCAGGGACAAAACCTGCCCTAGTCCAACCCTCCTTGCAATTCTAATGAATTCCTTGAGGCCAGTGCCTTTGCATTTGCATTCTCAACTCCAGAGCTTTGCTACTTCGCAGGTGCTGCTGGGAAGGAAGGAGCCACGTGTTCTTGGCAATGGTAAGGGCTTCCATGGGGACAGCAGAACTGGGCAAGAATTACATGATGCAGCATGGACAAGCGAAAAAGCAGATCTGGCAGGAGAAAG
Organism: Microcebus murinus; assembly: GCF_040939455.1. Classification (NCBI taxonomy): domain Eukaryota; kingdom Metazoa; phylum Chordata; class Mammalia; order Primates; family Cheirogaleidae; genus Microcebus; species Microcebus murinus. Next base: position 10,542,298 of record NC_134108.1, read on the forward strand.
TTTAGGTCCTGGTCAGGCAGCTTGCTATCTGTGCATGGGTAGGCAACTCGCCTGGCCAGTCTTGGGGCCCTCATCTGGGAAAAGGCAAGGACAGTGAAACTTCCCTCCATGGTGTTGAGGTAAGAAGTGACCATCTGGCATACTAGATAGTGGACCATAAATATTTGTTGAAGCTCAGAGTCTGCCATAATTTCACTCTGTTATTGGTATGTGAGATAAATAGCCCTGTTACAAGGTTTTACCCTCCCAACACCATTTTTGCTGGAGACCTCACCCAGACTTCATCCTATCCCACTGCAAGTTCCAGATGAAAGGATGGGCTTCTGAAGGCCTCGAAGACCATTAGTGTCTACAGAGCACACCTCAAAGATGCTGGCTGAGAAAGGCAGATGGGTTCATTGGCATAGGAAAATAATCTTTGGCCAGGAGAAAACCCACAAATTGGGCACCTTCAATGTGTTATGTATATATACCTGCATATGTTGGAGTAAATTCTACTTTCAGGAGTTTTTACTATAATGCTAGGTCAAATTCTCCCTTGTTGATAGCATTTTTTTTGAGCAAGTCCAAGGGCAGCTTTTGACCTGAGGTTATGAACCCATCATTACAGAAAGTTTCAAAGTACCACGTTAGATCATTGTACCCTGGATTATGCTTATTTACACACTCTTGCTCTTTCTGTCTCTGTTTCTGTCTGTCTCTCTATATACATATGCATAAATATGCATATACAAAGAGATACTATTTATTTCACCTGCAATGAGTAAATTTTTAGGCTCTATAGGTTTATATTTCTTGGGCTTAATGTTGCATTAATGCATTTTTGTTTGCCTGAATGAGTTATTCCCAGCCCTTGCTTGAATCTGTTCATTAAGATTTCATGAAGTCAGCTCTTGATGAATTCACAAGCCAGAACTGCAACTTTCTCACTGTTTTTGTCGTGTTAAAAAAGCGCAGCACCAGCTTCTCATACTGGTGGATGGTGGAGATAAATCCTCCCACGCCAACTCATCACCTGGGGATGGCAGAACTCCTGCTGAATTTACACAAGTCCTTTATTATGTGAAGTGATTTGAGTGAAACAAATGGGTTATTTACTGTGCAGCACACTAAGAAGTGACTCTTTTAAAATGGTAAACATTACAGTACATCATATCTGGAAAGATTTTTTTGTTTTTGCCCTGTGTTTGTCTGAGATTTCCGCAGTTGATGTGAAAGTTGCAAATCCGAACGAAGCACAGATTTTTTAAAAGGGAAAGTTAGAGAGAGGGAAAGTGAGAGCACCCCCAGGGATTTTTGGAGGACTCGCACGGCACTGGTCTTGTTCCAGCTGAGAAGTTATTTTCAGGCATTTCTTCATTGAGGGCTTTGAAACCACAGCCATCGTGTTTGGAGGATCATGGAAATACTGCTTTGTCTTCGGTTTTTAGCTTTTGGAGTTAAAGGTAAAGCACATAACTAAAAGCAGGATGCGGTGAATCATCACCAAGGCAGTAGTGATGGAAAATAACTTTACTTCAGTGAGATTAAGAAAGCTGGAGGAGGGAAAGGCCATGAGGACTTGCCATGCTGACCCGTGAGGAGGGTCTTCACCGTTCGCCATGAAATACCTGGTTGAGTGTGACTCAACGTGGTGAACTGGACAAGAAGACCCAAGGAACTTCCTGACTATCTTCTCCATTGTCCCTGTCTTCCCTGACATGCTAAGTTCTATCACTTCCGGTAGGAATCTGTGTGTGGCCAATAAAACCAGTAACAGGTATATCACTTTACTGAGTGAATACCAAAGATCGGGCATTGTCCATATTTTTAAAGTTGTAAACATGTAACCCCTTGTAAGGCAGGTTTTATTATCACTCTTTACTTTGGGGAAACCAGATTTGGTAACACATGCCCGGTGAGTGGTAGGTCTAGGCTGTGAACTTGGGATTTCCTGACTTTCTGACGTTTTCCTCTACACTGTTGCACCATTGTAGTGTTTAGGATCCCAGCTCCGAAGCCATAACAAAGAGACCTAAGGAGAAAGTTTGTTTCTCTCTTGCTAAACGGACCAGTGTAGGTCAGAGGGTTTTCCTCCACAAAGTCATCTAGGGATCCAGGCTGGCCCAGTGGCTCTGCTGTGCTCCTCCAGTCTGTGGCAAGTGTGCCCAAGAAGATGACCGAGGATATGAACAGATCAGTTCCACCTGAATCCCACTGCCTTGAAATCAAGTCGACCCGTAGCATCCATGGGGGCGAGGCATTGTGGCTTAGAGTTGGTGGTCAGGTGCCCAGGCAAAACCCAGAGGGTTCCCCGACAAAAAGGAACGGGGGAATGGATACTGGGAGACAACTGTCACCTCAGCGAAGGCACCCCACAGTGTCTCTGCCCCCCACAGTGGCGGAAGAATCAGTGCAGGAATAGCTGGGGCTTCAGCAAGAAAGGCACTGAAGAAACCAGAACTGAGGAAAGCTCCTGAATCCTGGATTTTAAGATGCTGCTTCTTTATGCTTGTCAAGAGCAGAGCATGATCTGGTCCCAAATTTCCATTTCACCTAAGTTAACTGGCTCTTTCGCATGACTTGCCCTTTCCTCATGAAACCCAGGAATTGGTCAGTGTCGGAGTGATGACTGTTCCAGCAGGTGGTACCAACGCTGTTCCTGGACCACTTTGTTTTCTGTTTTGGGGTCTTCTCAACAGGGCCACATACCTGCAAGCTGGGCCGCTTGGATGGTTCTAGACTTTCTATCTTGGCTTTGCTTCTGGAATACTTCTTTAGTTAACCCTCATTAGCTGACCCAGACTAAGCTTTTAAACACTCTCTGGAAGAGGGGTGATCCTGTGCTTAAACCCCTAGTTGTCGGCCCCATTTTCTTTTTTTTCTGCATTTATCATCTTTTGAATTTTAGGCTCATTTTAACTTCTAATTGTCCTCTGTTCTCCCAGCCTGATGAAGTACAAAGGTTTATTTGTTTATTCAGCACATTTAAAGAGCACCTACCACGTGCCGGGCGTTTTTGTAGGCATCGGGGATTCGCGTTTATAGAACAGAATGAAGTCACTGCTTTCACGGAGCTCACACCCCGGTGTGATGCATGGAGGTGGAGGCAGCTGGCAACAGACAAGCAAACGTGCACATATACCACGTGTCACATGTGCCACTTGATGCATGCTACAGGGGAAAGCAGAGTAAGGCATAGAGTGTCTGTGATTTTGGTGGGGCTGGGTTATTTCAGACTAGTAGTCACGAGGGACTCACTGTCAACGTGACATTCACTGTGAGCAGAGACCAGAGAGAGCAAACCGCGCTGATGTCAGGGTCAAGGTGGATGCGAGGGGCAGTGAAGTCAATGTGCCGACAAAGGAAGGAAGAGAGGGGTGGAAGATGAAGTCAGAATTCATCAAAGATGTTATTAAGGCAAGGTAAAGAATTCAAATTTTATGGAGTGAGACAGGAAGCTATTCAAATATTTTGAGCAAGAAAGCAAAGAGATCTGCTTGCCATGCTTTGAGAAGTCACACCCCCTCACTTCTGCTGTATTCTATTGGTCGCATACACCAGCTCCAATTCAATGGGAGGGCACCACACAGAGACCTGGATGCCAAGGAGCAAAGGTTATTGCGGGTCGTCTCGTAGGCTGGTTTGCACATGGGCATCCAATTATTCTAGTACCATTGGCTGAAGAAAACGATCCTTTCCCCATTGAATTGCATCATCACTCTTGTCAAAGTTAATTAGCTACGTATGCATAGGTTTATTATTGGACTTCCTATTCTGTACAATAGATCTATATGGTTAAATTACACCAATACCACATTGTCTTAAAGGAAGTGAGGAAATAAGGTAGTGTACGACTTACAACTTAATTCTTATTTTTAAAATTTTGGAGGTTAGTTTAGGTTCTTTGCATTACTCTCTATTTTTAGAATTAGCTTGTCAGGTTTTACAACAAACAGCCCAGGATTTTGATTGAGATTGCATTGAGCCTATGGATCAATTTAGGGAGAATTCACATTTTAACATTATTAACCCTGCTGGACCCATAAACATGATATAGTTTTATATTTGTTTAGATCTTTTCAAACATCTCATAGCCCTGCTTTGTAATTCACAAGTAAAAGTCTTTGCACATGTATTGTAAGTTGATCCCTGTTTTAAGGTTTTGACACTATTGTAGGTTTTTCTTCATTTCATTTTCCAAATCTGTATTGCTAGTGTATAGAAGTATGATTGAATTTTTATATTGATATTTTATCTTTTGATCTTACTAAACTCATTTATTAGTTCTCCTAACGTCTTTGTAGATTCATTCTTTAAAAAGATTCTTGAGGATTTTGTATAAATACAATCATATTATATGTGAAGAAAAACAGTTTTACTTCATTTTTTCCAATCTGATGCCTTTTTTCCTTTTTCTTGCCCTATTACACTGATGTTCTCCAGTACAATGTTGAATATAGTTGTGAGAACAGAGTCTTACCTTGTTCCCAACCTTAAGAGAAAAGCTTTCAACCTTTTACCGTAAGTGTTGCACTAGGGATAGGATTTTTGTAAATATTCTTGTTCCTGTTGAGGAAATTCCCTCCTGTTCCTTGTTTACTGAGAGTTTTTATTATAAATGGACATGTGTCAAATTGTTTTGCTGCATCTATTGAAATGAAAATATATTTTTTCTTTTTTCAGTTTGTTGATATGGTGAATAAAAGTAATTTTAAAAAAAAGTTAATCTAACCTCTGATTCCTCAGATTAACCTCAGTTGGTCATAATATTTTGATTTTCCATTTACTGATGAGTTTATTTTTTTAGTAATTTTTAAAGCATTTTTGCCACAATGTTTGTTGTACTACTGGCCTAGAATTTTCTTTTCTTGTAGTATCTTCATCTGGTTATGATACCAAGGCAGTGCTGGTTTTATAAAATAGGTTGGAAAGTAGTCCAGCCTCTTCTATTTTCCAGAAAAGTGTCTGTAGAATTGCTTATTGCTTTTTTAAATGTTTGGTAGAATTTATCAATCAAATAATCTGGACCTGGAGTTTCCTTTATGTGAAGATTTTAACCATAAATTCAATTTCTTCAATAGATCTAGAGCTAGTCAATGTATCTTATTTCTTTTTGAAGGAACTTTGGTAGTTTGTATCTCTCAGGAATTTTTCCATTTCATCTAAATTATCTAATTTATTGGCATCGAATTGTTCATGATATTCTCTTATTATGGTTTTAAATCATGTGTAAACTATAGGAGTGTTCTTTCTTTAAGTCAGTAATTTTCAGTTTACTTAAGTTGGTAATTTTTGTCTTTTTTTCTTAATCACTCATTGGAGTTTTATCAGTTTTATTGATATTTCCATAAAACGCCAGCTTTCTGTCACTGATATTTTTGTATGGTTTTCTGTTTTCTATTGTATTTCACTCCATTTTTATCTTTATTATTTCCTTTCTCCTGCTTACTTTGGGTTTTAATTGCCCTTCTTTTTTCCAATTTCTTTATGTATAAATAATTGAGTTTAGAGGTTTTTTAAAATTTTCTGATAGAGGAATTTAATGCAATAAATTTCCCTCTAAACACTTTATTAGTTGTTTTCCACAAGTTTCGATGTGTTGATTTTTTCTTCATCTAGTTAAAAATAGTTTTCTAGTTTTTTGACTGGTTTTTAAAAATGTTCCAATATTAGGAAATTTTTCAGAAATCTGTCTTTTATTGATTTTTAATTTACTTTTATGTAGTCAGATGACATGCTTTGTATTATTTTAAGCTTTGAAACTTTATTGAGTTTTGTTTTATGGTCCAGAATATGGTCGATCCTGAGGAATGTTTTATGTGCACTTAAAAAGAATGTGTTTTTTGCTGTTGGATGAAGAGTCCTACAAAATTTTAATTAGAAAAAAAAAAGTTAAAGTCTTGTTCAAGTAATTTATATCCTCTTTTCTTTTGTTTAATTGGTATGTCAATTACCGAACAAATTACATGCTGTAAGAAAAAAGATTAGAGACTTTGAAAAAATAGCAACAGAAATTATTAAAAATAAACACACAGAGAACAAAAAGACCAAAAATGTATGTATATGTGTGTGGTGGTAGGGGGAATGTAGTGAGTGAAGAAAAAATATTTGAAAGAGTAATACCTGAAAAAAAATTCAATTGATGTAAACAAAAAATCTACAGATCCAGGAAGTTCAATGGATCCTAAACAGAAGACACATAAGAAAAAGTACAAAGGGCATTTCATCACCAAATTTATGAACACAAGTGATAAGAAGACAATTTAAAAATCAGCCAGAGTTGAAAGACACATTTTGTACAGAGAAACAAAGAAAAGAATGACAGCATATTTCATACTAGAAAACATATAGGCCATTAGACAATGGAAAGACATCTTTAAAGTGTTGGGGGTCAAACCTGTCAACTCAGAATTTTATATCCAGCAGAAATTCCTCTTAAAAATAAAAGCAAATTAAGGACTTTAAGACCAAAACAAAAGGTAAGAGAATTCATCACTGAAGACAAGCACTAAAAGAAATGTTTTAAAAAAACTTATCCAAGCATAAGGGAAATTATGCCAGATGATTAGAAGGACCTAAAGCAATTATTAGTGCCCCAAGTGGTAAATATGTGTGTCAACATAAAAGGCACTTCACTCCTTATTTTAAAATTTCTTTAAAATGTAATCAATTGTCAAGACAAAAAACAATAACAATGTACTGTGGGATTTGTTATCTATGTAGAGATAAAGTATATAATAATGCACAAAGAGGGGGTTAGAAGTGTGCTGTTGGAAGCTTCTTATATATCCAGGGTGGAGTATTGTTTGAAGGTACATGCTTATAAGTTAATAATGTATCGTGAACCAGTCCTGAGTAATTTTCAGTTCAGGTATTTTCCTTCGTCTCTAGAGTTTCAATTTGTGTACGTTGCACGTGTCTTTTATTTTTCTCCTCCTCATGCTTATGTTTTTAAAAAAATATCTTTGAACATATTTTATGGCTTGTGGGCAAAGTAGTTGTCAGCCAAAGACTCCAGGTTGCCCTTTGCAGATCTTAGCTTTCTGTCCATGAAGCACCTTCTTTCTGAGGCTCAGTCCTACCATTCTGGCTGCTTTGGCCTTTCTTGACTCCCACCTCTATCTCCGCACTCAGGAACACCACTGGCCCTAGGCTGCTAAGCCTGCTAAGCCTGTGCTGTGGCCTGGCTCTGCTTCCAGCATTAGGCCAGAACAGTTGCAACAATCGCCTCGTTTCATTCTCTCTGAGATCACAGTCCAATGCTAATTGGTGCCCGGTGTTGGAGAAACACTGTTTCATGCATCTTGCTCATTAATATAGTTGTTTACAACAAGAGGGCAATTTGAGGAGTATGTGAGCTTTTATATGAGGAAGTGGAATCCCCCAAAGATTCTTCCATCTCCCCTGACACTGGAGTATGATAGTTGCCACCTCTCTGTGCCCCCAAAGCTCTATGCTTACACTCCACCGTTACACACTGTATTTTAACTTAGAGTTTGCAGGTCCATATCTCCGTCTGGTCTCTAGACACATTGAAAGCAGTGGAGGCCTTATTTATCTTTGTGTTTTAAGACTTAGAATAATATCTGGCACACGAATGTTCTCAAAACTTTTTTTCAAACTTTTTAGTCTTGTGACCCATTTTCTTGGATCCCTGGAACATGTGAGGTTGCAAAAATTATATGCAAACCAAGAATAGCAGCAATGGAGCACGTGTCTTCCCAATTCCCCTATCAGAGCCCACAGCCGATATTCAGTTTCTACTTTCACCAGGTTTCTACTTTTACCGGAGCCCACATGTGGCCTTGGACTCCTTCCTAACGTGGTTCCAGTTATTTCCTGCCAATATGTATAAGTTCACTCTTATGCTGAAAGTTATTTATCATCCATGAGTTAGTATTGCCCTTTCCCAAGAATAGCATTTTGTTTTTTCAGTAAACACTTATATGGCACTTGCTATGTACTAGCATCATTCTGATCATCTGAAGTATTAACTACTTTATCTTTATTGCAATCGTGTGATGTTAGATCTTGCATTATGTCCATTTTACAGATGTGGAAACTGAGGCACAGAAAGGCAAAGTGACTTGTCCAAGGTCACACAGCTATTAAGTGGTGGTGGTGGGGGGGGGAGGACATTACTCCAGAGAATCTGGCCCCTGAGTCCACACTCTTCTCCATTAGCACTCCTCCATGGCCTAAAATGATTAAAATGCATCTCTTTATGAAGAAGCTACGAAAGTCAACACCTCCTTTCTGACAAGCAGCAGAAAGGAACAGGCTGAAGCAGATGCGACTTGGAATTTAAAGTACGCCGGGCCTCTTAGCACACAAGGGAACGATACCAATCTCCGTCTTGATTTATTCCTTTAACAAATATCCATTCTGCCCTCTCGATGTTCCAGGCACTGCTGGGAAGGAAAAGCAAGCGTTGAGCCAAGTGAAGCACAAAACAGTTCCATCCTGCCAAGTGTCACTTCAGACACACAAACAGTCGCTTTTATGAGAGCTCACCTTAATTCCTAGAACTGCCAGCTACAACAACAACAGATATATTTGATGTCCCTGGACAGGATTTTTTGGGAAACCAGAATGGCAAACGTGCTGGGACTACAGCCGGGAGGGACTGAGAGGAGCAGGGGTGACCTGCGTGTTCATTGCCCAACACGCATCGACTGTCTCGGTGCGTTCTTGGGCAAGGTGATCCTCCAGCCTCCTGCAGCTGTTTTCTAGGGCACCCCAATTGTGCCTGGTCCCCCACAATCCGCAGCAGAGAAGCAGCAACAGACTGAGCAGTGAGAGAGTTGAATAGCCTATGTAGCATTTTTGTCAGACAGAAGAATCAGAAAATACATAACACTTCTGCAACAGGGTGAGTAGCCCTCATCTTCTTTGGTGTGTTTTCTTGTTTGTTTGTTTTCAATACCTAGCTGCCCCAGAGGAATGGATTAAAAGAATACCGGAGCAATTTTATTCCTCCTTTCAGTAGTAGACAGCTCGGGTTCCATCGTGGGCGACTGGAACTCTTTGGATGAAAAGAGGCGGGAGATTTCTTCACTGGCATGTGGAGAACGGGCCAGTCAGCCCGACTCTGTACCCGAGTCACCCCTGGGTGCCCCACAGAATTCTACAGAAATGCTGAACACAAATTTAGACCACATGCTTAATTATTAAGCATGGTAATTATCCAGGCTGATTGGGGGTGTGTCATATTGTTTGTCATTGCCCAAGGTCATTCATGCCGTGCTGGGGGCCAGGGGAAGGAGCTGCTTCATCAGATACTTTGGAAAAATCTCATTTCACAGGAATTCTGCTTCTCACTTCAAAGCCTATTAGATGCTATGTTTCTTAGCAGCCCCAGAGCAAAATATTGTCAGAACATACGTTTTTAATGGGTTGCTCTACTTTTCTTTGTTTTCCGGCACTGGAAAGTTTCCTGGGCGTGCTCGTGCTTTCTGAGGCCTGAGAGATTTTGTGGGGCAGAGTCTTTGCTTGAAGAACACACACTGACACCCTTTTCTCATTTTCCCCTGGCAACGGGGCTATGGACCACAAGGGAAGTAGAGGAAATCTCCAACACCCCCAGTGAGTGCCTTGGGTCTGGAACAGAACTCATGCTTCTAGAACTCAGGACAATCTCTTGGATTTTTAGGAAGTATGCCTTACTTGGCTTTGCCTTTCCAGACAAGTTAAAGTTAGGACTGATTATATACTCACATATGTGCATAGAGAGGATGACTGGAGCCTAATTAGGTTTTGTTTTACATTTTAAGGGCAGAACATACACATGGCAAAACAACAACAACAACAAACAACAATAAAAACAAGAAGGACAACAGGGAATGGAAAATAATTTCTCTTTCAGAACCCAGCCCCTGATACCAGTTCTCTGCCTCAGAGATAAGCATTGTCAGTTTTTGTATAATGGTTCACTTTTGCTCATATGAGCATATAGGGTATATATGAAATTTGACATTTTTTGTAAGTATGATTGCTTATTTCACACAAATGGATGTAGACCTTGTTGGGAGAGTGGTGGTAGGGGTTCTTAGACAGGACCATTGGTTAAGAGGCTGTTCTACTTAGAAATGGGAGAAAACCTACTAGCTTGGATTTCATAATTTTATACTGAAGGCCAAGATGGGGAAGAGGGGCTTCTAATAATTTTTGTGTGTCTACGATGCAACAGGCATCATGAAAAGAATTTTATATACACAGGACAGGCTACATAATTTGTGGGCTCCAGTGGGAAATAAAAAATGCAGGTCTCCTTGTTCAAAAATTAAGAATTTCAAGACCGGAGAGCAGATAAGGGCTTTCTAACATGGGGTGCTGTGTGGTGGCACAGGCTGCGTGCACTGTGTGTACATTTTCAGACTTGTCCATAAAATGACCTGACAATGTCAATATCATTGCCTTTACTGTGCAGATGGAAAGCCAAGATTTAGACATTTCAATCCTCAATCTTCTTTGCAGTGCATTTACCTGTAGGATATCATGATTTGGAAATAGCATTTATACCAAAACAATATGAGTTCCCTAAAGAAAGAAAATATTTGACCCTGATATTGGTCATCTGGACAATGTGAATTTTATATGTTAGAGCTGTTCCAACTTCCAGCTACCAGATGTCTGTAAAAATTCATAGCAGGCTATTAAATTTAGCAGATCCTGTCTTAATTAGATTAGCTTTTGCACAGCACGATGGCAGAGTGTCTCTCTGATGGAGGGTTTATAAAGATTTCTGGTGGGAATTCTTTATGGAAGATGGAGTCTTTTATCCGCAGAGACTGACGAATAGGAAAAAAAAATACCCCACCTCATAATAGTATAAAAATGTGGTCATGGTGTGTCAAAGCAGAAACATGGGTCTTTATTTCATTGATGTTTCCTTTTTATTTGGCTTAAGAACAGGGATTTTTGGGGGATAAAGACGGGGGAGGGGTGTTCAAAACGACCAGCTAAGAAAATAGCATACGGAAGGTGAAAAACTAGGAGGAAATTCTTGTTGTCAAATCCTCCAATAAATCGAGCACCAAAGGAGTGCTCAGCATTCAGTTGCCTGTTAGTGCATGAGTTATTTATTTTTTTCTTTTCAGACAGGAAACAAAAGTGCACAGTTTGTCTTGAGCTAGTCTTACGTGATTAAACTCAGCATCTAGCCTCTCTCCCCATTAAAGGTCGCTAAAAAAAGCTCACACGACACAAAACCAACAGCCCAAAGCTGCCTCTTTATTTCGCCCTCTCTATTCTGCCACGGGCAGACGACCCAACCTGCAGTGTTTGGTGGAAATATGACTTGTTTATCGACCTGGGTACATATATGAGGACAGGAGTGCTGAGCAGCTCTTCTCACTGGGCACCTGGTGGGTAGGCTACTCCATAAAGCAAATGGAAGTGGGTGATTTTTCTTGTCATATGATTCACCAGCTGAAAGGGCATGTTCATGCAAAGACCTTCTTCCCTCAGTCTGTGGAGAGAGACACCCAGAGGACAAAAAGAGAAAAAAAGGATAAGGGTTTGTTTCCACCTCACCACCTCCCTGCTGGTGGGCAGGAGGGGAATTTGGGTTTTGCAGACCCCCAAAGCACAGGGACACATGACGCTGGGAGCACTGGCGGCTGCAAGAAAAAAATGGCCCATCATTTGCTGGCGCGGCAGCTGATCAGATTCACATCATACACAGGCAGGGTTACTAGGCAACTGATTAAATAAACGTGCTGGTCCTACAAGCGAGCTTGCAATTAATTAACTTAACCATTTTCATTTCGACTGTTTTCTTCCCGTCTCCACCTCAACCTGTTTTGAGATCCTGAAATGTGAGAGGCATTGGGGACCTTCTTGCGTTCGGCAGGAGGAGGCTGAGGACCCACTTGCCTTGGATGAGAAATGCCCGACTCCTGTTAGATCTTCCCACACATTGAGTGGAAAAACCTGATCAGCAGGTAATTAGCATCTTAAGCGAATAAGAAAACATACCCAAAATGCCCTGAAAGAGTGCAGGGCATGTGTCTCTCTATTCAAAAACTGCTATGCTTCCTGGGCAGAATGAGATGAAAAAGAACTTGCACTATGGAAAATCACTTTGATAGATCATTTCCATGCAAGGGTGTGTGTTCTGAGAGTGAACCATTCATGCGCTCCTTGCACATCCCAGCCCCCCTCCCCTCCGGGTGCTTTGGGGTGGAGAGGCCAATCCTTTTCCCAGCTGTGGTGGTCAGGGGGAAGCATTCCTGCAGGACGTGAAGCCTGGGGCCTGTCTTGAAAGTCGAGAGAAAGCCAGAAGAGAAAGACAATGTGAGTGGGCATTCCAGGAGAGGGTCCCATGTGAACAAAGACCTAGTTCCATTGGTAACATTGTGACCGATTTGGTTTGGATGAAGAAGAAAATGAGGGGCATGGAGTGGGGCTGGAGAAATTGGCAGGGCCAGGTGATGAAAGGCCACGCATGTCCATCTAAGGAGTTCGGACTTTATTCTGTGGGCAGTGGAAGCCACTGAAAGATTTTCCAAGGGAAGTGGCATAGCCAGACCCTACCCACTGGTCACTCTTGGTCACATAGAATTAGAATTTAAGAGGACACTAGACCCAGGAGAAAGAAAGACATGAAGAGATGAGTTAAGGCAGGGAGCAGAGACGGGCAGAAGAGGCAGTGTCAGGGCTGTTGTCCCTGGGAGTGGACAGGAGTGGGGGAGGGGCAGGCTGGCAGCCAGCATCCCGATGTGAGAGCCTGAGTAGAGGGTGGAGGCTTTAACTGGATGTGAGAGTATAGAACCCCCCCCCCCGCAACTTTTACAAGTGTCTTGGCTGGGTGGAGGGAGGAGAAATGAATTCTGTTTTGCGCTTGCTGAGTTTGGAGTTTCTGCATGCAAAAAGCTAGCCATTAAATAAAGCAATTCCTTAATAATTCCCAAAAGGACAGGGATTAGGGGAGATTGTTTGTAGAAGCTACATTCCAAACAGACTTCTGTATAGGACTGAATTTCTATAGTAATTTTTAAAGCAGGATAGAGAATTGGTAGATAGAAGGAGGGGTCAGGGTGAAACCTCTTCCACTTAAATGTGTTACAGTAATAGCCAAAGAAAGTAAACATCTGCTGGCACTGATAACATCATTATTACGCATACTTACTCGATTTATCCTAATCTGTCCTGATAACTGTGGAATGGCATTGCCTTATTCAAATGTGGAAGGGGTTGGAATTACCCATGATGAAGGTCTCACGTTGGATGATCTGATGTTTTCTGTTACTTGATCAAATGCCACCATCAGCCTTTGCTACCCGTATTTCCAAGCTAAGCTGTCCACTTAGAACGTAGGCTGGTTTTGGTCAGTCCTTGGTGCTCATGTTCTCACCATGCTGATAATTTGAGATTTACTTTACTTTCCTTTTAGTCCAGTTGGCCCGGCCTTGGACTATTCAAAAACTTTTGACCCCTATCCTAATAGAGATCGGGGTGAAGAGATGAGACTTAGCTTTGCAGTTTCTGTGGGCATGCAGCTATAAGAGAAGTCGAATGTCACTGACAATGTAGCAGGTTGAAAAAACTGTTACTTGTTCTTAAACTTCATATTAAAAGTATCATAGTTTATCTATTAAATGTTTTAATGCAATTGGATTTTTTCTTCCACACCAATACGTTTTTGAAATTTCAACATTGATATATGTTGTTCCAGTTCAACAATTTTAAAGATTGCATGGTATTCATTAAAGAAATCTGTCAATATTTATTCATCCTTTTAGTGACAAGTACATAGGTTGTTACAAGTTTGTCACTAATACAAACAATATTGATTCTTTTATAATTTGCCTTAAAATCTCTGTTGTCTGATATTAATATGGCTGCATCAAATTTATTTTGGTTAATATTTTCCTTTTAATTTCAAACTTTCTATATCTTTATGTTTTAATTGGGACTTCTATAAAGAGAACATAGCTAGAGTTTATTTTCATTTTTATTTATTACAATAATTTGATCTGATGATCTCGAATCTTTAACTGGGGAATTTATTCCATTTATATTCATTGTGATTTTGAATTTTTGGATTTGCTTCTGCCAACATATTTTGTTCTTTTCACTCTTCCTTTTCCCCTCATTTTCTGTCTTCTTTTTCGGCTTGCTCATTTTTTATTCTAGTGTTTACCCGTTAAATGTTAACACAAATAATGGAGCTAACAAAGTCTAAAATCAATTACTATCTCCGGCTTCCTCAAGCATGTCCTATGGATCTTAAAATCCTTTATTTTGGATAAACTCTTTTTCATCTTCTATGTTGTTATAATGCTTCAACTCTATCTTATTATTATTATACCACTCAAAATTAATGGTAAAACAATAGTATTGTTATCCTCTTAAAAAGTCAACTATTATTGAGATTGATCTACATTTATACCAGTTTCTTTGTTCACAATTGCTTTTTTTCCTCTGGGATAACTTTCCTTTCTCTTGAAATGTACCCACTAGAAGTTCCCTCAGGGAGAGTCTTTCAGTGGAAAATAAATTATTACTTCTGTTCTAAACATGCCTTTATTCCATTTTTTATTTCTTCTATGCTGTGTTTTTATTTTAAAATAATTATAGATTTACAGGAAGTTGCAAAAATAGTACAGAGAAGTCCTGTGCACCCTTGCCCCAGCCTCCCCTGAGGGAACATGTTACCTAGGTATAGTATAGTATCAATACCAGGAAATTGGTGTTGGTACAAACCACAGGTCATTCAGATTCCATCCCCTACCCATGCATTCATTTCTCTTCCTCTTTTTCTACCCGGCCCCCATTGCTATCACATGTGTAGCTAAATGTAACACCACCAGGTCAAGATAACTAACTGGAACATCACCACAGGCTCCCTTATATGACCCTTTAAGGACACACCTACCCTTTCCCCACCATAACCCCTGGTGTGTCCAGCCAATGATCTCTCCATTTCATCTCCATAATTTTATTTCAACAATGTTTTCTAAATGAAATCAAGCAGTGTGTAACCTTCTAGAATTGCCTTCATTCACTCAGTGTGATTCTGTGGAGACTCATCCAGGTTTTCGTGTGGATCAATAGTTCATTTCTTTTTGTTGCTGAGTAGTATTCTGTAGCATGGGTGGACAATAATTTAACCTTTCATATATTGAAGAACATTTGGGAGTTAATCGTTTTTGGATATTATGAATGGCTATGGACACTCATGTACAAATTTTCATGTAGGCATAAGTTTCTCTAGGGCAAATGCCCAAAAGTGCAACTGGTGTGTCATATTCACGCTCACATCTTTAAAGTGCAGTTTAGCTGTTGTAAATTTTTAAAAAATAAAATTTAAATTTATTGCTGTATTCTATCTTCTTTTTTGCTGTTGGGAAGTTACTTTTAGTTATTTTTCTGTTGTTGAAAGATTCTTTTTTCTTCTGGTTGCTGTTAAGATCTTTTTGTTTTGGTGATCCATAGACACACTTTTCCTGTTTAGAATATTTAGTTCCATGAATCACAGGATGCATATATTTCATGCTTCCTACAAAATCGCAGTCATTAATCACTTCCAATTTTGCCTCTCCTCATTTCTCCTGTTTTCTCCTAATTGAGAAAGGGTTTGAATTTTGAGTTTTCTCCTTCTATTTCCCATGTCTTTTAATGCCTCTTGAGAAATTTTCATCTCTTTATCCTGGGTTATTATTTCTTTAGTTATATCTTCTAGTTTCCAAATTTCTCCCTCTCTGTATCTACACTTGTGTTTACTTTTTAAATTATTTTTTAATTTTCATATATGTTGATTCCTTTAATAGTTTCTGTTGCCTTTTTCATGATTTTAATTTTGTAAATTCTTCTTCGTGTCTTAAGTAATAGAATATCCTTTATTATATATCTTTAAGAATTTTATTAGGTGGGTTCCTTAGGCACTGAATTCTTCAACTTGTTATATTTGCTTATAGCAGACTTTCCCATGTCTTCGTTATTTTGCATTGTGAGCTCATGTTGTTTGGGGCCTTATCTATGGGACTCTTCTGCTGCCTGGGCTGAATCTGTACCCTTGCAGAGAGGTTTTCTGTTTGTTTAAATCAGATACCCCAGGGCATTACTAGTCTGGAACTGCTTTTATACTGAGTCCTCTGCTTGAAAGTTTGCAGACCAATTAGTTAGTGTAAATTCAAACCTGAAACCTACCTAAGAGTAGACCATTTTGTTAATAATTCTAGGGATTTATTTTTTATTTTTATTTTTTTGTCTCCTCAGGCTAAGAGAGACAGACTAAGACAATATAATGTATGCTGGGATGTGATCTACAACCCCAGAAAATTGGCCTTGATAGAAACCACACAGTTTATGCAGATTTCTTCACTTACATACCTCCTTTCAGGCCCGAAGGACTTATTTTCCCAGCTACTGGGAGTTCTACCCACTGATAGCTGAGGCCTGGGAATTGTCCTCAGCCAAAGGTCAGGCCCCTTCCCCAGGAACAGCCTGCATCCAATGGGGTACAAAAGCTGGGACCCCTGTATGCCAGCTGAGGACACCCCTGAAGGGCCATCCAGCTTCAGAACTCCCTGTGGGGCTGGCCAAGGCCTTGCTGTGATGGTGCGGCAGTCCGGCCTCTTCCTCTACCCAGTTCTGCTCCATTCCTCCCCGCACAGCCATCGATCCTAACAGCAGCCCAGGCAAGCTCTCTTGCATGCTAAACTCTGCCTCACAGTCTGATTCCCCACATTATGCAACCACAAATCGTCACCTCCTGTCCTTGCTTAGTTAATAAAGCCCCTGTCATATCACGGCCCATCACCACTCGCTTTTCATTTCTTATTTGCCTCTGAAAATTTCCCTGGTGGTCTCATGAGTTCAGCTTTGCATTAAAGGAATGTTTTCTATATTTATTTCAATATTTTTAGATGTTTCATAGCAATAGGGTTTTTTGTTTTTTTTTTAAATTATATAGATCACCAAAATGCCAGAACAGAAGACAGGCATGAGGGCTTCAGATGGGACTGCTTCATAAAAATATTATTATTGCCATTAAAGATAATTATTTTTCTTTCTGTGAAAGCAGCAATTTGTGAATTCTCCCTGTCCCTGTTTTGTGGATGATTTGTGTCCTTCATGTTGGTGGGTGATTTTGGGATACCTTGGCCCCTCTGCCAGCAAAGCCCTCACAGCCCCAGAGGACGAGGGACGTGTGCCATGCTGACTGCACTGCCTGCCCCAGGTTGCCGGGGCTAGAATACATGCTCCCTCACTCGGGTTAGACTCAGTAGTCAGCCTACTTCATCTTTTCCAAAGCGGAGGGAAAACCATGAGTATTTTTCTAAGAAATATGTATGGTATTCCTCCCCCCCAAAAGTACATACAATTAAAGGTCAGCTTTATGGAGGCATAATGTGCACATAATTAAATGCACCCATTTTAAATGTACCTTCTAGTGTGTTTCGACAAATTTATCCACATGCATAACCACCACTACATGAAGACACTGAATGTTTTCATCATGCTTAAATTGTTCCGTGTGCTCTTCCTTGCCAATGCCCCTGAAACCCGTGGCCACAGGCAACCACTGATGTGTTTTCTGTCATTATAGATTACATGTATCTTTCCTATCCATTCTATAAGTGAAATCATACAGAACGTATGCGTTTGGGCCTGCCTTCACTCACTCAGCATAATGGTTTGGAGATCTGCCCATGTTGCTGTGCGTATCAGTAGTTCATTCCTCTTTACTGCTAAGTGGTTTTTGATTGTGTGGATGTGCCATGGTCTGTTTATCCATTCCCCAAATTTTTCTATGAATTCTCCTTTTCTCTATTCCAAAAGTTTTGGGATTCCAAAGCCCTTAACCTCTTAGATACCATATAGTATTTCTTAGATGAGCTCCTCTACATCACTGGATTTTCATTTTTTGCTAAGAATAAATATCCAAATCAAATGGAACAAAACAACTACAAAGATATGTGTTCTGGAGGAGACTGATACAAATATTATTTTGATTCAGTAATCATTATCTTTAGCTAATTCTGCTATATTTCTACCTACTTGATTATGCATGTTTATCTGTGATTGGTGCCAAATGTTTTTTTACAACTATTTTCCTCTTCATTTTCCTTCCTATTTCTTACTGATTTTAGCCCTTCCAAAAGAATTATAATAAAATCTTTCTTACTCTTGCAAATCCCTTTCTTCCCATGACTTCCATTACCCCTCCTTCCCACCTATGCTCAGGTGCGGGCCGCACACTCAGGGTGCCTTACTGGGAGACGGGGGAGGCCAGGTCCCCTGGGAGGACAGAGAACAGGATGTAAGAGAGAGAAAGGAGGAAGGCAGGGAACTGTGACAGCAAAGTAGAGCACCAATTAGAGAAGACATGAAAACGTTCTTACCTACCGAGGGCAGAGGCATAGCGAAAATATTACTCGGCAATACTCACAAGGAAAGAAGCATACACCTAACTCCAACGTTTCTGTTCTTTTCATATTAAAAAAGCTACCTAAAAACCTATTATACAACCATAGTTATGTTTATGAAATACAATTTGGTTGTGGGTTGTGGTCCCCAAAATACAAAGAGAAAAGGAAAGGGGTCTCTCTGTTTCTACCTCCTCATCTCCCATCTCTCCCCGGCACGCTGAAGTGTGGCTCTGCCCACAGCATCTCCCTGGAACGCTCTGCCCAATCGGAGCTTCTCTTTAAATTCTCCTCTCTCTTGTTAACCTTGCTGCATTTGATAATCCTGACCAGGCTTCCAAGAAGCTTCTTAAAAGATACTTCTCCCTTTGTTTCCAAATCATTTTATTTAGCCTCAGTGGTAGGATAAAAAATGGCCCCCAAAGACATTCATGTCCTAATTCCTAAAAAAGGAGCAGGGTGTCTTTTCAGATGCAATTGATTTAAGAATCTTAAAATGGAGACAGTGCCCTGGATTACGCAGGTGGGCCCTAAATGCAAACACAGGTGTCTTTAAAAGAGAAAGGTAGTAGGGGATTCAACAACACACACGTGGGATAGGCCATGTGAAGACAGAGCAGAAAGAGACTTGAGAAGCTGGTTTGAAGACTGGAGAAATGTGGCCACAGCCAAGGAATACCAGCAGCTGCCAGAAGCCAGAAGCAAACAACAAATTCTCTCCTAGAAGGAATGTGACCCTTTTGACACCTTGATTTCAGTCCAGCGACACTGAGTTTGGGCTTCTAACCTTCAAAACTGTGAGAGAGTAAGTTTCTGTTGTTTTAAGCCAGCCACTTTGTGGTGATTTGTTACAGCAGCTGTAAGACACCGATACACACTCTCTGGCAGTTCCTTCTCACTTTTCCTCTCTCTCTCTCTCCTTTGCTTTTTGTTTGTTTTTGAGGATATCCAAATAGAAGTGAGAATTTAAGCTCCTGGTTTTATTCAACTTCTCTTTTTCTGTATTCTCTTCCCTAAGTGTCCATGTCTTAGCCTGTGAATCCTATGAGTTCCTAAATCAGTATCTCTGGTGACAGGATTCCAACTGCCATGTAGCTAGCTTGTGGGCTTTCTGTATTCTATCCCCCTGCTCACTGTTTCCATTGACTTAATAGGATGTGAGGGGTGTTAATACATATTGCACATAAGAAGGTTCTTATGGTTGAATTACCTTGAGAATTTCTGGGTGAAACAAAGTGAAAGAATGATAGTTCTTTATTATAGGACTTCTTCTTGACTTGTTGTGGAGTATTCCTTGGGAAATGGCTCTCGCAGTGGTAATTTCATTGTGGATTAAACCCCAGTTCCTGTCCTGAGAGCCTCTTTATGCATGAGCTTTGTCTACAGAAAATACGACCTTCTCCATCCCCTTCCCTGTTCCCTACTCTCTGCTAGAGCCACCCTTCTTCTACCTTGCTGCCCCCAATGGGCTCAGGCTTTATCCTTCTTCATGCCAAATTCTGCACTTCAATTAGAGTCCATAGTCCTATTTGTGAGGCTACTAGGGTTGAAGCACATAAAAAATTTTCTTCTTTCTTCCCCCTTTGTATTAATAGTATACGAGGTACAATCAGGTCCAGAGTAGGAACAGAAAGAGCCTAAATTTGAAAGCAATAATGACAATCTTTTTCATATATATATATATATTAAATTTTTATTTATTTATTTTTATAAAAGATGAGGTCTCACTCTTGCTCAGGCTGGTTTTGAACTCCTGAGCTCAAGCAATCCTCCTACCTCTGCCTCCCAGAGTGCTAGGATTACAGGCATGAGCCACCATGCCCGGCCAATAATGACAATCTAACACACCTTAAGTCTCTAGAAAAATACTAAGTCGTTGTTTCATTAAAAACAAAGCAAATACAATTCTTAAAAATGTGATTAGCTAAAGTAACATCAGGAAAGATAGATTTGGGGAGGAGATTTGAAAATGAAACTCATCTACGCACAGGTAGGCCATCTGCCTCTCACCAGACTTCCTTGGCCTCCCAGCCATTTGCAGACACCCACTGGTGGCTGTGAGACTATTCAGGGGTCTCATAATTATCTTCCCCTGAGCAAATTCACCACACTCAAGCCCAGCTGCCTCCTGGCCTGAGTCTGTCTGTGATAGTCTCTGGTATTCTCCATTGCTACAGACCTTACCATGAGGATTTCTAACCCTGTACCTTTAGGGACTGAGAGGTAGTAACTGGACTCTTGAGCTATTTTCAATATTTCAGAAAGCTTAGTGAGAATCTGCAGTGAGGCTGTGATGGCTACACATGGACTCACCATTTGGGGAGGAAGAAATCATTTTAAATCAGTTGTACTAATATAAGTTCGTTTGTGATGGTTAAAAGCTCCAACTGGCAATTCTGCATGTTTTCAGTGAACACAAATGAGGAAAAAAATTAGTAAGCAATAACTGTTTTGTGGTTAATAGACAAAAATTTGTGAAAATGCGCATCCTACTGAGGAATGTAATAAAGGTGACCCTTAGTGGTGAAAAAAAATTAGGGATTACTGCTGTATATCTTTCGGGACTGCCTTTATACTAATTCTTTCTCAACCTAATTACTCACTTTGTGCTTTACTTATTTTTTAATCCTTCCATAAATATTATTCTGCCATCTACTTTCCTCCTTCTCTCTCCTTTCTTACCATGCAATGTGTGCCCAGTGGGTGATTTACAGCACTGCTCTGAAGTCCTTCTTAAAAACGATGCCATAAAGAGCACAGCTCTGAAGTTACAACAGTGATTCTGCTTCCCCAGCACGTGGGGAAAAGCTCACCTTGCATGAGAGCAGCTCTCCTCCTCCCAATCGCCCAAGACCAGCACCCCCGCCGACATCTGCCCCCTGCAAACACAAATTCTCCCTTACTGGATGGACATTGCCAAGGGCAGGAGCCTTTCTCCTTTTATTTCTTTCAGGTCCCTGGCACTACCTGGTGCCATTCTGAGGACATGGTATGATTTTCAAAGATTTTTTAAACTGACAGAAAATTATCTTGTGTAGAACTTAACATGACATTAAATAAGACCGGGCAATTAATAAGTGATGCAGAAGTGACTTTTTATTCAACACAACGCACTCACCAAAGTCTGGGTGGGTTGAAAAGGCAGCAGAAGACAAATGCTTTGGTTCTGGTATAAATTTTGGGATAAGCTAAGTTTCTTAGTCTATTGTCTGCTGCTATAATGGAAGACCTGAGGCTGGGTGATAAATAAAGAAAAGAGGGTTATTTGGCTCATGGTTTGGCAGACTGTACCAGAAGTATGGTTCTGGCATCTGCTTCTGGTGGGGGCCTCAGGGAGCTTCCAGGCAAGGCGGAAGGGGGAGGGGAGCAGGAGTGTCACAGGCGTGTCACAGGTGAGAGAAGGAGCAAGAGTGAGAAGGAGGAGTGCCCGGCTCTTTTAAACAACCAGTTCTTGGTGAACTAATAGAGTGAAAGCTCAGTTATTACCCCAAGGAGGACACCAAGCCACTCAAGAGTGATTAACCTGGTCAAAAAACCACCTCCCATTAGACCCCACCTCCAACACTGGGAATCAAATTTCAAGATGAGGTTTGGAGGGGACAAATACACAAACCACAGCAGTAAGGGACAACATGGACATGAGATGGTTTGAAAAGATAAGAGGGTCTGAAGTCAGTTATATCTGTGGCCTGAGTTGCAGGACTGGTGTGGTGGTGAGCTGGTTATATCTTCAGTATATTTGCAGGTTTCAGGAAATTGAACTGCAAGCTCAGCTCACAACAGGACGAACTTTAGTATGCAGCTTGGCGTGATTGGACACTTCATTTATTTTCCATGTCGCACAAATAATATTACAACACGTTAATGAAAATTGAAATGAAAGAAAAACTTTGCCTGTGATTCACCATTGCAATAAATGGCCATTTTCATTTTTTCGTGTTCTATGTTCTCTTACCAAATGAATACATTTTATGTGGTTATAGCTATAATGTAGGCACAGTTCCATATTCTGTTTTTCATTTAACATTTTATCACAGCCATTTTTCTATGTCATGACTGCAGCCCCAGGCTCTGCAGCCCCAAGATGCAACACTGGAGCATGTGTTGCATCTTGCTTTGCCATTTCCCTCGAGGAGACGTCAGACAGGGCTGGGTGAGGTCTGTCCTTTGGGGTCAGCAGGGCCTGCCTATTGCCCACTCTGCCTGAATGCTTGGTAGGGGCTTATTTTATCATGGGGACTGAGGATTGGGGGACGAGGGTCCTTGAGTTTGCATGGAAAGATCAACTTTTCCATTTTCTTTCCAGCAGGGGCCCTGTTGGGGTTTGCTAGGGTTATATTGCCAATGGGTCTGATGGGAAGATGGAGAAGAGAGAATGCAGACCTTGAACTACTCCCCCAATCACCAGGCTTGGGCCTCAGGAGCAGAGTAGCCTGACCACAGGGCCAAGCAGAGGCTCGAGTTGCCAGGAATTCTGTGCAGCCAGGGATGGGGGCCCATGTCGAGATTCAGGCTAACTCTGGTCAGCAGAGGAGCCCCGAGGGCCTGGCAGGTGTCTAGAGCTAACAGAATTGAAGAAGCCTTGGGAATCACTCTCATTTTTGCTTATTTATTCTAATTTCAGTAAACACTGCATAAGCTATTTGATTTATTTATTCCGGATCCTTACTCTGCCTCCTCCCAGAAAAGATTCGAGATGTCTTGCCCTAGATACCACAGGTTCAGAAATTCCAGCTTGTGTATTAGCGTCTGTGTCCCTTTTATGTAGACCTGCATAGTGTGGAGCGCATGGAAAGAAGAAGAGCCGGGGAAAGACAAACAAAGCTTAAGGAGGGTTGTAAAATACACACAAGGAAGCAGGTGAGCTTGGCCATTATTTCTTAGACAGGACACACCGGGAATAAAAAATACACAGCCTACTATTCCTCTGAGGAAATGATGCATGAAATAAATGTTATTAGTGGCCCAGGGGGATGCTTTTCCTTATTTGTTAATGTACCTCATGCTGAAAATATGCCAAAAGCTGTCAGCATCGGGCGGCAGAATTATAAGAGGCCTTTCCTCCCGAATGTTCTGTTTCGTGGAAGGCACACTCGCTCCTGTCTTGCAGAGAGCCTCCACCATAGTGAAGTCTACCTTCCCTTTTCTCTCTTTCCGTGTCTTTTTATCCCTGTCCTTCCTGGCCGGTATTTGACAACAGAATGCCTTTCCAGGATGAATACGACATTTTCCCCAACAGCCTTGAGCACTTCCAATTTGCCCCGAGAGCATCCTTCTTGCCCTGAGTGAGGAGGCGTCATTCTCTCGCTTTCTCAGTTCAGGTTATTCTGTTGGGAAAAAATGATCGCAGCCAAGGCTTCAACAGGGCGAGGAACGAATTTGAGTAACCCTAATCTTTCCTCATGACAGTGCCGGCGCATTAGCACAATGCCTGCCTGTCAGCAGGGAAATAATCCCACCCAAACACATTGCAGAGATTTGGAGG
Organism: Microcebus murinus; assembly: GCF_040939455.1. Classification (NCBI taxonomy): domain Eukaryota; kingdom Metazoa; phylum Chordata; class Mammalia; order Primates; family Cheirogaleidae; genus Microcebus; species Microcebus murinus. Next base: position 10,566,142 of record NC_134108.1, read on the forward strand.
GTGTCTCCTCGGTCTTATTAGTCTAGCAGAGGGAGAGAGAGAAGTGGGGGAGGCAGCGAGAAGCACCGAACACCTGGAATTTGTTCACTTGGGCTGACAGGTTGCAGCTCGATGTTCTTCTCCCTCTGTCTGATAACACTTTGTATTTAATGCTCTCTAATTGTGCTTGCGCTTCCTCTCTTCTTTCCATCTCTCAAGGTTTGTGCCCAAATATGGCTTTATTTCAGCCCTTATTTTCCACTTCATTTCAGATTCTCAATCCTGTGGGTTGGGCAGAAAAGGCAGTTTGCCAAGTGTGGGGCAGGACTTGTGTCTACAGGAAAGGACGTGCACCTTGCTGCTGCTGTGTGTGCCCGTGTGTGTGTGTGTGTGTGTGTGTGTGTGTGTGTGTGTGTGTGAGAGAGAGAGAGAGAGAGAAAGAGAGAGAGAGAAATTAGAGAGATCTTCTAATAAGTACTTTGGTGCTTGCTTCTTCAGTAACATCAGCAGTGATTCCATCAGACAGACATATTCTAGTAAACTCGGGGTGTAAGGGTCACAGTATTTATCTGGACATTCACCCATTTGTCTGCACTAATTCAACAAAGATTTAGAGATCACAACTATTACGTGTGCGGTGACTCGATTATCAAGTCTTTTCTCTTGGATTTGCTGTTTCTGCCCAGGGTTTAAAACAGTGCTATACTCACTGTCGATGATTACCAGGTGATGGTTAGTTTTTCTTTAACCATCCAGTCCTTTCCTTTGCAGTCCAGGAATTACCCCATCATTGGATCTCCATGTTCCGAAGCAAAGTTCTCATAAAGAACGTGCCTCAGCCTTCCATGGCATGGAAAACTCTAATTAGCCATGTGCAAACGCTCATTTGGAGGTTGACCAACTTGGATTGAAATCCTGGACCTGCCACATTTTTGTACATTACCCCCTTGGACAACCTATTCAGTACCTCTGAGTTATGATATGTGGTTTTGCACACATGATAACTCAGTTCCTGCTGTTGTTGCTTTTATGCCACTATCTCTGGTCATTTCTCCACCTCCTCTTTCCTTTCAGGTCACCAACCACTTCTCCATGTGATTCCTTTGCTTTATTTAGAGTTCGGTGTTTCTCATCCTTAGCCCTTGGCTGGCAAATCACCAAACAGGCACTCAGTAAATACTTATTCATGAATCAACTCTTGAATCTAATTTCCCAGGAGTTGATAGACATGGGATTCTTCTCCAGTTACCTATGCATCTCGGTGGTTTCAGTGGCTGGTAAAGGAACAAGTACAAGGTCCACTAAAGGATTAGCCAGAGGTTGGCTTTGTGTGGTGGGGCTTAAGAGAAAATGTTGAGGAATTTATTTTTTAATATTATAGGAAATTGCTGTGGTTTTTGCAAATATAATTCCATTCCCTTTAAATATTTGTTTTGCAACCTACTCAAATATTTTTAGAAAATAAATTACTTTGGTTTAAAGTAGTTTTCCCAAGTGGAAATTATTTTTTCTAAAAAACAAAAACAAAGGAATACATTATTATGGAGAATGTGGAATATTTGAATAATCAAAAGTTACAGATCTGATGAGTATAGTGCTTTAAGTATTAATTTGATATTTCTATCAGTAATGTGTGTATTGTCTTTGGGTCCAACTTACAGGAACATGTACAACCATATGTGTTCCCACAAGTACCCAGTTGTTCAGGTGTAACTTTTGCATTTGCTATTGTTTCCTATTATTCGATACAGTTCTTGGGAGTCAAGGTATAGCTAGATGAGCTTATTATATGTTAACATCCTTCCCAGAATAGCATATCTAAGCTTTTAGCTTTTTTTTTTTTTTTTTCTCATCTTCTTCCTGTTATTACTTGGGTCATCCTTTTCGGGCTAATTCTGCATTCTGCTGTGTCTTGTGTTAACTGACCTTGCTAAAACTGAACTTCTTAGAATCATGGGAGATTGTGCTTTCGCTACATGTAATGGCATCTGCCTAGTATCTCCTATTCACTTTAAGGGATTTTGGGAAGATTATAGGAAATGATTTCCAGTGGGACATCACTTTCCCTTAGCTAAGCTGAATTTCTTTCCTTGGCTATCTTTGTGACTTATTTCTGCCCTGCTTACAGTTTCTCTGAGCCTTGACAGACTGTGTAATTATTTTTATCAGCACATTTTCACTTCCAGGTTGTTAATAAATATATTGAAGAAAATTAGCACTAGAGGATTAACTATAATCAGATTCTTAAGGCAGTAACTATTAACTTTGTCTGAGGCTGAGAAATGACCATTGATTTCTGCTCCTTAGTTTCTGTCTCTTAACCAGTTTAAAAATCCATAATGGGATTTTCCATTTTGCCTTATGTAGTCAACAAGTTTTCCCTCAAAAAGTCACTGAAATCATTTGGAAACCCAAATTTATTTTGTGCACTCATTTTTACCTTATCTACCTTTTTAAAAAGACCTTTTTAAGAAAATCCTCTAAGCTCAGTGATCACAATCTTCCTAATAGACAAAGAAATATATCTTTATTATAGGAAACTTATTTCTGGCAGTGTGTTATAGCATCATAGTTAGTATCCCCACATTCTTAGACCCTTCCACAATGGCTGAAGAAGTTAAGGGAAGGCCTGTCTTGTAACAGGCTTCCAAAGGGGGTAGTTTGTGTAGTACTAAATAAACCCAGGGCTAAGGAAGCAGAAAAGTAGATTAATAGGCATCATGCTTTACCCAAAGATAGTTAGAGATCATTGCAGCCTAGGGCATTTAGAAAGTTGGATTTACTGTATCTTTAAAAAGATTTCTGAAAAGTCATGTGTATATAATTTTAAATTCTGCAGCATCAGGCCTGTATTTTTAAATCTTTGTCACTTTTTAGCTAAAGACATCCCAACATGGGTTCCTGGGTTTAGAAAAAGAAGTGTTTGGGCTGGAAACAATCTTGGCATGGCTTTGTAACAAGTAATATCTCTTTCTAGGCATCAACATGAATTTGAATTAGAGCCCAGAGACACTTCCAGTGAGGTATCAACCCAGGGACAGACACAAATGTATGGCTTAAGTGCAGCCCCTAGACTGAATCCAAACTTCACAGAACAAATCCCTTTATTAAAAGGATTTGTTCTGTTCCATTTGGATTCAGTCAAAAAGCCACACTCAGGGATTGAGAAAGCCACATGTGGCCCCAAGGCCAAGGTTCCCCATCCCATTAGATCTTCTATCAAGCCTTTCCCTTGAATCATGCTTCTCCCTGGTTTATAAAAGAAGTAGGGAACAGGAGCGTTTTACCACCTCTTATTTAGGGGCATGCCAAGAAAACCTACCCACTCTGATTCCTATTTTCTCAGATAGGTGGAAGCCCACAGCATTCCTGGTGTGACCAGTTCTTCTGTCATTTGGTAGCTTTGTGTGGTGGCTCTGAATTCTTACCCTGGTTTTACTACAGAACGTTGATGAGCTGATATACGTGTCTCTTCTCAGAGCCTGCAGGTTCAGGAGTAGTTTGTGACTGGACTGTGGAATCCTCCAGTCTCTAGCAGATGGAACGGCAGTGCCAACCAATGCTGGGTGCTGCCCCATCCACACTTTTACTTCTGATCTATTAAAACTTCCTTATAAAATTGCTGTGTATGTGCTCATGACTTTCTCTGAGTCCAATCTAGGAAACAACTACTTTTATTTTATTAAGAAAAGGAAAGAAAGTAGAGTTAGAAAAATCAGGGAATTCATTCTCCAAATCACAACAGAAATATAGAGAAGAAGAGTGATGCCTTCTGAGTTGAGTCCCAGTAATCTATTGCCTGGGTATTCCTGGGTTTCCTTCAAAAGGTGTTTGCTGTGAGTATGCCACTATTCCTTGACAGTTCTAGAACCGGGATGGTACCAACTCCATGACAGACTAATAAGGTGTTAGAGAAAATTACTAGAAGAGTAATGGAGACCACCAGTCAAATCCATCCAAGTCTCCTTTCTGTAAAGTAGGTGGTGAGGCCCCAGAATCTACTTTATTTGTTTGTTTATGTGCGAAACTTCCCCCCAAAATTTTCTTTGGCACTCCTTATCTGAGCCTTAACCATTCAACACTCCTTTATGACTATTATAACCTTGTGCACATACATATTTAATAATCAGGTATGTTCTTAGGGACTCTGGAATACATATTATAGATTAATAACATTGCTGCCTTGGGTTCAAGATCCCTAAATATATAGGTCTGTCTTGTCTTTCTCTCTCTCATTCTTTTTCTCTCTCTCTTTGTCTTTTTCCCTCCCTCTTTATCTCTCTAAAAATATGCAACTAAATGAACATTAATCCAATATATACAGTTATAAGTACATCTAACTAATACAAATTATGACTAATACAGCAAGTCATCACCCCTCTGTTATGGTAGTCTTGTTAGAAAAGGTGAGGGGTCTGAGACATAGAGGTGATTTTTGGCATATAATAGACAATTGTTAACTGAATAAAAAGGCTTTCATTTTAGATTGCTTAACAGGGTTATATGGAATCTTCTGATCGCCTCTTTTCTGCTTATGCTCTATGCTTCCTTGTTCCTAAAACATAATGGGTGGGCTGAGGGAGGGTGATCTTTGATCTGTGCTGATGGCAGGAAATTACCATATTGAGCACTGTTTTGAGAACTTTATGTTATTTTATTGGCTCAAAAATCTGCAAAGTCATCATTATTATTTGCATTCTAAAGATGAGGATGTATGGTCAGAAACTGCGTCAGAAATTACAGATAAGTCACAGAAATGAGATTCAAGCCCAGATTGGTGTCATTCCAGAGACTGTGCTCTTCCTGTCTTGCTGCTTTCTCTCCGTGTGTCAAATCCCAACATCTCGGGTGTGCGCAAGTGTTTCTATGAGCCTGTGGGTGGTCATGGTGGAAGGAAGGGGGCGAAGGAGAAGAGGAAATAGTTCTTTGTGCCGTACTCTGATTCTATGGTCTTTTCCGTGATGTAGGGGAGTTGATGACAGGAAGACATATCATTTGTCCTGTGTCAGGATCTACATTACACTTCCAACCCATCGCCATATGGATTTCTTTAGAGTTTATTATTATTCTTTGTATAGATGTGCTAGAGCATCTCATTTCAAATGATGGTCTGAGTAGATATATAAGGGATGGTATATATCTAGTTTTAATTCTTCATCTACCTGTTTATCACATGGTACTTTAGTTAATGCATTTGCATGTGGTTTTGCAAATTTACATTCAGAAAGTTTTTGTCTGATGGCATTTACTTCTCTGTGGTTATAGCAAGACCTGTCATACTATAGCATGTCTTTCTGAGCCATTGGTGATTTATTGTATCTGTTCTGTTTGGAATTTTCTAAAAATGTTCAGACAACCTTACCAGGGTTGCAAAGCTATTTCTGCCTTTCTCTCTCTCTTTTGCTGTCACTCTTTTTCTCAGGAGGGAGACAGAGAGTTGAGTGTGTGACAAGATGAGAGTGGGGGAGGTACACTTAGTCTCTGTAAAGTTTTAGTTCACAAGGAAAGAGAATTGCTTTAATTAATGTGTCTCCTAGGAAATCTGAGATAGAGTGGGACAATCTCATCACAATCAGAACTGTCCCCTACCTAATTAGTGAACTATTAAAGCAGAATTGCTTAAGTCAACCAATCTCATGTTCATAATCAAAATGTACACCCCAAATTTGTATGCATTTTGACCTGGCCTTTCTACTCTTAATTTATTCTGGGGTCTGGGGTGAAAATTACTTCAAAACGAATTGCCTTCCCCAAGAAATACACAAGAAGCCTGGTGCCATATTAGTTAGCTGAGCAGGTTTGTGTTATTTTGGGTCTTAGCTTTTCCCCAACATCAGTCCAAGATGTTTTCATCAAAATTTCTTTGTTTTGGTCCTTGCCTAAAGAGAGCGACCACTGCGTTGGAGCTCGAGGGCTCGGACCCTGGCTAGCCAGACAATAAAACTCCTCTTGTGATTTCAAAAAAAAAAAAAAAAAAATTTATTTGTTTATTTTCTTAGTTTGATCTTAAAGCAAAAGCTAGGGTCTCATAAATTTAATAAATATTGTTTAACATATAGTCTGACAAAAAGATGAATAATTCTTATTCTTAAATTTTTTACCCCTTGACATAATTTATTAAATGACTTTCATTTGTAATAGAAATTTATAGTTTTGAGTAGAGCGTTAGCATTTTTAAATGCTTACACACTGTACTGTTTCTATTAGTTAAAAAAGTAGACATCTCATGATGTAAAGTCCTATGAGATTTTGAAGTGAATGATTTTCTTCAAAATCATAGGTCTGCTCAGTTAAAGTATGTCAAATTGTAGTTTTACATTTTTCCTTTTGGTTTTAGAAGCAAAAAAATGCTATAGAAATAAAAACTAGTAGTGTCATTTTACATAACAATTTATGAAGTAGACATTAAAGTTTAATGTAGATATGTTGGGCTGCAAAACAAGTCTTAGCTAATTTAAGAAGATTAAAATCATATTAAGGATCTTTTCTGATCACAATGGTATGAAACTAAATCAATAACAGCAGGAGAATTAGAAAAATCACAAATATGTGGAAATTAAACAAGCTAGTCTTGAATAAACAAAGGGTTAAAGAAATAAACAAAGGGTTAAAGAAATAAAAAGGGAAATCAAAATATATTTTGAGACAAATAAAAATGGAAACACAACATAGCAAAATTTAGGAGATGCAGCAAAAAGCAGTTCTAACAAGGAAGTTTATAGCAATAAATGTCAACATAAGAAAAAAGAAAGATCTAAAATAAACAACCTAACTTTATATCTCAAGCAAGTAGAAAAAAAGAACGGAAAAAACCAAACAAAAACAAAACTAAGTCCAAAGCTAACTGAAAGAAGGAAATAATAAAGACTAGAGCAGAAATAAATGAAATAGAGACTAAATATACTATAGAAAAGATCAGCAAAACTGAGTTGTTTTTTGTGAAAGCTAAACAAAACTGACAAACCCTCAGCTAGACTAAGAAAAAGAGAGAGAAGATTCAAATAAATAAAATCATAAATGAAAGGGGAGACATTACAACTGATAATATAGAAATATAAAGGATCATAAGAGACTGCTATGAACAATTATGCCAACAAATTGGATAACCTAGAAAAACGGATAAATTCCTAGAAACATACAAACTACCAAGACTGAATCATGAAGAAATATAAAACTTGAATGGAATAATAATAATAAGATTGAATTGATAATGGAAAACCTCCCAACAAAGAAGAGCCCAGGACCAGATAATTTTGTTGATAAATTCCACCAAATATTTAAGGAAGAATTAACACCAATCCTTCTTAAACTATTCCAAAAAAATTGAAGAGAAAGGAACACTTGCAAACTCATTTTATGGGGCCAGCATTACCCTCATACCAAAGTCATATAAGGACATCACAAGAAAAGAAAAGGCCAAAATTCTTAATGAACATAAATGTAAACATCTTTAACAAAATACTAGGAAACTGAATGCAATATCACATTACAAGGATTATACACTGTGATCAAGGGGTTTTATCCCTGAGATGCAAAGATAATTCAACATAAAAAAATCAATAAATGTGATATGTGAAATTAACAGAATGAAAAATAAAATTCATATGATCATCTCAATACATGCAGAAAAAGCATTTGATAAAATTCAATATCTTTTTATGATAGAAACTCTTTAAAAAGAGTTATTTCTCAACATAATAAAGCCATATATGACAAACCCACAGCTGACATTATACTCAACAGGGAAAGCTAAAAGCTCTTCCTCTAAGATCAGGAGAAAGACAAGGGTGCTGACTCTAACCACTTCTACTCAACATAGTACTGGAAATCCTAGCCAGAAAAATTAGTCAAGAAAAATAAATAAAAGGCATCTAAATCATAAAGGAAGGCGATTTGCAGATGACATGATCTTTTATATAGAAAATGCTAAAAATTCCAATTCCACCAAAAAACTGTTATAACTAACAAATTAATTCAGTAAAGTTCCAGTGTGAAAATCAACATACAAAAATTAGTTGTTTCTATACACTAACAACAAACTATCCAAAAATGAACTTTAAAAAAATGCTCATTTATAATATCAAAAAGAATAAAATACTTAGGAAAAATTCTAACTAAGGAAATGAAGATGTGTACACTGAAAACCATAAGATGCTGATGAAAGTAATTGAAGAAGACAAAAATAAATGAAAAAATATTCAGTGTTTCTGGACTAGAAGAATTAATAGTGTTTAAATGTCTATATTGCCCAAAGTGATCCTGCAGATTCAATGCAATCCCTACCAAAATTTCAGTAACATTTTCACAGAAATAGAAAAAAAATCCTAAAATTTGTAGGGAATCACAAAAAGCCCCAACCAGCCAAAGCAATCTTGAGAAAGAAGAATAAAATTGGAGGCATAACACTTCCTGATCTCAAACTATATTACAAACTATAGTAATTTAAACAGTATGGAACTGACATAAAAACACACATAGACCAACAGAATAAAATGGAGAGCATAGATAGAAACCAACACATATATGTGGTCAATTAATCTTTGACAAGAGGGCCAAAGAATACACAATGGGCCCAAGAATAGACAATGGGCAAAGGACAATCACTTGACATTGGTCTTGACAATGATTTTTTTGGATATGACACTAAAAGTGCAGGAACAAAAGCAAAAAATGAACAAGTGGGACTAAATCAAACTAAAAAGTAAAAAGGCAATCTATGGAATGGGAGAAGAGATATGCAAACCATGTATTAGATAAGGAGTTAATATCCAAAATATATTAGGAATTCATGCAACTCAATTACAAAGAACTAAATAACTCAACTAAAAAACAAAGAACCTGAATAGATATTCCTCCAAAGAAGACATAAAAGTGGCCCACAGGTGTATGAAAAAGTGCTCAGCATTACTAATTATAATGGAGATGCAAATTAAAACCACAATGGGGTATCACTTCATACCTGTTAGAATGGCTATTACCAAAAAGATGTGTCTGTGAGGATGTAGGAAAAAAGGGAACACTTAAACACTGTTGGTGGGACTATAAATTGGCACAGCCATTATGGAAAATAGTATGGAAGTTTTTAAAAAATCTATCAATAGACATTCCATATGATACTCACTGGAATCTCACTTCTGGGTATATATCCAGAGGAGATGTTATCAAGTATCCTGAGATATCTGCACCCCATGTTCATTGCAGCATTATTCACAATAGCCAAAATATGAAAACAACCTAAGTGTCTACCTAACAGAATAGATAAAGAAAATGTGGTGTGTATGTATGTATATATTTAATATGTATACATACATGTATGTATACATGATGGAATCTTGTTCAACCAGAAAAAAGAAAAAAAAGGAAATCTTGCCATTTGTGACAACATAGATGAACCTGGAGGACATTAAGCTAAGTTAAGTAAGTCAAACACAGAAAGACAAATACTGAAAAATTGAATAATTTTACTTATATTTGTAATCTGAAGCAGTGGCACTCACAGGAGAAGTAGAGAGAACAGGGGTGGCCAAGAGCCAGGGTTTAGGGGGAACAGGGAGATGTTGGTTAAAGAGTACAAACTTTTAGTTGTAAGTTGAATAAGTTCTGGGGATTTAAGGTACAGCATGATGACTATAGTTAATAATATTATACTCTGTGTTTAAAATTTGCTAAAAATGTAGATCTTACGTGTTCTCACCACACACAAACATACCCATGTGAGGTGATGGATGTGTTAATTAACTTGATAATGGTAATCATTTCATAATGTGTATACATACCAAATCATCACGTTGTACTTTTTAAATAGATGCAATTTACTTAAATAAGTCTGTAAAAAAATTACCCTAAAATAAACATCAATCCCTTACACAACCAAAAAAGTTGAATGTAGAATGAACTCCGATATTCTTTATTTAGCAACTATTTATTGAGTACCTGCTTTATTTTAGGTACTACCCTAAGTGTCAACAATTGAACCATGAATGAAAGCAAAGTCTCTGATCTGCTGATGTTTGCATTCTAACTGGGGTGGAGGAACACGGACAATGAATAAACAAAATGTATCCTGTGTCAGGGGGATGTGACAAATAAACAAGTAAGGCTGAGTAAGAGGCGTGGGGGAGGAGGGGGGCTACCATTTTATAAAGGGTGATCAGGGACACTTGAGAAGACACCTGTTAAACATATTCAGAACATTCTTAATTTGTAAACACTCAGTCCACAAAGTAGAGGCACTTACGTTTAGCAGGTCCTACCACTCTTCCAGCATAAATGACTGTCCTATCTGTTTTTACCAATGGGCCAAACAGTTCCCTCACCTTGGCGCCTGCCTGCCCACTGAACGCTGGTCTCCCTAGCCTTCAGATCTATGCAGTTTCTCCACCTTTCACAGGATTCTCACAGACTCACAACTCAAGACTCTGGTCCTAGAATTGGTAAGTGTTCATGTGAAACATTGTTCACCATTAAATCTCAGAGAGTCAAAATTCCAGGTAAATTTCAGCTTCCCTTGGAGTTACTTATTACCTCTAATTTTACACATTGCTTCATTCACTATTCTGTACACTTCCCATTAATCACTGAACTAGCCACACAACTGTGAACTCTTTTCGATATATCAGCAAATCTATCTGTTCAGTTATTTCTCTCAGAAGGTCTTCCTGTTCCAGGCGGACTGACGGTTCTCTGGGTCTGATGTGCAGCTGTCTCTAGAGTCTAGCTTGGGCCTTCATCCTGGAAATTCCCAGAGCCTGTCTCTGTTGTTCTCTGAATCCTGTGTCTTCCTCTTTTGGTTTATTTCTTGTTTGGTGAAACACAGCCTCTAGGAGAACACTAAGATCCTGTGAATGTTTTTGTGCCATCTGACATATTGAGTGTATATCACTCACAAAAATATTGAGTGATATACACTCAATATCAATGTATTGAGCGACTAATACACTCAACTAGTGTTTGGCTGAATTAGACTTCGAGGTTAGAAATAATTTTCCATAGAATTTTGGAGGAATTTCTTTATTGCCTTCGGGCTTCCAGTGTTGCTCTTGAGAAGTCAATTATGACTCATATTACTGAGCTCTTTGCATGTGGCCTGTTTTATTCCCCCTGGAAATTTTTAAGATTCTTTTCTCTCCCTGGTGTGTATTTCAAAATAATTTCAAAATCATATAAATAGGTGAGGGTATTTTTTAATTTAATAGGATGGACTCTTGATGATATTTCTCAATGTGGAAATTAATATTCAAGAACTCTTATTAAATCTCCCCTTTTTTCTCTGTCCTTTCTAAATTCCTAATATTTAGATATTAAGACATTCTGGATTGATCTTCTAATATTATGTCCTTTTCTGTTGGTCATCTCTTTGGCTTTTTATTCTACTTTCTGG